>NC_056701.1:15590009-16970009 GCF_018831695.1 Puntigrus tetrazona | reverse complement strand
ACTCGTGTAAATTAATATTTTAGTATGACACACTTGTGTACATACGTGCTTTTTACATTGTACTATTATTTTTTTTGTTTAGTTACATCTGTACTTTCAGTTATTACATTAATAATTAGCCTACTGACCCATCCCTTACACCTTAACCCACATTTAACCTACCCATACCACCTGTCTCTAACCTTATCTCAATAGCAGCAAAAGTTCTTTGCCACACAATATGAAGACAAAAAGTACATTGTACTAGCATCAATAAATAAGTACAGAGTAGTTAAGGCCATTTAATATAAAGTGTCACCTATATTTTAAGTACATGTATATTAAAATATTCAATATTTAATTCAAGTTAAACACTTTTAAAAAGATTGTAGCAATTCATAATTTTGTCACACATTATTTGTTTAGTTCAGAATCGTGGGAGAATCATGATCTCTTTGTTCAGAAGAATTTTATCATCTCAATCTACCATAGCTTTGTGAAAAACTCACTTATCTTTTCTTTCTGATCTCTCAAAACGTCTAAGATTACATGTATTGCCATTTTCAAAAGTTTGGGTCAATAATATTTTTTGAGAAATCTGATTATTTGACTAATTAATATTAACTAATATTAATGAACTGCAATGTTATTGCAGTTTAAGAAAAAAATCTTTTCTATTCTACTACATTTTAAACTCTGTATAAATGTAATGATTGCTAAAATTAGCGATCCTTTAGACTCAAGAAACATGTAAGTTTTTGAAAACAGTTGTGCTGTGCCTGTTATTTCAAGGTTCTTTTATGAATAGAAACCCCAAACTTTTGAGTTGTAGTTCAAAGCAAAATATTTGAAAGGGAATGATGACGCATCTTGGCCTGTTCCTGGAGTTTGGCAGCCCCTTATAACCATACAGATTCATTGTATGGAAAAGAGCAGACTGAGCATCTTGCCTAACGTCTGCTTTTTTGCTCGGCTGAAGAAAGAACATCATGCGGGTTTGGAACAGCATGTACTAAGTAAAGAATCTTCTTTTTCAGATGAACTGTTGACTTTTAATTGTTATTACTCCGGATTATCTTCTTATTTATTACGTTCACATTATGTTTATGATTCTAAACCTTTAGCGCTCTCTCACTTGGATGTTCTTTTTCTCCCATTTGGTTGCGTTCTGGCGTTCTGTCTCTGTTAAGTTTAAAAGGCTCTCTTATATTCTGTAAGCGTGGTCTGCGGCAGGGAGGCAGTGTTAGCAACCAAAACGCCTTGTCAAGACTTGACAGATTCTGCAGTTCCACTGGGCATGTAACCGTGTGGGCTGCGGAGGAGACTGATGAATCTTAAGCAAACAGAAGGCCAGAACAAAGAGAGCTGAAACAGACTTTAGATCAGATTTGGCCCTGTAATCAAAATTTTAACGGCTCCTGTAAGGTTTTATTGGACCTGGTCCAGGCACTGCCTGCAACTATATTTCTTCATATGTCTGTCCTCCTCCTCCCCCGTCTCTCTTTTTCTCCTTCCAGACTTCTGGAATAATACATTTCCTGAACTTAAGTTGTTTAGAGTCCTGTTGTTTTAATAGCAAAAAATGGCACAGATAAAGAGTTGAGTATCTGATATGGTCTTAGACTTTGACATAGACATGCTCTTTACCATGAGTTTTCAGAAATGCATAAATCTGTTGGGATCATGAATCATTGTGCTGTCACTGCTGGTACACCAGAGAGCGTATTGGGTGATTTAACATTAATAAAATAGAAGATAAATAAATTTTTTTTTTTTTTTTTTTTTTTCAGATTGTCATGATTCACAATATTAGTTTTAACTGTATTTTTCAAATGTATCAGCCTTGGTGAGCATAAGACTTTCAGAAACATAAAAATTGACCCTGAATAGTGTATATAAAATGGTTTCTGCCTTTTATCCATTTGTTTATTTTTGCAGTACTATGTGTAATATAATTTTTGTGTGTATTTTGTGTCTCTTAGAGTCAGCAGAAACAGTGCAATGTGAAACAAAAGCAGATGCAGTTTATGTAATTAAATATTCAAATCACACTGGTTTGATTTTTACACGTCAAAAGATCAATATTTCATACCTAGGTTCTCCGTGACAACCACATTGAAATGTAGGAGTTGAATGCCCTGATCTGTCTCATCATTTGATGTTTTTACTGAGTAAAGGAGAAAAATTATGATAATTGACATGGCTATAACTACACCCATATTTTGAATTCTCACAGCTGTAAACTAAATGTGATATGGTATATTAATGACAAAAAAATCCAGTATTTCACAAAATAAGAATATTTCATGTGACCAATAAAAAAAAAACGTTCTTAAACATGTTGGCCCAAGTTGCTTTGATATTGACCTTCAGCTCGCCTGCATTTTGGGGTCTCTTTTCCCTCATCATCCTCTTGACAATACCCCTTAGATTTTCAATGGTGTTTAAGTCGGGCGAGTTTGCCGGCCAATTCCTGCTGGAAAATAAAATCATCTCCAAGAGGGAAGCATGAAGTACTCTAGAATTTCCTGATAGACAGCTGCGTTGACTGTGGACTTGATAAAAGACAATAGACCCACACCAGTAGAGGACATGGCTACTCAAACCAACACTGACTGTGGAAACTTCACACTGGACTTTAAGAAGCTTAACTTTTGAGTACTCTCCGGTACTCTTCCTCCAGACTCTTGTGACCTTGATTTTCAAATGAAATGCAAAATTTGCTTTCATCTAAAAAACAGGACTTGGGACCACTGGGCCACAGACTAGTACTGTGGACAGACTAGAACTCTTCTAACATTGTTTTTGGTTCAGGATTGGCTTGACTCATGGAATTCTACAGCTGTAGCTCATGTCATGCAGACGTCTGTATGTGGTGGTTCCTGATGCACTGACACCAGCCTCAGTCCACTCCTTATGAAGCTCCGCCAGATTTCTGAATCACCCTTGCTTGACAATCCCCTCAAGACCGCGGTCATCCCTGTCGCTTGTGCACCTTTTCCCTTCTTAACACCGTTAATACACTTAGATACTGCGCTTTGTGAGCATACAGCTTCTTTTGCAATTGCCTTTTGAGATTTTTCCTCCTCATGGAGGATGTCAGTGATGGTCTTCTGCACAACCGTCAAGTCAGCAGTCTTCCCCATGATTCTGAAGCCTACTAAGTCAGAATGAGACCATTTCAAGGCTGAGGAAACCTTTGCAGGTGTTTTGCGTTAATTAGCTGACTAGGTGATTGTGACTCACAGAGCCTACAATGTTGAACTTTATCATGATCATTTTGTGAAATACTGGACTTTTTGTATTATCTTTTAATAATCATTAAAATTTAAACAAAGCCTTAAAGTTCTACTTTTTGAAGAAAAAAAAAAAAATTTAATAAACTTTCTCTCGATATTCAGATTTTTTGGCACATACCTATATAAGCACTTCATTAAATTGACCTTATTTTTACCTAACCTGTTGTCTTAATGCTTTTTGTTAGAATGATTCTGTCAAGGAAACACTTTTTATTACAGCTGTTATTTAACTGTTTATATTTCAACAGCTAATTATATTTGAAACATAATTATAACATTGAAAAAGCTGATATGAAAAACAAGCAATTTGCCTTAAGGAATGCAGTCGAAGTGTATATGTTAGGGTTAATCAATATTAATCATTTATTTAAATCAAATAGATTTATATAAATTATTTTCGGTTTTGGCTAAACAAAACTAAACCCTTTCAAACTAATACTGATTACTGAACTGCATAGAAGCAGTGTATTTGTTCCTAATGTCACATTATCAAAAAATGTCACTCTATTCAAATACCTGTCTATTGAAATACATGTCTGTCTAGACTGTTGTCCTTTTGCTGCCGCTGTTGTTTTGTTTTCTTCACGTGGCTGTATAATCGGCAGCTCTAGTTCTTTTCGGTGTCATTAACCGTGGGTACCTCGTGTATTGATTGGCTTTGTCTTTCCATCAGCGCACAAACCGGATGCCAAAGGATATTCACGTTGAGCCGGAGAAGTTTGCGGCAGAGCTCATCAGCAGGCTGGAGGGAGTGCTGAGGGAACGTGAGGCGCAAGAAAAACTGGAGGAGCGGCTCAAGAGAGTTCGACTGGTGAGTGCATCCCAATCGCCACGCCACTTCCGTATTTCCAGCTATAGTAGTTTTTTGTTTCCCCTCGTATCAAACACAGATGTCTCTGCCACTTTTGTTCATGAGCGAGACAGTCGGATGTGTTCTAAAGACTTTGCGTCTTATCAAGGGGACTCTGCTCATTTCTTTCGTCTCTCTGTTCAGTGTCAGGTGAATCACCTGCCGAGATTGAGCTACTTGCTAGTCTGCCTCAGTGTAATGACTTTGTTTGAAGTCAGTCGGGGCGTGAAGAAATGCTTGCGCACACCGCAAATGGGAATCTTTTTCCCGACTCAAAGCCAGGTGTTAAGTCTCAAGGCAGATTATTTATGTAGTTTGGCCTCCTGTAAGAGGAACTTCCGTCACAGAACAGTGACTTTGAGTTATTAAGAGCCGAAGGAGGAATGTCATTTGTCTCTTAATTGATATTCTCACTGGAGCCTTGGCTTTCAGCTAACTTGTTTTAAGTTTTCTCTACCTATCAGCTGAGCAACCATCTTCTATATACAGCCCTTGTTCTCTTTGCTCCACCGAGCAGGACGGACTCTGACAGTTAAGCATGTTTTTGCCAGCAACCAAACCTTGACAAGTCTGAATAAACTCTGATGTCGCCATTCTGGGCTGTTACTCAGTCAATTTCAGAAAAAAAATCAGGATTTAGAGGTTGAAACGGCACAATAAAAAATAATTGTCTGCTTGGTGCATTGCGGCTGGATTTGTGTTGTGTAACTCCTCTCCTTATTATTATTATTTTTATTTTTTGGCATGATCTGTCAAAGATCATCCAGAGCGCTGACCCACACAGCTGTTCAGTAAAAATAAAATTATGCATTTGCCAAATCCTCAAAATTCCTTGTCTCTTTGGACTTCACTACCTGGAGAGAGAATCAAAGCATTGCACACAAATGACCTGCTGTGGTTTCAGCTTTATTGACTTTCTCTATTATGAAAACGGGAAGTCAAGCAAATAAAAAGGCACTTTTGATGAAAAAGGAATATTGATGGAAATAAATGCAAAATGTTATATTATGTAAATGTTTATTAAATACTAATATTTTTAAAATATGGTTACTGTGATGCAATTTATATAGATGAAATAAACGATTATAATAATAATTGTAATAATAACAGTTATTTGAGAGCGAGATCTTTTAACAGTAAAAATGTTTTGTCAGTTTGAATCAATATAGTGCTTAGTTTCTGAATAAAAATTATTTCTTTAACAAAAACCTCTGAATATAGTGAGATAGAAATTCAGTGGTCAGGTGCAACACACATCTCATTTGTATAAAATGACTTTTTTTGTTGTTGTTGTTTAGTTTTTTCCATAGTAAGCAGTAAAACTTGAAATTGTTCCTTAAAAATGGTATTGATTTTAAAACATTTTCATAAAATGGTTAATTCTGTGGTGAAAAGTTACTTGAATTGCTTGACATAAGTGTGCATAAACTACTGCAAACGGCCCAACCCAGTGTGACACAACCTGAATCTGTAAATTCAGAATAAAGATTGTGGGAACACTGTTAGTTTAATTAGATTTAGGTCATGGCTGCTTTCATAGACACAACTATGCTTTTTCATTGTTTGCAAGTAACAATACAGAATATGCCTAAAATGTAATTTAGTCACCGGACCATGAGTGAAACTACATTTGTCAAAGAACCCAGTGTTTTTTGCCAGTAAAATCAAAAATGGAGAAGGGCGCAACAAATTAGCAAGTAAAATATTAAATCTGGTTAAGGGAACAGGCATGTCAGATCATTTATAATCTAAAGAGAGGTCTGCTTGTGGAGAAGGGCTTTCATGATTAAAATGAATATTAAAGTCATGTTTTGGGCAACCAGGGAATTTTCTCATGACTGTTTAAGGTCATTGTGTGTTTTCAATGTGACCATAACAAAGGCATGTCAAAAGAATCTTAGGAAAGCTATGAGCGTGTGACATCTGCTGGTTTAAACATGTTACTGCACAGTGATTTTACAGTCAATTGTTTTCTGCAGTGTACTTGCTCCACCTGCCAAATTAGATTTATTCACTCGCTATCAAATGTGTTCTCTGGTCTCTGAGAAAGATGGTTTCAGATACAGTCCAAATTAAATTCCTGAGTTTTTTTTTTTTTAATTATTGAATAATCTTGTGTGTCCTGTAGGAAGAGGAAGGTGACGATGCAGACATCTCAACTGCTCCCTCCCTGGCCAATCACAGGATTCCTCCCGCAGTCCACGTGCAGCATTATGGCGGGCGCTACTCTGAAATGAGTTACAACGGTCTGCAGCTCCGGGACGCACACGAGGAGAACCCAGAGAGCATCCTGGACGAGCATGTGCAGCGTGTCATGAAAACCCCCGGCTGTCAGTCTCCGGGCACGGGCCGCCACTCTCCAAAGTCCCGCTCCCCTGACGGGCTTCCCGCGAACAAGATCCCCGGGATGATGATGCCACTGTCCGGTGGCCAAGGCAAGCACCAGGCTCGGCTGGGCCCAAAGGGTGAAGCGGCGCACTATCACAAACACATTCACCACACACACTATCCCGCGGGGGGGAAACCAAAAGAACAGGTGGAGGCCGAAGCCATAAGGGTGCACGGAGGATTCGCCTGGAACATGGAAGTGCAACACCACTTTGGATCCAAGTCACGCAACTTTGCAGATGGGATGAGTGTCGGCCCCAGTGCCATGGACCCCATGGGTTACGGGTATGCTTACCAAATCTGCGTTTATTTGATCCAAAATACACTAAAAACATTAACATTAGGAAATGTCCTCCAGTAACATTTGAATTCAAGGGGCTAATTATTACATTATCATGGACGCGTCAACTCTCAGCAACAGTTTTAAAGTAGCCCAATTCCGTGGGAAAGCCATAGTATTGGCAAAACTGAATGGAGTTGTAAATTGGAAACTTTTAGTGAAGTCATTTATCCCAACAGCTTTGTTGATTTTGCTGTTCTCATGTCTCATTGTAGCAGTAAAGGAAGCACACTGTCAAAGCGTCCAGTCAGAAAAGGGGATGATGGTCGAAACTTTGAGATGCGAGAGCCTTTGCCCCCTGATGATATGGAGAGGAACCAGAAGATATTGCAGTGGATGATGGAGGGCGAGAAGGAAGCTGGACGCTATAAGAGGAGCCCTTACGGGTGAGAGCCCTTACTTAGTGTAGTAATAGTAATAAAGGTGACTTACCAGCAGTTCATATTGTTTTGTTGGAAAGGATGCATGCATAGATAGCAGTGTTTTTCAAAATCAATCATCTCAGTGTTCATTTTGTTCTTGGTTCTGTCGTAGAAGCATCTCTGGCTCCAAGAAGGCTCAGAGTCACGAGGTGTCAAGGCCCAGCTCTGTGGAGCGGCCGGGGGCTGTGCACCCTTGGGTTACCGCTCAGCTCCGAAACAACGTGCAGCCCTCACATCCCTTCATCCAGGATCCAACCATGCCCCCCAACCCAGCCCCCAACCCTCTCACCCAGTTGGAAGAGGCGCGCAGGCGGCTTGAGGAAGAGAGGAGGAAGTCTGGAACGCTGCAGGCTAAGCAGAGGTGAGAAGACGTTTTCACCTGAAGACCATAATTCATGTGTAATTAGTAGTGACTTGATTTGTTATTGCATGATAATAACCTCATGCAGTGTGTCTTTGAGTCAGTGGTGCTTATTCTTTAGGCCAGGTCTATATGAAAATGCTCTTAAAAACACTTTATCAACAAATTACCTGGCTGTGCCTTATGATCATTTCAAAATAAAAAATGTCGATATTGTGTGTGTGCTTGCTGGGGGGGGCGGTCAGGATGAAAATATGGAAATTGAGAAAAAGGTATCTTGAAAGAATTCATATCTTAAGTAGAGCCTTAAAAGAAAGTGGTTTGGCATTATTATTATGAAAAAATAAGACATGCGATTAAGCCACTGTGATTAAGCCGTCTCTGACATGGAGCTCTCCGAGGCCGAGTATGTCCTCAATGCTTCTCTAGAGCATAGCCCTTCCATTGACCATCCCATGCTACCGATACATGCACCCGCATGTGTTTGTGAGGGCTGTGCCTTTACGTAGTTAACTAACGCTTCTGTGTGTAGCTCTATCCAGGCTTCCTATGCATAGGAATAATTCACCCAAAAATACAAACTTACACACCAGATATGGATACAATTAGCATTACGTGACTTGCTCACCAGTTCCTCTGCAGTGAATGGGTGCCATCAGGATGAGAGACCAAGCGTCAGATAAAAACATGGCAGTAATCCACAAGGGTCTAGTCCGTCAATTAACATCTTGTGAAGCTGCGTGTTAAAACAAATATGGTAGTGAATTGGAATATGAGAGAACGACAGGGTATGGAGCAAATGTTATGGATTATAGTTTTTTTGTTTTTCACAGACATTAATTGATGCACTGGAGTGGTGTGGATTATTTGTGAAATATTGTGATGTTTTTATAAGCTGTTCAGACTCTCATTCTGACAGCACCCTTTCACCGCAGAGGGTGCGTTGACGAGCAAACGATGAAGCGATGTAATGCTAAATTTATTCAATCTGTTCAGATTGAGAAGCATCTTCACTAGCTTGAGGGTGACTACATTTTCAGCAAATTTAGAGTTTTAGGTGAACTATTCCTTTAATATTGTAATATAGTTTGACCAGTTTTAGTATGTAGTTTCTCACAGATTCGGTTGCAGTGCAGTGTCGTTCCGGCGTATTAACCGCTGCTCAGCTGCGGGAGAATGAGAGGCGGTGGATGTGTGCCTGCTCCTAATGCAGATATGCAGTTTAGTGACATCAAAGCTTTGGTGTGGATGAGATGAAAGCGGCACATCGGTGCCAGTGTTTTTTTTTTTGTTTTTTTGTTTTTTCGCTGAGGAACATTTGTCAGGCATCTGGAATCCGTTTTACTTGGCAACAGTAAACCAATCCTCTGACGCCCACCAGCACTCGTGCCCACTTCAAGCCCAGCAGAGCACATACAAGAGCCCTTGAAATACGGCTCTGGTCCAGACATCCTTTCGGGATGTACTTCTCAGTTTGCTGCTAGAAAAGCAAACTGCGTAATTTTGTTCTTCCTCCATTGTAGAACAAATGTTCGGCCTGTTTGTCAAGTGCCTCTCTGTTCGTTTGCAGGCATAAGAATATGAAGAAGCAGCCCTGTGAGAACATCACGGTGGCCTATTACTTCTGTGGAGAGCCCATCCCGTACAGGACGTCTGTCAAAGGAAGGATCGTCACATTGGGACAGTTCAAAGAGCTGCTTACTAAGAAAGGGAGCTACAGGTAAATCTTTGTCTCTTGTCATTTTCTAGTTTTTGAGAACCGTCTGTAGTGGTTATAGACGGCTTACCCAGAAATGAAGATCCTGTCATCATTTACTGTTTTTGTTAAAAACTTTCTCTTGTGGAACACAAAAAAAGGGACTGCGTTTATCAGTTTTGGACTGAAACTTGCCAGCTTCACAAAAGCCAATATCCGTATCAAAGTATAATGAAATCAGATCCCTACAACTACACTTCTTACAAATAAAATATTACATTTTTATTATTAAATGACACAAAAATTTGACTGTCTATTGTGTGACATGGCAAAAATGTAGGAAAAAAAACACTTGACAAATAACGTGAGAAAAATGTATCTTCAGTCTTTGATTTACAAATAGCATTAGAGAGGGTTATGTTCAGTGTTAGAGGGATTTTTTTTTCTGACACGCTATAGGACACATTGATGTGTCAACTACCCATTTATGTTTATGCTGTATATTATAAAAGATCAATTTAAAAAAAGTTTTCCACAAAACTATGAAGCAGCAACTGTTTCCAGCAAGATTCTTGAGCAGCATCATAGAATGATTTTTGTTGATGTGACACTCAAGATAAAAGTAATTCTGTATTTATCACAATACATTACTTTTAATATATATTAAAACACAAATTTGTTTCTTTTAATTGTAATATTTTAAAATACTGTTTTGCTCCATTTTTCAGTCATGAAGAGTATAACTTACAAAAACTATTCAAGCACATTAGTGAAAGAATCACCTTTATTACACTTCTCTATACCTTTTAAATATTGAAAGCTTGTCATTTCATCTTTTCCTACAATTGCATGGAAAAATCAGCAAAATTGCTTCTTTAGTGGCATTAGGCAAGCAAATGATGACAGATTGTTCATATTTGAATAAACTATTTCTTTAAACTTATTTTCAGTGTCATGGTGATACGTTAATGCTTTTACAGTAATGTCAGCTGAACTACCCAGTCTTTAAAACGATCCCTATCCCTTTGCCTCGCCACATCCTAGGTATTATTTCAAGAAAGTGAGCGATGAGTTTGACTGCGGAGTGGTGTTCGAGGAGGTACGCGAAGATGATGCCATCCTGCCCATCTTCGAGGAGAAGATCATCGGAAAAGTCGAGAAGATCGACTGATTGCCCGGGAGGGAGGGAGGGAGGCGGGAAGAGAGGGACTGGGGCTGCAGAGGTGCAGCAGGATATGGAGAACGAAAAGCAAGCGGAGAGCAGGTGCTGAGATTGGTACAGCGAACGTGGATGTGCAGGAGAGCGAGAGGTGCAGAGCAGGAAAGTACACTATTTACTCCGAGGCGTCTACCTCCGCACAACGGCTTTTAAAGTCACACAGCTGCTCAGTGATCAAGATCACTTCGCATTGAGCACGGAGAGCCCTTGGACTCACAGAGACGAAAGCGTGAGGCGGCATTCTCTCACTTTTGCTATATTTCTAACTCTGAAAAATGTAATGTAGCAATGTAAAGTTAGCTTAGAAAAAAGTACTATGAATATGTTTACTAAAGCTGCATATTTTTGATATGACGTATCAGAAGGAACATATCCTTTCTAATTTAACAACTCTTGTAATTTTATATGTACTGGTACCAGATGTGTACAGACTGTCTGTTTAAAAGGAAAAAGAGAAAGTTTTATATCTATTTAAATATTTAAAAAAAAGGAAAAACGAAAAAAAAAAAAAGAGGAATCGGTTCACCCATATCAAAGCTGCGGCATCAACTTGACCCAAGATGGTGGGCTTTCACAAAGGTGTGGTTATGGAGAAATCATAACCCACGCTTTACCAAGTGCTTTTAACTCATAAAACTGATTTGCTAATTACAGAGAGGGAGGAGTCAGTCGACGCCGCACTTTTCACTGCGTTATGCATTGATGTCAATGGAGTACCGCTTTGAGCGGATGTCCTATACGACGATGCCTTCACATTGCTCTCCTTCCTTCGTTGATGTCACGACATGCATGATAATTCCTCCCCTCTTCACGCACAGCACGATTTAAAAAGAACACTCCAATAGGTTATTTTCCAACTTAAACAGTCCAGTTTTGTTGTTTTCGAATCGGTTCAGTCAGTCTCCGGGTCTGGCGATAGCGTTTTTAGCTGTATCTTAGCATAGATCATTGAATCCGATTTAGACCGTTGGCATGTTCCTCAAAAATTGCCAAAGTTTAAAAATGTATCCTATTTAAAATTTGACTCTTCTGCAGTTGCGTCGTGCTAAGACCGATGGGGGGAAAAAGTTATTTTTCTAAGCTGATGTGGCTAGGAACTATACTGCGTAATAATCAAGAATATAAATAATCTTTGTTGCCCTACCACGGCTGTAGCAGGTGCAGTGATATTACACAGTGCCTGAATATAGTCCCAAGCTAGGAAAAATATCTTTAAAACTCTTTGGTCATTTTTGAGTGAGACGCTAACGGTCTAATCAGATTCCATTATCTATGCTAAGCTACAGCTAAAACTGCTACCACCAGACCCAGAGATCAAAAAAAGAAAGGTAAAACTCGATTGTTTAACTCTAGTTAAGTTGGCAAATGAACCTATTTTTAAAAATAGTTTTGTTCCTTTTAAGAGCAAAGGATATAGTGCTGTCAAACAATGAATTGCTTCTAAAATAAAATTGTTTACGTACGTATGTGTACTGTATATTTATTGTGTGTATATATAAATGCACACACATGCAGTATATATTTACAAATATTTGCATGTATATATTTATATTCATATAATTTATATATAAATATATTTAATATAAACATTTTTTTCTTAAATATATACATGCACGTGTGCGTATTTGTGTACACATAAATATAATCTGTACACACACTTATGTTAAAAACTTATTTTGAATGCTATTATTTGGCAGCACTAAAAGGATGAGTGCCGATTTTATGAAACTAATGTCTCAAGATGTTTGAGTGGCACAACTCGTAAGTCTATAGCTTATATCCAGAATCTGTAAGGTCCAGGTGTGAGATCCGCAGCAGCACTGACGCCTGTTTAAGAGCAGGGGAATGTGAGAATGTGGAAGAGGACGGACTTTCTGGTCGTCCTGGGGTCCATCGTCTGTCTAGTGCCATTGGACAATATACTGATCATGTTTACACTTACCTTAATGTATTACAGAACAAGAAACAAATAGAGAATTGTAGCCTTTTAGCTTAACACGGCTAAATGTGGTGCCTGGCAAGAATGCATTGTTTTAAAAATGTAGTTTTAGTCTAACGTGGTCTGCCTTGTTGAGATCATGAAACACCAAAGAGAACAGTCTATCAGAGGAGTCGAATAAAATCCGTTCGCATTGTTCCAGCGACAAAAACCAAGCTCCTTCATAGAGTTTTCAGGCTGTGTGTTGTAACGAAACACTGAGAGATGTACTAACCGCTAGGAAAGGTCTGGCGAGAAGAGCGAGCCAGACATGGTGCTGTAACATTGGAATGCTTTCTGTTGATCTGGCATCCCATTTCCCCTCTAGTTTTCAATGTAAAATTCCCCGTCTATTTTGATTTAAGTTGCTACCGTCATCAATGTTTGTTCAGTGATTTCATGTTTTTTAGTTTTTTTCCCCCCACGTTCAGTTAGAATTGTTTTAGGCTTTCATCAACTTGAACAATATGGGTACTTGATGCAAAATATGGAACATTTCTTGTTTGTTTCGATTCATTTTAATTACGGTGTAATTGTCAAATGGGATGTAAAGTTAACTACTGTGAATATAGCCTGGCCGTGAGCTCCTCTCACTGAATGATGGATGACCTGTACATAGACATCACAGAGTGCCTTTCTGACCATTCTCATCTCTGATCCACTGTCTGCTCTCCTCACTCCATGTGTCCAGTACCAGGGACTTGCATTATGTTTTTAAGTTTCTTAACTTTTTTTTTTGTTGTTGTTGTTGTTAGTTTCCTATGCGAAGAGCATCAACACACTTTAAGTCTTTCTATGTAAATATGTACATTTTTTTTAATGTGTCTTCAACTACAACCAGCAACCCAATTTGGCTATTTAGTGCCCTGGTTCTGCTTAAGTGTGCCGAGTTGTACAGTTATCATTTTATGGTACTTTGGACAATAAAGACATGTAATAAAACAAATTTGGAGCTCTCTTGTTTCTTTATTGCAAAAACGTATAGTTTATAAATGTATCTGTAGTTGTAATTTATCCATGCATAAAATTAAACATTTCTCGTTTTAAGCTGACTAAACAGATGATGGCGCTCTTGTTTCCTAGCAACAGTTTCGCGAGCTTTGCCAAGATCTCATAAAGCCTGTGGTTGAGGCTTGACATAAACATTTTATATATATATATATATATATATATATATATATATATATATATATATATATATATACGATGGGTCATAATTCTATCAAAAACGTCTTAACTGCAGTACATAAGGGTTAAAAAAAAATAACATTGAGCAAGTAAATGATGAGCGCTCGAAACGTTGTCCTTGCCTTCTCCCCGATTCACAACGGCAGGCTTTTAATAATGGCTTATAATGTAAGTTGTCGTGTCGGATTTCGCGGAAAATGTCAGTTTCTGTCATATCAGTGTTATTAAAGAAGCCGGCAAATGCAGCGCGTGTCTGGTGAGAAGTGTCTCGAATCTCGCAGCTTGTGTAGGAATAGCTAAAAACAAAAACTAATGCGCAATAAACAGTTGGAAAGCAAACCATTTAAGTGATCGTCCGTAAAACTGTTAAACCTCGTTCAGAGAAGATTTTGCACTCGTATCAATAATCAAAGTGCTGACTGTGAGAACTTGGAGACTTAAAATGTTTTGAAACCGACTCTCTCTAGCCTGCTAAGACATCTGACAGGCGTTATATAACCTTTGTAATGTCGTTTAGCCTACTTAAAAGCGAAGGACCGTTCGCTGATGTTCACTGTTTTATTTTTTACCGTTTTTAGGAGTTGACTGTCCTTCGTGTGGTTACTCCCTCGGAAAGACCATCGCCTGTAAATGAAGTTCCTCAGGTAACACGCAGTTTTACGCCTCGGTCGCTAGAGGGCACACATTCTGTCTTTTTCAACCGTTATCAAAACAACCCCCTTTTGTCTTTATAATTCGATATGTAGCCTATAGAATATAAGCAGCAGAAGCGGGGTCTTTGTGGACATATGTTCAGGCTCCGTAGGGACTCTCAGTGCTTTGTTAGGAGGCTTTCTTTTGTAGACGGCACTTCTGAGACTTAATGGGTTTCTTAAGAGGTTAATAGCCGCAAAAATGCGTGACTTGATCACAGTAGCTATAGCATGAGAAAATGACTTGATTGGTTTCTGCTTCCACTGAAGAAAAATAATAAAGGTGCGTATTGTCCGTCTGGCAGACGACCGAGCCAGTTCCCTCAACATATGTTCGGCGTTTAGTTTCTTTGAGAAGCCGAAGGTGCCGTTAGGTTCCATGTTTTCTTCACTTTCACACACTGAAGTACCTTGAGGATGCTTGTTGATTAAGGTCAGTCTCTTGTATTGGACTTGCAATTAATTCTGGAACACTGCGCAGTGCTCAGGTTACGAAAACCGAGCTGCTTAATTGAAAAGGAAAGATCATTAGGGTGTTCTGCCGCAGTATCTAAGCAAAGTCTAGAAGGACCAAATAAAAACAAAAAGACTTTCATTAGCAGATGGAACATCTCCAGGATATACATGCGCACAGTGTTTTCTCAGCTCTGGCCTCGATGGCCCCCGTGCCCTCTGTGATCAAAGCTGCCGGGTAAATGTTTGATTTATGGCCCCTTACTCATCAAATACTGATCTGATGCTGTGGTTCACACCTGTGATTAAAGCTGGATCGGATCAGACCACCTCTACCTCTCCGAGTCTCACTGGCCGTGTCTTCATCAGTAATGATGACTCCTGCCCGCTGTGGCAGGTATAATGCGTTTTTTGGGCCAGTCGCTCTGATGAGAAGCTTTCTGGCTCCCTGCGGTTGTGTCAGAAACTGATTTTGTTGTGCTGTATGAGTTGTGCTCAGTGTGCCAGTTTTGTGATCACGTCGACCATCAAAAATCAGGGTTTTTTTAAGCAAACAATGCACTCGAGATTGGAAGTGGAAAAGATATGTTGTTATATTTTTCACCTTCTGACAATATACATGTAATCGATATACCTGCAATGGAATTAAATTTCTTTCATTCAGTGGAACATTATGCATAATGACGTAGTTTCATATCCTAAATCAAAATATTTAATGCAAAATATGAGAAAAAAAATGTAATAGGGGTCACTGTGCCACGTCTTTAAAATCTGAATACATGATGCCAAAGCAAAAACAAACGGCTAAAATAATAGGTTGCTTATTAAGGATTTGAAAAAGAAAATGTAAATATTAGCATAGTATTTTTAAGTGTGCTAAAATTGTTATTATAACAACTTAAAAATCTGTAATTAAATTTCAATATTTAAAATATATCATCACACTCAGCTTATTATTTGGTTTATTATTTTATTTAAAATAAAACGTACGTGTATGCATATACATTTAAAATATTACAAATATTTATTACAAAAGATTTTATTTGGAACTTTCTGTTCATCAAAGAATATTGGAAAACAGTCAAACAAAAATAATATCAAGCAGCACAATTAACTAATAATAGAAAATGTTTCTTAAGCAACAAATCAGCCCGTTAGCATGTTTTCTGAAGGATTGTGAAGACCAGACTGAATGACATGTTTCAAGATTTTAAAGTAATGTCATTTTAAATTGAAATACTTTGCAGTATTGCTGTTTCTATTGTGATCAAATTAATGCAGTTTTTATGAACATAAGAAATGTCTTTAAAAAAAAATCTTACAGACTCTAAAATATTTATTAATGGAAAGAACTAATATTACAAACACTAATGCAAATCTTCCTACTGATGTTTAAAGCAGAGAATGTTCTATGCTCTCATACATGCAAGGAGGGCCTCCACAGTTAAGATGTGTGTTAAAACCGTTGCAAAATTCTTGATGCTGCATGATTTTATATCGCCAGAAAAGCATCATAAATATTTAATATAACACAGAGGGCAATGTAGAAATATCTATAGACCCTTATAAACCAATTTTTAAAAGGACCATGTAGTAGCCACAGACTGTGTGCAGAAAAAAACAAGCATCCGGTGCGCAGAAATGTAAGGACTTTTTCTTTAGTACTTCTTTGTAACAGATATTACATCCATAAAACATTTAGCACACGGCGTACAAGAGAGACCGTAAAAGTGTAAAAGTGGCAGAACAAAATGAGTATCCATGTTGGTATAATAAAAAAGAAAATCCCCAAATCTCTCTCTGTATAATCCTGAGGAATATAGCTGGCTCTCAAAGTACATTGCTGAGGCTGGATTGGGCCAACGTCAGTGGATCCTGCAGTCTCCATGGTTACCGCAGCTCTGAAATGCACCTAGGTTTCTAATAGCTCCAATGATGAAAGTGCAAAATTGAATATTTAGGACAACACCTCAGAAGAAAAATCCAGATGAAACACGTACATGTAATTCCCGTTCACAGATGGATCGCATGAAAACTGTTAAATATACGCCGCCAAAGTGCCACAGGAGTGCTGTTGAAGTGGCATTAAGATTTCTTCACACCGTAAGATTTCCTGCTGCACGAAGGTGGCATGAATGCATTTACACAGCGATTGCAACGAACTTTGCAGTGGCTGAGGCGGGTCAGAGCTGGCATAAGTCATGGATTTTTGAGCAGACACAGAGCAGTCAGCGCTGCTGTGTTAAGACACCTCTTTCCTTATAATGGTCTAGGAAACACAAAGTTTCATTCTGTTAAAATGACCTTTCCCTACAAAGAGCCGATACAAAAGGTCAAAATAAACAGCGATGATGTTAAAAAGACATTTATTTTTGCAAGCAGCGGAGCGGAGAAAAATAGAAAGCATGTTAGGCCCACATGCTTTATATTTAATCAAGTGAAGGTAGAAGGAGGCTATAGAAATTCTAAGTCTTTTATGTTTTATGTTGCGGCACTTAAAACTAACCTTGAAATGACTGATTTTCAAAGGGAGAGTCGGTCTTTCGCTGTGCGCGAACAATTGGAAGCGGTCCAGTTACTTGCTTCGTAAGCGAAGAAGTCAATGCGAAACTTTTGAAGTAAGATTAATGCCCTTTCATTGCACTGTGGAGACAGTTTTTAGGCACTCCTTATGTGAAGGGTTTTCAAATGTTTATTTTATGAAATGTAGGCATAATTATTCTCACTGTTGACTTGCCGAATTAATGAAAGCGAACAACTGTAGTATAGTGGGTTCAGCTTCATAATGAGCTGCCTTTTAAAGATCGCAAGGACCCGTAGACTTCCAGAGTCAACGAGCTTCTCGTCAGTTTTCGTAGAATAAAATTTTTGTTGAAAATTCATTAGTGTTTATATTGGAGCAAATACATGCTGCCGGCGTAAAATAACTGTCCCACTTTCGCAGTTGAAGTGCATTTGTGATCAATGGTCTGCTATTATAGTCACACTTATTTTTGTTCAATATACTTAATTTGGGAGGGTTATGCGAAGGCCGAAAGCTTACATCAGTCCTCAATTTTGAATCTATCGAAAATGATTCCACTTTAGCAACGTTAACCTTGCTCAGAAAGGGTTCAGTCTTCAGCAGCTGGATGGCTATTTTCTTGTTTTTTACCCACATTGTCAATTACTCTGTACAGCATCTGCACTCAGCACAGACACTATGCCGTGGTCTGTTTTCTGCGGCTGGGGCAAAGCGACTGATTGCTTTAAAAGTCGCGGGAAGATAATAAAGGTACGAAAGCATCAGAACTGTTCAGAGAAATGTTCAAACACCTGTGGGGTGCCGCTGCTCTTCTGCTTTGAACGCGATGCCTTAAATGCTCTGCATAAAATGTGAATACATTTGGCTTCTAGTGGCGTAGACAGAGCTCGTCATCCTCGTGAAGCGTCGGATGCGAGAGCTGCTAAAAATATTCGCTCTAAATATAAGGGAATTATTACGATTTGGACAAAAGAGCGAACGCTATCATTTGCCTTTAAAGGAAGATCACCGGGTTTTCAGAGATACAGACGTGGACAAAATTGTTGGTACCCTTTGGTCAATGAAAGAAAAAGTCACAATGGTCACAGAAATAACTGTTATCTGACAAAAGTAATAATAAATAAAAATTCTATAAATGTTAACCAATGAAAGTCAGACATTGTTTTTCAACCATGCTTCAACAGAATTATTTAAAAAAATAAACTCATGAAACAGGCATGGACAAAAATGATGGTACCCCTAGAAAACACTGAAAATAATGTGACCAAAGGGACATGTTAATTCAAGGTGTGTCCACTAATTAGCATCACAGGTGTCTACAACCTTGTAATCAGCCATTGGGCCTATATATATGGCTCCAGGTAATCACTGTGTTGTTTGGTGATATGGTGTGTACCACACTCGACATGGACCAGAGGAAGCAAAGGAAAGAGTTGTCTCAAGAGATCAGAAAGAAAATTATAGACAAGCATGTTAAAGGTAAAGGCTATAAGACCATCTCCAAGCAACTAGATGTTCCTGTGACTACAGTTGCACATATTATTCAGAAGTTTAAGATCCATGGGACTGTAGCCAACCTCCTGGACGTGGCCGCAGGAGGAAAATTGATGACAAATCTAAGAGACGGATAATCCGAATGGTAACAAAAGAGCCTAGAAAGACTTCTAAAGAGATTCAAGGTGAACTTCATGCTCAAGGAACATCAGTGTCAGATCGCACCATCCGTCGTTGTTTGAGCCAAAGTGGACTACATGGGAGATGACCAAGGAGGACACCATTGTTGAAAACGAATCATAAAAAGCAAGACTGGAATATGCCAAACTACATGTTGACAAGCCACAAAGCTTCTGGGAGAATGTCCTGTGGACAGATGAGACAAAATCGAAGTTTTTGCCAAGGCACATCAGCTGTATGTTCACAGACGAAAAATGAAGCATATCAAGAAAAGAACACTGTCCCTACTGTGAAACATGGAGGAGGCTCTGTTATGTTCTGGGGCTGCTTTGCTGCGTCTGGCACAGGGTGTCTTGAATCTGTGCAGGGTACAATGAAATCTCAAGACTATCAAGGAATTCTAGAGAGAAATGTACTAGCCAGTGTCAGAAAGCTTGGTCTCAGTCGCAGGTCATGGGTCTTGCAACAGGACAATGACCCAAAACACACCGCTAAAAACACCCAAGAATGGCTAAGAGGAAAAAATGGACTATTGTAAAGTGGCCTTCTATGAGCCCTGACCTCAATCCTATTGAGCATCTTTGGAAGGAGCTGAAACATGCAGTCTGGAAAAGGCACCCTTCAAACCGGACACAACTGGAGCAGTTTGCTCATGAGGAGTGGGCCAAAATACCTGCTGAGAGGTGCAGAAGTCTCATTGACAGTTACAGGAAGCGTTTGATTGCAGTGATTGCCTCAAAAGGTTGCGCAACAAAATATTAAGTTAGGGGTACCATCATTTTTGTCCAGGTCTGTTTCATGAGTTTATTTTTTTTAATAATTCTGTTGAAGCATGGTTGAAAAACAATGTCTGACTTTCATTGGTTAACATTTATAGAATTTTATTTATTATTACTTTTGTCAGATTAAAGTTATTTCTGTGACCATTGTGAGTTTTTCTTTCATTGACCAAAGGGTACCAACAATTTTGTCCACGTCTGTATGGTACATTACTGTGCAGCAGGAATCAAAGATGTGTGCAAGCGCTCCATTTCTTCGGACAGTTCTTAAAAATGCTAGAAAACCGATCCAGCATGTTCTCATTAGTACCGTTCTGTAAAGTCATTCAAATCTCTATTCTATTATTGCATGAAAATGATTTTTTAGATATTAAAAGACACCACAATGATATAAGAGTTGATTTATTCACCCTCATGCCGTTTCAAACCTGTATAACGTTCTTTCTTCTGTAGAAAACACACACACACACACACATTAAGTTTCTAAGTATGTTCCATAGATGTAATGTTTTTTTATACTGTACAATTCAGTGACTCTCTCATAAATACAATAACTTTTTAATTCCTGAATTAATACGGTTTCGAATCTTTCTGTTGAGTGAATTGAGTAAATATAACTCACTTGTGAATTAAACTTTTGTTTTGTCCCTGAATGAATCAGTATCTGAACATGATTCGTTGACAGTCACAGGACAATACATGTTATTTGTGCCATTCAGATGCTAATCTATGCTTTAAATAAGGTTTCTTCAGGCAGCTAACAGGAGAGATTATAGGCTTAGATGTAAAATGTCCGTGTATAGGCTAGTTAGTATGCTTGCATGATAAGCAATTAATCACTTGCACACATTCACAAACAATCTTTCTTCATGCATTTTTGTGCACTGACATTTGTACACATAAACATTGCTGCGAGATTAGAACAAGCTAAAATATCATCACACTTAATATGTGCAACCTAAAGATAATAATCCTAAATAAGTATACAAGCAGAGGTGAAGGAAGCATTTCTCAGCCTCCACATGCTCATGAATTATGATGTTGTGAATTAATTCAAATGCCTAAAATCTATTTCTAAATGTCATAAAGAATGTTTGTTGAGAGTTTTTTGTTTGAAGAGGAGCCCGTGAGCTAGGCTCACAGGACTTATGAAATGTTGAAGTGCTTTGTCTAATTTTATGTATCAGTCCTTAACACCGCTGTGCTCATTCAAAACCAAGGTTATTTTTTTGCTGGCAATGGCAACGGAATCAAGAGATGAGATGTGTGGCCAAGTGTTTGTTTCTACTCCGCCTCTATAGCAAGGACTTATCTGAGATAAACGAATAAACTCATTATTATTTAAATGCGAAAGAACGGGCTTCTGATCCAATCACAGCCATGTCATACAATATTGTTTACAGCTTGAGCTCGGGAACCAGCCGGAAAACAATCCCAGTTTGGATTTTAAGCCTTTTGAAAATCACGTGGTTTTTAATGATTTTGTCAATTTCGTCAGAATTGGCCACTAGGTGGTGCTATAATAATAATCAAATTAAAGTTTTTGGCAATAACTGTGCAACTGTATAATACATACAATTTTTTTTAAGTGTTCTGAAGATATAGGCTGGTATATTCTTAGGCGTGACAATGACTAATCTTGTGAATGTGATATTAAAACTTTGTGACATGGACAAGAAGAAAATGTATGAAATTGCAGGAATTTCTGATGCTCTGGCATTTATCTCAAGTTGAACATATTAGTAATGTTAAAGATAATAGTTTATTATCTTTGTTTGCAGTTAATTTTGAAGGAATATATATGGCAGATTACAGTTGATCAGAGCAGAGCCCAGCAGATTCAGACATGACAGAAATGACTTCAACAGGAGCCTAAAGGACTTTAGGGAAATGTTCTATGAAACTCTACAAGGAAAGAGCATGATATAAATAATAAAAATTTTAATTATACATCTTACAAAACTTCTTATAATATTTCTTTAGAAAAATTATAATAAACAATCAAATACAAATAAGCAATGAATTTATTTACAGATCCCCAAGCAGGCAATGCCACCAGACACAAGTATTTCTGCTTTAAGGACCTGTAATACACTAAGGCTTGAGTAGACTGATGGAAAGACCACTCTTGACAGACCACCACCAGACACAAAGCTGACTAGAGACTCAAAACAACAGGCCGGCTGTGAGAGGAGTTTTTTTTTATTTTTTTGAGGCTCTTTGTGTTCTTTTTTGGAGGTTACTCCGTGACCTGAAACATAACATAAATCAGCATTATTTGTCTAAATACATCACATTTAGAGAAAAGCTGACTTTAAAGTTAATGACGACTGACGATCAAGCTAAACCAAGAAAACGCTTAGCTAGTCTTAAGACTCCGTACCTTAAACCATTCATGGAGATGCATCTTATCCAGTCTGAGTCTCTTCTGTGGATCAGGCTGCAGACAATCCGAAATCATCTGGCAGCATTCTGCAAAAAGACATTTGATCATGTACCTTTTACTTTACACCTGCTCTCTTTTTGTACGCGACACAGAGTCGGTTGTTGTTTGATGAAGATCTCACCTTTTGACAAGCCAGGTCTGCTCCAGAGGTCCACAGCGATCATGTGACGGTCGTGTGATGAAGGACATTCCCCACACAGCATTTCATACAGGATGAACCCCAGCGTCCACACTGTAGTGGGTTTTGCGTGGTACCTGCCCTTCATGCTGACCTCGGGTGGACAGTACTCTTGTGTGCCTGCAGGAAGGATGTCTGATGTTTAATAAATTGTCTCAGCATGTTGAGTGCACGTAAGATGTGTTTCTGTGAGACTATGAATAAAATACTTCATGTCACGTACCACAGAAGACTTTGAAGGCAGATCTCTTCATGAGCGCACCGCACCCAAAGTCAATTAATTTGACCTCTAAGGTGTCCTGGTTCACCAGGACGTTCTCCAGCTTTATATCCCGATGGAAGACGCCACGCGCGCAGCAAGTTTTAGCCGCATTAATGACCTGCCGCATGATCTTTCGTGCCGTCCCCTCATCAAGGCTTCCTCCATAGTCATGGAGAAAAGTGAACAAGTCCACGCAAGGCACGGGGCGCTCCATGACCATTACATAGTGGTCTTCGTCGTCCTCCCAGTCAAGCAGCTCAATTATCTGGGGAAAGCTGGGGCCATCAATGGCCATGAGCATCAGGCCAACCTCCATGGGGACACGTTTGGGTTGACCAGGCTAAAAGAAAGAAAACATGATGCTTAGACGGAAGTGGTTTCCTTAAGACTTCACAAATCAAAACAGTTTGTCTTTGGTTAACATGAATAAACTGAAAACAGTGACTAAGAGACAATACTAAGACAGGAACGCAGTCTACTCACCACTCGGATAGATGACATGTCTGGAAACTTCTTTGAACATTTCACAGCCACCTAATCAACAAAACAAATTAAGATGAACAATTAGCACATGCAGATAGCTGATATCACTCCAGTCATAAATCCTGAACAGACGTGTTGTTTTTAAGTGAAGAAAATGTATACCTCAAGTCCATCCATGCAGCGAATCCCTCCGTAAACACTGCCACATCCTCCTTCACCCAGCTTCTGGCCGATTTTATATTTGTTGCGAATATGGCCTATTAACAGACAAACATTTGGGGTTAGTATGAAATGCAATTTTATATTATACTGTACAGTATATATATATATATAATGCTTTCTAACAAAATTTTCTAATTCTCACAGATTTCTTGTTCTTACCCTTCTCCAGGATGTCCTGCACGAGCTGGACCTCAGAAGTGAGGGGGACTTCCTCTCCTGTACAGCACCCACAGGCACCTCATCAGACCCGGTGGGGTGTCTTCGGGGGTATACATATTGCACGTGTACACTCCAGTCTATTAACAGATTTAGAAGCAGTTTTGAATTGATGTCCTATAAAAAGGAAACTTTAAAAAAATTCTACTGTTGCTCTAAAATGTTTGGTGCGATAATGTTATCAATGTTTTTATTTTTCCTTTCTTTTAGGTTCCTGTAACCTCAGATTTAGTGACTTATCAACATTTGATGTGGTTGTACCATCTCTATCTGTCCAGGGTGTCTCTGCCTCTATCCCATATTTCTCCACGGCTTTGGCCACATCGTATGTTCCCTTTCTAAGGAAAGAAAAGCGAGGAGCAGCCCACTTCCAGAAGCTCTTCTTTTTTCTCCCTCCATCGGTCTCAAGAGCACCAGCAGACGCCGGTTCACGGTTCTCCTTCACGATGGGGGAGTCTTTGGGTTTGGGCTCGTGTCCACGCTCCAAACCGGTTACTTTTTTAAGTCTTGAAAGCAATCCCATGATAAAAACCGTTCGCAAGTCGCTAACAGTCGCTATCAAATACTCCGAAACATCAACCAACAAAGTGAGAAAGCGATTTTCTTGCTTATATATGCCACTGCTCGCTAATTGTGACGTCATATTGGCAGGTTCGAAATGGAATGCCATTCGGCCAAAAAAAAAAAAAAAAAAACTGCGTCACGTGCGTCCTTTTGAACGACAGCATTCGGTGTTTATTTCTAACGATACCATTTGTTTTATTGTACATCGTGGGTTGTAAATATAACTGTTTTAGTTTTACTTAAACACATTTAAACTTCTTCATGCTTTAAAGACACCTTAAGGCTTAAAGAAATATGGTTGTAAGAGCCGTCTTGTATTCTTGTAAAGGACGGTTCTAATGTCTATAAAGTGAGTTTTAATATTAAACGTCATATTGATTTTATAAAGCGGGTTAATAATCTATACATGGATATTAAGCGACTTACATTTCAAGAAAAGGATGGTCCAAAGAGTTTCGTCAGCACTGAGCAGCTTTATGAATAAACATGCTTTTGAACGAATCTTTTTGAACAGTCGCTTGCTTCGTTCCTGAACGAATCAGTTGTTTGAACCGTTTGAACGAACGATTCAGTGACAAACAGTGACTTGCCGCCACCCACTGGCCGTTAGTTTCATTTTGTAATATTTAATTCATAACCTAATAATAGTAGCCTAATAATAATAATAATGAAATAATAGGTAAACAATCTAAATTTAAAAAGGATTCCATGTCACATCTGAGCCTAATTAAACCGTAAATATACCTGAATAGTCTGTAAATATAAATAAATGTCACTTCTGTCCACCACTGTAGTGCGTATATGAATTTTGGTATTGTTTTTTAATAGATTTTGATTTAATATGATTATAACATATCCTTCATGGTTGTCTTGTTGTTGTTATTATTATTATGTTATTATTTAATGTTTTACTATAAAATAAACGAAATAGATGGTGACTTTGATCTTGATACTTAAAACATGAAATAGGCCTATATTTAACATTATTAAAGATTATAAAGATATTTAAAAGAATCTGAAAGGCTCAGAAATAAATTAAATAAATCTGAAAGTTATTTATTTAAACAAATCTGAAGGGTCCACCACTGAAGGTGATGCTTTTGTCAACTTCACAACCAACTTTCATTTAGCATCAGGAGGCATGACCTGTGAATTACAACATCCTGATTGGTCTACAAATAAGACACATTTAGTTAAAAGCAGTAGCAATTATGTCTTGAAATTGAGATGGAATCTAGTTTGAATCATCTGCTGAAAGGCTCATTTACACTCTATAACCTTGCTGAAGAGACACCAGACATTGAAGAATAGTGAGTAGACAGTAGACTCTCCAGCTGAAATGACCAGTCTTTGAACTGCTCATCCAAAATCAATGACAGCAATAGAAACATTGTGGGCTTTACTTTCTGTAACTCCTAGATAGTTTATACAATAATGTATAATTTTAGAGTTTGCAAGTTAAATGATAAAACACGATTAGTTCGAGTTCAACCCTATCTGATATAGGCTAATATTTGTAAATGACATTTAATTGTCTTGTTTGTTTGAACAAACAAGTATTCATTTAATTGTTTAGATTCAGGCTGAAATGTTGGGGGTGACACTTCAAGAACGGTACTTGACACTGATTTAGACATTACTTTAAATTACTTTAACAGAAGCCTAAAGGACTGTAGGGGAATATAAAACGTTACAAGGGAACAGCACAATGTAAATATAACATTTTATTATATATTTACAGTTTTTTCTCACTGAATTTTTTTTTACATATTTTCTTACACAATTCCTTATAATAAATTCTATGAATATACAATGCATATATTTACAGATCCCCAAGCAGATGATACTACCAGACACAGATATTGCTGCTAAGTAGACTGATGGAAAGACCACTCTTGACAGACCACCAGACACAAAGCTGACTAGAGACTCAAAACAACAGGCCGGCTGTGAGAGGAGTTTTTTTTTATTTTTTTGAGGCTCTTTGTGTTCTTTTTTGGAGGTTACTCCGTGACCTGAAACATAACATAAATCAGCATTATTTGTCTAAATACATCACATTTAGAGAAAAGCTGACTTTAAAGTTAATGACGACTGACGATCAAGCTAAACCAAGAAAACGCTTAGCTAGTCTTAAGACTCCGTACCTTAAACCATTCATGGAGATGCATCTTATCCAGTCTGAGTCTCTTCTGTGGATCAGGCTGCAGACAATCCGAAATCATCTGGCAGCATTCTGCAAAAAGACATTTGATCATGTACCTTTTACTTTACACCTGCTCTCTTTTTGTACGACACAGAGTCGGTTGTTGTTTGATGAAGATCTCACCTTTTGACAAGCCAGGTCTGCTCCAGAGGTCCACAGCGATCATGTGACGGTCGTGTGATGAAGGACATTCCCACACAGCATTTCATACAGGATGAACCCCAGCGTCCACACTGTAGTGGGTTTTGCGTGGTACCTGCCCTTCATGCTGACCTCGGGTGGACAGTACTCTTGTGTGCCTGCAGGAAGGATGTCTGATGTTTAATAAATTGTCTCAGCATGTTGAGTGCACGTAAGATGTGTTTCTGTGAGACTATGAATAAAATACTTCATGTCACGTACCACAGAAGACTTTGAAGGCAGATCTCTTCATGAGCGCACCGCACCCAAAGTCAATTAATTTGACCTCTAAGGTGTCCTGGTTCACCAGGACGTTCTCCAGCTTTATATCCCGATGGAAGACGCCACGCGCGCAGCAAGTTTTAGCCGCATTAATGACCTGCCGCATGATCTTTCGTGCCGCCCTCATCAAGGCTTCCTCCATAGTCATGGAGAAAAGTGAACAAGTCCACGCAAGGCACGGGCGCTCCATGACCATTACATAGTGGTCTTCGCCGCCCTCCCAGTCAAGCAGCTCAATTATCTGGGAAAGCTGGGGCCATCAATGGCCATGAGCATCAGGCCAACCTCCATGGGGACACGTTTGGGTTGACCAGGCTAAAAGAAAGAAAACATGATGCTTAGACGGAAGTGGTTTCCTTAAGACTTCACAAATCAAAACAGTTTGTCTTTGGTTAACATGAATAAACTGAAAACAGTGACTAAGAGACAATACTAAGACAGGGAACGCAGTCTACTCACCACTCGGATAGATGACATGTCTGGAAACTTCTTTGAACATTTCACAGCCACCTAATCAACAAAACAAATTAAGATGAACAATTAGCACATGCAGATAGCTGATATCACTCCAGTCATAAATCCTGAACAGACGTGTTGTTTTTAAGTGAAGAAAATGTATACCTCAAGTCCATCCATGCAGCGAATCCCTCCGTAAACACTGCCACATCCTCCTTCACCCAGCTTCTGGCCGATTTTATATTTGTTGCGAATATGGCCTATTAACAGACAAACATTTGGGGTTAGTATGAAATGCAATTTTATATTATACTGTACAGTATATATATATATATATAATGCTTTCTAACAAAATTTTCTAATTCTCACAGATTTCTTGTTCTTACCCTTCTCCAGGATGTCCTGCACGAGCTGGACCTCAGAAGTGAGGGGGACTTCCTCTCCCTGTACAGCACCCACAGGCACCTCATCAGACCCGGTGGGGGTGTCTTCGGGGTGTACATATTGCACGTGTACACTCCAGTCTATTAACAGATTTAGAAGCAGTTTTGAATTGATGTCCTATAAAAAGGAAACTTTAAAAAAATTCTACTGTTGCTCTAAAATGTTTGGTGCGATAATGTTATCAATGTTTTTATTTTTCCTTTCTTTTAGGTTCCTGTAACCTCAGATTTAGTGACTTATCAACATTTGATGTGGTTGTACCATCTCTATCTGTCCAGGGTGTCTCTGCCTCTATCCCATATTTCTCCACGGCTTTGGCCACATCGTATGTTCCCTTTCTAAGGAAAGAAAAGCGAGGAGCAGCCCACTTCCAGAAGCTCTTCTTTTTTCTCCCTCCATCGGTCTCAAGAGCACCAGCAGACGCCGGTTCACGGTTCTCCTTCACGATGGGGGAGTCTTTGGGTTTGGGCTCGTGTCCACGCTCCAAACCGGTTACTTTTTTAATTCTTGAAAGCAATCCCATGATAAAACCGTTCGCAAGTCGCTAACAGTCGCTATCAAATACTCCAAACATCAACCAACAAAGTGAGAAAGCGATTTTCTTGCTTATATATGCCACTGCTCGCTAATTGTGACGTCATATTGGCAGGTTCGAAATGGAATGCCATTCGCCAAAAAAAAAAAAACAAAAACTGCGTCACGTGCGTCCTTTTGAACGACAGCATTCGGTGTTTATTTCTAACGATACCATTTGTTTTATTGTACATCGTGGGTTGTAAATATAACTGTTTTAGTTTTACTTAAACACATTTAAACTTCTTCATGCTTTAAAGACACCTTAAGGCTTAAAGAAATATGGTTGTAAGAGCCGTCTTGTATTCTTGTAAAGGACGGTTCTAATGTCTATAAAGTGAGTTTTAATATTAAACGTCATATTGATTTTATAAAGCGGGTTAATAATCTATACATGGATATTAAGCGACTTACATTTCAAGAAAAGGATGGTCCAAAGAGTTTCGTCAGCACTGAGCAGCTTTATGAATAAACATGCTTTTGAACGAATCTTTTTGAACAGTCGCTTGCTTCGTTCCTGAACGAATCAGTTGTTTGAACCGCTTTGAACGAACGATTCAGTGACAAACAGTGACTTGCCGCCACCCACTGGCCGTTAGTTTCATTTTGTAATATTTAATTCATAACCTAATAATAGTAGCCTAATAATAATAATAATGAAATAATAGGTAAACAATCTAAATTTAAAAAGGATTCCATGTCACATCTGAGCCTAATTAAACCGTAAATATACCTGAATAGTCTGTAAATATAAATAAATGTCACTTCTGTCCACCACTGTAGTGCGTATATGAATTTTGGTATTGTTTTTAATAGATTTTGATTTAATATGATTATAACTTATCCTTCATGGTTGTCTTGTTGTTGTTATTATTATTATGTTATTATTTAATGTTTTACTATAAAATAAACGAAATAGATGGTGACTTTGATCTTGATACTTAAAACATGAAATAGGCCTATATTTAACATTATTAAAGATTATAAAGATATTTAAAAGAATCTGAAAGGCTCAGAAATAAATTAAATAAATCTGAAAGTTATTTATTTAAACAAATCTGAAGGGTCCACCACTGAAGGTGATGCTTTTGTCAACTTCACAACCAACTTTCATTTAGCATCAGGAGGCATGACCTGTGAATTACAACATCCTGATTGGTCTACAAATAAGACACATTTAGTTAAAAGCAGTAGCAATTATGTCTTGAAATTGAGATGGAATCTAGTTTGAATCATCTGCTGAAAGGCTCATTTACACTCTATAACCTTGCTGAAGAGACACCAGACATTGAAGAATAGTGAGTAGACAGTAGACTCTCCAGCTGAAATGACCAGTCTTTGAACTGCTCATCCAAAATCAATGACAGCAATAGAAACATTGTGGGCTTTACTTTCTGTAACTCCTAGATAGTTTATACAATAATGTATAATTTTAGAGTTTGCAAGTTAAATGATAAAACACGATTAGTTCGAGTTCAACCCTATCTGATATAGGCTAATATTTGTAAATGACATTTAATTGTCTTGTTTGTTTGAACAAACAAGTATTCATTTAATTGTTTAGATTCAGGCTGAAATGTTGGGGTGACACTTCAAGAACGGTACTTGACACTGATTTAGACATTACTTTAAATTACTTTGACAGAAGCCTAAAGGACTGTAGGGAATATAAAACGTTACAAGGAAACAGCACAATGTAAATATAACATTTTATTATATATTTACAGTTTTTTCTCACTGAATTTTTTTTTACATATTTTCTTACACAATTCCTTATAATAAATTCTATGAATATACAATGCATATATTTACAGATCCCCAAGCAGATGATACTACCAGACACAGATATTGCTGCTAAGTAGACTGATGGAAAGACCACTCTTGACAGACCACCAGACACAAAGCTGACTAGAGACTCAAAACAACAGGCCGGCTGTGAGAGGAGTTTTTTTTTATTTTTTTGAGGCTCTTTGTGTTCTTTTTGGAGGTTACTCCGTGACCTGAAACATAACATAAATCAGCATTATTTGTCTAAATACATCACATTTAGAGAAAAGCTGACTTTAAAGTTAATGACGACTGACGATCAAGCTAAACCAAGAAAACGCTTAGCTAGTCTTAAGACTCCGTACCTTAAACCATTCATGGAGATGCATCTTATCCAGTCTGAGTCTCTTCTGTGGATCAGGCTGCAGACAATCCGAAATCATCTGGCAGCATTCTGCAAAAAGACATTTGATCATGTACCTTTTACTTTACCTGCTCTCTTTTTGTACGACACAGAGTCGGTTGTTGTTTGATGAAGATCTCACCTTTTGACAAGCCAGGTCTGCTCCAGAGGTCCACAGCGATCATGTGACGGTCGTGTGATGAAGGACATTCCCACACAGCATTTCATACAGGATGAACCCCAGCGTCCACACTGTAGTGGGTTTTGCGTGGTACCTGCCCTTCATGCTGACCTCGGGTGGACAGTACTCTTGTGTGCCTGCAGGAAGGATGTCTGATGTTTAATAAATTGTCTCAGCATGTTGAGTGCACGTAAGATGTGTTTCTGTGAGACTATGAATAAAATACTTCATGTCACGTACCACAGAAGACTTTGAAGGCAGATCTCTTCATGAGCGCACCGCACCCAAAGTCAATTAATTTGACTTCTAAGGTGTCCTGGTTCACCAGGACGTTCTCCAGCTTTATATCCCGATGGAAGACGCCACGCGCGCAGCAGCAAGTTTAGCCGCATTAATGACCTGCCGCATGATCTTTCGTGCCGTCCCCTCATCAAGGCTTCCTCCATAGTCATGGAGAAAAGTGAACAAGTCCACGCAAGGCACGGGGCGCTCCATGACCATTACATAGTGGTCTTCGTCGTCCTCCCAGTCAAGCAGCTCAATTATCTGGGGAAAGCTGGGGCCATCAATGGCCATGAGCATCAGGCCAACCTCCATGGGGACACGTTTGGGTTGACCAGGCTAAAAGAAAGAAAACATGATGCTTAGACGGAAGTGGTTTCCTTAAGACTTCACAAATCAAAACAGTTTGTCTTTGGTTAACATGAATAAACTGAAAACAGTGACTAAGAGACAATACTAAGACAGGGAACGCAGTCTACTCACCACTGGATAGATGACATGTCTGGAAACTTCTTTGAACATTTCACAGCCACCTAATCAACAAAACAAATTAAGATGAACAATTAGCACATGCAGATAGCTGATATCACTCCAGTCATAAATCCTGAACAGACGTGTTGTTTTTAAGTGAAGAAAATGTATACCTCAAGTCCATCCATGCAGCGAATCCCTCCGTAAACACTGCCACATCCTCCTTCACCCAGCTTCTGGCCGATTTTATATTTGTTGCGAATATGGCCTATTAACAGACAAACATTTGGGGTTAGTATGAAATGCAATTTTATATTATACTGTACAGTATATATATATATATATATAATGCTTTCTAACAAAATTTTCTAATTCTCACAGATTTCTTGTTCTTACCCTTCTCCAGGATGTCCTGCACGAGCTGGACCTCAGAAGTGAGGGGACTTCCTCTCCTGTACAGCACCCACAGGCACCTCATCAGACCCGGTGGGGTGTCTTCTTCGGTGTACATATTGCACGTGTACACTCCAGTCTATTAACAGATTTAGAAGCAGTTTTGAATTGATGTCCTATAAAAGGAAACTTTAAAAAAATTCTACTGTTGCTCTAAAATGTTTGGTGCGATAATGTTATCAATGTTTTTATTTTTCCTTTCTTTTAGGTTCCTGTAACCTCAGATTTAGTGACTTATCAACATTTGATGTGGTTGTACCATCTCTATCTGTCCAGGGTGTCTCTGCCTCTATCCCATATTTCTCCACGGCTTTGGCCACATCGTATGTTCCCTTTCTAAGGAAAGAAAAGCGAGGAGCAGCCCACTTCCAGAAGCTCTTCTTTTTTCTCCCTCCATCGGTCTCAAGAGCACCAGCAGACGCCGGTTCACGGTTCTCCTTCACGATGGGGGAGTCTTTGGGTTTGGGCTCGTGTCCACGCTCCAAACCGGTTACTTTTTTAATTCTTGAAAGCAATCCCATGATAAAAACCGTTCGCAAGTCGCTAACAGTCGCTATCAAATACTCCGAAACATCAACCAACAAAGTGAGAAAGCGATTTTCTTGCTTATATATGCCACTGCTCGCTAATTGTGACGTCATATTGGCAGGTTCGAAATGGAATGCCATTCGGCCAAAAAAAAAAAAAAAAAAAACGCGTCACGTGCGTCCTTTTGAACGACAGCATTCGGTGTTTATTTCTAACGATACCATTTGTTTTATTGTACATCGTGGGTTGTAAATATAACTGTTTTAGTTTTACTTAAACACATTTAAACTTCTTCATGCTTTAAAGACACCTTAAGGCTTAAAGAAATATGGTTGTAAGAGCCGTCTTGTATTCTTGTAAAGGACGGTTCTAATGTCTATAAAGTGAGTTTTAATATTAAACGTCATATTGATTTTATAAAGCGGGTTAATAATCTATACATGGATATTAAGCGACTTACATTTCAAGAAAAGGATGGTCCAAAGAGTTTCACAGCACTGAGCAGCTTTATGAATAAACATGCTTTTGAACGAATCTTTTGAACAGTCGCTTGCTTCGCTTCCTGAACGAATCAGTTGTTTGAACCGTTTGAACGAACGATTCAGTGACAAACAGTGACTTGCCGCCACCCACTGGCCGTTAGTTTCATTTTTGTAATATTTAATTCATAACCTAATAATAGTAGCCTAATAATAATAATAATGAAATAATAGGTAAACAATCTAAATTTAAAAAGGATTCCATGTCACATCTGAGCCTAATTAAACCGTAAATATACCTGAATAGTCTGTAAATATAAATAAATGTCACTTCTGTCCACCACTGTAGTGCGTATATGAATTTTTGGTATTGTTTTTAATAGATTTTGATTTAATATGATTATAACTTATCCTTCATGGTTGTCTTGTTGTTGTTATTATTATTATTATTTATTATTTAATGTTTTACTATAAAATAAACGAAATAGATGGTGACTTTGATCTTGATACTTAAAACATGAAATAGGCCTATATTTAACATTATTAAAGATTATAAAGATATTTAAAAGAATCTGAAAGGCTCAGAAATAAATTAAATAAATCTGAAAGTTATTTATTTAAACAAATCTGAAGGGTCCACCACTGAAGGTGATGCTTTTGTCAACTTCACAACCAACTTTCATTTAGCATCAGGAGGCATGACCTGTGAATTACAACATCCTGATTGGTCTACAAATAAGACACATTTAGTTAAAAGCAGTAGCAATTATGTCTTGAAATTGAGATGGAATCTAGTTTGAATCATCTGCTGAAAGGCTCATTTACACTCTATAACCTTGCTGAAGAGACACCAGACATTGAAGAATAGTGAGTAGACAGTAGACTCTCCAGCTGAAATGACCAGTCTTTCAACTGCTCATCCAAAATCAATGACAGCAATAGAAACATTGTGGGCTTTACTTTCTGTAACTCCTAGATAGTTTATACAATAATGTATAATTTTAGAGTTTGCAAGTTAAATGATAAAACACGATTAGTTCGAGTTCAACCCTATCTGATATAGGCTAATATTTGTAAATGACATTTAATTGTCTTGTTTGTTTGAACAAACAAGTATTCATTTAATTGTTTAGATTCAGGCTGAAATGTTGGGGGTGACACTTCAAGAACGGTACTTGACACTGATTTAGACATTACTTTAAATTACTTTAACAGAAGCCTAAAGGACTGTAGGGGAATATAAAACGTTACAAGGGAACAGCACAATGTAAATATAACATTTTATTATATATTTACAGTTTTTTCTCACTGAATTTTTTTTTACATATTTTCTTACACAATTCCTTATAATAAATTCTATGAATATACAATGCATATATTTACAGATCCCCAAGCAGATGATACTACCAGACACAGATATTGCTGCTAAGTAGACTGATGGAAAGACCACTCTTGACAGACCACCAGACACAAAGCTGACTAGAGACTCAAAACAACAGGCCGGCTGTGAGAGGAGTTTTTTTATTTTTTGAGGCTCTTTGTGTTCTTTTTTTGGAGGTTACTCCGTGACCTGAAACATAACATAAATCAGCATTATTTGTCTAAATACATCACATTTAGAGAAAAGCTGACTTTAAAGTTAATGACGACTGACGATCAAGCTAAACCAAGAAAACGCTTAGCTAGTCTTAAGACTCCGTACCTTAAACCATTCATGGAGATGCATCTTATCCAGTCTGAGTCTCTTCTGTGGATCAGGCTGCAGACAATCCGAAATCATCTGGCAGCATTCTGCAAAAGACATTTGATCATGTACCTTTTACTTTACACCTGCTCTCTTTTTGTACGACACAGAGTCGGTTGTTGTTTGATGAAGATCTCACCTTTTGACAAGCCAGGTCTGCTCCAGAGGTCCACAGCGATCATGTGACGGTCGTGTGATGAAGGACATTCCCACACAGCATTTCATACAGGATGAACCCCAGCGTCCACACTGTAGTGGGTTTTGCGTGGTACCTGCCCTTCATGCTGACCTCGGGTGGACAGTACTCTTGTGTGCCTGCAGGAAGGATGTCTGATGTTTAATAAATTGTCTCAGCATGTTGAGTGCACGTAAGATGTGTTTCTGTGAGACTATGAATAAAATACTTCATGTCACGTACCACAGAAGACTTTGAAGGCAGATCTCTTCATGAGCGCACCGCACCCAAAGTCAATTAATTTGACCTCTAAGGTGTCCTGGTTCACCAGGACGTTCTCCAGCTTTATATCCCGATGGAAGACGCCACGCGCGCAGCAAGTTTTAGCCGCATTAATGACCTGCCGCATGATCTTTCGTGCCGTCCCCTCATCAAGGCTTCCTCCATAGTCATGGAGAAAAGTGAACAAGTCCACGCAAGGCACGGGGCGCTCCATGACCATTACATAGTGGTCTTCGTCGTCCTCCCAGTCAAGCAGCTCAATTATCTGGGGAAAGCTGGGGCCATCAATGGCCATGAGCATCAGGCCAACCTCCATGGGGACACGTTTGGGTTGACCAGGCTAAAAGAAAGAAAACATGATGCTTAGACGGAAGTGGTTTCCTTAAGACTTCACAAATCAAAACAGTTTGTCTTTGGTTAACATGAATAAACTGAAAACAGTGACTAAGAGACAATACTAAGACAGGGAACGCAGTCTACTCACCACTCGGATAGATGACATGTCTGGAAACTTCTTTGAACATTTCACAGCCACCTAATCAACAAAACAAATTAAGATGAACAATTAGCACATGCAGATAGCTGATATCACTCCAGTCATAAATCCTGAACAGACGTGTTGTTTTTAAGTGAAGAAAATGTATACCTCAAGTCCATCCATGCAGCGAATCCCTCCGTAAACACTGCCACATCCTCCTTCACCCAGCTTCTGGCCGATTTTATATTTGTTGCGAATATGGCCTATTAACAGACAAACATTTGGGGTTAGTATGAAATGCAATTTTATATTATACTGTACAGTATATATATATATATATAATGCTTTCTAACAAAATTTTCTAATTCTCACAGATTTCTTGTTCTTACCCTTCTCCAGGATGTCCTGCACGAGCTGGACCTCAGAAGTGAGGGGACTTCCTCTCCTGTACAGCACCCACAGGCACCTCATCAGACCCGGTGGGGTGTCTTCGGGGTGTACATATTGCACGTGTACACTCCAGTCTATTAACAGATTTAGAAGCAGTTTTGAATTGATGTCCTATAAAAAGGAAACTTTAAAAAAATTCTACTGTTGCTCTAAAATGTTTGGTGCGATAATGTTATCAATGTTTTTATTTTTCCTTTCTTTCTTTTAGGTTCCTGTAACCTCAGATTTAGTGACTTATCAACATTTGATGTGGTTGTACCATCTCTATCTGTCCAGGGTGTCTCTGCCTCTATCCCATATTTCTCCACGGCTTTGGCCACATCGTATGTTCCCTTTCTAAGGAAAGAAAAGCGAGGAGCAGCCCACTTCCAGAAGCTCTTCTTTTTTCTCCCTCCATCGGTCTCAAGAGCACCAGCAGACGCCGGTTCACGGTTCTCCTTCACGATGGGGGAGTCTTTGGGTTTGGGCTCGTGTCCACGCTCCAAACCGGTTACTTTTTTAATTCTTGAAAGCAATCCCATGATAAAACCGTTCGCAAGTCGCTAACAGTCGCTATCAAATACTCCGAAACATCAACCAACAAAGTGAGAAAGCGATTTTCTTGCTTATATATGCCACTGCTCGCTAATTGTGACGTCATATTGGCAGGTTCGAAATGGAATGCCATTCGGCCAAAAAAAAAAAAAACAAAAAACTGCGTCACGTGCGTCCTTTTGAACGACAGCATTCGGTGTTTATTTCTAACGATACCATTTGTTTTATTGTACATCGTGGGTTGTAAATATAACTGTTTTAGTTTTACTTAAACACATTTAAACTTCTTCATGCTTTAAAGACACCTTAAGGCTTAAAGAAATATGGTTGTAAGAGCCGTCTTGTATTCTTGTAAAGGACGGTTCTAATGTCTATAAAGTGAGTTTTAATATTAAACGTCATATTGATTTTATAAAGCGGGTTAATAATCTATACATGGATATTAAGCGACTTACATTTCAAGAAAAGGATGGTCCAAAGAGTTTCGTCAGCACTGAGCAGCTTTATGAATAAACATGCTTTTGAACGAATCTTTTGAACAGTCGCTTGCTTCGCTCCTGAACGAATCAGTTGTTTGAACCGTTTGAACGAACGATTCAGTGACAAACAGTGACTTGCCGCCACCCACTGGCCGTTAGTTTCATTTTGTAATATTTAATTCATAACCTAATAATAGTAGCCTAATAATAATAATAATGAAATAATAGGTAAACAATCTAAATTTAAAAAGGATTCCATGTCACATCTGAGCCTAATTAAACCGTAAATATACCTGAATAGTCTGTAAATATAAATAAATGTCACTTCTGTCCACCACTGTAGTGCATATATGAATTTTGGTATTGTTTTTTAATAGATTTTGATTTAATATGATTATAACTTATCCTTCATGGTTGTCTTGTTGTTGTTATTATTATTATGTTATTATTTAATGTTTTACTATAAAATAAACGAAATAGATGGTGACTTTGATCTTGATACTTAAAACATGAAATAGGCCTATATTTAACATTATTAAAGATTATAAAGATATTTAAAAGAATCTGAAAGGCTCAGAAATAAATTAAATAAATCTGAAAGTTATTTATTTAAACAAATCTGAAGGGTCCACCACTGAAGGTGATGCTTTTGTCAACTTCACAACCAACTTTCATTTAGCATCAGGAGGCATGACCTGTGAATTACAACATCCTGATTGGTCTACAAATAAGACACATTTAGTTAAAAGCAGTAGCAATTATGTCTTGAAATTGAGATGGAATCTAGTTTGAATCATCTGCTGAAAGGCTCATTTACACTCTATAACCTTGCTGAAGAGACACCAGACATTGAAGAATAGTGAGTAGACAGTAGACTCTCCAGCTGAAATGACCAGTCTTTGAACTGCTCATCCAAAATCAATGACAGCAATAGAAACATTGTGGGCTTTACTTTCTGTAACTCCTAGATAGTTTATACAATAATGTATAATTTTAGAGTTTGCAAGTTAAATGATAAAACACGATTAGTTCGAGTTCAACCCTATCTGATATAGGCTAATATTTGTAAATGACATTTAATTGTCTTGTTTGTTTGAACAAACAAGTATTCATTTAATTGTTTAGATTCAGGCTGAAATGTTGGGGGTGACACTTCAAGAACGGTACTTGACACTGATTTAGACATTACTTTAAATTACTTTGACAGAAGCCTAAAGGACTGTAGGGGAATATAAAACGTTACAAGGGAACAGCACAATGTAAATATAACATTTTATTATATATTTACAGTTTTTTCTCACTGAATTTTTTTTTACATATTTTCTTACACAATTCCTTATAATAAATTCTATGAATATACAATGCATATATTTACAGATCCCCAAGCAGATGATACTACCAGACACAGATATTGCTGCTAAGTAGACTGATGGAAAGACCACTCTTGACAGACCACCAGACACAAAGCTGACTAGAGACTCAAAACAACAGGCCGGCTGTGAGAGGAGTTTTTTTTTATTTTTTTGAGGCTCTTTGTGTTCTTTTTTGGAGGTTACTCCGTGACCTGAAACATAACATAAATCAGCATTATTTGTCTAAATACATCACATTTAGAGAAAAGCTGACTTTAAAGTTAATGACGACTGACGATCAAGCTAAACCAAGAAAACGCTTAGCTAGTCTTAAGACTCCGTACCTTAAACCATTCATGGAGATGCATCTTATCCAGTCTGAGTCTCTTCTGTGGATCAGGCTGCAGACAATCCGAAATCATCTGGCAGCATTCTGCAAAAAGACATTTGATCATGTACCTTTTACTTTACACCTGCTCTCTTTTTGTACGACACAGAGTCGGTTGTTGTTTGATGAAGATCTCACCTTTTGACAAGCCAGGTCTGCTCCAGAGGTCCACAGCGATCATGTGACGGTCGTGTGATGAAGGACATTCCCCACACAGCATTTCATACAGGATGAACCCCAGCGTCCACACTGTAGTGGGTTTTGCGTGGTACCTGCCCTTCATGCTGACCTCGGGTGGACAGTACTCTTGTGTGCCTGCAGGAAGGATGTCTGATGTTTAATAAATTGTCTCAGCATGTTGAGTGCACGTAAGATGTGTTTCTGTGAGACTATGAATAAAATACTTCATGTCACGTACCACAGAAGACTTTGAAGGCAGATCTCTTCATGAGCGCACCGCACCCAAAGTCAATTAATTTGACCTCTAAAGGTGTCCTGGTTCACCAGGACGTTCTCCAGCTTTATATCCCGATGGAAGACGCCACGCCAAGCAGCAAGTTTTAGCCGCATTAATGACCTGCCGCATGATCTTTCGTGCCGTCCCCTCATCAAGGCTTCCTCCATAGTCATGGAGAAAAGTGAACAAGTCCACGCAAGGCACGGGGCGCTCCATGACCATTACATAGTGGTCTTCGTCGTCCTCCCAGTCAAGCAGCTCAATTATCTGGGGAAAGCTGGGGCCATCAATGGCCATGAGCATCAGGCCAACCTCCATGGGGACACGTTTGGGTTGACCAGGCTAAAAGAAAGAAAACATGATGCTTAGACGGAAGTGGTTTCCTTAAGACTTCACAAATCAAAACAGTTTGTCTTTGGTTAACATGAATAAACTGAAAACAGTGACTAAGAGACAATACTAAGACAGGGAACGCAGTCTACTCACCACTCGGATAGATGACATGTCTGGAAACTTCTTTGAACATTTCACAGCCACCTAATCAACAAAACAAATTAAGATGAACAATTAGCACATGCAGATAGCTGATATCACTCCAGTCATAAATCCTGAACAGACGTGTTGTTTTTAAGTGAAGAAAATGTATACCTCAAGTCCATCCATGCAGCGAATCCCTCCGTAAACACTGCCACATCCTCCTTCACCCAGCTTCTGGCCGATTTTATATTTGTTATGAATATGGCCTATTAACAGACAAACATTTGGGGTTAGTATGAAATGCAATTTTATATTATACTGTACAGTATATATATATATATATAATGCTTTCTAACAAAATTTTCTAATTCTCACAGATTTCTTGTTCTTACCCTTCTCCAGGATGTCCTGCACGAGCTGGACCTCAGAAGTGAGGGGACTTCCTCTCCTGTACAGCACCCACAGGCACCTCATCAGACCCGGTGGGGGTGTCTTCGGGGTGTACATATTGCACGTGTACACTCCAGTCTATTAACAGATTTAGAAGCAGTTTTGAATTGATGTCCTATAAAAAGGAAACTTTAAAAAAATTCTACTGTTGCTCTAAAATGTTTGGTGCGATAATGTTATCAATGTTTTTATTTTTCCTTTCTTTTAGGTTCCTGTAACCTCAGATTTAGTGACTTATCAACATTTGATGTGGTTGTACCATCTCTATCTGTCCAGGGTGTCTCTGCCTCTATCCCATATTTCTCCACGGCTTTGGCCACATCGTATGTTCCCTTTCTAAGGAAAGAAAAGCGAGGAGCAGCCCACTTCCAGAAGCTCTTCTTTTTTCTCCCTCCATCGGTCTCAAGAGCACCAGCAGACGCCGGTTCACGGTTCTCCTTCACGATGGGGGAGTCTTTGGGTTTGGGCTCGTGTCCACGCTCCAAACCGGTTACTTTTTAAGTCTTGAAAGCAATCCCATGATAAAAACCGTTCGCAAGTCGCTAACAGTCGCTATCAAATACTCCGAAACATCAACCAACAAAGTGAGAAAGCGATTTTCTTGCTTATATATGCCACTGCTCGCTAATTGTGACGTCATATTGGCAGGTTCGAAATGGAATGCCATTCGCCAAAAAAAAAAAAAAACTGCGCCACGTGCGCCCTTTTGAACGACAGCATTCGGTGTTTATTTCTAACGATACCATTTGTTTTATTGTACATCGTGGGTTGTAAATATAACTGTTTTAGTTTTACTTAAACACATTTAAACTTCTTCATGCTTTAAAGACACCTTAAGGCTTAAAGAAATATGGTTGTAAGAGCCGTCTTGTATTCTTGTAAAGGACGGTTCTAATGTCTATAAAGTGAGTTTTAATATTAAACGTCATATTGATTTTATAAAGCGGGTTAATAATCTATACATGGATATTAAGCGACTTACATTTCAAGAAAAGGATGGTCCAAAGAGTTTCGTCAGCACTGAGCAGCTTTATGAATAAACATGCTTTTGAACGAATCTTTTGAACAGTCGCTTGCTTCGCTCCTGAACGAATCAGTTGTTTGAACCGTTTGAACGAACGATTCAGTGACAAACAGTGACTTGCCGCCACCCACTGGCCGTTAGTTTCATTTTGTAATATTTAATTCATAACCTAATAATAGTAGCCTAATAATAATAATAATGAAATAATAGGTAAACAATCTAAATTTAAAAAGGATTCCATGTCACATCTGAGCCTAATTAAACCGTAAATATACCTGAATAGTCTGTAAATATAAATAAATGTCACTTCTGTCCACCACTGTAGTGCGTATATGAATTTTGGTATTGTTTTTAATAGATTTTGATTTAATATGATTATAACTTATCCTTCATGGTTGTCTTGTTGTTGTTATTATTATTATGTTATTATTTAATGTTTTACTATAAAATAAACGAAATAGATGGTGACTTTGATCTTGATACTTAAAACATGAAATAGGCCTATATTTAACATTATTAAAGATTATAAAGATATTTAAAAGAATCTGAAAGGCTCAGAAATAAATTAAATAAATCTGAAAGTTATTTATTTAAACAAATCTGAAGGGTCCACCACTGAAGGTGATGCTTTTGTCAACTTCACAACCAACTTTCATTTAGCATCAGGAGGCATGACCTGTGAATTACAACATCCTGATTGGTCTACAAATAAGACACATTTAGTTAAAAGCAGTAGCAATTATGTCTTGAAATTGAGATGGAATCTAGTTTGAATCATCTGCTGAAAGGCTCATTTACACTCTATAACCTTGCTGAAGAGACACCAGACATTGAAGAATAGTGAGTAGACAGTAGACTCTCCAGCTGAAATGACCAGTCTTTGAACTGCTCATCCAAAATCAATGACAGCAATAGAAACATTGTGGGCTTTACTTTCTGTAACTCCTAGATAGTTTATACAATAATGTATAATTTTAGAGTTTGCAAGTTAAATGATAAAACACGATTAGTTCGAGTTCAACCCTATCTGATATAGGCTAATATTTGTAAATGACATTTAATTGTCTTGTTTGTTTGAACAAACAAGTATTCATTTAATTGTTTAGATTCAGGCTGAAATGTTGGGGGTGACACTTCAAGAACGGTACTTGACACTGATTTAGACATTACTTTAAATTACTTTGACAGAAGCCTAAAGGACTGTAGGGGAATATAAAACGTTACAAGGGAACAGCACAATGTAAATATAACATTTTATTATATATTTACAGTTTTTTCTCACTGAATTTTTTTTTACATATTTTCTTACACAATTCCTTATAATAAATTCTATGAATATACAATGCATATATTTACAGATCCCCAAGCAGATGATACTACCAGACACAGATATTGCTGCTAAGTAGACTGATGGAAAGACCACTCTTGACAGACCACCAGACACAAAGCTGACTAGAGACTCAAAACAACAGGCCGGCTGTGAGAGGAGTTTTTTTATTTTTTGAGGCTCTTTGTGTTCTTTTTTGGAGGTTACTCCGTGACCTGAAACATAACATAAATCAGCATTATTTGTCTAAATACATCACATTTAGAGAAAAGCTGACTTTAAAGTTAATGACGACTGACGATCAAGCTAAACCAAGAAAACGCTTAGCTAGTCTTAAGACTCCGTACCTTAAACCATTCATGGAGATGCATCTTATCCAGTCTGAGTCTCTTCTGTGGATCAGGCTGCAGACAATCCGAAATCATCTGGCAGCATTCTGCAAAAAGACATTTGATCATGTACCTTTTACTTTACACCTGCTCTCTTTTTGTACGACACAGAGTCGGTTGTTGTTTGATGAAGATCTCACCTTTTGACAAGCCAGGTCTGCTCCAGAGGTCCACAGCGATCATGTGACGGTCGTGTGATGAAGGACATTCCCCACACAGCATTTCATACAGGATGAACCCCAGCGTCCACACTGTAGTGGGTTTTGCGTGGTACCTGCCCTTCATGCTGACCTCGGGTGGACAGTACTCTTGTGTGCCTGCAGGAAGGATGTCTGATGTTTAATAAATTGTCTCAGCATGTTGAGTGCATCGTAAGATGTGTTTCTGTGAGACTATGAATAAAATACTTCATGTCACGTACCACAGAAGACTTTGAAGGCAGATCTCTTCATGAGCGCACCGCACCCAAAGTCAATTAATTTGACCTCTAAGGTGTCCTGGTTCACCAGGACGTTCTCCAGCTTTATATCCCGATGGAAGACGCCACGCGCAGCAAGTTTTAGCCGCGATTAATGACCTGCCGCATGATCTTTCGTGCCGTCCCTCATCAAGGCTTCCTCCATAGTCATGGAGAAAAGTGAACAAGTCCACGCAAGGCACGGGGCGCTCCATGACCATTACATAGTGGTCTTCGTCGTCCTCCCAGTCAAGCAGCTCAATTATCTGGGGAAAGCTGGGGCCATCAATGGCCATGAGCATCAGGCCAACCTCCATGGGGACACGTTTGGGTTGACCAGGCTAAAAGAAAGAAAACATGATGCTTAGACGGAAGTGGTTTCCTTAAGACTTCACAAATCAAAACAGTTTGTCTTTGGTTAACATGAATAAACTGAAAACAGTGACTAAGAGACAATACTAAGACAGGGAACGCAGTCTACTCACCACTGGATAGATGACATGTCTGGAAACTTCTTTGAACATTTCACAGCCACCTAATCAACAAAACAAATTAAGATGAACAATTAGCACATGCAGATAGCTGATATCACTCCAGTCATAAATCCTGAACAGACGTGTTGTTTTTAAGTGAAGAAAATGTATACCTCAAGTCCATCCATGCAGCGAATCCCTCCGTAAACACTGCCACATCCTCCTTCACCCAGCTTCTGGCCGATTTTATATTTGTTGCGAATATGGCCTATTAACAGACAAACATTTGGGGTTAGTATGAAATGCAATTTTATATTATACTGTACAGTATATATATATATATATATAATGCTTTCTAACAAAATTTTCTAATTCTCACAGATTTCTTGTTCTTACCCTTCTCCAGGATGTCCTGCACGAGCTGGACCTCAGAAGTGAGGGGGACTTCCTCTCCCTGTACAGCACCCACAGGCACCTCATCAGACCCGGTGGGGGTGTCTTCGGGGTGTACATATTGCACGTGTACACTCCAGTCTATTAACAGATTTAGAAGCAGTTTTGAATTGATGTCCTATAAAAAGGAAACTTTAAAAAATTCTACTGTTGCTCTAAAATGTTTGGTGCGATAATGTTATCAATGTTTTTATTTTTCCTTTCTTTTAGGTTCCTGTAACCTCAGATTTAGTGACTTATCAACATTTGATGTGGTTGTACCATCTCTATCTGTCCAGGGTGTCTCTGCCTCTATCCCATATTTCTCCACGGCTTTGGCCACATCGTATGTTCCCTTTCTAAGGAAAGAAAAGCGAGGAGCAGCCCACTTCCAGAAGCTCTTCTTTTTTCTCCCTCCATCGGTCTCAAGAGCACCAGCAGACGCCGGTTCACGGTTCTCCTTCACGATGGGGGAGTCTTTGGGTTTGGGCTCGTGTCCACGCTCCAAACCGGTTACTTTTTTAATTCTTGAAAGCAATCCCATGATAAAAACCGTTCGCAAGTCGCTAACAGTCGCTATCAAATACTCCGAAACATCAACCAACAAAGTGAGAAAGCGATTTTCTTGCTTATATATGCCACTGCTCGCTAATTGTGACGTCATATTGGCAGGTTCGAAATGGAATGCCATTCGCCAAAAAAAAAAAAAAAAAAAACGCGCGTCGTGCGTCCTTTTTGAACGACAGCATTCGGTGTTTATTTCTAACGATACCATTTGTTTTATTGTACATCGTGGGTTGTAAATATAACTGTTTTAGTTTTACTTAAACACATTTAAACTTCTTCATGCTTTAAAGACACCTTAAGGCTTAAAGAAATATGGTTGTAAGAGCCGTCTTGTATTCTTGTAAAGGACGGTTCTAATGTCTATAAAGTGAGTTTTAATATTAAACGTCATATTGATTTTATAAAGCGGGTTAATAATCTATACATGGATATTAAGCGACTTACATTTCAAGAAAAGGATGGTCCAAAGAGTTTCACAGCACTGAGCAGCTTTATGAATAAACATGCTTTTGAACGAATCTTTTGAACAGTCGCTTGCTTCGTTCCTGAACGAATCAGTTGTTTGAACCGTTTGAACGAACGATTCAGTGACAAACAGTGACTTGCCGCCACCCACTGGCCGTTAGTTTCATTTTGTAATATTTAATTCATAACCTAATAATAGTAGCCTAATAATAATAATAATGAAATAATAGGTAAACAATCTAAATTTAAAAAGGATTCCATGTCACATCTGAGCCTAATTAAACCGTAAATATACCTGAATAGTCTGTAAATATAAATAAATGTCACTTCTGTCCACCACTGTAGTGCGTATATGAATTTTGGTATTGTTTTTAATAGATTTTGATTTAATATGATTATAACTTATCCTTCATGGTTGTCTTGTTGTTGTTATTATTATTATGTTATTATTTAATGTTTTACTATAAAATAAACGAAATAGATGGTGACTTTGATCTTGATACTTAAAACATGAAATAGGCCTATATTTAACATTATTAAAGATTATAAAGATATTTAAAAGAATCTGAAAGGCTCAGAAATAAATTAAATAAATCTGAAAGTTATTTATTTAAACAAATCTGAAGGGTCCACCACTGAAGGTGATGCTTTTGTCAACTTCACAACCAACTTTCATTTAGCATCAGGAGGCATGACCTGTGAATTACAACATCCTGATTGGTCTACAAATAAGACACATTTAGTTAGAAAGCACTCAAGGTCAAACACCTGAGAGCAGCTGCAGGCTGTCTTCCTATCCAATATAGCGGATTTTGATTCATCTGCCGATGGAAGAAAATAAGGCTTCAGGCTTGGGGAACATGGTTTGTGCGTTTGCTGAAGGTTTTTTGTTAAATCAGGGCTAAAAAGCAGTAGCAATTATGTCTTGAAACTGAGATGGAATCTAGTTTTAATCATCTGTTAATAAATTGTCTCAGCATGTTGAGTGCATGTAAGATGTGTTTCAGTGATACAATTAACAAAGCACTTCATTACACATACCATAGAAGACTTTGAAGGCAGATTTCTTCATGAGCGCACCGCACCCAAAGTCAATTAATTTGACCTCTAAGGTGTCCTGGGGTCTCATTTATAAAGCGTACATACACTCCAATTTAATCTTTCAGAGTGTGCTTACGCCAGCGCTCATATTTCTAAAAACCCTTTTTGATGTGGAAAAGTGCTCAGCGTCATGTCAGGGTCTGAGCAGACCCTGAGCAGACTTGCAGCTCGCCGCTCTAAATTATGATGATTAGTGAAATTTTCTATGTTAATGACATTAATTAGGAGTCGTTTACAAGGCAGAGAGTTGAAACCATTTATTTGCGTGCTAGATCATTTGCAATTCATAGATTTTACATCTGAAAGAGAGGCTTACGCATGTTTTCTGCTCGTACGTTTATACTATGAATCACACATATCCATATCTCTGAAATGAACGTAAAATCAAATTTGGGATCATTTCTATGGAACTGTCACGTTCCCCGGACTTTGTTATTGTTTTCGTCTCGTGCCATGTGTTCCCTGTGCCCTGCCTTTCCTCCATGTTAATTGTATGATTGTCTGCAGCCGTGTCTCGTCAGTGTTGTCAATTACCCCGTGTATTTAAGCGCTGTGTTTTGAGTTCTGTTTGTCCGAGCGTCAAGGTCCCTACCCGATGTCTATACCTGTGTTTATCCTGCCTGCCTGGTCTACCTGCCTGCCGTTTGTATCTTTATTTTACCATTTTGAGATTAAACCCATTTAAGTTCATTCTAACCCTTGTGTCTTCAGTCCTGCGTAAGCGCAACAGTGACAGGAACATTTTATAAATGAGGCCCATTGTTCACCAGAAGGTTCTCCAGGGTTACATCACAATGGAAAAAGCCATGCATTGCTTCATATGAACAACTTTAAAGGCAAATTTAGAACTTCAAATTTAGATTTTCACATTTTAAAATAGCTGTATCTCAGCCAAATGTTGTAATATCCTAACAAATCCTAACATACATCATACATCAATTCAATATATATTCAATTCATATATTCATTCAGCTTCTAGATTGTGTATTTCAGTTTTAAAAAACTGACTGGTTTTGTGGTTCAGGGTCACATATAGGCTATTTGTTATTCTTACCGTTGTACAGAACATCCTGTTTCTGCTGTTCCTCAGCAACAATCAGGACTTCAGGAGCTGGAGCTATACTATGAACCAAATCAAATAAACAACATGAGTAAAATATTAATATATATATATATATATATATATATATATATATATATATATATATATATATATATATATATATATATATATATATATATATATATATTCTATTTTTCATTTAGGGGCGGTTTTTGAATTAATAGGCTATACTGAAAAATTTAACTTCTCGAAAGAATGTAAATCTATTTGTTCTTTAGCTTAAGGGCTAAGTTGGAGATCACAACTTTGTCAATATATATATCTATCTATCTATCTATCTATCTATCTATCTATCTATCTATCTATATATATATATATATATATATATATATATATATATATATATATATATATATATATATATGCTGTCTATGTCAAAAAAGTCAACTTTGATAGTTTTGAATAACTTTGATAGTTTTAATAATTCACACAGTGCATCATATTTTATATATGAGGATGACTTTTTGTATCATTTGAATGCTGCTCTTCAATAGATTTAATGTATTTAAAAAAAAAAAAAGGTTTAATCTTTCTGCAGCTTTTGTGGCACTATAAGCAAATTTACTGTTTTGCTAATAGCCTAACTTTTTTATCAGTGCTTACTAGCTTAATTTGTTTTATTTCCTTTATTTTCTATATTTTTACCATACATCAAAAACAAAATGTATATCTTTTACTTTTTGTACACAAAATATATCTGCCATCCAAGATGATTATTAGAATTTTATTACATTATTTATTTTTGCTATTTCATATGGAAAGACACGCGGCACATCTGCCACTTATGTCCATAGTGTCCACCTGAGACATTGGTTTTGACCCTGATCATTGCCACATGCAGCCATATTTATTTATTTAAAATTATAATGTGCGCTGCGTGACCTTTCGCTGACCCCTTTTGACCTGTATAATTTCTCCAAAAATTAAAGAGCTCTCTTATCTGACCTGAATGCTAATTAATGCATCAGAATGGAGAGCCTATGACACTCACCAGCATCATTTCAGATATTTTTATTCTTTTTTCCTTTTTATTTATTCAAATTCACAACTTGAAATGTTGAAGACATGTTAAAATCGCCATTTGTTTTTTAATAGTTGTTTTTACTGGCTCCAGTTTGAAAACATTCAGAAAACAGTTTTTTTTTGTCTTACTGCAAGCCTTGTTTGAGCTTGAATGTATGCTGTTTGCTCCTCTTTTCCTTTCTGCGAATGCCAGAAATGTCTGAATTATTAAATAATCCTTGCTCATTAATTCATCTGGGAAATGATGTGTTAATTATGCAGCCAGTGTGTACCACACCAAATACTGGGCCTTATTATATTCACAACCATGTGCTAATGACTGAATCGTTGATTGATTAACAAGACAAAAGTACTGAACTGTAATAATAGAGTAATTCTGTTTGGTTCGTGCTTTGCTTCTCATGCATCAGCTCTCTGTTGTGCTTGTAACAAGCCTAAAATCAATCGCATCTTCTTTGTCGGTCCACAAAGCATCAACAGTGGTCTTGTGAATGGAATAGTCTGCCGAGCATTAGGAAAAATATGTCCATTTTAGTGCTTTTTGCACTTGTCTCATTGCAGGGGAGTCAGGGGAGGTTTCTGATTCACACAAGGCCGTTCAGCAAGTCTAGAAGGAATCAATAATATGAGAATAAGCACACAGAAGACTCATGCTTTCAGCTACTAGGAGACCACAGGATACGGAGAAAGGCAATCATAACATTTCCTCAAGTATGTTTTAAATACTGATACATCAGATCGACCTTTATGCTTGATCAAATTGTGGTGTGATGTCATGTTTGAGCTCTGAGAAACCAAAGGGAATTAATTATGGAAAGTACAATGCTTGGATCAATGATTTATTTCTGTCCCGTGGGGGCTATTAGAGCTACTCAATCTTTTGTGAAGACTAATTATTTTTAAATAAACGTTGATGGAACAATGCTTTCTTTCATGAGCCCCTGCAACTTGTGTAGTAAACGTGATTTATTGAAGGCTCATTAGAGGAAAAAAACAAACCGGAGCAATGACGCTTTTTCCCAGAAGGCATATGATAAAAAAAACAAAAACATAAATTAATCTGCTATCTAAAGCATGTAAATATTTACACATATTTTCTTATTTATAAAAGATGCCAATACCTTATCTATTGCATCACTACTTTAGTGAACACTATTTGTGAGCCTGGAGCACAAAATCAGTCCTAAGTTGCACAGGTATATCTGTATCAATAACAAGCAATATATTGTATGGGTCAAAATGATAGAATTTTCTTTTATGCCAAAATCATTAGGATATTTTGTCAATTTCCTACCATAGACATAACAAAACTAATTTTAATGCACAGGATATAGTCTTAAAAATATAATTGCATTTGTGTTTAAAGGGGGGGGGGGATCATTAAAAAGTTTAAATATCGAGTACCAATGAAAATCATTACATTAGTTTGGTGTTTTCTTATTTTAGATCCACCGTGACTTATGAATTATGACTTATGAATTCAAATAAGCAAAAATTGTGTCTGAAGCTGAAGTGTGCGCTGAGGGCTTGTCAATACAACCCTTGAATACAGGCACAATGTCTCACTGGTATTTTGTGACATTGTGAGAGCAGAAAGCTAAATAAAATAAATAAATGAAAAAAGCTGTTCCTGTGGATCCACTGTTTGGCTTCCAAACTACTCTAAATGCCCAGCTTTGCCATACACTCATGAGCATGTTATAAAAATAGATGTTTGTTGGGGTCTGCAGGGGTGCTATACAGAGGGGCCATGTGAAATTGTCAATGTAATTTTGCACACAAATGAAACACTGGAAACTATTTATGTTGTTCTGTTGTATGGGAAATGGATCCAGCATTTCTACTGTGTTGCTTTTGATTCTGTTTCTCTGGTTTTCCTGCTTCTAGAACATGCATGAACGATATACACTGTAACCTTGCATGGGTTTTCCATCACAGTGGACTGATACACAAGATAGAAGAGTCAGAATGTCAGAATGTAATGATGCCCTGCTATTTCTCCTGGCCTTCACCCAAACCTTGACCATGTGGAGGCAGTCAGAGTTGCTCTTCCTCCATCTCCTTAAGACACGGCCATTATGCAGTCCCTCTTGGGATTGACCACTTGGTATTCAAAGGTTATCAATTATGCTGCTCTGGTAGAGCTGCTGTATAATCTGCAGAGGAAAGAGGATTGCCGTTTACTTGTGTAAAAAAAAAAAAAAAGACGTCTGATTGCTGGGTTTCCTGCCTTGCTTACAAATGACTGGTGCTGCGGTACTTACACAACTTCAGGAAGAGAACTCTTTCCCTCATGTCATATATCCTATGAGATTGTGCGAAAAACTCTAAAAGAGCAATGAAAAAATGATCAAGAAGAGAAATCTGTTGCTAGATGTGCAGCTGAACTTATATAACCTGTGCTACTTTCTCTCTGGCAGGGTGAATGAAGACACTGGGTGTGACGTTTAAATGTGATTTAATAAACGTATCATATAGATGTTATAATTAATGTAATAAAACTGGTGATATAATATGGTTCTAAACTAAAAGGAGGTGCAGACTGCATTTTACGACAATATAGCGCATTTTTAGGTGAGCCTCATCACAGCCGGAAAACACTAAGGCACCTCGAAAGCATTCAAAGCATCCCTGTGGGGGGAAGATGGTCATTCTTATTCAGCTTTGCGTGAGACGGCAGAACAGGGTCAGCTGAGGTCTTCTGTTCTTCTGCGATCACAGGCAAAGCTTCACGTGAGGAAAATCTTTAAGTGCATTTTGTCAAGTTCTTACAGGCCTATTCTTGTTAGTGTTTAACAAAAAATGAAATTGAACAAAAAAAAAAACGTCAAAAAAAAACCGTACAAACATGGTGACATTTTGACAAAATAAATAAAATGCTTCTTGCACGTATTGTTGCAGTTTTGAAATGGAGTGGCACTAAAAATGCGTTTAGCTAACGCTGAAAAAAGACGTGACATGGTAACATTTCAGTATTGTTCCTGCTCACATCTTAGCGTTTCCGTGATAGATGTGACTGGCGCTAAAATATCTACATGGAGTCATTTATGTGAGACACGATTTACCAATGCTAGGAAGGTTATTTTGGAAATGTAATAGGTCACAGATGACCTATTAATCTATCCCAAATTAGTCTACCTATTTAAATTACTGCAATTTTAAAGATGTAATTGATTACATCTGGTGACTTTTTGATTTCTTTTTAAAATTTCCAGTGGAAGTTTTCGAATGAACAACTTCAAACATTTAGCTATAGGCATTGTAGGCTACTCAAAACCACCAGTTGTCAGCCATCACTTCGATTAAGATTATAATCATTTATTATAATTATAATCATTTAAAGCACCGTAATCGTAACGTTTTTATAAGTAACTAATTTAATTACACTTTGCCCCCTCAGTAACTGTAGTGGAATACAGTAAGGTCTACATTCATTTTGTAATTACATAGTTGCATGCCTTTCGGTCATTTGTTTTATTATTAAGAAGGATCCCCGCAGATCCTCCTATTTCATTCTCTGACAGTATCAGGACAGATGTGCTATCATATAAGAGAGCCTATGCAGACAGGTTGGCCTAATGCTGCCATTGTGGGTTTATTACGACTGCCTCACTGGTAGTGCTTTTTGTTGTTGTTGCAAGCAATGTACAACCTACATCTCGGAAAGCCTTTCTTGTGGCTATGGGTCCACAAGCCATTTGTGTCCAATGTGACAACTGCTGTAACTCCACCTGTCAACCTGTCTATCAAATACAGTCAACTATGGATTGGACCTCCATTAAACAGAAAGCTCTCCTGCTGTGCTCTGTTTTTTCTGCCTCTCTATAAATGTAATTTCCCATGCAGTACATGGCCAGAAATATTAATTTACCCAGTCGCAAATGCATTTCTTCTGCTATTAAGGTAACATTGTAGATCTAGAAGTTAATAACATTGGTTTCTTTGAGTTCAAGGAGACACTTCCGTTTCAATTTATTTTGATGGTCCCTTTAACACATTCTGTTGACTATAACGTTGCATGTACACATCTCCTAACTCCAACTAAAGTGTTAGTAGAGTATTAGAAGACTGGTAGGGTTAAGGTTGGAATAGGTTGACATGTTCTTGCAAAGTTACCTATAGTCAATAGAATGATTTTTTTGAGATCATCACAATAAAGAGCTGACAGATATTAAACAGAGAATCTACTAACACTCTAATGAAAGTTAGGCGATATGTAGGTTTAAAGTTACTTATTGTCAACAGAATGTTCAAAAGGGACCATCAGAATAAAGTGTTACTTTTTATTACCTCCAGAATGATGGAGGAGTGAAGTGATGGAATCCACTCGAGACTGCTTATAAACAGCTGCCATTGAAGGTCAGCTCTAGAAGTACTCATTTCAGGCTTTCCATAGGTAAAACTTTTCGTGCAAAGCTATAAATCTAAAGACCTGAGACCTCACAATATACACATTTCACATGCATTATGCAGACACCAGTCTTAAAAAAAATATCTTTTCTTTTATTTGCACATAGAAATGACCCATGGCTTATAAAAGACGTTCATTCCACAAAAGATTGTAGTTTGAAGATGAACAACTGAAAAGTTAAATGGAGAAGACCTTGAATACGGCATGCCAAACGCAGAGCTGGAAATTACGTTTACGTTGGTTTTCAAAACCTTATCCATTTGCAGAGGTCAAGCTTCTGTGCACCAGACATTCATTCCACATGGCAAACTTACATCTCCTCTCTGATCCCTAAATCTAATGTTCTCTTTTAAAGATAAAGGTGCTTCCCAATGAGATAGTAGAAACTTTTTGTCTACATGGTTCAGTAAAGAACTTTTAACATCTGAAAAATGTTTAAAGAACCTTTCTGTTTTAGAAAAGTTTCTTTGTGGTGAAAGAAAGTTCTTCAGATTATGTAAGGTGAGATGGTTCTTTAAAGAACATCTGACTTAATGGTTCTTCATGGAACAAAAAAGAGGCTTTGCTGTGCATAATGTTACATATGGCCATTGTCTTCACAAATTAATAACAGTAGCTATTGCAAGTCCACTGCTAGGTTCAATAGTTCACAGAACAATGATTTGCCACATAAACTTCAGCACTGAGATCCTAAGATCTTTCAGAAGCACTGCAAGTATTTTCTGAGCCATTTGTGAATTAACAGAAGGTCTTTTTTAGGAAGGAGAGGGAGGACTTACATAATGTTACATCAAATATGAAATGCCCACATTTCAAAAGATCAAGGAGATTTTATAGGCTTTGATGATCTCTTTTTTTTAAACTATTGCTTGATTCTATGTATATAAAGACAGTTGGGAGCAGACAAGGACAAGTTTGAAGGCACTAAATAATTATAGAAGTGTTAATTATTTATTTTAAAAAAGACGATTTTAGAGTGTAATGTTATGGTCCTGGCTTTCAGTTGAAAATGAAAGGAGTGTGAGATAAATGGTTTTCAATTAAGGGTTGAATTAAAAGAACATGTTGCACAAATCTTGAGCTGCAGCAGCTGGCTAGTAGCCTTCAGAATTACTTCTGAATAGCATCTCGTGGGAGGTAAATGAAAAACCAAATTACTGAGTAAGAATTTGCAGAGGTGTAAAAACACCAATCAACAAATTAGCAGCATACTTTTGGGTTTCAAAGTGTTATATTATGAAGTAGTGAATTAATAAATGCAATGAAAAAAATACATATTTCAAGTACTTCACAAATGTACATCACAAATCAAGTTAGTGTCATGTATAGGTTTAAATATTTGTCTAAAAGGGTGCTTGATTTTCACTTCAGTTTCAGGACACAGCCTCCAGTGTGTGAATAGCTAGTGTCAAAAGCGTCAAAAGCGTCAAACAGAATCGTAACTTGAGACAGAGACGATATTACACATAGCTGTTGAAAGCCTTTCTACCATGTACCTTTGTATCAAAGCCTATTGAAATGTAATCTTTAGAAGTTACCTAAATTATTTTTTTGGTAGCCTGTGGGTTTCTATATAAATATGCAGTACTTCACAGTTGGATCAGTGAACATTTTTATTAAAAATATTAAAAAACTTAAGACAGTATACCCTGGTATATCTTTTTACATTTCACAAAATCTATTCTACTCTTAAGATGCTGGAGTAGTTTCAAACCATTATTAGATGTTCCTGTGAAGGCAGAATAAAAAAAAAAAAAACATTCAAAAACCTGAGAATAAATAAAGAAAACATCTTAACTGTGCTGTCATTTTCCCTCTAATGCTATCATTTCTCTTGTAGTGGTGTTAACCATGATTGCTACATCTATTTATATTTAAGCGAACATGCTCACAGAAAAAGTTATTTTATTTCTGAATTCTTTTTTTATACTTGATGTTTTATTAACAAGGTTCGGGAGGAGCACAATCAGATAATCTGTCAATTAGGCACAGGTGTAATATGTTTAGCTAATCAATAGCTCAACACACACGCGTACACACACACACACACACACACACATATATATTCACTGCCTACTTACCCCTGTACTAAACAGTTTTCTGGCATCCCCCCTCCACTCCCACTCCTCACCCTTAATGGTTCCAATGGTGGATGAAGGTCTGGTTGTTTGGTCTTTTGCTTGTGCTTGTTTACATTTCAGTCTAGTTACTAATTCAATCAGACTCCTATTTGTGAGGCAATATTCATAATTAAAAACCGATCACAGATAGGATTATATATTAATTTAGATATTTGATTATTCTAGAAAACCCATACTTTCAATTCTTCGTTCATTAGGGACCATTATTGCTTAGCAATTCACTTGGCCGGCTGTGAACACACGGCACAAACTCTTCAGTCCTGAAAACTCACTCAGAGGGTACAGAGTGGTTATAATACCTTTGAGCGAGCTGCTCCTGCATACTCATACTACAAAAAGTATATTTTTCCCTATTACCACGAGAGCTACACCCCGTGGTTCCTTCATTGGTACTACGGTGTGATACAGATTCGCGGAAATAACACAACAATCCTGAAGAAAATACCTGAAGAAAAGATTTCAGAAGAGATCACAATAAACCACATATCAATTTATCACTAGTCAGGTAAGGTTGCATCATGCAAATTACATAAACAATCAGAATGTAAAAAATGACATCAGATGTAAAAACACGTTGTGAGCAGACTTATGTGAATACAACAGTTCCATAAAATAACATTTGGATGACTGATATTTTAAAAGGCACTCTATGAAGTGTGTTAATAAAGTTCTGTTATGTTGAAAAGCTGATGCATATAAGATGGCAGCTAGAGCAAGGATGACAGTCCTGTCCTCGAGAATCAAATAAGAGCTCTCATGAATAGCTCAAGCCTACTCAAATCAACTCTCACACTGAGTGGAAACTCTATGTAATTTGAAGAAACCTTTGCAAGTCTTTAGATGCGTATTTAATGAAGTACTGTGGGTGTTAATCTGTGACACTTTTATTCATCTTATAAATCTGTTTTCTAGCTTTAGCGCTGTTGTGCTTAAAAGAAGGGTCTATTACAAAGTGTTTTTTTAATTAATGTAGCCTAAACATATATTTTGCCACTCTCTCATCTATTGTATTAATATTTATAAATTCATGCAATAGGCCTATAAATACTATAATCTGCACCACTAAATAATCAGCTTAATTGAAATGCTGCCTCAATGTGAACAAAAGACCTCCATGTAAACACCTCATCAATCTGATATGAACATATTATATATAAAAATAAAACCCAGCCTTAGCTTTAAAAAAAAGAATAGAATTTCATTTTATCTCTATGTGTTCATGTTTTATCATCATTTAAATGCAGGTAGGTTTAAAATACAACTTTCTGGACAAAATTTTTTTTTTCCGCAGTTTTATCAAAGTAGTGACTTTAATAAAAGTACTGCATTTTCAAGCAAAATACATTCACATATCATGTTCTTTCACCTGTGAATAATTATGTGAAAAATGGAAATTGCAATCAGTAAACATAACAAACAGATACACACGTTTATGCACACACAGACACACAAGCATGCATTTAGACTACATACATACCTACATATGTACCTATATATATATACATACATACATACATAAATACTCTATTTATACATAGATCACACACACACACACACACACACACACATACATACATACTTATTCATATTCATATGGCCAGGTTATCAATCTATTCACGTCATAACTACACGTGTGTCTGTGTAAAGTCTTTTCTGTCACTGACTAGACTACTTTGTCCTTCATCAGATTCAAAATAGTCAAAACACAATATACACATTCTACATATATGATCTTTATTATACTCCGTTTAAACCCTTTTTTATTCCGGTAAACCTTGGAGGTCCAGTAACTCATTCAGGACATGCGCTATGGCTTCCCCTACTTTAATAAACCTAAAGCAGGGATTGACATAAAAACTTGTTTTTGGAAGGGAAGCATTGTAACCTAAATCATTGGCGGGGGAAAGAGTTGTTTATGATTAAATATGCATGACATAACCGACATAAACCTATTAATAGCGTCTGTCAGATGTTTATACACAGCAGATGATTTCCAGATTGAGAGATCTCTAACAGACACAAGTCATATTTGGGTACTCTCTTATTTGAATTCATGTGCAGAATTTCAGTTTGTGCAAACGAGTGCCCTTAGAGCAGTTGGACATGGTGGTGTACAAGAGGTAAAAGCTATATAAATGCTGTTCGTTTTCTCACACGCACCGCTTGTTTCTAGTCACAGCGGTTAATTTTTAATTTCTCTGTGCGAGTTTTTTTTCTCTCTCATTGATCAAGTTCTCTATGCCAAGCATTATATAACTGACATACTATAACACTTCAACTTTAAAATCTCTACGAAAAAGCTCTCTTCAATCAAATCAAATTCAGATTTATGGAATTATACGTTAGTGACTTGAGCAACAGCGATGACTCGCTACAAGAAAAGACATATCCAGTAACTGCGTTGTATAGCAGTAATATTTTAGCAAACTTTAAGCAAATAAGCGACGTAATACTGGGAGATGAGGAAAACAGTGCAGCACTGGTCCATCTCAGCAAAACTACTGAAGTGACAAATGAAATTGACAAGGACTTGCCCAGCAGCTGACAACCTATAATACCAACTGTACGTGTTTTCACCGGTACAACCATTATTCCCTTGAACCCCATTATCGTTGGATCCCTTATACCCAACATTCTTAGATGAGTTTCAGTCCTTGTCACTGAACACTGTTTACCTGACCACCGTTTTGTGTATAGGCTATGTTTACTGCGCATTAAATGTGTGAGAAACGGGGACTTGCTGTTAAATGTTCAGATATGGCTGGCACTGTAGTTATTCATAATATTTAATACCACCTCTGGCTGTCATCCAGAAGAGAAACATGATTTGCATACCGTGGCAACAATTTTAAAAATGCATTTAATGTTTTTATTATAGCTATGGGAATTCATTGCTGATTTTTGTTTGTTTTTGGAGGGTTTTGGGCTGGAACGTTTTGTTGCATAGCTCATAGCTGTCTTTTTTAGGGAATGGTTTAAAACAATAGGTTTGAAAACGTCGCTTTCTATGGGTTATTATGGATACAGAACAACTGTTTTTGTAGTTATTTTGGGTGGGCTTTTTTAGCATTAATATCGCATTTGATTATTATACACAAAATTGTTTATTAAAGTTAATGGAACTGACAAATGCATAACATGCATCTTTGCAGTGAGAGGCTCCACTCCCTTAAATTATTTGCATATTCACAGTTAATTACCTCATCACACCTCTGTATAAGTGACACATTTAGTCTGGAGTTCATAGATCAAAGAAAATATTTCATTAAAAACCATGGACATATTAAATTTTTTTGACAAAACAGACCATTAAAAAATCAAACTGCAAGTGTTTTAACCTAAGCTTCATTGCCAGGAAGGGGGAAGAATGTTATATCGGTGGTGCTGCATTATCGGTGCGGATTATTTATTTAGCAGGACTTCAATATTGTCAGCAGCTCTGTGTTGTGAGATAATCAATCTAGAGCCCTCAGCATTGAGCTGCTCATTTTGCTTCTGTGTCAGCCTGTGTGTCCCCTTAATTAAGCCATCCAAGCTAAAGTACACCATTTATTTTGACTTGCTGTTCCTAGGGCACACAGGGACAAACAGAGAGTGAGAAGTCTGGCCAGTTGGCCTTGCATATTGCAATTAGTATTATTATTGCAAATTCAAGAAGCAGATGTAAAGTATAGAAACACGCTGCAACGTCTCCATACTCTGCGTCTGAATATGCACAAGTCTGTTTTTTAATTGCATTTGCATGTAGTATTTATTTAAAATGCATCTCTAATTTTTAATTGAGGCACAGCACAAACCAATTTGCCTCCGTTCGGTTGGAGTGCTGTCCATTATTTAAAACGCACAGATGTGTCAAAGTGGCAGGTGTCCAAAGCATGAGCAAAATACAGCCTCTGTTATTTCCACAAATAATTAGAGAAATATATTTCCCACGAGAATCTTCTCCACAGTCTTTCTGCTCATCATCTAATCTGTTCAAAGAGAAGCGTCTCAGAGAAATAGGCTTGCCTTCACACCTACACAGAAAGGCTGCAAAGATTTCATCGCTTTTCATAATGAGTATACAATGCACCTTTTCTTAGACGTGCTTTTCTCTCTGCATACAGAGCCAAGTGTAATTGCTTGATGGCCTTGAAAATTAATCATACAGAGGCCTTTGCTTTGGTGGGGATGCATAACAAACTCTTCACCTAATGTTGCAGGCAGACCTTGTTGTAAAACAAGTTGAAGTAAACACTAGGTCTAGGGCTAGCATTATGGCTTGTTCTTCGAAACAAAAATTTTGAATTAATTTCTGTTGTCTAAAGCATCCTTTTGAGGTTATGCTACTTTTTTACATGGATAAATAAATGGTTATGCATTACAAAGATAATTCATTTTAGTGGAGTTTGCATAGTTTAGAATATTTGACGCCTCTAAGCTCCGTCTGAAAAGTTTTTACCCTAAAATGACCATTTAATTAGGCTTTTATGTTTAGGTACATTTATTCTAATGGCAATGTATAAGTAATTTTCTACACAATTAATGTGAAATATCTAAACATAAATAAAGGAGCCTAAGAAAAATGTTCGTTTTATTTTTTGGAAAAAATGTCAGACAGAACTAAGTAGCTTTTGCAGCTGAAGTCTTCATTTAATGGGTTGCATCTAAAAGCTCTAAAACGCTGCCTTGGGACGCAGCATTCCAAAGCAGGAAGGTATCAGTTCACATCCGAAGTCATTTTCTGCTTTACTTTCTCAAAATCAGTTCTTCTGATTGACTTGCACTTCATAACGAACAACACAGCCTTGTTTCTACAAAGATGTTCAGCATGTTTTCTGCAAAAACGTCTGACGTGTTTACTTTTTACGTGGCGTCAGGACCTTGAAAATCTGAATCCGTTCTGACCGGTCAGATTTCCAGAAATACTATTTGAATAGGATTCCAACCTCATATGAATGTAGCTTGAAATTGGATTTAATGTAGTTCGTTGCCATTCAGACTCTCTAAATATGATCGGATTTCAATCGGATTTGGGCTGACAATCTGGACGGGGCTTTAAAACGCTGCCTTCGGGGGTTCCAAAGCAGGAAGGCATCAAGGCACACCCGAATTCAAATTCTGCTGTACTTCCTTGAAATCAGTTTCGTAAGGTGCCTTCAAAGTCATTACGACATAAGGCTTTCGGACGCAGCCATAGATAGTTGTGCCCTTTCAGATACGTTCTTGTGAAAATTACAGTGTTTAACAAATTGATCTGGTATGACAGGAGTTCGGTTATAGATTTTCACAGACGAGGTTGGCTGATCATTTCACAGCCTCATGCTATGGGCAGCTGCACACCAGAAACAGCACATGGTCCATTTTGAAGGTGTAGAATGAACGGGGTCATTTTTAAATCAATGGGGAATACAGTGAATTGGATTTCTGAGCGCAAAGCTGCACCCTCGTATCTGACGTTCATAGTGGTAAAAGGATACCTACGTCAGAATGTTTTCAACTTTGACGGACCCTTGAGTTTTTCCTCTAGATTTGTGCAATGCAGCATCTATATTAAAGCTATGCATTATATGATTTCCATATACATTTTTGATGTTCATTACAGTACAGTAAAATATGTCATAGGTGTTGTTGCTAGAGCTTGCGTTGCATAACCTTGAATTAAGTGGTGTTTGGCAATAACGTGCATTCAGTATGAAATGATTGCATAAGTTGCAATATTAAACAAAAACATGCTTTGTACTTTTGCAATATCTTGCTGTAAGACTATTTATGGAAGAAAAAAGTTTGTGAAAAAATAGTAGAAATATTAGTGAAAGAAAGAAAAGTCTTGAATATTCTGAATATTTTACTCCCTTATATACGTTCTGCAGCCTTGATGCGAAGAACAGAGGAATGAAAATATGAAATATGAAACGATACAAGAAAAAAAAAAAAAGTACTGCTGAAGATTTTCATGAAGTCACGATGACATTTGTTTTTGTTTGGGAAACTGGTTTGTAAACAATTATTATTTTTTTTTACTTCCATTTGTTGGTCAGGTGCACACTTCACTTTTTGTTCTTGAAAACTCGTTCTGTCGTAAGTGATTGTTTATCAGCACTGAAAAAATATCCGCTTTAGAAGTGGATTTTGATTACATCACAGCACAAGATATTATGGGAATAGGATTTAATAAATGAGTGTATGAGCAACTGAACTTCTGCTTTCCTCTCTCCTACCGGCACAAGTTTTGTTCAAGAGGTGGAGGATTGTGAAAATTGTTGATCCATACAAACTATCTTCAAGAAATGTGGTAGATCAGTATGCAGACAACAAATGGTGGACTGAACTGACTTTTGTTCTCGAACGGCTGAGGAAAGTGGTACAGGGCAAGATCAAGCTGGATACCTAGACTTGTCCTGAATTATTAAAATGAATAAAGAACATAGGACTTTCTTCACAAAATTGGTTATGCAGCAGAAAATTAATAGAGCAAAGTCAGACAAAAGATTGTTGTTTTATGTGATTAGATGTGATTTTAACTAATGTTGAAATTGTTGATGAATAAAACATGAAGAAATGGAAAGGATACATACATCCCTTGAAAAATTCTATAGTATCTTGTGGATCGTAGCCCTTTGAGAATAGTACATCCTCAGCAGCATTTGTCTAATTGCTTTTATGCAGAGATGTGGCTTTGATCACTAATGATCTCTCTCAAAAGTGAGAACATTAGTGTGGAAGACATTAAAGACAACCTTGTGTTTGAGGCTTGAGGAGAAAAGGCAGTTCTACAGCTTTTTATGACGAAGTCTTTGTTGTAAAATAGATGTGAAAGCCTGTCTTTCGATGATGCCTCTTTACGTTGTCATATTTCGTAAAATGTGTTTTTAGATTTATTAAGTTCTCATACAAGTAGGTTGTTGGTCTGCCACTGCTGAGATGCAAGATACTTGTATTGTGTGATTGCACAGGATGTGGTCATGACATTACTGTACAGTGTGCTGTCTCTTTATGATTATTTAATCTGATATCAAGTGCATTAAAAATGTTGCCCCCCTGTCTAAATTTCAGATTTTGTGCACATAGTTAACTTTGTGGTCTAATATTACTTGGCTTTCAAGGATTCGGTTATGTGGACTTATGAAGGTAAAACACGCTCAGGAATGGTGCAAATGTTATGGGTGTGCATTTTTTAAAGAAACTCTTATTTGGGCTGGTCAGTATAAATCAGACATTTGCCCTGACAATCATGCTGTTTTCAAGCAATGTTGTAATTACCGTAATTATCCTGGGATGTTCTGGAGCTGTGCACTACCTTTAACTCAGAATTATGCATTTCTATGGCAACGCTATTAACGCCAAAACGAATCAGTGTAATTTGAGTAATCAGTAGAAAACCACAATATAACAATCTTTATCCAAATGCCTTATTATAAATTATGGATTTTAAAGAGATGGTTCACCTGCTATTCATTATCAGTTTGCTCACCCTCATGCCTTTCCAGACCTGTTTGATATTCACTTCTGTGAAACATAATAGAAGATATTTTGAAGAATGTTAGTAACCAAACAGTTATGCTTCCCATTGACATGAAAGTCAGTGGGAACGAAAACTACTTTCTCATCAATATTCTTCTAATGTTATTTCTACTTGATTGTGATACAAGTCAATCTCTGAGAAAATGCAGAATGTACAAATTGTAATTGTAAGTTTTACAAGGGAGTTTACAAGGATCTTTAACCCAAGTCTCATGCCAATTTTGCAAGAATGCACAATCAGAGTGAATTTAAAGGAATAGTTCTCCCAAAATCATCATTTACTCACCCTGAAGTAGTTTCGAACCTGTTTTTTTTGTGCTTGTCAAACGGAAAGATATTTTGAAGAAAGTTTGTAACCAGACTGTTTTGGGTCACCATCGACTTCTATAGTATTTTTTTTCCTACTATGCAAGTCAGTGGTGACCCAAAGCAGCCAGGGTACAAACCTTCTACAAAATATCTTCCTTTGTGTTCAGTAGAACAAAGAAATTCATACAGATTTGCAATTACTCAAGGGTGAGTAAATGATGACAGAATTTTCCTTTTGGGTAAACTATTCCTTTAATAGCACCAAACATATATCTTTGAATTACCTTGACTTTTCTTACCATATTTTAAAGGGGTCATGACAAACGGAGCAATCAAAATTTCATTGATCTTTTGACATAAAAGTCAGTAAACTATAAAAACATCCTCAAAACTTTCTTGTCAGTCTAAAAACAGCTAACATAAAAGGCAGTTTACCAGATTGACAGCTTGTGGATTGTACCACTCTCTGATAATAGTAATAGTGTGGCTAAGCACCGCCTCTGCAGAAGAAGATTGACGTATACTTCTACAGCACTTTCTGTGTAGTCCCGCCTACCCATTCACATACATGGGTAAATTACGCAAGAGGTAAACGCTTGTCTACATAGAAATTCTAAACGATAAAGACAAGACACTGTGCAATGTCAAATTTTGGAAAATTGAGTCTTTTCATTGTTTTTTTGTTTTTTACAAAGTTCCATACCACATTGTAAGATCTTGGTCTTTTGTTTGCTATATTTCAGCATGGATTCATTTACAAACAAGGCACAAGTCTATGCATGATTTTCAGAAAGACTGAAATGTAAAGACAACGCTGTGCTGATTCTTTAGTACCGAGAGCAATATTGCAACACACAACTGTAAGTAACTGTATTCGTGGTTTTCGCTATTGTCTTGTCCATTATCACAGATCTCTTTGATATGTACTGAGTATTTACGTGTTTTTTTAATCTAAATTAGTGGTTCTAAAACTTGTACTGGGGACTCCAAGCCACCACATATTTTGTGTCTCTCTGATAGACCACACACAAATCAAATCTTGCACCACTGATCTAAATCACCGCAGTGTCCATCGAGGAAGAATGTAGGCTGTCAAACATACACAAGTGTTAGTCAATCATTAGTCATGTGTAGCCAGACTGATGGTTGAAGGTTTTGAATTCAAGACAGCTTTCACTGGCCAAGGCCACCGATGAGGCCATGTGTCTGACATGTCAAACAACTAAGCACAGTTTTTTAAAACAGGACAGAAAGAGCCTAAAACTTGATGTACATAAATACATGATAACATTATAAGAGGACCTCAAAGAACAGTATACAAAATAATAAAAAGGCACCCCTTTAATATACATTTGTAAATAATAACAATAACTTCAGTTAATTGTGTTTTATTGTATTGCCAGCCCTATTCATAATCAGCATGCCCCTTCATCAGCAAAATCACGTCCTCTGCACAGCTGAGTTCAGAAAAGACATTACTTAAACTGGGTTATATTTCAATAGACTCTTTATCACTTATGCACACCCACAGTTCTGAATCGATTGTCAGATTGTTGAGGCACATTCTGCTGCCTTGAGACTGTGACAAAAGCCCTGCCACGCTCCCACGGTCTGTACTTCATTAGAGAGTAGGATTGTGTAGTATAGGCATGCCTGACATTCGCTGATAGAGCAACAGATGATGCCAGAAGCCGCGCTATTCTGTCACGGCACACTTTAGAAGACTGGAGTCTGGATCTGGATCAGAAGAATGCGTTCTGGCATTTTGGAGTGCTTTTGATAACAGTTCGACATTTTAAACCGCCATACAATTGATGACATGAGGAGGCTGTGAATGGCTCGTGGGACTTTGATTAAAGTTTATTAACAACAAACCATTCATAAACTGTAATTTCTCAGGAACCTTCTTACATTCTCCAAAAAATAACTGATTTTATATATATATATATATACATACATACATACATACATACATACGCATACATGGCCAGAAAAGGATATGGCATGTGTGAATCTATGCCCTTGTTTTAATTAGAGAAATACATACAGTAAATTCACCCATCAGCATTAAAGCACATATGATACCATTAGTGCTAGTCAGTTAAATTGTCCATCATGTTAAATGACCAAAAAAATAGGGAGAAACGTGTCGAAACGCTTGAATAAAAGCACTGTAGATAAAACGTATGACCTGTTGTGAACTCGCGCCATCCTCCAGCTCTCCTTTCAGCTACATTATAATGAACAGGGTGAAAGAAAAGAGATGATTTCAGATGCAGTATAGAGCAGGTTTTATTTAATCATGTATCAAGAGGTGCAAATTAGAGGAACAATATTAAAATGATTAAATATTGAATGTGGTATCATTATGTATGATGAAAAATGTGTTCATTTTTTGGATTTAAGAGTTTTCTAAATGAGGTCCTAGCTCTGTCACTCTGTCCCTAGATACAAATAGCAATCTTCCACAGTAGTTATTATACATCCATTTCAGGAAAGGTTATTAAACACCTGAAGATGGGCAAAAGACACAGATATTGAACTCCTTTCATGGTAATCTGATCCGCAGAAGTGGCCCTAATAGAAAGAGTCCCCTAAATCACATCTTTTACTGGGTGTGCCTGGCAACATGTTTATTGCATATGCTATGGTGTGATGGATTATATGGTCACCAGAAAGACTCAGTTGAGCTGTTATTGATTTCAGAGTGGCAGGAACAGCACAAGGTAATTTACTCTCTTTACTTAGCACTCACAAGTCCTACGTAGCTATTTATTTTGTGTGTGCATTGTTTTCTATAAGTTAAGATTTGTGCTTCTTCAGCTGCTGTTTATGTCCCTGAAATATTGTTACTGAGATGTCATCAGCAAATAATTACACTTGAATGAAGAAGCTATCTCAGGCTTGGCTGTCTAATTAAGAGTCTCGTCTAAGTGCCCCTTGAGTCAAATATGTAAATGGCTTTGGTGGTTTCTTGATCGGGGGGTGGAGAACAGTGGACCATAGTAAGGTTTGGCATCATGTTTAATTTGATGTTAGTAAAAAGGAGGCGTTGAGCGAATTATTCAAGGACTGATCAATCGAACATGCTGAACTTCACAATATGAAGATGATTACTAACATATTAGAAACTATATAATTATTGAGTTCCTTGGGATCTCAACACTGGTAAAAATTCATCTCTGTGTGAAGATGTTAACATATTTATTTCTTTTCTGTAAGATCAAAGACATATGTTTGATATTTACGTTTATATGGTCTCATTACGTCAAGCATTAGGAAGTGTTTTCTTAATTTTGCGGCTTGACAGAAATGCTAAGTGATCTGTAATGAAACTGAGAGCTCCAATAAATACCCTTGGATGAACTAACTGCTGTAAATATGCATAAATGGCCGCGGATACTTAACTGTGCATGGAAGCTTTCAAACTCGCCATCAACGACTAATATGCAGAACAAGCCAATCGGGGCTTCATTTTCTTAATGCTGCATTACTGATGAGTGCTGCTTGTAATTTTGAAGCTGTTTACATTTTTATGACTGGTTTGTTTTATATTTATGTGCAGAGTTTTGCTTTTATATTTTTCGAAAAGCAGAGTGTAATACAAACAAATAGCTCTTGTCCATGAATAATAAACATAAACTCAGTGCATCAGATAGGAATTAGTGGCTGATTTGTAATGTTTACCAAAGTACTTAGATTCTCCAAGTGATGAAACGTTATAATTTATGAAGTATTAAAGTCTACCTTGAAAAAATTGAGGATGGTTTTAAATGAGCCTCTAAAAGCCAAGAAAAAAAAAATCAATGATTTGTTTTCACCTTGTTGTTGTAAAATCTTCAGAAGTGCATCTTGACTTATTGTCTTTTATGGTTCATGCGTCAGTGCTTGCCTCACTCCTTTAGCTTCAAGTTTTTTGTTGTTTTTTTTCCAATAGAAGACATTAAACTTTAATTTTCACTTAATGCTGCAGCTCTCTTATTGAGCCTCCGGGGGAAAATACAGTTTTGATCTCGCATGAAGCATCCCCCAAAGGACGGTTCAGGGTTATTCAGGCTACCGCTAAATGTGCTGGGGTTATTTATTTGCATATATTAAATGTTATGCTGGTCCAAGAGGAATATCAATGCACTTTTTATTGAAATTCACTGTCAACATCAAATTTAAAACTTCCAACATAGCAATTGCTGTATAGCTACAGTACATTATACATAATAAATGAACTGAAGACAGATAAAGAAATATTCCAGGTTCTGTACAAGCTAAATTCAATCTGCAACATTTGATTGTCACAAAATAATTCTGTCATATATCTTTCTCTTCTCGCTCTCTTTTAAGAAAAAGCAAAAACAAGATTATGGCAAGGTATTTCCAAATGTCCGAATTGAATGGGGCCAGTTTTTAAGGCTATAACAGCTCAAATGTAATATTTATAACTTTGTATAAGAGCAAAGTGACGTTCTCATTACTTTACTGTTAATTTTTGCTTTCATTTTATTGTTGTTTTTGGGTTTTAGATGTTGTGTTGAAAAAAAATTACTTTACACAGAAAAGGTTAGAAAGCATTTCCACCACAATAAAATAATTGTGAAAATGTCTTGTTGACAAAGTGATTATTTTAACATCCCCATCATTTGCTTCCATTGCGGGCCTCTCACTGTAGTAAGGTACTGTTCAAAATATTTTTTATTAGCATTATATCACCATTGCTGTTGACTAAGCTTAACTTGTACCAAAACCAGAATATTCCTTTAGGACAGCACAAGAACCATAGGTACTAAACTGTTGGTTGTCTGAAATCTGAAATGTTCTGTATAACCCTGTTTTTAGGGCTTTTGCAGCGTAGTAATTGATATAAAATAGACCAATTAAATAATCTCAAGACTTTCTAAAACAGCATAGAATATCAGAGCTTGGAAACAGAGGTAAAAGCAAGAACATACAGTACTTAACGTAAGCATATATTTTTTAAGAGCTTGTTAAGCGAAGCTGAGGAGCATAATCAAAGAGTCTTCTTCAAAGCTTCAAGCACAGTAGGAAATCACAGCTTTGCTCACATAAAGACACAGGGCTCTTCAGATATTAAAGTGTGTTGCGCACAATAATTGGTAACAAATTTTCACAGGAGAATAGTCATCACAGCCTTAAATTGAAACATGCTCAGAGGGTAACACATCAATAGAAAACAAACAGACAGTGCTGCTGAAAAAAGAAAGAGGAGTTCTTAAATAAGACATAATTTAGCACTAGAACCAAAACAACTAGGCAGAACACAAAGATGCATTTGTACGAGAACCAAATTGAATGCACGTTTTCAATTTGCTCTGCGATTTGAAACTACGGACTCCGCTGTGCTCATTCAGTCAATGCAAAACCATGGTGATGTCGATCAAAGCTGCTGAAATCCTCCGGCTCGGTTTGAGTTTTTTAATAAGGCTTCTGTAAGGCATCATTAGCCGTGCACTTTATTTTTATGGCTGATTTTGGAAGGGTAACGTTATAGTCATAGTAGTGTCCTGCGGCTCTGTGAGTGGGCGGTTAACCATTTCGTTCTCGTTCTGTCTGGCGTTCTCTTCATTCATTTGAGACACTTCAGTGGATCCTGCTTCGAAGCCGGGGACGGTGTTGGCTACATGGACCACGTGCACTTTATTGCGTCCCTTTTTGCTGAGGATGCAGCTGAACACCTTTTTAAAGCCCTTGCGAAAGTGTTTGGACACCAGGGCATAAACAATAGGGTTGAGGCAAGAGTTAGCGTAGGCCATGCAGTGAGACAGCAGCCTAAAGGCGTAGGTGGTCTGATTGAAGGGAAAGTCTCCGTAGAGGTAGCACAAAATGACGACGTGGTACGGCAGCCAACAGATGCAAAAGAGCACCGTGACTATGATGATCATCTTGGTGACCTTGCGCTTGGCTCGTTTCGACTCCGACATCCCGTCGAGAGGATCCACCGCAGTCCAGAGGTACTTGATGGTGCGTGTGTAGGACAGGCTCACGATGAGCACAGGAATAACATAGCCAAAGACAAAGGTGCAGGTGTCCAGGACCTTACGGTTATGTTCTTCCCATCCAGGCACACACACGTTGCTGTTTTCGAAGTCAATCAGGTCGTAGTAACTCAAATAAGGCCCGGCGAAGACAAGCGACAGGCCCCAGATGACCACCATTGCGACTACAGCGTTACACGGCGTTCTCAGTTCTCTGGAGCGCAGGGGGTAGCGGATGGCCAGATACCTGCAAAAACAGTAAAACAGTAAACACTGTAAACACCCTTGTAATTCGTATTAAACTTTTCGAATTTTATGAATTATTATTTTTTAGGTTCAAGTGTGTTTGTAAGCCAAGTACGGCAGTTTCTGAAGCAAACAGTGGCATCTGCTGTTAAAACGTAAACTCAGAATTTTTTCCAGAGGAATCTCGATGCATTCGGAAAATCTCTAAATCGATGCTGAATCCTGTCTCGATTCGCGATGCATCGATGTATTGTACCAGCACTAGTAGTCATATATAAAAGAAACACAGGATATGTTGGTCCTGAAATTGAGTTTGCCCTGAACACCGTATGATCAATATAGCCAGCGGTTTCAGTGCACAAGATGAATGTGTCATCTTGTTTTCTACCTAAAGGTGAGGTAATTGCCAGTGGGGATTCTTAGCCTCCACTGAGTCTTGGACCATTTTTCACAGTGCAGGAAACTGTCAGATTAACATGCTTTTTTCAAAGGTAAACACTTTGAGGGTGGATGGAGGGCAGTGGGTCTGCTGCTCAGGTTGAGAGTAAGGTATTACACCAGGGCATATAGGTAGCCTTGTTACATTTATGCCATTATTTCAGCAAAAAGGCTGGCTGGCTCTCCCATTCAGCTGTCTCCAGGTCAGCTCACAAGTCCCACTCGTCACTGGTGCTTTAGTTCGACCTTAATGTTACGTAATTTTAGCTAACATACAAGTAAGTGGATACGGTTGGGTGCTACTAATACTTCATTGTGAAGACAGGAATAATGGGCTGCAGGTTTTTGGAGGTGTTTTATTAATGAAGTGGGTCGTTGGTGATAACTCCACTGACATTTATGCAGTTAAACTCCAACCTTTGCTGATGCAATTTGCAAGACTTTCTTGTGTTCAGGAGATCCATTTAATTAAATAACAGCACTGGCCCTGATCAATTACAACGCTGATTTTTTTTTTCTTTTAGGATGTCGTTTTAGACCCAAAGGAGCTGCAGTGAAAATGTTACGTGAAGGTAAGTAATGAGGCTGTTTTCATTATTCTTTTACAGTTGTCACATCTCCACTGTACTGAGAATTTTCGCACATAATAACCCCCACCTACCCAGAAGTTATTGTACTTGTTTACCAAGTCTGAAGACAGTAAAGATGAAATATGAGGTGTGAAGAAAAATAAATAAAGGTAGATATCACCTGAGAACGGAATATTATTATCATTTCCACACCATATTTCAAATTATGCATATAGTGTGAAAATATAATTGAATTGTGTGTACTGGGATTCATAAAGTGCTAGCTATGAAATTAACCTTCATACAAAGGAGTTGGCAGTTTTATTTACAAAAATATTTTAAATATTTAACATTTCCAAACAGTTTCCACCACCATCATTTCCATCAACACAAAACACTGAAATAAAAAGTACGTATATTTAAAACAATGACACTTTTTCTGAGATTTATTCATAAATACACTGTACACGTGATATAAGTTAATTGAAATAAACCAGTGAGAGTGTAAAAAAGCATTTTAAGTTTGAGTTTATTTTCTGAAATATTTGAATAAAATAATCTAAATGATTTAATTATAACTAAAGAAACCCACCTGTCCACAGAAACTGCGGCCAGAGTGAAACTGCTAGCATACATGGTGAGGTTGATGAAGAAGTGAACCACCTTGCACATGAAAGACCCGAAAACCCAACCTTCCAGAGAGTAGATGGTTGCTTGAAAAGGCACACAGAAGATGATGAAGAAAAAATCGGCTACGCTGAGATTGAGGATGAACAGATTGGTGGTGTTGTACCCAACCTGCCCACTTCTGAGGAGCACGGCCAGCACCAGACTATTCCCAATGGTCCCCAGGAGAAATATGAGAGAGAAGACCACAGACACAATGACACTGGCTGGGTTGAGCTGGTAGCTCTCAGAGGTGTTCCAATGTCCCATGGCTTTATTCAGGTCCTCGTGATCTGACATTTTAAGACGTGAAGAGCCCTGCAAAAAAACCCAAATCAATTATTAGACACTGGTGCATAGAGTCACTAGGGACTTACCTCTCACAAAGAATTTGAGGATTTGACGTAAAGTGCATGCTTGAAAATCTCACATATCTTAACAGAATCTGAATCTCAACCTGATGAGATATAAAAGCTGTTCTCAAAAGCCTTATAGCTAGACCCGCACTGAGAGCAAATATCAGGAGGATCATATCTCAAGAGGAACACGAAAAAAGTACATTGTGATTACAAAAGATCCTGAAAGCCGGTGTAAGAACAAAGAGGGCTGAAAAATGAAACGGAGTCAAGACAATTTCAGAAAGCTATCACAACCTCTCTAAAGGCAATGAACCAGCCTCATCAGTATATGAAGAGCATGTCTTCATCTGGTTAAGAACTAATCGAAATGAAAATGAACAAATTCATTTTGTATTCATCGGAGATCTTAGACAAGAGTTGTTTGGAGATTAAAAAAATATAGATGAATCAATGTGGCATTATGGACTAAATACAGTGTAATACATTGGGTTATGGTAGGATTATTTTGGGCAGTTTTGTTGTTGGAGTAACCTGGCAAATGAGAAGGAATGCAATTGCCTACCAGCAGTTAATCTCACAGTATGTCCCAATGGGTGTTGCTCAGAAACGGTCAACATCGATTTCTCCTCTTCAATTATTGATCAGGCTATGGGAAGAAGAAGTAACAAAAATAACAATTCTTTTACTTTAACAATCACACAGCATTTAATTGATTTAATATTAATGTAAATTATTTCCATAGTTATTTCTGGTTACATGGAATTTACTTGCTGACAAAAACAGGTTCAACTTTACAAGCAAGTTACATTTTCCTATATTATTTAAAACATTTTGGTAGATTTAAAACAAAACAATTATGGTTTTAAAAATTCAGGTGAATAAATACCTAATTGAAGATATTGTTGTGAAGATATATATGTATTGTCTGAAAAGTCTTAATGTATTCAATTAAGCTTCTCAAGTATGGTTGTTCGTGTTTCAAGGATATTCTTAGATATTCTACTAAATACCACTAAAATTATAATTAAATTTAATTAAATTCTTAATGCATATAATATTTATTAACAACATATAAAATAGGTGACTTAGAAAAACAATGCAAACCTGAAACACAAAAGCTTTTCAAAGAGTATTTGTTAAGTATGGAAAAGCAAAAGCTTTCAGGGAATTGGGCTAGTAGATGTGATTCTGCAATCCCTAACAGACTGACAAAGTGCATGCTAAAAGTATGACACAACCAGCTGACAAATAAAAAATAGAAGCATGCAGAATATAGGTGACTAATCCTCTCTATCTTCTCTATTAGGCCATAATTGGCTGTCAGAATTCATCATGATATAATTAAAATGCTGATCTTCAGTCTCTCTTTTAATACATTTACATTGTGTTTGTCGAAACAACATAAAGTGGATGATTGGATGATATTGCTGAGAGATTTTTTTTGTCTAATAGGAACAGAGCATGACTCATTGTTTAGTAAGATCTTTATAGTGGTAAATGAACGGAAAGCCGTTTACTCTGAGAGGTCTAGCTCTCGGGACACATTCATCAGTTATTTTCTCGCTCCTGCTACGACTTTATAGGTAATTGAGAGCATAAGAGGAAGTCAGAAAGGGATAAAAAAAAGAGAAGAGAGAAAGAGGACACAAACATTTCTAACAGATTGGTTATTTAAAAAAAAAAAAAACGATGGTGGTTTGTTAATATTTAATAACTATAGGTGAAGTGTTCTGAACAGTAGCCTCTCTTTAGTCCTTTAACGTGTTTACAGAAAAGATGGCTCTAAAGCAGATCAGCACTGTAGGAATCCCCCATTAGTGAATTATACTTCAGCCTTATTGATCAGTCAGCACAGTCAGACTCTTTTGTAGAAATATATATATATTTTTTGCAGAGATTTGGTTATTTATAGATTCAGACCACACAAGCATGTGTGTTCCAGCTTTAAGAAACAGAGACACCGCTTAAGTCGGTGCTGGCAGGACAAAAATGTTTTTGCTTTTCTGGATTTTGGCATCTCTTTTTTGTTTTGCCATAGGGAACAATTCCCTTTGTAAACACACCTGACTGTCTTTCATGTGAAGCCAGCTGACTAGCTGCCAGTGAATATAACATGAAGTGTCCTTCAAGAAGCAGGGCTGGTAAACTGATCCCTTTGGTTACAGTCACGGAGTGCATCAGTTTTGTCACTTGACAAATGGTGCACCGAACCTCCTCACACCGTTTTTCTCTTATTCCCTTTCAAGCTGATTGCCATTTAAAATTAATTAAGTCAAACTTTCATGAACTCAAAGCCAAATAAAAGCATCTCAGTGCATGAACTGCATCCCTCTGGACTAAGATTTCAAAAGAGACTCACTCTAACAAAGATATAAAAATAACATCAAAATATATCGGAAAATGTTGTCATGAAGCGTGCAAAATGCAGCATCTGATAAATAAAACATTAAATAGAGTATACAGACACATTAAAGAAAGAAACAACGTAACAGATGCATTGCATGTAATAAAATAGAAATGTGTCTTGCCGTATATTTAGATAAATAAAGAGAAGTCATCCAAGGTCATCATAGATATATACATACATTAAGAATCATTCTTGAGATGTTATGGAAAATGTGTATTAACTGTGAATGCCAGAGAGCCAACATAACATCTTAGAATCTGATGCTGAAAGAATTTCAATCAGTTGTTTTTACTTACCAGCTTATGGGATGAACAGTGACTGTATATCCACAATTTAGATTCATTGTAATACTGAGAAGCTTCTGGTGTCCAGGCAAGCTTTCAGAATGTAACAGTACTTGAACAGCCTTCATCTCCTCTCATTCGGCTTCTCCGTTTCTCTCTGCGATCCCTCCCTTACTCCCCCTCACATATGAAGGCTCCTCCTCCACATCGTGGTAAAGGCTCACACTTCACCGCAAGAGAGAGAGAACGTGCAGTGATTCTTTCTCCATGCACATTTTAAAAAAAGATCTTTTCATCTGCGATACCTGAGCTGTTGCATCAATGCGGCTCAGTTGCAATTCTAGAATATAAAACTGGTAAATTATTCAGAATGAGGCCTTGGTGGTCAGAAGATATTTACTTTTCATCACGCTTTGCACATGGGCAGCTTTCTTTTAGACGCTTAATTTAGAAATTCATCAGAATATATTTCCCAAGAGATGAGAATTCAACTGCAGTCCATTCAAATTGGATACACACTATGACCAAATCAATACAGCTTCAAGGCATCATTGCTCATGCTAATATGACAGAAGAAAGGAAAATATCTATGAAACGGTTTCTGTTGCTTCCACACAAATTTTGCTGTTATTGTTTTTGGAAAGTGTGCTATAGCTGAATATATAGGGAATATTGCACATATATTGTATCTTCCATATGAACGTTCTGTTAAAAAGTTTACATCCCCAGGATAATAATGTATTCGCTCTTTGTAGTGGTGTATGAGTCCATCAGTTGAGCTCAGAGGAAGATGAGGACAAAAAAGAATTATATCTGCCGTGTGCTTGCTCTTGGTTAGCAAAGGGGTCTTTCGGGTCATTCAGGTCAGAAGTGCATTATACAAAGCATCACCGTCTTTGAAATTCAGCTATGAATAATGCACGGCTCAGACTACACAACCACATACATGAGAACATTTACAATGTAGAGCACGCTGAATAGCATATGTTCTCTTGCATGGTATTACTTCCACCACATTCCCAATTTTTATACCCAAATGAAGATTTTTTCCCCCCTAGATGTTGATGGAAAATGTATGGAACCCATTTCAGCAGTACAGTATCTCAGTCCACACAGACTATAATGACATCCTCTCAGAGGGCTGTCAGAAGCAGAGGTTTCCCTGCTGATGTTCAAGCACCTCAATTTGGCAGAAATCATGTAACCATATTCAAATCCACTACGAGCACAATCTTATACCCGATCAGGTCACAGTACAATTGTTTGACGGTGACACAATTCATAGATTTTCGTCTAAGTTATACAGACATATTCACTTAGTAGAGCCATTTCTTTCAAAATAGTTGAGCAGCAAATCAGCATATTAGAATAATTTCTAAGGGATGTAATACGTGACACTGACGACTGACTGAAATATTCAGGCTATCTCAGGAATAAATTAAACAAATCTTAAAATATATGAATAGAGTTGCACCGATAGCCTCGTGGGCATACCATTGTATGACGGGCATCTTGAGTTGGATTCCTAACTTGAGGACCTTTTCCATCCCAAATAAACATGAATGAATATCTCTTGCCTCATATAACTGCTCAACCAGTTTTTCCAAGCATGGAAAGATATCAATAAAAGAGCTTATTAACTAAATTTCATTTCATGAAGTATTTAACTATATTCTCGTTGTATTTTACTTTACCTGCCAAAAAACACATCGTTTGTTTCTCGGATCCCAGATTTTTTATATAGTCATGTCTCAGCCAAATATCACAATTTCACGAAATTGCCCGTTTTGACCGTTCTTGTGGTCCGGGGTCACATGACGACAAATAGAACGGTTATAATTTAGAAATGAATTTAAAAACTACATTATGTGCAATTTGCATACATTTTAAGTTAATAAGTTATGTTTTGACGAATACATTTAAATAAGTAATTAATAAATAGCATTTAGGTTTGGGCTCTGCCTTTAATTGTAAACTTATAGTGGTCTAATATAGAAGGACTTTGTGGTTTAGAGTATAAGCTGCGGTAAATCATTGTTTCATAGAAAAGCAATCTTATGTATCTCAAGTATTTTTTCCCTCTGCTGTACCAAAACCATAACCATCATGTCAAACATATATATTGCATAGCACATGACACATTGCATAGGTTTGTCACCTATAGTTCTCATTTTCGCCTACAGGTATTTTTAGAAAAAAACTGATTGTGTTTTACACGTGTCGGTTCGGTTCGATTTTGCACATCTTCTTCAGCACATTATGTACACATTAAACATTCACTTAACATCTCAGGGCATATGCTTAAGCGATCATAGTAATGTGTGAAACAGCACATGTGAATTAAGCTGTCATGCTTGTTAAACGTGGAACACAACAGGTACGTAGTTCACATTATACCAGCAGAGAGGCTTAAATAAAACAGTAAATCATCGCTAATAAGAAATCTGCAGTTTGCTGTCAGTGTTTTTATTCATGTATACTGTATTACTGTAGGGTAAAGGTGTTATTTTCAGTTCTTTACTTGAGGGTTTTGAATTGCTGTGATGAAAAGTCTAGCAGCCTGGGTAGAGTTGGTCACTGGGGAACACTGCCACTTTGATGAAGACTATGGGAATGGATCCCTCTAGCGATACGTATCACAGCAGACAGGCTCTGAATACAAAGAGCATCATTACACTTAGGACCTCAGACTGATTGCTCTGTTGTTGTGCACTGTAAGATACAGCAGAATGCCTGATAATTTCATGCCAATTTCATGCTGTCTGTTTTTTTCTTATTTTTTCATGTTATTGATTTCAGAACGTTTATTCTTCTAGTAAAGGGCACGATGCATGACATTTTTATGTTGTCTCTCATCTGTACTCTGTATTGTGTATGTGTTATTTATGATGGGGAATTTGTAATATAGGTTGCCACTGAGATGAAGAGCAGGAAGATTATGTGGTTCATTTGTGGAAGTGAACTGAAAGAAATCCTCTGTTCTTGTGTGACCAGTGTGTCTAATAGCAAGATATCACTGCATATGTAATTGCACGGTCCATTTGTGGTGCTAAATTGGGAGCTGGGGATTACTTCAGGTTCTCCACCCTTAGGCTTTTAAATAAGGGTTGGAAATTACCAGGCACTTGCCACCAAAATGAATAAAATACTTCCAAAATTTACATTTTAAATTTAAAACAAACAAAAAAGTTTACTTATGCTATGCTAGTTGTATGAATTGCTTCTTTACAGGAACAGATTTGGAGAAATTTAACATTACATGGTCACCTATTGATCTTGTGAAGTGTATGGGTGCCGTCAGAATGAGAGTCCAAACTGATAAAAAACAACAAAAAAAATCCACAAGTAATCCACACAACTACAATCGATCAGTTAACATCTTTTGAAATCTTTTGAACATCTTTTGAAAAGCTGTACGTTTCTTTTTAAACTTTAATATATCACTTCTCTCCAACATTTGACTCCATAATCCATAATAACGCTTCCTCCAGTGAAAAGGTTTATCTCCTGTTGTCCTCTCACAAAAAAAATCCACCAACATATTTGTTTAGAATTGTTCTAAACTGTTCACCTGTAAATTGTAGTTTTTCATAAAAGAGACATTTTCTCTATTTAAAAGCATAATTTCATATTTCTATATTCAAAGTGTTATATGTAAAGTATTAATCTCATAACATTATTTCAAACCTTCTCTAAGCTGTTTCTGAAAATACATCTAAATGCTACGTCTGTAGTGCAAGTCTTTTTTAGTGATGTCTGTTGGCCTCAATACGAATGTCTACCCATCTCACACTTCAGCCTAAGATTTCTTTTAAAGCTCAGAGGTGTAAGTCAAGTGTAGGTCAATGCTAGTCATTTTAGCGCGGTTTCTTCAGTTGCTGAAGTGCTGAAAACTATTGGGATTATATGGCACGTTTCAGTCTTTCTTTGCTGTTGTCCATAGATCTTGTCCTTCCACGTAGTTAAAATATTTAAACATAGCACAATCAAATGAAATTCATAGCACATTCTGAGAATTCTCCCTTGTCGTCATGGCAACACAAGCAGCAAAAATCTGGGCCAACTAGTGTGAGTCTCCGTGTAGTTCAGAAATTATCCTAGAATTATCTCAAATGGTTTTTAAAAACGCAGTTTCACTGAGTGGGATTGTCACCCATTTCATTGCCTATATTTACAAGCATATGCAGTTTGCCCTATATGTTACATTCTCAGAAATAAGGTACAAAAGCTGCCACTGGGGAGGTACCTTTTGAAAAGGTACATGTTTTTACCTAAATGGTCCATTTTGGTGCCTTAATGGTACATTTTAGTACTTAAAGTGTACTTATTTGAACCTAATAGGTACAAAAGTGTACCTTTTAAAAAGGGAGCACCTCAGTGACAGCTTCTGTACTGTTTTTGAGATTATATGCATAAATGTGACCATCTTCATTCTGACTTTTTCAAAAGAGGTTTTATATTCTGAATCATCACAGATTTATTTTTTTTTTGCATTAGTCATCCTCTTTATTTTGTCTAAAACCATTACCATAACGACAGCCAGTTATGGCAGAATAAGTGCATTGTGTGGACAAAGAAACCATGCCGCACAAGCACTCAATCAGTTTTAAACTTAAAACACATTAACTTTCAGATGTCATCTGCTCTTTTAAGGACTGCCTGCATTTTAGCATAGTTTGTTTGCTTAATCATGTCATTTGGATATTCTTAAATGGGAGGACAGTGTGGGAGGAGATGTGACAAAACGTCCATCAGCCAGATGGTTGAAATATTCATCACTAAACACTACAAGGGAACATCAAGCATGCAGAAGTCATGTATGAAGAGTGCTCTCTCCAGTAACAGTTATAGTCTAATACAGTTTCTGAAAACACAAAGCTGATCAAAGGTGACCAGAGAACGACAGACAGTAAAAATGAATATAATTCACCGTATGCCTGTTTACCTTGACCAGCGTGACAAGGCTGATATTGGACCTTGGTTCTCACTTGATGCACAGTACTGAACTCAATTTAAGAGTATGCCTTTATTTTCAACATCAGCAGATTTAATAGCATACATTGTAATATCACAGAGGTCTGAGCAAGGCCACAGAGCACATAGAATGGTTATATTAAACTGACTGGTAAATGATTTAAAGAAACCAAACATAAAAGTAACACAGCTGTAATTAACTTGCCTGTTATAAAATTGCCTGAGTATTTGTTTGGTTGTGTTTTTCTGCACATTAGGGTTACCTCTCACAAATGTAAGGTCAGTGGTGTACAAATTTAGGTATAGGACATACTGTAAAAAATGACTGTTTTTAACAGAAGAACTGTGGAAATGCTACAGTAAAAACCTACTAAATGGTTAACAGTAAATTCCTGTAAAATTGCCTGCAATGCATTTTAAATCTAAAATCACTTTAAAATCACTGTTTCTTCTTATTTAAACTAAAAGTTATGTTTATTAGGGTTGTATTTTACGTGTAATGTTAAATTACTGTTTATTGCATATTTTAGTTTAATGAGTTTCACCATGATGGTGTTTAGTGTTTGTGTGAATGACACGGAGCACTTTCTATATATGTTAGCATTTAAAAACTGTTTGTGATGGGCTTTGGTTCATCATGTGACTTTTTCATCACCACCTGCTTTTGGTGGTCATCAGTATATTCACTACTTTAATATTTCAGCACTTTAATAGATTAGTATATTAACATTATATGAGTTAATGAAATTACAGTATTTAATTGTAAATTTAGGTTAAAACCTAAAACGAGCTTACCATGTTTTTTATGGTAGAATTCTGACAACTACAGCTGCCAGTTTTTCACTGTAACTTTTTACGGATTTGTTTTTTACAGTGTAGGTATAATCAATTTAATATCTTTAGAGTGAAATATGATGTAAGGATGCATTTTTTCTTTTACATTTTTTTCCTTTGTCATATTATTACATTAGCAGCTTATTTATATATTTTATTGTTCCACCAGCCTGGATCTTGCAGATCACTAAATGAGTCAAATGCTGTTTCATTAACTATCCTGTCAGATTCAGTGAATGATTCGACAGACAGATTCAAACCGGTAACTTGTAAACCACTGTGAACTATTCATTCTAAGTCATTAAAAAGTAATTTGTTCATGAATTAAACTATCAGTGGTGTTCTCAGTTCTTTCCTGAAAACATAGTGAAGATCTTAAGGAAGCAGTGCAAGGAAATACTGCTGTGACACACATGTATAAAATATGTAAGTACAAGATTACCCGCCAACAAACCTGTTAATTAAGAATAAGATAATAATATTTTTTATAGTTATAACGTGTCGTTTTATATTTTTTTCCCAGATTTGTGAAGACATAGATGCGCAATTTGTTCCTGAATGCTCAAGTCAAGATAAATTGTTTATCAAAGTACAATTTTAATAAACATTTAAACCCAGCCAGCCTTTTGAAATGAAACATTAAACCAAACTGCAATATTTAAAGTGCTCTTATTATGGTTCATGAAATGTTTGTAACTTGAAAATAGTTTTGAGAGTCCTAAACAACAGGTTGACATGCATTCTCAAGTTCAAAAAACACAGTTTTTCATAATGTGCATGTATTTTTACTTTATTTGTTCAACGACTCCCCAATGATTGGTTCAGTGATTCATTTTGACTTCATTTACCCCCCCAAAAATCTATATACATAATTTAATATGTCAAGCACTAAATCCATCAGAAACTGTATTTTAGTCAGATTGTCTTTATTGTGATCTTTCTGACTGATTCACAAAACAGATTTTGTTCTGCTGCACTGCCTTTTCAATGTTCATCAAGGCCCTTTGTCCTTTTTCATTGCTCAGCATTGCGTCACATATTCTTAAACATCAAGAAGACATTCTGTCCCACAATTTGGTAACCGATGGTTTTCATTAAATAGACTTTCTGCTCAGGTGTCAGACGACAATGTAGTGCTTGAGAATCTATTATCTATATCTACATCTATCTATATGCATATATATAATGGATTATATTAGGCTATTTATTATTATTATTATGACAGTGTTTCAGCCTGTGATAGTGGATATCACCCTTTGCCTTCTCTTCGAGTATCTATTCATACTGTCTACTGTGTACAGTCTGTGCAAACAAACTGTTCTAATACGTGACCATTACTGTTGCTTCCCTGCGATGTTCAGTGACAGGAAATCAAAGTTCCTTTTTTACACACACACACACACACACACACACACACACACAGACACACATTTTTTGGGGATTTTTTTTTGGACTACAACAAATGCACTATCCGCCTTTATCTGATTCTTGTACTGTTTTGTGGCATATAAGAACAGAGATAATGATAGTGACATTTCGAACTTGCAGAGAATAGACCCCATTCACTGGCTAATTGCACTCCTGTACCCCAGTCAGTAAATGACTGGCTTAATTAGGTAGCATGTCCTTGTGTCTTCTCATCACTGGACCGCTGTCATGGGTTCAGAGGTGAGAAATCGACAGACAGCTCCCTTCCTTCAGCTCTTCAGTTCTGCTAATGTTGTGCACTAAGCTCCTTAACATCCAGTCATTTTCACATGGGTAAAGCATCTCTAAACCACTATTTATCTGCGCCGTAAGACCTGTCAGGGTGCAGCAAACACATTGATTGCATAATAACTGTAGAATAAGATCATGTCTGTGGCATAATGGCTAACAAGCTTAATCAGTCACGCTAAACCATCATTTATATGTCCCGTCCCTTGCTAAATACAATCAATACCATCATTTATGCAGAGCAAAAGAGCAAACAGTCACGCCTAGTGCACACTAATGATGCACAATCTATAATAACACCAAATTGTTTGAGTCTACTTCACCTTTTAGGCTTTCAATCATTATTTTTTGTCATTTGAAAGTTTTTAACTTCTGTCGTCTTCATCAATGAGAGACAATTGTGACACAGCTTCATGATAATTCAGTTTTGAGCGTTACTGCTGTCACTGTTTTTGTTATTTTGGGATCAGTCTGACATGTACACAATAACAGTGTGTCATTTGATGCTTCAAAATACAAGGAGCACCTGACAAAAAATGTGTGTCAGTGCGCATGGGTTGTGTGAATACGGTCATACAGAGCAACGTGATAAGCCTCCGCATAGTGATTCAACGTATGCGCGTCATTGTGAAAAAAAAAATCACACGGTTCGAGAAGGCTTGAAGCTTGCTCAAAAACACTAGGCTGTGTGTCATTTTTCAGACACACCTAACAGATGTGCCATCAGGTCAGATTTGTTTCACGGGATGTTCATTGACTGAAAGTGTGAGATTGAAATTGAAGATTATTTATTTGCCATGTGTGGCTGTGTGTGAATTGGGATGCTCTTGTTATTATACACTTACTCAGCTGTAAAAAAACAACAACAACGACGGGCTGTTTGTACAAATAGCAGTAGATGTGTAATATAGCGGGCAGAAAATTATGTAAACACAGCATTGACAGATGCATAAAGCTGATATTGTGCAAGCTGTGCTGGAGGCCAGGGTATCATAATGAAAAATATATCTTGTGTGAAAGAAATAATGTGGGGGAAAAAACGATGTACAATAATCGAAAGAAAGATCATGGTGAAAACGGGAGAGTGTGCACTATATGAGCAAAGTGGCATGCATTAATGCATAGAAAAAAAATGAATGTATGAGGTACTTATTTTCTTTCTGTTTATAAGAAAGAACTGTTTTGAATCCTGTAATGCTGTGAGATTCTGTGAAATTCAGATTCTAGTGTTTTATCATCTCTGAGATCCACAGTCACGATTTGGGTTGTGTGGATGGTATCAGGTTTATTATTATTAACTAAAGCTAAAGCCACAAATAAAGCATTAATTGAAACTATAAACATTAACCGACTGTGTGAGTTAAATAAAACTTTTATTTTTTTTAGTCTGTTTTGGGTCACCATCGACTTCCATAGTAGGAAAAAATGCTATGGAAGTCAATGGTGACCCAAAACAGTCTAGTGAAATAAGCAACAATAAAACTTTTTTTTCAAAATATCTTCCTTTGTGTTCAGCAAAACAAAGAAATTCATTTGGAACTACTCCAGGGTGAGTAAACGATGACAGAAATTTCTTTAAAGTAATAAAACAAAAACAAAAAAAGAGAAGAATAATTGATCAATAAATGAATGAAATCTATAAAGACATACATATTTAAAATAAATAGATAAAATAGTAAAATTACTTTAACAAAAATAAAAATTGAAACAAAAATAAACTATAATTCATTATATTCATAAAAACTATGAATTATATTGAAATTACGCTGATGTGTATTTATTTTTGTTCTAGAAATAATGTTATTTAATAGTGATTTTAAAACTATTAGCATCATAATAATTGAAATCATTAAAAAATCAAATTATTTAACAAAATTATGAAAATTATATTAACTTAAAATTATAAAATAACCTTCAGACTTTTGGTGTTTTGGTTTGGTTTTTATGTAGCGCTGTATGTTAGCCATAAATTGAATGCATAGGCCTTCAATTCTAAAGCTTGTTAAACACATCACCAAACTACAATCACTGTTTCATTACGGCTAACAATTAGCAATTAGGCTAATTACTGTTGTGCTTTGCGTGCTGGGGTTAAAAGGTTTTTAGCCACAGTAGGAGTGCAAAATAACAGTACATAATAGTCGTATTTTGCACAGCGGGATATAGTCTTGCATTTTCAAACCTATATTAACTACAGATAATAAGACTGAATATAAGCGAACTTGCAAAAAGTATGATCATGGTTTGCGCAAATTACAATATGCATAAGTATTGTACAGCGATTTACAGGCTAAACACTTTGTGTCCAATGTAGAAAACATTTGAGGGAAGAAAAAAAAACAACAACTAAGGCTACGCTTCTTATAGTGCATCCTTGAGATCCCTTAGGACTTCATGACTCACTGAGTGTTTTCTCCAGTAGTTTTCACCTCCTTCTGAGAGATCGCTTCAAAAAAGACAGCAAGCGACAGCTGTCAGAGTCTCATCAAGAACAATGGCATGACACTCGGTGTTCTCCCTTTGCGGCGCGAAACATACGTTGTTACGAAGTCGCCTCATTTTGTCCCCGATTTTGCAACTATTTCCTCTATAGGTTCTTTTGTTAACTCAGACAATGGTAAAATATTAATATCAGCGACATCAAACCCGACAATGCAGGCTGCCCACACAGCATTTTCTTTTGGAGAGCTATGGGCTCATCACCAGAATAATAATGGAGCAGGGAGGCAGGGTGAAGCTCTGTACACTGGCCCTTGCCCTCCCACTCATTAAGCCAGGGGAAATGGAGGCTCTCTTTAAACTCCACAGCACTAAATGTAAACAGTGACCTGTCTCGGTCAGTGCCGTAATCAGAGCAGAAAGGCTGAATACAAAGCAACAGTTTCCGGTCTTGTCAGAGAAACTAAAACATAGTCGCTGCTAAAAAGTGACTTATCTTTCTGTGACAAGAAAATTGTAGGCTTGCTAAAAATGCGTCTTTTCCCCCACACACATGTTGTTCTTTATTACATATTACCTTTTTTGCCATGCAATTTTAGCCCACTGATACAGTAAACTGTTTGCGTCTGAGGCTAGATTATCTGCTGCCCAGTGGTCGAATTGTAAAAACAGTTCCCGGGGGGATGGCGTGGTTTGGGGGTGGGCAGTGTGGGTCTTGTGGCTAACTTTACACACTGATTGCACAATATATCTATAATATAAAATATATATATATTGTAACGTTGGATAATGTCAGCTCTACTATCTCTCGGTCCCTCACAGTCACACAGCACAGTATGTCAGGGAGTTCTTTGTGAATGTCAGAGTTTCCTGATATTTCATTTTAGCAACTTCATGCGAAATGTTGTAAAAGCTTTTCTGTTCCCTGCCTCTCACACTTGTTTCTTGATTAGTTAATTTCCCTCTCCCGCTCCCTGGTGAGTTTCGTTTTGTGCCAGTCTCATTCCGTCTGTTGTCTGTATGTCTGTTATGTGCTTCATCTCCAAGAGCAGAGAACCTTCAGTTCTTCTTGTCATATTTTCTGCAATGGTCTCCTCCTCATCTTTATTTTTTACATGGCTGGTGCACATCATAACCATATATATGGCTACATATTGCAATTTTATTTTACGTTTAAGATGATAGTACCTGTTTTTAGTGCTTTACGCTCTCATTTTATCAGCCTTTTTGAATTTGTATCAAATATATGTCATTCATGGTGAGGTCTTTAAATTCTACAAACTCCTAAATTACGAAAAAAATTCACGCTGCCATTCTCACCAAGGATCATTGTGTTTGATCAAAAATGCAGTAAAAACTGTTTTATCATACAGTACTCCAGTTTAAAATAACAATAGTTATAGTTGTCTATTTTGAAATATATAAAACTTTTATTCATTCTAAGTGCAAAGTTATTCTCCAGACATTGCTCAAGTCTTCAGTGCCACGTGATCCTTCAGAAATCATTCTGATATGCTGATTTGTTGTTTAAGTAACATTTCTTATTATTATTATCAATAGGGGAAATAATCTAAGCATAGAATAGGAAGTTCAAAACAACAGCATTTATTAAAACAGGACTCATAACAATATAATGTCTTGTATGCAACTTAACATATTTTATTTTAATACAAATTATATAGAAAGATTTATCTAAATCTATAAATATGCCTGTATAAAAAAATTGACAGTGGTGTCCAAAAGCATTAACTTTTATTTATTTTTATTATCTGATTCATTTTAAAAGTTGAATTATTTATTATTAAACATTATTTTAGCATAGTATAACAATAAAAATGAAGTTTTAAACAACATTTCTTTTTGAAATTCTTTATGAAATGTGAGCAATGTTTCCCACGAAAAACAACCTCGCCGCCACAACCCTAGGGCTCTTTGCCAGAGCTTGATGTTGCTAATTAATTTATCTTAAGTTGACGTGTATTAAGAGAATTGGAGCATTTAAGAACGTATAAACAGATTTGTTGTTTTGTGAAATCCCTTAAAGGATAGTTCATGTGAAAGACTGACAGAAACTTTGAACCTTTCATAGTTTGTGAAAAGATGTTACACAGCATTACGTTTTCATGTTAATACGTTTTGGATAAAGGCCTGTAGATATTATCCTACTGATTTGGGTTCTTCAGATCAGCTTATTTAATTCTGGATTCCCTGCAGCAACACTAGTGTGCAGTTTTTCGGGGAACTAGGGGACAAAAGGCTATTTCTGTGAAAGGCTACTTCTGTAAAATCCCCTTTGGTTCTACATGGAAGTAAATAAATAAGACAGTCAATAAAGGAATGGATTTTTGTCTTAAGATTCTTAGAGAATTGAATAAAATCCACTTGTTTGCTGGGCACTAAGGTTTAGAGGGCAGCGTTCATTCATATTTAAACCAAACAAACTAACAGAGCATCTGTAACAGAGCTAGTTTTTTAATTGAACCGGACCGGCCAAATGTAAACACCCGGAAAGGGATAGTTCACCCAAAAATGAACTTTACTCACGTTGTTCCAAACATGTGTACGTTTCTTTCTTTTCTAAACGTTTTTGGAAAATTTTGAAGAACCACAACAAATGTTGGTCACCATTGAGTTCCATATATACAGGGTATATATATAATGTTCTTTATGCTGGGGGTATAAGTCCATGGAAACAACGGATGTTTGATTACCAGCATTCTTCGAAAGATCTTTTATGTTCAATATAAGAAAGAAACTCGACCGTAGAGGTTTGGAATGACATGAGGGTGAGCAAATGATGACAACATATTCATTGTCAGGTTAAATCCTAACCAAAATGACTCATCTGATTCATAGCGAATTCATTTTGTATTTATTTCCAAAATATTAAATTCCAGTAGCGTTCCTCCAGTATTTTCCAATGTGAGTACAGCAGACGAGATAAAACCATAACACCATGGCTGAATTTAGACACGATTTAGTTCGAGAAAGCTCGTAAATATTTAGAGATGCTTACAGTGTCTGGTGCGGTTATAGGGTGCGATTGTGTTTTTGCCTCATGGACTCTGTGACGAGAATCTGTTCAGACAGACGGCAAAAGCACCCAGCGCTCTTCTGTCACGATGAGGAATGACTGCACACATTAGAACAAGCCTGGATTCATGTCGCGCCCAGAGAAAAACAACACCTTTAACTCAAACGCACCTGCGCCTGTGATCTCCCCAGCATCACCTTCATCAGTCCCAAAACTACCTCCCATTCACTGCAGTTTCCAGCGTGTTTACCAGGAATGCAGAGATGTCTTTGATGATGCTCAAAAAACTAAACCACCATGAAACTGATTGGAATACGAATTAGCGTAATTATCTGTAATTGTCTCTCTGTAAGTGAGGTCTGGTGTCATTTATTAAATGACCCTGAACGAAGAGGCACGGGGCTCTGACGTTATACATAGCACTTAGCTTTTCAGCGTTAATGCATCGGTTACATCATTATGGGAACGCTTTGGCTTCGTAATTACCTAGATTCTGAAATTTAAGAAAGAAACTTAGTCTGTTATTTTATGGTTAATGTTTGGTGAGCACAACAACAACGCGGTGCTGCCAAGCCAGAATCTAAAAAACTAAATAATGCGTATTAATGCTCATTAATCTCTCAGCATGTCATACTGTGACTCATCTCACAAATATCAGATTGACAGTATCTTTATTGAAAACATTAATCATTCACTAGGTCTGGTTCTGCTGACTGATCTCCTGGGTAAACGCTTTAAAAAAAATGACTGGTGGTCATGGAGTTTATTTTTTGTTTTGCCATTTTAAATCAACAGCGTCATCATTGACATTCCCATATTGGCCTTCTCTATTCTCAAAATCTCTCAATATTTCAACCAAGCAGTTCAAACACGACAGCCGGAGTGTTATTAATGTAACAGAGAGTGCAAAAGCATATCCCAAACCTCGTCTATGCGCTTTTTAACGTATAACATTCACTTCTGAAATGTAACGGCTATTTAAGGCTGAAGTGCGTGATGTTAAGAGCTCCGGTTAAAGGCGTGATCAATAAGGCAAGAGCGAAATAAACACTTTAAAATAATTTATTTCAAAAGACATCTACATTGATTGACAGTTTAACGTGATACCTATATAAAATATTTACATGAAGCACCTCTCGCCGAAACGGCACAATTGCCCGTCTAAGAAGCACAGTACAGAGTGACGCGAAACAGAAAAACGACAACATGGCAGCCATCGGATGTGTTGACTTGGGAAGTAGAAGCTTCGTATGCTGGACTCTGAAATCCACTAGACATGTGCAGCTCACTGGTACATCACTGGTGCTCGTGTGCAGATTGAGGCAGATTATAGTCGGTCAGGTCACCTCACATTAAGACAGACAGCAGCTGGTCTCTTTGAAAACTCCTCCCTGTGGATTGAGAGGACAATTAGAGATCAAGTATATAATCATCGTTCACAGACATAATGACAAACCCTGATTAATGGTGATAAGACCGTCGTGATGAAGTCCACAACTAATGTGCTGCTGTTAGAACTACAAGAGAGACTGAAGCTTGGTCGGCTAGCTTTAAATGTTTAAATGCAACTCGGTGTTATTTAATAAATAAACAATAATGAAATGACTATTAAGTAAAGTGCATTTTGGTTTTAGTGTTTTGGTTTAAAATTACATGCATCCTTATTAACATAAAAATGCACAGAAATCATGCAACGTGTTTATTCAAATTCACATTTTAAACAGAAAAATCAACTAAATAGTAAGCGTTAACAGGCATGCTTCTTGAATCAGCTTCTTGACAGTTCAGTTAGCGCTCTTCAACAAAATTAAAATGTTCTGACAGTCTAAGTAAAAAGCAGCAAGTAACATGTACCAAAAGTAATTATAATTGATAGGAAAACATATTTTCCCTATTAGTTTCTTGTTAATTTAACTGTATCTCTGCAAATACTGCAAATAAATTGCATTCCCAGATGTTACCGTTCACCCACAATGTGTCACTAATATTGATAAATAGAAATAATAATAAAATAAATAGAATACAAACCATTTTATAGTGCCCAGCACCCAAAAGTTTAGATAAACAGACGCCACTAGGGCTATGTACCTAGGTGAGGTCCTGTGAGCATAGTATGCTACTGACTGCTAAGCTTTCTGGCTACCTGTTGTCTCTGCTGCTGTCGCCTGTACTCTTCCTCACTGGCAGCAAGAGCCTGAGCTAAGGCCAGATCCTCCTGCTCCTGAGGGCTGAAATGTAGTTAGTTAGTTTTCAGATTTCAATACAATACAATTAAAAACATCTGCTAATGTAACTTTGTTGTTAAACTTTAAGAGGAAAAATATTCATACTGTTATTTTCCAATTTTTTTTTTTTTTTTATTTTTTTAAAAGTTGAACATTTTCAATACTGACTCGAACGTAAAAGTAACTATAAAATCTGATGGTTTATTATTAGAGCGTAAGAGGTCAGACATACCTTGGCTGGCTTGCCCGAGCAGATTCAGCGAGTGACATTTCTAATGCTCTCTGGAGGGCCTGTTCCTCTGTCTGTGAAATAAAACAGAATTTAGGATTTAATTATAGCCTTGTATAGATTGAAAATACTCTGTCAACCTTTAAACTATCTTAAAAAGACCCACACACCAGCCCGGCTTGAAATGACGCTGATGGGGGAATTACATTCTGTGCTGTTGGAGACACCATCGGAGAAGTATTTATCCTCTGAGCACTGAGGGGCAAGAAGTATTAATGAGTAATAAGTACATGAGAAAATATTCAAATATACACAAACTAATATATATATATATATATATATATATATATATATATATATATATATATATATATATATATATATATATATATATATATACACATATATACATATACATATATATATATATCTATATACACACATATATATACATACATACACACATATACACACTCTACAATTTGGGATCAGTACGATTTTTTTCATATAAATGAATGTTTGAATAAAATGAAGACATGATGCATTATATTAATCTATTATCCATATTAATTAAAATAAATGCTTTTCATTTAAACCTTCTATTCAAAGAATCATGAAAAAGTATGTTGTCTCAGTTTTAACACTAATAAACGTAGCAGCAAAATCCACATAAGAATGATTTCTGAAGGATTATGCGCCCCCTGAAAACTTAAGCATAATAATACTGAAAATTTATCTTTGCCAGCAATGCACTACATTTTACAATATAAAAGTTATATTAAATAATGTTCCCACAATATTACATTTTTTACTACAAACAAATACATCCTTGGTGAGTATGACGCAATAAGCGATCATACGGACCCCAAACCTCTGTTAGCGTGCAATTAACGTAGACTTCTGAGGGCACTGCTTTTCCTAACAGTTCTTACCTGCTGCTCTGAGGTCTAGTGTTCCCAGTCACTCCATTAGACACGGACCTAGAGCTCCCTCTAGTGGAGGAGGCCGCCGCGTTATTGGAAGAAGAGCTTTGAGCTCTCATTAAAGCAGCATGCCTGCGAAACAAACAGCACCATTACTAATGTCCTCCGGAAAACTCAACTTAGCAGTGTAAAAACTAAGCGGCCGTGCTCACCCTGATTTGGAGACCGGCTTGCCGTCAGTCTTACAGTCATGGTCGAGTGGATGTCTATGTTTGAGACAGTAGTTCAAGTGGCACTGGTCACACGTGACCCGGATCATTTCCTTCTGCTTACAGCCGCCCTTGGAGCATTTATTTGTAAATATCTGTGAGGCGAGAAGCAACCGAGTCGTTATTTATTTTACAGAGACAGCTCTTCTCTCTCTCTTTCTTTTCTTTTTAGTGACTGGCCTACTTTTCGTTTCCTCTGAGCGGGGTCAGATTTGCAGTCTCTGTCTATATGTTCGCCAACTTTGATGTCCGGCATTTCCCCTCTTCTAATGGGAATGGGGGTGTTGCACAACGGACACACAGGAACCTGGACATCCTGCACAAGGAAACAAAACCTGCGTGTTTAAAATACAGGACGAGATTACTATTCATTAGATGCAATCATACCCACCTTCTTGTACGATGAAGTGCACTTGTGATTTGCATAAGTTATGTGGTCTTTGCAGAAAATGTCTTCACAGGCATCACATTTCATTGGAAGAAAATCTGCAGCAGGACGTTGGAAAAAAATAAGAAATATTTTATTTAACAACTAATGATGAATCGCTAAACGGACAGCAGCTTATGATTACATAAGCTTATGTTTTTTTTTTTACATGTTTTTAGCCTGTTATAAATAATGTACCCACTAACATATATAGACTAAATGTTGAGATCGCACAACAGAAATCAGGGTACAACTATCAAACAGTGTTTTTAATTTCAAATTAAGCTGGCTGACACACGGGTATCATGACTAGACGGTGTGGTTATAAAAAAAAAGGACAGAAAACAGGAAGTGTCACACCTAATGAGTTTTAATGTATTTGCCATTCACCACGTGATCAGGAGGTAATGTGTATACACAAACATTAATAATTCACAGGCTGAACAGGGCTTAACAATAAGGATGGCTGATGGTGGAAAAAGGGAGAGTGACTTAGGCTTAAAAGGTATTATTTTAAACAGGCTGGTCAAGCACAGTTTCTGTGAAAATGGCAGATTCCCAGAGCAACTGTATAACTCTTATCCACAATAACTTAATGTTCGTACTTATTTGATTATTTCATTGACAGCTGCGTAATAAGCAGGATAGTGCTGCATTATCAACCAGACTGGTTTACTTTGAACAAGGAAAAGCAGTTTGCAATAAACTAATATTATTGTCTTTATTTTTTCACATATTATAGCTATAATTTAAACTATTAAGGCAAAAGTAAAAGCTAGTACATTTTTTTATGTTTTTTGTAAAAACAAACAACAACAACAAAAAAACCAAAAACATTTTGTTCACTGCGGCTGCATTCATTTAATCAATAATAATAATAATAATAATAATAATAATAAATACAGTAAAAACTGTTACATATTATTACAACTTAAAATTACTTTTGGTAACACTTTATATTAAGGTCATCTTCCACATTACACTAACTTACTATTATAATAACACTTAATTATGCATAATTACATGCAAGTAACCCTAAACCAAACCCTAATTTGATCTCCTATATCACTGACGAACGTAATTAATATTACTCAGCACTTTAAAGTGTAATTACACCATAATAAGGTTACCTTAAAATAATGCATAACCCAACTTTTCAATTTAAATATATTTTCAAATACAATTTATTCCCGTCATGTAAAGCTTTCAGCGCCATTACTCCAGTCATCAGTGTCACACCACTCACAAATCATTATCTCTTGTAACATTATAAATGTCTTTACTGTCACACACGATTATGTTTTGTTATGATCAATTAAAAGTATGACTTTCTCTCAAAATAAACAAATCGCTAAATAAATCTGAAACCACTGAGGCCACTGAAACTGACGACAAGCATCATTTTGCTCTTGAGCCCTGCTTTATGAGAGAGTGTTTAACGCATACCGAGACGTTTGCAGCTCTTCTCCGAGCAGTGCTCCCCGAGATCTGGAAACTCCATGGCACAGTGGTGAAAGAGCTCAGCTGCTGGACTGTGTACACAAATCAGAGCATCACCTTCTGAGCGAGCTGCCAAAACAAACACGACGAATGCCCCGAATGAGTAAAACGCGCTTAAAACGCGGAAGGCCTGTCAAGAGTTGAGGTGATCCTGTTGTTTACCATAAGCTGACGCCATTACGTAACTGTTGTGTATCTGGACCACATACTGTAAAGGGATCTGGACGAGGCTTTACTTCTAGTAACCATTCATACTAAATAACGTCTCACGGACACTCGGTTGTTATAAACGCTAATATAAGGATAATTAACGATCTCTTGGTTGTCATTTAAACGCGATACGATAAACTAGACAACGCGCGAACATTACTTAATAAAAGACTCCACCTAAAGAGGCTAAATAAAACGCCCGTTAATGAATTATGCGCAAACATAGGGCGATTTAAAAAACAAAACAAAACAAGTATACAGAAACCAGAAATTACTGATTGTCGTTTGCGTTAACGACGAACATTTTAACAGAAGCACCGTAACTGACGAAACGATAAAAGTGTATCTTACCGAAATTATCCGCAAATCTTATATTGGTCCCAGCTCGGGAAGATTTCTAACGCGTTTCGCTCGGAGCTGTCGCAGCCGCTGTGTTTGGGGTTTTGTAGTCGTCTGCCGTTTTTTGAGATGTCATCGCTGGGGGCGTGAAGCTGGCGACAGGGGCACTCTTTTCAAAATAAAAGTACCCGACGATCATAAAGCAAGCGAACCGTTAACATCACATACGTTTTATGCTTTTTATTTCTACTTCACTTTCTCTCAGAAACATTCGTAAATTAAGAAAGGTCTCGGTCAACAAGTGATGACCCACAAGTTTAGATAGCAGACCTTTATTGATGTTACCATTTGGAGAGAAGTATGGCACAGAATCCATGAAGCACCGCAATGTTTTATAGAGTTAGTGTTAAATAGAGTATATTAACCACATTGTTTTTCATTAGCGACCTGTGGTAATTTCATGTCCCGATTTTAAACAACAACATTTTTAAAATAAATGTGTCGGTGGGGATTTGTGTCTTTTAAATAATAATGGACATAAAATAATAATCCACAATTAGGCTATAAACCTCAAATGTTGTAAATCTAAAGTAGACCACGTGCAAATCCTATAAACCTATGTATACAAACGGTGCCCGTAAGCTAATCACATTTTAAATGTGCCAAATTCCTTCTGTAAAGAGTATATAGAAAATAAAGTAGGAAAGAGTTCACTGCAGATGGCCATCATAATAGCTATTCTGTGTGCATATAAGAGCCCAACCAGAGAAATCCTTATCTTTAAAATTAAAATTACAATCAATATATTCACGAATAACTAGTCCGCGTTATTATACTAAAGGAAAAGTTGAACAAATATTATCCTTTACTGTTTAGGGGACTTTTACATGTGAAAAGCAGCTTATCGAACTTGTACTTCCGGTACGGTTTAAGCGTTCCTTGTCGTTTCTGGCCGCAGGCCGCTTCTGTCACGCCTGACGAGTCACGCTCTGGTGACGTAATCACGCCATTGCTGGAGATTTCCAGAAAATACCACCAGAGGCCGTGATTCATCAGTTTTTTTTCCAGTTTAAAAACAAATCACCACGATATAGATCTGAAGTATTAGATTTAATGCGACGTGTGACACTGTGAGTTGTAGTTTATTTATTTTTTTAAAATAAGAATATTATTTCAATATAAAAAGTAGGCCTATTTCTGAAAAAAAAGAAGAAAAGAAATCGATCACATACAAAACAGTAATGTTTAAGTGTAAGTACAACTACAAATATATCGCAAAAATCAAGGTGATCATGTAATGTTCCCAATATTTCTTTCAGATGTCATTATTTTAATCGCGAATGTACTGTTAACATCAAGATCCAGCAAAGTATGGATCAGCTTTATATCCTAATTTGTTCACAAAAATGTCGTGACTTAGTTACAGTGAATAATAAACGCTCAGTCGGGTGCTAGTCTTGCAAATGTAGATGATTGTCTCCAGTCCCCGGTGATGGAAAGGTAAGTCTCACAATGACAGAGCAGAAAATGACTCTGGAACATTGTGGCTGTGTCTCACATGACCAACAAGAGCTGCGTTTTCTCTTTGTGACTCTTGACAGATAATGCATCGCACCAGAGGCGGACTGGGACACCTGTCAGCATCCTGACAGCACGGAGAAGAGGCGTTAGTCAAATGGACTCTGATCGCTGCTGACCTGTTTGTTCTGACGCTTCCTGTAACAAAAGAGAAGGTACAGGCAAAAGACGTTCAATGAGGACGAGGTTAAAAGATCTTTTTGGTTTTCTTGAGAGCAGCTCTGATCGTTAGGATGAGTTCAATGAGTTCTGGCTTCTTTAATGAAAGTATAGGAAACGTCCCGTGCCATATATTAGGCTTTGCCTGGGTACTTTCACCACAAGGTGGCGGTAATGCTGTTTCTTTTTCTGTTTGAGTGAACCTCACTAAATTATATGTAATGCTTTTTCTAATACGTGTATTTGTCATTACAAATAAATGATATGGGTTCGGTTTATGATGTAGAAAGGGTAAATATTAGGCTCTGTGTTCTTTTGAGTGAATTACCTCTGTATTCATGAACAGAGATTTGCCTTTTTGTTGTATGTCTGCAACGATACGAAGTTTTACCAAGTTAAATGCCTTTCGATAAAATATCCCGTTAATAATTTATAATGAAACAGTAATTATAAAGCTAACCATAACGTAAACCAACAAAACAGCACCAGCTGAGAAAGGCAAGATACAGTCGGGATTATTTATTTGAAAGATTTTACTTTGTGGTAAATTTATTAGCCTAATTATCTAATCTAATAGATAACTATTAATCATAAGTAACTGCATCCAAAATAAAAGTTTTGTTTACATAATATATATATATATATATATATATATATATATATATATACATATGTATGTATGTATGTATGTATATATATATATATATATATATATATATATATATATATATATATATATGTATGTATATTTATTTTGTATATATAAATTCAAACACATGCATGTATATATTTGTATGCGTGTATATATGCATATATAATATAATATAATATAATAATATGAATATGTATACTGTATGTGTGTGTCTATTTATACATAATAAATATATACACACATATAAGCAAACCTTTATTTTGGATGCTATTGATCACGATAATAGTTTTACATTACATCTATATAATTAGTGTGATATAAATATTAATAGAATTAGTATAATATTACTCTTAAAAAAATAAAGTTGTTTATTGACAAGGTTCCATCTTTTTTATTGCGGATAAAGGTTCTTTAGATCATTAAAATGCTAACACTAAGAAAATATAACTGTTGTTTAAACACAAATAGTTATTCCAGGGCCCAAGGACCAAAGTTGGCTCATAATGGCATGACATATTATTTTGTTTCATCATTCACATTTTTTTGTATTTATATTTTAAAAAAAGTCTAATTTTAAATTAAAAACCCCCTATAATTTATCTTATTTATTCTACTTTTTGTGGATTTTATTTTTTTATTAATTATTGTTTTTTTTTTTGTTGTATTTTTACTTTTTAATATATAGTAATATACAGTGATAAATATCCTCTTTTGGAACATTTATTTCCAAAAGCATTGTCTCATACAGAGGACCTAGAATTACGCACTCACACGCCGTGTTATTTTTACCCACGTTCACCCAAAAAATGTAAACGCGCCCATCATTTACCCACCATCACGATCCGTACCCGCCTGACCTCGACTCTTCTGTTGAACACAAAAAAAACCAGACGATTCGAAGAATCTCTCTCTATTGTCTTGTTTCCATGAAATTAAAGTCAATGGTTTCCGATATTCTTCAAAAGATGAGGGTGCCCCCACAACTTTAAGGGCGAACCGTCCCTTTAAAAGCATCTATACATAAAAGGAAGGTGAACACCGAATGCAGTCAGGAAGATTAACAGCTAATGTTCAGGCTGTGAAAACACACGGATTCCGAACCCCTCTATAATCTCTATCCGGTTAATTAGTGTATTGATCACCCAAGCAGCGATCCAATTTAAAGATCTGAAATTCCTATATTTGCAGAGCAGGTTTACACAACGCACGCAAACTCATTTAAATAATTCTAAACAAAAGACCAACCAGTCGTCGCCTCTCATTATGCAACAGTGCTCAGTCATGCTCCTGGAGGCCCGTGTAAAAGATCACTTTTGAGCTCATCTCAGATTCTTCCCTGGTACAAGAGCACCTGGCTCATAAGCTGCTAATTTTGCTGCCAGATGGCACCTCTCAGAGAACACCTGCTTCATCATCGGGATTCCTTTACGTTGCCGAAACTCTGTCTGCTCGAATAGTAAAATGATTGTAATAATTTCATATCCTCCTATTATCCCATTTTTCGCGAGAGCAAACGTTCGTGCCTACAAATGTGCGATGGCTCTCTGCCAAAACGTCTCCCTGGGTCACCCTCGGTGTCTCTGTGCGGTGACAGTGTCTGTCAAACAGCATTATAAACGCTTTTGTTTGGGGGCCGCTCGTCACCATTTCTCACTCACCCTGTCAGCGGTGTCACAAATTTCCCAGGTGTCCGGTACTTGCAAAGCATTTCACTTTTTTTTTACATTTTTTTTTTTATAGGTGTGTTTGACATAGCGTGCCTCGTACGCACGTTCACACCTTCTAAACTGCGGGGGTTTCCTGCTGAAATGCGACTACGCTTTTAAGCACTCGGCACTGAAAATCCTCCCAGGCTCACAGGTGTGAGATTCGGAGGGACACGATGCAAATATTACGTATGAAAATTCGGATTATCCTGCCTGTGAAGTCGCACCGACAGCGAGCAATTGCAAGTTTTTCGATGCTTTGCGCCTTGCTTACGTCTTGATGAACTCACGCCGCCGCTCTAAAGTGATTTAAAGCATTCAAAACAAATCAGCGAAAACACACCGCTGAAGTTTATTTTTAAACTTGAGTGACCTAGCGATGACCAGCTCCTTGAGTCCAACTACAAACAAATAAGTCTTTCTTTGTTTTGTCCTTACATTCAGTTGAGCGCATCCAGAAATATAAGCTAGGCAGTGACTCTAAATTGGATAGTAATTACTGCCACGACAAATTGGAGGGAAGCAATCCAACGTATTTTCTATTATAAGATAGTATTATTCTTGGTTAATAATCCCTTTATGCATGATTGAATTTTGATAGGCTGTCTGAATGATAATTGCGCGTAATAAACCATTGCATCTGAAGGCTTGTTAAGCTTTTGTGATTGGACATATCAGTAATTCTTATTAAGAATTGCAAAGCAGGTTTGGATGTGTAAATATTACCGTTCGTCTGAATGCCAGGGAAAAAGTACAACAATTTTCCAGCACTTTCTTTTAAAAAACAAAGGTCCGGGTTCTCTTAAATATAAAGGCCAGCCGAAGGGGTTTTACAGCCTGACGTCAGAAGAGAATGTTATTTTCGGAAACTGATACTTTTAAGCGAGAATTAGAACATTTAGGGATCTTTAGAACTCTATACTGTTAGAATTTAGAATCTTTATTTTTAAGAATGTTTACGTGATTGAAAACGTCATTATAAATATATGATCAAAAACATATCCTTCAGAGCCTCAGCTTTACATGTTTTTCTTTAGCTCTATGTAGATGCCAACTTTGTATGAGGCATGTTGGAAAAATGGATAGTGCGGTTAATACATTTATAGCAATAATAAAAATAGCAGTTATAATAACAATATATTTACATATGCATGCATTATACACATTATTATTATTATTATTTAATAAATGTACAATAACATGTTTTTATTATAAACTTATATTACGTATCATATGCAAATATCTAAATACAAAATAAAAAAAAAACACTTATATTAGATGTCTTAACTATGTATTTACATCAGCAACAACAAAAAAGTAAACATTTTTTGCTGCTTTTCAGGTGGGATATGGGTGACAGGTGACAGCTTTGGGTTGGTTTAATGGTGGGCCAGGTGTAAGGTATGGGTCAGTGGTGTAAATATAAATTCAGTTACAGATGTAATCACACATAGGTATTTAAAAAATATGTATAAGTACAATGTAAAAACATTAAGTGCATTGTACCGAATGTTACATTAACTACACAGTAGTTAAGGCCGTTTAATATAAAGTAGGACCCTTGGTCTTAGAAAGTGTAAACATTTAGAAGGCAGTCTGTATTAAATGCAGTCGTGTGTACATTTCTGAGGGGGAGGACGCGCACATACTTGCAGTCGGCCGCTTTGACTAAAGTGACAGCGAGACTTGTTACCGCCGAGGATCGCCTTTCAGCCTTTTGTTTAAGCAGATTTCCTCAATGAGTTAATGGACCAGAAGAGGGGGCGGTTTGGGGCTAGAGTAAAGTTAGAGGGAGGGTGAATGTAAAAGAGGCGTCAATAAACGTGTCAGGGACAATGAACCAAAATACGTCTCGAATAAAGAGACGACAGAAGAGAACAGATGGGGCGAGGTACGGAGGACCATTTAGGACGCGCGTCGTCTTGGCCCGAACAAAGCGAAACAGGAAGTTGAATTTAATACGCACACGGACGTAATCGCTTAAATGTATATGGGTGTAGTAGTGTAAGAAAGCTAAAAACGTTTCAATGTGGCAAAACCAGTTTTGTTTTTGGAGCGAATGCTACGTTGGAAACGGGCCGCCGCGTGATGGCGCTCATGTATTCGACTTCTTACTAAATTGGCTTTGAAGAGTGGTAATTAAAAAGACACAAGCTCGTTAATGAGCAATAGAACTTTTATCAATTAAGCACGTCGACTCGCGCTTAAAAAGCGACTCGCGAAGCGACGCGAACTCGTCGCCGACGTTGATTAAACTTGGTAGTGTAAAATTTAGGAGGCCTAATAAACGGGCGAGCATAATGCACCTTTCTTGGATGGTGCAGTGGGGACTGGTTTTTGGAAATGAAATATGTCCTATTCGCTTCATAGAAAGAGAACAGCACACACAATTCATTAAGAAGATAGCTTGTTAATTAGCGCTAAGTTAACCTGATTTCTCTTAATTAAAACATCTTTCCTCGTTTACGATGTGGATATATGCAGATCTCCTGGGCTTTGAATTTTCTACAGCAGCAGATGGCCAGGCTGTGGATAATAGTTAACGCTCTCCGTGCCTCAGATCCCTACAACGTGAGCTACCGACCTGGCAGGAGATTAACGGACAGCCAAATCTTAACAAAAGAAACGTTTAACCATTTCTGGCCCGCACTGGAGAGGTGCACGATCAGGGCAGGCCGGACTTACGACGGGGGTGTTTTTGTTGTCAAATACAGGTCGAGTTAAAGGGTTGATGTCTAGATTGGGTCTTTCTTTAGGCCCAGTTGCCCGCGGGCCAAGTTCACGACAAGCATGTCCTCCTTTTATTTATTTATTTTTGGGTGTGGGGGGGGCACGTGACGGTTCATTACGCGTCTCTGAACAGCTACGGAAATGCACGCGCGCGCGCGCCAATAGTTCGGGTACTTTTGGTTCTTAAGGGAGACAGTTGTCTCTTTGCATTGCCTGAGATCTGAGACACTTCAGGAATTAAATGGGGTTAGGAGGAAGATTTGGTTATTTTCTTTCCCCGTTGTGTTATATTACTAGATTGAAGTTGAATAATAAGCAATGAGTCAAACTGCACACCCTTCATCTGTGGAGCTGTAATTAACGGGAAAAATGCAGGCGGTGAAAAAATGCAAATGATTCTGCACAAAGGCTTCTCACAAATTGGCGTCACCATTTCTCAAATTATATCATTACTATATTTTGAAAATGTTAATCTGTTGAGCGGATTTCCCGAGGGAGTTGAGTAAATTAGTTCTATTTCCGAACTGCCTCACTGCGATGGCACGGGAGCGACAAGCACCTCTGATTTGCTGATTACAATTAGACTCCCCAGTTTGGGCTCCTTCAAGCATTGATAATTTTCGGCATATTAAGCACGTTTTAGCAAAGGTGATAAGTCAGTTTTAATTGAAATGAAATTATTATTCTAATGGAAGTTTGGTTATTATTATTAGGAGGCCGCACTCATTTTAGATTCCTTTTTAATATATAAATGCGGTGAGTAAAAAGATTTTGAAGGGTATTAGGGTGTCAGGATTGAATGAGGTAATTTGAAGGGAATTACTTTCCCTTCTATCAGAAATGAAGTGAATTAAAAGTCCAAATCAATCGCTTTCACTTCTCCATTCTACTTTGACAGCAGCACAATTACAGATAATTAGATGGAGGAAACTTTTAATTGTAGGGATTAAGAAGAGGGGGGAAATTTTCAGGATCAGAGAAAATTTGGAAACAGCGTTTCCTGCCTGCTAAAATCGAATCAAAGGATTTGGTTTGAAACACTAGAGCCACGTCTTTTTCTTTAATTGGAGCTGCATCTCGTCGTATCAAATCATCCACAACAATTAATTTAGATTTAATTCTATAATTATCATCAAATCGAATAATGTGCAACTTAATTTAGATAGTTAAAAATTAACGCGCGTGAAGTTAATTGAGTAATTAAACTCCTCAGCTGTTGCGTATTAATTTGCTAGCCTAATTAAAAATGAATTTGGTTTTATGTAATGTTAGTGATGCGGGCGTCGGTGTTGGATGGGCGCTTTGATTAGTTTGTTTGGTTAGGCGTTACATCTGAACACCTGCTGTTAATGGGGTCAGTGACGTCTACTTGATTGCACATGCTCATTTCCCGCCAGAGGCATGCTTTCAGGGGTGGCTTTGGGTGGGTTCTGTTCGGGCGCACGCTCCACTGCGTCCTTTTTGACTTCAGATAACTTCCTGTAACTGAAATCCCACCTGCTAATTATAAGACATCTCGGGTACGGTCGTTGGGTTTTTTTTTTAAGTTATACGGCCGGGTTATATAACGGTTCCGGGCGTATCCGGGGAATGAGCTCGAGCTGTCTCAATGTGGAGCAGTGTGCACGCAGGGAATGAAGCGCAATTGGAGATAGCGGTGCACGCGTGTTTGTTTTGTGGATGGGGTCCAGTCCTGGCTCCGTCTTTCCCCCTCAAAGTTGATCTAATAAAGTTGTTGACATATAATGCGTGATTATTGGAAAACTAGAGTTTTTCCCTATAGCCACCTTTCCAAAGTTGCACGCTTTTGCGCCACAGCAAGCGTTCATTCGTTTTATTTTGGCTTTAAGATGACTGGAATCTAATTAATAAAGCGGAGCACAACGAGAAGGGACGAACGTGCTCGCGTTTAATAAACCAAATCAGACGTCCAGTTATCACTATAGCAATACGACAATATTACATCGGCCTGTGCTCAATAAAAGACATTATTTATAAACGCGGCCCACTGAACGCTGCCCAAATTGTGAATGAAACTCCAGAATCCAAATAAATGGCAAATAAGACAGTCTAACAACGGCCCCGAAAGCACGTCGTGTTCGTCTTATTATCGGGTTAATTAAAGCTAGGATCTGACAATGCCACTTGGTTGTAGAAAAACGGATTTAAATGCAGCGTCTCCCGGGAACGCGTGTCAAGGGCCGCTTTTCATTGAGCTGAGATCGCGCCAGGACGGGACCGCGCCCTGAACTGTCAAAGCTGCAATTATAGAATTCTGATGTTCAAAAAGGGATCCGGATAAACCGAATTTATTCATACTTGTGTACAGTATGATAAAATAAGTTTAAGGCACAAAGAGAATAACACTCAAAGATTCCTCAAACTTCTAAAAGCACTTTCTGTAAGATAAAGGGATAAAAGGCTAGATCTTGAGACGTTTTTTAAAAGGGTTCATTAAAATTTAAACATTGAAATGCAGTGGGGTGCTATTTGGGCTCGAGGTCAAGAGACGAACGGATTATATAGTTCCTCATAATAATATTAATTAAACAATTTGCATGCTAATAAGGTAACAATTATCGGGGCCTCTGTTGAAAGATTCGGGTTATTACAACACGCCAATCCGAGTGCCAAGGGTCAGGGAGTGAGCGGGGAGCCAAATTTCAACTCAGATTAACATTATGACAACTCTAGACACTGGCCAAATAAAGTCGAATTAATTCTCTGTAATGAGAGAGGGAGACAGGACGTCCTCTTAAAGCGGTGGGATTGATTACCATTTTGCATTCAAAAACAGAGTTCAATTGCCTAAATATAACACAAAGTCAGATCCACGCGTGATGGTGTCAGATTAAAGTGCCATATACTCTGTAGGCCACTAGATTTAATTCATAATACGAAACGATAAACAATTATTACCTATTTACCATTTCGCTTTCTCGCTGTTCTTTTTGATTTCGTTTCCCACGTTAGACATTGTCAGAATGCGCAAAAAAAAAAAAAAAAGAAATCTTTCCAATATAATATTAATTAATACTCGAGGGAGAGCGGCTTGCATTAATAAACGAATATTGTTTCGGAGGTGTAGCAACTGTTGTAAGTTAAAGCAAGCATGATATTATACACAATGACCACAAATAAACCGCGCGCGATTTGTACATCAGCTGTTCGAATGACATTAATTACACCGGAGCGCTATGGCTGGGGAAATATATCTAATTTTCTGTTAAATGTCGAGTGCCTTCTAATTAGCTATTCGTGTAATTAAAAGTTCATTTATTCCTCCAGCAGCATCGAGCGAGCAGAGCAGGCTCGCGTCGTCCCCGCTCTCCTTATTTGTAAAGCGCTGCGTTAGGCTCGCGACGCTTCCGCTCGCAGCTCGGCGTTAAATGTGACAGCTCTGTTCGACGCACACCTCCGACTTGACTTTTGACAAGTTGCCCAAGAATCGCCACGCAGATAAACAGATTCTATACCGGCGGCTTCGGTCGACCTGTCCACAGCGCGCGAGGGGTCTTACCTGTTCGCATGGCAACATTTCTACTCGGCGGGTCGGCGGCGCGGGTTTTGTGTTTGTTTGTTTGTTTGTTTGCTTGTTTGCTTGCTCGTGTGTGCAAAAGATCGGAAACGAATAGAGGGACGTTGTCTCAAACGGCGATGAACGCGCCGCTCTGCGCGGCTGCGGTCCGAGGTGAGATTTCAGTGTCTATTTAGCGTTTAACTGGGTATCAAATCTGATCGCTCTCCCTCTAAGGCCCCCTGTGTAGTCGTGATGTAGTTCTTATCAAAGCCCTCCTGTCTTGTTGTGACAGCTCTGATATTGTTTATTGAGGTGGATGTCAGGTTTAATTAGCAATCGATATGGAAAGCGTTTTCAGACCGCGTCTCTGACGTCAGCGCCGATTAACGCTTCTCATTGGTCTCAAATTCCCAGAGCCTAAGCTAATTATTGGAAGCTTCGCGTTGATAAAGAACAGCTCATCCTACTCTCCACATCATGTCCCCTCCTCGCTGGCCACTCTCGCTGCATGTTTTTTAAATTCACATCACCAACCACCAGACGTCGTTTCCTTTTGCCTGGGAGATGATGGACAGCAGGATACTGGATCCACCTCATGCCCAGTTCGGAGGCTCGCTCGGTGGGATGGTGAGCTTTCCGTACCATCTGAGCCACCATCATGTGTACGAATTAGCCGGTCATCAACTTCAATCTACGGCCGCGGTTCCTTTCTCGATAGACGGATTACTAAACGGCTCCTGCGCGGCTTCCGTGGTGAATTCTAACCCTCTCTTGTCGTCTGGCTGCGGTATGAATGGAGATAGCCAGCAGTACAAACTGACAGGTAAGCGAGCACACACTTGCCCTAAACTGGCGTAAGGGTCTTGGACCGGAGAAGAAGGAGGGGGAAAAAAAGCCTAGAACAAAGATATATATGTATTTTTTTTCCCAAATAAAGCTTTGAGGGATAGCCCGGGGAAACAAAAGAAAGGACGCGTTCAAGCTAGTTTACAGGAATTAAAGCGGGCTGACTTTTACAAGGAAGAGAAGATAGCTAACATCTCGCAAAATACTACTTCCACATCTTCCTATTATTTTCTTCTTGTTACTTTAGCCAGAAAACCAAACCGACGGCTCGCGTTTTCTCTCAGTAGTTTTTGTTGTTGTTGTTGTTGTTGTTGTTGCACATTAACAATAAACGCAGACAAATAAACAGTAGGAAGTATCGCAGCGGGCCCACTGTTTCGGAGGACAGGACTGTGCAAGTTACGAGCGATGCTAACGTGTTGTTTCTCACATAGATTCGGGGGATCCAGAGAAGGATAGCCCGGGTTGTAAAAGAAGACGAACTCGTACCAATTTCACTGGCTGGCAGCTGGAAGAATTAGAGAAGGCTTTTAATGAAAGTCACTATCCAGATGTGTTCATGAGGGAAGCGCTTGCTCTGAGATTGGATTTGATAGAATCGAGAGTGCAGGTAAATACACGACATTTATTTTTCACGTGCTGTGATCATGAACGGCTGAATCGACAATGACTTTGCTCTAAACACAACGTTTCTTGCCCCCTCTCTCGTTCTTTGTTCTGTTATTTTTTTTCTTCATAATTTATTTTAGGCTATTTGTATAAAACACGGAATGTGCTCATTTTGACGCCTTCTTTTTAAAATAAGCTGTATTTGTCGTTTAAATGAGAAAAAAAGACACGTGTTTTTACACGAAATTTCTTTTTTGCAGTTTTGTGCTGTGTTTTGTACACTATACAGTAGGCCTCACTGTTAGCAGATAAAAATGAGATCGCACTGCACAAAAATAGAATAATAGCGTAGTTAGAAAATATGTCAAATTCTCTTTTACGCAGGCTACTGCCGGGTTAAATGTTTTGTGAAATCGGGGGGAAATATACATTATATAGCTTACATAATTGTGCACAATCCTTACTAAATATTAGCCTGTTAAATAATTACATTTAATCGATGCATCACTGTTCGAGAGAGCACCTTTCGGTGTGCACATATAGCATGTCTGTCAGGCGTGGGTTCGTTAGCTTTAGCCTGTTTTGTAATCTAAAAAAAAAATAAATAGAAAAAACATAAACATTTGGCCTATAAATCAAAACTCATTTCCTTAAATTTTATGGAGCGTAATGTAATTCGTCTGTTTTAGGATGCGGCCTACTTCTACAGCAGCGTTTAAGATGATATATTTGAACCATGACATTATTCTAAAATGTGTTGTCTGGATATTTGCGTTTTATTTTAACTGTATTATGACAATACCACATTTATAATACATATTTAGTAAATTTACAACGTTCTATAAAATACTGTGCACTCACAGATAGCCCAGTTAGACAAAATGTGTGTTTCAAAAACAACAAAAAATAAAATACATTTTCTATTATACAATACAGAAAATACAATATATTGTATTTTATATTGTAAATATACTAATATAATGTGTATACAGGCTATGCTTTAATACGTATATAAGCTATGCTATATGCTAAAGTAAATATAATTTGCATATAGGCTATTGTGTTTTTATATGCAGCCTGTATATTTCTGCAGACTTGGCGTTATTTTAACGACATGAAAATTAACGTGTTTTTTTTTTTTTTTTTTTTTTTTTTTTTTGGCGTGTTTAGGTATGGTTTCAAAACCGAAGGGCGAAATGGAGAAAAAAGGAAAACACGAAGAAGGGGCCGGGGCGACCTGCACACAACTCCCATCCGACGACCTGCAGTGGCGAGCCAATGGACCCCGAGGAGATTGCGCGCAGAGAACTAGAGAGGCTGGAGAAAAAGAAAAGGAAACAAGAAAGACGGCTTTTAAAGTCCCAGAACAAACTCCTTCCCGGGGACTTATTTCACACCCCAGGATCTGACAGCGACAGCGGCTTGTCACAAATAACGGACAATGAACAAAGCCTCCATTGCGACATGGGTCGAAACCAAACGCAACCAAGCTGCGACCAAACACCACAGAAACTTCAGAACCAAAGAACCGCGGACCAAGACGCGAGCGGATCCGAGCTGGACTCGTCCGACAGCGGTCAGCAGTCAAACCTGTGCTCCAACAGTAGGTCTTCCGCTCTTCAGAAACTCAACCCCTTCAGCGTGGAAAGCCTTCTGTCGGACTCCAGGCCGAGGCGCAAGCCGCACATGGACTTCCCGGTGCCGGCTCCGCGGCCTTTGATAGGGAAAGGACATTTTTTACTGTACCCTATTACACAACCTCTCGGTTTCATTGTTCCACAGACTGCTTTGAAGAGCACGGCACCAGGCCCTGATGCTGATAATGGCCAGAAAGGGCCGGCTGCCGACAGTACCTTTGCTGGAAACCTAGGACACAGGAACGCCAAGGAGAACAACAGTGTAAACAACAGCGGCGCGCGAGCAATCAAAGGCCAGGTCAGTCAGTCAGGCAACATAACGTGTTCACCGCAGAGCACTTCACCACAGACTACTGTTAACGGGCACTCGGCGGGCAGCTGTAACGAAAGATGCCCACACGATATAGAATTAGACCCCGTCGACCCAAAGTCTCCACAGTCGGAGAAAAAGGAGCAGTCGTTACCTGACTATCCACCACAAAATTCAGAATCAGCGACGAGCACCAAGGACGCCGACAAAGACTCAGTTGACGTCGATATGGAATAAACGAAACCGTAGTAGAAACCGAGGAGCGAGTCGATATTGCACGGCCGCAGATTAAGCGAAAAGAGCGGGAAAAAAGTCGACGTATCGAAACGTATCGTTTTCATTGACATATTTATATTCTGATTAGGGGGAAATATCTGTGTGAATAATTTGTGTATGTGTGTGGTGGGCTATCAAATGTTTATTGAACATAGCAGCAGCTCCCTGTATAAGAAACTGTAAAAAAAAAAAAAAAAAAAAATCAAAACAAGACAAAACCTCAAACGTTGTACAAAGTATTAAGATATTTATATATGTAAGTTTTTTCATAAATAAATCGATTGTATACAACAAACTTAAGCGTGCACGGCCCTAAATAGAGCTTATGTTGTGGGCTATATAGCTCCTTCTCCCAAAACCCTGTGTTGTATTTTGTGTATTGCTTTAACAAATTTATTCATCTATAAGCTACACTGAAATGAGGTTACGAGCCGGAGGCGAAAAGACCCGTTCGACTCCTGCAGAGTTTTGATATGAAAGTAATTATTTTCCCGGTGGCTACTGCAGGGATTCAGTTTATTTTAGCCCAAAGGGTTATAATACATTACCGATTTCTAGTGATATGAAATCACATAAACTTCCAAGAATAATAGAATTAGCATGAAAGGCTGGGGTGTCAAATTGAAATACGAAAATAATAGCCCCGGCAGCTGGGAGTGTGTTTGTGCATATTGGATAGGAGATGGGAATTCGTGGGGCGGAATTTTCATGAGCTTTTCACTTTGTCAGGGCCCTTGTAGCTGGCTATATTAAGATAGATGTTCGATGATATCCCTCATTGTTCTGTCGCTTATATTGATGTTCCTGTGTTATCAGCCTATTGATCATGCGTCGGCTGTAATAGGACGGGCGAAGCAAACGTGCCTATTTACAATAGCAGAACACATTTGTTCTAATAGGGTTGGCGGTCCCTTGGGACCCTGTGGGGGCTCCCAGACATCTGCGCCTTGACAATATTAGCACTGTTGACCAGATCTAAAGGCGAGGTAAGAAAAGGAAGGCAATAAAATCACAGGATAATTTTCCCGATAAAAACACAAGCGGTAAATACCAATAATGAACGACCATTTTCATTTCGCAAGGTGTTTAATTTGGTCATAGAGGCGCGTTTATCGTCTTCTTAAACATCCTCTGGTCGTCTCACTTCCACCGGGTCTCGATTTGCAAATAAATTGAAAATAATCAGCGAGGCCGCGGCGCAAATGAATTTCTGAGCCAGTGTCTCTTTCATAATATTTACATAATTTTCACCAGAGACAGACTTAAGACTTAGCATATGGCGTCCAGGGCAAATAGACTGCACGAAAGTGGGCAAGATAAACCACAGGGGGAAGAGCAGAAAAGATGTCAGGACGATCAATAAGGACATATTCTGCACGCGATGCGGGGGGAAATAAAGATGGCCCAGAGTTGCTGTAAAAACAATAATTATTTATCCCTAACACATAGCTGTTCTTCCATATTGAAAGATTAGGTCGTTTCGAAGCCATCATCCTATCCGCTATCTCCAAGTCGGCCGATTAATATATCTTTGCTTCAGTCAGTCAATTGCCTTTTGTAGGCTACATAAAAAAAAGCAAGTGTTTGGAAAATGTTAGTTGTCTGGAGGTGTCCTTCAATTTGCTGCTGTTTTTTTTTTTCTTCTTCCCCTACTGGGGTGCGTTCATGTTTAATTCATTTGCAATCTGAATAGGAGTATCGCTGGCTGCACACTGGTGGCCTTAAGGTGAAATTAGCGATTTGCTTAAGTAGTTAAGCTTTTGCCTGAAAGCAGCACGCTGTATGATTCAAGACAAACTATCAATCGATATGGCCCAGGCAGCCTCCAGGAGATGTGTCCTCCATGAATCATACTTTATGAATTCAATTTCTACCCGGAGAAATTTTCAATTTGAACGCTGGATCATTATGGGAGAGTGTAAATTGTTTTTGCTCTATTATGCATCGGACGCCATCATTTTTCTTTCTAATTACGGAGGTGTCAGGTCGGGCTGTCATGCAGGCGCTGATTTTCAATTTAACTGATCATCATGCATTCATTTTCCCATTTGATAAATCTGCTATCTCGACGCCGCGCCATGCCTGGAATGTTAAGAGAGAGAGAGAACAGCAAAGTAATGGGGGTGTGTGTGTGCAGCAATAAGTGCAGATCAGGCAGCTAATTTAGCACCTCCTGATATTCCATCTCCATTTCTCATTTTCAACTCTCTGAGGAGAGAAAAGCAGCCCAAAGGCAGAAAGCTGGTATTCAACAACATCAGGGGTAAAACGACTCGGAAAACGCTTGTTTTCCTCAACACATTTTCCAAATTAGGATATCAAGCTTAATTAATGCTAATTGAGTTCCTCAATACGTGTTATTTTTATTTAATAGAATCAAATTCGCGCAATTAATTATGAAGGTGATTTCAAGAGCCTCATTTGCAACACCCAGTCTTAACCCCTCCCTGAGTGCTTCGCAGATCTTTTTTTTTTTTTCTTTTGTCGTTTTATATTTCGCTAAACCCAGAGAGCGCCTTATATACCTCGAGGACAGGTGCAGGGCCAACGGGTCAACAGAACAGCGCTTCTATTCCTACCCGATCCGGTTAAACATGGCTGGAGAAACCAGTGACCCGTTCTGGCTTAACATATAAATCTTCGTGGATTTAAACGCGGCGTTCATCACTAGTTAAAGCTCGCCGGCTTTTCATTTCCATAAACAATAATTAGCCACAGATGCGTTTTGATTGTGATTAAACCCCCACAAAACGGTTAATTGATTGGCAATGCGATGCTATAGGTCTATTCACGACGAATATTATTTGTTTTATTGAATAGAATTTTGGGATTATGCAGCTAATTAGAATTTTTTTTTGAGGATCGACATCTCGAATATGGAGCGAATTAGAAGTCAATCGCAAGGTGTTATGTTTGATCGACCGAGGACCGAAACCTTTGTCAAAGGGCAATATTTCTGATCGCAAAAAAAAAAAAAAAAATCTATAGGAACCCCAAACAAATCCAAAAGCGATGCCGGTCATTTACACGAATAACGTTTATTAAGCTCGTCCCCACTTATTAATTGCATTCGCGAAAATAAAAGCCCAAAAACACAAAGTGATAAAACACAGTGACAAATCTCAAAACCTCTACCTTACTCGAGTTAATCAATTTAGGGATCGTGAATAAACAATGCGCATGTCAGTTATATCCCCCGTCCCGCGTTTGCATGGCAGAGATAAGAGCGTTGAAGTCCGCCGGTGAATTAATAGGCATACGCTGTAAAGTAATCCTAAAATGCATGGCAGAGTAGCTGCAGGATAGGAGCCAAATGTCAAGTACCGTTTTAAGTGATTGTGAGAAAGATCTAAGTGGCACTGCTTTTCTTTGGCTACCAATAGTAGAGGCTTTCTGTCCCTGCAATTACTTCAGCATTGCTTCTTATTGAAATAAAACCGAAGTTTGATTCAATCGCCCCTTATAATATGAGGGATTATCGATTCGTGTCCCGGGCTTGAAACAAAAACGCACGCGCGAGCTTTCGCGCAGACATCTTATAATTTACAAAGAGACCATTAATTGGGAAGTTTCGGCGAGTTAATTAAATAATTCCCTTTGAGGGCAATTAAAAGAGCGAAAACAGCATTAAGAGCAACTCATAATGCACTTTGTGTTTAGAATTGGCAATTCTAGTATTTAGTTCAACGGCGCAATTAACAAAATATTAAAAGTGTCGGTTTATTTCAAAATGCAGAGTTCTAGTAGTGTCCATATAGTGTTTTAACATTTAATTAGATTCCATAATTTTTGCTGTCACACGCTGGCTTAACTTGAACATTTAGTCCTATTTTTTTTGTAGCATTGGGGAAACTAACAAACCTTAGAGCTTTCATCAAAAACAATGCCACTAAATCACTAAATGATGGACACCCTTGTCACAGCATTATCATACATATATATATTTTTTATACATAATCTTGACCCAGTGTAAGTCAGTATGATAAACATGACCCAAATGTTAACACTAACTCCCCTGGTCATTGTAGTTATTAAAAATCTAACAGCCTGTGACTGCTGCTTTGCTCTTCTTTTCTAATTATCACCTTGTGAGATGTGTTTCATTACCTATATTTCATCTGATAAACCACTGAATTCTGGCCAAAGGAGAATTTGTTGGTCCATGACAACGATACAAGAGATTTCAGGAATATGTGGAGCCAGCATATCTTTCTGGATCTTAATGACCACGGGCTCCGATAAATTAAATGTAAAAGTGATTTCATAAATGAAACGTATTTAAAACCGTATTGCTTGAGCTGGGTCACTGGAACTGTATTTGTTTGAATAAATATGGCATCGCAAGGAAAATATTTCATCGTACAACAAAATGAACAGACACAATATGGAATATCTGATATCGGTTAATTTAGTTTTTATGTTTGTTTTATTTTGATGTTTAAAATGTTTGTAATATAATGCCAGATTTGTTCTCATTTAAAAGTATAGACTAATAGTATCGCAGCGAAGAAAAGCAATTAGTACTTCATTAAGTAAAATGTCCATCAATGTCCACACTTCTTGAATCGTGAAGAAAACCATACATTTTGGTGTGTGTGTGTGTGTGTGTGCGTCTATATATACAGTATACACATATAACGCTTTCTTCATGATCAGCTTAGTGAAGGACACTAATCATAATGCGGTTAACAAAATAAAAATAAGAGCAGATCTTGGCGACGGTAAGAGACAAACCACATCTAGGCAGAACGTGCTTCGCCGTCAGCTGACACTAGCAGTTCATTCTCACTTGAAAGCTAATTCATTATCAATTAGAAGTGAAAATGGAGATGGGTGGGAAGGATCCTCGAGAGCCTGGCACCTGCGTGTTCCTCACCTGCGTTGATGTGCCACAGTGATGGCTAAAGCTCTCGCTGGTGATTTAGAAGGCGCTGTGTAAACAGGCGTTTCACTCCCCTGTCTTCCCAGGGACTCCAGACCCTAGAGGTTAATGAAGCGTGAAGTGTGAAAACTTCCTGAGATGGGATGAGTTAAATAGTGTTTCCAGATGTTAAGGCAACACTGTCCAAATCTATTTGTAAGTGTCGACCCTTTACGGGTCACAAATAACTCTAGTTATGTGAGAGATAAATAAGCTCCCCTCTGACCATTTACCAGCTAGCAAAACTAGTGGCTCCCTGATCCAGCTGTTGCTTTAAAAATATACAGGGTGAGGGAGCGGTATTAAAATGGATTCTGTGAAGCTAATGTAACCCATCACAGCTCACTAGAAGGTGTAAATGCGTTGATGTTCTCAGTAAAGAACTTGTTAACATCAAAATGACTTCACATAACGGGCGAAGTGACAGTTTGAAGGGCCGTCGTAAAAATCTGCAACTGGTGCTGAATTTCAGAATAAAGACTTCTGTTCCTGGAGGCTTTAGCACACGCAGAGTGGAGACATTTCAAATTCAACATTAACTATGCTTTTGATTACGGAGCATTATTTTCTCCCTGGATCACTCGTAGCTTTTCTCTATTCCCCTTTTCCAAACAATCGCCACCCTAACTTAGCCACGGAAGGTCAAACTTTGTTATGGGGATTTATAAGGTAACTTTTGTCACTGATTTGGGTCAAGCCCGGCATAGCGGGACATGAAAGGAATTGCCAAAGGGTGTAGTTAACCCTGGGATAATTGGTAATTATTTTATACCTTAAACCGCATTAACCTTCCCCATTTCATACAGAGAGGACGCGGTTAGTCCGATTCATAAAAGACCCGATCAACCTGACGTGGAATACACAGCATCACAAAGAGACATCTCACGGGGAGAGAATCCTCCTTGAAAAAAATAATAAATGATTCCTTTCAGGTGAACTTTGAGAGACAGTGTGTCAAAGCTATTTCTCAATCCATTATCAAACTACTCTAGAGAGGCTCTAAGACGAGCTGTTTCTCCATGATGCAAACAAAAGGCACACAAAATTCCATAGCGCCATGTGCTCAGTTCACACGTAATGCACTGTTGTAAGGTTTGCTCAATAAAATGAAAAACAAAGAATGGGGTTTCCGTGCCACTAGCGGCACTAAACGAAATAGCAAATACAATATTTTCAGAAGTTCGTAAAAAGAAACGATAACTTTAATGCTTTTGCAAATTCAACAACTCGGCGACTGACTAAAATAGAGAATCAATTCATTGGTAAATTAAAAAAATGAAAGTGAGAGTGAAAGTGCAAACTAACCGGCGCTACTTTCATGCGTTTTGTATCACACCGTGGAAATGCTATTTGCGAAGTGCATACAATCCGCGAATAGCGCCATCTTGAGTCTGACTTACACTATGCAAATTTTACTCTTTTATTTTCGATCTGATTTTTAGTCTGTAAGTTGACGCTAGCTGCTGAAAGTCAGACTTTATGTACAGCGTTTACAGGTTTTTTGAATGTGTGTAGACCTAGGGCATTCTAGCCTTTAGATATCAATTGCATTGAAAATTACCTCATGGGTCAGGGTAGCGCCATATTTAATATTTTGACAGGTATAAAAACAAGGCACAAAAACATCAGCATCAACAAACCTTAATGAAATAAGGCCATAAAAGTGTGTTTTGAAAGTGCGACAATTAGGCTACATCTATTGCATAGAGTTGTAATGACTGTCTATTCCTCAAAGCCTATTTACATTGTTGAAAAATATGGTGACGATGCTCGTCTAGTTGCTAGTGTGTGTATATTTTTTTTTTATTTTCCTGTCACACCATGGCTAGTTGACATATCAATGTGTCCTATGGTAATACTGCAGGTACAATATGTCACATACGCAAGTTTGTACGCTTATTAATTTTTCTTACTTCTAACCCTAATCTTAACATTGCTTTGTCAATTTATGCCTACATTTATCTCAGCTACCAAAACGGTTTTAAATGTCCTTTAGAAAGCCAGTCACCATCTCCCAGCTACATCTTTAAACCAAAATTGCGAAAGCTTTTAACACAGCTTGGCCAGTAACTCACACTTTACATGCGCATTACCGAATGTTTAATCCTTTGGACTCTCTGGTTGTACAGACATTCACCATCCCATTAGAGCTCAGAAAGGCTCAAGGACAGGCCCCCAAAAACTTGATCTTGCTCAGGGTCCACTTTTTTTTATTTAACGGTGAGGAAAAATAGGTTCTGAAATGTCACTTTCAGATGTGTCTAGTGCTGCAGTCCTGATGCTGGGCCAATCAATCACATTAGAGCGGTGGAAGTGGGGAGATGTGACAGTGCAGAAACACTTCAATACAAACGGTCCGTCTGTCTGAGTCCGCGAGATCACCTCGCCATAAAACAAAACAGTCAAAGAAAAACACACTCAAACATCTTGTTCCAGCCCTATAAGTGAGTGTGATTAGTTATAAGGGATCGTATTGTTCAATGGCTGGAAGAAAATTAGAGACGATAGTGGAACCGAATCGATACTGTTTACCTCTCTAAAGTGTGACCATATCTATCAGTAGCTCCGGGTTGGCTGTGGATTGCTTTTATCCAACACTGTATTGGCGACCAAGGGAGAACCTGAGGAAGGGAAGTTTTAGGACATAACACTAATTTTGGTGCTATTGATAAGCTGCTCAGCCATTCAAAATAAATGATTAAGGCAGGCAAGAATTAATTAAAGCACCACCAATACCTTTTAAGACGGATACACGGGCTAGCAACAGGGCAGTCATTTTTTCCCCCAACAAATCACGATGTCCTCCAGCAGTCTTGCTGCCGAATACAAATTCAATTAGACGTAATATATGTGAAGTAAATGTCGGGAAAATGTAAAATTCTCATTTGGGATAACACTGGAAAACGTACAGGCATTACTGTAACTCGAATTTCAGCATTATAATATAGAAACGCCAATGCAACATTGGACAATAGCGCGAAGACAGATTCATTGTAGATATACTGAGTCAGTAATTAACTTCGCCAAACAATTGTGCTTCCGAAGTAGCTTATCAAAACCTAGTTCATTTATTTGGAATAAAATACATGAGCATGAGCGAGGAGTGTGCACGGATAAACACATGGAAGGAATTTCCAAATATTTAGGCTATTAGGAAGGATTTTTTTCTCTCTCATTCTGTCATTCAGCAGACTAATTCCCTGCGTTTGCCAAATTGGAGCTGCTCTTGTATACGGCATGTGTTAATATCTGTTGCCAATGATCAAGAACAAAGAGAATTTTCTTAAATAGTGTAATCACCTTTATTTATAAATGACAAAATGTGAGGGCCAGAAATCACGGGAGAACATTGAAAACGGTTGTTTTATGATCAATTCGTTATTTATGGATGGTATTTTTATCAGCTTGAACTATAAAAATAGCTAATAAACAGTCCTGTAGAACAGTGCCCATTCATTGTCAGTGTATTTAAAATCACATTATGCCGACTTGTGCAGAGAAAAACAACTAAACAAACGCTGACTTCTTCCTCCTTTCACACAATACAAGATTAACATTTAATTTATCCCATTACAATGCAATTGCTTTGAGATAATGATCCAGTCGTCCTGCTGGGCTCATTTGAAGACGTGAATGCAAAGGTGAATTACTCGTGTCCCCAGTTTAAAACAAAGAAAGAAACAGGATAGAGGCTAGTGGCAGAACACTACATAGATTAGCCTGCAAACCCATCCCAAAAGTGAAGGGGAGACATAGAAAACAACACAATTAAATTATGACACCTGACACTTAGACCCTACCTCTGTGTAAAATCCTAATAGACTGGCTGTGGAGAGTGAGATGCTGTCAGACGATTAATGTGTGATCACACGCATTAGCACCGCTCATATTCAAAAATCCTCCCATGGAGCTTTTTTGTGCTTCAAATGAGGACATTAACGCAGACTATCTCAAATATTTTTCACAAGTTTTAAATAACTATGCCACCGATGGCAAGTGCCACAAATGGTGTGAGTGACGGTACACAGATGTTTACTACACCTAATGCTTGGAGATGATCTGTAAAGTATGTCTAAAATCATGTAGATGTGAGCAAATTTAGATGGTTTCTAGTGTGCGAAATTAGCAGGCACAGAAAACCAAACTGGTGGCATGCTGTGGTTTAATGGTGGCATTGTTATTGTTGCGATGCAATCTCGTATGTGGCTGAAATCAATGCGAAGTGCTGTCACAACTATATTTACTTGTTAATGCAATGCATTTTGAAGTGAAATACGAGGAAACAATTTTTGCAAGGTAAGCCAGACTGAATATGAGTTCGCAAAAACACTGCCTAAATATTACGCCACCTTCCATCAGGTTTGCTGAATAAAATGTGATCCGTATTTCTTACTAATTTTGGGGAGCTGATTCCAAAAATAGTGCCTGTTTTACAATTTCTCACAAAATATAATGTGCAATTTTATTTTATTTTTCTTACTTTCTACTACATTTATGGGTTTTGTGTACACCCAAACAGCTAGAGAAAAATATTGATTTTGTTTAAAAAGCATATTTGGTTACACACTTGTGTTTATCTAAAATTAAATTTAGTATTTTAGCATATTTACCCAGTTATTTTCATACTGAGTATATGATACTTCTTGAAAATGTTTGACAACTTAAATCTAATTAAAAAAAAAAAAATAATAATGATAACGATAATACAGTTGGTTGTATTCATAGATTTTTTTTTTTGCATCAGAAAGTTGGTAATATTGGGTCTTTTTTTGCAAATCAGTAAAAAAAAATCTGCATGAAAGGCTGTCTTATATAATAACTGCACAGTCTGATGTAGGAAAAGGAAAGTTGTTTAAGAGGAAGAGCAATTTATTACATTTCAATAACAAATGATAAAAACAAACTATTTTATTTTTGAATAACATGCATTGATGAATCGTTCACAGTAACATCAGTAATAACATGCATTAATAAGGTAAATAGGGTCATTTTTGATTTCCTGTCGACTCAAATAATATATAATAATACTACGATAATATAAAGCTGCATTTGGCAAAAAAATTGCATTTATAAAATATTCAAATCCATTACCTCTGGGGAAAGTGTGTGTTTGACAGTCAACTGAACTCACCCACTCATAACACATAACACAATCAACACCTACACATACCCACAGCTCACAGACTGACCGTGGGCATTGGATATCAGCAAATGATTGCACAAATCCTCTGTCTGCGTGATCACAAAGCACAAAGACACATTTACATTATTTTCTGTCAACATATCTGGGATGTTTTGATCTAATAGCTGTGCCACCAGGTCCATGAGGCATTTCCCTCTTCGGATAGAGCACAGGTGATCTGATCCCTAGAAATACATTTGTTGCACATTTCTTTGATTGAGTAGCCATACTTTTTTTTCATTTTATTTTTTTTAAATGCATTGTCTTTTAGTGAGGCTCACGATCACATGCGGCATGTGGTGTGGACGTCGCCACGAGCAAAGGCAACAGAGAAGAATAGAAACAAAAGCTGCTATATTCATGTCTGAAATCTACATACAAATGCGAAATCCAGCGTGCTAATGCTATAAATACCAGTGAACATTACTGGTAATGGTAGATAAGCCCGGGATGATGATACAATCGCCACAAAAGATAAAACAGGAGGACTGGTGTGGAGGGGTTGGGGGGGGGGAGAGATTGAGTTTGGGACACTCAAGAGTTGCAGACGGAAAAAGTCTGCGCTTTTAATTACACTTACGTCTCCTCTCATAGCCTCAAAATTAGCCGTGCTGAAATGATCTGTATTTGTGGGAAAGTGAAAGGAATCAATTTGCATGCTAAATATAACCCTGCAAATTCAATAAAAGGCCAATGTTAATATTTCCAGCGGTTAAGATAATGGTGGGCAACAGTGCTAAATTTAGTCCTAATGAATCCTTTAAAGAGAAATGACATTTTAAGCAAAAAGATTACAGTACACCATACCGCTTCCACTTCACTCGGGCCCGCAAAATAGTGTGAAAAGTACAATTATGCATTAGCGCTGCATCTTATGTTTGGAATTACGCAGTCTCCATTTATCTTAGAGAAGCAGTTGTCGTCTCCTTTCTTTGGGGAAACAAAGAAGAACTCCAAGCTCCAACTGCGGTCAAAAAAAAAAAAAAAGTTTCAGATGCAGATACTGCATTACTTGTGACTATTGTTCCCATTTCAGCCACCGTAGTTGATTTTTCAGGGCTCAACCTAACATAAACGGCATGTGTATTATTTAGCGTGCACGCTGCTTTAAGGCATTTCCTTAGCTTTTCAATCCACAGAGTCACCTGTGGACCCGCATGCACGGCTAAAGACCCCGATCAGGCTTTAGGCAGGCTGGGGAGAAGCGTGGCGAAACCTCCATCCTCCTGCTCCACTGGGCCACGGCAGACGGATGATTCCTCAAGGTGAGATTTTTTTTTTCCCCCTTTCGTTCAGTTGAGCTACATTGATTCGGCAGCAGCAGGCGGATGTCACACATGCACTGAACAGTGCTCAATGACTTTGCTATCCCATTCCCATTTAAATTGCCTCTACTTTCCCTCTCTGACACCTGTTTAAATCAATGTCTTCCTCTGCAGGTCATGGGCTGAATGTACTGAGGCGCTCACCGACCGCCTCTCAAATCCACTAAAATCAACACAATAATTGAAATATTTTCAAGCTGATTACACTGAGGCCCGAGGCTCGGCTGGTTGCTACGAGTGTGCTCCTCGGTTGCTAGGGGGAGTAAATCATCTTGCATTATTTGATTTTTGTTACTGATATGAAAGCGCTAGTCCCACGATTAAATGTCTCACAGTCAAACACCTAGGGGACAGAGAGGAGAGACAAAATAAAACAGTCGACGTGAACCTGTCAAATAGCATTTCAAAACTTTTCCTGTCCTGAGGGCTCGGGCGCAAATCTGCCTGCTTATTTGTGTTTGTTCCAGCTGAAATGACAAAGCGAAGAGCACAGGCTGATTGAAGGAGAGCAGAGCAAGCATGGTTGAAATGTCAGGGAATCACACATCAATCTGAGCTCTGGTCACATCATCAGCCTCTCTTAGCGCTTTGTCCTGCTCCTAAACTAACTCTGATTGAGTAATTCAGGAGTGTGATCCAGGTGGTAAGTGAAGTGGGATGAGAACAATTTAGGCAATGCTTGAGCTGCTTTTTTAACCTCACACTGAAAGAAGAAACCCACGGCTCACTGTTGTGCTGGGCCCAAGCCAGTAGTAGTTTGATTTTTGACAGAAAATTCAGACAGTTTTGTTTTTTTGTTTGTTTTCATGATGATTCATGAACGATTTATTTTATATTTTATATTGACATGTCATTATATAATAGAAAATACTGTCTATTGTATATAAAACAGATTTCATATATATAAAAAAAAATCATGTTTGTTATTGTGTTAGTTTTTTTTTATAACAATCTTTAAAAATTAAAAAAGCTTTATAAAACTTAATCTCGATTACATTTTAAAATTGTATTTGTTTGAAACGTGGATAAAGATGGAAATTACCTTTTTATTGTTTAATTTAATAACTATATATATTTTTCATGTAATGCAACAATAACAGCTGACTAGTTTCAGATCTTTGAAACATTATTTGAACTTATACAAACTCATATTTTATTTAAAATGATATATAACAAACGTAAATGTATAACCTTCCCAGTGTTTCACGATTCACTACAGGCAAAAAAAAAGTCAAGAGTATTATATTTAAAGATATATGTGTGTATATGAAGCATATGTTTGCTGAAATGAAATCATATTTCACATATCGCATCACATATGAAAACAATACTGTCATGTCATAAATGTTGCTCTATTTAAAATGCGTAAGTGTAATTAATTGTGGCTGACGTTAAAATCGTATGTTCAGCCAATCTATCATTTCATCACATATTATCGGATGCTTTCGTTCACTTACTGTAAGTAATGCAATTCTACAACATCTTAGGAAATCAGCAACTATTGCTTAAAAAGGCATTAGACTATCATACTGATGAGTGTCACGTTAAAAGAAATATTGAGTGCCCCTCTAACACTCCTATAACCAATAAGAATCTGTTTTAGGATTTGTATAAGAAAGCAGCCTCTAACCTGAACCCTATTCATCTGCATTATTTTACAAATGAAGCTGCACACCCTGCTGAGATGAGCTAAAGCTTAGTTTCCCAGTTCCATTGTATCCAGCTGTACCGCAGAGTTCAGCTTGCAAAGTAATAAAAGATGTCACAAATTCACCTATTTGAACAATTCACTGACAATTAACACTAATTAGATTTTATTCTTAATTAAACACAAAAACTTTATAAATAAATGCAGGAGAATCAAACTAAAGTTTCCCGCTTTTCACCAGAAAAGCGATCTGACCTCTTCAGAATAATGTTCAAATATTTCTTCAAAGAAAAGGTAAATCTGATATAGATCCACGATTTGACAGCTCTATTTCATAAATAGTGTTTTGCTCTCCTCATCACCTGGCGTTTAGCAGAATTAGCTTTGAAGGCATGTGAAACACATCGGAGGCTGCTGGTGTCTGCCTTGCCAAATGAGATCAGTGTTCGTAATAATAGGGAGGTCAAGTGGAAGGGCCACTTTTCAATTCTAATCCACAGAGCCGGCGAACATTAAAATGTGTCTGCTGGATTTACAGTGCGATAAACACGGCAGCTAAGTGATACGTTCTCAGAAATCCAGGTGTGGAATCCTTACAGCTAAAAAAAAATAAAAAAATAACAGCAGATGTGTCTTAACACCGGCGGTGCTTTGCTTCCATTTAGTACCCAGATTGCAGGTTCAGCTGTACAGTAATTATGAAGCATTATGTTTGCAGAAATCACAACGCAGTGTGATGTCTGCTGACAAATTAACAAAGAGTATAAAAGCAAAACTGTTACACTGTTATCTAAATACCGCGGTAATAAAAAGTATAATTGGTAATCATGTCGACGGTATCAATTAAGATGGAAACAGGAAAGAAATAATTACTATAATGATTGTTGCGAGGTAATCGCTCCCTTTATATCTGGAGTAAAACACGCACGGAGAATCCGAATAAATCAATCCAATAACATCAGGCAAATGAAAAGCGCCACACTGCGAGCGTTAAGAGTTTCCTTCTCTCTCTCTCTCTCTCTCTCGTGCTCCGCCGAGGGGGGATCGGCGGCTGATCTGAGGCCTGCCCCTAAATAAACATGACGCCCGCCGTCCAGAGGCCTTTCATTAGCCCGCAGTCAGCCCGGCGCGTGGCAGTCAGATCGATAAGGCAGTCCGGCAGACTCTCTTATTTACCAAGCAACACATTTCTTGTGGTGGAGTTGTCTTTTTTTAATAACCAGCCTCTGTTTAACCGCTTTAGTCAGACTCTGTGTGAGACCATCTGGTCCCCAGTCCTGTAAGACTCTCCTAAAGCCCAGGCCTGACAAGCAAGAGATATGTCAATGCAGTCCTCAGCACAAAGCAACATCTGCCGTGCCTGACACCCACCATTGTATGGCCATTTAATCTGTCCCCCTCCTCCCCTTAACGGCACACAACAGCTCTCGGTATTATGTTTTGCCACTCAATTAGCATTATCATCCCGCTGAAATAGAGGCCAATTTACCTTTAATGACATCATTGTTAGATGAGTGACAGCGGTCCGGGTCGCGGCTATCGCTAGATAAACGAAGGCCGGTCCCCGTCTTCCCAACTGGCCGGCACGGTCGGCAGCGCGGTCGCCGCCAGCCAATCACGGCGGGCCTCCCTCAACCCTTCACCAGCAGCATTGTTTCCTCCGGTTCACAGAGGCAGTGTGGTGGAAAATTGAGTCCAGATTCATTAGGTTTCCAGTGTGCCGCTCGAGTCAGTTAAATTGATACATTTCCTAACAAAATTGAAGTGCTTTTGTGCCGCCCGCGGATGGCTGGTGACCTCACTCGGCCCACTGAGCAGCCGAAGCGAGCTGATGGATCCATTAGACCGCTTAGACTGCTTATTCCTTCCCCTCCATCTCTGACTGACACTGTAAATCTGAACCAATTTCAGACTCTAATCACCATTACAAACCCCTTCCACTGTCCATTTGTTACTCTGCAATTCGAATACACTGCGCAGATTGGTCCAAAAATCCCAGTTTAAAGGAGCAGCCCTTCGGTTTCCTCTGGCTAAATGGTTCATGACTGCTGAGACCCTTTTTCGCCCGCAGAGGGAACGAGCCGACGATGGTGAGCAAGAGATGTAAGGTAAAGATAGACTCTAAAACACAAGGCCTTGGCTGGAGTCCCAGCAGATAGGCAGGAAATTAAAATGGAAAAACAAACTAAATGGGAAAAAAAAAATAAGGGCGAAACAGATGTGTGTGAAATTCGCCGGGATGACGGGCAGGGCTCAAGGCTGCACTGCCGGCGGTGACAGAGCAGTGTCCTCTGAATAACAATCACTTTACACCTCCAAAACATTTCTTCATCCACTACCCATTTTTACACCAGCTTTTATCTGCCCACTCAAGCGCACAGCTCCGTGGAAGCTGGAGGATATTATTTCCCTGTTGGCCCAAGTCATATAACTCTGCTTAATATGCACTCTATAATTTAAGACACTTCAATAATAACCAGAATGTGCTTTGCCATATTTTTCCCCGAGTTTCGACTTTGCTCAACTTCGAGAAGGCCACTCTCAGCGCCCGCGCTTAACAGGTAGGAACCAGGTTTGGCGCATTCATAATTTATTCGCCATTAATTCACGGCCGCTCAATCAGAGAGCTTACGCACAAACCCGTCGAGTTGTCTTGACAGTCTCGATATCTAATTACTGCTGCTCCCCATATCCTCCAAGTGCGGTGGAAATACGTTTTAATTGATATTGAGATGTTTATGCCCTCAGAAAGTAATTAAGATTTTCAATTAATCCCGTCTAATTTCTGGACATCTTGCCTGCGTGTCCTTGAGCATCCGCCGATGAATTCCCCAAACCTTTGCGGAAAAGAAAGAACTTCAATTACGCCGCATTGAATCGCAGCCCTGTAAATGACCTCATCTGAGGCTACATCAACATTTAAATTAAAGCCAATGCAAACTCAATTAAATAAAATCAAGGTGGCACAATCACCCACAACCAATGGGTCACCAGAGATGCTGCTCATCCTGCCTTATTACGCCAGCTACAGTTCTGCCGGCACAATAAAAGCCTGCAGCGCGAGGACTCTGCCTTATGAAGGTGTGAGCGAGACGGCGAGCTAGGCATTAAGACCAGAGGCTCTTAAGTAATCAATACCACAGTTCCATAAGAATCAATTAAACAGCCCACTCACAGAAAGTTCAGCTTCCACTGGGCTGGGAGAAATAATGAGTGCTCTGACCTCCCTTCTCCCACCTTGCTCTCATTCAGTAACCGCTTTTATTTGTTCAGAAACACTGTAGCGAGGGCCGAGAGGAGGAAATCTGAAGGAAAACGCTTTGTCTCCCACCACTTGTGCGGACATCCCTGACGTACGCATTCTTCATGCGTCGCCTTCGCCATTTCTTTGTGGTGTCCATGTATCATCTCTTCCTGTGAGGCCATTCAATGCGCGTAAAAACATATGACAACACCTCTATTGGCAAAGGAAGAAAACAGAACAATTACCTCAGCACCGCTTGGAATCACCTGCCCATCTAGGCCACAAAAACGCCTGCATTAGGGATTAGGGTGACATAATCTTAGCAATGGCTCGAGAGTGGGGGGCTGAATAGGTTTCAACCCTCTATGCCACGCCGAGATAACATTTGTCACAGGGGTGCCCTGGCTTTCCCATTCATAGATTAGCGGACTGCCTCCTTTCAGCATGCGAAATAGCCCTGGCACTGCAGCGTGTTTATTTCCAAAAGCTAACCTCCCCCCTGGGACGGTGGAAATATCTCGTCATTCTTCAGACGAGCTTTCGTCGGACCTCTTCGGGCAGGGTGGAGCGCCTCCTCTTTGTCTGAGAAAGCGGAAACAGGACTCGGACGCGAGCGGCGAGCTGACTCTGTGGCCTAACAAAATGAGCGCTAAGATCCGGTTAAGACCTTCCCATCATCTTACACGGCCTTACGAGTGCTGATTCCGAGCGGAAGGAGCCCTTGATATTGTGACAACGCTAATTTATCAATTTTAATCCTCTAAAATGGCTTCATGAGAAATATGCTTTCACAAAAAAGTCACCCCAGAGTCGAGGATCAAACAGAGCAGCGTGGATTGCTTACTTAAACTCATTTTCTTGGTGGGAGCATGAGTGTGTTAACGCTCTTATTTTCAATTGTCCTCGTGCTAAACTGCGCCGTGTGTCATCAAGGCCCCTTTCAGTGAGCTTTAATCAGACAGAGCAAGTCCACACTTCTGATTTAAAGAGATTCTGTGCATCTCCAAAGGGCAAGAGTGTAAATGAGATGTGACATTTTATTTGTGCTGTGCTGTTCGGTAAATAAATAAATATCAGTCCATGACAGACAGAGGCTTCCTGGCACAATCTCACTACATTGCACTCTCTGGTTAACTGTCACACCATTAAATTGTCTCTTTCTCTGACATGCTGCCCTTCTGATTGGTTACCAGATGTAAAGAGAGGGAGCACTTGCCAAACAGTTTCCGAAAGCATGAAATTGACATTGTGAATCACATGTGACACCCAGGCTTCTCTGGCTTGTAATTGATCTGCATTTAGAAGATCGCGAGAAAGATGGCAGACGCGAAGAGCAGAGAGATGATTATACGAGCATTACGGCCTCTTCTTCTTTTTTTTTTGTCTCTTTCGCTCTGATTTCATCTTCAATTTTACCTGTAGTGTGGAGAACTCAGCGGGGCCTGAGCTATCTTTCGTTAGTGAGACTGTAGTTATTACTCTTTCATGTGAAGGATCTATCCATTCATCCTAATTAAATTGAGCTTTTTAATCTGGTTCTTTTAATCCCGAGTCTTCTGCGTAGGGACCTGGGTGATGGGATTTTGAAAGGCACTACTCCTGATCCACAGACGCATTCTTATCTCTCATTTGCCTCTGAAATACAACTTGAGGTTTGTGCTCTTAAGAGCACCACAATTAGATCTTTGAGCCTGGTGCCTTTGGGTAAGGAAGAATTGAAAAGCTATAGCCAAACCTGGAATGGCGCTGGGAATTCACAACTTATTTTGATTATTTTCACATATTCTTTATTTTGCATAATTGGGTTTAAAACTCAACGTGGGTTTGTAATCAATTCGATAAAAGATCAACATGCCCAAATAAGATTTTCATTGAAAAAAAACAGATTATTTCTTTTTTTGTGAGGCGTGTGATTAGATTAGGACATTATTATTATTACCATCAAAGCAAAATTGGATTTATAGATCCAATTTGGATTTAATAGAAATATTTTTTTACTTTTTATTGTACACGATTTTCCCATCTTGTTCGCATGTCGATTAGACAAAGATGTGCTCGAAAGTTTAGTAGGCCATGAGCGAAGCCGACAAATACAACAACTGACAAGTCTTATTGCTCCACAGAGGGAACTCATGCAGTTTTCTCTTTAAGATCGTGATCAGGACCACACTAGATAAGGCTTGTTCTAGCTGGGTATCCAGAGATAGAGGTCTTACCTGGGAGTCATTTTCAGCATGATCGCCCTTATCTAAGCTGAGCTCTCTCAGTCACTCATAGTCTGTGTTTAACCGCGGCCCTCACTTTACCACACCACCCGTAAGCTTCCAGCCAAAGATGCTTGTTTGCAAGGGATTATGGTCTTTCTGCTTCTGTTGCACAAACTATGCATGATGCCATTGTTGTACAAAAAAGTAACCTATTGCAATCACCCTAATCAACAGAGCCAAACGCCAAAGCGTATTAGCACATGCAAACCTGTGCAAACCAGGGAAAGTGGCCATGCGAGAGGATTGGGAAAATACGTTTGAGGTCAAATCGTATGTTTTTATGCAAACCTATGCCATGGGAGAGGGAAAAGGGGGGGAAAAAATAAATTGATAGGACGAAATGATAGCCTTGAGAGTTCTGTTGCTAGGATGGCTCTGGAAATGAAAGGAACAATGAATCTTTTAGGCAATTACCTCATTAGATTGAGAGCAGAGCTCTATAATTTATCGGGCTGTCGAGATTAAAGTAATCCACAATGCAGAAACTCAAGAGCTGATCTTATAATGGATATTTTAATCATGTCCCTCAAAAATGTGGAGCCTATTAACTTCCAATTTCAATTTATAAATAAAGAAATGATTTTGCACCTTTTTGAAATTACCAACGCATCCCATAAGACATTTTGGTGCATTATATTGGCACTCTGAATGCATTGAACAAGGAGCATTTTGAATTATATTCATGACATTTATCCAAACGTCTTAAAAAAAAAAACAAAAAAAAAACAAAAAGAAGGCAGAGGTGCATTTATTCATTGTTTAACGAACTAAAATACCATGCAAAAGGATATTTTAAAAAGTAAATGTTTTTGGATACTATTTTATTAACCTGGCCTAGAAATGGAAAGGCGCGTCGTGGGACGTAATAAGGTTAAAAGTCTACCGAGAATAGTTTCTATGGTAGCGATACAAGTTTATCAAGTATATTTACAACCTCCTCTCCTGAGAGAGGCATTAATGTAGGACTGAGTCCCCAAACGCACAACTGAAGAAATACAGGCTCTAATCTCCACTACAAGCTTCCAACCATCAAACATGCAATTAAATGGCCACACTCACAGCGGTGGGCAAAAGCAAGTCTTGATGGTGGGTGAACGGACCTGTCGCCGTGCTTCCAAAAGGCTGATACCGTCAAGCCTGATTCAGCTTTTCAAAACAGCCAATACTGTGCGTGTAATCCATGGGTTTGAATTGAGGCACATTATCAACTCAAATAGCCCGAATTAGCAAGTCTACGTTCACCCAAACAGTCAAACAGGAGGAAAACAAACAGCAGCAGGGTGGGAATAGACTGAGCCTGGCCCCTCAGTGACTCTCTTCAGGGGCTCTCAGAGGAGATGCTCTCTATAGTTACCACACACTGAAGACTGCTGCAGGGACACACATCTGAACTGCACCAGGGACACTTTCAATATAGCAACATTAAAAAAAAAAAAGAGCTGGGCTGACAACAAAACAAAAATATCGCACTTGCTAAAAGCCTCCATTGGATGAAAAATCAAGCCTAATTGCTTCGCTTGATCTGATGGGCTTTCATCCGAATTAATAGTCATTTACATACCTTTTAAAATGAAATACAGGCAAGAAATATGCTTTTAATTGTGACATTTGCATTTTTTGTAGGGGCCAGAGCTGTCGCGAAGACCAAACAAGCAGCTCTCGGCTGTTCACAGGTATAAATGTGACATCAGCCAGATAACATTCCTCTCAATGAGTGAAGAAAGCCCTCAAAAGCCCTTTATCTTCAACTAAGGATAGTTTTCATCCCAGCAAGTAATTCATCTTTAACCCTCTACTGAGAAACGAAAGGTTTTAAGCTGACAAAAAAATAAAGCCCGCAGAGGATATGAGCGTGAGCGCGTTGGATGGAAGAGGAGGGGTGAGGTTATATTGGTCAGCGCCGCACCGAGGTATGAATGGAGCGATCGGGTCCTTAAAAGGCTATTGTGAATTTATATTGGAGAGAATAGCCATATTATCATCTAGTTGCTCTACGGTTTCGAAGTCAAAGTCATATCCGATGATGATTGGCTTGCTGGAATGTCCTGATGGAAAGGTAGAGCCCATCGCATCCCCATCTCCATCTCACGTCGCATTGGCATATGCGGCTCACTGAACCCTAGTTTTGGCCAAAATTGAAGAGCTTACACAGAGGAAAATAAATAGACGGCTGAATAGCAATCGCCCGTGCCCCTGCACCTTTTATCAGTGGGAATCTAACAGCCGTGCTGTTTCAGAATTTCAGTTTAGCTTCCGATTAAGGTATGTCCTGGCATTTTATTCCCTACATCTCTATGCTTCATAGCTCCCAAAGACTTCTGGGTAACTGCCTATTATCCAACAGTTCCACTCCACTGACCCTGCCAATAAAACTTTTCATATCCCAATAAATGAACTCGATTGCAGCGTTCTAAACATTTACACTGCGCTAACAGATCATCTCCAGACCTTGGAATTGGCTAAATTCCCTTTTCCTGATGAATATATAGAAGGAGATTAGAGATATGATAGCTTTTCAGATTGCTGCACCCAGAGAAATTAGTTTAGCGAGCGTTTACAGAGGCTAAATTGGAACCATTAAATAGCGGATTGAATTGATGGCACATTCATTGTCTCTCCATCGGTATCACTGTAAAATCAATTAGCCGTCACTTTTCCATTCCCAATAAAGTATGATTGTCAGCCACGGATGGCTACAGAAAGCCTGACAGCCACTCGGAGCGAAACACCCATCGCAAAACAAATTTGCGCGCTGGGCGACTGCTAGTAAATGTGACCTGTAATTGTGTGGGGAAGCGCGCTAGTGTTCATCAAAAAGCCAAATGTGCGTGCTATGGATTATTAGTCAGAAATACCGCTCTGGCCATCTGGAGGGAAGCTCATGAATTCTTTAAAGTGTTGCACTGCTCAGACAAGTCAAAAAATGTTTATTGATTTTTTCTTAATAGTTGCGCTTTGATATACGTGACGTACTCATACGACGGCGACCGTGTTTAATGATCGCCACAGAGTTGCAATGTATGAATTATGCAGCAGGAGCCCTGTTTATATATAAGGACAGTTAGCAAAAGCAGCTATGTTAACCACTGTTTTAGATAATCATCTCCTCGGAGAACTATAAATTACATGTAACCATGGAAATCTGAGAAATACTGTACTAAATGCATAGTGTTCAAACTGTACTGGAACCACAATTATGTTATGTGGGCGAGGAAAGAAATCCTGTGCAAATATCAAGGCTTTGAGCAACATAATATCTATGATTCTAGATCATAGGCACGAATGTTCTCAAGACTATATTAAGCATAAAATAATGATTTTTGCAATATATTATTTCAAATCAAAGAAACATATCTGATAACATTTTAACACCAGCAGGTAAACTTCACATGCCTTATATTTCCTGGTATTATTTCGTTTGATAAACAGAATTCTGACCATTTCACTAGACTGCAAAAAAACTAACAAAAAAAATGTTTGTCCTGCTTTTCAATACAAATATTCAATCATTCATAATTCAATATAAATTTGAGCATAAAGAGCACATTTTCTAAAGAAATTAAGTGAAAAAAAATAAGAATATCTGTCAGTGGGGCAAGAAAATTAAATGACAGATATTTTGACAGATATATTTATATTAGTTGTACCGGAAAACATGACAAAAGCATAAATAAGACAATAATCTTTTGCAGTAGTGTCAGTTTAAATGAACTTAAACCAGAAGAAATGCGTTGTACCACAACACAAAAATGCCTTAAGTGCATCAGGGAAAAGAAACAAACTAGACAATTTAGCAGTCTACCGTTTATATATTTACTGGTATATTACATACTCCAGGCATTTTATTTATCCATTCCATCCTAATCTTTTACTTCATTGGAGCCATCCACTGTATTTCAATATCATGAGCGCACCAGTATCTGAGAGACACTCAGTCTGGTCAGCTGTCTGTATCAGAAACAAATCAAACCGCATAATGCTTGTCAATTTGCCAAAGGCGTTACTGGATGTCCTCGAAGATCAAGGCTCTCGTTTTGCCTTCTAATAAAATCAAATGGGAGTCCTGCGGTTCCTTTCCTTTGTGCATGGATTGCTATTATCTTTGCATTGAATGAGGTTTGTTACCAGATTGTTGAGCCTAATGCCACTATTTTTGTAAGCAACACATTAGAATGTGCCAATGCTGTGAGTGGCTACAGTATCACATATGTTGTGAAATTTTGAAGGGGGTGTGTGAGGGGGCGGATTTCATTAACCAGCCCATAACAGATGAAGACCCAGGGAGGACCAAGGCATCCAACACCAGCAAAAACAGTCTGGACAAAGGAGGAGGTTATTAATTGGGGTTAATAAAACATTTGGGTAAAGAGTTGCCAGAGAGGTCCATAAACACAACACCAAAGCACTGTAAAGCCTAACCCTAACCAACTGCATTAAACCTGTACCTTAAACTTAAACGAAAATATATTTCCTATGTACATCATTGCGTTGCCATGTCCCACTTTGCTGTACCCAATTATTATACAAATAAAGCAACATGCAGCATGGATATTGTTAGTATTTAATGGCCTATACAGGCTCTACTTTCCAGCACAAGCCCCAAACCTCCACCATAACAGAACATTAGACATCTCCCTCTTTAATAAACTTGTGCAAAAACATACTTAATTTCAACAATTTCTCTTCTTCTGTAGTCTGAAGCAAAGCATGCTGGGAACTCTAAATGGGCTGTATCTTCAGCTAGAGTTCTGTTTAATATAATCAGTTAATCAGCTCACATAAAAATTTTCTGTTAATTGCAACTTTAGTCATATTTAAGTGTAATGAACTTTTCAGTAAATTAAATTTTGAATACATTTAGTAAATTTAGTAAATTAGTACTGTGTACTAAAAGCACAGTGTTCAAATAGTACTGGAACCACAATTATGTTATTTGGGCAAGGAAAGAAATCTTGTGCATATATCAAGGCTTTGAGCAACATAATATCTATGATTCTAGATCATAGGCACGTAAAATAATAAAATAATTTCTGCAATATATTATTTGAACTCAAAGAAACACATTTTAAAGCATTAATCATTAAACTGCAAAAAAGAGAGAAAAAAGGTTTTATTTTCTAAAAAAATATATTAGAATTTTCTGCATAAAACAACTACGAATATCTGCATATGAGGCAAGAATTATTATTGTTTTCAAAAATATGAAGATTTTTATCTTTCAATTTTTAGCTTTACAATATATCTTAATTCAATAATGCTTATTTGTGCTGGAAAACAAGATGAGAAGCATAAGTAAAACAATATTCTAAAGATTATAACAAAGATATTCCATTAAATACAAAATATTATTTGATTTATATATTTAAGTGTATTTACATTTTTCAATTTTACTGTTTTACAACTTAATGATAATGACAATGTGTGTGTGTGTGTGTGTGTGTGACCGAATGAAAAATCATTAGCATATTAAGCAAAGATCATGTTCCATAAAGAGGTTTTGTAAATTTCTTACCGTAAATATATGAAAAATTCATTTTTGATTAGTAATATGTATTGCTAAGAACTTAAATTAAAAAAATAAACTTTAATATAGACACTTAATTTAATAAGTGTTTTCTCAATATTTAGATTTTTTCAATATTTACATTCCAGATTTTCAAATAGTTGTATCTCAGCCAAAACCATACCATCATACCATCAATGGAAATCGTGTTTACTAAAATTTCAAATTTCAAAATTGACACTTAAAACTGGTTTTGTGGTCTAGGGTAACATACATTAATGGATCTGGGTGAATTGAATGACCAAAAAGTATATATGTACGTATGTGTGTGTGTGCATGTATATACACTATATATACATATACATATATATATATACATATATCTTTTGGACATTCAATTGGCTGGAGTCCTTCTGTAGTTAATATTTCCTCAAATCCCCCAAGACACTAAAACAATGTTTGTGTATTTCTTTTGAAGGACATGTTGTTTTCACTGCTAGGCCAAGCACTCTTTTGGGCTTCGGGTTGCATGCGAGACTGACACGGGGTCGGGGTTGTGGTCAGGTTGGCCCCAGGTCACGGGACGTCCAGGCAGCGCGTCGTTCGCTCACCAGCTGAGGAAGCCTTTAAAGTGAGCGAGGGAAGGTGAGAAGGTCTACAGGAGTGCTTTCTCATGAACCTGGCTGACCTGGGGCGGCACTTTCTGTGGCACATTGAACGCTGACTTTAAGCCAAGAGGCAGGATGGAACCGGGCCCACAGGTGCTGCACAGATGCCTCCGGAGCATGGCGAGAGGCTCTGGGACACTGAACCAACAGCAGCAGCAGCAGACTGGAGGAGGCTCCCGGCTCCCTCCTCTAAGCGAGACCCTCACATCTGCTTCACCATTCTCCTGCAGTAATTACCTCTCACACCCACTGAGCAGATGACTCGCCCCACACCGGTCACACCCGGCTCATCTCCAACCAAGTACTCGCTCTGAAAAGAGGGATTTCAATGCAAAAATGAAAAGGAATAAATTTTTTTATGTGCTTTTTGGCCCTTAAATCACCCTAAAAATGCAGAATTGCACACAAACTACAATTATTATTTGCCAAAAAATTTTTTTACATTTATTCATCATTTTGCAACAAAAAAAAAAAAAACGTAATATTGCATAATTTGATGACGCTGATTTAAAAATCTCAACAAAATTTGTGCAACTCATTATTTGTTATTTATTTATTACAAACTAAGAATAAAGTATTACCCTTATAATGCACTTTTCAGCACAGGCAATCAGAAGGCAAAAGTTTTATTCTGTCAGAATTTTTTTTAATCAATTAATTTATGTAAATATAGAAATTAGAATTAGAAATTAGAATCATTAAGAATAGAACAAATATGTGTACACTGGTTCAGAGGAAGAATAATGTCTTTTTAACTTTCTGATTGACTGTCAAAAGCAAAAATGCTACAAAAACCATAACATTTTATGAAAGTCTGATGTCATAACTAAACAGGCACTATGTTTGGAATCGCACCACAACATTTGTAAAATTAGTTTGATTGCATTCAGCGAGTCAGTGTTATTCTTTTTACAGTTTCGTCAGACTTCAGACTCTTTGAAGGTTTTCTGATGCCCCTTTCTGCTGATCTTGAGTTCTGTAATTACAGCACCCTGCACTGCATCAGATACTGAGAGCAAGATAAAAAGCAAAAGAGCTGGTAATGGAAATCTGTTTGGAGAGGTGCGGATTCTAATATCTAATTTCCCCTAATAAACTATAACCGATTTAATCTCCACCTTATCAGGCCAAGATTTCAACACTTTCCTTTTTAATTGGCTATTTTGTAATCTTGATTCCCAGTGGAGCTGATGGTCTGTCTCTCCCTCCAGAGGGCTTGCATGAAATCAGTTTGAAACGGTGTGTCAATCTCATTCTGAAGTGACCATCTGGCCGGCATACAGGAGTCGGGGATGGCATGCCGAACCCCGGGGTCTCGGGGAGGCAATCAGCAGCAGCTTTACACAATGTGTTAATGCAAATTTATTAGAGATTTCCTATTGGCCGCTTTAATCTGCTTTGTGTTGTCTTCAGGCTTGGGCTAAGGACCTAACAGAGGACAGAACACACGGAGCATGCAAGCGCGCACACACACACACACACACACACACAGATCACAACAGGGCTCTGAGCATGTCAGTACCGTTGCTTCAAGCGCATGAGCTAATTTCTTTAGGGATGAATAAAACATTAAAAACAACAATAAGCCAGAGCTGAACATTGGGCTCAGCGTTCACATATTCCTTTGCAATAAAGCACATCCGCTTCCCAGACCCTCCAAATCAAATGACGCCACTTGTGTGGCGTTGACCTATAGTGGTTTAAGACTCCGACTGCAATACTGCATTGAAGTCCAGTCATGATAGTATGGAAATAAACAACAACAGATAAACAATTCAACAGATAGTACGTTGCGCGTTCTTTGTTTGTCTATAGCATATAAAACAATTCAAACTCCAAAACGGTTTGCTTGAAGACAAGCCGAGCGCATTACACAGTTTCAAGGTTATTTATCACAGCAATAACAGTCCGGCGGTTGTGCGAAAGCTGCAGTTGTTTGTGTTGTCTGTTTTTATTACGATAACTGCGAGAGGAAGTTTAATTTGCTCAATTTTGGATTCTATTGAGATGGCACTGTAATACTATCAGTCTCACTTCATTTTGAAGTAATTAAACATATGTGCAGGGCAGCGGTATTCTCAAAGTTACATTATCATATCTGTGCGAGACAGGAAGAGGGATTTGTGAAAGTATGGGCACTGAACAGGAGTTCTATGCAAACCTTTGATTTCATTTTAACTTGAAATGTTCCTTAACAAAAGCAGAGGAGTAAGAGATAAAGAAATGGAGAAAAATACATTCCCATTATTTTTAATTGGACAAGCACTTTCACTTGACACTGTGGAGAGAGCCTTTACGAGATAAGTTAAGTGAGTTGTTCCACAGAGACGGAAAAAATAACTATTTCTAATTCGGTTCAAAAGGCTAGGGCTTTAGAGTTCTTTTTTTTCTGGACGACAGGACAGAATCACTGTAAACAATTGCCTTTCTCTGCCAGGGAACTTGTTCATTTGCGCCTTAGCGTGCTCACGTGCTTCCGCATACAAGCTGCTTATTTAGCGCTAAGTTATTACGCGCAGCCGCAAGCGCTCGGCCGCACCGATAAAGGTTGAAAAAAGATCAAATAATCCTTATCGCCGAGCTGACCCAGGAAACATAACGGCACGTAAGAAGCGCAATATGACATTTATCAATACGAGAGACATTTTAAACAGCGTACAGTTACAATCTGGTCATCATCACTGACTGACATCTGAGCAAATGTGTTCATTCTGTATCGGCTGAGAATAATGGGAAAAGCCCTTGCATTATTGCCAGCTCTTCCTGGAAGCTATAGAGCCTGTCATTAATCCCAACTGTCTGTAAAATTGAAGCAATAAAAACCACTCGCTGTACATCAAATATCTCAGCAGTGATGCTCGAGAAAAAATATAGATCCGCAGACAAATAAAGAGATTTATCCGTGATTGTTTCAGTTAAGATTCCTGGGCTCCCCGCGTTCCCTTTGTTGTACATGAGAGAGACATTACACCCATGGCAGCCCATGACCTCATTTGCCGAGAAGAAATTTAATTAACAAGGCAAACATTGTCTGTGACAATGCCTCTGCTGAGACTCCAGCAGATAGCAGCTACTGCCCAAACCGGCATCGTAACAGTGTGACAGGCGGCCTTAAAAAACACACACATCCACTCCCGCAAACACGGGTGGTATTAAAGCGCTGCTTTGAAACGGCACGTTTTTCTAACACCCGGGCCAATAAGAAAATAAACACGCCGCAATAATTGCTCCAGACCCTGCGCAGCAGTCGGCTGTCCACGCGCTCATGAAAAAAAGATGTGTGGAGTTTTGACTGCAGATGCCAGCTGAGCTGACAATATGCTCTTGGTTCCCAGCCACATAAAGAGAGGGTGGGACCCTTCGGCCTTTTGCACCATAAAGCCATTCAAATCTCTTTGTAGCCCACTGTAAAGTGCTTGAACAGAAAGGGAGGGCAACGATTTGGCAGCACATGGCACGAGAGGCATTGGACGGCTGTCATTCATGAGGAGTGTCTGTATTTCTGTGTAGCTGCCCTAGGGTGGGGTGTTAGTCATTTAGCCCAGGGAGGCTGATTACAGAGCTGTGTTGGCTGAGATCATGTGGACAGAACGGGGACAAAATAGAAATCAGTGGGCAGTGGATGCTCGGGCCTTGCACAGTTTACACTGCTGTGACACGATAAACAGCCCATCATTTAGCCACACGTCAGCTGAGGCTTCAACCTCCGGCGAAGCATCTCCACACAGCATCTCTGAACATAAACACTGGTTGTGGGCCATCACCATAACGCCTTTAAACTTCAAACTTCATTTGAACGAAATTTCAATTGAGGGAGTAAACAGGAAGCAGTTCAAATTTGAATAAAAGGATGTAGAATTAAAATGACTTGAAATAAAAAAAAACATGGCTGTCAAGTGAAAAAAGCCTTTGATAGAACAGAGTGACAGATTTGTAGAGCAATAGAATGGAAGAGTGATAGATAGACAGAATGACAGACAGTTAGAACAGATAGAAACAGACCAATACAATGAGGAAATGACAGACAGACAGATAGAGAAGTTTGGCCAATTCAATTATTCAGTTCTGAACAGCATCTTTGAACAGAAATTCCAAACAGGCCAGAGACTTTTGGCCTGTATCCCGACACCTTTGATTTCTAAAGCTTTTTTTTCTGCCTTTGCGACATGCATGATACCATTCAAGGCTTGGATGAATTGGATAGTTAAACTCAGTTGTGTCTTCATGTGCCTGGAAATGCCTTCCGTGCTTTGTAAATGCATTCCATAATGTACACAGAGAGTTTTTTTCCACCCATTATTGTAAGAGCAATGCCTGAACAAGCAGAACAATAACAGAGCTAGTGCTCCATTACCCCAGCTTCCATTCATGCTAATGATGTGCACCATTACTCTTCTTCCTGCTTTGGCTCCTGCGCTATTTCCCTGACTTATGGTGCCATATATAACAAGCAGAATCATACAGGATGTAGTGGTTCTTTATGATGATGTAGGGCACGAGCCGAATCGACACCAAAATAACACCAAGGTGTTGCTGCGTTGGCTTCGCTCCTCCTTTTCCTCGGGATTATCTAGTGTGAAAGCATGTAATTGGGTCTGTGAGGATATTAAACTCATAGCTAAAGAGGCTGCATCAAAAGCAAAAAGCACGGCAAAACAATTTTAAGCCTAATTTGGTATGAGACACGACCGGCCCAGTGGCGGCACGCAACAGAGTCATTTACGATAAGGATTAAGCTTGCGCAATCAAAAGATAGAACAAGATAATGTGGCGAGATACATTTGGAACACAAGCAATTAATGGAGGAAGCATGACACGAGCTGCTAAAGATGAAGGAGGAGAGGAGCTCTCAGCACTTCATCATTATTAATGACAAAGACGCCTGCGTCCCGGCCGTCTCCGGGTGCCTGCCGCTGAGGCTGCCGTATGGTTTGGGGAAGCCAGACGGAGCTGTCAGAGGCCCGTCCGGATACCGTGGCTGCTGTCTATTACTCATGTGACTAGTGAACCCACCAGGCAGAAAATGACTGGGTTCACAAGGTGATTAATGAGCTCTCGACCGCCGCACGTCAAAATATGACGCCGATTGTTAAGCTGCCGGCCCTCTCCCAGGACGGGCCCTATAACGCACTTTCATTGAAAATCAATTTGGTGTTTCCCTCAAAACGGGAATCGCAGTGTCTTTATTCATTAACACAGTGACATTATGTTTAAACGGTGCAGTTCGTCTCAGTCCCACAGGCAGGACGTGCAATTGTTTTTCATCTCAAAGCACTTCCAGCCAGATATATTTGGTCGCTGGCATAGTATATTGCTGAAAGAGCGTATTATATAGGGTGGTAAAAGAAGGTTCCAAAAGATTGGTTTCACAGCAACGCCACAGAAGAACCATTTTTGGTTCCCCAATGAACATTTCAGTGAACAGTTCTTAAAAGATTGATTTCTTTACTAGTGTGAAAAACATTTTCTTAAAATAAAGATTCCGAAAGTGGGTTTCATGAGCGATGCAATAGAAACAACCATTTTGGGTTCCAAAAAGATCTAAAAAGATTCTTTAAGATTCCCAATATGGAAGAATATTTACACTTTCAATGAAGCCTGTATTCATAATACATTATAAGGGTATTCCTGGGGCATTATAATGAATGCATAATGCATTAGTATGCTATACTAACACTTTATTTTGATTGTTCCTCAACAGACATGAGTATAGGATACTTTACAAGTATGTAAATATTGTACCTACCCCACCTAAGTCTACTAAAACTTTTAGGTTTATATAATAAACACTGCATTTTGTTCAGTATAGTGTTTCTACACTATAAGGGTCACACAGGGTTTTAAAAGGAGTGTCCATTCAGAAAAAAGGTTTTAAAAAAGGGGGTTTCTACAGCAATTACTTTTGGTTCTTCGAACATTTCAGTCAACAGTTCTTTAAAGATACACTTCTAGAACTCTTTTGCATAAGAATGAACATTTTGTGCAATAGAAAGGTTACATGGATGTTAAAGCTTCTAGGAACTGTTCATTTTTAACAGTGTAGAAAAATCATTTGTGGTTCCCCAAAGAAACGTTCAGCACACAGAACCATTTGATTCTTAGTGTGGAAAAAAAAAAAAATATATATCCATTATAAAAAACATCACGTTGGGTGGTAAAAAAAAGGGTACACTAAAAATAAAGGTTCCATGCAATATAAGAATAAATTTAATTTCCTCATAGAACCTTTCAATGAACACTTTTTAGAAGAAGCTTTTTTCTCTTTTTTCTCTCATAATTGTTCTATATGAAGAGCATTTTAATTATTTTAATGTTACTTTTCATCTTTTATGTAACGGAAGACCTCAATAAATATAATATCTTCTTCAAGGAACTGTCAATAACAATTAAGAATGCCTCTTTTAAGAAAGTATAAGAACCATTTTCGGTTCCCCAAAGAACCTTTGAGTGAACAGAAACTTTTTTTCATCAGTATGAAGAACATTTTTGAATAATACACAGCACCAAGAACATACACACAAACCTTTTGTCCAATGAAGGTTCCACGGATGTTAAAGGTTCTTCATGGAACCATACATGCCAATAAAGAGCAGGACAGGAGTCCACAGAGAGCATTTCCCAAATAGATGTAGATGGGCGATGTACAGTAGCACATGGGAAGGGAAAACGTAACGACACATTAAACGAATTAGTTTTCCAATGGGCCCGCAATAAAAACCAATGATCCAGCAATCACCTTGCGCTAATATTAGAAATGAGAGAGAAATGTCAGGCTATGAGGAAAATGACCTCTCATCTAGTGTTGCCTATATTTTCCCGGCGCTTACAGCACAAACACGACGCGAGAGCTGGGCCATTCGGAGATCAGCGGGTTAGTTCGCAGGAGACCGCGCTAGATGGAGACGTGCATTTGATCTGCGCATCATCGTTGAGGAAGCGAACGTGACAGAGCAAAGGGTGCTTGATAAACAGACGCTATCTGGGGCACACACTTCAGAAGAGGCCTCTCTAGGGGAAGCCTAAAACCCCAGGTATAACAAAGAAACCCAAAGCAAATTACCCTGACAGGGATGAAACAATAGCAAATTGGACAAATGATATAATGTAAGTCCTATAGTCCCCAGCAGAGCGTGGTTGTTGGCGGCGCTCAGAGGGAATTGGAAATAAGAATAGGCTTTGATGGTAAAGGTCAGGCAAGACAGTAGCTCCCAGCATGGCCTCCTCATCGAAACATCTCACATAAAATCCCTCAGAAACAATCTCTTACCCAGTGTGCCCATTGTAATGTTGTTGTTAATAATGCATTGTATATAAAAGGACCCAGTTTTTATTTCTCAAGAGAGAAGCTTGTGTGCTTGTGGCTTGCGAGGGAAGATTTGAGGAACAATTGTGACAAGCTCAGAGACGGATTTTTGCTAAACTCAATAAATCAAAGTGCTGGTATTTCACTGTCATAAAGCTCTTGGTAGCTCAGTGATAAATAGCCTCGGTGTTAGACAACTCCTGCAAATGAGTCCATGGCAGAGAGGAGGAACAGGATAACTATTACGAGTGGTGAGAGGCCAAGCGCCTGATTTTATGACCCGCCTGTGCCGTTTAATATATTCTGACAAATTCCCATTAAAAATGTATTCATTATTTTGTCTACATGGAAGGGGAGTGCAGAGGTTGTCTAAGCAATTTCACAATGAACCGGGCTCCTTTCAGTGCTGTGATGAAGCAAAATAAAAGTCACAGGATTTGAGAATGAGAGTGGAAGTCCTCATATCAGTGAGTTTGACTCAGATATTAGCACAGTGACACACACACACACACACACACACACACACACACACACACACACACACACACACTTTACAATCCATATTCTGGTCTGTATTCTGAAAAAAGATGTATGGGTGTTTTATCAACTACAGGCATATTTGGCCTTGTGGGAGATAACCTCTCTTCATACTCTCACTACTTTTTCTATTTTGTCCACAAACAACCTCTAACACTGTATTTACAAATATCACAGGATAAGTTTTTTTTCTTTTACATCTCAAAGTAATGATTATTTCCGCCACAAAGTCATTTCCAGCTAGTCTCAAATGATGTTTTGTGTTTACATCCTGTGATGGAAATGACATTTGGAATAAAATGGCAGGCTTCTTTATCACACTAAGGCTATAATTTTGCGTAACATATACTCATACATACTTTAAAAAATGGGTTTTAACACTATTGATATTTACCTTATTTTTCTCATTTTTCATTTTACGTATGTTGTATGTTTATTGACACAGTTGTCTCCATGGTAACACACACACACACACACACACACACACACAAAGTGCCAATTATAATCATATAGACTGTTTATTAGTACTTATAAAGCACATATTCTGCACATTGCCATATTCTACATTACTAATCCAATGCCTCATTTTAACAACTACCTTACTAGCTATTGATAAGCAGCAAATTAGGAGTTTATTTAAGCCAAAGTCATAATTAATGGTTTGTTAATAGCTATAATTGCACCTTAAAATAAAGTGTGACCACAAACAGCTAAACATCCTTACAAACATAGTTATTGTAATACTTCTTTATAAACCAATCAAGTAATCTAAATTCAAATCAGCTAAGACGTGCATCTTATTTTCACACTGTGCACATCTGGAAACGCTCACTTTTGCCATTTTTATACTGCATTTTCTTAATTTCGGACAATAATTTAATCAGCTCATTAATTCCCATTCATGTCCGCTCACACAAGAGCCTGATAAATGGCAAATTATCTGTCGCGAGACTCAAACAAATGCCGAACATTATTGTTTTTTTTTTTTATGTTTGCTTTAAAAAACTGTCAATCACAATAGTTTAACTAATGGAAGATCAATATTCTGGATAAAAATGTTGACATGACAAAATACTGATTAATGCAGGCATATGCCAGCTGTTTTATTCTAACCATCATCTGAACATTGGCTTAATCTGCTGACGGCAACCTTGCTAATGCACTGACGAGTCACTTGCACAATCAGAAAACGACCAAATTCTCACTAATATGGGAATATTCTTGTGCAAGTAAATGTTATCATTGATTCACGCGTTGACAAATCAATTACAGCCCTGTTCAAAAAGCCTAAATGTCTAAGTCATTCCACAGGCCAGAGGCCACCACTGTGTGAGTTCAGCTGAAGCCTTTCCCATGGTGGGGAAGGGGGCTGCTCTAGTAATCTCAGTCTAGACCGTGTGCTCCACGGCAGCAGGAGGCAACCATTCCCGCTCATTAATCACCCGCCGCCGACACCAGAGACATCCTGCCCTCTCGTAAGGACTAAATAACTCCTGCCATCATGAGCAACAGCGCGCCTAAGCACCTGGAAAACTCGCAGAGATGCTGCTTTTTTGCCTTTGTTTATGTGGGCACTCATCAACACGGCGAGAGGCCTGGGTGTTTGGGACGGCCGGCCATTTGGACAAGCTCCCTACTTCCCTTGACCAGCAGGGTGCCTGCAGCCCAGGCCAGATCAGGCTGAACGAGAGAGAGAGAGAAGTGAAAGGATTGTCTGCTTTGCCTCATTACAGACTCATTCCAACACTAACGGCAAGACACATTCGGCAGCACATAGCACTGCCGTAAAGACCAGTTCGGGATGTGCTTTCCGGCTATTTCAACCACAGAACACAAATGAAAAACCCAGAAAAGAATGATCCAGGAGGGAGGAGGGGCATTACCATGCATTTGCATCTCTGCTCTCCAGACACGGAGTCAGATTGATTAATGGAGACAGGGCTTGCAAAGTCATAACAGGGCTTCTGCTCAGGTTAAGTGGTGCTTAGATTGTTTTATATTGCCTGTGATTAGAGGATGAAGCTGAAGAGTTTGATCGCTAAGAGTTCACACCCTTTCTAATCAGTAGGGGCCTTTCGATCCAACCTGCCCTGGCAACTTCAATCAGACATGCTTGAGCCATTTCCCTGAGCCTGACAACCCATTCAAGAATAGAATAGAAAAAAAAAACAAAACAATGAAGGGAGAGCAGGGGACAAATGAACATTTTGTGTCGACTGTGATTTTGAACTAAATGAATAGCGGTAATGTACTTATTTAAGTCAGAATGACCACTCTTAAATTGGTGGAAGATACCATTGGATCCCCGACAGCACACTGTTAGATGCGACTATTCTGCGCAGATTTAGGGGGAAACATTCATATCTTGCAGGTTTATGTGTATTATGCAGGTTATATGGAAATTTCCATTGCTGAAAAAGGTGACTAGGATGTTATACGAATTTTGTTGCTGTTGTTGTGGTTGTTAGGAAGATCAGATGAAGACGACAAATAGTTCAGGAATATTTGTATTGTTTCTCAAGATAATGTTTTTACCATTCACCAGGAAAATCGTAAGAAAGATCTTTTAAGAAAACAATAGCACACTTGCCTTAATGTGCACATTCCACATGGCTTGTTCCACATATTTTCCTAGAAGATAAGTAAAAATAAAATGAATTAATTAATAATCGTTAAGGTTTATGTGACACTTTTTTTTATTATTACAGTGGTCCCCAACACTACTTAACCTGTACACGTTACCCATCTGTCTCTACACAAAAACATTTGATGGTCTGTCAACTGCACAATGACCTATTTCAGACAATGTGCAGCTTCTGACAAGTCTATGACTATGTCCAAGGCCTGAAAAAAATGACAGTATATGATTAAGATGTCAAGACACGTGTGAATTATGTGTGTAACATCCTGTCTTTTAATAAATAAATAACTGAATAAATAAATAAAAATAAGTCTATATCAGATAGACACCTAGAGAGAGAAGTTCATAATGAACTTCTAATATAACACATTTTCAATAATAAGATTATTGCGTATTATTAAAATATTATTTGTATTATTATTTGTATTTGTAAGATTTAATAATGAAAAAATTAATTACATAACATTATTATAATTATAAATAAATATAAATAAAAATATATATATATATATATATATATATATATATATATATATATATATATATATATATATATATATATATATATATATATAAATATATAAATATTTGAAAGCAACATTTTTATTTCCATTGTATTTAAAATTTTAATGATTTAAATAAAATACAATAACAAAAATAATTTATTTCAATAATATTATAAAATTACTACATGTTTATTTTAACACAACTTTTTTTGCTGTTAATGATAATTAAGAACATTAATAAATGACAAAATTAAATGCTACAATAATGAATAAGAACAAACATAAACATATTATTTGCTGTTTAAACGTAAGCTTAATAAGGCATTGCATTGTTTTGTATACAGAGAGCTACTTGTATTACGCAGAGAGTTCCTTCTTTTGCAGAATGTTCCAAATCAGTCACTTAAGGTTTTTTTTCAATTGGATTGCTGCTTTAGTGAACAACTGTCTACGTAGCCAGCAAGCAGCGAAGCAGGTTTTGAAACAGAGCTCAAACGGCCAATGCTAACTCGCTAACGCTAGCCACCGCATGGCGAATAAACACATCACTGTCTTCTTTTGACTTGTGTCTGTAAGATAGCTATAGCGAGAATCATCTGTCAGGGGAGCTTCTCATAGCGCCGCTCCTCTTCCCTTTCAAATGCACTGGGTAAGTATTTTAATTAGTTGGCTAATTGTCTAAGTAATTGGTAGACAACTTAGCTCTAACAGTAATCAATCTCAACAGGGCTGTGCTCTATCACATCAAAGGATCTGTAATTAAGACGGCTAACTGTGGGACGGTCTTTAGCCTGATGCTATGGCATGGGGGTGGATGATCCCTGATAAAACTCGGCTGAGCAGATGAGGCCTCCAGTGAGCTCAGGGGAAGAGAGAAGAGCTTATCGTGATGTGAAGAATATTCCAGGGTTCAGATAAATAAAGGCACCTGGGAAACAGTGCATGATAGCTGGCCAACAAGTGAACGTGTTTTCATGTCTTACCTTCGTTTAATTGTTTAGCAAACTTCTACAACAGTAGGTATAATTAGAGCATCAGCTCTTTACGGTGCAGAATATTTATTGGCTGAATCTCTTTCTTTGTCACTAATAGGGAACAATATCTCATTATAAGTGTGGAGAAGCAATTTGCCGAATCCATATTTTGCTGTATCAGATTTCATTTTTGGTTTTGTCTAGCCACAGCTATCAATATCTTTAATTTATTCTCATTTCACAATGCCTTTGCTCTCGGAGCAGGCAATTATATATTTGGGATGAAAAGACTAATCATTTCTTAAATTCTTCTATTTAGGGGAATTTTAATCTAGCCATTGAGGAAAACAAGACCCGTAATGAACAATTATACAAACAGTCAATTTCTATGTTGTGCAGACGACTTAATTAAAATTAGTAATGAAAAATGAGCGGGTCTTTGTGAGCAGCCGTACTTATCAATTTTCAAATAAGGGAATTGAAATGTTTTGCCTTCCTACTTTGGCAAGGTAATGAAAATGACCTTACTTGCAATAAAGCATGATTTATTTACAAATAAATGGAAACATTAAAGTTATTATTAATTATAGAACCCACAAGCCCAATTCAAATATATCAGAACTATATAATGAGTGAAAATGAAACTATTATTCACTGTGCTACGCAAACTCCCTCACATGCACGGTAAGAGTCCCAACACTCGCTATTCCTTCGGACACAAGCTTGTGTTTGAGGCTCTTTTTTGACAGGGGTGTTCGGAACCTTTCCAACGCACAAAAGTAGAAAAGCATTCTTTTTAAGAATTGTTCAAAGATTCTTTAAGGAACCAAAAAAACGTTCTTTTGAAAGCTTGATCTTTAAGAGCGTATATGATCAGATACAGGAGTAAAGTTGCTGGCTCTTGAATATTACTCCTCTTTGAGACAGTGGGGCGCTTGGGTCTGGGAGGCTGTTAGATCCGTGTGTGGGCTGAGGATTTCCTCATTAGTCTGGATCAATGTGTATTCACTCCACATCACTTTGATCCAATGTAGAAGAAATGGTGTGTACACCACACAACAACTCTGAAAACTGTTAGAGTCGAGTCCCCGGAGAGAGCTTCATTTGTTCTTATACTGACTCCTACTATAGCATCAATATAAAAAAAACGAACTTTTTTTTTTTTTGTGCGTTAATTATGCTCAGAAACGCCTTTAGTGTTACATCGGGCGCCGTGTGTGTTGTCTGTTACTGGAGCATAATTACGCGTGCGTCTAATTTGTTGATCTCAAACACCACAGCAGGCAAGCTGTTTTAAAAGATCAGATTACAGTCGTGGAAAACTGATAGCAAATTCATGCATGTTCGAGCCTAAGTGGCTAATTATGGCGCGGCTGCCCTGTGAGATACCTGCGAGCTACCCTGCGAGCCATCAGAGGAAATTAAAATGGTCCTCCTCCTGTTCCCTACCCCTCCGCCTGCAGCAAGGGCCAATACACAGAGTGGCACTGACAGATTGACAAATAAGGTTAATAAGTACTTTCCACTTCTCCTAAAGGCTAATCAAATATTAATCCTTGCAGTGTGGTCAGCAGAAAAATAACAAACAATTGGTGGAGAGGAATTGATTGAATTGATTCGCCGCCGAGGCTTTTGAAACCAAATTCCCTGAACATCTTTGAAAACATTTGCACATTCAAGGGAAACGCACAGCTCGGTTTCTTTTCAAAAACTTTAAACTGAAGGCACCAAAGCTTCATTTTTAATGTGCGTAGTAGTGTATGCATTTTATGCGATCAAGATAATGAATATAAAAACTGCTAAATGATGAAATTATAAAATAACTGATTTAAATATAATGTGATATATTTTAAAATGGCATTTATTCCTGTGATGGTTGAATTTTATTAGTGTTAAAAATAGCTGTGCTGCTTAATATTTCTGTGGAAACCATCCATGATACTTTTTTAACATCTCAAACAGAAAGTTCAAAAGAACAGTATATGCCTGTCTGTGTGTATGTATATATGTGTATATATATATATATATATATATATATATATATATATATATATATATATATATATACACACACACATACACATTTATACATTGTATATACTGTTTATTACAATAAATGTTAAAGGTTTTACATTTTTAAGCACATTTCAGAATATGATCTATACCTTTTAAAGTATAATTGTATTACAAAAGAGACTAAGAGACTAATTACATACATAAATAATGATTATTTCTTAGCGAGTGTGAATCGATCGAACACAAACAGCAGAAATAGCAGATCAATGCAATAACCTCCCACGGGTAAATAAAAACAGAAACAAGAGAAGCAGACGGCCTGATGAAATACAAAAATATACACAGATATTGAAAGGAAATTGGAAATCAAGCACTCGGCAGCAATAGGGGAACATTACTGTGACAGCTGATAGCAGTTGTGATAGGACAGTTTCGTGGGCTCTGTTTTTCAAGTCCCTTGCTGATTCCGCCTCACGTTTTTTTTTTTCCTCTGCACTGCTTTCACTAATCACAAGCCCCAGGACATCTCAGGGCCTAGTGGACTATGTCTGCAGCCCTACACACACGCACTGATAGGACAAAATTGGATCCAGTGTGAATGCAAAGAAGCTTATCATCCAACATTTCCAGGCTCTGCTCCCTCCTAGAGCATATGTCAACATCATTTATTAGATGTGGCACGGGACTAAATAATGTATGATCACAAAACGAAAGAAAAAAAAAAAAAAATCTCACCCAGCAGGTGGGTGGAATAATATTTGGAAAGAATATGAAAATTATTAATAGAACCCCTCGAGGGAGAATTATTTGTTAACATTATCCGGTAAGTCATTGGGGGTGCTTCAAATCTATGATTAATCATATAGAACATTTTCAATAATAACGATATTATGGAGTGAAGGCTTTCTATTTACTGCTGGGTCTAAACAAAGTAGACCCTCGTTTAGCGAATAAGTGCCTTGATTCCGATGGTGATTCATGCACATTCCTCAGGCTCATTTTCTCTCTGGACGGAGCTCAAATGCGTGGTTTTTACGGCTCTTTTCCCGTTTGTTTTGGAAAATTGAATAATCCATAAAAAACAAACATATTTACATTCTAAATGCATTTGCATTTTAACAGAATGCATAAAATACTGCATAAAACCTGATGCATGGAACAGCATTACACACTAATTTTAATGAAAATATGGACACAACAAGGATGATTTGATGTCGCATAATGCACGTATGCACCTTAATTTGAATTTTGGCCTGCACGCTTGTAGTGCTCCCCACTGATATGGCCTCTAGCTTACAAACAATAGCTGAGTCTGCACAAGCAGTTTATACATTAATGTATGGAGCTCCAGCTGGGGGTGTGAGATGTGTGTGATATAACACTTAGGGCACTAGGGAACCTCTTCTCCACATCACAAACACACAAGCAGAACGTTTTACAGGGCATGCACTCGCTGAGAAGATAAACAGCACAATCAAAAAGCCAAAACACAAAATAACACCATCGCATTTTACTGGGTTCAATTTATAGCAACCGCATATAACCTGCGTGCAATTGTCAACTTGTAATTACTCAGTGTTATTGTAATTAATCAAGTTACTTAAATTTTTATTTCAAATCTGATGTGCGATTCATTGCAGGTTCCCTCTTAGGTGCATGATTAAAATGCATACATTTAAATGGAATGATAGATCAAGAGCATGATCTATGTCTATATGTCGTACTAACAAGAAATTAGGCTTCTAAGCACATTTTGAGAATAGTAGCTCTAATCCAAATTTGCCAAAGTTTGTTTGAAATATGGTTTCTGTCTAGTGTGGGGGATTGGTTGGTGAATCTTTCAGGAGGTTACATCAATACAACAGTAGATAGAGTCAATTGATCAGTGGATCATTCATTCAACCAATTTGTTCAAATTCATTCAGGGACGTAACAAGGGTCTTTTGGACCATATCATTGAATCAATCACTCAAACGATTTGTTAAAAAAAAAAAAGATTAATTTAGGAAAGGAACAAGACTTTATTTAGGAATGAAACAAGACTTCAGTGACTCGAGTGAGTGAGCTTTTATTAGCATGCATATTACTAGCATATTAGCAGTTTATTAACACTTAGATATTATGAATGACCTTATTCTACAGCCTAAATCCCACCCAATACCTAAACTTAACAACTACCTTAATTATTTATAGGCAGCAATTACGTGATTACTCGAGGCAAAAGTCTTAGCTAATAGCTATTTAACCCCTTAGCATTACTAACGTCTCCTTTTGAATGGGATTTGTACCTCAGGAGGGACATTCGAATGCTATGGGGTAAATATTAGCGAGAAACCGGACCTTTAAAAAAAAGTGTGACTGAATGTACATAATTCGGCATAACATTCTGTGGCTTGGTTTGGGGAAACAAAATTGTGTTTAAAACATAGGTTACTCAATATTAATTTCCACACATGTCCCTGAAGCACAAAACCAGTCTTAAGTTGCACAGGTTTATTTGTAGCAATAGCCAATAACATTGTTTGGGTCAAACTTGCAAACATTTTTCAAAAAAAAAATCATTAGGATATTCAGTATAGGTCTTATATAGATCTTATATAGGTATAGATCTTATTATAAATTTATAAATTTCCTACTGTAAATGAGTAAAAACTGACTTTTTATTAGTATTATGCATTGCTAATAACTTAATTTAGACAACATTAACAGCTTTTTACTTAATATTTAGATTTTTTCGCACCCTCACATTGCTAATCTTTAAAGCTTATTCGTTCAGTTTTCAGATGATGTATAAATCTCGATTTCCAAAAATCGACCCCTAAGGTTTTGTGGTTCGGGATTACATATATTAGATATACATAGCAATCAGGCTAATATTTTATCAAAGTAAATATAAGATTCTTATGTTACTGTATAGATGTGGAAAAAGATGTGAAGTGTTTACAACAGTCCCTGGTCTCCCCTACTACACATAGTCTGAAGTAGAGACTTCAAACTGCCAAGCCCAGCTCACATATTCAATGCTAGTCATAAGTATCTTTATAGCTAGATGAGCAATTCCTCCAAATTCACTCCGGAGATACTGTGTAATTGACTCCACATCTAACAGTATGGAACAAATCCTACTAGCAGAGGCTAGTCCACAAATTGCATTAAAAACACTCAATTGGCCTGGGATTGAAGTGAGCCACATGTCCCTCCTTATCCCATTAAACACGGGGCTGCTAAACTTGCTGACGCACAGGAAAGCAAGCCCTAACCTGTTAGTATGTAAAAGAAATTAAAGCAAAGAGTTAAAGAAAAAGCGCAAAAAGGGAAAACAGGAGCTCGCGTTTGTACAGAGGAGCTTGATAAAATGAAAACAAAACGAGCTCTGTCAGCGCTGTCAATCCTCCTCACTGCAGCCCATCCAGAAACAAAGAGGGTCCAACTGTCACATCATCCCTAGAACATGTTACAGTCCTTTTGATTACATGTAAACAGGTTTTGACATGGGTCTGCTTTAATGTGTAAGACATGCAGAAAATGGGGGGGGGGGTGCGTGCACACAACTGAACCTGTCAACAGCCGCTACCTGCTTTAAATCTGTAACCCCCGTTTCAGGCAATCTGTGGGAACCAGGCCTGCGGAGTCTAATCCTGTATTTATCCACACCCCCCTCTTCTGTATCACACTTTCAATTCCACTTGCTGCCTCCTTTGTGCGATTTTCATTTGATCTTGACTTTAAAATTCACAATCTATTCAAGGTTTTTTAGTTGGTTTCACGCCGTGGCCGTGAAGCTCTATTTATGTACCAGATTTTTTGGAATTGCAAATCAAGGAGTGTGTGATTTGGGGAAATGCTAGTACGACGTTTCCTTGCACTCACCTTTTATGAGCCCCGTAGATTTAAAATGTTAACACAGGACTTTATGCAGGGCTGATCGGGGCCGTATTAGTCAGTCATTGGTTGTGCTATGGAGACTTGTTCTGGTTATCTATCGGTAGCCCGTGTCGCTAGATTCGTCTCTGCCTTAACACAACTCTGATTAATGGCTCAGGTGATGTCTAGACAGCTTGCCAGACATCAATGAGCGGCCGTATTAATATTGAGTGACAGAGTGAGTGATGGGGACAGAGTTGTCCTCAGTTAGTAATTAGCACTCTCAAAGGGAGAAATCCCTCCCTGTGTTAAATATTCCCACCTCTGACCGGTCCCACTGCAGGGGCTCCATGATAAATCCTGTATTATCCAGCAACCCAAAACTTACTTTACTGCAGCTCTGCTCAAAGTTTTCAGGTGCGGCCCATTTCAGCATTAAAGGTCGGACCACCTAAATCCACTTTCATTAAGACTGCTGATACGTAATCATGCAAAACTGACGTCTTGTTTAAGGTTAATTAATGCTTATTTATGGAATGAACCAATTATTATTATTATTGCTAAATTGCCTAAATTAGTTAAACTCAATCTCAGTGTTAATGCTTTATGTAAATAACATTTATATGAACTTTTTTCTTTTTACGCTACGCTTCAAAAGTTTGATATCAGTTTGAAAGAAGTCTCTTATCTTCACCAAGTATGCTTTTTTAAATAGAAAATACTGTAAAATCTTGTGAAATGCTATTAGAGTTTATAATGATTTTCTATTTTAATGTATTCCAAACATCATTACTCCAATCTTCAGTGTTACATGATGTATTTGTAATCACACTAATATGCTAAATTGATGCTCAAGAAACGATGTTGATTTATATTTTCATGGAAACTATGATACTTTTTTTTCAGGACTGTCTGATGATAGGAAGAAAGAACAAAACTAAAATCGATTTTTCGATTATAAACATTATACATATATTTATGTCGCATTAGATCGATTTATTGCATTCTTGCTGAAAAGTATAACTTTTTTTAAACATCCTGCTTATTACTGTCTGTTTATTTATTCAGCCAGGCGATATGCAGCCCAGGTGAAATTTTTGATGGAGCACCAGAGAAGCCCCGCTATAATGTTTTTGGTAGCGCACAAGCCAAGAGTACAATAAATGGCCAGCGCTTGGCTTGAACATATCAATCAGCCATCTCAAAGTGCAGCCAATGGGAATACGAAAAGCTTGTGAGGTGGTTAGACAACACTCGTCTGGTTTGAGCGTGTGGCCCCTCGTGCGGTTCAATGAGCCGAACAACAAGGAAACTAAATAACCTTTCTCATAACAAATAGATTTGTGAAATGTCAGGATGCATTTCACTGCAGCTCCACAGACACTTGTGCAGAGAGAGCTGAATGTGAAACTCACAAATGAGCCTGGCAATGTTTTCAACACAAGCCCTGTGTCTACATGCAGGAATTAATGGATCTGCTCTAATAATATACTCTTTACTCAAGCGTTAGCGAGTAATATGAAAAGCTTGCCACTGAGATGCTGACACACCATTCGCTTGCTTCGAAACCATCAAGTATATATTTTCTTTATTTGCCAAATACTCAAAAGAGAATCTTATCACGAGAAGGCAAACAAGTTCGTCAATATTACCCACACAAGGAAAAAAATGCATATGTGTGAGCCAAAGACAACACGGAAACGACGCCATCCAGGCTTTTAAAGCACATGTGCTGGAAGCCTTTTACACCACACAGACCAAACCAATGGGAAGCAAACAATTTGCATGTCTTAGACAATGCACACATAAACACACAAATTACGTTGTTCTGGAACAGCTCATCTGTCATAATTCCTTTAAGTGGCTGAGGGAGAGTAAGCCGGTTTGAATGGTGAGGAGGTATATTTTGGCTTGCTGGGTAATACCCTTGAGTAATATATGCAAAAGAATTCTGTATTGCTCAAGAGCTTCGCCGTCTCTGCAAACAAACACTGAATTTCTCATATGGACTATAATGAAATATAATTCCAAAGAGCATAACACAGCCTCTTCATTTTAAATAGAGACTCATATGTCTTTAATAACTCGGGAGGAGACATATAGAGAAGAAACAAGGGATCAATCTTGAAATGTCACAGAGAAATAAATTTGGAAGTTTGGAGCAGCCCTGCAGCAAGACGCGCTGGCGCAAAAACAGCAATGAATATATTGAGCGCTATGCATCCAAACAAAGCATATATGTACATGCGAGCCCTCTACAGTCAGAACGGCCGGTGGAGTGCTTTCTAGAAACCCAGCCGGATAATAACAAAGCCGAGAGGCTCAGCAAACGCAAGACCGCCCATGTCACATTTTACTCAGTCATCCCGGGCCACACGTGCGCCTCAGTGTTGACATTTGTGTTGATATTGTCATTGTCGAGAACAGTGCTGACATGGATTTATGTTGGCCGTTTTTTTCTCCCAAGGCTTATCATCAACATTTCAATGGCTTTTTTTAAGATGGCCCGTCATTGGTTGACTCGCTGCATCTTACCCAAAAACATTTCGCGAACAGAGTTAAAGCTGAGTGACCTTATCAAAGACTTTGGAGTCATTCAGTTCACCGACGCAACACAACATAAACACTTAATGAGACGCATGAAACAAGCGCTTATGAATATTAGGACGTTGGTGTGTGACATTACTTTTAATATTAGCTGGATTTCTAAATTACACAATTTCCATAAAATGTTCTTGATGGGATAAAGCTCTAACCTGCTTTATAATAAAGCTTGGCTAGTAAGGTTAACACTGAAGAGCTTTGTGCCATTAAAATTATGCAGAGAAACATTAGTTTGCGCATGAATCCCTTTTAATGGATTAGAGAGTGCGCTCGTAAATAGACTCCACGTTAGAGAGGTGTCTGCCAGAGTAACGGGCTGAAAGTCGAGGATAACAGCTAAACTTTACACACGTTTCAGTGGAAAAACTCTCCTAGTATGTGTCCGTGGCAGGAAGCAATCGCATAGCAAAAAGTCAGAAGCAAGTAGCTTGGTCTTGATAAGAAAGATTGCATAACGTATTAAATGGATAGTATATCCAGAAATGATAATTCTGTCATCATTTACTCACCCTCAGTGCCAGTCCAAACCTGAATGACTGTCTTCTGTGAATGACAAAAGAAGATATTCCGTTTTTGGCTGCTCATTGAAATGGAAATTACATTCAACAGGGCTCCAAAAAAGACACAAAATACCACTGAAGTATCATTCAAGTATCATTTAGATTTGACGCCGAGTCAGATTTGTTCATATAGAGCTTTAAGGCCCATTCCAGGTAAGGCCCATTCAAAACAAAAGCAAGAACTGTAATTATATTAGCATCCACACCAATGCACAGATATGTTTTGTTTATTATAAGCGGACAACGCAGTTATGTAGTTTGCTTCTTAAATTGCTCGAGCAGGATGGCTTCTGATTTGCTGTCAATGTTTTTAAAGTTCATGAGCCAGAAAAAGTTTGGAAAGTGATTGCAACTAGATGATGATGATGTGAACTTCCCTCTCCTCTTAAGTTACATCTATCATCCTCGGGGTGAACAGGCCTCGTCTCTAGACCTTGGCCTGCAGTTTTCATTTAGATCACAGTTTGCGGTTTTATCTAGGTAAATGCGTTTATGTTCGCGCAAATTATTTGTGATCCAGCTTCATCTACTGAAGAAGTGAGTAGAAGAGTTTTTATGAATCTCTGCAAATCACTTTCACTAGTATAGGCTAGTTAGCAAATTCTGCAAGTGAATTAAACAGTATCATGAGAACGCCTCGTCACTCCACAGAAGAGAGGGGCGGGGTCAGTAGAGCTCATTAGCATTTAAAGCAACATGGACTAGAATGACTTGCTAAAAAAAGAGCCAATTTGGAAGCATTAAAAAATGTGCTTTTTACACTGCTATTGAGAAATTTTAACCAAAGTATTTTATAGACTTCTCATTAAGACCCTAAAGAATCATATCAACTTGACCCAATCATGACCACTTATCCAGCCGCCTACTTTGGCTCATCCATTAAAGTTTGGAATGACATGAGGGAAATTAAATACAGGCAAAATTTTCTTTTCTGAGCGTGCTATCCCTTTAAGACCACTGACTAGGAAAATGCTTTTATTTTTCAGTGCAGCAGATGATAAAGTTTGAGGCTCACATAGAACAAAATCATTGGTGATGCACTGACTAAAGTGATATTTTTGCTGCTGGTTTTTGCACTTGCTCATAGTTTCATCATGTTGACGTAAGTAATGAAAGCAGCCGCTTCCAGTGGCGTTTATAAGGCAGCAGCGGCATGGAGACCCATCAGACCAAGCCTCTTCTCTGAGGGGTCTTTTTTTCCCTCTTCAGTCTGTGGAGCAACAGTAATATGAGCATTTTCTACCTATCAGTGGATAATGGATTTGGTATTGGGTTTTCCCATGACATTTAGAGGTTAATTTGCACTGGTTTCATGGTTACTTATTGACGGCTAGCCCGGATATTTGCATTCACTACGCTTTTTATTGACACAAATGATTAATATCCTGCCAAATCAAACAGGATAGCCAGTCAGAGGGGCAGAGCGTTGTGCTCACACTCTGTATATTTTGTAATCGGTTTCAGTTTTTTAGGATGCAGCAGCCAGATAAAAAAAGAGAGAGGATTATTCTAACCAAATTCCTTCCATGTTACTGTCATTGTTTTTGGCTTCCCCTCACAAATCCGAACCACTCTGCCAAATTCACAGCTACTGTAACTCACAAAGGCACTAGAACGCATTTCGCAATGAACACATCCATAAATCTCGTTTTCACCCATAAAATCATGACTTTTCATCACGGCTGACATATTCGCTCAGCTGACGGAGGACGGCGCAGTCATGGAGCCGCTGCTGCCGCTTTGATCCCATCCCTGGCAGGAACTGCAGGAGGAAGAGGAAGAGAAGATTCTTCACGGCCTGCTGTACAACTCTGACCCTGGATTTGTTTTCATCCCCTACTAATGTGCTGACAGGCTTGAAGAATCAATCATGTTACCGGTTCTTCCTTTCTCGGCACCTACTTTTTTTTTTTTTTTTACATAGGTCTTTGCAGCATCTTAAGTTCGGAAATCAACCATTTTACTGTCAAAAGTAATTTCTTGCTACTGTATATAAGAGTCTCGACTTTGCTATCAGCTTCTTAAAATTACTTTTTTGATCCATTGAAGATCCTTCACATCAGTGTATAGATTAAAAGTATTATGATAGCCTAACAGGTTTTATGAAGCACCAGTACATGGGTTTTTAGGACCATAAAACTTACAGATGTTATCTTTGGCATCATAAGAACTAAATGTCCTCCTGACCTTCTATAGCACTTTAGTATATTAAACGTTTTCTTACAATCTCAATCCAATGTGGTTATTGATCTTAAAAATGTTCTGTGTTCTGTAAAGGCATCACAATATATTCACAAATGACATCAAAAGAGTTGTTCTTTCTGTGACATCATACAAGCTTACAAACGATCTCCTGTGACGTCTTTGTTCTTCTGTGGAATTAGGAGCTTAAAATGTTTTTTTTTCAGACATGAAAAGAATCTTAAAATATTATGCTTTGATAGAAACTTGAATGCTCTCTTATATCATTCAAGCTTAAAATGTTGTCCTATGGTGTCGATGTTCATCAGTGGCATTAGGAGCTAAAGATGTTTTCCTATGTCATCTTAAAATATCCTCCAATGACCCAGAAAAAAAAGCTTAGTGAATTTAGTTTTCTTTTCCATGAACAGAACATAAGGAAAAAAATGAAAAATTAAATGTTTAAAAAAATATGTCCGTGTCCTCTGTTGAGGAATTTGTTTTGTTTTTTTATTCCAAAATATGTATAACGCTGATTCTTAAATGTGTTATAAAATATAAAACAATGATTTTTACATACAATTTGTGTTAAATTTCCATAAACTGGTTTTCCAATTAAACAAAATGTTATCTTATACTGTATCTAAATTGCACATAATGTTTAAAAAAGAAGTGTAACAGGAGTAATAATTGGGTAGATTTTCAGTATAATATCTAATATTTCATAAGAATATTGATATTTTCTTTTCCTATCCTGTGTAATAGACTTGCTCTTAGTCCTACAGTGGACACGTATGAAAAGATGACTTGTTTCAGGTCTCAGAAGGACATAAAAACTGTTCTCTAATGATATCAATGGCTCCGATGTCTTAAAATGTTCTGCTATGATGTCACAGGAACCTAAACATCTGATCCTATAATATCATAATTGCTCAAAATGTGTCCTCTGTGACGTTCTCAGAATGTTAAAAATGTTCTCTTATGATTTCAAATGAATCTATCATATCTTTTTTTTTCGTCAAAGGCATTAGAATCTTAAAATTGTCTCCTGTGACGTGACAGAAGCCTAAAACGTTCTATGACATCACGCAAGCTTGAAATCGTTCTCGTATGACATCACAGGAGCTTAAGAACGCTCTGCAACATCAGTGTTCTCCAGGAGCTTAAAAATGATGGCATCAGGCTGTAAAACCGTCTCGTGACCTTTAGATTTAGGAATGAATTATATAATGTTTATATAAGAGTATCCTTATACGATGTTGTGTGATGACATATTTCACAGTTCACTTTAACAAAGAACATCATTCTTTGTCGCTGACATGAGTTTGCGTGGTAAGAGATCATAAGTTTCAGGCACATCAGCGAGGAGGAAACACTGGCATAGCACCTTCAACACCGTGGTGAATCACATGGCTCCTGATATTCAGCAAACTCCACAATGCATCTTTACAGCCTCTCATCTCTCGCCTAATGCCGAGCAGTTGTGCTTAAATGTGTATAATTTTACATCCTCAGATTCACACGGCATGTCAGCAGCTCAGAGTGAAGTACACTAATGTTCAAAGGAGTTGTAATATGGAATGATGGGGGGCCTGCAGGAGCTCAAAGTGGTTGACACACAGCTGTCTTTGCAATAAATCTTGTAAATCCACAGTACAAAAAACAGACAGAAAGAAAAAAAAAAAAATCTCTCCAGAGGCTTCTTTGTGCAGTATTACCAAAGCTCCGAACAGCTAGATGAAACGTGAAAAATGCTGTAAGACTTCAACTTTACTTGCTGGCAAATCTCAGCCCTCTGTGGAAGAAAATTGATAATTAGTTTGAATTAGACCATGTAAGTTGTGGTCAACTGACTGCTGAAAATGAAAATCCAAATGACCTTATAAACAAAGCTATACCCACAAGAGCCAAGAACGCAGTAAATAAACTGAGAAAAACAAAGATCAAGATAAAAGGAATATCCCGGGTTCAGAAAAAGCTTACGTTGCAAAAAAATAATATTAAAAATAAATCACGACCCAAAAAAATCCATAATAACAATAAATAAAACGTTTTAACAGAAGAGTTCTTGTGAGTCCTTTAACCAAATTATGAGCTTCACCTTTCTGCTTTTACATGCTCCAAAAATTGACTCCATTTACTTCCAGAAGTGCCTCACCATAAGCATTTTTTTTTTTTAGAAACAAGGGATGAGTCACTATTAGTCAACAGAGCATGCTGTATTGAACCAAGAATATTCAGCCCAATCTCACAGCAATTCATACATACTTTCCGAGGCGGTTAAAACTCAATCATACAAATTCAATCGATTTTCGTTAAATTTCCTACGTATTTTACAAGTTAACAATTTGTATGAATTTGAAATAATGACCTACACCTCTTAAACTACCGGTCACTGGGGTTCAGACAAATTTTACAAAAACATACAAGGTCGTACAAATTCATATGAATTAGCCATGTCGTAAAATACAGAATAACCGGTCATGAGGCCGTGTTGGAATATTTCTTAAAAATCCCATCACAGAATATGTTTAAGAGACAAGGTTAATCTATAAAAAAAAGATAATAAATACAACAACTGCCTTACTTCATAACACGTGGCCTTGCATGATTCTTCTTGTCTGCGGGGTGTATATATATGGGAAGGTGATGATGTAACTTCAGTTCATGCTTTGGGTCAAGAACAAATTGCATCACTTAATATTTTAGCTTTATATTCAGGCATGGGTGGAAAAAACGCAGCTTCACATTTCTGTGTAATGAATCTTACATTATTAATGGCGTGAATGGTGAATATACTTGAACTCTCACATGACTGTCTGAGCAATGAGGCCTCCTTGCAAGTTCATTAACGTAGTTATTGAACTGGGATATTGCAGCCAACGTTATGTACCTTTCTGTCCCAAACATGTCCAATGAATGTTTGAACAACCCAGAGGGACCCGATTCTCTCGCCAAAACTCACTCAAATCCACCCCGAGAGATTTCCCTAATACTTTAAAAGCAGGACTATAGTGGAAAGTCTAACTTCTACGACAGACGTAATACATTTCGCAACTTGGCACACAATGGCACAAAGCCGAGAGCCGAGGTGCTCGCCGTCAGAAGCGCAATTCATGCTGAGTTTTTAACCTAACCTTGCTTTATTAGCTTATTTGATTCGCCATTCTTCTTTTAGTTGATTCAATACATCGCCTATTTGCATAAAACTGGCCGGTAAGATTATCTTCACTTATTCGATCTATCCTAAGAGTCACCTTGTTCTGGATCTTCTACGAATAATGAGATTTTAAATTGGAAGACACTCACACAGAGAGGGAGCCATTTACAGTTAATTCATCTCATTGAGGTACATTGCTTAGAGGTATTGGAAGGTTTAGATTTTCATTCAAGCATCATATTTAACAACGGCTGCCTCCTCCACTTCACTCGCATTCAAATTTAAATGGCTTGAATTTGACTGATCCAATATTGCGTTTGACTGTTGTTATTTTCCTTAAAGCAAATATTTTGGCAAAATTCCTTTCTTGCGAGAAAATTACGTGGTGGAGGGGGAAGATGAGGATGAGAGAGAGAGAGAGAGAGAGAGAGAAAGAGAGAAAGCATGTGTCTTTTTGTGTGAATTTTTGTGGATTTATTCATTTTCTTCCACTGGCGTCTGGGTGACACACAGCAACACGTCCTCTGGGTCATTCTGTGAAACGATGGCTTCATAAAGTGGTTTTAAACTAAATTTGTAAGGATTTATCAATAATGTACATAATTACGCTTTCATAAAGATGACAAACAGCACTGACCACTTTACAGTCAGAAAGTAATCGACCATTTCCAAAGCAGATGTATATGATGGTAACAAGGTTGACATTGTAAGACAAAAATAGGGACATAACATTTTCCTTATAAAAAGAACAGGAGAGGATAATGAAAGTATAATGGTGTCAATGTGACAGTTAAAGAGTTGCATTTATTTATCATTTTTTTCATTTTTATTAATGAATAAAAAAAATTAAAAATCACACGGTATAAATCACTAAATGTAATATGTTACCATCTTAATAATAATAAAAGTATACACAGGTTGCATTGTTTTGTATATTAAGCTGTCATTGTATAACTACAAAAATAAGTACTCAAAAATAATGTACACTGAAAATAAATACTGTAAAAAGTTTTACTTAGAAATAGATGGCAAGCAACATATTCAGTTAAATGTGTAATTTTCAAGTTGTAAGATTGGAATATTATGTATTTTGATGATCTTTATTTATTACACTAACTAAGGGTTCACTTTGGGGTTTGGTTTTAGGTTATGTGCATAATTCCCAGTTATTAAGTGTGACATAAAATAAAAAAAAATACAACATTATTAGATTTTTTTCCAAAATATTTAAAATACTGGTAGCACTCTCTTTTACAGTTCCTCGTGTACATTCCATGTATTTATTATAGTAATAACAATAACTAGGTAATAATTGTGCGCCTACCTCCAAACCTAAACTTACCTTATATTACCAGTAAGTATACTCTAAGTACTTTTTAAGTACATGGACAGTAAAATAAAGTGCAAACTACATATTTCCATGTTGAAAAAAAAAAAAATCTGCATCAGCTCTTCAGTACTTTAATCATGTGCTAGAAATGTTTATACGACAAACACAAATAACAGCTGTTCTGTTAAACGAGACCTCGCATGTGACCGTCCATCACGCAGACAGCATCTGAAGGCTAAATCTCAGCGATGCGGACCCAGCAAGTTTCAACGGCTCCATATATATACGCGTCGCTCCCTCCCTTAAGCATGTTTGCAAATGTGTGTGTGTGCGGAGAACGTGCGCGAGCGGAGGTGAAGTTAATTGCCTTTTTATGACTTCAATTATATAACATTATGAACATACAGGCTTAGCAGCTCGTATGTGGCCTCTATTAACAATGTCTTTTGGATTAGCGACTGGGCTTAAGGTTTCTGGCACTGAGCTGTAGCTCATCATAGATTTTAGGAGCACCCGGTGCGTGAGGGCTCGGGAAATGTTCCTCGAGCCCGTAATCCTGAAAGAGCGATTGCAAACTTGACCACTCCAGATAGAGATCTCAGGCATTACGAGGAAACGTGCGTTAGCGCGGGATAACAGCGCCGGCGTCACTGACCTCGCACGAAATACTGTTTCCGAGCAAAAAAAAAAAAAAAAAAAAACACAGTCTCTCTTCATTACGCCGTTGGTTTATTCTTTAAAAGCAAATGGTGTGGAAGCAAAACAAGCATGTGCCCATCCTGAAGCGCAGCTCCTGAGGTGTTAACTAATCTCCAGTGACCAGTCTGTGTGCTGCCTTCACTAATTGCTCCCTGTATTTCAGTCTGGTGTGAGAGCAACCATTGTAGCGAGCGCCCGGCTGGCCCCCAGAGGTCTCACACCTTCATTATCACTCTTTATTGCAAAACCTTCCATGGGCACTCAGCACCAAACAGCCTGTGCGATAAAAATAGAGCCTTTCCCCTCCTCTCCTTTTGGTGGTTTCAGTTTTAATTACCAACACAGCGCCCGAGCCCGAGTCCTCAGCAGGCTGGGCTTTTTGTTCACTAATTAAAGCGAGGAGGGAGTTTATTGAAGGGACCCCAACTATGTGCTCTCATCTATTATTAAGAGGGCAGGACAAATCATTTTCAAATTTAAACGCTGAAACCTGTCCAGGGACGCACTGGGGTTCGGAGAGGGGGGGGGGCGGGGAGAGGAAAGACGCCGTCGAGCGAGCGAGAGAGCGAGCGATCGCGACGAAATACGGAAAAGAAAGCCGGCTTTTGTCTTGCCGAGGGTACGCGTTGGCACCCATCACGCATTATGACGCTCTTGTCAGGTACAGTCTGGCAGAGACTGCGTTCCCACCCTCTCGGAGCCCGCCATCTGTCTGCGACGTCACCTCATTGACGCTTTCTGGGTCAAACCGCGTAGCATCGCTGCTAAACTCACCAGCGACCATCCACAGCTTGGATCCCACCCTGATTTAATTGGTGTACCCCCTATGTGTGTTTTGGCTAAACAGAGGACGTAAATAAGCAAACAGCAGGCAGGTAATAAGAGGGCGGGATGGAAGACGAGATTGATGCGGGGAAGTACGTCTCTGACCCGACTCGGTCGAGCGTTTGCTCCCGGATTCGACAGCCGCACAGGTAAAAACAATATAGAGGGGCGCAAAGTGAACAGCTTGAGAAAGTAACATACTCTCTTAATTATAATAGAATCACAAAAAGCGAGCCATCACGTCCAGTATCCGTTTTTTTTTTTTTTTTTTTATTCCGAGGCCAACCGGCAACTTGGTTTTGCCGTAATGGAGTTCGTAGGCTTATTCAAATTAGGCCGGTTTGGTTGCTGTAGGTTGACGGGGTGCAGTGAATAGCGAAGAGAGGATAATGAATTTAGCTTGGCTGCGGAGTCTGTGAAACTTCCAGCGGCCTAACAAGCACTACGCACTCTTTGAGCAATTAGTCACTGTCAAATAGGGGCAAATGTAGCACTCTCTACATGCTTGTTAGGTAAAAATCTACACAGAGGTCAGTGACACTAAGGAAAATGCAGCGTTACCCACCGATTCACTGGGGGAACAATACTATTTCTTGAAGTCTAAAGGCTCTGCTTTTCTTTTACGGTAAAAAAGCAACACTCTTAAGAATAAAGGTTCCAAAAGGCATACAATTTTTGGTAACACTTTATTTTAGGGTCTCTTAACTAGTTGATTATTAGCACGCATATTTCTAGAATATTAGTCATTTATTAGCAGTAAGTACATATTAACGCCTTCAGCATGGCCATATTCTACATCCCCAATCCTACTTAATACCTCGACTTAACAACTACCTTACTAACTATTAATAAGCGCAAAATTAAGAACTTATTGAAGGAAACATCAATAGTTAATAGTGAATAAGTGTTATCTATTCTGAAGTGCTATCAATTTTTTTTGTCTCTCTAAACATTTCAGTAAAAAAAAAAAAATTTCTTTCTTAGAGTGAGGAAGGTTTTAGTAATCTGAAAGAACCCTTTTACTCTAATCTAAAGAACCTTTTTTAGGTTCCACGGATGGTAAAAGTTCTTCACGAAACTGTCAGTGCCAATTATTATTAAGAGTGAATGCAGAAATTTAGCTCAGAACTCACATAGATTACATCCCTCTGGAATCGTGGGAAGAACGACAAAAGGGCATTCTGAAATAATTAAAACGAATACTTCACCTCAATATTGATGCTTTCGCAGCCAAGAAAAGTATTTTAAACTGGGCGAGATATTGCGTTTTGAAAGATCGCTTGGCTATCTTTTGGTTTTGTTCTACAAAGACGGCGGTACGATTCCGGCGCCTTACAAATTATCTACATCTCGCATTTAATATGGTTCATCGGTATGACCCTTTAAGAACAGGCTCTTATAAAGCCTTCGCCTTGCGTCTGTTCTGACAATCAAACACATCACCAGTACACCAGTCCAAAATAAATGTCACAGCCTCTTGCAATGCAGCTTTGCTCACTTTGAAATATAGATTTTTCAATTACCTACAGAGAACCTACATTTCGGTATCAGACACCCCACCAAGCGCTCATTCACACAAGTGTTTTTAATCTTTTTTTCTTTGTTGCGAGTAAGCTATTATCTCTACAGAAATTGCAAATTGCATTTAGCATAAGGCATAATATAAATCTAAAACAAAAAGCCTGCACGAGTGGCATTTTAACATTTTCCTGCATTGTTTTTCCATCCCAAAAAAATATAAATGGTAACAATCCTAAAGTAGTAACGCAATTAATTAAATGTTCATTTTTGAAGCAGAAAAAAAAAAATCTTGTAAAACGGACTTGTTCTATTTACAACTTTGGGGAAATCGTTTTTTTCTTCTTCTTTTTTTTTACAGCGTAACACACTGTGACATCACATGCTTTTTCCCCCCTCCATTTTTATTGTGTAAAATTATTTAATTTCTGGATATGCATTTAAAAAGGTACATTTCTCCCTTGGATGGATTTTTCCAATATATAGAAGGACGGATATATAGGTCAGAGACCCTAACGCCTTATCAGAAATTCACCATTGCCTGGTTATTAAGGACAGCTTAGGTGGAGAAGGCTGAAGTACCACGAGGGGTTAAGGTGAATTGATTGCCTGTGGACATGTTAAACATGACCCTGTCAGGCCTGCACTCCACTCCTAAAATGCGCCAACCTGTGCACCTCGCTGCAAGTAATCAGCTGTAGAAAGGGTTTAATAAAATTCGGAGGGCCCGAGAACTGGCCCCAGGGGGTGTTTTCTACCAACTTGAAAATAATCAAAACCCGCGGCAAGAGACATTTGCGGCGTGTTATCGCAGAGAGCATAGTAAATGCCTCACCATATCAGAGCCCTTTAAAAATATAAATAAAATTGCCGCATGGCCGCGTCATGCTAAAGCTGCTTGAAACACATGAACTCAGAGAGCGGACGGGACGGGAGCACAACAATGGCGCGGGGTGTCGGGTAAATGTTCGCCACATTCACAGGCACCAGCTTGCGGCACGGGGGCAATGAGAGGATAATTACAGGGGTAACTTGGGCTCAATCTGTCTGCGTGCCCCCTCCCCCTCCCTCTTGAAGGGGTGTTTCCCTTGATTAGCCCAACTCGGGGTGCAGCCCCCTCTGCGGATAGCAGATTGAAGTTCATCACGGGGGTCTCAGCTGCCAGTGTGTAGCGATGAATTGCCTGCTGTAAGAAGGTGTTGACAGGAGCAGCTGGACATCAGCGAGTGATGAAAAGAAAGGGAAATTCATTGAGACCCGAGACAGAACGGTCCGCTGGGGAGAGAGGGGCCTCGGAGAGAGAATCTGGCATCTGCTGGACAAGAACCGAACTGCAGCCTGTCCTGAAGGAGTCAGGGAAATCTGGGAGGCGGTGTTATGTCATCCAAAAAGAAAGAAAATTCTTTTAATAATTCGTGGTTGTTTACGATACAATTTAATATAATAATAACGACACAAAAATGGTTTTACAACAGCTTAGGTGGAGCTGAATTAATAATACACGCCTACAATAATAGCGGCAAAAATAATTGCAAAAATTTGTTTTACATATTTGGGAAAAAAAGTAATTAAAATAAATGGTAATAAACAATTATTATAATCATAATAAAACATATTTTGTATTTATTATAATATTAAATATTTTGTACGTTTAATGATAATATACTAGTAAGCTTGGATACGTTGACATTAAAAATAAATCATTGTTTTAATAATAATACATTAACAATAATAATGGATAGTAATAATAATTCACCTGTATTTAGTTATAATAATAATAAAAGTTGTAAATATTTTGAAAGAATAAATAATTTTTTGCTAATAATAATAATAATTATAATAATTATAATGCTAATTTTGTTCTATTCGTTTAACTTTACAATTATTACACTTATTTTGTCGATTCATTTAAAATATTATGTTATTTAGAACACATTATAAATTATACAGTACCTAAAATATGTCACTGTAATACATTTATAATCATTTATTAAAACATAAGAACTCATTTAAAAACATTCAAAAACGTATACATATTTGTATTATAAAAATGTGTTAAAGAATTAAATATCCTCAAATCCTGTAGGCTAAATAGTGGAAAATCTCATGTGGTTTCACTCGCCCACCACAAAACTGTCAGAATGTCAACAAAGTTATCATGCAAATTGTGTGTGAAAAATAATGACTAATGCCTCAGACCGAAGCTGCTCACATGCGAGTAAAGAGTAAAAACAAATAGCCCAGCTAGTTGTGATTCCCAGTGTAAATGAGGTATAATGGTGAGTGTGCTGGCACACCGAACCTCAGCCTCTGCCAGTGCCCTGGGGTTACACTTGGCTCTATTGGTGTGATTTCACTATCCTTAGCATTAATGAACTGCCTACCCGTGCAAATGAGCTTTTAATGGGTGTTACTCTGCTAGTGCGGTCCTACCTCGCACAAAAGGCGTTTTACGGGCCGACGCTACCCTCCCGATTTCACTCGAATAAGTAATTGTGGGTTGCAATCACACCGCCACTCCAATAAAGAGCTAAACAAGGTCACTGCTGCACTCTCTGGAATAAGATCACCTATTTGGTCTTTCCAAAAGATGCGGCCTATATTCTCCCAAAAGATTGCTTTACAGTGCAACGCGCTATCATGGAAAACAGGCTCATTCCTCGAGTTAAGGATTTAAGGAAACAAGACTTTACATACACTGTTTATCAGCTTTCATGATTTTCCATGCACAGAAGTACCCCATGAAAAAATGATAAGGATTAGTATGTAAGAATAACTTTTTTTGAGGCACCTGACAAATTTCCATGTCCCCGGTCATGTTTTCACACGGAAACAATGCTGTGCGTGTATATTTCTAAAATAGTCATTTTGAGTATTGGTGAAGGCGTTTGGCACAAAATATACTCTCTCATGAGTATTTATGTTTTTAATTTGCACTAGAAAAGGAACCACTGACTAATTTCTACAATTCAGTAGATTTTATGTTCCAACTAAACCATACTACATATTTTACATTAAAGTTTATCCAACTTTCGTGTCTTTTCATGCTTAGAAGTAATTACAATTTATTGTAATTAATTTTCCTAATTTCCCCGGTCAAGGAATAACTTTCAGTAGATTTGATGTCAGTACCAATTTTTTTTTTCATATTTATTAATAAATCAGCATGTCTGAGAAGTGTAAACATGTGGTAATAACACAATTTATTGCAATCCTTTTTTTCACATGTAAAAACTATAGCAATTTAAAATAGTGCAGTCAAGTGATTAAACTCGATTAATCTCATCCAAAGTTTTTTGTTTACATAATATATGTACGTGTACTGTGTATATTATGTATATAGAAACAGACATACAGTAAATATTTTGAAAAATGTATACTGATTTATACGTTTATATTCTTAATTTATTTTATATATTAACATATATTTAATATATTAACTTTTTTGTCTTAAATACATACAGGCACACGCTTCGGTTTGTTTTTATATACACGTTATATATATTTAAGCATTTATCGTTATTGCGATTCATCGTTTCACAGCACTAATTTAAAACCATTAAATTATTTACCCATTGGTACTACTTGTCTAAAAATCTTAAGCATATGCCCTAAATCACATGAGCGACATCATTTCCTTGGAGGGAAAGCAACTTCAAGAAAAAGTTCATTTTAACATCTTAAAGGGTAAAATTAAAGGGTAAAATTTTTCTAATAACGTAAAACGTAACATGCCCACACAATTCGTACTTGACATGACGCTCATTATCAGCTAGGGTCTTTGTTAAATTTAGCAAATTTCTGTAATAATCGGTCAAGATTATTACAGTAGGTTGAGCTCGAGGCCTGCGGAAACGATTGAATTGTGCCGTTTTTTTCCCCGACAAACCTGCTTAGTGAAGAACCTAGCAACTGCAGGAATGCCCCAGCTCTGTCAGTGGCTTTGATGGCTGCTGTAGAAGCTTCATAACGTGTTGTGGTGACCCAGCACAGGCCTGTGCAGACACACGAGTGATGAAAGCCCCTCTGTTCGTGGCCATGTTTGCTGGGATGGCTTCACAGCGACGATAAGGAAGTCTCACAGCCTCGCTGACACCCGCTACTGCTTAATTAGCCAGAATCAGCCCGGCCCTGTAGGACAAGCAGAGAGACAGACTAATGATTAATGATAAAACTCCATTTGAGCGCAACCGCTGACACAACACAACATGTCACAGGGTGCCCAGCGTGTACGTCTACATGCGGTACGGCGAGGATTACTCCACTTTAGCGTTGCTTCCTATTTCAGTGCATTAAGCTTCTAATGGCGGCTCTGCTATATGACACCTCTTCGAAAACTCTAAGTGTATTGCTAAATCAATTGGTCTATTGATCCACGACTAATTAGGGTAGGATAAATGGTTGAAGTACACAAATATTGGTCCGCTGATGAGCCAATAGACTGCAGGGGGCATAAATTCAGCGATAGATGGAGAGGTGTCAGACAGGCGTTTCAAGACTTGTTAGTGCCTGCACTAAACTAAATGAAACGCCGTATGAGGGCATCTGTCAGCGAAATGCTCTCATTGACAATTTACTTGATCTTATGGAACCTCACATAAGAGAGATTTATATGGCGTAGTAAAATGAGACTTCTATACAAGTCGATTTAATTGCGTCCGTTTATTCGAGATTCATCGATACGCTGCATATCGTGATTGTTACATTTGTATAGAAGAGCTCGTTTCAGCATGAAGCAGGTGATTACAGGTGAAGTGGGGAATGGGAAAGCATAATCATCTATTATTTTTGTGTGTATTCTTTGTTACTAAAAATCAGCATTAAGCCATAGTCTATCCAAGAACAGTAAATAAAATGACATTTTAAAATTAATTATTGTTTCAAAATATTTTGCTACTGTGACGCAAAGCTGCTTCAGCATGAGCACCATTACTCTAGTCGCAAAGAAATCTTAAATGTTAATTAAATGTAAAATAGCAGAAACTATTTAATAATTGGCTTCACCAAACTTTTGAACAGTGGTTCATGATTAAATAATAATAAACAAAAATTCTAACATACATACACATACATACACACATATATAGACACACATACACACTAGAAACAAGTTAAAATTCAAAAATCTTTACAATTCCACTACATTAGAGACATATCTGTATATTACATTTTACTATTAAATAGATATACTGTTATATAGATTAAAAAACTGACCACTTCAGAAATATATAATCATAATTAACACAGTGATGAGAATAACCTAACAAAACTAACAGAATTCAGTATTTTCAGTGAACTAAAGGGATTGTATAAACCTTAAACTACTTGGCTTTTAATGCTTAGATGCTGTCAACATGTTAATAATGGGTTTTGGTGTCTATAAAAATATATTAAAAAAATAATAAAATACAGAAGTACAAAATACCTACCATTATTGATGAGAAAACTCTCGTGGTTTCATGGGGTCTCTGAACACACAGTAGCCTACGTCATTATTCATGAAGGATGTCATGGAATTTTTAAATCAGTTGTCATAAAACCATAAGACTATTTTTTTTAAATGGTCTTGTGGGTCTCTGAGACCCAAAAGAGAACATAAGCATTAGGCGTCCCATGTTATCTGTATCCCCTCCCCCCCAGGACTAGGTAAGTGCTGTCCATTTTACTCCAAAGTATTTGACACTTCCCTTATTTTCATTTACGTCTTTTTTCTCTCTCCTTCTCTCTCTCAAGTGCCCTATTTTGGCATTAGACAGCACTGCGGTCACACGTCATCAAACTCTAATTAGTTTCAGCTGACAGGGTGTGTCCTTCAGGTCAAAGGTCAGGACCGGTTGTAGGGGGATGATGGTGAGTGGAAGGGTCGTGGCAGAGCTCAGGGATCAGAATCCTCATTACAGCGATCTGTTTGCCCTTAAATCAACCTGGCAACGGAGCGCAGACATCCACTGTGTCTCCCTCAGCCCCGTGTTTGTCGTACACACAAAGCCTTTCCCAGAGATCCTCTCTTTCATCGCTGCTTGTTTGTCCGTTCTTTATTCCCGATGCCCCCAGTGCTAATGTCAAAACAACAGTTGATGTTATTTCTCCAGGGGTGAGGGGGGCTCCGCTGCGCCCTCTGCAGGCCGGCCGCGGAAGCGCCTGAACACGGCCTGACACGCGCAGCTGAGTCATTAACCCAGAAAACACACCATTTGCCGGGATTGTCAGAACAGATGTTTCAGAACTATTTCCCCGAAAGCTTAAAATCTGGAATACGTCTTAAATTAATAACCACCCCTCCGCCCTTCAGTTCCTCAGTCAATGCTAAGTGCCCTTGTTGACTCAATTGGATTAGCACTAATATGTAAACACAGGAGGTAAAAGAGTAATCCTCCAGTGAAAGCAAAAAAACAGGAGATAAATAAATCAAAATGGCACGTTCCCTACTTTATAACAATAAACGCGAGATGAACAGAGAATTGAGTGAACGAGGGGTTTGATAGCGCGGACCTGAACGCGTTCGAGACGAGTGTTTTGACCATCCAGTGGCAGAGTAATTACCCGTTCGTAACTCAGTTAGATAATAAGAGGCAAACCTTTAGGGGATAAGACACAGAGTTGTTAATTATTAAACGCTTACATCAGCCAAGCGCTAGAGAGTTGCAATTATTAATGTTGTTGTTCTTGTTTGTGCTTAAACACAACTGCTGCTGTTAATATCCTCATTAACCAAAATGAATGATTTTATTACTCTTGATTTGGTCTGGGCTTTGCTAATGCATCTGGGTTGTGTCGTCGGTGCGAATTGAGGGATAAACATCGCCGCCGGATACACCGCGACGACGACTGCTGGGGGTTTGTTTGTCCCCCCCCATAATGGGAATATTCAAACAAAACACAAATATGTGCAGCTCACCTCTAAAAATACACTGTAATTGAGCGGCACTAGAGCCGGTGGAGAACAGCACGGATGATGGCTGTGGATTTAGCTCGGAAATCATTAAAAACTTGCCTGAATTACGTCGCAAATATGCGGCAGAAACAAAATAGTCGGGATTAAGCAGAAACGGCTGAGATGGAGGCGTGTCATTTTAATGCCTCATCTAAAATGGTCTGAGGTTTTCGAGTTTCTACCCCACCCTAGAAACACCAAGGTGTCCTCAAAACGTCTTGTTGCATTAGAGCAAGTCACAGTATTAACATTCAAAATACCTCTTCTTTAGAAATCACTTTACGAGGCAAAGAAGAAAAAAAAGTTGAATTAATGAGCTTCACCTTGGATTAAAACGAATAACTGACTATTAATTACATCCAAAATATCAAGAATATTTAAGCTCAAGGATCAAAGGGACATCTGCCAGTATTCATAACATGGATCTTTATATATAGTCATTTATTCAGCGTTTTTAGGTCAAAAACACCAAGCACTTAAAAAAAAAAAAATAGTCAGATATTAGGCACAATCAAGTTGTAGAATGCTAATTTTCCACCCTGAATCTTTCTGTGAAAGCTGAGAAGCAGGAAACGCAAACAGTCGAGTAAATTCTCATGCTCCCCGTAGAGCTGACACACTGCTCTGTAGTATTTACTATTTCAATAACATGCTGAAAGATTGGCCAATCGCTGGATTAGGGCTGTTATAACTCTTAAATAAAGCCTCTCTTAGGTTTTACAGCCAATGACAAAGCACTTACTTCATCGCCATCACTGCTTTAAAAGATTCTTATGATTGTTAGCTCACGTCAGAGAACAATAACAACTAGACTTTTATATTATCTGTGATGCTAGCCTGTGCAAAACCCACCACTGTTATACTACACTCTTAGAAATAAGTTATTTTGGAATGAATGGTTCTGTAAAGAACATCTAAGGAACCTTTCTACTTCGCAAAAGGTTCTTTACAGTGGAAATTCTTCAAAAAGTGTCTTCTATTGTATTGTTACAGAGTTGCTGTGGGGATTTTAAGGTGCTCTGAGTGGTTTTTAGCACCTCGCTATACTGAATGTTCAGGGTGGTTGTTTACTAACCCAAGTTTGCCTATTAAATCATCCACAAAGTAAGAAGCTTTAAACTCGATGCTTAGAAAAGTAACTGCACACATATTCTCTAAAGCTGTGTATTTGAAGGTATATTTATGTTTGTTGAACAAACTAAGTGGGATGGGTTTCGCTTGATATTTGCTTGAGCATAAGCATTATTAATATAGAAATACTACATCTTCTAAGTCATACAGCTACAACCACCAACAAGTCTTTTATGAAACATCAAAAACCAATTACAAGTTAACTAAAAGTAGAAATACAATAAAAATGGCTTGTTACACGAGCGCTCAGAATAGCGGTGACAGCACACATGAGTCAGAGGTCAGTTATAACCAAAGTGCATGTTTCTTTGGTCTTCGGGGTCCTTTTGTCTCTTGGTGAAACATTTCCCTTATCTCCATAACAAGCAATGAGCAAGACATGATAAATTTACACATCCAACATATATCCGTACACACACCCACACAGATACTGGTAATAAAGATGTCTTCTTAGCACGAAATTGTTTAACAAACCAAACTCTATAGGAAAAGCAAATAAGGCCATTTATGGGGCTAGTTGCTCCTGTGTAATCTGAAGCATATGCAATTTTAAAGGGTGTTTCTCCTGCTAATGGGCCCCAAGGGGCCGGGAGGTTAATTGATGCAGCTGTTGATAGCTTTAACACATGACGCAGGGTTCATCTCCCCTGTGACTCTTATTCCAAGGCACTTTTTAATGAAGTGTTAGACAGAAGGCTTTTTACAGTAGAATTGTATCTCAGAAAATGCTTCAAAACAAACCTAAAGAAGAGCTTTTAGGGAAATGCTCCGCAGATGGCCATTGATTTACGTGTTAAATAAGAGCTTTTTTGACAAATTGTCTGAGGGGTGGACTGGAGGCAACCGAAAGTCAATGTTTTACATTGGTTTACGTACTATTACGATGCACACAATAAGAAATATTTTGCATGCTAAAATGCAACATCTAAGCTGCTGAAGCCATTTAATGCATGCACATGACCGCCAAGCTAAATATTTTGTTTTACGCACATCTGTTAGCAGCCAAAAGCGCATTGATCCATAGAACGAGACTAGCGTTCCAGCTGTTGATGCATTAAAACACAAAACTATATGGCTATAAAGAAACGGACGGCGCAAAAATTTTTTTAGCGCGCTCTTTGTTTATAAAACGACCGCCTGGCACTCACAGTCACAAACCCAAGCGTTTGACAGCTACTTAATTTCACATCTGAAGGTTGAGGGTGACAAGTTCACTTTTTATAATATAATCTCCGGCAGATTTTAATTAAATAGTCATTGGCGAACTTCTATAATTCCTCTGAAGGCCAGGCCTCCATGGGAGCTGGAGAACGAATGGGTTTCCTCGCCGCTAAAGGGGCTTCTTTACCGAGCAAACATTTACAGATATTTGAGCATTGAAAATTAAATACAAATACATAGCTAAATTTATTTGATCCTAGGCTGTGGAAATGAGCGTGGAGTGTGGAGAGAGCGGGAAGTGATGACAGTGTGATGAACTGGATAGCAGCCTCACCCTGAGGATTATACTCCCACAGTCACTAAATTCTGCTCATTAAAGTGACAAACCCAAACACAAAGCCAGTCAAGCGTGAGATTCAGCTGTGTACAGCATCTGGCCCATACCGGCAACCCCAAACGCAGCCGCCTCTGCCGTAAACACCTCTGCACGCCGTAGCCTGCATCAAATCTAAAACAATCAACTTGCCTTTCATTTCCAATTTCGCCGCCTGCCACAAAGCCCTATTAGAGTCCATGATCGTACGCTGCCGCTGATTTACAAACGAGCACGGGGGAGTCCCTGTCCTTCTCCAACCTCTCCTCCGCTCGGTCTCTGGTGCCATCCGTCAGCCTCCTCCATCCTGATTATCTGGAGACGCCAATTTCAAAGAGACATCTTAATGGTGATGTCAACGTATTAATTAGAAGTGTTAATGAGCTAAAAGCAACCCAAATTAAATTAATGCAGCAATAGACACAGAGAGCGAAATTAGCTTCAATTTCTGTAAATGATTCTGAAGTGTGCACAACATATCAGCCTGCCTGAACGTTCCCATCCCCCAAAGCTAATCAAGAACTACATTGCAATTAGCTGCTTAATTAAAGCAACACTCTGCTCAGAAAATCCGGCACAATTAAGTAATGGCTGTTATAGCATGAAGGCAGGCCGCATTTGTCTTCGGGAGAGGCGCTAAACACGCACACACACACCCAGACAAAGCATATTATATTTCCAGCGGCCCGCGGGGACCGAAGACGGCCAAGATCTGCCGAGATGGAGAAGGTTTGGAATGTGGAGTGGGTCTGGAGCTGGAAACGGCACGACTCAGTCTGTGACAGAGCGCCAGATCGCACTCCCTAGCCTGAGGTTTCATAGACTGCCGAATTGGCTCGGACTCAGGCGAGTGGGTCCTAATCGCCACTTTCTGTGTTGTCACCTCAACGCTTTCCAGTTGGACATGGCCAACCGCAGACAGTTGGAGCTCTCTTCATCGTTTCAGCTGAGGACGTCTTGGTGACCTTCCAATCCGAAAGCTGGCAGATTTAAAGACTTGTCGAGGGCCCGAGTCCGTGCAAGATAAGAGTAAACCCTGGGCAGATGTTTCCCGAACGACGAGTCCAGGCGGCAGTCCCTCCCGCAGCGACGTATCCCGCTTTATTTACCAGTCTGAGCTGTGATTAACACCCCGGTTTGGCTGGGCCACCCTGGGATGTGGGTGTGAGCACCATCCTTCAGCAGGTGTAGGCCACTGCAGAGCATATGCCATCGGGCCGCGAGGGGCGCTCTGTGGAGACGGTTCCTCTGGCGTTTCCTGGGGGCCCCGATCGACTGGGAACAGGCGTCACTCACAAACACCATCTGTCAGGTACGGCCTTACCTGCTAGGAGCATTTAACTGAGAGGTGACGAGTCCTTCTCCCATCTCAGATCTCGTTCGCAGCTAGATGGAGATGAGGTAAAACTCGTTGTCTCGGATTTCCTTGATCGGCCGCGTAAACTTCACACCGGTGCGACTGGAGACAAAGAAGAGCGGAGATTTCCCGCGATGCTCCGGGACAGATTTCCCCCTCTTCCGAAGAGGGGAGAAGAGACACCTGAAGTGTTTGACGCTAAATTAGGTTTTCAAAGGCAATAATTAGACTTTCCTCCCTAAAGGTAAATTACCTGCTTCCCAATTGATCTGCATTCTAATTATAACAATTTGCCCAGGAGCCATTGCTAGAACCTCACTGTCTACTACGAGTAGATGTTAAACATACGCAAAGACGTGTAAATATGTGGGAACCGCTGTAATCAGTTTAATAAGCATTCCGCACCATAACTGGGGGAAATTAATCAACAATTCCGTGCACCTTTGAGAGTGATAAATTAAATGAATATTAGTGAATATTAGGAGAGCAGAGGGCAAGGTCTTTCTGCCCACATGCTGGTGTGAGATTTCGTGATCACAATACAGCCTGAATGACAACATCTACATTTTCCTACGTCAGCCAAACTCTAACTGTACGAAACCATGATGAATCATTGCTCGAGTAAGAGCTAAAATCTATCTTGATTTTTCAAAGAATCTTGGATTGCCACCAAAGTCAAATTAAAAACACACTCGTTAAAATATTTTTTCAAATAGCACTTTATGCTACTGTTTCAAAATTTGAGATAAAGATATTTAATGCTTTTGAATAAGCGTCTTATGCTCACCAAGGCAGCATTTACTTTGATTATAAATAATCTTTCTTTTATCTGTGTATATTTTAATTATTTTAAATTGTATACCAATTTTCTTGTCATAAAACATTTTATTATTATCCGTTTAATAACAATAAAAGAAAACCGTTGTGCTGCCTGTTTTTTTTTTTTTTAAAGGAATCTTTAAAATCATATGTACATTGTATTTGGAATAAAATTATTTTGTAATTTCATGCATCCTTGTTGAACATAAGCATAATACATAAAACGTTCAGACCCCAATAGGGTTTTGGCGGAAAAGCATTGTTGAAGTTAAACAAGAAAGGTCATTTTAACTGGTCAATACAGTGCTGCTAAAATATATTTGTGAATGGTGCTGAACAGCGTCATAGCTTTTAACTGAAGGGCATATGCCTCCATCTCCAACATAACGGGTGCAGTATGTCCAGATTGTATGTATTCAACACAGATGCTGTACCTGTAGAACGTAAATTGACTCGAACACATACTCTGACAGTATGTGATTTAAGACCTAACTTTTATTATTCTACCAGAGGATATTAAAGTGTTCCATAAGTGTTTTATGACAACTTGCGCCATTAATATTATTTATAAAAAGTTATAATCAAGACCAAGCTATAATATTAATTACAGATTCTTCAGAAATGATCACCGTCCTTCAGCTTTTTTTAAAAATCATTTTAGCAACAACAGCAAAAAAAAAAAAAGGTTTTTCTGTGGAACTTTGCAGAAAAATTAAAGCCTTTATTTTTAAGAGTTTAAATCAGAAGTGGTGACTGTTCTAGCCGTGGGCAATATTTATTTACATAGAAGTGGGTGAAGTGGGTGATTTTGAATGCAGATTTTGGATAATGACAGTGGAGGTGAAGCCGGGCTATTGTCTCCATTAAATCCAGAACTCACCTCCACACGGCGGCAGTGTGACTGCACACAGATACTTCACAGAGAGCACATTCAAATTCAGCCCACAGTGCCCAGTGCTAATTAATATGTAAATTTCACATTGTTTGTTAACTCCGACGTCAATTTCTGATGTGAGCAGCGGCTTCTATGTTAACAGAGATTCACTGTAGATTGGGCCTGGGTTATTGCCAAACCCCTGTCTGTCCATAATCAAATATTTTTTAGGCTGCTAGACTAATATATGTCTCTGAAGCTTATAACTTGGGAGACGCGCTAATGATATTTTATTAAGCCAGAGTAATTGAAGGCACCATTTAAATATGTAATTAAGCACTTAAGTATAATTATGCAACACAGTAGGAAACCAAATGAATTAATTTAAAAATACGCCAATACATCAATTTATTTAGGCTCTATTGTGCGGGCCTAACGTAAGATGATTAACATTTTAAATAACGAGCTTCAATGAGACGGAATAAAGGAATTTCATTTCCGTCTGGAAGTGTAGAAACTTACCATACACGAGTTGGAAGAGAATAAGCGACAGGATAAAGACCCCTGCGCAATTTGAAGCGCAGAGAAGCGATTTGCCTTCTAATATACCTGTATGCACAATCCAGCGATTACTGGGCAAGTTTCCACGGCACTTTTCTTACTCTAAATCTCCTTTCCATTAGGCTGAAATGATTTAACAGACACTGTTTGTGTGGCTTATAAAAGCACGGATGGAGGCGGAGATGGGGAACGAGAAAATCTGCGCGAGTGTTTGTGTCAGTTTCACGCGCACCAAGAGAAAGCATGTTCATTTCTCCCAGCAGCCACCACGCGGCCCGCTTTAAGTGCGGTTCACAGATAAACACACATGACTCCAGCCCCGGTGGAGTCATTTACCTTTCTCCAAGTAGATTCGAGATATTAATTAAGATAAATCTACCTCAATTCTGTGATTCTGCCATCTGGTTATTTATCCGAATTATGTTAATCATTTCTGTAGGGCAGGAGAATGATTACCCATTTTGCGTCTAATTTATATTAATATTCAAAATTAAATACTTCAGCAATACGGTCCATCTGTTTTGCGTATAGAAAGTACTGTAAAAAAAAAATAAACGCACTCGGCTGCTGAGGCATCATCTCCTTAGCAAACAAACAATATGCCAGCATTAACCCTTGCTCCCCGCGTTAACTACTCTGACAAAGTCTTTAATGAAGTTAGCCGAGCGAGTCCGACCACAAATTTCAAACTAAACAAACCTCTAACACAACGACTTACAAGATTTACCACCTCATATGGCTCTAAATCCCACTGATGATCTCACAACCTCCGAGGATACCGACACCCTCGGCCCGAACAGGCAATTAAGGCACCGGTGGCTTTGCGCTTGACTTTGAGCGTTAGTTTGTTAGCCGGTCACGTGTACGCGGCGCGTGGGGGGGGTGAGGAGAACCCGATCGCACGCTTCGGCTCAGGCCAGCCACTAATTAGGGTGAAGAGGAGGCCAGTGGACACGCGGTGTGATTAAATTTAGATCTGGAGGGAGATCTTGACCCTGCGTGGCCCTCATCTAAGTGACATTTACCCAGGATAACCACACTGCAGCTGAGGCTTATTAACCTTTTGTGGGCTTGAACACCACTGACTGGCTTAATTGGCAGATGGATTATTAAATAGAGCAACTTCAAGATGATTGAACATCTCATATCTACAACGCACAGGTTAGTCGGTAAAATCTTATTATCACTTAGGCTTCGGGGTACAGTGGCCTACATATATACCAGAATGGATCATTTTTGGCATTATAATATTAACAATGCAGGCCGAGGTGCCGGAAAAGAGAGTTTTGATGATAATGGTGCAGAAAGCGTGATCCGTCAGAGGGTCACTAGCAGAATATCTCCGGGTTTCTCCGCATTCGCAGTCCCCTGGGAGGTAAAATCCGCCGTTAATCATCAAAATGACCGTTACGCGTTGCCGAGCGCTAAACGGTGTCGGATCCGCCTGGAACGACTTAATCCATCACAACCGATTTGGAAACTTTGGAAAATCAGGTTGCTTCCGTGCGGAAATCTCTGAGAGGTTTAAGAGAGTACAGAGACGGCGCTCTGGGCCTCGTACGGTACAGAAACAAGCGTTCCCCTGACTCGCACAAAAGAAAACGCTGTACGCTCGTTTTTCTGCATAGCCAAACAGAGCTGCCAGACGTGTGTTTAAGCATGATCCATTCACCGGGCTTTGCGGCGCTCTGCCATGTCAAATCAATGCTTTCAAGGGAAGCACGAGTCAGCCATGTTGGATTCGGTTCTGCTTTGGGAAATAAGTGGATCATATTGGACGCATTACCATACTTGTGTGACTGAGGAACTCGCTCTCTCGTATTCAAAAAGGAGATCATTGCACAGCATGTGATAAATGTCACCTCAGAGCAATGACCCGCATTATGTATTACCCCTGCTGCCGGCGTCCTCCTGCACCTCTGTGATCAGCTGTGGCTACTTACCCCCCACGTAGGCTGTCTCCAACGGTCTATATGGAAAATCAAACCCCTGACACTGAAAAAAAACAAAAAAAAACTAATGAAAGAGCAGGTGTTAAAAGCAAGAGAAGACTGGTGTGCATTTCATCTTCTACGATGTTGGGTATTTTGGTGTCTTTTGAAAGGACAAGTAATCAAACTGCTGTTTCCAGCATCATAAATGCATAAAAAAAAAAAAAAAAATCACTGAAAATAATTAAGTTATAATTTACTCACCCTCATGTTGATTCTTTTCCTTCATCTTCACTATAGTTTCACAAAACATTTTACACACTTTTGTCTTTGAGCTAAACTTGAAGGGTTTGGGGTATTTTTGAATTTAATTTGACTTGAATTTAACTTTTATTTGTGTTTCCAGTGTAAAAAGGGATTTAAATGTCAAGTTTATCAAGATGACCCATACTGTCACTATATTTTCTATTTTCAGATGTAACCGTTCAAAGATTGGAGTGAGTGCAATGTTCTTTGAAAACAAAGAACTTTGAAGAAGTCATTTATTTCACCAAAATACAGTTAACAGTGATTTAGTGAAATATTATTACCATTTAAAAATGATTATATTTTCAGCATTACAGTGCCACACAATCCTTCAGAAATAATATAATCTACTGAGTTGACCTTTCACAGGGAGCTTGACTGACAGGACATCCGACCGATCACAACGTTGAGTACCATGTTTTCAGGAGAGCAGATTAATGTAGGTGGACTTTGTCTGACATGACACACTCAAACAGTAAATACTTTTATACGGTTCTTTAATTTCTTAAACAATGACAACTTTAAAACTGAGACTTTGTTTCAGACCAAAAGTAAGCTGCTTTTTCTTGTCTGTCAGCGCTGTCGTTGCTCTGCGATGCATTTTTCACCTCGTGAGAACGTGTGACATGAGAGCGCCACGGCTCGTCAGGCAAAGCGACAAGGAAAGGAGGGCAGATCTTTGTTAAGGGTCAACTAAGCACTCAAACATTTCTTGTTTATATCAATGTTGAAAAGACACCCAAACTTGTTTTTAAATCCATTTCTTTAAGTTCACAAACATTTGAAGACCATTTAAAATCTACTACAGCAGTGGATCAGAGAAGTACAAAGTTGTCCAAGGCAAGAACCGGTATTGTTTCGGTTTTTTAGGGCATCTTTGATTAAAGGTTTGAATCCACTTCAAATGTTGATTACTGTGTTTTTATCCAGTTTTCCAGTAGAAATATCTAAATAGAAAAAGAACCTTAAAACACTCAAAACATTATAAATTTGCTTGCATCAAACAACTAATAATATATATATATATATATATATATATATATATATATATATATATATATATATATATATATATATATATATATATATATATATATATATATATATATACACACACACACACTAAAACAAATGTTTTGCAGAGTATATTTAGCACTTTTCATGAAAGTGTCCAAACCCAATAAATACAAATGCTCAAAAACATTCTCCAAGCAAACATTATCCTCCTTTATAGAGAGGTTAAGCTCTTTTGTAATTAGCGCACACACTAATACGCGCTACAAATTAATGGCCTTGGTGAACAAGACAGGCTGCTTGGCTTCTTCAGCAAGGTATTTTCAACACTAAAAATGAGTTGAACCTGCCTTTATGTGTTTACATAAAGAACAACAAACAGGCAAAGACAGAAAAAAACAAAAAACGCACACGACTTCAAAAGGTGCGTTGCGTGCAATAAATAAACCCAACTGATAAAGGTGTAATAGTGTGCTTTGAACTTGAAAGTGCAATTATTTTTCATATCAAACACACTTTTGCGCATTCACACAAGAATTCAGCTAGGAGATGCTTATTGCGATATAATTACAGGCTCTCCAAGCTTCGACTCGCAGTCTTTAGCCTATAGGCTCTAATTGCAAATCTTTTTATTCATTAAACAAACACCGCTTCACAGAACTCTCTCCATGATAGACATCTGAACGGAAAACATTTTTCAGCGAGCCATGGCCAATTACAGTTAATGTACGACAACAGAGTGCGCTGCGTAGCATATTGCCATCAAACTATTTGGACGGCAAACCTCAACACACACATCGCGACTGTTTGTTTGCTCTCCTAAAGCCACAGATAGTGGAAAAAGTGACTTCCAGTGAGATGCATTTCTAATTAGAGGTTTTTATCATTAAAAGCTCCACACTTCAGAGCGCGTCGAAGCCGGCGGTCGCCACGCGAAAGGGCACAAACGCGAGCAGACGTTCATCGGGGCTTTAACACTATCTGTCTGGGATTCCACGTGTGTTAACACAGCTAAAAATGTAGAAAGCAAACACTCCAACAACACCGCGTGAATGTCTCAATATATTAACCGCACAATAAACAACCTATTCAATTCCAGGGATTTGCATGAGAAATGGGAGTATTAACGCGGAAGGATGTGTGTAGTCATTCAAAGTGCGGGCTGATGGCGGAGGGAAGGCTTTCAAAAGCCCTTCCCAGCGAGAGGGTAGAGAGAGCCCTGCTGTGGTAGAGACTAACGCTGCCTCGGTGTTGGCATATCACTGAACACAATGGCCTAGATTAGCAAAGTGTCAGTACTGAGCTGAAATAAGCTAATTGCTTAATTAGCTGACCCAATTCGATAAGCCTCTTCTAACATATTAACTCTAGCTATGTAACAAATAGCTCAAATTCGTGTAGAAAGTGCGGGTTTAATTACAACCGTGAGTGCGAAAAGCTAAATGAGATGGCCAGAGCGGTATGAACGTTATTGTGTCGGAGGCTATTAACATCCATATATTTATACGCAGAAGAATAGCACGACTGTGACAGACTTATTGGCTCCGAAAAGTACGAAAGCTTTTGTTTGTTTCTTCCATTTGGGCTTTGTACCTGCTTATTATTGACAGCTTGCTTGAAACAATTACGGAGCGTATCGGTGAAAGTGATGTCAGCGAGCTGTTGGAAATAGAAAAGTCGGGTTAAAGGTAAAACCATTTTCTCATTAGACTGAACGATGAGTGGGACAGATTAATTTACATTTTCCCCTGACATATTTTACATACACAATCTTTTGCTTAGCACTGGGACTTATGGGCAAAAGAGCTCTATTTGTATAAGATGAAGTCATTTATATGCTAATTCATTGGAATGTAGACCTTCCAGATTCATGTTTACCTATTAGTGCATATAGATGCGGAGGGACATTAGAATATTGGAAATGGAAAGGACGGGGAGGGGGGAGCTGTGGGCAACAAAGTATTAGCACACTGTTTCCTTCTATTAATCTCATATTATGAGCCATTTCTGTTTTATTTAAGCAGCACCCAAGAGCCAAGCTCGGAGGCATACGGTAAATGACCATTTTCCTGAAGTGACTTTGAGGAACACATGGTGGCAAAGTCAAAAATGTGCGCAGCGAAAAAGACATTTTTCGAAAAAAAAAACATTAACTACTGCACTCATTTTTTTTCCACTAGAAGCAAAATACACCTAAAGGAAGTCTTTAAAAGACAATCATATCACAGTAGCGGAAAGTGTTTTGCTTTACATGGAGCAAGCCATCGAACGCTAGTTGCCATGTTGCAATCACATGACCAGCCAAATACCATTTTAGCTTTAGGTCTTGAAGCGTTTTTCAGAGTAAAAATTGAATTAAAACACTGTATAACACCGGTATCTCATTTTTTAAATCTATATGGTATAGATTATTATTTTGAATTAGCTTTTATAGCATTTTGTAGTTCATTTTTGTACTTTTATGCCCACCGTATCTTATAATCGCTATCAGTCTTCAAATATTTTTGTTTAGCTTTAACTATTACTTTTATTTCAGCTTTAGCTCAGTTAATAAACATTTTTAATAAATGTCAGTGGTAACACTTTAAAATAAGATCTAATTTGTTAGACTATTATATGTAAAAATAAACATCGCTATCAATATCTCAACCATCGTTTAATCACTGCAGTTTAATGCACTTCTATCTAAAATAATGTAAGCAAATAATATCAGTAAATGCTAAATTACCATCAAGATGAATAAAAGCTGTAGAAGCGTTGTTAATTCTAAGTTCATGTTAACTAATTTTGATGTTAAAACATTTCGGGAAAAAAAAAAAAAAAAAAAAAAAAAAAAAGGCTAGCATTTTAGTTAACGTTGATAACACTTCACCCAGCCCTCAAAGGTGATCAGTCAAAACACAAAAGAATGCCACTGTGTTTATTCCAGAACATCTCAGCCCACACAATCAATTAGGTAATGTACACAGCCTAAAATCCAGAAAATGAAGGAGTGGGTTGTCTATGCCAGAAAAACAGCATTCGCCCCGCCACCACTGGCTGCTGGAGAGGTGTGACAGATCATATTACAAGCAAGGCTAAAATGCTAATGTGATTCCACATGAGCCAGGTTTAAAGAGATCCAATCGACCATTCCTGATACCCAGTGTCGTTGCGTCTAAGATGATGACGTTCCTCCTCTCATTGTCTCAGTAATTCACCAAAATTGCCACTTAGAGCCGCTCCAAGATGTGCGTTTCATCTCCAAGCTTCCTCTGGTCTCTGCTAGTCAGTTCATTTTTACTTCCTCCAAGAGTGCTAGCACTTCATTAACCTTGCCAGGCTCAAGATAAGAGAGGTAGAGCATCAAAAGCAGCCAGCCAACGGAGAGAAAAGACAGCACAGTCTCCACCGCACAGCGGCCATCAAACAGACAGAAGCATGACCACACACACAGTATCCCCTGCAAAACACTCAATGGGCTCTCTTTAGCATATCAGGGCTGCTTGCGAGTCTGTCATTATTAGCACCAGAAGAGAGACTGAGACACACACACACACACACACACACACACACACACCTCATGTGTGAAATGTTAAACCCTAGAATACATTTTAAATAGGGTTTGATTCTTCAATTGATTTTATTGATAAAATATGCATACAGCTTATACTGTGTGTCATCCTTTGGCACCGATCACCAAAAAAAAAAAAAAAAAAATTCAGTTAAGATTAATTTGGAATTTTTTATAATTTTTCAATTTGTACATAATGCATACCACACTCCATTTGTGAATCAATGGCCCTACAATTTATTGGTAAAGCACTTAATTTCTTAAATTTACGGCTGTTACACTGATACCAGTTAAACAACCAAAGAAAGGTCTCTTTTATATAAAGGTGTGCACTTAATACATTTAAATGAATAAAGTTATCATTTAGAAAATTATAAATATTTTTAAAATATAAACTTATGTCAAACTTATTTTGTATGCAATTAATCAGTTTGACAGCCTTATTTTTTGCACAGATCACATTTATTCTGCAATCCCACAACCTCCACTAACAAATCTGTGACTACATACATGCAGACCATTTCATTTAGGATGTAAAGGAACGCCCTCAATGTAGATTTCTCCCCTGAACTGATGTTTCTTTTATACATTTGTAACAACTGAGATTTGTACATCAGCGTAACACGACACCGGTGAAACATCTGGACAAACCCGAGTGAATTAATACTTTTCGCGATTCAAAACACTACTGCACCTGAAAGCTAATAGTTAAATAATTAGTTTCACAGATGAAAACTGTCAATGAACCGGAGAGAGAGGAAAAGCAGTTACCAGTTGTCAGGGACATGTGAAAACTCTGTTGAAGGTGTCAGCTCATGACATCCAGGGAATGATGTCCCGTACCAATTTATTCGTTTTATTCAGTACATTCCTTTTATTATAAACAATGCATAGTTAACAACAAGCCAAATGAATTTAGTTTGTTCATCTGCACAATACATAAATTTAACTATGGAATACACTTGTCCCAAAGACTGCATTTTATATTTTTGTAATAATAAAATTGCAAACTGCTATAAAAAAAAAAAAAAAAAAAAAAAAAAAAAAAAAAGACAAAAATAAGATTTTTGGCAGTAATGAAATGCCATTTGGTTGCAAAATTAAATGTAAACCAGTACAGCTACACACCAGCCGTTTGGTTTGTGTTTACCAAAATTATACACCTAAAAGCATTGAAGTGTGCATAAAATTCTCTTACTTCCAACACAGCATGTTCACCATTAATCTCTCCCCTCATTTTCCTACCAAGAGGACAAAATTATTTTTCCTTGGGAGGGAACTGTAAATCCCTGTCTGGGTTCAGTTAAAAGGCTTAAAATGTCACTAAATGACAAATTAGAAGCTTCCTCTAGCGTTTTAAGACGAGATGTTGTGGCATCTCAAAGTTACCTGGAAATGAGGTTAACGTGCACAGAGCGCTGTGCTTATTAAAAACGTCAACCGTCTCATTACCCATCACAGATCTTGCCATGAGATCTCAACAGCAATTCAATTGTATAGCATCAAAGCATTTGTTCGCCGCAAAGCATCACAGGAAAGAGCGCCCATGCTGAGAACTTCAACTTAATGCATTTCAACGGATTCCAGCTGCTTACTTGGAAAGCTAAAAATATTCATTTGAAATGAGGAGAGAAAAAAAAAAAAAAAAGCATCAGGGCCTTAACAGGCCAACATCAAAACGTCGGCACCGAACATGTTCCCGCATTTGCCGAAACATGTGATACGAGATGAAATGACACTTTTTCTGCTCAGCGCAACGGCGTGATATCTCTGTCAGGAGCTGTGTGCCAAATGCAGGACATCTAGTGAGCCAGCTCAGATTGTGGGTGAAAAGAGACTTTGGCATTTGTGAAGAGTTTCCATATGTATCACTTCTGTTGTGAGGCCCGTTCCACTGATCCACAAAACCAGCCGAAAGGATAAAGCAGCGAGTCTCTGTGCCAGTGTAAGGAGCAGGAGCTCTTGCGAACGTGTAAAGAAGGAAAAGTTGCCTTGCCGCTGAGCAGAGTCGGGCAGAATCCTGCATTGGCACTGATAACATGCTTGGATTAGGGATGTTTAAGGGAAGGGAAAATTATTCATTTGAGATGGATGAAAAGCTGCACTTGTCAAGTCTCCTAGTCATGCACTTTCCATCTCATTCCCGGTAGCCAGCGTGCATATTTTCCCCTCAATGCAAATGTTCGCACAGTGAAATTGTGAGCACATTACCCCCTCTCTTTAAACACACCCAATGACACAGCCACTAAATGAATTTTTCCCAGCGAAAAATAATTTCGGGGTGGGTAATTGGAGTTTACCGTGTGATCAGAAGAGCGGCTTTTTATATAAACATTTTCGAAAAGTAAACCTCAAATTGGCAGGGTAGGGCAGGGCACAAGTACATCGGTGGAAATCGGTTTAGTTTTCAATGATGGTCTGGGACCCACTAGGGGGCCTCAGCACACAGCAAAATGGCTTAAAATACTACGAAAGAGTTCCAGCTATAAAATCAGCATGTAAGCTTACGTATTAGTGCATGGATTTCCATGTTCTGAATACTGGGAAATAAGGAACACACACACGCACACATACACGTATGTATGTATATATGTATATGTATTTGAGTGTGTGTGTATTTCAAATGTTAATAAAGAGCTAAAATAATTTGTGATCCTGGACCACGGGCTTAAGGTCCAATTTTTTCTTTTTTTTTTTTTTTTTTTTTTTTAAAGATTTATACATCATCTGAAAGCTGAATAAATAAGCTTTCTATTGATACATGGTTTGAACTCATGATTGGAACATTTGGAATTCATAATCTAGAATGAGGAATAAATATCTTCTTGGAACATATTTTACTTAATATCAATGATTCTCGGCATAAAAGAATGAATAAAAATATAAAAAAAAAAAAACATTTTGACCAATACAATGTGTATTTAGCTATTAATATTCCCCGGTGGGTTTTGTGATCCAAGTGTCACATTTAATTTGTTATTTGTGAGTCTAATAATTTAAATAAAAATTTGCCCAATTACAAAGAACCAGAAAAGAGCATTATAACCTCTGGACTGATTGAATTGAAATGTAAATATTTTAATAAATGGCCACTCCTACCACACTTAAAAAACATGTTTGATTTATAAAAATTAAATAAATAATTTTTTTTAAAAAGCAGCTTAGCTGTAGGAAAAAGAACACCTTACCGGGGGCCTTTGAGTCAAAAAGGTTGAGAACCATCGCTCTAGACCAAACGAAGCCATCCAAGCAGGGCCAGCATTTAGAATGCAATTACTAATTCTGAATCTTTCCTGAGGCCGGATGATACACTGAATATATCAGCTACCCTATACAAATATTATGATCCGTCTGATGAGAGCCAAGGCTCCAGTCTGGATGGCTAATAAATTAGAAGCACGCTTCTCGTTTACTCATCAGAGCTAATGAGGCTGATAAAATTACCTTGAGGATCATAATTACAGGCTAGTGGCAGAAGCGCTAGCACCATATCTGCAACACACACACACACACACAGGGGAAGAGAACAAACAGCTCAGCGCAGTGGCCGCCGCTGGACAAGCAGAGTTTGACCTTTATAATAAACCGCACGTCAGATAAGTGTGTAATGTATGCTTTTAATTAAACAATTAAACCGCGTTGCATTACACTGAAAGCTTGCGATGGCACCCGTGCGCGTCGCATTAACGCACTTTCCAACGAAAACACACAAAAAAAGGCTTAAGTACACTCCATTTTCAAATCCATTTTGTGTTAGTGACCTGCGCTTAGCTGGCCTTGATCAAGCAAATATGTAAATGCCATTCGGTTATGTACCAAAAGAAAGACGAGCGCGGGGCGCATGCGTGAGGTTAGCGAGGGTGCGTTTGAGTTCTGAAATACCAAACAAGTCGAACCCCGGCGTCCTTTATCCCTTCAATTTCATCAGACAGCTCATATACATTAAGCACTTGATCAGTAATGGCATCTTTTGATGGACACGGCCAGCGTGGACGCCTGAGAATTTCATTTCATCAGCCATTCACAGGACGAATTGTTTTACTTATGAATATTAATGTCCGCCTAATTTGAGGCTGTTGTTAATGCTTGTCGCTAGGAGCCTGGCAAATCAGGTCCCATTCCTGTTAAAACCATGTATTAGACACCCCCCTGACACTAAGCCCTCGCCTTTGATTCTTAATTGCAGGAGTGCGAGCGTTTGCAGGAGATGGGGCGCAAAGCTTTAATTAACTCTAATATCACACGTATTCAGTCTCGACTGTCACCCGCATCACGCGTGGCGTTCTGCACCAATATCCTCCTCGGCTCCTCTCAGCTAGAGAGAGATGCTGTTCCAAGTTCATGATCACAATTTCATGCATCTTAAATTGGGGATGGATGGCCTGTAAGCAGTGGCGTGATATTAAATGTGAGTAAATTATCTTAATGCATTTTACTAAAACCCATATTAAATGATGGCTGTATAAACGGCCGTTTTACAGCGAGAGCGATGATAGGGACAACAATTACGGTCGCGGAGTCGTTTTAATTCAGAACGAGAAGGAAACCGACTGGAAGTTCGGGATAAACCCGGGCATTGTGGCCAGTTCGGGTAATAAATAGGCTTTTCCCATTTAATGTTTTTGGCATTTGAAGTACATAAAATCTAAAATAAAGCTCTGGAATGCTTTAGGGTACGTATAAGAAATATCGTTAATATTTATTAAAGAACTCGTTTGCAAAGTAAAACGTACAATAAATAAGCACATCCAATTGTAAGCATCTCTCAAGAGAACTTTTAAAAACTTCTTAAAACATTCATTCTGTAGTCATATTTAAACACCGCGTAAAAAGACATCTTTGGACAAGACTATATTTCGTAGATAAGTTAAACGAGGTGCACTTTTAATTGAACTAGGTTAGAGGACTTAAAAAGAGAATAAAACCAATAATCCATGCCTTTCCAGCACACAAGATCCTCTGCCGTCTAATCTCCAGCTTGATTTAGCATTCTCAGGAATATAAAATAAGAAACGGGAAAACTCTGCCAGTGCAAATGCATGTGAGCTCACAGTGCCCCCTTCAGGTCACCGCAAGCACTGCGTCGCCAAGACCTCTAGATTTAGCAGTTCAATTATTTTTTTTAAGGGGTTAGGGTTAAATTAAGACTCTACACAGATTTTTGGATCACAGTCAAGTAGTGCGTTTCAGCCAGCCTTGGGCATCTGTTTGTTTATCTGCTAATATAAGTTACGGTTTATGTCTGAACAAGTGAGGGGGTGGAAGAAGACAGGAAAATAATAAAAGAAATGTTTTTGAACAATAATTATTCAAACTAGCCCACGCATTTAAAGTAAAAGCAAAAGAAGCATATAGGACCAATATGTTGAAAACTTAAAGCAAATGAAAAGAACTAGTATTAGCTTAAATCAAATAAGTAAAAAAACATAAGAGAAAAAAAAAAGTGTTTGAACAAAACATTATTTTGTTCCAAGAACTCCAACTCACTGAGTCACCTGACATAACTGTTATACTAATCCCACTTGTTTAAACCATCTGTGTCACCTGGAAAAATCTGAACTTCAACGAAAGTCTGGATGAGTTGACTCCAGCAGCTCTCAACTTCACTATCCCATTGAAGCTTTTTTACTTCTTCGTCTAAACAGCCTTGAGAAGGATGACTTGCGTTTGTTTTTAAACTTCTGAAGACCTGGATCAAAAAAAAGAAAGTTAAAAAAAAAAAAAAAAAAAAAAAAAAAAAAAAAAAGGTCAGGTCTGGTCTCAGCAGGGAGCAGGATAAGACTCACCCAGTCTTTGCATCATCTCATTCAACTGTTGATCTTCTTCCTCCTCCCTAAAAACGTGATATTACGTTTCCCAAAATTGCGTCACAGTTTTGCATGCAAGTAAAAGTTAACGACATTTAAAAGTATGGTATTTGACGTGGAGACTTACCTTATCCTGTCTTCCTCCAGCCCTTCAACAATGGCGTTCCTGTCATTCACTATCTTCATCAGTCTGTTCAATAGCTCTGTTTCCCTCTTCTTCTCATCCAAAGTCTTGGCATGTTCTAATATGCAAACACACATTTTATTATTTCTGCTCAGATGTTATGAAGAGTACAAGTGCAAAATTAACTAATACCGCTATTACATGTACCCTTTATTATAGAATAGGATTCAACGTTGACTTTCAATTTCACTTTGCATCACTTTTCACATCCTGTTAAATCACAATGCGTAATTACTAAAATCATTACTGATGACTTGAACCACAGACATGTCAGAGAATTGCTTCAATGTGTCACAAGAGATCTAAGAAAAAGCTTCACTTATAATTGGTGCCAATTTCTAAATGCAGATTTGCCATAGCAACCAAAAGGGTAAAGATACACCCCTTAAGGCAAAAAGAAAAACCTGCTTATTGCAACTTGTACAATTATTAAAATCTTATTTCAAAAAAATACATTTGTTTAGACAAATCATGCCTTATAAATTTCACTTCAGAAACAGCAACTCTTCTGGCTGGAAATTAAGCCAACATGAACAAGATTGTTGAACAAATTCAATTTTAGAGACATTAGCTGGGTCCCCGTCGAAAGTTGCAAAATTTAACTTCTGCATTAAACTGGAACATTCACGAATAAGCAAGTAGTAGGAGAAGCCACTGAATATAATAAATTACTTGTGCCCCAGAGCGAGCAAACGAAACAAACGCGGTCATTGCTTTTGGAGGTTCCTGCTGTTTAGAAACGCAATTGTGTAGAACAGTTCCGGGAGGCAATTATAAGACACTACTAAAATTACTGACTTTTTGAAGGACCATAACATCTCAGATGCCGGGCAACGAGATTGCTCTATGACAGCATACCCAGACTTGACCAAAGTCACTTTTTTGGCAAACACGTTTCATGCCCCATTACTGACGATAACTTTTCAAACAAGAGAAACTACTTCAAGGGAGAATTTGATTCTAAATGTGGTATTTCCATCAATCTTTTCTTATGCAATACTTCAAAACGTGCATAAAACAGGAAACACTGATACTGATCGCTTCAATCGGTTAAAAGGCTAAAATAGGAAAAAAGGTGAGCGATATTAGTTACCCTGGCTAATTTTCACCTGGTTTATTGATCAATCTCCTGAGCTCTCCTTCGACTCCAGGCTGCTGCTCCTCCAGATCTTGAGTTCTTGCTCTGAGGAGAAAAAAAAATAAGAGACTGCTGTAAGAACCGGTTTAATAGCGAACACTTAAGTACAATTGCTATTTTTCCTCACATATTGTGTGTTAATATTAAGCTTTCTGAAAATGTTCACACCTAAAAATAGCAGCCAGACAAAAGGAGAGAGAGAGAGAAAGAGAAACAGTAGTTGCTGAGTACGGGGATCACTTACATGTACATCAACTCTGACTCTCTCCGCATGTAGCTTTGTTTTTTCCGAATCAGGTTAAACCAGTCCACCATCAAGGGATCCATCAGCAGGTCCCCATGACCCTCTGTAAAACAGTCCAATGTCACCAAGGACACCAAGGTCCTAACTGCTCCATCCATAAGAGACACTCCACCTCGAGCCACAATTTAAAGTGCTCTGGAGACAGGCATCTCCAAATACTCACTTTCAACTTCTATTTGAGCTATGATTGAATTCTATTTGTCTCCTAATAGAGCACTGTAATGCGGTCTAAAAAGCATGTTTTCCATTGACATTGCCTTGAGGTGGTAGTACCAAAAAAAAAAAAAAAAAAGCCACATACAAAGTACAAATCACGTGCGCACACACAAACTTAATTTGATCAAGTGGAGGTTTCAGCTTTGGTGGGACCGAGAGGCAGTCAGGTTCTACGAAATCCCACCGGCTGCTAGCAGCAGGACAGGTGACTGGAGCAGCGAGTCTGGAGATGATATTACTGTGCCACGGTGACCTTGAAAAGAGCCAATCAAGTGCCCTTGCCCCATTCAGCTAGCAGCCTCTCATTGCAGCCCACCGCCGCTTCTCCATTTCCATCCCAGCATCCCTCAGGAGGAGAGGGAGCTTCCCCTGCGCCTCGCCTCATTTGGCCCTGGCAGCTGGAATCGAGAGCCCTTTATTGGCCACAGCCTTCCCCTAAAGGCTACATCCGAATCCTGACTCCCAGGTGGACGGGCTCAGCTAACAGGTTTGGAATGAGTGCGCGACTCGCAGAACTCAATGAACCACACACACACACACACACACACACACACACAAGGCTGCTACATGCCGTCTAAAGCACTCCTAATAGATCTCGAATTGCAATGAAAGGAACATCTGATGTTCCAAGAAGCTTTTGTCCTAAACAACCTTGGAACATATTGGACTTAAAATTCAATTCAGACTTCAGCTTGGAGAAATAAGGAATGCTTCTTTTGCAGTAAGTAAACGTAACATCTAATCTCAAACCTTCTTCATAAATGCGAAGCCTTCTCTCCAATTCCACCCCTTCATTCTCCAGATCGTACAGCTTGTTCTCAATGTCCTGCAACTCTTTTGAAATCTGTTCTGTTGTGATGTAGCAAGGCTTCATCTAAAAAAAAAGAAAAAACAAAACAAACAAACCACAATGTAACCAGAAAAACCATGGGAAGGACATCTTTCATTCAGTAAAGACATTCTTGAGATGATCTTAAAACTTCTGCAATAACTTACCGTAGGCAACCTTGTTTCATGCAGCAAGCCCTTTGTGGAAGAAATATTTCCATTGTTGTAACCTAAAGTGATAAATACTGCTTTTTAGTGTATATGAGAAGCTGAAGGCCAAAAAAAAAAAAAAAAAAAATAGAAACTGTTTATTTTTATCCACAATAAAGAGCTTAGGCAAATTGAGCCTCTGTTTTGCATACAGGACATTTACTAAATCCAAAATAAATAAAATAACTAGCCCTAAAAATTATAGCCATAACTTGCCACAGAATAAACTTTTTTTTGTTGTTTTTTTGTAGCCTTTCAGTCATATTGGCATGCGTTTGTATCATATTTTTTAGGACTTTATCAGCATTTCAATCAGTCTTGTAAAATAACCTGAGAACTAAGGTTTACTTAAAGTGGGAACTACATGCATTTTCCAACTTTAATCATACAAAGAATCAGTTCCAATATCATGGACAATAAGCATGAGTGCAGTTTGGGCTCCTCCTCGATGCATCCTAATATAAATGTTGTCATGTGTCTTTTATACATTGGAGTCTAAGTAAAAATATCAATATGCAAAAACCTTATAGTCATTTGTCTAGCTGGTGCATAGACTGTTCATCTGAAAGATGAAAGTCATGAGTTTTTTTTTTCAAAACTGTATCCTTGCTCTTCCAAACTTAGCAAGCATTTAAAAAAAAAAAAAAAAATTAAGACGTCTGAAAGAAGATGGCTTGGGGGCAAGTACAAATATGCAATAGTTTTGATTTGAGTAAACTCTTCCTTTAACAAAGCTTTTTGAGATTACTGGATGGCAAGTGTGCTTCAAATAATATTCATAAAAAGTTCATGCATTAACAGAACACAGCATAAGAAGCCATATTAGTAATGATTCAACGAGAATTGTTAATGTTATTGCCAATATCCACACCAAAAATGTACCGTTCACCAAAAAATTAAAAATTCTGTCATTTAGTTTCAAACCTGTATGAATTTCTTTGTTCTGCTGAACAAAAAAGGAAGATAGTTTGTAACCGGGCTTTTGAGTCACCTTCACATCCGGCGGAACAAAGAAATTCATACAGGTTTCATTTTTGGGAGAACTATTCCTTTTTGTATTTAAACTTAAATATCCACAAATTTTAGAGCAAGCTTACATGATGCCGCCGATCCGCGGCGAGGTTGTTTTGGAGATGAAGGTTTATGACAAGACTGAGAGGGCAGGACAGATGAAGAGATGGAATAGTCCGGTTTAGAACCTATGGATGGAAGAATAAGATTATCATAAATGCAGATCTTCCCAAGCTACAACTGATGATGTGGCTTGGTCTTACCCTGCACAGCACAGGTCTCTCTCAAACATGAGACAACAGGACTGAATGGCTGGAGAGGGGCAGAGAAAACTTGCGATGTGCCTGGTCCATTTTTAACTGAGTGGGTAAAAAAATAAAATAAAAACTTGTCAGCATTTGGTATTTGAGGAACAATTTTGCTCTTAATATTGATGAGGCCAGCTTACCACAGGTACCCTGCTGCTGCTCCCTTCTGGGCTTCGGGGTAACATTGATGGAGCAGCAAGAGTTGTTCGATATAGAGGCCGGAGCATTTTGGAGCATTGTCAAACAATGGTCACTTTTGTTTCTTCCAGAAGTCAAAGGAATATCCTTGGCATTATCTGGAGATCTATCAAAAGCAAACTAACCTTACTACATTGAAATCTAGTGGTGAAACCAAAAAAAAATTGCTAGTAAACTTGACATGGAATTAAATATTACACGCTAAAATAGAAAAACTGCATTTAGTTGCAAAACGACATGATCTAGGTTACATTCACGACGTTCAAATGACACCTAAACGCCAACATACAGTAAAGCAGGTCCTCACCCTCACCTCACAAAGCTAAAAGAACGATCATCTGAGGAAGGCAAAGTAAGAGCATAGCATTTCAGGGGAGGTTGGTTTAGGCGCAGCACTCCTTGGGACTGGTGAGGACTGGGGACAGAGTGAGCGGATGCACTCTGAGGCAGTCAAAATGCAAAGGAGGCATTCGCCGGCTAGAGGATGGATACATGAAAAGGCCCCACTGTCAGCGCTCCAGCTCTAAAGTGTCATTGCAACTCACACCCGAGTGACTCTGCCCGCTTCCCCTCGTGTGGATTAGAAAGCATTAGGGATAACTAGGCTGATCGAACTTACTTGAGTCTTGGTCCACTTGGAGCTGCCTTTGGCTTTGATCTCCAGTCAGTTGGGGCTTCGCAGCTCTGAACATCTTTGGCTGAAGCCGGGAGAAGAGGAAAATTACAGCAAACAAAAAGCACAAGCTGCACAATATCAAATTATGCCATTGGAAGCCATGCCGTCAAACCGAATAGACAAAAATAGTACAGCGGAAATCGGTTTTAAGATTCAATCTTATTCCTGTGGGCTACACGAAAACACAATGGATGCTGGCCCGTGGCTTAAATTAACCTCTTTCCTGCCTATATTCTCGTATCCTCCTTATTGCGTATGTTTATGGTAATATTTCCCCGCGCGACCTTTAGAAAGCATTTTAATAAAAAGAACACAATCCATACAAGCAAAGGTCATCTGCGAGTGAACACCACCTTTGGCGGTAGAAAGCAGCAGGGATGGAGGTCTGCTACGCTCCTTGCTGATGGCACTGAGGTAGAGGGATTCTCTGGAGTTTATGCCTCTACTGCTGATAGCAGAGCTGGTTGAAACGGCCTGATATGAGCTCCCTCCTGTAGCATCTCGTCCGTGTAACTCCTGCCTCCAGCTAGAGACTTCAGCTGAAGTGCATCTGATTTTTAGCCTGGGAGAGATGGTAACAAGTGTCACTTACATTTAGCATTCACACTATGATTACAAATCATGATAGATGCACCTTTACTGATGTACTGTACGCTACCGTTTAAAAGTCTGAGGTCACCAAGACCCATTTTGTTCAGCAAAAAGACATTTAAATACTGTTCATTTGAATGTGAAGCAGTACAACCATTTTCAAAATAGATAGGAAATGTTTAAGCAGTAAATTCTAAAATTTGTTTGATTTCTGAAGCATCAGCTGAAACAAACTACATTTAAAAAAATAAATAAATAAATAAATAAATAAATATATATATATATATATATAACACACACCAGGGGTGGCCAACATCCGTCCTGCAGAGTTTTACAGGTTGGAGCTGAACTATGCTCTCTAAGACAGACACTGGCCAGCCCTGCTGTAAACCATGACAGTAATCACTGGTTAGTCACTCACTGCCTCTGCGCTGCTAGGTCAGAATTAAGCGCATTGTTGTTGTTTGTGTTTCCTTCAAGTAGTTTTCCATTTGTCAAGGCACTGGTTCGGTCTTTCTCCTCCAACTTCAGTCTTGTGTTCTGATTGGTGCAGGACTCTGAGGGGCCTGACTGCTGTCTTGTGTTGGGCCGATGCTCTGCTGCTGGACCACTGGACTGAAAGAACTTCTGCCTGGCCTCCTGAGTCCTCTGAGCAGAGGCGGTCCACGACTGCGGAGCGGGACTGAGCTCCACCGGTCTGGGCGCAGCTTTAATGGGGGCAGATAATACAGAGTTGTAGCGCTGCGAAGACGGCTGATCTCCACTTTCAGATTTGGGCACCAAATCAGCAAGCGTAAAGCCACTGCTCTTAAAAGGCTTAACAGTAGGCTTGAAGCCATTTTGGCCATGTTGGTGAATACTGCAGACCAGTGAGCCAGCGTCCGTTCCCAGTTTATACACCCCAGATTTCAGTGTGCCATAGCATACACTACACCTGGTGAAAAAAAAACATTGCAATAAAAGGACTAAAGAGTGCAGTTATACGAGTTTAATAATTGTCATTAGTTACTTGTCCATTAGCTAATAGCAAGGACTCCCAAGCACCACCAATGAACACTCACTTAAAACAGCTCCGGTGGTAGAGTTTTCCATCCACCAGGTGTCTCTGGACCAGATGGACGTGGTTCCCACAAACCGCACACTCACCTTTCAATGTGCCGGTTTTATTTGAACTCTCCATCAAAACGGTTTTCTACAGAATAGAAAAATAAATTAAATATACAAAAAAAAATATTGTATTTTAATTAATAAAATACAAATGAAATATAAATAGATTAAATAAATTAGTGATAGATACATTAAATTATATAAAATGAAACATTTAAATTATAAGCAAAAACTAATCTCTCCCCAAGCTTAAAAAAATAAATAAATAAAAAATAATTCATTTTTATAACTAGGATTAGACCAAATCACTCTGAAACTGAATAACCAAGGGAAAGCTGAATTGACACCTTCTCAGCATCTCTGTGTGGTTGTGGAGATCTCGCTCCGAGTGGCGTGATGGGTGCCGGCACACATTTCTGCCCTGGAGATTTCAGCCAGTCCGTGCCAGTCTGTCGAGCTGGAGTAGGCACAATGTGCTTCTCTGGAGCACTTTTCTGGATGTTAGTAGATGGAGGACGGTTGTCTCTGATATTTTTTGGCATTTCAATTTGAGGAGGACGGTTCTCTGTATTTGTTTTAAGATTGTGGTTTTTGGCAACCACAGGCAGATTCTTCTTCTCTGATGGCACCTCCTTAGAGTCCTCAGCGTGCCGCTTGATACCTCCTACTCCCCCGACTGAAGAAAAAATGCCATTGAGAAGAAACACCAAGATATACAAATACATTAGCTAAATAAGTTACACACCAACATTATGTCTGCAGTATACGGAATGTGCACACTACTTTATAATTTTATAACTAGAAATATTTGTTATAAAAACCCAATGATCTGCTTCAGTGCAAGGTGTATACTTTTACATCGCAATAGGTGTGGATATATTATTAAGGGGCTTCAAAATAATGGCTGCTATCCACCAAGCTTGGAAGAGCCAGGAAACATTTAAAAATGTCCAAAGAAGAAAGTCAAATACACCTTGGATGGCTTTGAGGTGAGTAAAATATGGGGTATGAGTAAAAAAAACCAAAATCAGGGATAATTGGGTGCCTCTCAGAATTAAACATGCTATGTAATGAGGTCTTGTGACAGTTGCATATTTCCGTTAGAAATGTTTGTGGCACAATACATGCTTCACATACTGCATACTACACTACCCTATTAAACAGCGCGTGTTATAATGCCTCAACGTTCTGAACATAGCACAGTATTCAGATAAGACAATGTCCATGCAAGAAATGCCCTTTACTTTAAAAACACTGTCATGGTGGATAAACACAGTCTTACTTGGCGAGCGGCCGTGGAAGTAATTATAGTATTGTGAGACATATGTGAGGATGCTGAGTCTGTCTGGGACAGGCAAAGCCACCATGTCCTCGGCATCCAGAAGAGCTGGGATTCCCAGATGATCTTCAGCCACACGGAACGCCTGGAGCACATCACATGGCACAAATCAGCCATTAAGTTCACAGCTACAACACCACATAATAGGAGGACGAATCCATACAGAAACACAACAATCTGACGACCACAACGACGAAAAGACAAGCGCCCCGTGTTTATAACAACCGCTGAACATGCTCATTCAACATGACCTCAGACGATTGTTTCAGGCCGCCGGTATCACGCTGTGGAAACGGTTTTCTAGGGGAAAGGCACTTGGCCAATTAACTGTAAACACAGACAAGGCACAAAAAAAAAAGGAAGACGTCAGAAATAGAACAGGCCAGTAAGCAGCTAGATCTGGCACCACATCAAGACGGCCCGGGCAGGGAGCGAATAATGAATAGCACATTTCCTGTTCACGCAGCAGCCTGGGAACGGGGACAGGAGAGGGGGGAGACCAGGGCATTGTTTAGGCCTGACCTGGACACACTCATTAAATTTTACAGGACAGCTGAGGAGGGGCGGCATATCCTCCACGATGCAGCTGCAACTTCCTGTTTCTCTTTTGGGATACAGCACTGATACTACGACATAAACATTTTAAGTAAATACTAGCTGGGTTTGAACACAGCACACTGGTGGAAGTATTGAAAATTTAAATACACCATATTCTTTGGTGTTTAGATGCACAGATGAACTAGCATTTGTTAAAGACAGTAGTAGAACAGAGGTAAGTTAATCTTGACGGAGAGGATCGGGTGCCCTGTGGATGACTGTCACCCTTCTTTATAATGCATTAACTGGACAGAATCCGCACGGCTCGGGTTCAAACTACAGCCGAGTGCCGTCTATAGAAGTGGTGAGGGTTTGTAATAGATCTCAGAGTGTGTGGCTTATAATCTACAGTCTCCCAGGAAGCAATGCGAGGAAGAGCTCATCATTAGGAAAAAAAAAAAAAAAAACAGTCCCTGTTGTGCATGTCTTACCAGCTCATTCTCACAGAAGCACTTCCTGACAGGGAGATGAAAAATAATTAGGTCACTGGTCCTGTTCGGACAGTATTCACACACTCAAATGCAAATTTAATTTCACATGTAAAGCTTACACTATAAGAATAAAGTGGTTGGTTATACAAACATTTATACATGCATCTCCCTGCTAATCACTGTAGAAAAGTTTATAACTTTTCATTTTAAGCTTAAGCGTGGAATCAATACAATTAATAAATAAGATACAAATTGATCTAGATCTTGTAGTATTAGTTCATTATTCTGAGCCCTGAAAAATTAAATTGGACAACATTCTTTCCTCCTACCCAAGTTCACGGAGTACAAGCTTCACTTTAGACGTTTCACTCAAGGAAATGTTTGCAGAAACTAAAGGATATCTTTGTGGCAAAAGCAATGGCTGGAAGACTTGACCCATAAACAGACTCTTTTACTGAGCAACAAGTCTCATCCATTCAAGATCACATGCATTTCACGAGCTGTGAGAACAGGGTCTTAAGTGCTCTTGTTTACGTCGATGCGTGTGAAACAAGTTGCAAAAGGCTGGGTTACAAATAAACATCCAGCCAACTTAAAATTAAAATAAATTCTAAAAATGTGAATTATCAGAGGACTGCAGCAAACACACATCTGTAGAGGAAACAGCTAAAACGAACCCTGCATCGGGTCTGACGTAACTTCCTACGATCAAGGCCAAACAGAGTAACTTACCAAACGGTTGTTGTAATACACATTGTCTTTGGAGAGAGACTCAAAGTTTCTGAAAGAAAACAAGAACATGAGTCACCAGACAGATAGAAACCTTGAGAAGCGCTACAACACAATGCTGGTGCTAAAGTAAGCTGATGAAATATGTATAATAATAATAACAATAGTTTTTAAAAGTCACTAAACCTACAATATAAAAATTTCACAGTAGGCCTAAAGAAAAACAAACTGAGGCAGATAAATAATAAATAGTGAGCATATACTGTATTGGAAAGGTGACCCAACATGCCCATCAATTTTGTTATAAAATTAAATGTTCATTTGAACAAATAAAGAAAAGTCTGAATCTTGGATTCTATGATTAGCGTGCATTTTCACAAATTTTCACTTATTTTTGTCTTTATTAGTTTATTCATAGTAGTCCTGTAATGAAGCAAAAAAAAGAAAAACAACACTGTATACATAAAGTGACTTGAATATTGTCAGATGGCAGTAGTATAATCAAAGAAGAGTATAAGATGTGAACTACCCCATGCTGTCATAATTTCATTAACGTACATTGAATTGCATTTGCTTTAGAAACAATTTTTTTAAACTAAACTCACATCTAAACATAATTCTAAAGCACTTTTTCCTGCCATTTTTACAAATGATTTCAAGATGATTATGTATAAATGTATGTGTATATTTATTCATTTACTTTTTTTCTTAATTTATGCCCGGTCAAGTCAAACACACGTCTAGGTATAGTACAGTACTATATAAACGGACGCATAACTACTTCATATCCCATTTAAAACTCCTATTTGCCCCACATCCTTGAGCTTCACAATGTTATCCTCATCAAGACTTTAATGGTAATTCACACAGACTATGCTAACGAGTGACAGTTTAGAGATAAAGGACTCTTACATGAGGTCCGGTCTGAACTTGTGGATGAGAGCGCAGAAGGCCAGTCCATCTCTGAAAGAGGAGCTCATGTTGCTGATGGTCACATCTCTGTATCCCTCGCACTGATTCCTGCACCACTGCTGAAGCGCCTTGATAGCCGCCATCCTCCCCCAAAAAAGCCCTCACTTTACTGCCGAAACCCACGACAGACAGTCTATTAAGAAACACAGAGAGAGAGAGCTCGACGAAATAACGGAGCTTGGTAGAAAACGACTATAGAGACACGGCGGGAAGTCCCTATGAAAGAGTGAGAAGAGTTGAAGCGGATGTGTGATCTGTAAGCGGCGTCTCCTCAGAGCTGTTCACCACGGCACCTGTGGAACAGAGGAAGTGACGGGGGAGGAGTCTCAAATCATCTATAATTAAACGCTAATTGCTTTTTAAAAAATTATTTTTTAAAGCGCGTTTGGCTAGTTACTCTATTTGTGTTATATGGCAAGCGTGTCCTTTAAAAAGGAACTTACTAAATTAAGGACTACTCTAGAAAAACATTCCTGCATTTTATTTTATTTTTTTTAAGCTCCTATCGTGTGGGAAACTTAAAGCCTGCTGGTTAAAATATTAAATTCTAATGTGTAAGGACATAAATGGTTATTTTGTCATAAAATACGAATTAAGTTAAAGCAGCTGAAAGATATGCTTCAACTCTACATGTCACTTTCAGTAGGCCCATAGGCTATATTGATTTTAATTTGTTAGAATGTGCATTATATCATGGTATTCATGCTAGATGATAGATTTCCTCAGTGAAATCATTTTGGAAAGCTACAGCACAACCACGAATGATCATTTCTATTTCCCAATTTTTTTTATTTATTTTTTTGAAATTATATAGCCTCAAGCATTCCATCGTTTTAGATATTTCAGGTTAACGCCATTTAAGCAAATTTACTATCATTCAGTGAGCAATGACAATTTTTTTTTCTATCCTGTTAGGTTCTATCGAGTTAGTAAATAACAAAGCTATAAGTAAATAACAAAGCTAAAAGTAAATAACAAGTAGTAATAAGTAATAAAGCTTCACTGCCTTTACATCTAAAGACTATACATGTAAAAGCCCTGTGTATGCTTTATAAAAAGTGCTTCCTTAAACTGCAACAAAGCACATTCATTTAAGAACATTGTTCATAAGGTACTTCGTAACAAGAACGACCCATATTTTTATGACACATGCAGTGTAAACATGTAGTATGTTTATGATAAAACCACAGGGGGCTGCAGAGGATGTTTACAACCATCTGCATAAATCAGTTCAAATTATTGTTGCATGAATATGAATGTTTGCAATGGCCTCTTAACAAGGTCAGACTGTTCACCTCATTTGCATAGGTGAATACAAACCCTGGGAAATAAACAAAAAAAAAAACAAAACCTTTAACGTTGAGCCTGTTTAACAAACACAAAACAATACATATTCCTATAAACGGTCTAAACTTTATTTAATAAACATAATATCTGCAATTAGCATTACAGCTTATTTCATTTACAATTAAAGTCCTGAATGCATATAATCCAAATGTAGACAGAAATACCATCAGCTTTCAGCTGTCCTAAGGCAGAGAGATAGCTTTCAGTGTAATTTCAGATGATCCACCTCCTCTCATGGTTTTAAGTTTGACTTAGGTAACTCAAGTTGTGGATGGGTGCACAATCAATGGGACTATTTATAGCTTGACACCAAACTTCAGAAAGACGGAAACCCGAGCATGATGAAGATGTGACGATCTGAGCTACAAGTTACACATCAAATCCTCTTCAAGATTTCACATGCATGAAATTCTCATAGACTGTTCACCTGCTTAAGACGTGCTGCCCTTTAAACTCAAGAGGACCCTGTTGCCCAGAGGAGGGCACTCTTACTCCATACTGGCTCAGAGAACTAAAGACCTAAGGATAATGCAGTTCTAGGCTCTTCAACACTAGCTTTGGTCACACAAAAGTTGTCATACAAGTTGTCCTGCATTTCACAATTTCTGAAGGGTTGCCGTTCTAAACAAACATTTTAGGATAATCTGAAGTGGATAGTCCACTCAAGAATGCAAATTCGGCTTTATTTACTCAGTTTCAGGTCCATACTATGGAAGTCAAAGGGACCCAAACCCTGTTTGGCTACGAGCACCATTCAAAAATACCTTCTTCTGCGTTCCACTGAAAAAAAAAGAAGTCAGTCATTCAGGTTAGGAACTGCATGAGGATAAATGATGACAGAATATTAGTTTTATGGTCGAACGATCCCTTTAGGTAGCACGTTTTCTTGAAAAACAACAAACGTTAAGCGTGAAACAAGACATTAAAAAAGTGATTTCCAAAAGCATGCAATAATTACAGTATATGAACAAACGTTCAGCACAAATAGCATCTATTGCGTAGGAAAATGACATATTTAAAGTGTGTGACAATCTTTAAAAAGCACATTTTGTCAGAAAAGGCGAGTCATTTTTCAGCCGTCTGTCCCTATTGTGTTTGTGGAGGGCTTGTGGCAGCTTGCAGACATCCTGTGTTTTCACGCAGGGTAACAGGATAGCTGATAGAGGAGCTGGCCATCGATGAGATCACTGTGAGCTTCCTCTCGAGCTCCTCTCGTTCACTAGCTGTCAGTCCAACCACATTTGAAAAAACTAAATGTCCACTGAAGCAAGCAACCAATCTTATCAAAGAACAAATAATAATAAAAGAGTAGATTACATATAACTTCACATTTGTTTTTATAATACAAAAAGTATGGACCCTTCTTAAATACTGAGATGATGTGTTTCCGCAGATATCTTTTATATTTGGATTTTTAAAACACTTTGTTACACTGTAGGTAAAAAATTGCTTGCAAAATTAACACTTCTGAGTGTTTTCAACAAAACTGCAAATATGACATATTTCTCTCTTTTTACTGACGAAATCAATGTTTTTTCCGCTTTGTATGTTAAAGCCATAAAAAAACACTTTGTTGTAATTTCTGTTCGTCCTCTATAGAAGTCTACCCAACTACACTGACTTCTGTTTCTGAGAAATTTGAAAAGGGTCCATTGGTTTCACAGATAATACACGACATTGTGACAATCGAAGAAATAAAAACTATTTGGAGTGTGTTTTGCTGCTCTCGGTCCCATTGCTTAACCTCATCACTTGGGTGATTGTTCATAATAATAAATAGAAAATGTAATGTTATTTCTAATATGTCCTGTGTGATTCTGAGGTACTGTATAATGGCTGCATCAGTTTCAGTCTCTGTGCAGGCCTGTGGCAGATACCTGAGTTTTCATCTGCCTCTCTCTGCTGGCCTTGGCCACCGTGCTGTGGATCTCTGCCTCATAGTCCCTGGCCTTCGCCCTCAGATTGGCAATGCTACAGCAGCGGAAGTCCTCTGTACTGGGCTCCTCTGACCCCTCCTGATCTCTTGGCAGCTGAAGCATGTCGCTTACAGGGCTGTGGATAGCTGATGAGGACGGTTTCGACCAAGTGGGGCTCCCTTTCTGGTGTTTGCTGTCCCAGCCTGGGCTGCTGTTGCTGTGGAGCTCTGGAGCTGTGCTTCTGCTGGATGAATCGACCTGTCTATCGTCACTGTCGCGCCTGACGCACTGCTCTCCCGCCTGGCTCTGGAGCTTCATCTGCCTGCGCATTTTAGCCCTGCGGTTTTGGAACCACACCTAAAGAAACAAAGGGAAATGTTTTATTTATTTATTTTATCTAAAAAAAAAATGTATGGGCGTTAGACTAAATTCTAGTGGTTCTAGATGGTGTTAGACTAAATAAAGTGTTATTATTGATATTGCTTTTCAATTAGATTTTTTTAATCTTAAGAATTGTTAGTGGAAAAAAATCTGAAATCATTAAGAAAAAGGAATTATTTTTTCTTATACATATATACATAATTCTTAGCAGAAAAAATACTTATTAACTATTATTATACATATACACGCACACACACACACACACATACATATATATATATATATATACATATATATATATATATATATATATATATATATATATATATATATATATATATATATTTCTTTTTTTGCATTGTCCCCTAAATAAAATTATTTGTTGAAACATAAAAGACACAAAAATCTAAAAGCGTTTTATCATCATTATTATTATTTAGAATTTTCTTATGTTATTATGTCCCTACGGCATTTCCTCACAGACAATGTAAGGGACAAAACAGAACTTTAAAGAAGAACAATTCGGCAATATCTGTGAAAATAAATAACAAAAAAAAGTAAAAAGAAATAATAAAATTAAATCAATAATCTTTTATATTGCTCTTTTATATCACAACAGTCAAAGAGAGCAAGGCAATGGCGACCTGCACTCTGGCCTCTATCAGGTCCAGTCTGAGGGCCAGGGCTTCTCTCATGAAGACGTCAGGGTAGTGGGTGCTCTCGAAGGCCTTCTCCAGCTCCTCCAGCTGCCAGCTGCTGTAGTTGGCCCGAGCTCGCCGCTGCTTCACTGGCCGGGGTTCATCTGGAAGCCACATCGCAGCCACCAATTAGACAATTGCCAGAGGCTGACAAGGAACTAATGGCTCTAGATTGGATAATTAGCGCAGCGTTCATTAAGCCCTCTTCAGCAGAGCCGGATAATTGATTGTTAGTTACGAGTTGTTAGCCAATCCTTTGTAAACATTTTGAATCCTATTAAATACTGTAAAATGAGGATGGACAATTATGAGAGAATATGATTCACAAATGGCCTCTCTTAATGAACGCTACGCATATGTATTATTAAGAGCAAATCACCTAAATAAATATACAACACCCAGAGCTATCTCACCTGTCAAGCTTTTTATCACGCAACACATTATATATAAGAGAGAAATCTTATCTTGAAGGTTTTATTTACACAGCTTTTATTATTACACGCCTTTATTGAATACATAACTCTGATTAGCCACTTATTAAACTGTATAATTGATTGTGGTCATAGGCAATTATTAAATGCTGCTTGTGTCACTATGTTCTTCACACATAATAAAGTGATTTCAATGCAAATAAATAGTTAATATCCATATATTTATTTATTTAGCAAGTAGTTTTATAATAAGTGATAATACATAATACAATATCAGGGTGATAAAAGATTTTAAAAAATATAAAAAACTTGAGTCTCTAACATTTATAATAATAATTGTAATAAAGACAGCATTCATTAAGCCCTCTATCTGATAACTTAATGTTAGTAATGTCAAAAATAAATAATAACTTTCTACGTGTCCTGCGCTGGACTATCAGGAGCTTGTTACAATGCTTACAATCTTTGGTTTTTTGTTGGTTGCATTGCTTCTATTGGCCTCATTTGTAAAGTCACTTTTGACAAAAAACATCTGCTAAATGATTAAATAGAAACTTTTTTTGTGATAAAATTTCTCCTTTTACTTTTCACATGAAAATGTAACTTTAACCAAATAACCCAGTGAAAGATGGCACATAAAATATGGTATATGTCAAGATGGGCTCACCGATGTTCTCAGCATGTTGTCCCGAGGACTGAGCGGCCAAAAGCAAGGCCTGTTTGCAGGGCTCTGGCTGCAGGTAACTGCGCAGGAGCTCGTAGCTGAGCAGAGGCCCGGGGATGAAGATCTGCGGTGAGGTCAACCTGCTGGGAAACGCCGGGAAGAAGTGCGCAGCCGAAGAGTGGAAGACTGCAGAAGACAGAGGAGACACCAAATGCCCAGTGCCAAACATGACCCAAGTTCAGCGAGCTCCTGAAATAAACGTATGTAGGTGACAGACAGTCTTTTCAGGCGTTACAGAAGCGCTACAGAGATCCAGCTGCACGAGAACTTCTTAGCAGATCCATTAAGTCACTACAACTTTTCTCACCTGAGTCAAGTGTGAGACCCACCCTCTCCCCAAGTCACATGACTCACCTATGACCACTAATCCCAGTAAAACAGGGCCGGGTTTGAAGCAAATCACCCAATCATAGGGGACCGTTGATTCCATGCTTCATTTAAGAGAGGCTTCTTACAGCATCACTCTTCAGCAGACGTCCAACGGTGACACCTAATGCCTCCTAATCCACAGCTCGGCTACTCTGAAAGAGCAAATGAGTAATATCCTACCACTTTCTACTCGGGGAGGAGTACTGTATGTGGACAGGCCTGTCATTCTGAAGTATTCCACAGACAAGTTCAGGCACTCTTCAGCTTCTGCGTTCACTTATTAATATGACAAAGCAGACATTCGGAATTGGAGTGTGGCGAGAAAACGGGGGAAAAGCCGCGCTCCTGAGCTGCAAACGCTTTCAAAGACACGTACCACCGCCAGAGAGACCAGTTTGTCGCTGTCGGCGTACAAGGGTTAGATCTTAAAACACGGCGGTGTAACAGATGGATATTAAATCATTAAGGGAGAATCAAAAGGTTTACAGCCGAGAAGCATTCAGTAAGAAAACCCAATGCAAACAGAGCTTTAGTGGAAACCTGCAGAGAGCGCAAACAAACAGCCTCTGTTTACACAGTAAACACATCACACTAATTGGCCCACATAATTGACATTCATTTACAAGCCCATTTGCAGCATTTGGGTGTTTGTATGACATCCATTTGCGATACAACATGACTAAATGGAAAAAAAAAATCCTTCAGGAAAGGCTTTGATGAGTTTTTATAATCATCATGCTTCTCTTTGGAGAAAGCGTCTGAAACGGAGAATGTGTGGCATCAACTGGGAATTCTGCTTCTGTCAGATTAAAACCCCTCGCCTTTGTTCTAAAAGACGTCTAAGCCTGTTATCTCACTCAAAGCCTTCTTCACATTAGGAATAAGATCACCTGTCCAAACAAGGTGTATTGTTCGGTCCCGAGCTTAGGACAGAGTTCACTAACAATGGTTTTGGGTCATGGATCTCTGGTCTTTGAAAACAGATCACTTTCCCAACTAAGACCAAATTGTACTTAAGAGAGGAATGCCGCAGTATTCACGCCAAACTGGCTGAGGAAACTCTGAGTGAGAAATCATGCAGATACTAGAGCATTGGTAAATAAATAATTGACTCAGAATTGATTCTGTAATTTACGTGTGTTTTTCCATGATTCTGCGGAGCACAAAAAGAAAATTTATCAAGAAAATCTACTTTTCTGTATAATATGAGAATCAAGGGTGTCAAGTTGCAAAATTGATGAAGCATTATGAAAGTGGTTCATATGACTTTAGTGAAAAATAGAGATGTCATGAATGAATCATGAATTTGGTTCATGGTTACAGATTGAAAAACCAATGAATGAGGATCTCACACTACCAGGCTTTCACCTGTTTTGAACTCCCAAAGAATCACGTGACAAAAAAGTTCTAAAAATAGTTCTTAAATAGGCTCAAAATATCAAAGATGCTTGATGCCCTCTGACTTGATGCATTCATAGCTTGAGGATAAAAATGTTCTGCCCATCATACATTACACACTTTTCTGTGAAATTTGTTAACTCCGATTACCCAAAATCTTCTCTGACTTTTGCAAACTAGCATTGACCTCGGCAAACTGTAAATCAGGGCCTTCTGAAGTGTATAGATGCATTTTTAGTAAGAAAAATGTCCACATTTAAAACCTTGTAAACCGTAATCTTGTCGTACACATATTCACGTTGTTTAGCAAAGGAAAACAAGTCTCCTCATTTTTCTTTATAAGTCCTGATTTTGTACTTCTAATTCACGACCACTGTGCTGTTCGGCTCTCTCTGCTGTACTCCTGAATTCATTTCTTCTCCTCAGCACTTACACCTCGCCGACATCTTCGGTCTTCCGCTGGAACACCCCTCTCACATGAACGCTGAACCCCGAGCATCAGTTGTACGCAAACCGTAACACTGGGTTTCAGCGCCATAGAGAAACCCTGGAAAATCCAAACCTTTCATCGGTTTGACGGTGTTCGTGCTACAACAATGGAAAAACAATGTACGTGGGTTATTTGTAACACTGATTCCAGGTATCACAGGAGGACAGGTGAAGGAATTTATTTTATTCCAATTCCTAAACCCAGAAAAAACAGAGAGAAATGTAAACAGAGCATTAAACCCTGATCCCAATGAAGACATTGTTTCTGGTTGCTATCATTAAGATACAGTATTTAACTGCTTAAGCAAAATGTTAATGCCGTTTTGTGCTTCAGCAAGACATCTCTCTGACTAAAACTAGATAACGTCCATTTTAATGTACAAATACACAAAATGAACTGTTCTCATGTCAAGTACAATGTAGGTTAACAAAAGACATCTTGGGACAAGGTTTTCAAGCTGACAGCTGTCAATGAAAGACAGTTAGCAGCATTTGTTTGTCAGATTGAGCAACTAAAGGGGGCGGGGTTTAACAATTCATTCATTTGAAAGAGGAAAGTCATTAGGATGGCTTAAGGACGAGTAAATCGTGGGGTGATTTTATTTTTTTTGGTTAAATTATCCCTTTAAGCTCAACTCACTGACACAATGATACAGTTTGTACTATATCAGTTGAAAATCATCAGTGAAATATTGCTAAATTGTTGATCTGTTCATAGCACACAGCAATCACTACTTAACAAGACTCAAAATTCGGTGGACAAGTCAAATGGGCTTCTTTTATGACACTTTTCTAGTACTTCAGTGTCTATTTGGAATCTTGAAAGCTCTAGAATGATCAGTAATATTTAATAAAAATCACATTATAATAATCTGCAATGTCCTACAGAAGAACAATGAGGATGAGAATTGTCATATTTGGGCGAATCCCTGGACGTAACCAAACAACACAGAAAAGAGGCTAGAAGATGATTGATAACTTGAAATAACAGAATTTCTTCCTGTTTGAAACATTCACATTGAAAGCAGACAGCATCATGCGCCGAACATCTGCATCCCTGTTGTTGACGGATAAGCGAAGAGTTGTCATGACCCCTCTGAGAACAAAACACAGGTGTGGGAATTAATTCCCAGGAACATTTCACCTCACAATCATCTTCATCCTCCCTCTATCCACTAATCAGATCAAACTGCAGAGAGACTCGAGAGCTGTCACCAGCATCAGCGCTAACCGCTAATCCTGCGCTAACTTTGATCAGATCCAGACATCCACGGTACACAGCTGGGCCGATCTTGGCTGAGTGAGTCACTGACTTTAAGGCCACAACAGCAGTGAAGGACAAAAACTCTTCAAGCAGCTGTCAAAACATTGAGGGATCTAAGTCCTACCTGCCTTCCTCATACTCTCATACTCTCATACTCATAATGGTGATTATTAGAGTATGCTTGTGTACGATTTCAACCAACAACCTGGCAGGGCTCAAATACATCTGGAGATATAGAAATGACACTTTTATCCGAAGCTTGGGGTTGCGTTCTTAAGGGCAAATGGGGTAAGTTTGTGAATCAGCCAACACAGGCTTGAACCTACAACTTTCCAATTTTCAGCCCAGATCTAGCCCTGTATAAAAAGTGTACGTAAAGATAAAAAAAAAAGAGAGATTTCAGAGCCTTTTCCGGTTAACTGAAGGAGGCTTTAGGGCAACAATGGCAGCAGTTCTTGCAGGCCTATATTGATCTCTAAAGGCTGTGCGCCGTCATTTGAATACACAGGGGCTTAACAACAACTTACAGCATCAACAAGAGCTCAAAGTGCTTCTGGGCTTCAGTGAAGACATACGAGAGTGAATTTTCTTTGAATCAGAGAGAGGAATCAAGACAAGAGTGTAAGAATTCCACTGGGCTTGAAGTTGCTAATATCAGTGGTTTTAGTACAGGGTCCTAATTAAAGTAAATCAATGACATATAGAACGGCAAACAGACATCATCAAACAATAAACAGAGAATACTATTTGATAGGCTTAATTCACGATGCAATTTCCCACTTCCAATGTTCTTAGTGTGGAATAAGTTCTCTTGATTGAGATGTTTCTGATGTGGGATCATCATTTTGAGGGGTTAATTGCCTCTGCAGAAGCAGGAAATGATTCTTGCATTTAATACGTGGCTGTTCACTGCAAAGAAAGAAAGGTAACTCACTAAAGAAAACAAATGAAATTAGCCATGTAAATTATCCCTAAAATGAAGTTTTGAACTAAACTGCTTTTCCTTCAGGACCCAGATTTTACTTTGAAGGTGGCAACCTTGTTAGTAGAATTGTATATTGCAAAAAAATGATTACACTTAAGTTAATAATTCACTAATAATTCATATGTACATATTGCTTTTTTTTCTTATTAGGTAAGGATGCGTTAAATTGATTTAAAATGTAATTTATTATGTTACACAATATTTATATTTCAAATTAATTCTGTGCTTTCTGCTCAAAAGAAACACAGTACGGCAGTTCACCTGCATTCAAATAAGAAAAAAAGTTTTTTGGGGTTTTTTTTTAGCAATAAATCAGCCTATTAGAATAATTGTGAAGGATCATGTGACACTAAAAACTAGAGTAATGATGCAGAAAATTTAGCTTTGCCATCACAGGAATAAATTACATTCTAACATATAAAAGTTTAAATTGTAATAACATTTCGCATTTTTTTGAGTGTATTTTGAGAAACTAAACATTTATTCATGTATGCACAATACTCATGTCTACACACACATAAATACATGTGTATTAAAATAAAATAATAATAATAATAAAACATCCTCAAGTCATTCCAGAGTCTCTGATATCAGCTCTGAAGCGATCAAATTCTCCCGAGGATATGCCAGCACAGGTTCTTGGAACAATGCATAATAACATTAATACACGCTGGAGTGACACTTAAGAACACACAACACCTGAAACACTAAACATGATGGATGACTGTCCATGAGTCATGGGAAAATGCCTTAATTTTCAGACAAAACAGTTGTCGCACTCTTACAAGTGCAAGTGAAAATCAAGATCCATTATTTGAGTCACCATCAGGATCCTCTCCATTACCTTTCAGTATAACATCACTTACAAATACTATTCAGGCTTCTGGTCAATGGTCATTACGCCAACCAAAATGTAATCTTTCCTACTCAAACAAAAATCGTGCAGTTCTCAGCAAAAGCTACACGCATTTCAGTCATCTTTAGTATCTTTCTGGTAATTGTATCTCTCAGGCGGTGAGCTGATTGCTTTAGTCTTGGATCACTGGCAATGGGATAAACCTGAGAGCCCAGGCCGCTTTTCATGTCAAAACCTTCAAGGAGAGCGGCTGCGATCCAAAAGCAATCACACTTTACACTTCAAAGCGCAAGGGAAAAGGGAGGCGAGAGCCGGTCCACATTTTTTCCACGCTAGCCAGGCACAACTCATGCGTGGAGGAAGAGGAGATGATCTAAGCGAAGGAGCTGTTGAGGAACACGGAGCCGACAGGTGTGCGCAGGCAGGTAGCGGCACATCTCCGTCCCTCCCAGAGCTGAGACATGAGCAGCGCTGCACTCTGGCTCTTTACATTTATCTGCGGTCACCTGCTGGTACTTGTGGATGTCTGCTACCCTTACGGAAATTATCAGGGTAATTAATCACGGTTTAAAAGAGTTAACAATAAAAGATTGCCAGTTTGGGGCAGTTGCCCCAAAACGTATTTGGATGAAGTTAGAAATGGTTTGTGGTCTAACTCAATGTGTCCAAACAGGCCATAGAAAGGAAGCATCTCTCAGGTTTTCGTATTGTCAATTTTGCAATAGATCATCTTCAGTTATTAGTTCTGTTTTAGAACCGTTTAAGAGTAAAACATCTTTGTGTTTTGCAACTGAATGTTCAAGAGCAATTTGGTGGCAGCAGTGTCATAAACATGAACAAATATCGTCATAAGAGGCAATGCTTCATGCAAAATACTGATCGTCCTCTTCATGTTACGGTTGACAGCTGATAAACGAAATGCTAAAATACTAAAACATTAAACTATACTATTATGCATTCAAAAATAAAATTAGCTAAAAGCAAAAACCACGTGGGGTTCAACATTACTATGCAAAAACAGAATGTAAAAAAATAAGGCATTAGCACAATTATAGAAAGCTGTACGATAAAGACAACGCTGACTAATGCGATGATAAATTAAAATGTTTTCCAAGCGTTCACATATAACCCTAAAAATTGGCTAAACTTAAAAGCAGTAATAAAAAAATAAAAAAATAAAAATGGGTTTAAATTCAGGCTTCATGTCTCCAAATATTTCTGAATGTTTGAAGAATGCTGTCAATTAGACATTTTTTCATTGCTATTAAAAATGTTCCCGATACTCACAAAAACTGGTCTAGCTCATCTTTAGACCAAGCCGCGCAAATCAGACAAACTGGATTTTGAAAGATAAATAAAAAATTTTATATAAGGATTATTGTGTTTTACACAAAAATTCTTTCGAGAAAATCTCACTTGTTGCTTGTCATATCTTTGTAAACAAACTAGCAATTTCTGAAAGAAATAGTTTTACCATAAATTCCACACAATGTTTCCTCAATGTGTGATCCAAACCCCAGTGTTTGGCATTGCTGGCCCTATTCACGCCTATCCGCCACAGGAACTATCTAACAAAAACTATAAAAAAGTTAAAGACAACATAGAGCAGTGCAGCTGTCTGGCGGAGCAGCAAGGGCATGCCTGATGAAAAGGTGAGCGGTTATGGATGTGTCAGTGGCTCATCACACTCACTCCTCACTTACACCCCACCCATGCTGTCACTCATCTCCGTTCCGCCCCAGCGCGAGCCAGCCTACGAGAACCTGCCTGGGAATCTGACCAAAAGCACAAACTCTACTAAAGAACCCGTGTTATGTGACACCTCGCCGCTGCAATTAAGACTGATCAAGCACGTCCGACGCAAGACAAACGATGGTGAAAATTGACTACAGCATCTCCGAGGAAATTAGCTAAACGCTAAGCAGTCATAACACTTGAAAAGGCAATTATGACAGCTACCCTTAATGCACAAATCACTGTTATCAAAAGAGGGGTTTTTTTTGTTGTTGTTGCACAAATTTGAACAAATGAACTTACATTTTACTGACAGCAGGGTGTTTTTTTCTAATTTATCATTGTATGTGGAGGTTAAGATGGATGGCAGCAATTTCCTTTGGCACATCAAAGGAGGTTTATCATATACTTTGTATGATTAGGGGAGAAAATATAGGTTGTTAAACCCTTTTTTAAGCGTCAGTGAAAGAAAGTGCTTATCCTTTACAAAATGCTGACTATCAGCTTCTTTTCTGTTTGCTTTCAATAAGATTTGCAATTAACACAGACACACACACAATTATAAAGAAAATTAAAAAGAAAATGTACTCTGCAAAATGAGATGGTGTTAGACCCAATGATGGTTTGTGATATGTAGCACATAAAAGAATGAAAAGTCAGAATTTATATTAGGTAGCCCTAACTACTTACACCAAAATTAAGTACAAAGTATTTGTATTATTGTATTGTGTTCATGTTGTACTGCAAAACAGTGCTGCTGCTAGTGAGGTGGAATATGTGTAAGGTTAGGGTCAGGTTCGGTGGTATGGGTAGGTTTGATATATATAGTACAATGTAAAACATGTATCTGCAATTATTATCAACTTAAATGTAAGTACAATGTAATTACGGCCACCTAATATAAAGCGAGGCCGAATAAAAAAAAAAAAAAAATGAGGTTGATTTAAAATATTTGGATAATAGTGATCTGCATATGTATTTTGTATATAAAAGGTTACATCAATTTATTAATGGTAGATTTTTGGACACTATTGCATGATTTGTATAGGAACAATTTAAAGCGTCTTATTATCGTAAACGCTATTATTGGCGTTTATATTATTTAATATCTGAATAATTTAAAATGTCATGAAAGATACACTTGTGATGACAAGATCAGTGCCAGTAAGATTTTCCTTGACACAACAGTGCCATTCATTTATAAAAGTCAAAAAGGTTTTAAATGCATTCTGTTGATTACATTTAAAAACGTATATTCTAAAATACATTAAAATAGAGAACACTTATTACCGTTTTACTATTTTTGATTAAATGGAGCATTTGTGACAATAAGACACTTTTTTTTTATCTCATTGAGCCCAAATATTTGAAGAGTAGTGCCCATTTCAAATACCCTTATTTCACTAACATTTTTTGGTCAACTAACACGAACCATTAAATCTGATTTATAGTCTGTTATTGTAAAGACATCCCTTCAAAAAAAACCAAAAAAACAAGCCACTTTATAATTCAGATGAATCTACTGTATCAGTACCTATTTCACTGCACAATTTTTTTTAAACGCATTAAAGTGCCATTTGAGTAATTTAGATACACCGCCACCTTCTCGCTATTTCAGATTTTCACAATCAATGTTTATATGCATTTCCCTTAATAACAACAATAATCATTCTGTTCGTGCTACACCCACAATTCAATAATTTCCTGCTTTCTATTTGCGAAAGACGTCTGGCAGAGTTCAGATTCACAGATTCCACTCATGACATGTTAAAAGCAGAGCGCAGAGCATGAAACCGAACGCAGGAAGAAGCTCCTTTCATCAGACGGCCTTCGCCGCGCTCGCTGAGAGGCTGTCAGTTCTCCAGCCGCCAGTGCGGGCATGTCCACCGATCGCCCTCTACAAAACACAGATAACCCGCTTCCTCGGACCCCAGTGTAACCGGACACCCGCCCTCATGCACTCATCACACAGGGATCTTTGGTTGGTGTGATTGAACAATTACCGCTACGGTTAATTTAGCCGAGGCTCACCGGCACGCTGTTCTTCCTTCTCTTCCCCATACTGATGAAATCGGCGACACTGGACAAGAACAACTTGCACTTTCATGGCACATAGACTTCCATCACAGCATTCACAGCATAGCTGAGATCTGTTAGGGATGCGATGTAAAGAAAAAGGGGCCAAAAAGCTCACGCTCACTCATTTGCAATCATGCAAAAGAGAAAGATCACAGCCTTCCCCTATCCTCCTACGGAAAGAGTTATTTTACCTACAATAACAAGTGTTAAAAAAAAAAGAGAGAGAGAGAGAGAGAGAGAAAGTAAAACAAAACGAAAAAAACATGTTAGGAGCATTTCTACAACTCATTGTTTTATTATTCAAAGCAGTAGACAAACACACTTATGACAGGCTTCACTCCCAGCGGACACAAGAAACTGGAAAACTCACTGGAAACATAAAATGCTTTTCAGTATTTAAACGTCAAATGCTGTATCTGAATACAAATCTGAAGAGGATCAGCGGTGCGTGACACTTCTGAGTCAAAGCGAACCTCTGTGTACCGACACGTTGGAAACGGACGTCTATGTCGTTGCCTCCATGCGCAGGACCTTCATGGATTCTGCGATCATGGAGCTGGTGTCGATCTGACCGTAGATGCCCACTAAAAACGCCTTGTGGAGAAGAATATCGGCATGTTCTGGGAAAAACAAAACGGAGATGATAATTAAAGAAAAACATGCAGAATCTGTGGCATGCTGTCTTTTGTCACAGAACAATGGTTTTTATACTGTACAAACCGTATGTGCTATCGCCTTACACCAACCCTACCCCTTACAGGAAACATGGCGTTTTTAGATCTTCAAAAAAAAGACCATTTAGTATGTTTTTTTTTTGTTTCGTTAAGTCTTATGAATTATGGGGACATTGGCAGCGTCCTCATAAACCACCTTGAAATTGTAATAACCCTGTCATACCCATGTCATTAAACAAATGTGTGTCTCCATAAACCACAAACACCAACATTAGCGCAGATTTGGACTTTGGACCCTGGCTAACAAGCAGAAACACACGCCAGCTTGTGCAGTGCTGTCTGAGTAGGCTAAAGGCAACTCGTGTGCACTTAAAAAAAAAAAAACATTACGGTCTGCAGTTTATTTACTAACAGTTTGAGGATATTTCGCATCAACCAGCAACAGTCACGCTTCCTCTTCCCATCGGAGACATGAGACGCAGTGATAAACGTCTGTAATGATGCAGCGTCTTCCTCTGACTCTTCTAAATGCTTTTACACAGCCAATATGTTAGGATATTTGTTTGAATAGTCCATGTGACATTAGTGGTTTAACCTTAATATAAAGGAAGCTACAAGAATACTAAAAAATTCTGTGCAGAGCAGAAACGCCAGCAGAGCATTAAACTTAAACAAATGATGCCGCGATGATTACAGTAAAACTATGATGAAGATTTCATTTTTCAAAATTGCAAAATTCATTTAACTAATGTAAAAAATTCCAACAATTTACAACAACAGCAAGCAAAAACTATTATCATGGGCTTCTTATAATAAGGTCATCATCTGTTTGCATACCTTGACAGAGCAGCACATATTCAGGTAAGTTTCTCAAGGCCGTCTGCACTACATCAAAGTTCCCGCTGCCCAGACAGTACATGAAGGTTGGCAGGAATTCAGCAGCCATACTAGAGTTAGCAAAGATAATGGCGAGTGTTATTTGTACATGACATTTCGATTTAATACACACCGCATACTTGCCTGCAGGCACCTCACCTGGGGATGTTCTGGATGCACCGCAGGGCCAGACTGAAGGCCATGTTGCGGCACACTTCTTCAGGGGAACTCATCAACCTCTGAAGATCGTTCTGATAATACACGACGAGTTGGTTGTACCTGTTAAATCTTGCTGTTTTCTGTCTATTGTGCAATTTTGTATGTTGTATGTACTTACAACAAAATACTGAATAATTTCTGGATTTCTTTTGGATTTCTCATCCACTTCAGTCAACCCCTCAAACACGTCTAGAAAATAACAACATCATAAATACAATTACTTCAATAAAAAAGGACAAAAATTAATATAAATTCCTTAACATTAATTGTTATGTGTAACAAATCCTAATAGCAACAACAACAATAACATAATGAAATGTTATAATTATAATAATTAATATAAAGAAAACATTGTGAAAAATTAGAAATATTAAAATAAAAAATACATATTTTTCATACATTTATACAAAATATTGATTATTATGAGATTAACAAAATATTAACATTTTATTTCCAATGCTATTTGAATATTAAATTAACAATTTGTATTAAAAAACACTAGATACTTTTTATCTAAATTCTTAATGGCATTTTGACAAAAGTGTCTTTTAGCAAATTTACAGTAGTGCTATCAGACTTGATAACATTTTTAATTATTTTAAACCTTTATTCCTTAGAGAATGTGAAGAACATGCATGATTAAGTGTGGGCCTATATCAAGAACAGTACATTAGCGGTCTTGTTTCTCTCACCCTCAAGTGCTTCTCCTTTGGAGATCTTCTTCAGGCATTTAGTCATGTCAGCCGCAGTGAGCGGCATGGAAGCGGAGATGTTGACTAGAGGGAGAGAGCCGGAGGACGAATCCTCAGCTGAAACACAAAAAGTGAGAGACAAGCTCTGGTGACGATCATCTCCCATGTAACTCTGTCTCTTGTGAGGCGAGGTGTTGGAGCTCCTACCGTCTCTGTCCTCAGCGGAACTCTCGGAGGAACCGGATTTTACCGGCAGAGTCAGTCCAGCGAGCAAAGACTTGAGCTGCACCAGGTCCGGATTCTCCGTGGATAGTCCTCTGAGATTGAGACAACACAGAGGAAAACGTTTTACACAACAAGGAAGTAAACGGGCATTTGATAATGCAGAAATGAGTGATGCGAGCATAAAAAGGTGGCACTTACTGTAGCACGTCTGAGTGTTTCTGAAGGAAAGGCACAGCAGATGCCGCATCATGGGTTATGTACTTTTGGATGAACTGCACAAATTTGTTTATGATGGACATACGGGATGATCTCTTGAAGTTCTGTAAGAACATGAAAACGCTGAAAAACCAGTACAGTTACATAATATTAAACATATTCATTTAGCAGATAAGCAACCGTGAGAGGTCTGCAATCACGACGAGAACATTTTTATCATCAAAATACACTATGTACATGTTAACATACACGTACTATGTACTACGGTTCTTGTTAAAAGATGCGAGCACATGACTGGATTTGGTGCACGCTTTCTACCTGCAGTACTTTGATGAAGGACAGCAGACAGTCCTGCAGTGCCCTCTGGTGGTCAGAGTGGAAAACCAGCGGCTGCAGCAGCTCCAGGACCACCAGGACATCGCTGAAGAAGGTCAGATGGTTCTGCTGCCTGATCTCCTGCAGGTTCAGATGGATGCGGCCGTGCAAGAGCGCAGCGATCATAGGCAGGTGTCTGGAAAAAACACAAAATAAATTTTTTTAAGCATTCGCCACACACTCTCAGACAGCATTAAAGAGATTTACTTTCTTAATAAATGTCGTAATTTGTTAACTTATTGTCAAAAAGTTAATTCACATCTTTATTTATTAATATATAATTGAATTTATTATAATTCTTAACATGTTTAACGCACCCAATGTAATTTCAGATGCAGCTTCTGAAAACATGGTTACACTGCAGCCTTTAATGTTTGTTGAACTGAAATATTTCTTTCTAAAGCTACTTATTTTGATGTCATTGTTGTGATGGGAAAGTGTTATTTTGTAATGGAAAAAAATATTTTTTTTTTAAGTAAATGGGTAATTTCTAAACTCCAAACTGCAACTAGATGGCGATTAATCTGATCAAATAAATGGCACATAATGTAATTTGTATCTTTTTCTTGACAACACTAATTATTAAATAATTATTTTATTGTTATTAAATATTTAATGTTGTTGACTTAATTTTATGTTTCATAAAAATAATAATAATCAATAACAATAATCAGATATTTTTATGCACCTATGAAACTTTTTGATTAAAAAAATTAAATTTTTGATTGAATTTGATAAATTTTTGTTCAACTAAATTAAATTAATATATTTATATTTAAATAATTTCACTACACATTTGCTTTTTCCTTGCTGTCCGAGGCTTTTTTTGCTTTAATTATATATATATATATATATATATATATATATATATATATATATATATATATATATATATATATATATATATATATATATATATATATATTTTTTTAAATCAATATTTATTTACTGTCATTTTTATTGTTTTATAATTTAATGAATTATTAGTCCCCCACTTGATCCCCCACTTTGAGAAACTCTTGACTAGAATGTATCTGATTCTTAAACTAAACAGGAAATGTTTGTGTGATAAACCTGAGTAGAAGCACAGGGTGAGATACGGCTAGTTTCCTGCAGGCCAGACTGGCATCAGACGCGCGGCTCTCAGCTGATTTGGAGTCTCCTGTGTCAGCTAGCAGAGCGATGAGACGATGCACGAGAACATCCAGCTGAAAGTGCACATATACGACAGACGACAGACAGCATTAATCCCTCAGGTGATGTTAACAGGAAGGGTGGTAAAGTGCAGCGGTTACCTTGCAGGTGCTGCCGTCTGCTGCTCCCTCGGCGCTCAGGGTGGCCTCTGGTAGGCGGATGTGTTGGATGACTTCTGGGAAGTGCAGGTAGATCTGCAGCAGCAGCGTCTGACACCTCTTACTCATTATACTGGACATAACACACACAAATACATGAATAAACAAGAAATATGAATAAATGAGAGCCACTTCAACAGGCCAGGAAGCACGCACACACAACAGCTGGGACTAAATTATATTGCAGATGGTTACAGGAGAGGCTGCTGCGTGAGTAATGTGTCAAGTACAACAAAGAGTACTTCATGCATAAGCATGAATATTTATTTATTTTTATCAACAAGAGTTTAGGTAAAGATTTACATGAATGTGTCAGGTCTTTTGAACGGTTACTATTTCTTCAGTTTTTTATCATTTCTAATCCCTTTTGGCCTCACTAGTTCACTTTAACTGGTCCTATGGTCAATTAATGTGAAGACATAAAACTTCATAGTTAAAAATATAATAATATAATGTTCGACTTAACTTGAAATATCTTAAAACAACACTGTTTGAAAAATTTTTAATATAATATTTCTTAACTAAATCGTAAACTAAATCGGAGTTAAAAATTCTCTGAGAATAGACTGAGAAAAGAATGTCGTGCAGCAGAAAACTATTCCATTATACTTTTAGTATTGTATATTTATAATTATTATTATTATTAACATTAAATACATAAGACAATCATGAATATTACATTTTTGGTTCTTTATTATAATTCTGATAATTGTAATTATTTATCAAAGAAATAGCAATAATATTTATATATCTACTTTTTAGCATCCGTTTCAGAAAAAAAAAAAAAAAAACGCTGTTTATAATAATACTTTTAGCAATTTAAATAACAATGCATATTACACATTTTGAGCTATTAACAATAACTACAATTTTTAATACTGTGTAAAATCATTTTATTAAAAGTCAACTTTCCAAAAGTATTTTAAAAAGACTACGAAGATTAAAGCGAGAGAGATTAAACCGGTCCGACTATAAAAAGCAGCCTGTATCAATAACAGACTACATTACCACCAGAGGAACACAGTCTTGTCTACTTGTCCAATCAAGCGAAGGCCTTCTTACCGACAACTTTGTTGCTTAATTGTGGTTTATGCTTGCTAATCCGCTGTTGTGCTCACAAGCAACAGATACGGAGAGAATGCCAAACAAACACACGAGCGTTTATCCCACCAAACACGCGCTTTACATGCCAGCATTACCCGAGCCCATTCTCGACCATAAGACAGCTTAGCTCGACTTAGAAATATCGTATTTCTGGGAGTAATTTTTTTGTCTGACCTTGTCCAAAGTTTTTTCCCCCTCATTAAGGGGGTTTAATAACCAAAGGCAAATTCATGAAAGGAAGGGGGGCTGCCACCACAAAGAGCCTCGGTCTGATCTCTCTGACAGCCCCGGTCTGAGCTGCGACTCACAACAGAAGCCAAAGGAAGAGCCGGAGCCTTAATCCTCGTGCATTCATTATACTACACTGAGCTCTCGAAGAAGATCACAGCACTTAACGACTTCAGCCGCTTCTCATTTCACACCACAAGAACTAATTACAGCTCCTCCTGCTATTGTGCCTGATGTAGAGCATTTCTGCTGTAAGCAAAGGAACGGCACGGTATCGCGTACATTTATCGGCCTCTTTAAGGGGGCCTTTAAGGAGGAAGTTCGGTGCTTTTGCTTTGTAATGGAGGAGAGCGTTTGCGACATTTGGAAAACCTTGACCTCTGTTTGACACTGTTGTCCTTGCTGTCTTGGGGGTCTGTAGCATGCACTTTTTCGACAGATAAAACAGTACTTCATGAAGGAAAATCATCATATCGGATTTCTGAAGGATCACGTAAGATACGACCGTTTCTTTTCGGTTAATGTTTCTGTTGTATTGTCTTTAAAAGGAGTCCGAAACCCAAAACAAACCTTTAACAAATGTTTCTGTGGCTAACGCTTGTCCTGTCTTTAACTTTTACTTACATTTTTTGGCTATGTTTTTGGTTAGGTAGTTAGGTAAGCTAATAAGTCATGATCATTATCATTATAATTATTTTGTTTTAGAATCCTTTTGTTTGTTATGTTGGTCTGTGGCCATGCCAAAAAGATGCTTCTCGTTTTTCTCTGAAGAAAGATAAATGTATAGTGATGAAAGCCAAAATATGAAATGTTGTGGATGAATATTTAAAGTAATCCACTTTTTTGTAGAGGAGGGTCAAAATGGCAATTTGTACCTTTGATTCAGAGCCAAATGACATCAGATAGATGGCAGCATCATAATGTTACTTTTACAGAGACTGGTAATTATTTTACTGGTCTATTAGTAAAATAAGTTTAATTTAGCAACCTTTGTTGAATTATGTGCCAATGGTGACAATTCAAAAAATGCACTAACCATGTCTCTAACTATTAAAGAAGCTTAACTAAAGTGACAGCCATGTTATGAAAATAAATCCTGTGCGCAGAGTTCTTTGATTTTCTTAAAATCTTCTAATAGTTTTTTTTTTTTATAAGTGATAGATGATGAATGGATGGATTTTTTTGTCATTTACAGACTCAAACAATATACCTGTCTCCCCACTTCTTAACACAGCTGATGAGGTACTCTGAGACTTTCTTGACGCTGTCCGGGTCTGAGTGGAGACAGCTGTGCAGGAGGGGCAGGCGAGACTGGAGAAGAGAACAGGAGACCTGGTCCAAAGCACTCTTGGAGGTGGCCGAGTCACGGCAGCTCAGCTCGGACTCTGACAGGATGAGGTCCACAAGGCTTATGAGCTCCTCAGAAGACAGCTTCAACACAAACTGCTCCGTGCGCTTCTGCGAAGACACACAAAACCCCACCTTCTACACTTACGGCCAACATACACTTACAAAAACACAATTCTTGGCTAAACTTTGGAGTTTTGAACCACTGCAAATAATGCTTGGGTCTGGTTAACAATACAACTAGTTATGAAGTGGACCTATTCTGTAACAAAATTTCTTTGTTGTCTACTCTCTTGTTGGTCCTTAAAATAAACCAAACTGTTAAGGCTAGTGTACCTTTAAGACGTCCACATATAAAGTATATCTGCAGGGTTCTCACACCTTTTGGCTCATTTATTCCTACAATTTATTCCACGACATAACGCACAAATGACTGTTTCTAAAAACATTGGCAAGAGCAACTTCTGGCTGATAAAATATAATACGGATAAGCATAACCAGGATAAACTATATCCAAGACTGTGAGAACTTTGACCCCTGTTATAACTGCTTGAATTATTTGCATGTAAAATAAGACGATACAGTCTAACCAAGATGCTGAATAGATGTTTTTATGTAAATGCAGTACAAAACGGCGATGTTATATTAACTGTGAGCAGACCTGAGGGGTTTTCTGATCTCGGCCCTGCCAAATGCGGGGAATGTGACTGCAGGCCCACAGAAAGTCTAGTGCCGAGGTTGGGTCCAGTCTGGAGATCAAACACACACACAAAAAAAAAAAAAAAAAAAAAGAGTTACACTGGAGATGTGTGAACAAAAAGAGAGGAATGGGTTTAATAAAGAGAGGAGCCAGTGACCTCTGGTCTCGGTGTTTGTTGAGCAGAGAGCTGATGCACTGATGTAAGGTGCTCCAGTTGGACTGGTGTGTGAGGAGGGCCAACAGGTACGGCCTGTAGGACGGGGCCACACTCACACCACTTTTAGCCTGAGACAGACAACAACAAAGTTACTGCGATTTAATGCAATTAAATCCTTTCAGTTAAATCCTGCAAGCACTTCTCCCATTTTTACAGCATTTTGTTTTGAAGCTTGAATATTGGAAAAGGGGGCAAAGGTTATTTTTTTGCGCCATAAAACTATGAAGCATTTAATGTGATTGAATTAGTTAATAAATAAATATTATGAGTTAAAACTTTATAGCCATTCCCTCATGATCAGTTAGGAGAAACTTTTTTACCTTGTTTTGAGCAAAAAGCAGCTTCTGCTGAAGTTCTGAGCAAACAGAGGTCACCTCAGGGTCAAGCAACTCCAGCCAGTCGACCAACAGCCCTGAACACGAGCCAGGCTTCTTTGACTCAGTGCTGCCAAGACGAACACACACCCATCATCAACCAAGAAAATACGCAGGGTTTCCAGCAAATAAATAATACACCAATTAAAACAATTACTCCCAACCGTAAGAGTTGGTAAGATTTGGCAAAAGAAGTCTCTTATACTCACCAAAGCTTTATTTACTTCACAAAATGAAATATTATCACAATTTAAAAAGCTACTACAGAGTTTTCTATAGAATATATTTCTGAATGTAATTCATTCCTGTGATGCAAAGCTGAATTTTCAGCATGACACTGATGTGTCATGTGATCCTGTCTAAAAATTGTTACATAAATCATTCTGATAGGCTGATTTAGAAGAAATATATAAGAAATATTACTATTATCAAAATAAAAACAGATGTGCTGTATAATATTTTTGCGTTTTTTTGAGGGGGGATTCTTTGATGAATAGAAAGAACACTTAAGTAGAAATCTTTTGTTACAATTTAAATGTCTTTACTGTAACTTTTGATTAATTTAATGGATACTTGCTGAATAAAAGTAATAATTCCTTATTGATTTTGCCAGATTTAACAGTTGTGTGCACATATACAGTTGTGTATATAAATATGCTATAAAACAAATCAATCACATCCAAAATAAGAGTAGTTGTTTACACAATATGCGTGACACGTACAATGTATATTGGAAATATTTACATGTTTATATTTATTTTCATATAATCTATAAATATTATAAACTATATAAATGAATATATTTCATACACTTTTTTTTTAAATATGCATGTGTATAACACATACACAGTACACACTGATATACTGTTAATAGATACAAAAACATACATTGGATGTGATTAATCATTTGACAGCACTACTGTTAATGAAAGGTCTTTGACTTTGAGTTGATTTGAGTCTTAACTGTTGATGTACAAAAGCCTACATGTTTTGCTATGTACGATGTGCATTTAATCTGTCTTACTATGGTAACTTGGCCATTCCATACGGATCACACAAGTGTAAACCAATTTTACAGCGTGTTCCTTCCCCACCTAGAAACAGTATCACCAGCACACAGCACGGAAATCTGTGATGAAGCATCGAGTGACTCATTGCGCTCTTACATTTTGGAATCCACCTCTATTTTCACCCCTCGCTCCTCTGTTTCCTGAAGCAGCAGAGAGATCACCATGGCAACTGGACCCGCTGTGTTTCCTGTGGTTCCGCTCTCTGTACCGATGGTCATAAGCAGGGACAACAGCTCCTCCAGATACGGAGACTTCACCTCCATGAGGCCCTGCAACACTAAGGCACACAGAGTTTTTGTTTTATAATGCCTCCACTCTTGTGAAACACACACAGTTCCCAAAAAAAAAAAAAAATCATTGAAGCCAATACCACATTGCAAAAAATGAGAACTACCACACGTTTCGCTTCTGAGTAATCCTGTCTGCTAGGCCTCCAGCCCCACCACACTAACTTTCAGAAAGATGACAGTCAACCCTTGCCGTTGAAGCCGTTGCTGGATGTAAACAAGCCCTGGAATGGATGCATGGCTCTGTGTGTGTGTGTGTGTGTATGTGTGTGTGAGGCTGTTTTTTGTTTTTGTGAGGTTCAGAGCAGAATGTTAAAATCATAAAGGGAAACACATTAAGGACAGCGGTGGTGATGCTGGTGCATGAGTCAAATGCTGCCCTCCGGAGAGACTGACTAATGCTGGCAACCACTCCAACACCAACACACAGACCTTAACTGCCTCTGGAGAGCTGACTTACACTTCCCTCCTCGCCTGTTGGCCTTACGTTAGCCACAAACATCTCACCAGTTCAAAAATATTTTTCCAATGCATACACTGTAGTGAGAGTACACTCCACGTGGTTCCTAGAGGAGCAGTAATTAAACCTAATAACATCACACACAGATAAGTGCTGCGTAATGTAGTCCACACAAAACATTCAAGGTGTTATATCATACCATTTCATACAATGTTTTCCCCCAAAGCCTACTAGAAATGTTAGAAAATTTAGTCTTGATTTAGTTTACAAACCCCCCCTCTCTAGTTTCTGGTTCTTTAGGCCTATTACATTCATCTTGTGTAAGCAATGTAACTGGGCAGCTGACTGGAACTTACTATGAAGATGATAAATGCTGAGATGAAAACATTATGTGACTGTTTAAGACAGTGTAGATCTTAAGTGCAGAGTTGCAGGTGCTACATGCAGACAGGAACAGCACAAGGCTGGTTAAACTATCCCACATTTATTCTTATAGAGAGTTTTTCTATCCTACTTAAATGGAATAAACATCTGACACGTAAATTCACTTTCAAACAAAAAAAAAAAAGTTGTGTTAATGCTTATACTATCACTTTATGTATTTGTGCCCTTGGTTTGTCTTTGCTTTTCTTTTAAAATGTCATTACTTGATCTTCTAATGAAACATCAGACTTCTCAGTCATGTCAGACGTCTCAATGGTGTATTTCAAAATATGGAAGAACTTCGGTTTCATCTTGACTTCATTTTGAGTCTATATTTCAGGTGCTGAGCGGTAGGTGTTGCACACAGCAACAAACAGAACAAGGTTTGTCTTTCGTTAAGTCTTCTCATTACTTGGCATATTTTTTTTAACACTCAGCTTAAAAAAGCTGAGAATGTGTTTTTCCAAAATGTGTAGTATGTTTTCAAAATACTAAAATCTCTTATTTTAAAAGATCAAGGACAGTTTGATTCCTTCTGGTGCTACAATTTAAATATGAACTCAAGTACTGCTAAATACCTTTTCGGATGAGTTCAGGTTCAGAGTTGCATTTTTCTCCCGCTCTCAGCGAGGCAATAATGCCCCTAACTGCCACTTCAGAGTCCCGTCTGTACGCCAGAGCTTCAGCCAAGTGCAGAAATCCAGTGCGAACTGATGACACAGGACAGAGTCAATACACCCACCAAGCAGGCTGAGATTAAAACTGTTCTACTAACTGCTGATGCAGCTAGCTCTGTGCTGTAAGCTTGTATATTTGCCGGCAAACCTGACCTGCATAGCTAAGATTCAGGGTTAAGAGCCACTCACCATCTGTGATGCGATGTTTGTGAGAGTACTGAGCTGCCAGAGACTTTAGGAGGCTGTGGAGTGGCCCTGTCTCTACTGCTGAGTTTTCCAACCACGTCAACATCTGCACAACGGCGTTGAAGAACAGCGATGAGAAGCCAACATCTTGAGACACCAACCGCTAGAGAAGAAAAAAGGATTATAGTGAGTGAACAAGTAAATTGAAGCACTAGTGTTGATAGGAATTATGTAGGTATGAGTAGGTTATGTGCCTGGTAAAGATGGAGTTGGCGCAGTAGAGGGCAGGAGATCGTATGGCTGTGGTGCATTGCCATGACCAGGGCTCCAGCATGGGCAGAGTTTAGAAGGGCTGCTAAGGCTTGAAGGAGTCGCCCGGCGGGACCAGCCTGCTGGATGTGACCCTGTCGTGCCCGTAGCACCTCCTGGGCCAGGGTCTGCTGCAGAGCTAATGACAACGGCCGGACCGGAGGCGCAGGCCAACGAGGATCCACTTTCAAAGGGAAGAGCTACACGAAGAAAAGAGAAAATGGTCACAATCACCATGAAGCCATATATAGCTAAATAGATCATTTAAATGTAATATTAATTTATTTATTTTTATCCTTTTTATGTATTTTTTATTTACATTAACTCATCCATCACTAGAGTTCAATTAGTGAAGAGGGTTGTCTACATAATTGAAAACTCTGAAACAAAGATCAGCATCAGTCAGTGAACTTTTGAAGGGTCGTGCCAAACAAAAGTAAAAGATTAAACAGCCCAATATACTTCAGGGCAAAAAAAAATTGAAGGGAAGCATTGGGAATAAAAGGTGTTTTGGAGTATTAGTGGTTTAAAACAGCTAGTTGTAGAATATTCCTAAAACATAAACCTGACAAGAAAAAATTATATTTGTTCTTTTACATCAAGCATGATTGAGCTTAAATGTACCACATTTGAGTTATCCGATATTCTTCTATGTATGTGCACTAATCAGCGTTTCTATGAATAAATCGATTACATATAAATAATGAAGTATACCATTGTTCATATGAATTACTTTTCACTGAATTTTTTTTCAACTTTTAACGGAGGGATAAAAATCTCTCAGGTTTCATTTTATTATCTTCACGAGAGTTTTAAAGCTGCAAACTTTTGGTGCTCTAGCGGTTAATAAACACAACTGCTTGCATCTTGTTGAAAGAACATTGTAGCCGGATCCACTTCTCCCTATTAATCTCTATGGACGAATCACGCAGGTTCCGGGCTACTTCGCAGCGGTGCTTACCCGATCCAGTCTAAATAATCTGAAAATAAACACTTATTATAGGTGTTCCGTAGTGATTCACAACAAGCCAAAAAAATCTGATCTAGTGTATCTTACTCATTTCGCCCAGTTTTAATCATAATCCAATAATATGCATACAGTGGTATATTAAATTATGCCATCACCCAGGTTTCAGTAGAGAGTGATCAAGACACACAGCATGCCAAACAGAGACTGAACATGTCAGAAGCTCCACTGATGTGCTACCGCTGACAAGATATTATATCATTAATAAAACCCTTACAGAATTAAATATTGGCAAGAGAAAGAACCCCTCTAATAAAGCACCATAGGCATGTTGAAGTGAGATGTTACACCTGTAGCAGAATCCCAGCGAGGTCATCCTCTGGGCCGATCACGGGCACCTGACTCACTGCTCTCATCTTCACAGAGCCATGGGGCATTTCAACGGTAACCTTGGCCCTGCTCACCTCTGAGCTGTCTGTAACATCAGATCAGCAAAAGACTCATTAGTACAGAATTTAATCACCCTATGCAAGTCAAACGGGATAAAACAGCACCATTAATCAGTGCTGACAGAACCCCTGGTGTGGGGCTTTAGATCCTGACCTCTGCGCGGAGGAAGTGAAGCACTGAGTAGACTGTGAAATGTGTGTCCACCGGTGGCTCCTCTCTCATGCTGGACCTCCACTAGATGGGCCATGTAGTCTAACAAGTAGAAACATCCATGATGTTAGTGTTCAATTAAACACACTGAAATATGAGAAGAGAGTATATGAAATCCTCACTCTTGTCCATGATGTTCTGCTCCAGTGTTTGAGGATCATGGGACACTGCTTGGTCTAGATATTGCAGCAGTTTGCTCATGCTGGAGACGGGTATCCCGAAGGACTGGACAAACAACAGCAGCTGTTGGGGCTCCAGGTCCTGTAAAGCTGGGAATGAAAAAAAGAAAAGAAAACAAATCAGCTCAACTACACTATGATTACAATTTTTAAAAAATTAATACTTGTTATTCAGCAAGGCCATATGAGAAACACGATAGTAAAACGACAGTAAAGACAAGCTACAAAAGATTTAAAATAAAAACTTTTTTATTAAAGCTTTCTATTCATCACAAAATAGAAAAAACATATCAGTTTCAACAAAAATATTAAGCTGCACAATTGCTTTCAACACTGAAAATAATAAATGTTTTTGTGCAGCAAATCAGCATAACAGAATGATTTCTGATCATGTGACAGTAAAGACTGGAGTAATAAAAAAAATTGCTTTTACTGTAGTTTTAAAACAAATAAATGCAGTCTTGGTGAGCATAAGACACTTTTTTTTTTTTTTTTTTTTTTTTTTTTTTTTACAAACTTTTAAACAGTAGTGTATATTGCTGTATATTGTTGTATATACTGTTAAATGCGACTTAGTGTCAAAAGTAAAAATCTAAAAATAAAACCCACAGGCAATTCTGATATTGATTTCAAAAATCCTTATTTCTTAGTTAAGTTATTAATACCTGCATCGACCAGTCGGGAGACTTCAGATCGGATCATTCTTAACTTCAGCCAATCTGGCAACAGAAGTGCTTCCTCAGACGTGTCAACCAGGAATGCAGTGGGAAGGGGCTTTTTATCAGGAAACCAGATATCCAGCAATGAGTAGAACTCACTTTCCCCTAAAAAATGTTTAAAAAGTAACAAGAACAGTAGCTGTTACTACAGGCAAGTGCATAATTAACCACCAAACCCTGCAACAGGGGAGATACTCACCTTTAGGAGGTCCCAGTGTGAGCAGTATGACCATAGCATGGACCACTAGGATGTGCATAGTGGCTGTTTCTCCTGTGGTCCACCGCAGGAACACTTGATCCTGAGACTCCGACTGTTAGATTTAAAATGCGGTCTTTATTCATGTGTACAAGCATTAAATTCAAAATTTGAATTTCCAGTTCAGTTGTGTGCTCCTTAGTACCCAGCTATAGAGGTCCTCTCCCTCTTTTGTCTTTCTCATTCGACGGATATAGGAGGAAAAGATGGAGATGAGAGCGGAGAGAACGGCATCAGACTCAGGCCTGCAGGAGTGCTTGGAAAAGAGGCAGTTCATTATAGTGGAGCGTTCCACTATCAGACGAGCAACATCCTGAGAAGACACACAACACAAGGCATTAGAGAAGAGAAAGGTCATACTAGAGCTCACTTCGGGCAAGCTATAGATTTAGACTAACCAAGGCCAGGTCATTGTGGAGCGACTGCTCCTCCACCGGTGCATGCTGGGACAGGTAAATCAGGTAAGCGCTGATGGTCTGAGGATCAGTCTCCACGTGAATGGCCTGAAATGGAAAACCAAACAAACACAATAAGCAGAGGAAGTTACAGATATTAATAATCATGTACTTGTGTTGGTGGACTGACCTGCTGCAAGGCGCTGGAGGTCAAGCCTCTTACACTATCAAACAGAGGCAGTTTGGGGAGGTCCTGAAGAAGCCACTGGTAGCCTGGCAGTAACTCGGCATCTCTGGAGTCCTCCTCCATGAGCTGATCCCTCTCCTCTCCATCTTTTAATGCTCCCTCAGTCAGCACCAGAGACAAACCCTGATACACACATCACAAAATCACAATTTATTTGTCTAAAACTGTCTAAATGAATCGATCGCTGTTGGATGGTTAAATGACTGCGCACCTTCATGGCCAGAACTCTAGAGGCCACCTGAGAAGAACTGAGACGCCGCAGGAAGTAGTCCAAGACTTCACATGTGGTCTGTTCATCAGCCTTAGGACCCAGAAGCAGGTCCTGGAGCCGTCCAAGAAGCTGCCTCTGTTTCTGCTGCCTCTGACGAGGAAAGCACAAAAAGAACACCAAAAAATACAGTAAAAGCAGTAATACTGTGAAATATTATTACAAAGTTTTTATTATGCGTTTATATTGTGATATATTCCTGTGATTGCAAAGTTGAATTTTCAGCATCATTACTCCAGTCTTCAGTGTCAAATGATCATTCAGAATTCATTCAGCTGAATTGCTGCTCAAGAAATATTTACTGTTATTATCAATGTTGATAAACGGTTGCTTAATATTTTATAGAAACTGTAATACATTTTCCCTCAGGATTCTCTGGTAAACAGAAAGTTTGTAATATACTTCTGCAATATTCTAAATGTATTTAGTGTCAATTTTGATCAATGGAATACATCCTTGCTGCAATATTTTTCTCAAATGTTACTGAATTCTAACGTTTGTACAGCAGTGCATCTTTATCTATTATTTCACTTGATGAGATATTATTTTATTGTGATACATGTATTTTTAATTATCATATCTATTTATTTATTTGTATATACTTAGCATTTTGGACCAGCCTAACCCTGTCAATGTAATTTATAGTACAATAAGGATTTGAAAAAATGGACATATAAAACTTAGGTTTAAGATTCTTTGACTAACATTACAAGATGTCTTCAGGAGGAAAAAAACACCAATGTATACCTGTCTTTTCTTTGCTCGCTGCTCTTTGCTCTCTCCTTCCTCCTCATCATCAACAGAAGAGGAGTCATCAGCTGCGTCGTGAAGGAGGAATTCACACAGGCACTGAACAGGCAGCACATCCAAGGACCCCTCACTGGACTGAACAAGATCAGCCAGCCATGGCATGGACTGAGAGGACGCCTGGATTGGGGAACAATTAGACATTTAGAAAGTCCCTTAAACACGGCTCTTCGTAAAGAACAGCTCTGCTAGTATACAAGAGCATGTACTTGTCTCTGGATAATATTGAGTAGGAAGTCAGGGTTGCGGCTGCGGCAGAGAAGATGGCCCAGGCGCAGAGACTGGTTCAGACTCTTTACTTGATCCAGGACATGAGGCGGCGGCCTACGAGGGGGGCCCCTGAGCACAGAATAAAAGACTGGGTCGGTATATCTTCATAAACATCTTTATCTAGTTGTCTAAAAAACCTATTCTGAATATAGTAAGGAGACTGACTATTACAACTTAGATAAATTGCTTTGCTCCTATATTGAAGCCACTTTGTATAAATGAAAATGCTGGATTATCCCTCCAATAACAAACAGGAAGTCATACTTTGGGTCCAGGCTGGTGAGCTGAGACAGCAGGAGGCTGTTGTTCTCTGTTATTGTCTGTTTGGTAGAAGCGGCTGCCAGGTGGCTCTCAAAGGCCAGGATCTCCTGCCTCTCCTTCTGAGAGATCTGCAGCTCTCGGTTGATCATCTCAGTCTTGGTCTCCTCATCGGCCACCGTGCACGGCGGGTAGGAGTAGTTACTGAAAAGCGGACAAAAGAAAGTGTCAGGTGCTGATAAAGCCATAAAACCACATTTCAACACAACACGCAAAACACTTACTTTGTCATAACCATCTCCATGAGCATTTTCAGAGTGGGGTAACCGTCCCATGCTGCCAAACCTGAAACCATCAGCGACAGCGCTATAATGGCATTCTAATAAGATGTTATTATGAAATAGCAAGTATTGCATCATATCTGGCCTCACCAATTTTCTGTGGGTTGAATGCTGCAACCACAAGCAGCAGCAGCCAGGCCTTCCAGTAAAGAGTCGATATGGCCAGATTTGGAGGTTGATAGCTGAAATGGAACATTTAATAAAGAAGTTCACATCTCTGAGGAATAAACAGCCCACGAATAGAGTAATGGAAGCCAGGAGTGGACAGACCATAAAGTGGCTTAAACTTTCAATGCAAATAGTCCATGACACCCAGTAATTATTTGGCAATATAAAGCTGATGAATAAGAAAACAGAAGTGAAACTCGGTGAAAGGTAAAGGCCTTACCCTGCAGGCAGCTGGATGTTCTCTGGGTGATGGTAAGTGCACAGGTTTAGCACAGCATCAATGAGTTGCATCCTCTCGACTCGCAACACTTCCAAGTCTGCAGTTCATGATGCAAGAAGACAAACATCACCACCCAAAGCCAGTTTTTAAAAGCAGGCTACTTCTAGAAATATTTTTAAATCATTACAATATATGTGTCTAAGCAGGAGCACTGTCTTACCATCAGACTGAACTCCAGCAGCTCTCTTCACCAGGTGATCGGCCAGCTCCATGGCGTCAGCTGGGCCCAGGGGCAGATCACGAGACAGACCAATCACCAAGATGCGCATCAGTGTGTCCTCCAGCAGAGGAACCTCTGAGCACAGCCGAAGAAAGAAACTAACAAACAAGAGGGATGCTTTAGCATCTAATAAATGAATGTACTAAAAAAAATCTCTTTAAGATGTTTAAGCAGAGATTGATCTCACTTTCTGTCACTCTCAGGTGGCCAGTTGTCCCATTTGTAATACGTCTCAGGCTGCTCTGTAAAAAGTACTTTGTGTAGACTGTTGAAACAATGAAATCAGAGAAATAAAAATCTGCTATACATAAAGGCGTTTACATGGTCTTATGAAAATTATGTAATTATGTTTTTGATGCAATGTATCACTTTAAATTCTGAATTACAATACATATGTCCTTATTAAAATTAATCATATAGCTTTCGATTATGTTTTCCATCTACTTTGGTATACATACATTTTTATATATATATATATATATATATATATATATATATATATATATATATATATATATATATATATATATATATATATATATATATATATATATATATATATAGGAGAGAGAGAGAGAGAGAGAGAGATATAGAGAGAGAGAGAGATATATATATATATATATATATATATATATATATATATATATATAGAGAGAGAGAGAGAGAGAGAGATATATAGAGAGATATATATATATATATATATATATATATATATATATATATATATATATATATATATATATATATATGTGTTTTTCAATTGCGTTGTATTTTAATTTAAGCTTTAGCGTTATCATTTTAAATATTTTTAGATAATCATTAAAACATCAGTCCTACATCCATCTGATTCATACCAGTGCACATAGTCTTTAGGTCCCACTTTACTGATGGTGGGGACCACAGAGTGCAGCCACCACACAGCATCTCTCTGGATAGCAGCAATCTGGTTTTGAAAGGACCTCAGCACCTCCAGGTCTGAAATACATATGCATCCACATTAGCATAAACCGAGTTTTCTATTTTGGATATATGATGCACTGAGAGAAATAAAACTCTTACTCTTCTTCTCTCCTTTGTCCCAGGCAATGCCAGCCTCTTTGACCTGAGCCGTGATCCCCAGCATCATGGACACTGTCAAGAGATCTGTCACTTGGATAACAAAACGCTCCTGTGACAGAAACAAAAAAAAAATTAAATACATATAGGCAAAGCATCAAATCACATTTTCTACAGATAACAAACACAGCTAAATATAGCCCTTACTTTAAACTCCATGTCCACATAACTGGCCTCTTTCCTCTCCTGCATGAGGCCTAAACAGAAAGACTGGAAGTTGATCTCATGTTTGGTCTGTTTAATGATTTCCCTGAGCAAGGCACGTGAGGCCCGCAGGTAGTCGTCCTTATTGGTCAGCAAGTCCTGGAAAACCATTGCCAGAAACTGAAACCGAAACAAAAAAAAAGAAGAAAAGTCATTCAACTTCTCGGGTCTCTGCTTCATGTGAACTGCAAAGTACTTAAGAGTTTTGGAAAGACGTATTAGCAATAATTAGAGTGATCTGCTTATGTGAAAGAAAAACAGTGGTTTGTAGATGTGCATGAATAAGATTGGTTGAAAACTCACCTTGGGTGCCTGCTCTGGGCTATGTTGAAGAACTGTATGGAGCACTTGCATATTATTGGGATTTCTGGCATTTGACAGCTCGTTAAAGATCACAAACTTCACCATAGTGCCCAAATTATCTCGATGAGCATTTAAAAGCTCCCTGCAAAACATGAAAAAATACATTAAAAAGCGTTCCAGCTTTACAGTACTGACTTACAATTATGCAGAGTATAAGCCGAGACCGGTCTGAAGGTGTAATGCAGACCTGACACACAGCATGTAGTGGTTGAGGAGAACTTTAGGTTTGAGGCGGATCTTGATTAGGTTTGAGATGACCTCCATGTCATCTGAACCGTGTGTGTTACAGTTCATGCACAAAGACATCAGAAGATCCTGTGCTGGCCGAGTCAGCTGGAAAATCACCAAACAGAGACAAAACTTTAGGTATGTGGTTTCATAATTTCAGACAATGACGCTTCCCCTCTTTTGTCAACAGTTTTGTACCTTAGGATTCTGTAACCACATCTCGAGTCTCTGCACAGCCATCAGACGGACCTCTTTATAACCACAGGTGGCCGTGAGAAGGCGCAGAAGGTTCCTGGACACGTTATCCATGGGCTGGCGGCGGTTCAGCTGGTCCCTCAAAACGTCCAAGACATACTCCTCCACACTTTCAGCCAGCTCATCATACCTGAAGCCGGAGACGCTTTACCATTCTTCACATCAATTTCAATACCACAGTGAAATCTAACGGACTTCAAAATTTCTAACAAATTTTTAAATAAAAATGATTGAAAAATACATTATTGTTACATATACATGTTTAAATGTTTAGGATCTTTAGTTTTATTTTTAAGTCTCATATGCTCACAAACGTGTTTATTGGATCAAAAATACAGAAAACGGTAATACTGTAAAATATTATAATTTAGTATAATATAATAACTGTAATAATGACTAGTTAATAATGACTTAAAACAGAAAACGTTTGCAGTCTTAACTGTTAGCTTTTAAACATTTAAAGGCGTCGTCGTAGTTTTTTTTTTTCAATAAATTCTTTTTTTTTTTTTTTTTTTTTTTAAATCTGACACCAGACATTTGAATGGAGCAAAAACTATATAAATACATGAAGCAAAAACAATTAAACAAAGTATCTCAATATTATTTCAAGTTTTTAAATAATTAAATCTGTAATAATCAATTGCACATAATTTATTTATGTCATAGAATTAAAAACTGGCTTGTCTTATATTTCTGCGTCCTTACCTGGGCATGACCTGTCCATCATCCTCTGGACTCAATTTCTCCTCAGCTATTAAAAGCTCAGTCTGACCTTCATCTTCATCTGGGGTGGAAGGGTGAGGGCTGTTCCCTAAAATACAGTATTTTGAGTCAGTTTTTCTATATTTTACTAACGCATACATATCTCTCCACGACTGAGATTACTCTGCTGCTAACCTGCACTGAGGTCTCCCCCTGATCGTCCCGTTTCCGTCTGGAGCAGCATACTCTTGGGTGGCATCTTAGTCGTGAAGGCAGTCTGGATGTTATCAACGAAGGTTTTACAGTGCGAGCTGTCCACCCAGATACGCTCACCGAGAGAGTCCTCAATGTAGACCTGAGAAACACCGCAATGACTGTGCATCAGTACCATGATTACTGCGAGATCAGAAAGCTGGACAGCTTGATCACTTACTTTGACAAATATCTCAGGCCAGTTTTCATCCTCCTCATAGGCGGCCATCAGTAGGTTACAAGCCAGCACAGAAACCAGGTTGTTCCCCTTGGCCTTAAAGTTGATTGAGGCATCGCGGCGGAGCAAACTGCAGAGAGCCTGGACAAAGACATTTCATATAATAAGCCGCCAGCAGCAACAATAAACTCCAGTTTTACAGCACAGGTGTTTCTGTACCTCTATCACACCCTCTGTGGCAAAGACGTTGGGCTTGATTTTGGCTAGAAACATGAGGCTGAGGTAGAGCGTCATGTCAGGCTTGGCTCGGTTCATCTTGAGTTGTTTGACAGCCCCGCAGAGCACACCCTCGATGCGGTCATCATTACCCTCTGCTTCCGCTGCCTCAATCTCATCCAGAAGCACAGCAGGTGACACTGGAAAAAAAGCCAATCACATTTTTTTTTTGAATGTACACTGTGTGTTCAAACGAGGTCTGGGAAAATATGAACAATGGATTGGACTCGTGCGCTTCTAACAGAACAAAATGCCGGTCTTGGAAACATTTCAAGTAAATGCTGTTAAAGTGTCTAAACAGGCAGAACTAAAAAAAGATATGCTCTGATAATGTTTAATCTAGTTAGGATATGAGTTTAATATGTTGCTTTTTACTTGAACTTTTAGGAAAATAATACTTTAGAATAAAAAAAATAGTATATTACTTAAAATAAAAAAAATATAAACTCTAAAGGAATCCAGTTAAATGCAATGTAATTGCATCTTATTTGAAACTAAATTCAAACTTATTATAACTTAATTTTATTTATATTAAATGCGATTAGAGTTCTTTTGACCTTGTTATTTTTCATTTTAGAATTACTTCAGTGATACTTTGGCACAGGGACTATTTCCCACTATTAACTACTTGACTGTAAACGTGCCTGTTATTAATATATTGGTTGTGTATTATATATTACATTTTATACTGCATGACCATATTCTACATCCCTATTCCTACTCAATACCTAAACTTTACTATTACCTTACTGAATATTATTATTATTATTATTAAGTAGCAAATTAGGAGTTTATGGAGGCAAAAGTTGTAGTTAATGTTTTGTAACAAAGCAAATATTTTGCAGAAATATATACTTTAAAAGTAATACTGAATAACTCTCTTCATTTAAAATGATAATCAAGACATTTGTATGTGCTTTAGTATGTTAGCCAGCACATTAAAATAAGTGAACTTCTTTAAAGCATGACAGAAGATTATTAACAAAACTTGAATTTGATGTTGAAAAGTGCAATAAAGTGTAACAGAAGCACAGTCAAGGGCACATTAAAGTGTCAACAAACATAAGTAGTGACAGTATCATCCATATTGTGAAATACATCAGTGTACAGTTGGTATCAGTGATCATGAATTTTACTTCCGTTAGTATCAACTATTAAATTACAAGTAATATAAATCCCTAAATTGCACGAAGGTTTTCTGTGATTAAAAATGTGTGCTAATCTTACCTTCAATAGGAATGACAGATGGCTCTTTGATGGAGGGGGATATTGATCTTTTGTCAACAGCAGCCACCTCAGCGAGGCGTGAGAGGGCACTGGGTGGAGTAGAAGAGTGCTTGGGCCTTTTGGAAAGACTGGACAGGCTGGAGGAGGAGGGAAGAGAAGAAGTCGCCTCTCTCTTGCGGTCTGGGGGCAAACCGGTGGACGCTGGCTTCAAAAGAGCTGGGTTTGCTTTCGGCTCACTGCTCTGACTCTTTGCTCCAAGAGCGATGAAATCTCCTGGAGGCGGGTGACCTAAAGGACGTCACGTAACGATAAAGACGGATTTTGAGGAGTTTACGGGGTTAATTCATTTCAATTCCATTTCTTTGCCATAATCACAGCAAAAAAAACTTACCTGACGGTTTGGTGTTACTAGGTCGCCTTATGCTTGTTGGCTTAGGCCGATTCATTTTGGCAGTTTCCACAAGTTCCAAATTACTACAGCTGTACAAGACATAAACACCACGAGCTTTAATTCATATTAGAGCGATTAAATCACAGTCAAACAAACAAAAACTACACACGCTGCACCGTTTGTTGATGTGGCCTTACGTTACTGAGAGCTGATAGTATTAATGCTGTTATACTATAAGCAAACGGGCTAATTTAACATGCTGTCCGGTGTCAATAAAGCGCTATTATTTCAGTCTCTTCTTTACTGTTTACAAGCCGTATCCGGTCTTCGACTCTGTAAACATTTCGGCAGTTACTGCATTAGCATCGAACATTAGCCGAAGTGTACTTTTTAAGACATACCGCCTAGTACTAACAGTAAAACACATTTAATAACCTGACACAGTAAGTACATAATGCAAAGAGAATATGTATAAACTACCTCAGTTTATCAAAGCCGCTGCTACATGATTCGCCGTGTACTGTGTCTCTACTTCTGCCGAGGTGAGCGAGTATCCCGAGAGAGCGACAGCGCCATCTACAGCCCCGGAGCCACACGGGAGAAACGAAAGAAACATAAAAACATTAATACAAGAGTAGTAAAAATACAGTTAATCATCACACATAGATCAGGATTTTTTTTATATAACATTACTCTCATCTGTGCGTTTGTATATGCTTATCTTGACTGATATTAATGAAGTCAGAAAACAGGTAGCCTGCGTTGCCGTTTATTTATTTAATTCCAGTGCCATCTGATTTTGTCACCGACAACCACAGAATCACATTATCTTGTGCTCGGGGGGTGATTAGATGTCTCTGGGTGGCACTGTTGCTATGAAGCATCTGCGGACTACAAGGAACAATGTTTCCAAGAATCTTCCCTTTGAAAATGATGTCAGACATGGAAACAGACATTACCGCGCCTGCCAGACAAAAGAAAACAAAACTTTCACCCAGAAAAGAACACCGCAGAGAACACACGCTGTAAGGTACTCAGCAAAAACAACATGTGCTTGCAATCCGGCCTCTGCCGAGAAAATACGCATATGTGCCTGGTTACAGTCGCTTTAAGCATCGTTGAAAACATACTTCTCTGACAGGAACAATGAACGGCTACTTCTGAAAGCCTTCCAGACATGAAATACGCGCGCCGCTTCTAAAACGTTGCGACTGGAACAAAATATCCCATGTGTTCCCCTAAACTACAAGGCAGATTTTTTTTTTTGCTGAGTGTTTCAGACGCGATGGACTTGTAAAATAATATTTCCTAATTAGTGTTTGGACTAAGCCAATATACGAGCTTAATGCTTAACCATTCGCCACACCAAACTGCCCGCTTGTTACATAAAGTGTTTTTCATATTAACCATATTTTTATGATGTCATTGGCACGCTAGTCACTGCTCCAAATATAAGTCCAGTGTCACGGGGGGAAATTTTAAACCTGAAAAAACATTTATCTGTATTAAAAAGAAAAGAAAGGAAAGGTATTTCAGGCACTTTTAGCTGAAGAAATCATCAAGATTCTTTAAAGTAATGTAATATGGGCGCCTTAAAGACTAAACGTAGGTTAAGCATATTTTTAGTCTTGGAAGATTAACACAGGTCTGTCTAATGTTTGGCTTAAACTGGCATGATCTTAAGAACTTGGGGATGTGTTTCCACTTAAAAGATTTATCTTCTTTTTTTACATTCACATGGTGGTTTCCCACAGGTCCCACAGGAATCGCAAGGGAAGCAGAATGACAGTCCATCACTTCTTTTATGTTATTCGAGCTACATTTGTCTTTTTCTCTTTGTGTATATCGATGCTTTGCGGCCATAAGAATGCGCCAAAGATCAGGTGTGGGGGTTTTGGTAAAACGATATTTTTCACCTGTCTGTCAGTATTTATAATGGATAATGATTTTCATCAAACTTTAATTATTAGGTGGTTTTTTTTTTATTACTCGAAGAGAATTTATATTTAACATTTAAGATTAAGACTTTATATTAAAGATTTCTTAACAATTTTTAGAAATTATGTTGAGCACTTTTGTTGTGAGAATAAATAAACTAAAAATAAATTTTCTCTCCCCTCTTTCTCTCTCTCTCTCTCTCTCTCTCTCTCTCTCTCTCTCTCTCTCTCTCTCTCTCACACACACACACACACACACACACAATTTAATGTGAACAAAAAATATAAAATAAAGACAATAAAGTCATCAGAAATACAAACACTGATATATGCTTTTTCAGAGAGTAATATATATATATATATATATATATATATATATATATATATATATATATATATCATCATGAATATTATATATTATAGTTAACTAAAACAAAATATATAAATATAAAACATAAAACCTTTTTTTATTGAAGCTATATAGTTGCCAAAGCAACATTCCTTGTTTTCATTATTTATCTTCACTTTATAATTAAAACTGAAAAACTAAAATAACAAAAATGCTCAACACAATTACTGAACCTTTAACAATAAAAATGAAAACTAAATACGAAAAGAAAAAACCAAACAATTAGAAAATAAGTAATCAGTAATGCTAAAACACTGCCCCACAGCCAACATAACGTTGTGCGTATAGCGTCTGCATTGTTCTCCTTCTTCGAAAACCATTAGCTATGTAGACATGTGCCTAAAATGACTCAGATCATCTAGATGTTCAGGTGGACACAGCAGTTCTCTTCCATGCGGAAGCAGGTGAGGCTGGAGCGCAGAAGATGTTCGCCGCTGCTTCGTGCTCGTTTTCATTAACCGTAAAGCAGAGACTCTTATGGCAGACAGAGGGCGCTTCGGATCCCCCTCATTGACGTGCAATACCCAATTTTTTTGATAAACACTGACGTTACAGAAATACCAAAACAGATATAAATGGTTCTGAGTTCTCATAATAGTCATGTAACACCACAGCTATATTTTACAGCACTGACACACAAACTTGACCCTTTGTCAACGTCTGGCTCGAGATCATTCCGTCAAGCGCTAAAACAACTTTGAGTGCCTTGCACACATAATTCGACCCACAAACGCAGGATTTCAGCGTTAAATACAATCAACATTCGCCGAAGTATTCAGCTGCGTCTATTTCTGGCCTCCCCTGGTTTCCCGCCTGACTGACGTCAGCATAAAGTTATTTTCATGAATGGAGGGGGCGGTCACGAGGAGCCGGTGACGTCAGTGCTTGCGGAAGCACGGAGTGGAATGTTGATACATTGTTGTTGTTTTGTAGTTAATTTAGTTCAGGGAAACATTTCGCTTCGGTTGCAGGACGCGAGGCAAAGCTCGACCTGTTGATTCCAGGACACTTCTCAGGCATCCTGCGCATCCCAGACACAGATTCCCCGTTCACGAGGTACGGCGCGCGAGCTTTTCTGGGAGATGTTTTGAAATTCCTCTCGAAATTGCTGATGTTCTCACGATGACGGATAAGAATCCAGCCTGTCCGTAACAGTTTGTGTACTCGATCGATGCGTAGCGTCTGTAGTATCTTCTCTAAAACGATAAAGCTAAATAACCTGCGTTTATTTTAAAGATGAAACACAAGTAGTTATGTAATAGTTTACGTGTTTGAGCGTAAAAAGCAAAAATGTATCGGTTTGGTATGGACACGTGTTAAAGGTTGCAACTTGGAAATCAGCCTACAAAAACTTTTGGGGATTTTTTTTTTACTTTTGTTTTTATACAAACGACCGCTTTTGTAACAGATGCCACTCTCACCGATACTCTTTAATGTTGCGTAAATTGGAAGTCGCTACGTTTTAAACGGGATACGTAAGCGTATCGCGTCGTTAACTAAGTAAACAACAGCGCTTTTGAAATAACTTTTGAAGTAATTGGGCTTATACGATTCCAACTTTTCACAGCGGGCACGTTTCAAAAGCATTTATATCGAGACACAAGGAAATAACACGTGGTGGGCATTTAGGAATTCTGGGACAAAGGGCATATTTGTGACTGGAGCACTATTGGAAGTTTTAAAGCGCTGGAGCGATTGTTATTACGATCCCGAGTCAACCGAGCCGCGCGGAAAGATTCGGTTTTCTCGCGCTCTTTAATCAACACGAGGGTTGAAGAATCGGGTGACGTTATGTCAGATTCTCAGTGCACGCGCACCTCGTGATGAATGTTGCTTAAAGAATGCACCGTATCTTCTAGAAAAGGCTCACTTGCCCCCAATGCTTGTAAAAGGCGATTTTGTTCGTCGCTCGGAGCAAAAGCGAGAGATGGTGTAAAACATGAATGATCACAATGAAGTGTCGTCTCATCCTTCGGCGCGTCTACTGAAACTCAGGACACTTTTTGTGATTGAAAAATGAGGCAGCGATTGAAAGTCCTCGCAGTGTTGTAGGAAGAGCGCGTTTAGAATGGAATGTATACGGGTTTGTGATGTGTAGGTGATTGGAAATATCCATGAGCACATTGTTTAAGAATGATTGTGTCCACTCTATTCTGGCAGGTTAGCATTAGAACAACGCCCTCACAGGAAAAATGAGTCACGACTGGATAACGTGATTCATTTCCACAATGGATGATAAAATAGCAGTTCTGAATCAAACTAATGTGATAAAACCACATCAAAGCGAAGTCCGTTCGTCGTGTGCGTCCTGTGCTCAAACGGAGCGTGTGTTGCTGTGCGAGCTATATAACATTTGATATTGGAATATGCAAAGATCGTTTACATTTGACAAAAAAACATACATTTATTTCACTTTTTTGTAATTCACCTTTAACCCCGAAAGGTGTTATGTAGCGTAGAACTTTGTACAGCCACAAATATTTGGAATTACGAAATGTTTCACGTTGATCCGAGAGCTCTGAATGTACATTGATATATATATTGACTAATATGAAGCTAAATTGATTTACAGTGCTTTTTATAGCACACAATTTCAAAACGGCTTTACAGAATTTTATAAAGGTATTACCCAATACTCCATTTTTAAGAGTTTAGAGATGGATGGGATGATGATATCGAACAGCTGATACTTGTTATATAGTTTACATACCGTGGCATAATCATAGTGTGCTGTGTGGATCAAATTGGATATAGTAGTTGAAAGTTAAAGGCAATGATTGCAACGTGTGAAAGATTTAAAGTGTACCTGAAGCACCTTTTAAGCGTTTACATGTAAGGCAAAAAACCTTTCGGGGTGTAAGGTATTCACGTGGGGCGCATGGAAAGCCCTCGCGCAGCAAATCAGGCACGCACACTGAAAGCACGTCTTTCATCTGTTTCTCAAAATAAAATCGACCGCGTGCGTCGCTCTTTTTGTCTGTAACAGCATTCGGAGACATTCTACACATCGGCCGCCACGGCGACCGTTAGATGAGCAAAAATATCCACCGCCGCGTAAAACACTATCTGCTTTTGGCTGGTGACGGGTGTTGATTTCACACCCTGGAGAATATAAAAAGGCCACCGTCCACTGGCGAGGGGCTGCTGTGTCCCGATCTGATAATTTGGCGCGGTTTTTCCAGAGTCAGCAGAAGATCAGTTGTTGAGGCTGCTGGATCAGCACCAGTCATTGCCCAGGAAGAGTTCTGAGAGGGAGACTTCATCGAGTGCCTGTCATTGCACCCAAACAGTTGCTGGGGTCAGATTACGGTTGGCTTAAGAGCGCGGTGCGAAGATGGCAGAGAGGATGGAGCAAATATCGGCTTGTGTCGTGACTTTTGTCCGGTCTTGATCTCTGTGGAAAATCATGGAGGAGGGCAACCGCGTCGTGTCTCATTCATATTGTAAGCGGGGTTGTGTGACCTTGTCTGAGAGGTAGTCTGACTCAGAGCTGCTGAGGTGTCTGTGGTGATGGCCTCCCACATCTCGCACACTGTCTGCTTGCTGCATTTAGAAACCCAGGGGAAGTGAACTGCACACACTGCACTGTCATGAGACACACACGTGGGAGCACTAGAAGGGGGCAGGCACTCGTGTCACTAAGCGATGCTCTGTGAGTAAACGGTTCACCTTCGGGATTATGTTGATCGCATGATGTCAATTTTAGTTCGCGATTATTGTTGTGGCATCGAGTATGTCACACCTCTAAAGATAGCGTGGTCTAGAATCACTGGAGAAATAAGTCCTGTGGTTTAGCTCGTTTGGAGAACAGGAACTCTTACAGTATTCTTTGTGGTTAGGACAGCGGGTTTTGAAAGTGAATGAGACGGCGGTAGTTGGTGAGTTAGTGACTCAAAATGAAACGCAGGGGAACTCCAAACCCAGTTCTCAAGTCAGGCGCGCCCGTCGCTTTTTCTCTGATCGCCATGTCTTGAACTAGGCTGCGTCATTGTCACCAGTCATCGTGAATTGAAGTCTTGTTGATTTGAGTTGATTTCTGTGAGAAATGCACGGTCACTGTGTAAAATATTGCAGGTAGATAATGAGCCAGAGTGTGTTTGATCTGGCCGTTGATAGATTTGGGAAATATATGTTAAGGTTTTTAGAAATGTTGGTTTCGTAGTTTCATAGGCCCAATGAATACAACAAAAACCCATATACACAAAAGAGTGCTATATAATTGCATCATTCGTTCATAGAGATTGGCTTTTTTTTTAACTAAAATTTTAAACTGATTTATTTAACTGGTAATTTTATCGTTTTATATGTCTAATATTGTACAATGTATAATTATAATGTAAGTTTAAAGTTTAAAAATAAAAAAAAATCCATAGAATTAATTCATAAATGTCATCATTTTGGGTGTGTTTGTACCACATGATTTGTCTTTAAACTTAGTGTTGCCATGTCATAAAAAGGTCACAATATCTGACATTTTAAGAGACTTGTTGACCTTGTGACACAGTCATGAGGGGTTCTTCTGTGATATCACTTCCTGTTTTCTCTTTCTTGCATGTTTTAACAGAAATGTAATTAGGAATATTCTAACAATTTGAAATATTTAATATAATGTTTATATTATATAAGCCCAAATATTTCATTATATTTTATTTTCTAATAAATCATAATTATCACTCCAAACTAGAATTCAGTTACTTGAAAAATGTATTATTTGTTATAAAAATTATTTAATGAGGGTGTCCTGATATTTATTTACTTTTAGAATAAGATATTTAAAAAAAACGTTATACTATAGAACGTTATATATTGTTATTATTATTATAAAGTCATTGTATGTACAAATTGCCTTTTAATGTTTTTTTTGAAGATGTATGCATATAAGACGGTAGGAAGAGAAACGGGAAACAATGACTGTTCGCAAGCCTACAACATTTTTAACGCTTCGTTGAATTAAGGAACAGATTCCAGACAAAGCAAAAAAAATAGCATCATTTTATTGATCAGTGCATTACAGAATTAGACTTAAGCCTATTGGCCTATTGGTGTCTAGACCACAAAGCAACACCCTGCCCTTTCCTGCTGCCCTTTTCCAGTTTCTGGATCGGACAGGACTGACTTCACCGCACTGTGGTCAGGTCTGTGGAAGAGCTGTCTGGTACTTATTTCTCAAGAGCTTGAGTAACTGGATGTTTATATGCCTATGATGTGTTGATGCCGCATTGCGCAGTTCTCCAGCTCGTCTTGTTTGCTGTAGACCATTAGTTAAGCGTAAACGTTTAATAGCACGAGGGTGGAGAACCGATGTTACGTCAGATACGAGTTTAGATGAGTAAGTGTTGTTGGTTAAAACCAAGTTGGTCATGTCAGTATTTTCCAGTGCAGAACCCTGCTTGTTGTTCCTCACTTATTAAGCACGTTGCACTGGCTTCCCTGTCGTACATACTGGGCGGGTTTGTCTTTGGGTAGCACATACTTGACATTCCTTTGAATCCCTGCGTCCCCGGGTTGGAAAGGAGCTTTGCTCTCGCTACCTCTCCTCCCAATCCGCAGAAAGTTCCGGCGGTCCCGCCAACCGTTCCCAAGGTTCCACGTACTTTTCCTTCCGCCCCTGCGGAACAACAGGATTTTCCAGGAAACGTCAGTTCGGGAGGGTGTGATTCCCTGCCGATCGTCCTCGCTCTTACCAGTAAACAGCATGACTCACGGCTCTGCTATGCTCTCCATTTCCTTTACATAATATCCCTGCGAATGCGCCGCTGTGGAAAAGAGTGAGACGGAGCTCTCCACCTTCCTGTGAAAAACAGAGAACGGCTCGCTCGAGCAGGGACGTAGCAGCCTATCTGCCGTAACCAGTGGAGCAAATGAGGAAAAACAAACGGCAAAGACAAAGCCAGGCCTCCATTTATCATGGGAACGCAAGCACTCATGGCTTTGAAGTGATGTTTGGCTTTGCCCAAGGCCCTGTCTCATCTCTCTACCTTTCATAAGCGGTCAAAACAAGAGAATCTCACATTCTCACAATGTGCTAGCATGGCAACGCTGGCGTCAAATTCCATGAGAGGGGAGGTCCTTTGAGGGCTGTTTCTGAGAAAGTTCACAATCTCAAGACTCAAATATGCGGTTACCCAGCCATATTGCTCAGGGAGCCTAGAAAGAACGTCATCTCTGCATCAGCCAAAGCATGCAGCGCTTTAGCAGACGTTATCCGTGCGGGCCAGAGGTTTAGTCAGTAATAATCCGCCTCGTTTGGTTTATTGGGATCAGATGTCATGTACGTAATTACTTGAAACGTAAGTTACGTGACCCCAAAGCAGTTTACATCATGGTTTGTAGTTCGCGGAAAATGATTGCGGAGCACCTTGACGCAGACAGTTCTTTCCACTGTAACCTGCAACTGACAAATCATGAGGTAACACTACTGTACAATAAAGAGTGACCAGAAAGGTTGTCGATGGGATTCATATCGTGACCAACGTCCATGTGATGCCAGTGACATGTCTGAACAGCTACACCTTGTGATTACTGAATACTTTCAGTTCTGCATGCGCCCACATATTACAGCGACGCAGATCAGGCATGCAGTTGTGTAAGCACAGCCGTATTAATTGGACAAACCAGTATATGGTTGACGTGAAATAATAAGGCAAATCTACCACAATAATCTGTCTCTGTCAGAGAGGTCTCCAGTTTTGTTATTGTTGTTCCTTACATCCGTCTGATGATGTAATCGTAGCTTCACCACAGTGATGCACAAACAAGCAACTTTAACGATATGGTCTTCCCAACCAAAGTGCGGTGCTTGCAGAAACTTGATCTAGTAAGTATTTAGTAGTAGAAATTAAGTGACATGAACAGACTTGTTTTATTCAATATTAGAGCACATGTGCAAAAAATGTGGGCTTGCTGCCGGGGCATTACCCACAAAAGTTGATCTTTCTGTTGGTGATCATTACTTACCACTACAAGGTTAGTTTTGTTGTTTATCAGTATGTCGCAAAGCACCAATTTTTAATATAGTTAGTTAAAGCTTGTGGTTTAGCAATTAGTGCTAAATATTTAAATATTGTAAAACTTTTGGAATTTGGAAAATGTACTAAATGACTGTGAACTCCATTTATTATTTAAATGTTGTTGCTGTTAATATAATCTGGAGTGAATCTGAATATATTTAGATGATTGTAGTCATGCAGTAAAATTATTATGCGTAGTATTAAGTATGCAGTTCTCTGAATGAAAGTGGGGCCCCTTCTCAATATCAGTGTGTGTGTGTGTGTGTGTGTGTGGAATGTCTCTCAGCGTCCTTCACAGGGCCTTGTGTTGTAACATGAATTAATTTTTTTTTTGTTTCTCGGCCTTGGAATCCATGATAAGAAGACTAGCGTTCATATGGACTATCAAATGTTCAGCATCAAAGGCGGCATTCAGTCCTATAATTTATGTCCAGGAAACTACGAAACCCTGACTCTGGCTTTGGGACATTTGGGCTTTTCCTCTCTGTGAGGGTTGAGCAGGAAAGAGGGGCCCCCCTGTCAGTTCACCCCAGTTCTCAGCACAAATGGAAAAGGGGGACCATGTGCTAAAGGAATGTCAAGGAAGTGTGTTTGTGTGAGAAAGACCTGAAAGCCTGGAGGCCCCATGAATAGAGAGGGAAGCTTTTTTTTTTTTTTTGATTCCATGGTCCTAGTTGGAAAGAAAGGCAGGGTCTCCCCTGTCACAGCCGTTTTAAAATCAGCCGAGCCGAGCCAACTTGCTGTCTAGGAAAACTCTTCTTGTCAGAGCTTGTCTTGCATTGTTTGTTGCACAGCTTTTTGCGCAGAGCAGATTTGAAATTCAATTAATTGCGATTCAGTTAATAATTTCAATAAGTTTCATTTATGCATTTGTTTTTTAAATATAAAGCAATATTGCATAGTTTTCAGGTTGCCAGTTTGATTGTAGCCAAATGAGTTGAGGGGCCCTTAATGTAGCCTCCACATTAAGGGCCAGATGGTACGAATCAAGCCTTAAGTGATTTTTTTTTTTTTTTCATGGTGGTATTTGGTTTCAACTGCTTAGTTCGTACCCAATCTATACTCTTTTGTTCCGTCATAACCGAAACATTTAAACCAGCAACTGATGCACGTCCGGTGTGGTTTACTAAGACCGAATCAAAAGAATGAGTCAGAATTTACCAAACATGCCAAAGGCAGTGAATCTGCTCGCTGGTCAAAGATACTTCATGTAACCATTACTAAAGAATTCAACAAAGCAATCACTTAAAATGGCTGAGGTATGCAGAGGGTTGAAGGCCAGATGACTAGACCGGAGAAATAGACACAGGCTCTCAAAGAATCTATGTTTGATACCGAAATAAAAGAGGAATCATCATACTCATACATGAAATAGCTGCAGGTGAATGTGTAGCGATCTTAATGAGTCGCTTCTATTATTTCCACTCAAAATTGTGTCGCTGGCAGCTGGAGTTTTGTGTCAGCATGCTGTGCTAAATATAACAAGCACAGTTAAATAAGGACATGAAACGGGCCAGGAAAGCCTAGTGTAACAGGATCCAGTCTTTCAGCCACAGTTCTAAACCTGATAAAGAACATTGTCCAAAAGCACAAATATAACAGTGACTGTATAAGGGAAACTATTCCCATGTGACTGACGGCCTCCTGGAATGTTCCATTTACTGAACAGAAAAGGACAGACTTAACTTCATTAAAACTTGACATTACTTTCAAAAAAGGTTTCCACGTGTGGTCTATGGCACGTTTTATATTCAAAAGGGGTCATAATAATTTGATGGATACAATTATAGGCTGCAGACAGGTCGCTAAATGGATGGACTGAATGACATTCAGATCTCGAAGTAGAAAGACGGGCAGACAGAATGATAGATGGAGATAAAAAAAAGAAAGATTGTTGGGTAGATTTTAAAAATTAATCAAATTATTGCACATCAGTGGCTATGGGGTGTCACTTTAACACTTTGGTAGATGTCCCTGTTATTTTGGTTTATCCACTCTCTACATCGTATCTAATTTTGTAGAGGTCTACTCGAGTGTTTGGTAGTTTGGAGAGTGGTCCTCCTGTGTGGCGAGCTTATGAATGAAGCTTGTTTACCATTTTTCTGGTCACGTGGCATGCACTCCCACACCCATTAGCAGCGCGTCTCCATGGAAGCTATCTCGAACGGGGTTCGCGCGTTCCTACGCTCCTGAAATGGACCCCACAAAGCGCGTTTATTTTATTTTTTTTCTAATTTAGTTGTGGCGTGTGTCTCGAGGCCGCGAGCTCGAACGCACAGAGTGGCCTTTTTAAAAATAGCGCAGTGGCCAAAATAGCCTTGCATGAACGGCTAAGCAGGGAGATCAGACAAAGCCCCATGCCGAGAGCTGACCTGCTTCTATTATTGCACTCCTGTAACGGTCTAGTGAGCTACATCGTGAGAACGCGAGATCAGCAAGTAAACAGGGTAACCCTTGTCTCGCTGGTGTTGTGCAGAGCTGTAATGACCTCTGCTGGTTGCTCTTGGTAACTTCATTGACCTCCTCAGTTTCAATGCAGTGTACAGGTTCTCTGACTGGGACGTGCAACCGCAAAAAGTTGCTTAACAATAAGACCTGTTATATATTTGACAACTTTACAATATGTTAATTCCTTTCTTTTATTTTCTTTAGACAGATTTTTGAGGAGTTCTGACTAGCTGCTTGTATGCAGGGTATGACGACTCATTTTAAAGCGGGCAAAGCTTTAAAGGTAAGAACTTTTCCCTGTGATTCATAAATGTGATTATAATTGGTAGCCTATTAGTTATCTGAAGTATTATTATCTAAACCTTTAAGAGGTAAGAAAATGTATTCTCATCCACCTTATATGGGTGCCCCTTTGTATTGCACATATCTTGCACAATACACACACACACACACACACATACATTTATATATATATATATAAATGGTAATATTGTGAAATACCCTTATGGTCAATACAACTGTTTTCTATTGTAATCTTCATGTCCTGATTGGCTGCATGAGAAACATTTCTTGTTACCGGCATTAACATCAATTGTGCTTGATTAATAGCAAAGAACAGAATATTTTTTTAACACTATAGTGACCTTCACTGTCACTTTTGATGAAGTTAATACATCCTTCATGAATATTAATAAGTATCATTGAACTGCAGTATATATATATATATATATTGTCTGATTTAAAAACCTTTTTTGTTTCTCTGTTAAATTGGAAAGCAAAAAATGATGGTAAATTTGCCCAAACTCTGTCCGTTGTGTGGTTCAGGTCAAGAAGGAGGCGGGTGAGAATGCCCCAGCGCTCAGTGACGACGAGCTGGTGGCCATGTCGGTGCGGGAGCTCAACCAGCACCTGCGCGGGTTGACCAAGGAAGACGTGGTCCGGCTGAAGCAGCGCCGGCGCACGCTGAAGAACCGCGGTTACGCTGCCAGCTGCCGCATCAAACGCGTCACGCAGAAAGAGGAGCTGGAACGGCAAAAAACAGAGCTGCAACAAGAAGTGGACAAACTGGCTCGTGAAAACGCCAGCATGCGTCTGGAGCTGGACGCGCTTCGTGCCAAGTACGAGGCCCTGCAGTGCTTCGCCCGGACTGTCACCCGCGGGCCTCCCGGTAAGGTGGCCACCACCAGCGTCATCACTATCGTCAAGTCTGCCAATCACAGCCCAAGCTCCGCCCCGTTTTCGGCGCCCTCGTAGTGCTGATTGACAGCGCCTGCCCAGCTCCTCCTGGTCCAATCCGGCTCTGAACCTAGACTGGCCCTCGGGCCCGCGGGGGAAGGCGGAGGCCTTAATCTTTGCGTGACTACAACAGGCTGCATCTATTTTTTTTTTCCACTTCTCTTTCTTTTTACACACTCACAAACACACATGCATACAAACACACATCTATATTGTCTGTGCACTGTGCTATAACCTCCGGCACCGGCAGGGCACATCGACCGCTCTTTCAACTTCACCACACGCTAAGACTTAGCAGAGATGAGCACTTGAGTTAAAGTGTGAGATGTACTTGACTTAACCTGCCGTGGCAGCACTGGTTCGACAGCTATAATGCCCGTTACTCATTGCATAGGCGCCTGAAAGGAATATATATAATGTATCATTATAGGACATAATTATTATGCATATTAATATTGTAACCATAGACTACTGTTCAAAAGTTTGGGATCAGGGCACAGGACAATATTTGGCTGAGATACAGCTATTTGAAAATCTGGAATCTGAGGGTGAAAAGAAATATTAATATGTTAAATATTATAAAATACTACGAAAAAAGCCTTAAAACTGTCTAAATTAAGTTCTTACCTATGCATATTACTAATCAAAAATTAGTTTTTTGACATGTTTATGTTACAAATAAACCCGTGCTACTTATGACTGCTTTTGGGCTCCAGGGTCACACTGATCACGCTTCACAGTAAAGACAGTATTCATCGAACGAATCTTGAAATTAATGGTTTCCACAAAAAATATTAATAATATTATAAACTGTTTGCTACACTGATAATTGTAAGCAGCAAATGAAAGATTTCTGAAGGATCACGTGACACCGAAGAAAAATTTTCAGCTTTGAAATGTTAATAATGTTTCACCGTGTGAACGTTTTACAGTATTTTAAGCCAAATAGATCAGGTCAAACAGGCTTGGCAAGCAAAGTCATAATTATTACGCGACCCCAAACTTTTGAACAGGAACGTTTTTTTTTGTGATGTCATCTTGCGTCATGAAATACGTTGGCATAAAATCATAAACCGTAACTAAAAGACCGGCAGTTCTGATCCTGGTCAAAAATCAGGTGTGACAGACACAGTCCAAAGTTGAGAATGACGTTATCGATATCAAGGGCAAATTCTTATCCTGAAGCGTTACATTACTGATAAACAGTGCAAACCATCCAATGGGAAATGAGCCAATCCTCTTAGTCAGCAGTTTAAACATAGGAATCCCAAATGGGAAAACGGCACTTATTTTAACTGTTGAGTTACAGTATAATACTATGAAGCACTTGCAAAGCAGACTGACATGTGAATATTCAAGATTGAAATTACAGAGTAACTGAGTTTCTAGAAAAGGGCACTTCATGGAGGTTTTTTTTTATTATTATTGTTGTATTTGTTTTATGAGAGGTTAGTTAGCATAAAGTTAATTATCCTCAAAGTGTAACGTGTTGATGATAACATCCGAGCGGCACATCTGTGTTGTCCGTTATCTCAAAGATATGCAGTTTTTCCTGACCTGTCTCTCTATACGACACCATAAAATGGTAGGTAATCCATATTGGATTTTGCGATAACAGGAGCTGTCTTGGCAAAAACAGAAAAAATGCGGTTCAGTTATAACCTGTATATTACAGAACTGAGTTAAAGCTTAAAAAGAAAAAAAAAAAAAAATCACGTCGAAGTTAAGCTCCCAGCTTCGTATAGAAAATTCCGTCCGCTCAGAAAGCATTCCTACTGCTAAGTCACAAAAGGTGCCACTGCCGGTGTTGGTAACCCTGATTAAAATGTACATAAAATGCAAATATTTGATATTTCGACACAGACACTTTGGCTAAGGAGAATCCTGGTGTCCTAAAACTGGTTCAAAGCCTTAAACATTAACGCACCGTCTGTATTTGGTAAACCTAATCATTAAACTGAAGGAGGCTGAAATCAGGATTGTCTCTTACCTAAGTGGCTATGACTGTTCGTTTGAGCCCTTCCACCACTGCAGGAAGCATTAGAGAGGTGTCGTGCTGCTGGGAAGCCCACTGTTTGCCCCACATCTCTGGGGTCCTGTTGTGCTCTTCGTACTTTTATATCTCCACAAGTGTTTTATACGTTTCTTTATCCCCAAACATAATCTAGATCTGATGTTTCCCATTGATTCTATAGTTTTTATGTATCCAGGACATGAAATGCCTTCAAGAGTGGTGTGATTGTTGTACTTTTTTTTTTTTTAATAATTAGTGGTTTATTTAACTGATTTTAGTTTAGATGTCCAATAGAAGAAAGCCCCACTCTCAGTTCCTTTAAGTCAGTACATAAACTCCACACGCTATTAGTTTTTTGGTGAATGGTAGTGTTCGTATGATATCGTGGATCTTTATTTAAAGAGTGCATATTTTAAGAACACACAGTTTCAGTATTCATCATTTATTTGCCATTGTTTTTTGGTCCTGCAGTCAGCATTTCAAACCTTTTTGTTTGCGAGAGCAAGTTGTGCAGTTCTTTTAAATGTGACCACAGCTCTGGTTGGCAGATCCTCTTTTCTGGACTTATTGGTTTTTAAATTGCTGTCTATACTTTCCCTTTAGGCCACAAAAACCTATTTAGAGTAAAAAAAAAAAACTAAACAGGAATTTTCCATTCGACACGTTGTGGCCAATTTCTGTTGTTCCTCTAAGACTTAATACATGACATAATATTATAATTTACTTCCCTTCGTAGGAAGTGCAATGTGTCACTTCTTCTTTATGGAATTACAGTGACTGAGAATACAACTATACTTTTTTTTTTTTTTTTTTTTTTTAAAGAGGAATTGACGAAACAGCTATTTCTGTGCTTTACACTGACATCTGGTGGTGATTTGTATGTCTCTGTTTTTCAAAATGCTGTGATCAAATGCTGATGACACCAAGAGCTATCATTTCTTGGACTATTTGAGGCATTGCTGTGTTTGCTTTACTGTGTTCATTTCAGCTGCCACCAAAGCCATAACCCGCCTGTGCGCTTTTTTTTTTTTTTTTTTTTTTTTTTAAATTCACTTAATTTCTGTTATTTTAATATTTTTATTGCGAGTTAAATAAAACTACACCCTTTAGTAACTGAACTGTAATGCCAGACTAATAAGAACCGAACATGCCCTCGCAGAACTATTTTAGAATTTTACAGGGATGCCAGTGTTTTTAGCCAGTTTCTTTGTAGTCGTTTCTGTAGATTTAACAACAAAATGAGTAATGACAGAGGCATTACAGGTCATCTTGTGACTGAGGCCTGTAGACATTTCCCTATTTTCAAGCAGTTTTGTGCAGTAAACGTTCCTTTTTAAACACAGTTAGACGGTGAAAATGGTCTTTAAACTAAGTGGGTACTTTTTCCTGTCTCTTTTTATAAATTCTCTGTATGCTGTATGTGGCCTTTTGGGCTGAATAGGATAAATTATTCTATATTTTACATATGAATATATCTATTTTTCAAAGTATATTATATGTGCTCAGTCAGTCCTTAAAAGCTATTTACCATGAACGCACATAGGAATTTTAACCAATGCTCTTTAAAACACACTTGCCTATAAAAATCTTAGAGAAACTCCATGACATATAAAGTATGCTGCTCCAAATTATTACTTTATATTTGTCAATGTTAAGATGAAACTGTAAGGTATTGGGGGAAGTAGTCATGTTATTTGTAGTTAAAAATAGTGCCTTTAACATTGAGCTCGTCATCATTTAAGTACTGTATGAATGGGTGTGGTTGTTTGTAAAATCATATTTCCATGTGCAACCACGCTGAACAGATTTGCCTGTTTGATAGGTCTCGTAGGCGTAATTGTTGTGCTATGCATAAAATAGCGATTGTAAATGCGGGCACCACGAAAGGCAGCAAAAAAAATAGGCTTAGATTGAGCATATTCATGATTCTCAATAATCTGCTTGTATCACATTGATCTTTGGTATTTATTTTGTTTTGTTTTTTTTATTTTCAACATCTAAATTATTTTATTTACATTCTTCCGTTTTCTTTTTAAATGAACTACCCTCGTGTACAAATGAAAACGTTTTTTCCATTCTGGCTAAATTTGAGGTGGTAAATTATTCCTGTACAAAGTCTGCAGTGTTTGTTTTGTACTTTTAAATAAAGCTTTTCTCATGTAACCGTGTTTGATTCACGAGTCTTGCGGCAGAAAAAAAAATCCAATCCCTTTTATCATTTATTTCTTATGAGCACAGGTTTTTTCATCAAAACCAACTGTACAGTTAGCTAAAATATCAGTATTCAGTACCATACTGATTCACACAACACACACCTCACTTCATCATCCACAGCTGTAAGGCAGCAATCATTGGCACAAGTCATACTCGCATAATGCTGCCTGTTTTAAGATTAATTTAACAAAGATGACATAAAATGGCTACATTATAGACAAAACAAGTCAACTTATTTTGTCTATAAAGAGAGAAGAGCAAAACATAGACTGTTTCATTTTGATGACAGTATTCGCAAAACGTGATCAGATGAACTACAGGAGTAGATTAACAAATAAAATCGACAAACGTTTTATAAATGATTCACTATCAAGACAAAACAGGGCTCGGAAACTTCAAAAAGACACTGTTAGAAAGTACTGACCAGGACTTACTTTGTAGTAAGAAGTAGTAAATAAACATTTCAATAGCTTCGGCCGATAATTAACTAAAAACATTTTGTTTTGGACTGCTTACAAACTACTTAGGCAAACCACCTTAAAACGGCCAACAGCGGAGAACTAAACATAATTTAACATTAAGAAATTAACATGCCCCGGTAACACCTGTGCCATTATACACTTGTCACAGGGTAAAGCTTTAAACCGACCAAATAATTGCTGAATACAAACAATTTGCAATTAAAATACACCATGATGGCTGAGACTTGCGTATTTGCATCAGATCTCACACTCTTTGAAGGCCTGGTGTGAAAATTAATGAACCTCCAAATCAAGTGGGGGCAGTGCTCAGAATGGCATGATTGATACAAAGGTTTCAAAGAGCAGCAGACAACAGTTTGAAGTGCCATCTCCAAAGCCAGGGCATCTCTGAGAGCCAGTTCAATTCATCCTGAGACCCAGCAGAGGGCTGCTGAGCAAATACTTCAAACGAGCAGATGCAAGAATGGCTCTCTAGAGTGTCAGTCTCTGATTCATTTCATCTGAATAGCTCCCCGTGCCTCGTGTTTATCGGCCATACCTCAGAAACGGGGACAGAGTCTCCATTACGAGGCTGGATTATCTGCTATACTGAGAATCAGGAAAGGGTGAGCTCCAGGATTACGATGAGGAAAACGAAACCTCTATTTGATGTTGTCTACTTGTCAGGAAACTGTTCAGATCCCTTTGAGTTTTTAAAAAAAATCATGAGCTGATTTACATGATTAGGGTCCTCAAAGTTCTAAAGAGTCAAATTCATTTCAGATTAAATAAATAGACAGATCAGGACAGACAGGGCACTAGAACTCATCATCCGTGTCGATCAGCATTACTTTATCAGATTTCTTCGAACTCTTGGAGGTGCTGGTCCCTGGTTTGCCGTTCATGTTGGGTTGCACTACTTCCTGAGTGGACTGCTGGGTGTACTGTTGGTAAGCTGGAGAAAAGTTGTGGATTGCATCCTGAACCATGTCTCCAGGGTTAATGGTCTCCTTCAGGCCACTGGATATGCTGTGCATAGGTGCTACATTCTCTACAAAGACAAAACGAAACAACAGGTTAAAGCGTCAAATCTCACATGACATATTTCCGACGACATCGGAGACTTCAAATGAGCAAATACAAATGTTTGTACTACCAGAACTCGGAAGGGCAAGAAACGTGAGATTGATGTAAGCAAAACACAAAAGGAAATAAGAGGCGGTTTTGCACTCAGCCTCATTATTAAACCCCATGACATCATAACTGTATAATGAGGTCAACATTCGAGCCCTCGTCGAATGTAAAGGTCTGAGCTCCAGCGGGACCTGGCCAGTGCGGGTCAAGTTTTTAGTCAGCAGGGAAAATATTCATTTGCGAGCCGAATGCAAGAGAAAGAAAAGACTTCTAGACAGGACTAGTTTTCCAAACCGCTGTTACAGAAATTTGCGTTTCACATTTTTAAAGGGACAGTTTGACCCAAAAATCTAATTTCAGTCATTAAATTACTTTCCAAACCCGTAACACCTTCACTCATCTTTGTAACACAAAGATATTTTTAATGAAATCCTACAGCTTTCTGACCCTGCACAGACAGCAAAGCACAGGACACATTTAAGGCTCAGAAATGTAGCAAGCACTTCGTTAAAATAGTCCTTGCGTCATCAACAGATCAGCTGTAACATTATGAAAGTACAAGAATACATTTAGCGCGCAAAGAAAACTAACTAGTGCTTACTAGTACTGAAATAATCTTATAGGAAAGGGAAATCTGCACAGACCTCCACCGATGAGCTTTTGTAGGTTGGAGCACCACAAAATATGAAAGGTGTGGGTATAATTTGAAATGAATTAAAAAACAACAACAACTAAATTTAAAACCCACCCTACGCAGGCCTTCAGTCTGATCCATCTCGACAATAAAGAACTTAAGTACTTAACAGAAAGACTCGATGTAGACAGATAGACTTCGAGAGAACCTTGATGAACAATAAACATGCAGAGAGTGACAAAGCATAACAGTCATATTTCACATTTCTAAGGTATTTTGTTTGTCTGGATTACACAATCTTTTAACAGCCGGTGACATTTCAACGCAATGCAATCTTGCCATTATCCTCACTCTTGTGAGCACATCACCACGGGCACCGCCAAGGTCCAACCCAGCTGTTCGCAAAATAGAAACCAGGATGAAAACACTAGCAATGTGGCGCTTCGCTCCACTGATGTGGTTGCCAAATCACTCTTCTGCTTCATTTATCTACTACATGCTGGAGAGGCCAGGAAAGGAATTCACAATCCGACAGCTCCCAGATTTGTCTCAGCTGTGGACGCATTAAATGAGGTTAGAGGAGTACAGCCTGATACACTGCAAAATGATGAGTTCCAGCTAACTGCACCTTGCCTTGCGGCTGATGGATGAGAGCTTGGATAAAGGTGACGGCAGGCCGCTCCAAGAGGGGTGCGAGTTTTTGACCTCCGGTTCGAGAAATACTTGAACCGTGCTGGTAGGTCTCCAGCTGCCGGCCTGAAAACTGTACCGTGTTTGAACGGATGGATTTGGGACCTGCCCTCGTGTGTGGAGGGTGAAGACTCAGGATCAGAAAACTGAAGTTCACAGCTGGTCCGTTCGGGAGAAAAGGCCATGCTAGAAGGTGGCTTCACGACAGTCGTGACCTTTTTTCACCCATGAAAGGTTATGAAACCAGCAGTGACTTCACCCTGTGTGTTAAACTATGGCAAATACCACCATGCCTTCATATGCCAGCAGGGTGAAGGGTTCTTAACACATTTGTAGGTTCTCTCACATATCCATGCCAACATCTGTTAAGCAGTGTGCTTCAGTTCGCTTTCTGCGAAGAAAGACTTCACGCTTAGAATATTAACATTCGAAATGACACAAGGCTTGAAACATGCGTATCTGACTGACAGTCGAGTTATATTTCACGGAGGCCTCTTGAAGTCAGAACACAAATCTAATGCAGCTTTTAACATTCAGCGGCTGAACTGACATTACAGCTTAAATTGGTGGAAATTGAAACAGAACTATTCTTCACCACCTTCAAAAGCACGAGCGGCAGAATATGACTAATCCGTTAAGCGTGGAGAGGCTTTTGTAGCCCTGAGGATATGATCAGAATGACATACTACTAGCGTACTGCTTTCTGCACAGTGCACACTGCTATTAAAAGGAGTATGTAGAAGTGTATGATATGCAACATCAGATGTTTCAATCTGTAATGTTAAAAGAACAGTTCATCAAAACGAGAATTCTGTCATTTAGTAATAGGATTTAAATCGGTCTCAAAAAGTGCATCGGAAAGCATTTACGTGATGTATTTTCCTCATCAGATATCATGAAGTGACCAGGTATAAACAGTCCCAAAATTGACATATTGGTGAAATTTTTTTGAAACATTAAAAAAAGGGGCATTTACATTTAATGTGACTTACAACAAGTCCTGCATATTTAACCTAATTTTTTTTTATTGCATAATTTGGGAAGAATTGGAATATAGTGCACTAGACTATTTTTTTTTTGGTGGTCCCTGCTGCTTTCATTGCGAGCTGCAAAAACCTTCGGAAAAACACCCTTAATTGAGATTGTAGGTAGAGTATCATTTGAGATAGGTGGCGTTAATGCACGGTTAAGTCTGCGATCTGCATGATACACAGTTTGTGTGTTTGCATATCAATGTATTGCCACGTGCCGCTGGGTTTAATTTGCTGTAATTTGCTTCAGTGTATTCCACTGAAGAAACAAAGTCACATACATCTTAGATGCCCTGGGGGTAAACGGATAAAACATCAAATTTTCATTTTTGGGTGAATATCCCTTTAGCATTGGTTGCCACCCAAAAAGGGATGGTTAAAAGCAACCATGTTATTACTGCCACATGTCAGAGGAGGTAACAAACTCTTGTAAGTGTGTGTTTCAAAATTAGGTCTTTCAAGTGATTTTAAGTGGGAAAAAAAAGAAAGCAAAAATTTCCACAGATATTGTGGTGATATGAATTCTTTAAGCTACAATAATTGTGTAGTAAAAATCTGATATCATGATACCTCTTCTGCAAACAAACACAACATAAGGGCGAATGCCAGAATTGATTTCCATTCCTTGAAATTGTCATCAATTTGACCTCATTATTTTGCAACCGAAATTCCCAAAAGAAAGTTTTGCTGCATGAAAGCACCTGCTGAAGATTTTGCTGCCTAATCTTTCAAGTGAAATGGCATCATTCGACCCGCCACAGGTCTGAACTTCACGGCACACAGGAGCTATTTTGATGATCTGTGTCTACGATTGGAGCTTTCCAGCAGTCATAACCCTCCTGAGAAGGAAAACTTCCAGTTGCCTCATAAAAGCTCACTGTGGAGTGTTTGTAAGATCCTCTAAACAACAAGTTGAAAAGTTCTGCTTTGTTTTTCCCGAAGTGTCAGATTTACGAGCGTCTAACCTGGTGCTTCACTCTTCTTCTCGCGGTACACACTGGAGGTGAAAGCGTAGCGAAGTGCGATGGAGGCGAAGAACATTTCTATGCAGATGATGAAGTTCTGCCAACCAGCTGCCACTGAGCCAGCCCCCACTTCATGACCATCGATGAACAGAGCTTCTGGGATCACACCACATCGCTCCAGAATGGCCAACACCATACCTAAATAAAAACAAACAAACCAAAGCATTAGCAGTGAGAAAACTCAGAGGTTCCTGGCTTGTCCACAAAATATTGTGTCAATAAACAACTTGAGATGAATACTGAACATATGAAGATATTATTTGCAAAAACAATTTTTTTTTATCATGTTTGTATTGTTTTTTATTTAGTGGCATCAAAAATTTAAATCACATCCAAAATAAAATGTTGGTGTACTGTGTCTATTTATGTATACAAAAATATAAAATTCATGTATACATTTAAGAAAAATAAGCAAATGTTTATATATTAAATACATTTCCAAAATTTTCAAGTCAAACTGCATGTATAAATACATACATCGAATTATTTCTAGAAATATTTTATAATCATGATATACACTGTATGTGTTTTAATATACGTAATAAATATACACAAACATTATGAAGACACTTATTTTGAACGTGATTATTATTATTATTATTATTATTTACATTTTATCATTTATTTATTTTAGTTATACTAGCTATACATTTTGTTTTATTTTTTTACCTAGGAAATGTTTGACTGAGACGAATTGGATGAAAAATTTTATTTATTTTTTTGGTACTTCATTTGTAAAAATGTATTTTCCAAAAACATTACACTCCGTAACATACTATGCGTGTATACTAACACAGTATACCCAAAATGCTTGGAGTTTTCTGTTGCAAATGGCCTAGTTTTCATATGTAACCAACCTTGCCAGAACGAGAGGAAGATGACTGATTTGATGGTGAGGAATTTCAGCACAGGCTCAAAAGGTCTCAGAAGGTCACTGGTGGCGAAGTAGAAGAGGAAGAGGGCGTAGAGAGCCAAACTGACAGATATGTTGTAGATGATAGTGATGTAAAGGTAACCTCCCGTTACACTAAATGAACAGAGTAAAACACAGTTCATTTAGAACGTTAGATGTTATTATTAACTGTTTGAGATGCTATGAGATGGAATGAATCACAGGGTGGCTCACTTAAAATCTCCATCGTGATATTTGCCAAAAGCCTGCAGAAGGATGGTGATGACAGCCATGATGGGCTTCACGACACAGAACTGAAGAGTGGCCTGGATGATGGAACAGAAGCAGATGAGCAACGGTGATGGTTTAGTTTTTTTTTAACGCCGGTTCCATTTAATCAACATGGGCCTGTAATATAGTTTGAGTGACAGAAAACTTCTAGTCCTCATCATTTTCAAAGGCATGGTAATGTTGCATGCTTATTTTTGACAGGAAGTGCTTATTTCTTACATAATCAACACAAAGTTTGACGTGACTGACAAATCCACTCATTGAGAATGACACAAAGGAGAATTTTCCCCCAATCCTGCTACATGCAAGTCGGAATCGACTGCTTGAAACATCAACGTGGAATTCAAGTTTTAAATCGAAGCTGTCTGCGAGAAAAGCCGCCCCAAAATAATCAAAGCACGCTCCATCTCTGCTACAGTCTGGTATATCGCAAGGTGATGCTTTGAAAAATCCAACACGTAGGTGTCTGGTCAGACAGATTTATGTGTTTTGAAATTCTACTTGCTATTAAAAAAAAGTTCAATTCATATACTTTTCAGTCTTTTTGGGGATGGGGCTCTCAAATCCAATTTCCATCAGTACTCTTCTCAAAGCGCGAGCGGGTTCCTCAGCTGCCGCGCAGACAGCATCAGGCTGGCGGCTGTAGCTATTTTTTGCGTTTATTATCGAGTGACTTGCACCTGCTTCCTACTGTTTTTAATCCCGTTTTAACCACTGGAGCTCCTCAGGAAAGACAATGGTACAAAGATAACAGCTGCCACTTCATGACAATTCAGGTAGAAAGGATAGATAAAGGTCGAGGAGACAGAAAGTCACAGAAATTCTGACCCTCTTATTAACATATTAATGTCATTTACACATAGCCATTTGTACTGAAAAACTAAATCCAAAAGTGTCCGCATCTCAGATTTTAAATTTGGTCTCACACATTTGGACTTCAAATGGAAATAAGTTGAATATTTTAGGATTTTAAAAAAGCTAAAACAAAAACAGTTATGAAAAATGTTGCTGTGAAGGAAAATCATTCAGATTTAAAAAAAAAAAAAAAAAAAAAAAAAACGAAACAGAAAAACGGGAACAAACCTGCTTGCAGAATCTCAGGAAGCCAATGGAGTAACTCATTCCTACCAAACAGCACGTCCCATACAGGCAACTAGACCTGTTAAAGGAAAACACATGCATAAAACATAGCCAGACACAAAAGATGTTCTACATAAAAACAGAAAAAGTTGCCAGAGCCTTAATACAGTGGTTATCAGACAAGCTCTGACAGACCGAATCATGGTGGTGATGTGAGTGATGAAATTTATTTATTTTTTTAAATCAAAATCAAAATGTCTTCAGGTTGTCTGTATGTTAATGAAAACTGTGTCAACATTGTTCAACATGCTGTATTTACTATGCATTTTGTAAAAACGTCCTTCTCCATGCTGGAAATACGTTATGCTACCTTTGAGGCAGAAGTTTGAGGCACAGAGTGGCAACACAAATATTAAATTGTTAAATTGGCAGCATTATTAAAATGTCTACAATATGGCTTCAAATAGAAAGCACACTTATCATACCTGCTCACTAGGTTAACTAGCCTAGCAGTTGTTTAAAAAATAAAATAAACTCACTGAATAGGCTTTCCTCTTATTTCTGACATGATGGCACTTTCTCCTCCAAGGTACTCAAACGACAGACTCAGGAAATTGTATATCACAAATGCTAGAATGACAACAAAAAAACGGAAAAACATTCAACGTAAGTCAATCATACGTGAAAGCCTAACATAAACTGCTGAATTTGCAATGAGTTTTAAATAAGCTGTTCGACATGACCAATACACAAACAAACAAATATCCTGTCACTTTGTGTAAAAAGCAGGTCAAGATTGAGGAGTTGTTCGTGTCTAGGAAATCCATCTTATCCTGAGAGGTCTATTTAAAGGCAGATTAGATGGTTAGATCTCATTGTCTCTCAGTGTGTACAACTATCACTTGTGCTAAAGATTTTACTGAAGACTTCAAAATTTATTTTACATTACCTATATTAGATTGAAGAATATTAAGTATTTTTTGTAAGGACATACTACATTGATCTAATTTTAAAGTAAAAAAAAAAAAAACAAAAAGTATAAATGCTGTTAAAAAAAATAATCAGTGATAATCAAGGTTTCTTTAGCAGCGAATAAGCATATCAGAATAATTTAGGAAGGATCGTGTGACACTGAAGACTAGAGTACAAATAAGCTTTGCACTGCAGAAACAAATATATTTCAATAGAAAGCAGATATTCAAAACTGTTTTTTGCTCAAATAAAGAGCCTTGGTGAGCAGAAGTGAAATCTCGCCGATCACAAACGTCTAAATGTTAATGTATTACAGACTACAGAAATAATCACTCTAAACTTCAAAACAGACTGATTTATCTAAAAAAAATATTATTTCATACAGTACGAAGATGGATTATGTGAAACAAAAATATCCACACTGGGATTTTCCCATGTAACAAACAACACCGGAGAAGCGGTGTTTCGAATCGTCATTGTCTAGTTGTCTACTATGTGATAGGCCTGAAAAGATGATAACAGATTTTGGCCGTTCTTTTTTCGGCCTGCAATGCGACAAACCGGTTTGTCCAGTTACAATGAGCATGTATCCGTTTCCCCTCTGTGAAACCTGCCACCCCGCGTCTGTAAAGCAGGTTCTCCTCCCTGACTGCAGGCCAGACTTACAAACAACAGCACACGTCATTCCACCAGTGAGGCATTTGGAGAGAATAATATCGTGCCCCGGGGGGGTAGAAGAGAGTGTAAGGTCAGAGAGCAGCTCAGATTTACTGTACCTTCATAACAGTCACGAACAGAGTCGAAATACACATAATACTGGTCGTTGCTGATGAACAGCAGGCTGAGCCAGGAGTCGAAAGCATAGATGGGGACGATGAAAAGGATGCGGATGATGTAGCGCTGCTCATTTGGCACCGTGTACGACCTTAGGTGCAGGTATATCTGTAAAGACAGAGATTTCGTTAAGCAAGAAGCTTGACTCCAAAAATTAAATCAGGCATACGTAGCGAAAGCAATACACTGCAGGACAGATCAAAAGATGGCAAGAACAAGTATCAGTTGTTTGTTTTCAGACACTAGCAATGAGGAAAAGTGAGGTGGACTAACAGGAACTTGTATGCAGTATTAGCAGTGACGTAGACGCAGTAAACGGTAACAGTTTATGGACAGCTAACAGAACAAATCAAACAAAGCTATGTTTAACCAAACTGATGATGACAGGATATTAACAGCTATGCATTTCAAAAGAACGTTTAACATCGCTAGCTGTTAAGGCAATACATGCAGGTTCAACACAACCCCCCAATGCGATTTTAGAGTGTTTATAGGAATATTTGACTATTCGTCGACAGCATGCGTGTGGTGATGTTGGGCTAGGCGGCTTGCAATCCAAGTTCCAGTTCATTCCAGGTGTTTCATATAGTTGAGGTCAGGACTGAGGGCCAGTCAAGATTTTCCACACCAAACTCATCTAATTATATATTTTTGGACCTTGCTTTATGTACTGGGGTGCAGTCATGCTTGTATTGAAATGGCCTTCTTCAAATGGTTCCCACAAAGTTGGAAGCAATGCATTGTCCAAAATAATCTTCAGTTCGCTGAAGAATTGATTTCCCTTCACCCAAACTATGCAGCTGGCACAATCAAGCAGGTGCATATATTAAAAATTAGCATTTTTAGCATTGTGCTTCATGATGCAAGGTTTGCATGCAACTGCTCAGCCAAAGAACCCCAACTCCATGAAGCTCTCCATTTTCGTGCTAATATTTCAATAATATCACTTATAATTGATCGTGGAATATCTAGCAGGGATATAATTTCATAAACTGACTGCATGGCTAGGTGCCTGATTTTATACACCTGTGGCAATGGGTATGAATAAAACATGAACTTTTCATTTAAATGTAAATAAAGTAGGAGTGTAATAATACATGTATCGTGTAAATTTTTGTGCATTATTTTCTGAGAGCGTACCATCAAGTGATGTACTTTATTAGCCCTAATTTTAGGCCAAATCACAATTCTATTTTATACCATTTAGCTATCTCTTACAATACACATACCTGCTGGTGTACATTGGGAATTGTTTTTTTCCTGCATCATGTAGTCAGTAACCTTGGCGATCCTTGCCAAACTTTTTTTTGACTAACATGCCTGTATTTTGACCACATAATCAAATAAAACAAAACAAAATTATCACATCTCAATCAAATCTATGATAATGGCAGTAATGCTTATATTTGTGTGTGTATTTATTCATTCGGGCAGCCATGTTTCCGCTGTGGCCGGTTTATGCTAAGAAAAATCATACAGTACCGAAAAATCATAATTTGAAAGGCTTTCTTCCTTCTCCGTACCCCTACCCCTCCAACTAAAGGAGAATCGAGACACCCCTACCCCTCCGTTTTGCGCGTTCACCCAAGGGCTAAGCAGTAGAAATGGGATTAGGTCTCAGGCTTTCCAAACTACATATTAACCAGGCACAAAATGCAACTAATGCGTTTTTCACAATTCACATATGCATACACTGGCTCTATAGTTTTAAAGTTTGCCACTTTCGGTATTATAATATCTCACTATAGAGCTTGCCAGGCATCTGCATGTCCTTGCAATCCCTTTGAACTTCACAATATTACCGAGGGGGCTCAATATTACCTGGGTTCTTTAAACTCTTGGACATTCAATCATTTGAAATCAGATTATTTGAGTCCTTCATTCCACGGGTGGAGGCTTGATGTATTTGTGGGCTCTCAAAAAAAGCAAGGGGAGTTGCTCTCTGAACTGATGTCCTCCATTTCACCTAGCCTGCAGGGGAAATAAGTTCATAGTCTCTCAGACTCCATAATGCAGAGCTGACATTGAGAGAGAGCCGCGCTCACAATAATGGCTCTGGCCATTGACTGTCTGCTGGCTGTCGCAGAGATGCAGTCAAAGCTAATTACAAGCTGTCTGAAGCAGAGAGGAACTGCCAGTGGAGCTGCGAGGCGCCCAAAAACAAGGGCCGGTGAATCACAAGGTGTAGCACCAACTTTAAGACTGTAAAGCTTGTAAAAACTAGAGAGCTGAGAAAAGCCCAACACAAGAGCGCTGCTGGCGCCTTGTCACTGCAATATATAACAATTCACTTAAGAAGGCTTGGCCTAGAAGGTGCTTATGTTCTAAATAGCTGGTCTTCAAAGACTCCTTTGATATCCCTGGCACTGATGGGAAAGTTTTGCAGGCAAATCAGTAACTTCAGAACACGATTTTTTAGGAACGCAATCTCAATTTCTGCCTTTAGTATTCAGCGCGAGAGAAAAGCTCCGTCGGGAGAATCTTTTGTAGCGAAACCGAGAAAGGCAGTGAAAGACTAAAACAATCCTGAGGGCTCCTTTAATCTCCTCAGGATTTACATATGTTGCCTCGCGCAACCCTCCGCAGGCGGCTGTTTGCGAAGCCGCGGATGAGGTGGCGGTAGATGAGTCGTTCCGTTGCTAGTCTGAGGGACAAAAACCAGACTGTTTTGACTTGATTACGACTTGAAGAGGAAAACCACTACACAGGGACTCATTTCCAGGCTCCACACAGTATCCCTTCGTCGTTCGGCTGCTTCAAAACTGTCAGCTTCTCAGAGGTTTTGGCTTTGGTATGACACACAAGACGCTTTGGAGGCAATCAAATCATAGTCCTCCGGGCACACCACTGGCGCTGCAATTCAGAGCTGAAGAAATACCTTTCCTGACCTCTGCTCTCCATCAGTAAGATCCCAGTAGTTCAATTACATAACAGATGCTTGAGAAACACATTCTATATTAAATTTCTTCATGGGTCATATAGGCCGCAATGAAAAGGGATTCAAAATATAGAAGCAAGAATGGGGAAATTAGATTTCTGCCTTTTCTGAAACCGAACAATGTGGGCAAATATAATTGGTAATTTGACACACAAGATGGGTATATTCATACTGTGTTGGCACTTCACCTGACAATTACTTTTACACAAAACTCATCCACCACCAGCCGGTTTCATCTTGCTTTAGGCAGCACGGCGAACTCATTCATATGCCACAGAAATGGATGATCAGGTATGATGTGCGCTTTTAGCTGTAATGAACGGCAAAATATAAAGGACAGGGAAATACTCCAGCAAATTAGAACTGCTCAGCATGTTTATAATCTATAAAAGGAATGGCCAAACCTTTGCAAAGTAGACTTATTGAACAGTGTGGTGTCTAAGAAGCTGTCCTTATCGCTCTCTTTTATTGATACAGCTGGTCTAAAGGTTAGTGACTGATGGTCTTTCATCAAGCACAAAAGAACTTCCTCTATAAACAAAGGTTGGGCACACAAATATTGCTCATGCTGTATTTTCTGCTTCATACCTGTGAGTATAAACTACCAGTTGACAGCTTGGACACAGTATTTCCACATGAAAAAAAAAAAAAAAAAAAAAAAAAAAAACAAACAAAAGTAAAAAAAAACAAAAAACAAACACATCTAGACATATTAAACACAAATGAGAGTATGGGAATTAGAAGTGAGCAAAAAATGTATTTTAAATTTATTTGCTCAATCAACTTCAGGGTACCTGATTTGGATGCTTTTTAGCAGTTCTGAACCTCACCAATTAAGAAAAAAAAAAAAAAAAACAATTTATATTTACTGGAAAAGTAAAAGTAAAAGTTACAGTCAGGATATTTAAAATGTTAAGGCATCTCAGAGTAATATTTTCCAAAAAAAAAAAAAAAAAAAAAAAAAGCAGCATATATTAAAAAAAAAAAAAAAAAAATTCATAATATTTATCCAACCCCAAAAGTTTGAATGCTAGTGTAGACTGGCCCAATTCATACACTGATTTCAAGAAAAACATTGTTTTTGCAGTTGCATCCAAATCTTTTACTGTTAGTGTATTAAGCACTGCCAACAGATTTATAACGGCAAACATTAAACACCAACAACTACTACAAATACTGCCAAACACCACACACACACAAAAAATTTAAACATATGCTTTGTTACGGAGACAATAATTTCCTCAAAAAGCATCCCCGTGTTGTGCACATTGCCGATGGCACATCAGAGCACATATATTATTAGTTACATATCCTCTCATTAAATCACCAGAGTACACTAAAGCTATACTGCGTGTTTACACAGAACTCTTATCAGCTCTGGGAACAGGTACCACTCTGCTCTGCAGCTAACTTTGATTGGTCAAGGACGGTAACAGCACTCCAAATGAATCATTTAGAGTAAAGAAAACACGGATGACGGTCCAGAGCAAACATGCAGATATTTATTGATCTCTGATGATCGATAACCAGGGGAGGCAGGGGGTGGAGGGTTAGTTATTACTGTAGTTTTTAATGACTATGTGGCATAGATTAACCTTCTAAAATTACATAGTATTATCAAGATCTGCAGATGATAATGAGCCTGTGGTCAGGTAAGAGGGAGGAGACAGCAAGGTACAGCTTCCCTGCCTAGGTTATTTGCTTTTATTTGCCTGTGCTCTGAATGAAGCGCAGATATTAGAGTTTCCAGCTTTCCCCAGGCCACAATACCCATCCATTTAATGCTGAGATTTGTTTCACGCCTCACGGCCTATACTTGCAATACTCCACAATAAAAAAGCAGCAGTGATGTTTAGTCCCCCTTAATGAGCCTACCTGATGACAGGTTATGATGAGCGCAGACCAAACGAAAATCCCTGACAAGGCTTGAGCGGTGGGGGTGTTGAGGAAGAGCTGGTCGTTCTCCACTACTTCAGTCCCATTACTTGACCTGATCATGGTCAGGTTAGACACGTTGGTCATGTTTGACAGCATTGAGAATGATGATAAAGGGACTGAATTGTCCATGTTTTTATCTAAAACCAAGTTTGTCATAGTAGTACCAGACTCATTCATCTGTGGGGAAAAAAGAAGAATATGTATTAACTCGAATTAAAAACAAATGATACCATATTGGTCAAAGCCTAAATATTTAATTAATCTAAATATCATTCAAATCCTATAGAATTAATGACCATTCAGAAATCATTCTACTATGCTTATATGGCACTCAAGAAATCTGTGTAAACTGTGATCCATTTTAACTTTTTCATGTATTTAAAATAGTTTTTTTTTTTAATTGCATGTCTTTAAATGTTACATTTTTACTGCAATGAATTTTATTTAAAAAAAGAAAACCTTAATCTGTTTACCCATGTTATCTATCAACTGCACTATTTTTGTTCCATTGAACAGAAGAAACTTATGTATATAGTATATATTTACCAAAAATACCATTTTACAATAAAACAGTGTTTTCTTTGCAAGTACAATCTACACTCTTTGAAAGATCAATTTATTATTTGTAAATACGATTATTGTTATCAATATTTTTAATACTTAAAGTTTTGTAGTCATCAAATCCAATATTACCAAAATATTTTACTGATAACTAAAATATGGCTCACAGTGCATCTTTGTAGAGTCAGAATACATCAATCATACACAGCATATGCCAAAGTAGTATTTACCAGTAAAAACTTTTTACATTAAAAGACTAAAAAGCCAAGTAGGAGTCATTTCGATAAAAACCTAGCATTGAACCAGAAGGTAAGACCTGTTCATAGATATTTTATGAAACACTTACCCTGATACAGTGTCAACACCTGTCGAGCTTATTGCGATCAAACTCGAATTACTTCACCATAAACGTCACTTTACTCTAAACATCGCACTGGGACTCAAAAGAATACATACATTGCATACACGAGTGTTTAAATGAAGATCAATATAGGACTCGCAGCCATAAGTGGATATGGCCCGAGAGAGACGACACCGATGAGTCAAGCGCACTTCCTCGTTTAACTATTGACAGTCTGACGGCCGTCAGTCAGCTCGGTGGAAACAGCCCACAATCTATCCGATCCGTACAAAAATCCCGAAGCGAAGAGAACTCTACACGTTTGTTTTCCTAAAGGCTTTCCCTAATTCCAGACCAACAAGCTCGTCCCTCCGTCTCAAATTAGGGCAGGTGTATGTACTTCGCAAACGCAACAGCGCACCCAGGTCACGTGACCTTGCGATTTTAGTCCTTGGTCACGTGACATGACGCGCGGGGACGAGCACCTGTGGATCAAAGCTGCAGAAGTATCCTTGCCGTACACGTGCGGTCCCAATTAACTCATTTAAATTGATTATAGATGTGAGGAAAGTAACCTGTAACAGAACTGCGTGTACTGGTATAAATAACACAGAATTGATTTAGGTCAACTAGGTCACTTTGAGAGAGGGTAGGGTAGGGACCTTTCCAGGATTTCTGTATTGATTTGATTCAAAGTGCCTCGAGAGCATTTTAAAAACGCAAGGAAGCCATGTCATACACCAATCGGTCTGCAAGCAAACAAAGCCAAAACCTAGATATTTTAGGCAATGTCTGGCCATGACTCGTCCGGGGAAAATGGCTCCTATTGTAAAAAACAAACAAAAAAAGTGTACAAGGATAACTTATAAACCTTTACAATCTGTGAGCTATGAGGCTCATATGCTATACAGCCATCAACCTGCTATATTTAAACTTTTTAAAATAATTTTTAATAATTATTGTTTTGGCAAAATATTATATTACCCACAATTCTGTAAATAAATCTCCACCAACCAAAAAATTACAAGGTTCACCAATTTTGCACCGACCCCAACGATGCACTTCAACCTCCATATTTATGCCTAGTGCAAAAAACATTCATTTTTATATCTTTAAAAAGTTTCAAAACAAAATACCCACATTTATTCACGTGACTCTTGCTCTTTGCCTTATTAAAATTAAGTAAACTTAACCAGGGTTTTGCCTCATTTCTAAATGCCTTTGCTTCGGGGGTTCTTTATTTGTCAAGGTTTCTTTATTGTTAGTTCCCTGTCCCACAGTTCAACCACAGACAGAAACAACAATGAAGCAACGTTAAAGAAATACACACGATACATTTTTTAATGAACTTTGTTATTTTGCTTTCTTTGCCCACGAAAAGTAGTATCGAAACGACCAAACATTTGAATGTTTCAGTTACCTTGCTGTATATGTAAGGTTTCATCAAAAATATCTTAATGTTTGCCAGTGTTTCACCTTGTAGCTGTATGGTTTGGTTCATGGTTTGGAACATTTTTAAATTGCCTATGGGAAAAATAAACTAAAACATAGTTCCAGAACCATGGCTGCAGAAATCATGGGCAGACTCTGTTGCAGTGGTTTGGCAGAGAAGATGTGCTGAAGCAGGTGCCTCTTCAAAGACTTTGGGATTGGTGTGAGACATTTAAATAAGCACCAAATATTAAAAGGTAAGAAAATACAATTTTAATCTCAGGGCATCTGAAAGACATCTATTATACAGAGGCAAAAAGAAGTGATCTTGAACAGCAGTTTTAATTTTAACATTCAAGCTTTTCACACGCTGTGCGATAGCAACAGAACTTGAGATCATTCCGGCTAGTCATGATTTACGTTGTAAAAAAACTGCAGATACGTCATTTGTCCTCATCCAGAAATAGTACCGTTCAACCTCCTGTTTACCAAACCTGACAGGCTTTGATCATATCTTTAACATTTTTCATAGTTTCAGCGCTGTTGTCTTTAAGTGAAAGGCCCAGCAGGACCGGTCGGTTGCCAGATTCTTGTGAGACAAACGTTGCAACATTCTTGGCGTAGACATGTGTGAGAGGCTGCAAAAGAGACAAAAAGGACAAGGTGAAATACAAACATGATTTTATCTGCTGTATTGATACTTCAACAAGAAACACACGCTTTGTTACCTCATCCTTTCCCAGCAGCACTCTGGTACTGAACATGGGAAGGCTGATATCACCAGACCTTGTGTCAGGTGTTACAGATACAAGCGTCCCAATTTTACCATATTGTGTCAAAACTATAAAAATGTAGTTGCTGAACTCCGTGCAGACAACTTGAGTTGGGTTTCCGTTTATTGTTTTTTCCGTCTGTCTAGATCGGATGGCGGGTTGAGGAGCCATTATTTACTTCCACCTGAAAATAAACGAAAGTTATAATCATAGGCAGTGATAAAAGTCCCTGAAACAGTTAAACAGAGTATTAAATGTATTACATTGAGTACAATTCAAACTAAGGGCATAGGTAAGCACGTTCAGCTCATTCATTCGGCTCTGTGTTGCTTAGCTGAAGCAGGAAGCTACAGCGACAGTAGGCCGCACGAGATCGCTGACGACTAGCTTGTCAAAGCGGACACACCACACAGGAAACACCGAGGCTTCGGACACTGGATAAAACAGCCGCGCTATACAGAGCAGACTTATGCTACGCAAATATAAACGGTTGAAACAAATAGCACATAAGTAATAAGCATTTCTCACCGCTAGTTTAAAGTCGTGTGTTATATTCTTTGGTCGAATGTGAGTCCGTTTACAAACATCCCTTAGCGGAGACGAGCGGCGGATGCGTTTCACCAACGCAGTGGCAAGCAAAAAGATGCGCGCTGAAACGGAGACAGTCTGTTGGACAGTGAGTTGGATACTAATATTAAACTTTTAAGATTGTTTAGGCTATAATTAAGATAAGAAATGGTAGGTTTATGACTTTTATCATTGTCTTATATGAGATATGAGAATGTTAGTTTATTTTCTTTAATACTCAGCAATGGCGCAACAAGTTGTTTAGAAGTGTCCGTAAAAACATCTATAAAGATAAGATTTCTATTGCTATTTCATTTTTCTTTTCTAACAAAGACGTGCAAAAAATGTTTCAAGGTTTCCACAAAAATATTAGCAGCACAATCAAAATATTAGCTGATCATGAGATGATAATTTCTAGAGCAGCAAATCACCATATTAGAAGGATCACGTGACACTGAAGACTGTGGTAATGATGCTGAAAATTCAATTTTGCCATCCTTCAAATGAATAAATAATATTTGTAAATAGTTTAATTGTTTTAATATTTTACAGTACCTATTACTGTTTTTATTGTATTTAATTCTAATAAATGCAGTCATTGGAAGCATGAGATACTTTTCATAAACAAAAGAAACGGAAAAAAACCTGTTTTGTTCATATAATGTTGCATTATATTGCTGTATTGCTATATGTATCTGTACTAAAACAATGTTCAAAGGAATCAGGCTTGTTAGAAGTCTGAATATTTTGATTGGCCAGGGGATTTTATCGGACAAACAGACAAGTAAATCTATTTCAAAATGTTTTATCCTCTCTATCCACCTGGAACAGCCTGATTGCATGTGGTTTGTCTGGATAACTTTATCTTCCGTCTGCCTCGCCCCTGTCAGTGGATCTAGTATGGATGTGTCATACTTTTGCTGAGTCTAGTCCGTTTGACAGCGTGTGCCATGTTCACTGAGGCTGCTCTTTGTGTTCCAGACTGTAGCTGCTCTGGCAGACTCATCCTGAAGCCTTTGAGCTTTACATCTGCCTGAAAGAAGTTGCCATCTTTGCACTTTCGTCACAAGGTTGACTAGAAGTGCCAAGGCACTCTCTCCCTCCCTCTCTCTGTCTCTCAGGTGAATGGAGGATTAGCTCTGTGAAATGTCATTTGAAATGTCACTAATTCACGCCAACACAATTGTTTGTTTTTAGTATTATATGTACACTTCATATTTATAGTTTTCAAAATCGTTCTAAAATATGAAGAACAGAAGAGTTCGCGCCACAACTATAACAATAACGCCATAGAGCCACGATATCACCTTCATAGCTGCTTTTCCATAGCATTAATTCTGAAAAAACAAACAAAAAAACAAAACAAAGACAGCCGATCAGAATCCTGCTTTTAAGAATTCAAGGAATTTAAGTTACAGACGACAAAATTGTAGCACATTACTATGATAAACAGAACGTTATCGCACTGTGTGTGGATGCTAACAACATAATAGTTATCTTAGTTATCAATCTTTTTGTGAACAGGCCGTATGATCTTTTGCGATTGTTGCCTTTTAGGTTGTATAATAAATCTCCAATAAATTCTTGGGTAAAAGCCAGACTGTGTGCCATTAATGTTCTTTTATGTCTGGATGTGCAATTGTAGCCTAGACTTTGATCTCTATCATCCTATTTACAACTTGTTGCGCGATTGCAACGCAAACTTCATCTTAGGCCAGTATCACGTGAAAGCAATTAATAAGCCATCACTGAGCATCAAATGCATGCAATCAGAACCTTTCACAACCTTTTTACTTGACTTTCTCAGAATGGTCTTGTACGTGATGGATATAAGTACTAGATCATCAATTGTTCTGTCATAACACAAAAGGCCTCGAGCAATGATGAGTCGGTGATATTTTGCTATCATGTAAAGTAAAACTCGTTTGCCAAAACAAATCTCAAATATGGCATTTTTCCTCTAAAGCACCATTAAGTAATCATTCTCAGCTGTTAGCATTAGGTAAAATGGGCACGCATGCTATAAACATGCTGTGAAGTGATTTGCTCTTCAAAGTGCTATAAAGAGGTGCCAATCAGGAGCTTTATGGGTTTTGTGTGCTCCAGAGGCAAAGGGAAAAATGAGGAAGGAGCAAAAAAAATGCCTATCATGGCCCATAAAAGGAAGGAACAAGCACATTCATTGTTCATGAACACCTCCCACAGAAGAGGACTATCATTTTAATATCTCTTTAATGTTCTGCTGGAAACATGCATGTCGTTTGGGTTCTTTCTGTTCCCGCAGCAGGAAGATAAGTCTGATTGGCTGGCAGGATTTAATTAGTGGTACATTTTATTCTCCGTGTAAGTCCCACAGTTTGCCACATACCTACACTCTTTTGTTCAGACTGCCTTTCATTTTAGTTCTGGTTTCTAATGAGGACAGGATTATACAGGCGTGATGGACATCCATTATTCAGGTTGGGAGACGTGACTTAAAATGCGATAATTAAGGTTTTGTTTCATTCGTGTCATGAGTAATTATTCATATTGATTTGACACAAATGAGACCACAGGAAATGTTAAGCACAAATATGTAGACTACTCCCTACTACATTTAAACTAATGGTTCAACTGAATAATAATATTAAAAAATTCAGTCAATATTTTTTACTATATATATTTTACGATGTATAAATATGATCAAAAAGTTAATCTGTATTATTAATCCTTGATCTTTAAATAAATAAACCCACAAAAATCGAACCTTTATTGGATAATAAGAACATTTTAAATGGGGTGAAATAATATTATGAAATAAATATTTGTCTTTAATACAAATTGGCCACAGTTAAAGGCACCCTTTTAATCAATGCTTTTTGAAACCTCCATTTGCCAGTTTACCAGCTCTAGATTTTCTTCTATAATGTCTGATGAGATTAGAAAACACCTGACATGAGATCAGAGACCATTCCCTCATCCAGAATCACTCCAGACCCTTTAGATTCACAGCTTTGAGTTGGTGCTTCTTCTCTTCAGTTTACCTCCCTATCCATATGTTCACCAAACCCATCTTGAGTGTTTGCTGCTAAACATCTCTTTTTTTTTTTTTCATCTGACAATAGAAGCCGGTCCTATTTGAGGTTCTATTTGTGTCTTACAACTGAACATGCTGAGCTAGGATAATTTTTTAAGGTTTTCTTACCCGATACTGTTTTCTACAATTCTCCAGCTGTGGTCCCTGACAGCTCAAACTTATTCTCACCATGCATTAGGACGATATATACACATGTCTTCTTCTCTCTAGGCAGTTTCAGTAACATTTTATGTATTAGGATGTTCCTAATTATTGCTCTGATTGTGGAAATAGGAATTTTCATTGATTGAGGGAATTCGGGCTTTGTTTTCCCTCCTAATTATATTTAGGTGAAACAGACAATTTAATATTCATTCTCACCCTGTGAGTGAGACACTCACAATTATGAGTGCTCATAATTGTGAATATGAATGGGAATATGCCTAAGAGATATTTCTTGGGGTATATTCGCAGAAACTTGTGTGTGTGTTTTACTTTGTGAGGACCAACAGGCTGCGCAGTTAGTAAAATACATAATATTTGACTTTGCAGGTTTTTAAATCGAACCCCACAAAGACTTGATCTTTTATATAAGACTATAAAATGACTAAAAATACTAGCAGCCAAACCAATACCATGCCAAGTTGCATAAATAAGGATGTGTGTGTGTACTTGTTTATGCTACATTTATTCTACATCCCTACAAAAATGGTGAAAAGGGGGAATAATTTTTTCTTTAAATATTAGGTGAAATTATGTTTATCTGAAAGTGTAAGAATGCAAACCGGTTTTCTGTAAGGGTTAAGGTTAGGACTGAATCAGGGACAGAAAATCCAGTTTGGTCAATATAAAAGTAATAGATGTCTAGGAAAGTCCTCACATTAAACATAAATAAAGGTGTGTGTTGTGCATGTGTACACTGACCAAAACAATTATAAATACACCACACAAATAGTTCATATTCTCAAAACTATTAAGTAAATAATAATTTTTGAACGATTTTTTTTTGGCTGAACTGCTCTTTTAGTTTTAGCATAGAAAACAGATGTGGATGAAGAAGGAACATGTGCATGTTCTGGATATCTTGATGCGTCTTTCATATGTGTGGACTACAGTTTCCTGTCAGAATGGTGTTGTCAGATTCATATGGTCTAGGTTAGGGCTCGGGGCACAGTGCAGACCCACATAGCCCTGAAAGAGTGCACTCACCAGGGGTTAATGAGAGCTGCCATGGGTCGGTTACCTCACAGAATACTTTCTGCTCCATTGATATGACAACCCACCCCTGGCAACAGTCCGCTCTGTCTGTCCTGCACCCCCACAGACGCACATAGAACATGCAGCAGCGCAACAGCGAATATATAGACCGAGGTCGACTCTAACACATTCAATATATACAGTCAGTTTTACTTTCTGTTATTTGTTTTGCGTTAAAGAGAGGGTTGGACTTGATTGCATCCATTGGATCGTGAAAGATGGCTGGATGGTGACTAGTGACCTTATTCAGAACGACTTACAAAATACTTAAACCAAATGATTATGTGATTTTTCATAAACATCTGAATTCATCCACTATTGTAAAGGGAATGTGGAATGCCATAAAATAAGCTAAACGTTTCCTCACAAGATGTTTTCGTCCTTGAGTGGTGAGAAAATTACTATTAGAAATTAAGGAACTGAAAACATTTTGTTCAAACTGAATTGAAACCACTATGCTGTGCAATTCCCATTCCTATTAGTGACGTCAGTCGAATAAAGGTATTTTTATTATTATTATTTTTTGGGAATAGCATGCACCAAATTTTTAACAACGAGACCAGGAATGCGCATCAATAAAGTAAATAGAGTTGATTTTGTTATCGTGTTGACTTTAAATATCCAACAATTTTCAGAGCTACTTCCTTCCTTTTCCTTTCAGTGTTATCGTAAATGGCCTCATGCATATTCATGGGCACCCACGTCACATGAAATACATCATCAGCACTCTTTGAGAGAGGCTGAATGCACCAGTTTAACTCATTTAAATTGATTATAGATGTGAGGAAAGTAACCTGTAACAGAACTGCGTGTACTGGTATAAATAACACAGAATTGATTTAGGTCAACTAGGTCACTTTGAGAGAGGGTAGGGTAGGGACCTTTCCAGGATTTCTGTATTGATTTGATTCAAAGTGCCTCGAGAGCGTTTTAAAACGCAAGGAAGCCATGTCATACACCAATCGGTCTGCAAAGCAAACAAAGCCAAAACCTAGATATTTTAGGCAATGTCTGGCCATGACTCGTCCGGGGAAAATGGCTCCTATTGTAAAAAACAAACAAAAAAAGTGTACAAGATAACTTATAAACCTTTACAATCTGTGAGCTATGAGGCTCATATGCTATACAGCCATCAACCTGCTATATTTAAACTTTTTAAAATAATTTTTAATAATTATTGTTTTGGCAAAATATTATATTACCCACAATTCTGTAAATAAATCTCCACCAACCAAAAAATTACAAGGTTCACCAATTTTGCACCGACCCCAACGATGCACTTCAACCTCCATATTTATGCCTAGTGCAAAAAACATTCATTTTTATATCTTTAAAAAGTTTCAAAACAAAATACCCACATTTATTCACGTGACTCTTGCTCTTTGCCTTATTAAAATTAAGTAAACTTAACCAGGGTTTTGCCTCATTTCTAAATGCCTTTGCTTCGGGGGTTCTTTATTTGTCAAGGTTTCTTTATTGTTAGTTCCCTGTCCCACAGTTCAACCACAGACAGAAACAACAATGAAGCAACGTTAAAGAAATACACACGATACATTTTTTAATGAACTTTGTTATTTTGCTTTCTTTGCCCACGAAAAAGTAGTATCAAACGACCAAACATTTGAATGTTTCAGTTACCTTGCTGTATATGTAAGGTTTCATCAAAAATATCTTAATGTTTGCCAGTGTTTCACCTTGTAGCTGTATGGTTTGGTTCATGGTTTGGAACATTTTTAAATTGCCTATGGGAAAAATAAACTAAAACATAGTTCCAGAACCATGGCTGCAGAAATCATGGGCAGACTCTGTTGCAGTGGTTTGGCAGAGAAGATGTGCTGAAGCAGGTGCCTCTTCAAAGACTTTGGGATTGGTGTGAGACATTTAAATAAGCACCAAATATTAAAAGGTAAGAAAATACAATTTTAATCTCAGGGCATCTGAAAGACATCTATTATACAGAGGCAAAAAGAAGTGATCTTGAACAGCAGTTTTAATTTTAACATTCAAGCTTTTCACACGCTGTGCGATAGCAACAGAACTTGAGATCATTCCGGCTAGTCATGATTTACGTTGTAAAAAAACAGATACGTCATTTGTCCTCATCCAGAAATAGTACCGTTCAACCTCCTGTTTACCAAACCTGACAGGCTTTGATCATATCTTTAACATTTTTCATAGTTTCAGCGCTGTTGTCTTTAAGTGAAAGGCCCAGCAGGACCGGTCGGTTGCCAGATTCTTGTGAGACAAACGTTGCAACATTCTTGGCGTGACATGTGTGAGAGGCTGCAAAAGAGACAAAAGGACAAGGTGAAATACAAACATGATTTTATCTGCTGTATTGATACTTCAACAAGAAACACACGCTTTGTTACCTCATCCTTTCCCAGCAGCACTCTGGTACTGAACATGGGAAGGCTGATATCACCAGACCTTGTGTCAGGTGTTACAGATACAAGCGTCCCAATTTTACCATATTGTGTCAAAACTATAAAAATGTAGTTGCTGAACTCCGTGCAGACAACTTGAGTTGGGTTTCCGTTTATTGTTTTTTCCGTCTGTCTAGATCGGATGGCGGGTTGAGGAGCCATTATTTACTTCCACCTGAAAATAAACGAAAGTTATAATCATAGGCAGTGATAAAAGTCCCTGAAACAGTTAAACAGAGTATTAAATGTATTACATTGAGTACAATTCAAACTAAGGGCATAGGTAAGCACGTTCAGCTCATTCATTCGGCTCTGTGTTGCTTAGCTGAAGCAGGAAGCTACAGCGACAGTAGGCCGCACGAGATCGCTGACGACTAGCTTGTCAAAGCGGACACACCACACAGGAAACACCGAGGCTTCGGACACTGGATAAAACAGCCGCGCTATACAGAGCAGACTTATGCTACGCAAATATAAACGGTTGAAACAAATAGCACATAAGTAATAAGCATTTCTCACCGCTAGTTTAAAGTCGTGTGTTATATTCTTTGGTCGAATGTGAGTCCGTTTACAAACATCCCTTAGCGGAGACGAGCGGCGGATGCGTTTCACCAACGCAGTGGCAAGCAAAAAGATGCGCGCTGAAACGGAGACAGTCTGTTGGACAGTGAGTTGGATACTAATATTAAACTTTTAAGATTGTTTAGGCTATAATTAAGATAAGAAATGGTAGGTTTATGACTTTTATCATTGTCTTATATGAGATATGAGAATGTTAGTTTATTTTCTTTAATACTCAGCAATGGCGCAACAAGTTGTTTAGAAGTGTCCGTAAAAACATCTATAAAGATAAGATTTCTATTGCTATTTCATTTTTCTTTTCTAACAAAGACGTGCAAAAAATGTTTCAAGGTTTCCACAAAAATATTAGCAGCACAATCAAAATATTAGCTGATCATGAGATGATAATTTCTAGAGCAGCAAATCACCATATTAGAAGGATCACGTGACACTGAAGACTGTGGTAATGATGCTGAAAATTCAATTTTGCCATCCTTCAAATGAATAAATAATATTTGTAAATAGTTTAATTGTTTTAATATTTTACAGTACCTATTACTGTTTTTATTGTATTTAATTCTAATAAATGCAGTCATTGGAAGCATGAGATACTTTTCATAAACAAAAGAAACGGAAAAAAACCTGTTTTGTTCATATAATGTTGCATTATATTGCTGTATTGCTATATGTATCTGTACTAAAACAATGTTCAAAGGAATCAGGCTTGTTAGAAGTCTGAATATTTTGATTGGCCAGGGGATTTTATCGGACAAACAGACAAGTAAATCTATTTCAAAATGTTTTATCCTCTCTATCCACCTGGAACAGCCTGATTGCATGTGGTTTGTCTGGATAACTTTATCTTCCGTCTGCCTCGCCCCTGTCAGTGGATCTAGTATGGATGTGTCATACTTTTGCTGAGTCTAGTCCGTTTGACAGCGTGTGCCATGTTCACTGAGGCTGCTCTTTGTGTTCCAGACTGTAGCTGCTCTGGCAGACTCATCCTGAAGCCTTTGAGCTTTACATCTGCCTGAAAGAAGTTGCCATCTTTGCACTTTCGTCACAAGGTTGACTAGAAGTGCCAAGGCACTCTCTCCCTCCCTCTCTCTGTCTCTCAGGTGAATGGAGGATTAGCTCTGTGAAATGTCATTTGAAATGTCACTAATTCACGTCAACACAATTGTTTGTTTTTTAGTATTATATGTACACTTCATATTTATAGTTTTCAAAATCGTTCTAAAATATGAAGAACAGAAGAGTTCGCGCCACAACTATAACAATAACGTCATAGAGCCACGATATCACCTTCATAGCTGCTTTTCCATAGCATTAATTCTGAAAAAAAACAAACAAAAAAAACAAAACAAAGACAGCCGATCAGAATCCTGCTTTTAAGAATTCAAGGAATTTAAGTTACAGACGACAAAATTGTAGCACATTACTATGATAAACAGAACGTTATCGCACTGTGTGTGGATGCTAACAACATAATAGTTATCTTAGTTATCAATCTTTTTGTGAACAGGCCGTATGATCTTTTGCGATTGTTGCCTTTTAGGTTGTATAATAAATCTCCAATAAATTCTTGGGTAAAAGCCAGACTGTGTGCCATTAATGTTCTTTTATGTCTGGATGTGCAATTGTAGCCTAGACTTTGATCTCTATCATCCTATTTACAACTTGTTGCGCGATTGCAACGCAAACTTCATCTTAGGCCAGTATCACGTGAAAGCAATTAATAAGCCATCACTGAGCATCAAATGCATGCAATCAGAACCTTTCACAACCTTTTTACTTGACTTTCTCAGAATGGTCTTGTACGTGATGGATATAAGTACTAGATCATCAATTGTTCTGTCATAACACAAAAGGCCTCGAGCAATGATGAGTCGGTGATATTTTGCTATCATGTAAAGTAAAACTCGTTTGCCAAAACAAATCTCAAATATGGCATTTTTCCTCTAAAGCACCATTAAGTAATCATTCTCAGCTGTTAGCATTAGGTAAAATGGGCACGCATGCTATAAACATGCTGTGAAGTGATTTGCTCTTCAAAGTGCTATAAAGAGGTGCCAATCAGGAGCTTTATGGGTTTTGTGTGCTCCAGAGGCAAAGGGAAAAATGAGGAAGGAGCAAAAAAATGCCTATCATGGCCCATAAAAGGAAGGAACAAGCACATTCATTGTTCATGAACACCTCCCACAGAAGAGGACTATCATTTTAATATCTCTTTAATGTTCTGCTGGAAACATGCATGTCGTTTGGGTTCTTTCTGTTCCCGCAGCAGGAAGATAAGTCTGATTGGCTGGCAGGATTTAATTAGTGGTACATTTTATTCTCCGTGTAAGTCCCACAGTTTGCCACATACCTACACTCTTTTGTTCAGACTGCCTTTCATTTTAGTTCTGGTTTCTAATGAGGACAGGATTATACAGGCGTGATGGACATCCATTATTCAGGTTGGGAGACGTGACTTAAAATGCGATAATTAAGGTTTTTGTTTCATTCGTGTCATGAGTAATTATTCATATTGATTTGACACAAATGAGACCACAGGAAATGTTAAGCACAAATATGTAGACTACTCCCTACTACATTTAAACTAATGGTTCAACTGAATAATAATATTAAAAAATTCAGTCAATATTTTTTACTATATATATTTTACGATGTATAAATATGATCAAAAAAGTTAATCTGTATTATTAATCCTTGATCTTTAAATAAATAAACCCACAAAAATCGAACCTTTTATTGGATAATAAGAACATTTTAAATGGGGTGAAATAATATTATGAAATAAATATTTGTCTTTAATACAAATTGGCCACAGTTAAAGGCACCCTTTTAATCAATGCTTTTTGAAACCTCCATTTGCCAGTTTACCAGCTCTAGATTTTCTTCTATAATGTCTGATGAGATTAGAAAACACCTGACATGAGATCAGAGACCATTCCCTCATCCAGAATCACTCCAGACCCTTTAGATTCACAGCTTTGAGTTGGTGCTTCTTCTCTTCAGTTTACCTCCCTATCCATATGTTCACCAAACCCATCTTGAGTGTTTGCTGCTAAACATCTCTTTTTTTTTTTTTTTTTGTTTCATCTGACAATAGAAGCCGGTCCTATTTGAGGTTCTATTTGTGTCTTACAACTGAACATGCTGAGCTAGGATAATTTTTTAAGGTTTTCTTACCCGATACTGTTTTCTACAATTCTCCAGCTGTGGTCCCTGACAGCTCAAACTTATTCTCACCATGCATTAGGACGATATATACACATGTCTTCTTCTCCTAGGCAGTTTCGTAACATTTTATGTATTAGGATGTTCCTAATTATTGCTCTGATTGTGGAAATAGGAATTTTCATTGATTGAGGGAATTCGGGCTTTGTTTTCCCTCCTAATTATATTTAGGTGAAACAGACAATTTAATATTCATTCTCACCCTGGAGTGCTCATAATTGTGAATATGAATGGGAATATGCCTAAGAGATATTTCTTGGGGTATATTCGCAGAAACTTGTGTGTGTGTTTTACTTTGTGAGGACCAACAGGCTGCGCAAAGTTAGTAAAATACGCAATATTTGACTTTGCAGGTTTTTTAAATCGAACCCCACAAAGACTTGATCTTTTATATAAGACTATAAAATGACTAAAAATACTAGCAGCCAAACCAATACCATGCCAAGTTGCATAAATAAGGATGTGTGTGTGTACTTGTTTATGCTACATTTATTCTACATCCCTACAAAAATGGTGAAAAGGGGGGGAATAATTTTTTTCTTTAAATATTAGGTGAAATTATGTTTATCTGAAAGTGTAAGAATGCAAACCGGTTTTCTGTAAGGGTTAAGGTTAGGACTGAATCAGGGGACAGAAAATCCAGTTTGGTCAATATAAAAGTAATAGATGTCTAGGGAAAGTCCTCACATTAAACATAAATAAAGGTGTGTGTTGTGCATGTGTACACTGACCAAAACAATTATAAATACACCACACAAATAGTTCATATTCTCAAAACTATTAAGTAAATAATAATTTTTGAACGATTTTTTTTTTGGCTGAACTGCTCTTTTAGTTTTAGCATAGAAAACAGATGTGGATGAAGAAGGAACATGTGCATGTTCTGGATATCTTGATGCGTCTTTCATATGTGTGGACTACAGTTTCCTGTCAGAATGGTGTTGTCAGATTCATATGGTCTAGGTTAGGGCTCGGGGCACAGTGCAGACCCACATAGCCCTGAAAGAGTGCACTCACCAGGGGTTAATGAGAGCTGCCATGGGTCGGTTACCTCACAGAATACTTTCTGCTCCATTGATATGACAACCCACCCCTGGCAACAGTCCGCTCTGTCTGTCCTGCACCCCCACAGACGCACATAGAACATGCAGCAGCGCAACAGCGAATATATAGACCGAGGTCGACTCTAACACATTCAATATATACAGTCAGTTTTACTTTCTGTTATTTGTTTTATGTTAAAGAGAGGGTTGGACTTGATTGCATCCATTGGATCGTGAAAGATGGCTGGATGGTGACTAGTGACCTTATTCAGAACGACTTACAAAATACTTAAACCAAATGATTATGTGATTTTTCATAAACATCTGAATTCATCCACTATTGTAAAGGGAATGTGGAATGCCATAAAATAAGCTAAACGTTTCCTCACAAGATGTTTTCGTCCTTGAGTGGTGAGAAAATTACTATTAGAAATTAAGGAACTGAAAACATTTTGTTCAAACTGAATTGAAACCACTATGCTGTGCAATTCCCATTCCTATTAGTGACGTCAGTCGAATAAAGGTATTTTTATTATTATTATTTTTTGGGAATAGCATGCACCAAATTTTTAACAACGAGACCAGGAATGCGCATCAATAAAGTAAATAGAGTTGATTTTGTTATCGTGTTGACTTTAAATATCCAACAATTTTCAGAGCTACTTCCTTCCTTTTCCTTTCAGTGTTATCGTAAATGGCCTCATGCATATTCATGGGCACCCACGTCACATGAAATACATCATCAGCACTCTTTGAGAGAGGCTGAATGCACCAGTTCATCCACGGCATTGGTGTCTCAGTCGCTTAGCATCTGATTCATGTCGATCTGTAAGGCTAGATTCATGATGTGAGTGGAAGTCAACAATACATGTAATGAAAATTGCTCTTCTACCATCTGGAGCCTTATGTCAGGGGCTCATTCATGAAATGTGTACCAACAAAGGCACACACACACACACACACACACATTCTAGACAGAAATGCATACGTTCCCCAAGTGACCACTAGAGTGCTGTGCAGCATTACAGATAGATTCCCATAACGTCTGGAGACTTAAACACACTATATTAGCACTGTGGCCTTTTAAAAGAAGGCTTCACATTATGGATTTCCCATAATGCTTATAGTGTCCTGTAAGTAATGAATCAATTTTAAATTAATGCCTGACATTTAAAGAAGCGGGTTTTTTTCAGCAGGTTTTCCTGTGATATTTTATGATACATGATAATGTAAAGAAACATGAGCATGCTTCAAATAATTGTTCCAGAAGTAATTTTTTTTAAATCAATTTTTTTGAAGAATCGGTTTCAGAAGCGATTTTTGAAAACATTTTAAAGGACTCTCAGTCTCATTATAGAAATAATGCCATAGGCAAACCAACAGTCCTAGAAATATTAACTAATTAAGATTCATATCAACATAGAAGCAGGAAAGTTGTATTTGTTATATAAGCTACATAGCTTAATTCATAATTAAAGAAAGTTGGAGATAACCAGATGAACTGCTGCCAGAGCGTCTTTTAAAATGCAAGTCATAGCATAGCCTAGGGTGTTAAACGAACATACTGAAAACAAAGAGTGGCCTATTAAGATTTGCCTAAAAGCACGCCAGTTCAGCTTTGAATTAATATTCCTAGAAATAATCAAAATTACACAGAAAGAGAAAAAAACCCATCACAAAATAATATATGGTGGCACTCCAAAAGAACAAAAATACCCGCATACCCCATATTTTTCAATATTACTGTTCTTATAGTTTTTTGATCAAATAAATGCAGCCATGTGCATCTAAAAAAACAGTATATGTGAAAACTTGCAGTATACATAAATCGTTTTTATATCTATTAAATTACTTAATAGAAGTAATTTAAATTCTACAGAAAAAGTAAAATCTATTTAAAAGATCAAAGAACAGCACAAAATGTATTCTGACACTCAAAAAGAAGAAAAAAATACCCATCTATGCATTCATGCATGCATCTGTCCATCAGTCCATCCATCCTTCTATCCACCCATTATCTATTCATGTCTGTCTGGGCCATTATCCATCCATCCGTCCGTCCATCCATCTGTCTGTCTGTCCATTCATCCATCCAACCATCCAAATTCTTGTTTTAAATGGTAATATTTCACAATACAGTTTTTACAGCCATTTTTTAAATGAAATAAATGCAGCCTTGGTGAGCTTGTGCAACTTCAAAACATTATATGTAAAATCTTTATGCAATATATATGTTTTTTTTATATTATTGTATTGTCTTGGAAGTAAGTGCAGTGGGGAAGAAACACTGCATCTCTGCTCCTTCCTTTAACCCTGAGATCTAATGCAGTGAGTGTGTGACTGTAACTCTGGTTCAGTGGTGCGGCGGCCGGGACTAGTGGAGGTGGATGTAGACACACTGAGGGGAGAGGCTGATTAAGAACCTCCGCAGTGAGAGAGCAGGGCAGCTTACTCCCATGCTACTGGCTGACCTTGCACAATTCAGCTCCGTGAAGCCAAGTCACAGCCATCGCTCTGCAAGAAAAGCTTGCTGACCATATGGGTCATGCCTAAAAACACTGTTTTCCTTCCTGTCATACAAAGTGCCCCCACCTACAAAAATGCACACGCAGCATTTAATGCATGAGCCCATAAATGCTCTGAGCCATGGGGAGAACAGTATCTGACATCATTATTGCAGGATTTTTGTTTGGATTCTATAGCCTCAAGGAAAAAGAAAATTCTGTCAAGATTTACTTAACCTTCATGTTGCTACAAACCCAAATGCTGTTTTTTTTTTTGTTTTTTTTTTAAGATCTTTAAAAGATATATTTTTTGAAAAGGCTTCACACAATTTTTCCATATAGCTTAGAGAAATATAGAAATATATGGAAGACCATTTTGGTGAAAACACTATTGAATAAAAAATGTAAAAGAAGGTTCTTTTTTTTTTCTCAGAATTGAGTGATACAAACGTGCAATTCTGACTTATTTCTTATTTATTGCGAGTTATAAAGGAAAAATTGTGAGATATAAAGTTAGATTTGTGATTTAAAAAGTCACAATTGAGAGATATAAAGTCTCAATTGTGAGTTATAAAGTGAAAATTGTGAGATATAAATTCAGAATTTGGAGTTACTACTCTCGATAAAGTTGAACGAAATGTTTTGGTCTTGCTTTTCATTTATTAACATTAAATTTTTTCAAGCAAACAGTTTGATGTATTATCATTAGTTAACATTATGACATTTTGTAGCCCTCTGTTTTTTTTTTACAGTGTATTTGTTGCTACACTCTTAGAAATAATAATATAACTTTTCATAATCTGTAGAATCGTCTTTCATCACAAAGAACCATTTGTGAAACAGAACGGTTCTACAGATATTAAAGGTTCTTTATGGAACCATTTACACAAAATTGTGAAACACCTTTATTTTACTGTAAAACATTCAGTCCTTTTCGTTGTACTCTCTCATAAAATTAATCTCAAACCAGACGAGGAGAGAAAGAAACAAAAGCCTTTTACCTTGAGTGAAAAACTTTTTTTAAAAACTGATCTTTCAAGGTAAATAAAGGGAAAACTTGAACCAACACAAATTAATGATGAACAACTGCAATTTCATCATCTAACACAGTTTTCACATTTAGTGAGCTAATGCATTATCTAATATTAACAAATGAGACCATATTTTAAGGTGTTAATAAAGATTTAAGTCATTTCACATTATTTGATGCATTAGCTATAATGAACTAGAAAAAAAACTTTTACAGGATTTATTAATCTGTGTTAATGTTAATACTTTCATTATATTAATACATTTGTAAATCCAAATTAAAATGTTAACATGCATCACCGAAAAAAATCAGCATTAAAACTAGCCTTTTAAAAGCTATAAATGTATTTTCTATTGTTAGTTTATGACATCTAACTAACAATCAAATTGCGAGAGTAGCGCAATTTCAATTCTCTGTATGTATGTGCTGTACGTGTTGAAGAATGGACAATAAAGCAGACTCGACTCGACTTGACTTGACATATTGTAATGTTGATCCTATTCAAAACTCACACTGAGCATTCTGATCCAGTTCCGGAGATGCAGCTCATTGCAATTTTTAAACCAAAATATATATTATTTTTCAGCTTCAGGATAACTTTTTGGAAAGTCTGTCCTCGCGGCATGAATGTTCAGGGTGAGTATAAATAGATATATTGATTTGTGCACGGGGGTGTATTAGTGTGGATGGTAACAGCAGACACAACAACTTGGCTGATTAGTTTGTTGGTCAGAGTACGAGAGGAAACCAGTGGAGGTCTGAATAATCAAAGCCTACGTCCCTGTGTGCTGTCTGCCAATAGACCCCCTCATTACTGGGATGTTGACAATCAGCTACACCAACGGTGACACTATTTCCTGGTCCTCCGAGGCATCGCAAAACACTCGTATGATAGAGAGAGATGCCTTGTATAACAACACCGGCTTGTGCCTTCCATCCCTTTCACATGTATGAGTTTGCTGCCATATTCTGTGTACTGTCCTGCAATATTCTTTCCCGTTCTATTTCTCTCGTGGCACTAATTACATGGTTACAGTAAGCTATTATTAGACATCTTTGTTTACTTAATGTCGTCTTTGTGCGCGCATGTGTTTTAGGTAGCCTTGGTTTCCAGGCGAGTACGCAATCAAGCACAAAATCCAAGCACTACTTATGCAAGACTGAAAACAACTCGGAGATACTATCACTGCTCAAGCGTAATGGAATTCAGAATCAATAGGATTCTACGAATGGACGTAATCAATGAGATCATGACTTAAATCAAAATTACTTATTTATGAAGGCAGTGATTCGCGCTCCTCCACACGCTCTCCATTATGACCAGTGATCTAACGTCAGAGATTTTACATGATGTTTTGACGGGTTTGGGGAACTGAAAGAGATCGTACTCTATGTAAACAAACGGGAGCCATTTGGTCACATCATTTCTCAGCCAATTCAGAATGGAGTTATGCTGCTTTCACGCCGCGTCGTAATTACCGTAATTCCGAGATGACAACACGCAACATTTTACTCAGCTTTCCATAGTGTCGGACTAAAATGAACCTGGCAGCAGTCACGTGGTACGTCTGTCGGAGTTTACAAATACCGGCGCACGCGAGGGCTTCTGTTGTTGATAGTGTTGCCAAAGAAACACATCATTTAGATAGTAGTAGATGTCACGTGGCGTTACGACGCGGCGGGAAGGGTCGCTTTAGCTTGATTGACTTGTGACAGCCGCTGTTAGTTTCACCATCTGCTTAAATACACGACTCAACTGAAATATCATTAAACATTTAATACAATTCATATGGACCCAGAAGTAACCTGCAATGGCTTTGTATTATTGATCAATTAGACTGTAATTAAATCAGGACGCTTATTTATTTATGTTTATAATGGGAAGATTTATCCGGGTGCTTTGTAAGATGCTGAGGATGATTTAATGGAATCGTTTCGTATCCATTATGACCAGTGCTTTGCTCTAATTTAAAATAGAGACTTTTATATTTAATTTCATTACTATTACCTGCACCGTTAGGGGACTTTCACTATCATGAGCATGTTTGCAGTGAGGGAACTAAAGCATGACAACATTTGGCACGCTATAAGTTGACGGGGTGTCACGCGGTGCATTCATACAGAAAATGACATCATTAAAATTGATCAAGTGTAAGAGAAAATATCAGGAGCCGTGGGGTGAACCCCACTTTCAAACAAAACCTTATATGCAGTCTATCATGCCTCCATCAAACCCCTGTTGCCATCTGACTCCTATGTGTTAGCCATATATAAGTGAGCAGCTAAATGAAACGAGTTGTGCTGATGAGATTTGGGGAATATGAGAACCTCAGCGCAGATTAGGCTATAACGTTCGGAGCTATGCCTTCCAACAATGACAGTGGGATAATGAATAAATTGTGATACAGTTTGTTTAGCCATGCCTATGTCTATTTAATAAGGGCTTCTTGTTTTATTCGTGCTCAGTTGTTGTGAGAAAGCAACCTCATGAAGTATTTAACCACATTTGTTTCTCCACTGTGTAGAGTGTGCAACTACTTTTTTCAACCTAGTCTCATTATAAAAAATGTATCTCGACCTACAATTCACTTCAGTTGAAATGAGAATATCTACAAGTGCGATTCCTTTTCACACAAATTATGATTACAAAGGCATATTATTGATTCAGCCTTTATTAACAGCTCGGTTCTTTGCACAATATAGGAATTCAGAACACTTTAACCATAGTGTATTCAATTTGTAAACTAATATTCAGTTCAATTCATCTTCATTTTTACAGCGCTTTTACCGCTTTGAAGGAGATGCATGTGTTTCTACGTTACAATTTACAGTAATTTGTTATCGGAGATGACAAAGCAAAGGCCATATTAAAAAAAAGTGTAGTTCTAATACAAATCATGCAGGTAGTTAACAGCGCTGAGCAGACTACTTACAAATTGTAGACCTGATTCCAAATTACACGACAAAAATGTTACCGATGTCATCTATTACATGACATATTTTAGGTAATATGTGACCCTGGACCACAAAACCAGTCATGATGGGTATTTGCAGCAATAGCCAACAATACATTGTACATGGGTCAAAATTCTAGATTTTTCTTTTATGCCAAAAATCATTAGGATATTAGGTAAAAGTCATTGTCTACGAATTTCCTACCAAAAATATATCAAAACCTAATTTTTGATTAGTAATGAGTAAGTTCATTTGGACAACTTTAAAGATGATTATCTCAATATTTAGATTTTTTTGTAACCCTCAGATTGCAGATTTGCGAACAGTTGTATCTCAGCCAAATATTGTCCTTATTTATTCAGCTTTCAGGTGATGTATAAATATCAATTTAAAAAAAAAATGACCCTTATAACTGGTTTTGTGGTCCAGGGTCATATATAATCAGACTACTTTTTGATTACTTTTAGATGACTTTTGACCTAACTCGTTTATCACATTCTTGTACCATATTGATATAAAAGGGCAAAGCATAATAAAATATATTCCATTCATTGTTGTGAACAACATGAAGTGCATTAAACATTGTAAAGTTTTCCCAAAGTCAGGTTCATAAAGGAACTGAAGAAGTGTAATGAAAAGCTAATAATTAATGAATAAATTAATAAAAATATAATAATAAAAGTAAAAGAAATCAAATGGAAAACTTTTTTAACTATTTTATAATTTATTTTATTTGTTTACCTGCATGTCATGTGACCACTAACCAACGGCAAGTAAATATAAATATAATAGCTGACGCAGATTGAGATGACCATAAAAAAGTTTATCTAAAAAAGATATAATGTGAATTTGTGCATTTTAATGTGTTTGAAAAATAAAAGACTTAATAATATAATGAGTGAAAAAAAAGTTGTTCATCAGTAGTTGAAACAATGTTGAAACGCTTCATGAACCTGTAATGGTTTTTGTAAACCCAGCTGTCATATGCAGTGTATAGTCGCTTGACTAATGACTTCTGTGTGAATGTCCACAAAACTGGAAGTCTTAGTATAGTATAGGCTGAAAGGAATAAAATATTGCTATTGTGTGAATAATATGTAATAAAAAAGTAACTGTAATCTCATTAAAATGTAATTTAATGTAATTTCATCTACTCAATTCTTGTAATCTGATTATGTAATCCAGATTATATGTAGTCAGTTACTACCCAGCTCTGTTAGTTAATGAAATGTATTCAGACAGAAATAATTAAGGCGCTGATTACATGTTGTGATCATAATGGTTACAATGTGTGGACAATTTGGCAGTTTCGTATATTTATTGAGAGTTGGCATCATCTGAGGGCTTTGCAGGGGTTGGCATCGCCTCTACACAGGTGTGCGGTCATCTGAAGTCTTCGAAAGAGGCTGAACACAAACTGGCGCTAATGCAATCACTAGAAACAGAAAAGCGAATAGAGAGAAGAGAATAGTTAACACAGCTTAAACCAGCTCAAACCAGCATCCCAGCTTCGAAACATGCAGTTTTTTTTTTCCAACAGGGAATGTAGGCATATGTATGTTTGGCTTTTGTGGTATGTTTGGCTTTTCTAACATACTTGATTGTATGCTCACCTGTAAAGTGCTCAGATACAAGTCCTGTGCAGCACAAGTCAAGAGATCAAAGACTTGTAAAAGCAAGCTTAAATGATGTGGTTGCTTCAGCAAATGTGCTTTTACCTCACATTGCATTTATTAACACTTTTGGTTAGATTTAAGGTTTAGATTTAAGAGCAGTAACATGCCCCCCCCCAAACTGTTGTGATACAATAACCGACTTAACAAACGTGTCGGATTCATGTTCATCTGTTTCCGATACGTGCTTTTAGCATATCATTTTGCAGAAATGTCGCCACAGGCACGTTTTTTTCCACTGAGTCTGGGTTGACTTGTTTGACTGATAATTTCACAAGGAGACAATTAAAGCGTTATCTTTGTCTCCGAAACCAATCCAAAAAGCAGGAGGAATCCAATGTAACTCGCTGTTCGGCAGTCTCAAGGTGACTACACTTTGAATGACTTCTGATTTTTAATTGAACAACGGCGAGGCATTCACAAGGCCCAGGAGAATCCACGGTCGAGGTGAGCGTGAATACGTAGCGCTATGCAAATGCCTTCATTCGTCCTCTCACGATAATTAGGATGGGTTCCCTAATTCCTCAGAAGTTGCTACCGACTTGCAGTGACTTTAATGCAAATGCGGCGCATCAGTCAGCTCATGCGAGACCAGAGATCAAAACACGTATGGACCACATCATGCATACTTCATAGGGCGTATCCTTCAAAAATCTGCTCCTATTAAGAGGAGATGAGCTTTTGGATTGCATCCCGTGAAGAATGCATTTCTTCAGGATCCCATTATGGAAGCTACAGAATTTAACAGCGGGGTAAGTTCAGCCAACAAAAGTGAAGCTCTAAATCAATCAATGATTAAAACAACACTGCTGGCTTCTCGGTGGCTGGCTGCTTTTAATTTCTAGCCCAAACCAGCCTCCGTGCTCTTTTCAATTTTTCAGCGATCCCTCAAAGTTGCCGCTTCGCCAGCGTGTCTCCAGAGAAGCGCTGCTGTTGTCTCGCCGCCGTGAAAGTGGCTGGAGGGGCTTCTCCTGATGATGCCGGTGGAAAAAAGGCCCCTATTAATTACTGATGTGGTCTCAGAGCAGGGACATGACAGCAGGTAAATGAGATTCAGGAAGAACAGCTGCAGCTCCTCATCTCCTGTGCCGGCTATTCTTAGAAGATAAAGAGCAGGCCGGATGGGCACTTGCCGAACGAGCCAAAGAAATTAACGATTAGGAAATGTCCTCGGATAATGGACCTTTCCGCACGTTAAATGGCGTGGTTCGGTTGTTGTTTTTTTTATTTGATTTTTCTTTGCGCATTGTGAGGAAGCGGGCGACTGGAGAACAGGGACAGAGAAATTTGAGACGAATTCCAGGAAACGTCCAAACGCAGAAATGTAGCGCATTCCATTTGATCATTTCAGCACCTGAGAGCACATCTGATGATTCTCGAGTTTTGAGTTCCCACGCAGAGGTCGCATCAAATATTCATCAGATTTCTTTGGTCTTTACCGAGGGATGAGTCAAAAGATGGATTTGTTCTATAAGCAAATTCATGGCGCTCAGATAAAAAAAAGAAAAAAGGATCAAGTCTCAAAGTGGGACACGGGTCAAACCCTTTAAAATGATAATTGATTTATGCATATCTTGAAATACGTCTCATTTGCTTGTAAAGTTTCTTTCCTAAAGCACCCTGTGGCCGTTCATCCGTATGCTCGCGGCGTAACGCACTCGCATTAACGTTCCTGTCATTTATCTTACCACCTGATGAATTCGTTGCAATATCTGTTTATTTTTGGGGGAAATAATGGCTTCTGCATTTTGCAGCAACAGTGATGTTTTTGTGGGCGGACTGAGCTGAATTCGGGCATCAATCTTTCCCTCTCCCTGCTGATGATGGGAGGTGCAAGGCGGATGCTGAGCACAGGTTAGCTGAAAGGTCCCAGATTCCAGCACGGCATTATTTACCGTGGTGGGAGACACACACACATACATTACAGACATCTGAGGAAAGGTCATAGAGAAAGATGGAGAGCCACGGTAAATTGCCTCTCCATCACATTATTGGGCTTTCATATTGCCAAGTCAGTCATGCTGGCACACGAAGGGCCCTGACCTGACTGGTTATTCTGTACACTAGTAACATTAGCCTGAATGTCTGCTACGTGAAATCCAAAAGCCTAATAGCAAGATATGTGACTTTATGGGAGCCGATTTATCTGTGATTATTCAGGCTACTGTAGTATTTCTTGTTCTTATTTCTAATATGGAAAAATGCTGGTTTTGCATGTGAAGACTGGCTTTTGTCGTTCATCATCAAGTTAATGAAGTCTTCTAAATCCTCGTTTTAACTTGAATTAGGATAATTCATCTCATTTATCAATTTTTGCCTGATTATAGAGCATGTCTTTGCTTCACAGATACTGATATTTGCAATTCTAATTCTTACTGATAAACATGAAAGATAATTTTTTAAATTTAATTTATCGTCCATTAACCCTTGTAAGTCAATAAAAAATTACACACAGGTCCATAGTGAACAAATATGTCCATGTCAAAAATGGACATATTTGCTTGGCAGCACAGACTTAAGTTTGGTCTCATTTTAAATAAGACCCATGGCGTAGTATTGTCGAAGTAAAAAAAACGAAAAAAGTTATACAGGTTTCAGGTTTGAAAAAGATTTTTTATAAAATATACATTTATGAAACATGTTCAACTCCAAACCTGCTACAAAATCGGTGCCGTTAATCTAAAGAAGTTGTGTTCCAAATTTGAGGTTGATATCTCAAAAAATTAGCCTTCAGTAAAATGTTGTTTTGGCACAGTACTGCATTTTCCCCATTAGATGCCAGAAAAACACAGTGGTTGGATTTCGTAATTTACAGTAGAGCTTGTCTCTTTCAGATGCTGAAAGAACACACACACAATAGTTTATGACACACATACAAACATCCATTCCAACACACCCACATAATTACTGCTGCATTATTTATCCAATTGGCTCTATAATATGCAAAAGCAGAAAACAGGAATACATTTGCTTTATAGACCAATCCTGAAAAAAGGCACCATCTGCTAAAATAGTAAAAGAAAAACAATTTTGAAGCCTTGTGAACAGAATAAAAGCCTAACAAAAACTAAACCATAATTTTACAGTTAAAGGCACAATATGTAAGAATTTTGTGTGATATATATTTTATGCAGTTGTGTACTTACGTTATCTTAAAACCTCTCTAGGATTTGTACATTTAAAGAAATTCAATAAATTAAATTAAATAAATCAGGGCACTATCCTCGGTTTCCGCCTATGAATGTTGTGGAATATTAAAGTTCCAACAAAAATACCTGAGCTGAAATTTATGAAGTTAGCATTAACACAGGCAAAATAAACAAAAACAAAAACAACGCTAAAATGGACAAAAATGTCCATTAAGTCGCGCAAGGCTTAATCTTAATATTAATATACAATCTATTAATTAAAATTAAACTCCAATATATTATCCGTTATTTATTCATGAAATATTTTTATTTTTGTAGTTGTGTTTCTAAAACAATGTATTCATTGTTTTTAAGTAGAAATATATGCAATTATTTTAGCATATATTAGCATATATATCTAAAATGAAATATGTTGAATATTTTATTTATAGAATATAACAATAACATATAGTGTCTCTTGTTATCTTTATGTGGCTTTTGTTAGTAAAGATCGATATGTGTAATTAATTCTGTTAATGAATCCGCATATCGTTTGATTTATCATTTTGTATCAATTAACAGCCCTAATTAAAACCCATCTGGATACATTCCCGAATTACATCACCTGAAATACTCTCATATTAGAGAATGCAGCGAGATGACAGAATCAATTGAAAATTTGATCGAGTAAGTCCCTAAAAGGGCCCGGAGTCATATGTAACCCAACAGAGCGATTTATCACCGCTGGCTTTTATGTCCATTGTTTACAATCCTTGGGTCCTGATTGAAATAAAGTGCAGGGAATGTTTTCCCAGGACATGTAATTTCGGAGATGAATGACCCGTCCTCATTTGCTCCCCGAGATCAAGATCCATAGCGCATCTAAGTTCTTAGTGACCATTACAGAGAAATATTCGGAAACATTGGAGATGTCGAAAACTGTGGGATTTCACCCCGGGCTCCGTCTCACAAAAGACTGTGACTAACTTTAAATCCGACTCCGCGTGAGCCTTAATGACTTGACAGAAATTAATTTCACCGACCACGCCGTTGATGAACCTGCTAATGGAACGCCTCGACTCCGTTCTCATTTATTCCTTTCATCCAAATCGACTCCGTCAACTGCTGATTCGGTAACTTCCATGCATGCACATATATCCGTGAAATCTGAAAAGCGAGCGTCGAAATAAAGGCTCGCTATTTATCATCCTCCATAAAGACATTTCACAGATGTCACGCTCTAACGAAAGCCTGGTTGAGCGCCACAGTCTAATCACACATGTTCAGACGACATCTATGAAGATGTACGAGACGGGTTTTTTGGATGTTAAACAGTGTTTTGGATTTGCTCGGCTGCAAATTATTTACAGCCCAGTGCCCTAAAATCCCATATTCCAGATGTAGTGCATCATTTCCATATATGAACTCGTTGAAAGAGCACAATCTTTTCCATTGGGACGGTGTAAATGTGTGTTACTCAGCAAATCAGCCCCTCTCCATCCGGCAGCTGGAGTAAATTAACAACACAACATCAGTTCAGAGCGGGAGTGAAAAGACTTGCACAAAAGGATCGGGACATCTGAGAGCCAGCTTGTTTGATGGGCCTCCGGGGTCCTTGCTGCAGACCTGTGCCGTGTTTGCTTTAGTCAGGGGTCTGTTTTGGAAAGATTCTCTGCTAAGCTAAACTCATCGAGCTGTGGTTTTCTCAAGTGTACTTAGTGTCCAAGGCATGTCTGACAGAAGGAGGATAAATCTGTCAATTTAATGTGCCCACTGAGCAGGAACATTATGTTTGACTTCACCTGTTCTTATCTGGCCCGCAGAGCCATCACGATTTTTCAGGCTCTAATTTACTTCCTCTCAAAGGTGGCTCGAATGCAGTCGCGTTGCTTACGTGCCGCTTTAGACGGCCACAAAAAAAGTGAATGAATTTCAAATGCGTCTTTTATGCCGTTTTTTAAAATGCAATAAATCCTTTCAGCGGGGCCATAGAGGTTTCACTATAAATGTTCCACCTCCACTATCAGTCTTCCATTATTTCTGTTTACTGGATTCTCTCCCTGCTGGGAACCCCTGTGGCCTCTGGCTAAAGAATCAAGTTTGGCTCCAGACAACGCCCACTGAAAAGCACGGCTGTTGTTTTCCAGCTTGAAATTCTGTCAGTGCGTTGCTGTTGTATGAATCGCTGTCTCTGTCTTTAATGCGTTTGCCTGTGGACAAGTATGTCCATATCTTTATCAAGAACTAGCAGCATTTACCTTTTTTTCTCAGAAAATAATAATATGCATTATAATTCCCACGCTGTGGACATGTACATGGGTGATTCCCATACTAAGCTGTTAAACACGTTACATGCATTTTGCACAATTTGAAAAAATTAAAGCTTAGCTGGAAAATACAGAAAAACAGAAAATTTTATTAACACATCTTGTACGGACGCATGCTAACTTTTGGTAGAAGTTCTACAAATTGTGTAAAAAGTGTTGACCATTGGTGATGTTGCACTGCAGGGTAGTCAAAATTTGTGCTGAAACATAAAAAAAAATATGTATTGATATTTATTTATTTATTTATTAGGCTTTTTAAAATTAATAATACATTATTTATTTATGTACCATTTATTTGTTATATTCCTATACATGCAGTATATTATTTACACACACACACATGAACTTGATTAATCGTGTATATATATATATATAGACGTGGACAAAATTGTTGGTACCCTTTGGTCAATGAAAGAAAAAGTCACAATGGTCACAGAAATAACTGTTATCTGACAAAAGTAATAATAAATAAAAATTCTATAAATGTTAACCAATGAAAGTCAGACATTGTTTTTCAACCATGCTTCAACAGAATTATTTTAAAAAATAAACTCATGAAACAGACCTGGACAAAAATGATGGTACCCCTAACTTAATATTTTGTTGCGCAACCTTTTGAGGCAATCACTGCAATCAAACGCTTCCTGTAACTGTCAATGAGACTTCTGCACCTCTCAGCAGGTATTTTGGCCCACTCCTCATGAGCAAACTGCTCCAGTTGTGTCCGGTTTGAAGGGTGCCTTTTCCAGACTGCATGTTTCAGCTCCTTCCAAAGATGCTCAATAGGATTGAGGTCAGGGCTCATAGAAGGCCACTTTACAATAGTCCAACAGCCATTCTTGGGTGTTTTTAGCGAAAAATTGTCCTGTTGCAAGACCCATGACCTGCGACTGAGACCAAGCTTTCTGACACTGGCTAGTACATTTCTCTCTAGAATTCCTTGATAGTCTTGAGATTTCATTGTACCCTGCACAGATTCAAGACACCCTGTGCCAGACGCAGCAAAGCAGCCCCAGAACATAACAGAGCCTCCTCCATGTTTCACAGTAGGGACAGTGTTCTTTTCTTGATATGCTTCATTTTTCGTCTGTGAACATACAGCTGATGTGCCTTGGCAAAAACTTCCTCATCTGTCCACAGGACATTAAAGCTTTGTGGCTTGTCAACATGTTTTGGCATATTCCAGTCTTGCTTTTTATGATTCGTTTTCAAAATGGTGTCCTCCTTGGTCATCTCCCATGTTAGTCCACTTTGGCTCAAACTCGACGGATGGTGCGATCATCTATGTTCCTTGAGCAAAGTTCACCTTGAATCTCTTTAAATTCTTTCTAGGCTCTTTTGTTACCATTGGATTATCCGTCTTTAGTTTGTCATCAATTTTCCTCTGTGTCCAGGAGTGTGTGTGGATCTGTTCTGAATAATATGTGTAACTGTATCACAGGAACATCTATAGAGATGACATAGCCTTTACAACATGCTTGTCATAATTTTCTTTCTGATCTCTTGAGACATGTTTTCCTTTGCTTCCTCTGGTCATGTCTGTTTTACACACCATATCACCAAACAACACAGTGATTCCTGAGCCAATATAACCCAATGGCTGATTACAAGGTTGTAGACACCTGTGATGCTAATTAGTGGTAGGAATTGAATTAACAGTCCCTTTGGTCAACTTTCAGTCTGACCATCATTTTTGTCCATGCCTGTTTCATGATTTATTTTTTTATCCTTGCCATGGTAAAAACAATGTCATTGTTGTTAACATTATACAATTTTGATTTATTATTATTTTGTCAGATAACAGTTATTTCTGTACCATTGTGACTTTTCTATATTGAGTAAAGATACCAACAATTTTGTCATGTGTTTAATATATATAGGAAACAAATTTTCTAGTGGTGTGATAATCTATTTTATTCATAAAACATTTTCATGAAAAAAAAGTTATATGTTCACCAAATGTTGTCAACATGAATCTGAAAGTGAAAATCTGTTAGTTTGAATAAAAAATCAACCCCTGGGACATTAAAGTGCCTGCAGTTGAAGAAACTCCTACATATTGTTGTAAGACTAACTCTGCATTCATCTAGTAAACCTCAAATGCAAATTCCTGATGTTCATTTTATTTTTCTGGGATTTGTGTGTGTGTGTGTGTAAAAATTTGAATGACATTGCATCTTGCATCAGCACTGTTTCGTATCATCCCTCCCCTCAAACTCAGAGCCAAATAACTTTTTGCTTCTGCTCAGGTAAACACAGACAACTGTTTTGTAACATCTCCAAATCCTGCCATTATCAGCATTGTGTCCATTAACATCCTGACTATTAATATAAGATTTTATGTACAGATCTATACAGTAGATAGAACATGTGTTTAAATATCTAGGAAACAAATTTTTTTAATAATAATTTTTTTATACCTTTTTATATGTTCACCAAATGTTGTCAACATGAATCTGAATGTCACAGTGATTAAAGGTCTAGCAAAATACCAGAGCACTGCATGCTAGTGGATGTATATTAGAATTTTATTTTGGGATTTGAAAAATTTGATTTGATCTGCACAGCACTAATATCATCCCTCCCACTTTTTTGGCTTCTAGCAGGTAAAGAGACTGTTTTTCACGAGCAGACCGTTTATCCTATTTCTATGGTGCAGACAGATAGCAGCCGAAGTGAGAGGGGGCGGAAAGTAAAGCACAGGGAGCTGCTCGGAGAATCCTGATGAAACTGTCCCGAGTATGGAGCTTGTTTCCTGAAACTGTCCCGATTATGGAGCTTGTTTCTGATGTGTGCGGAGGCAGAACACATACAGCCTATGCCAGGATCCGCCACTGCTCAGAGCAAATACTTTACAGTGTTTATGCATTTGAATATCAGGACATTTAGTGCAATCCAGTACATTAATATGAGCAGTTAAGTAGCCTACCAGCCCGACATATCAGATAGAATGCATATAATAATAAAATGTTTCAATAAGTATCTATCTATTATTATTATTATTAGCATGTTATCAGCTAGCTAATAGTTATCTTTTTTTAAATCCTCAATTTTTTTTATTGTTTTGAGTTAAAGGGATTGTTCACTGCAAATTTCAGTTTTCCAAACCTGTAGCTAGGAGCATCATGACCAATTACGAGGCCCATTTCAGCCACTGTTGAGGAAAAAAAAAATTGGTTACACTTTATTTTATGGTTACACCCATTAGTTGCTTATTAGCATACATATTACTAGAATACTAGCCATATATTAGCGCTAATTAAGTATATATTAATGCCTTATTCTACATGACCTTAACCTTATTATTATTTGTTCTCATTATTTAGAGAAAATAAGCCTTTATTTAGAGACATTTTTTCAGAAAAAAAGTTTCTTGTTATTTTGAGCAAATAAGTCATTATTACAAGAAACTTTCTCATTATTGAGACCTAATTAAAACTAAAGAAATCTATTTTTCTGAACTGTGGCAGAAACAGGCTTTCATACACACGAAGAAGAAGAAAAAGAAGGAAAAAACCACACACGTACCTTCAATGATTTAAGAATTTGCGTTCTCTTAAAATATCTAATATCGTATATGTATAAACTTTTTCGATGGCCACTTGCTAGTGAGCAAGCATGCTACCGTCATGAATAATTCTTCAGCTGCAGTCCTCATCTGAAACCGAAAAGACAACATAGCCGAGAGGAATCCATCAGTATGTTTATTATATTTCGCAATGTCTGCACATCACCTACTGCTCTCCACCTTCTAATAAAACTTGCCCAATGGTAATAGATGAATTTTTTTTTCTTTCTTCCTTTCTTTCTGAGGGCTCAGGAGACTGATGTGTTAGCATGAGGTAACTTGTCACTACAAATAAGGGAGACAAGTTGGAGCCTGTGCATTGAAGCATCTCTCTCCCTTCCTCGCTTCCTTTTTAGAAATCATGGCATGCCATAATCTTTCAGTTTTTCTGTTTGTGTTCTGAATGCCAGATTCCAAATGCTGGGACATGAGGGTACAAATCTGAAAGCATCGTATAAATCAGTGTTTTCATTCGTTTGTGGAGAGGATTTCATGTTACAGTCAAAATCCTATAAACCAAAATCAGATGAGATGCAAAATGTAATGCCAGGATGAAAGGAGCAAGGCAAATTAATAGTTGCATTTATAACTTGTCAGGATTGACTTAACGCATTTCCATTAGCCAATTGCTTATTGCTGTGGCACTAAAAGCCTAGGCATGTAAACATCTTTCAGGGATTGCAATTCCTCTCATGATATGATCATTGGGCTGTATTGAAGCGCCTCGAGCTCCATTTACTAATCAAACAAAGATGGTTTCTCTGCGCGAACAAACACGGAACCTGTCTCAGAGTCAGCGTTGAACCAGACGTTTCACCTTCAACTGCTGTATTTCTGAATGAATTATTCCCCTGATAAGCTTTGGTTATGCAATAATCATCTGAAGCTTCAGTCGTGCAGCTCAGCCAAAACTGGTATCAAACGTCTGAAATATTTATTGCATTATTTACGATTCTTTATGGGAATTATGCATCAGGTTGAATGTACCTTGATGCTTTATTAATCACTTGATTAATCTGTATGTCAAAAAGATGATAGTTATGACCACAGAAGCATTCGCCAGATACCGTTTCATGAATAAATTTCATACAGTGTCGAAAAAGAGTTTTGCTCAACAGCTGACTCATGTGGGGTGTTTTTTTTTGGTTTGTTTCAGACATCTGTCTAAAGGATCTCTTTATGATTTATCCTGTGCTTTATTATTATTATTATTTTATAATAGCCGCATATTTATTCACAAACCATGTGGAAGGAGTCGAAAACAGAGGATCATGCGACATAGGGAGATTTCTGATATGTACAGAGATTTATCAGCCCACACAAATGGAGGCCTGCTGTTTAACACTCTCTATGGCACTTGTAACATATCTAAAGACAACATGCATTATTCAGGGCTATAATCTTTATGCAACATTAATCAATGTGCGTTTTGACAGGAGGTGTCAGTTTCTGGGTGCCGGGTTTGACAGATTGAATGGAATTGTTATTGTGTCTGTGGATGTTGTTAAGATGCTTTTGCAGTCTTGCTCGGTGACATTTGTATTTCAGATAACATGAATAACCGGGGCCGTCGATGAGTGACATATATTCCCATATGGTGAGTCTAATTAACAAACAGTTTGCCTAAAATGAAAATGTAATTTACTCACCCTTGGATCGTTCAAGATGCAGAGGAGTTTGTTTGTTCAGATTTGGAGATATCGGAGAATAAACGTACCTGGGTGCACTTTTTAGCGAGACGCGAAATACGTACCAACAAGTACATACAGGGCTTCATTTGTGCTGGAACAAGCCGGATTTTGCTGGATTTTGGTGGATCCCCCCTCCTCACCCAACCATAAAAAATGTGTGCGTATGAAAAATCTTCTCGCTTGCCGCACATCTACATTTGAAATCAAGAACTCGAGCGTGCAAAAGACACGACATGTGAATGCTCTTACAAGACCAAACAAGATAGACGGCAATTTTTATGCAATTTTACGTCATTTAATCTGATATTGTGTACATTTATTAACTCGTATAACCTACATGCTATATTGAGTATGTTTGAAGGAATTTCCCTCATTGTAAACTTGAAAGCATCAAAATGATGGAGAAATGATAAAATAGCTATTACAGTCAAAAGAAGTGAAAGAAAAATTCCATAAGGGGACTATTTTCAGCAAAGTTTCATTTTTGGCTGGCTTTTTCCTTTAAACTAACCAGATGAAACATCCCAGACCCCTTATATTGTCTCATGACTCTCAGTGGACAGTTCTTTGTTCTTTGGTTATTTCAGGAAAGAAAACATCCAACATAACCTCCACCCCCAGCACTTAGAATGATTAGCTGTTGCATAACCTTTAACAGTGCCAAAGGGTTAAAGCCCAGTTTTAATGTAATACGTACATTAATGAGCCTCGGCGGGTTTCTTGGGCTGTAATCCAAAAGAACAATTTAGGAGAATTATGGGAAGCACATTAAGTTGTCAACATCACTGTTCACTCTGTGAAAAGCTGAAGCAACGTGTTATTAAAATGAGCATAAAATCAGGGCTTCACCTGTGTGTAGCATGAAGCGATAAGACACAAAAGAACTGTCATCACCTTTTCTATTGGTGTCCATTTCTTATGTGAGCTTGAGGAGATCTTTTCATTGTGTTCGTTTTTTGCTCCGCTCTGATGGTTTTAAAAATGTTGGTGACATATAGATTCATTGTGCTGACACCCTCACGTTATGAAATGACGAGTGAGCTACCTAAACCTGCTTTAACGTGAAACAAATGCTCTAGGAATAGTAGTATTGAACCTCATGGCTGACAACAATAAAAAGAGATTCCAAATTAACATTCACAGCATCATTCTGTTGCATCTTGGTAATGATCCCATTCCTGTACTCAGGGTAATGAGCGACACAAAACGCATTGAGACATGAGAGCACATACCAAACATCAGTGCTGAAGAAATGAAACCCTGTACGTGCGTGCTTTGAATATACGATAAAACATTTATAGCGTTAGATCAATCTTTTTCAGCTTATTTTATTTCGTGTATAAAATAAACTGCATATAGTATATGGTACTCAAACGTTGAGTGCTCACGAGGCCCGGAGGACGAGATATTCATAAAATGCATAATGTTAAAAATGTAAAAGGAGTCCTGAGAAACAATACAAGGACACATAACGTATACACTTTTTTTGTAATGGAAAATTAGCATACAAATAATGTTTACTACACAGTATATATTAAAATTAAGTGGGTTGTTGGTCTGTTCCAATAGAGTCATGGACACTGGGGGTAGTATTGCTATTTTAGTATATTTAATATATTACTATATTTTTAGTAGTATTTATTCTTTAGTAATATTAATTATAAAGCATGCCGTACCAATGTACAGTATCGACATTATCCTTCTGTCTCATTCAGGTTGTGGCATTCGTCATTTTGTTCTCCAGATAATTCATGTATTATTTAATGTAATATTTAATTAAATGCTTTTCCAATAAAAAAGGTACTATGCAAGTATCGAATGTGAAACATCAGGAGAAGTGGCCCCCGACCGAGCCTGGTTTCTCCCAAGGATTTTTTCCCTCCATTCTGTGATGGATGGGGTTTTGGTTCCTTGCCGCTGTTGCCTCTGGCTTGCTTAGTTGGGGACACTTAATTTCTAACGATTATCGTCGTTTACACAGACCATCTCTGCATTAAATAAAAATAAAGTGCTTAATCTTGTCATTACTATCACTCTATCCTCCAGTTGGATACTGCTTTGACGCAATCTGTATTTTTAAAAGCGCTATATAAATAAAAGTGATTGATTAGTAATTGTTCAATCTTGGCCTATATATTTTTGTTCCATATTGTATTGGCCATTAAAGCCAGATTTTTTTAAAATCATGAAATCATATATATATTATTATACTGTAATTTTGTATGTTAATATGCATGAGTGAATTGCATTGTGGGATGCCTTTTCGGTGTTTGCTTCTGCGTTTAGCCAAAATAAAACTGACCTTGTCCCTTGAAGCCCGTAGGCCACATTTTTATGTTTGGTTTACCTTTCATTCTTTTCAATATCTTTTATTGCTTTTTGTGAAACACAAAAAACATATTAAATCATTGACAATAACTCGCTCATCACCCGAGAATAAGTCTGGAGCTGCTTTTCGGTTATTTGCCGTTCATGATCCAGGCTTTCTCAAAGTTTCTATCAAAATGCTGGTCTGAAAAGTTGAAAACTCATGTTGAAAGGAGGAATGTGGTGAAGGTTTCCTTTAATAGATCCCCCTCCCCCACCCCCCTCATGATTATTATTTTCTCCCACGCACCTGCTAGTAACGCAGCATCTATGCAAATGCACTGCACATTCTTTTCAACAAATCAGTGTTGGATTGAGGCATCTCTGCCTTTGAAGTGACTGAGGAAGCGGCTGGCGGTTCCCCTGGTGATCCAGCCGCTGGTAGTGAGGGACGCTAAGGAAAATTGTCCTTGTAGGACAAGCTGATCTAAACTCAAAGTGTCACGAGTGCAGCTCTTTGGTTTAGCTGAGAGAATGAGATGAGCTGGCCGTACTCATGAGGGAGACCCCGGGCAGAATGGCTACTTAAAAAACATGAAAGTATTCCCAGAGGAACTGGACATGTCAGAGCTGGACATCTTCAGTAGAGTGCCAACCAAACAACTTATCCTCCAAGCTCTTGATCATTCTCACAAACCATTCTCTACTACTCTAACCTTATGTGACTGGCAAGATTAGTGAAAATAATGGAGCGTTGAAAGTCAAAAATGAAAAGTCTATCATCATTCATGTTATTTCAAACCTGTAGTTTGTATTTCTCTAGTTTTTTTTTTTTTTTTAAATACATTTTGTGTGTATTGTTGTTTGTCCAAACAATGAAAGGCAATTGACCATTCATAGGCAGTTTGATTGACAGGTGATATGTTCAATCATAATTAAAAATCTTTTGTTTGACAAACAAACCAGACAAATAGATTAACGACAGTATACTTGAAGTTGATACATGGTGTGTACTGATATCTTTCCATGGTTGAAATAATATACCTTCTTTTCATTCATGTTTATTTAATAAAAGTAAAAATTTAAGATTTGGTGTTATGATTGGTCAGAAACATTGTCATACAGGTTAATATGTAATTGTGAAATACACTTTAGTTTAAAATAAGGTTTTTATACAACTTTTTCACGATTTTAATACATTGCCAACATTTGTTTATCATTATGTTGAAAAACATGATTATTTTCTTCAGAATGAATGAATAGAAAGTGCAAAAAATAAATAAACAGCATTTACACGAAATCCAAATCTTTTGTCAAAAGTTAAATATCTTAACTGTTTTTTTTATCATTTGATGCATCCTTTCTGAAAAAAAGATATACTTTAGAATGGCGGTTTTAAAACCTTAGTGTAATAAAACCTTTTAAAATCCCATCCAGTCTTTTCCAAATATATTAAGACATCATTTTTACAATTGCAACAGATACTTACGTGGATGTCTTTCCTGCACACTCGTATCTCACACACTCCGTTCTGGCCTGGAAGATAACAAACAAGAAAACATCCCAATGCTGTTATACTTCATATGCACTCTTTAGAGCGTTACTCAGCAAGGCAGGATCAAGGACCGGAACTTACTGTTGTATAATAGGATTTATAACTTGGACATCAACTTATATCTTCTGTAAATTCTATAATCATTGCTTGCAGTCAGATCTTAATCACAGGCCTGTAAGCAAATAATTACAGATCTGGGCAATGATGACATTTTGTTTTCTCTGTGCTACACTGGAACAGAATCTAATTGTACACAGCGTCATTCCACCATTTCACTGCTCTTTTCATCTGCCAATGAGTAGTTTAGTTCACAGAGCCCTAAAGCAGTTGCCTTTACAAGACAGTGAACATTAATCTTAAAAATGCCCCTCAAAAAATCAGAGAGAGTTATGTGTAAAAATTTGCCATTTTGTCTATGTCCAACTTTTCGATTACAGCACAGACTATTGTGCCATGATCGAGTGAGCTTTTAAATAATGATCTACAAGATGTTTTTGAGCTTTTGTTTGTTTTAGCACACAAACTGGCCCGATAGTAACTCCGCTGAAATGTAACATCAGATCTTCTAAGTTTTAAATGATCAAAAACAGCCGAAACAGTAAAACATCCCTCTTGACTAGAGGATTGTACATTACTGCCAATTAGCATCTGTAAGAAAATGCATTACATCTCAAACAAACATTTCATTCATTACGACTGAGTAAATATTGACAGTTTGAACAGTCTGAATTCATTATGTGGGACACTCTCAAGAACAGAAGTGAAAGCTTAATGCATCTTAAGACCGCCGAAGGATCCCGTAGCAGTTGATGCTGCCGCTGATGTATACGGTTTACACACCGCGCTGTGTTTCTCAGTCTCCCCTTAATTGGGATTGATGCTCCACCAAATCAAGGGGAACATTATAGATCTGCCAAAGAACTAGAGATGACAAGATTTACTGAGAGGCAATCTTGCATTTCCTCAGTAGGTTTCTTTTGCCCAGATGAGCGGTTCCCCGAACCGTGCGGCGGAAAGCGAGAACATGCAAAGCAACAGCACTGGAAGTTTCAAGCATTTAGCTTTTTTTTTTTTTGCAGTGCCTGTCCTTATTGGCTGTTTGTGAACCATGAGTGTTAACAATGTTGTGTCACAAATCCAATTTTCAGAATGGCTACGCTACGAGCTGAACTCTTCAACGGATGGCCATTGAACATAATCTGAGGTGAAAGTTCAAAGCTTATTTTATGGCAGCCTCTTGCTCATGAAAAACGAAAGCAGGGCTCTAATCTCAAAGCAGCATATGGTTCAAAGTGATGATTTAATGTTTACCGGTTGAAATTAAATTAGCTCGTGTACAGGCCCAAATCAAAGCCCCAAAATGGCTCTTGCATGTCTTTAATTTTTCAAATGTAGACTGTTATGTCCGTGATGTGTTTCATGTGTGTCAGAGAAATACTAACTAAGTCTTTGCGCGTTTCATTTAAGTCCATCCCTTTTATGGTCGCTTCAGACGGGAGCATTGAAAAGGGCTTGTCAAATGCATTACTTGTTCAGAAGTATATATTGGTCAAACCGTTTACGTGCTCATTTTCTGAGGCCGTGCCACAACGCGGTCAAGGAATTGACTTGTGGGACATACTGTATAAATATGACTATAAATCCGCCGTTTGCTGTTTGGTGATTCATGATATGCTGTTTGAGGGTAATTTTAATGATTTTCTGGAGGGAAAATTTACTTACTCTGAGTACTTTTCCTGGTTATGCGAAAGCCACACAAGCTTATCGTCTTCATTTATTCAAGTCCATATTTTGCTCATAAAATTACCATTCAGAATGCTTCATATTCACCGACACATTCACCTTATGACCCTCTCAAAGAGCGTAAATGTCCATGGAATTTTAAAGTGGCAATAATAAAATCTTTTTGTGGTGAGGTTAGAAGGTCCTTTTCTTAATTTAACCATTATGGCAGCAATCAATTGCTGGTCTGTCATGATACAGCTATCTCACTTTATGGTGACATATAATCAAAGTACAAATAGGATTTATATGAGAAATGTGCCCAAAACCATGAGTCAACTTCCAAGATTGACAAGGTTTTCTGCCATGAGCCATTATTTAGATATAAAATTAATTTGTAATGAAAGATGTATAATCCTGTTCATGACTTCTGAATCATTCATCTCAGGAATCTATTAAAAATTTATTTTGATGATATTTATATGATATTGATTATATAATATATATATATATATATATATATATATATATATATATATATATATATATATATATATATATATAATAATACATTTATATAATATTGATTATATAAACGCACATGAGAAATATCTTGCGACACATGAACATTTGCGAACGATTTTTGAATAATTTCTTATCTTTTGTATTTCCAGAAAGGCTCGTTCATTGTTTGAAAATGAGTGACAGTACCTGGAGAATCTGTTTCGTTTTCATCCTCAGCAATGGGAGGAAGCAAACTACTTCTTATCTTTGATATTTTCTTTTCTCCTTTTGTGGTCCAGTTGTGTAACACATTTTAGACTTTCACATAACACAGCTTTAAAAATAGCCAACGTCATTATGACAGACACAGTTTATTTACTTCCGGAGGTTTCATAGATCTGCGTCTGTGGTGATGTCAGCGAGTTGCTGAATGAATACAGAGGAAAATTCATTGAAGCTCTCGAGTATGAATCTTAGATGAAGAATCTAGACATGTTCACCCACAACCATGAAACTTTATTAGCCCCAAAGTTATAGATAAAAGAGATGATTCAGCTAAAATGACACGAGAATGAGACTTGTATATCAAATTGATCTTCAGCTCGCTATCTTTGTAGGAAAACGTTTTGAACTTCTGATGTACTGACTGGTAAACATCAATGGCTGATATTTTTCATGCTAGCTTTGCATGAATTCCTCACTCTTAACTTGCCTCAATTCTGATTAATTAACTTTTTTTGTTTGCAACTTTCATTTTTGAAACATTGTTTTGATGCGTGACATTTCACATTGAAACACATTGTCCTTTTAAAATTTGTTGGTGCAATCCTAAAATATTGTTTTGTAAGTTTTGAGTAACAACAATTCATTATTCACTTTTCAAACTTGTCATAGTGACTATACTTCAAGATGGTAGCCTGTTTGTTTTATATTTTAAAGCAGATCCAGTTCCCCGATAGCAGATGTACAACATGAAAACATTTAATGTGTACTTTTTCACCTGGACTGTTTTCTTAGCGTGTTTGAAGTATAGACACTGTGATGAAATGTCTTTTAAAAAAAAAGCTGTCAGATGAAGTACTTTAACAGGCATATTGAAGGCACGTATTGAAAATCGGTGCTTAGCTTGATTTTATAATTTTTTAGGATCTTTTATTGTGACGTGTAACTGAGCGCTACACAAATGCAGTGTGTACCAGGTGAACTGCAGAGCAAGTCAGAAACGCCATAGATATATAGCTGGTTATGTGATGCAATTCCTGGAATTTTTCCCTCGGAACATTTAGTTTTTTCTTGATTGAAGTAAAAGAAAAACATGAACATCTTTGATGACATGGGGGTTGGTAAATTGTCATTCTAAAAGTGAACTACTCCTTTAATATCTGAATAGAGCTAGTTTAAATATTTTTATGTTATTGTGTTTAAAACTGTGAGTCAAACTAAAAGCCTCTAGTACGCCTTCTTTGAATCCAAATGTTGCCAGATATGCTTTCATCTGTTGACAGTTGTAATGTTTGCTTTGGTAGACCTATAGGAGAAAATCTTTCCAAGTTTCCCTCTAATCCTGCTGAAACACAAACTTCTGTTTAGTGACTACAATAAACCAGTTGAATCTTTTATCACTAACTTTCTTTCACAACTCGGTGTGGCTTTATTCAAGGACAGACAAGCTGACAAGCAGCAGCCAGAAGTCAGTTTTACAGGTCAGGTGCCAACACGCAGAGAATTTTAATTTTGCAATTATACCAAGAGAGCTGGGGACTATCTAATTATTTAGCTATTCTTGAAGGGATATTGTCTGTCTCGCAACAAATGTGCAGCAGCAGAGGAAGAGCATGTTCCAGGTTGCTGGGTGTGTCATTTTTCATTAAATCTAAGCTTTCTGTCCAGTCTACTCATCTGGTTTAATGGACAGGAAGGAGCAGGGTTTTACCTCTGAATCCTCAGTCACTAGATTAGCTTGAACAGTAAAATGTGATAGACACGGACATCAGTTCCTACCTGATATATTACAAATTACTGTGACCCAGGGATCTCAGAAGAAGAATAGGTGTTTTGGATCTAGTGGCTAAAGCATGAATCATTGTAAGTATTGCTCATAAGGTAGAGATTTGAACTATATCTCCTAGCATTTAGTATTAAACTGCTATGTCACTTTCTTGCACCATTTACGCTGCAGACATGAATGATACCTCAAATCAAGTGCCTATTACATTTCTAAGCAATCTGACTTGCAATTTTGACCTGATGAATGATAAAATAGACAAAGAAAAAAAATCCAGGATAGAGTGGCGCTTTGGGATATGGGGCATACAGGGATCACATAGATGCTTTGGAATGGGCTCTTTTTTTACTTTGGCCAGTTAACAACCACACAGTAACCACACAATACCTTTTTTAATGTACTTTTTTAAAATTTTACTTAATATATATATTGAGATTTTTAATGACAATATAATGTTAATGATAATAACACTGCCACTAAGCCATCTGTATTAAATTTGAAAAACAAACAAACAAACTGAAAAAAAATATTCTTGACCACAAGCACAAATGACCAATAGCAGCTGTCACAAATTACAAGAATTTCACAGGATTCACCTCCTACCACAAAAACAAGTAACATTACTGTTTTGTTTTTTTTAAATTGAGGTATGAAGGCTTTTGAAAAACAAGCTGCAGGGAGAATATCATCCTCTCCCAGATGAGGGCTTATGATGCCTGTACGGACATCCTGCTTGGTAAGAACACCATTTGCCAAGTAGCAAAACAAGAAGCATAAGTAGGAACTGCACTGAGGCCAGCAGCAAAATCCCAAAAACTAATAATGTAAATTCACTAACTAATTGGCCCCACACCATCTGTTTCTAGATTGAATAATGAGAACTATTGTGTTGGCATTTTCGTGCAAAACGTTCAGAGGCTGATATATATTCATTCATTCAATCCCAGCAGAGTGTGCTCAAGTTATGCAGAACGCCAAAATATTGGCTGTAATAAATCACAGAACCATTATGGCAGTGAGTTGATTTCATCTGCTTTGAGAGGTTGTCTTTGATAAGTAGACAGTGGTGTCACATTCTCAGCGCTACTGATTGACTGATAATTTCCCGTCTGGATGTTCGGATGGGTGCCGACTCCTCATCAGTCTTGCAGGTTGTCCTAATCCCTGCTCCTCTTAATGGCTGGCTGCACCGTATGATTGTATGCAGATGAAGGAACCTGATAAAGTCATTATGGGCATACGCATAACTGCTGGCCTTCTGCCGCTTGAGTCTCACTTATTAATGATCTGTGTGAGAGCAGAAAGTGCGAGACGAAGGAGGGAATTCAATAATAAGAGTGAACTGTGCCTACTGATGGCGCCGTCTATGTGCATGTGCTGTCTGAGTTGTTTTAGCTCTTCGTTCACTGAAGGAATTATGTAAATAAGTTAACAATGCAAACACATCCACAAAATCTGTTCTGGTTGCAATTTGCATGATGCCCAATCTTGTGGGCTGGTTCTGAGTAGGTTGTGGAGGATGCAAACTATCGATCTGACATACTTCACTGGGACTTTACAGCACCACTCCACCGCTGCGATCTAAATCGACTCTTCTTTAACATGCAGAAAGTGCACTTCTCTTCACAGCGTTTCTGGATACGCTCTTCTCCATTATTTGATCACCAATTGATAAATAAATACTGCTATAGAAAATGTAGGCTACAGCGTAGAGCAGAGGTGTGTTTGCGCTGAAAAGAATAGGCTTCATTCACTAACCGTGCAAACGCTTCTCAAATTTTAAACCAGCTAGGCCTACATATATGTACGCTCGCGGCCGGTGAAAACACACCCGGTTTTGAAACTCTTGTTGTGTGACATATAAAACATGATGCTGAAATATCTTGATCGTCCCCTTGGTAGCTGCAGCTGCAGTACAAGTCATAAATCCTGCCCCCCCCTTAACAGATTTTAAAACACTGGGGATCACACACTTACCATCTTTGTAATAGTCACAGTGGAAAAACTGACCTTCATACACTAAACGACTGAGGATCAAACGCCTTTGAGACTTTAAAGTTGTTCCAATCACAAAAAACTCACAGAAACATGTCCCTTGTTACTAGGACACTTAATACTAATGAAAACAATGTGTTCTAAAATCGGCTCATTACATCAAATATGACTGACATCCCCTGACAGGATAGAATCAAAGTGCTGAAAAATCTGTGACCCTCATACTCTACAGGGTTTTCTCAAATCTGCAGACTGGCTCTGGCTTTCTGCAACTAACTTCTCCAGAAAGCAAACTGGTGGAAAATCTAGCCTCAATGCAAGTGATATTGCAAATGATGCAAGATGGCTCCATGTCTACACTGAATGCAATTGTTGCAACAACATTGTGCTGAGGCTGTCTTCGCTGGATGCAACAAAATGACCATGGCCATGCCTGTTTTTAATATAATCGATATAAGGACTCGTCACACTGGGTCACGTGACAATTTGTTCTAAACTGACCATCACATGTACCCTTCACTAACAGACTAATAGAATTATAGGTCTTTGTAAAGGGATTCATTCGTTCAGAACAAATTTATGCACACACAACTGTTTAGTCAATTCAATCCAGTTTCAAAAAATGATACATCATCCTTTTTTGATTTTATTAATATTCTTCACCTGCCACGTAGATGAAAACAAGAGAGAAAATAATATATTTGTATATTTCTTCGCAGCAGCTTAATATCGGATTTCTTTGGAAAGAGTTTTAACTCACATTTATTTGGATTATTGGATTTAAATGTACACGGAGCTGTTTACACAAATCTCAATATCTGCAAAACCTTGGGTGTAACAGCTCCGATGCCCGCTGCAGAATGACAATGATGCTTGAGGCTGTCAGAGCACCAACAATTACTGTATTGACAGAGAAGTGTTGACTGAGGCATGTTGAAACAATGATAAAGAGTTTGAACGGTCGTTTGGTATTTGGGGTGGGTGGAGATACTAAATCACTGTCATTACATATGCACATTCACCACAGACAGCACATGTGATGTACATTTGCATATTAATGAATGCTAATGTTTCAAGGACTTGTGCACAATATTCTAAGATTAATGCCTATGTGAAGTAGCACTTGTGCTTTGTTACCTTCACCATATGCGTTTTAATCATAGAGAATGACTTTGTATTGACCAGGATGTCAGGGACATAATGAAAGCCAGCCTTCCTGTGCATGACCCTGTTTTAATTTATTTGAACAAGCTACTTCACACTGTCATTAAGGATTGTAGCTATAGTGTGCGGTGTAACGGCTTGTAACAAACTAAACATGAAGTCTCATAGTTAATGCATTGCATTTTAATAGTAAGAAAACCGACAGCACAGAATAATGACCACGCCATTGTTGTCATTTGAATATGCATGCTTTTATACACAGAGCATATACATATGAAATGGATGAGAAAGTGAAGGTCACTTTCCCATTCAGAGAATGAATAAAGCATAAGACGGGATGCCTAAATCTGGTGACTTCCTGTGGGCACTTCACAGTGACACTGCCTCCATCAAGAGGTCAAGATTTGTCTGATTAGCATTGCCCCATTAGTCCCTGTTGGTAGATGTTTTAACTACACCATCTGGCTGCAAAAAGTTTCATTCTCCGTTGACACTCAAATATTTTGATAAAATTATTATTTTTTTATAATATAAATCACAAGTACAGTTTGTATATGCACAGATCTTAAAAGTGTGAAACAGGCTCATAATTGGATAGAGGGATTGACTGATGGTAACAGTGTTTTAATAACATAGGATTTACGGTTCAGGGACCAGTTACAACATTAAAAGTGTAATTATTTTGCCATTAATCACTCACTCTCATGTCAAACCTGTAAGACATCCATTCATCTTCGGGAATGTAAAATAATATTTTTGATGATGTCCAAGAGCTTTTTGACTTTTCATAGACAGCAATGCAACCTGAAACATTCAAGGCCCAGAAAGGTAGTAAAAACAATATTAAAATGTCCATTTGACATCAGTGGTTGAAACTTAATTCTATGAATCTATGAGAATACTGTGCATGTTTGTGCATTTATTGATTATGTATATATAAATACAAACACATGCATGTTTATATTTAAGAATAACGTTATATATTTTACATAAAAACTTAATTTATTTTATGCATATATATATGCAAATTATACATATACATATTTATTTATATATTTCAGTATTTATGCATTAGATGACTGACTCAAAACGACCTGACTGCAGAACTCAGTGTCTGTGAGCAAAGATGGCAGATTTTAAATTGTGTACTTCTGCATCAGAAGATGAATGAGTGTGTGGTTGAGATTAATGGGAATGCTAACGCTAGCGTTCTCCAGATTTTATAGAACTCCTTGGCCTCCACAAACACCCTTTTGGTTGATGATCAAGGGACAGACCAATTTCAGCACATGCAGGAACTGTTCAGCCTTGAACATTTGCAATATTTAGCAAGAAGCAAACACACTTCCAGCTACCTGGCAGCATTGAGGGTCGGAGCAGGTAGATTGGGAAATAGCTTCAGGCTTTCTGTGATCAAACCTATGTCTCTCATCAGCAGGTCGTGGGATCGGTATTGGTCTGAACTGATGGGCATATCTCAACAGGATTGACCACCTCTTGGCCTCTCAGACACCACAAGGCTTGACCGAAACATCCCCTGACACTGATCAATGTGTCTGCCAAGTGAACTACCTCCTCTTATTGTTTTTTTTAATGGACTCAAAAAGGTAAAACCTGCCATTTCCACACTTGTATCATCGCAAGCCAAAGGGCCACAGGCTACACAAATCCACAGCATCTTGCAAGCAGACTTTTAACGACTCGATATTTGCTCTACCTTTTTAATGTAATACAGAGAAAGGTGATAAAAAAATACTATGAAGAAAAAAATCACATGAAACTTTGATCAGAAAATGGATAAAATGGGGGCTCTTGTGAAAGGAACCAGATCAGTTGAGTCCATGTACAAATCACTTACTTTTGTGATACGAATTAACCATTCGTTGAATAGATCTGACGCAAAAATGATTATTTCACGGATCAAACGTTCAGCCAACATTTTCCATTTTTCCAGCTTTAATATTTGCCATTTTTTAAAACTTGAAATCGAAATCCCCCTTCACTGCGATGGCGTTGAAAGAATGTCCAGTAAAAGTCAATAAGAAGAATATAAGGTCATACAGGTTCGGAATGACATGAGGATGAGTAAATGGTGACATACATTTTTTAGGTGATCTATTCCTTTAACTAACTGCCTCCTCCCATCTGGTCTGTGATCTCAGCTGACCGTGTGTTTCTCAGCCTCTGCATTTCTCTCCTCTTGTAGGTTGAGCAGCAGCCATTTACTGACTAGATGAGGCTGACTGTTAAAAAAATCATCTCCTCGGGAGCAACCGCAAACCAGCACATCGCCGTGAGTCACCCTGAACTTTCCAATCGTAGCTAAACACGGAAGATCAAGGCTTTCTGAACTGCCCTAAAAGAGTTCACGCTTGCCTTGTTTTGATTATAAAAACGTGCTTTAACGTCATAAATTACAGCCCAGATGTCGTCACTTTCCGAACACGCTCGTATACGCATGAAACAAAATGACGTCCGTTAGAACAGGGTGGGCTGATGTGGCTATAAAAGAATGATGAGCGCCATGTTACCATGGTGCAAACAGAGTTGTACTCAATGTGTCATTTTTGCTCAGGTGCCCGGTAGGCTTTTCACTCCACTGCTTCCATATGCTGCATTCTTCACACATGAGAGCCACGGGGCCCTGAGACAGGACAGGAGCCGCTCTCGGTAGACATGTCCCCTGCACGCTCACTCTGTCTCCAGGGCTTCCGGCGGGTACATGTGTGAGACTTTATCCACACGGGGCTCTGAACCTATCTTCTACATACGGTCTGTAATCTGTCTCTGAAATGACACACACCTGGAAAAGAACAGACCGTGGATGACAAGCGTTGTTCGAGAAGAGTGCTTTTACGTGTGGTTTTATTTGTGATAGATTCTGCCGGGCCGCATGAGTCATGCGCGACAGACATTGTGATATAACACAGCACATCATGTGTAAAAGGTGGCGCTAAAACAAGAAACTAACAATGAACAGATGGGTATTTCCAAAATCGAGTGGTCATGTCTCAGTTATAGCCATTTATGAGCAAATCGACTGTTATGTAAAATGAGCGGAAACAAATTCGAATTCGAAATTGGACATTGTTAGCTGTGTCTCTTATTTTATTCCCTTTAAAGTCCTGTACTAAAAATATTTGAAGGGGTAGATCACCACAAAATGACAGTTCTCTCATCATGTAGTCAGGCTCATGTTGTCCCAAACCTATAGGTTAGGCTCTTTTGCTGAAAATGAAAGAAGATATTTTGAATAATGTGGGTAACCAAACTAGTGATGGAAAATCAGGTTAGTTTGCTTAATCACATTCAAAATATATTTTTCAATTTACATAATATATCTGTGTGCACTGTGCATGCTGATTAGAAAAATACACACATATACAGTATATATTTTGAAAATACTTTTACATATTTTTTTACATTTATATTCATATGCATGCTTATGTGTGTATTTATATATACATAATGAACGTACACAGTACACATATTTAATATCTAAACAAAAACCTTATTTTGACAGCACTGAAATAAATAAATAAAATACTTTGGAAGTCAGTAGGGACAATAAACTATTAATACATTACTTGGTATAAATTGGTTTACCATATTCATAGCAAGATTTTGATAATTCAAGCAAAACTGGAAAGAATGAATGACTGAATAAATGAAAAAAATATTAGATGAAATAACGAAATAAATCTAAACAATAACGTAAAATGCAAATAAAAATGATAAAAGCATGTAAAAAAAACCTTAAAATAAAAGTAAAACGGAAAACTGAAATGATAAAAGTTAATTAAAAATATTTATAAATATTAATATGCTTCAAAAAATCTTGTAAACTTCTCATCTCGTATAATATAAGCAATAAGCTAAACCATCCTGAGAAGCAACACTGCATATATATATATATATATGCATGTATATATAATGTATAATTGATTTAGATATCAGTTTTTTTGTTGAGAAAATCATTGCTGAAAACTTTTCCATAAATGCTTTTCGCTCCAGAGCTTTGTATTAAAGTGTGTGGTGAAGCAGTAGAGTGCAGTGTCTGAACCTGTGCCCTCACCAGTCTATTCTGATAAATACTGTACAATCTTAAGCGCACTTCACATTATACTCTTCAATCAGTCCATCTGCGTGGTCTCTGCTGCAAAAAACTCACTACTTCTGCTGTAAACAGCCGAGAAGAAACATTTCAAACCACAAAAAAGGCCGGCACCCTTGACAACTTGAACTAAACAAGTGTTTGCAAGTTTTCAAAGTTATACCACAACCCGTGAAAAAGTTCACTTTACAAATTCTTGTTAGTCGAATACTTATCCCATTACATCAATATTTTTAGCATGTACTGCAACTATACTAAAAGTGAACTTATAGGTGTATGGATAGCTCATGAATTAAATACTTGTAGTAGCATGTTTAATACGCTTTAAAGTAAACTAAAGACTATGAATTGGATTCAGAATGATGTAATCAAAACACCAAAGCACATTCATTATTAGCTCTTCATTGGTCGACAATTTATTCCATAACGTTACACAGTTTTGATGCTGTTTCATATCTGATGATTAGATTTTGTGGAAACGTGTGGATTTAGTTTCTTCTTCACTTGTGTTTTTTTTTTTTTTTTGGGTGGGGGGAAATTTTGTACAGTAGATGTGTCTAGTCTGTATAACAATAAAACCTATGCTAGAATGGCTCAAATATATTTAGACTTTTTCTAAATATATTTCCAAGAAATACATAAAAATAGACCAAATGTATACTTTTCATATATAAGTAAACTTGAATAAATGATTTTTCATAAGGGTTACGTACAACCTATCCAGCATAAATTTTACACATATGGACATCCAGACATGTTTTACTGTATTTAATGCTACTACAGTGGGTAAATAGGAGACATCTTTCAGTAAAAGTCTCTAACGACATACTGTGTGCATGCTTTTCATAGCATAGTTTGTTCAGCAGGTCCCTGATGTTCTAAACATTCGGATTATATGGAAATACATTAAGTTACTTTTTGAACGTAAACACCAGTTCATGCAGCCCACATTCCCTGTTTTATGTTAATCGCTTGCCTTGTCTGGTAACGCAAATGTTTGCTGAAGGCCAGAGTGAAAGAGCACCTCCCCAAAAGCACACAGGAGGTGATCCGTGTCACGTCGCGACGGCACATCGCAGAGCAAATCATACACCGAGAAATCAAAGATACAATCATGCCAATGGGTGAGAAGAAAGCCTTCGCAGCATGACATTATACAGCCATGCCCAGCAGTGGAGTTTGTCGCTGTCAATTAAAATGTACGCATCTCAGAGCGGGAATGTAGATCTGAAGTGCTCTTCTAAAGGTCGGATCAGTTTGCCAAGTGACACTGGGTCCAACTGATACACATTTAATTAGTGCACGTCTATATTTTCACTAATTCATTGGCAGCCTATGGGCGTCTGCATCCTTTAGCTTGGGCAGTATGTGCCGTAATCATTCATTAAATGTCTAAAGCTGAATAGGTAAATACAAAAGAGCTCTAAATGACATTCATGCTGTTTTCTTAATTGGGTGATTAACATTTTGCTTAAGATCTGTAATGTTCAGCTTTGCTTCTGTTTAAACTAAAAAGGTGAGGGGAAAAAAAGCAATCGGTTTTTATAACAGTCCTAACGACAACGAAAGTTTACTCAAGCGTGTTCTCAGTATCAACCAATGAGCACCAGCATTTATTTTGAACTGTTGTCCTATTTTGTTAGCACTTGGTAAAAACAAGCAATTTAATTATCAAAGCAGAAACTTTTGAGTACTACCGGGAATAAAAATGAGCCCTGGGTCAAGCTGTGCTGTTGACTGCCACAACAAAAGCAAGAAACTGAAGGAAGTTGTGGAAATTGCTCAGGATACCCAAACAGAATGTCTTCATCGCTGTCGGTCTGCACCTCAGGACTGATGAGAGAAAACACATTTGTGGGGGTTTTATTATTTTAAAATGTTCCTTGATGTTCAATCATTTTAAAAAAAGAGAGAATGATTATTTACAATCCTCATTCTGACCCTTCCTTTAAGGCTTGTCAGAAAACAGCCATGTTTATGATTGGCTAATATTATCGCATAGGAAATAGTGTCAATGGCTAGAGTTGAACAGTTGAGTTTTACGTTTTCAAAGTGACCTCTCCACTTTATTTTTCAATGGAGAAGTAAGCTGTTTTCCTTGAATGTGCAAGACGTCCGGTTCATTAGCTGCTGTGTCACTGTGCAAAGAATAACAAAGTGTGGTAAACTGTAAAACTGTTTGCTCTACAAACCAGTGTGTTTATAATTAAGATGCATTAAAATAATATAAGTAACATCAAGCAGCAAAATTAGGTGCTTTGCATGGCTAAAAATAGTTGGAAGCAAATGAGACCGGAAACCAGATGCATTAAATTGCAACAAATGGCTGCTCCCACCTCAATGTCTTATTCTAATGCCACTCATATGCTATCATATATATATTTGCCTGTGATGTCACAGATCCCACAATATTCAAGCCATTTTAAAAGCTTCATTAAATGCTCTATTTGCAATAAGTTTAAAGCTATGAGATATTTTAATGTTACAAAGACCACTTATATTAAAAGATTCCTTGATCTTCATGTCATGACCCCACAAATGAGCTATTTCAGTGTTTTCATGTTTTGGGCATAAAGTCATCCAAGCTTCACCACAGTTCAAAGCTTTGGTATATGAATGTCCCCGTGTTATAGTAAAGTGAAATCAGGCTGCTTCATGTCATCTACACACTCTTTAAACTTTAACGGGTCAGGCTATGTCAAAAGATGGTCATTATGACACTGTAAAGTGTTGTTGCTATTGAGCCATATGCTCACTCTTTAATTAGCTATTTTCATATGTTTAAATGACCATCTAGAATAATAAGATTGAAAATGTAAATAAGTTGTGTGGCAAGACTTCTACATTCAGAAAAAGGGATACTTATTTTAAAGAAAAAATAAGAGTATTCTTTTTACATACTTATCAGAGATATACTTTAGCAAAATTATACTTAAGTATAGAGTTTAGGCCTATTTGTACTATACTTCATACTTAAAAACGAAAAGAAAAAGTTAACTTAAACATGCATTATGCATTATAAAAAGTGGTCTAGGAGTGTATAGCTAAACTAACATTAGACTTCATATTCATATTTGCTTTTCACAAGTGCCCCGATGTTCAGCAAACAGTGCTGACAACCCTGGATAATGAGAGCTCTCGCCGTGCTGTTAATCTATTGATTCTATAGATCTTAAAATATCAGCCATGTAGCTCATCAATCTGATCTGAAGTGGCTTTCATCCAAGACGCCTTGTCAGTTGTTCTCCCTAAAGGTCATGTAATTTGGCAAACAGACCGTTCTCCATCTAGATCTCATGTGATCAGGCAAGAAGTATAAAAGCATCCTGTTCTTGAGGAGCTTTAATTAACTGTTTCTCCATGCTGCTGCTGAGTCATTCACATGAAAAACGCTCCACACAGCCATGTTTCGTCACCTTTTATTCACTGAGGATGACACACTTTTGTCATCCACTCCCTTGAGTTATCCGTTCAAGGTCTGCTTTTAATTGTTGGAGCGCTTACGTCAGATGTAGGCTGAGATGTTTAGGGGAACCAAAGGTCTGTGGAGTCAGATGACCGTTCATATGAATTAACAAAACCCTCTTATGCTCACCACCTGGTGAAGATAAACCGATCTGTGCTGTTTATTTGGCTTTGGATCAAACTATATTTATACCTTTCCAGATTTCCCTCACAGCTTGGCCTGCTTTCCACCCAGGAGGTTGTAGCCTTTTGAATTTCATCCAAGAGAAGATCGATAAGAACGACCAGGCCATTAAGTTGTCATTATGTAGACTATATTGTTTACAGTAAATGGAAAATTCTGCAGTATACTTATGTGTAATTGCTCCAGATCTTGCTGAACAAGAAGCCTATAGCTTCACAACTGGTCAGCTTGTTAGTTGAATGCAACATAAACTATATCGTGCCCGTGTTATATGCCATTTATGTTTCTAATTTGGGATTGTAGAAGCTTTTTTATTTTATGTGTTCATTTTGCAATTAATTTGTCTTATGGAATCCACCTGTTATCTTTAAAAGAGTACTTTACCCATAAGATAAATGAGAGGTCATTTTATATATATATATATATATATATATATATATATATATATATATATATATATATATATATATATATATATTCAAGTTGTCACATCTCTGGACTCTTTGTTATTGTTTTTTGTCTCGTGCCACATGCTATCTGTGCCCTACCTTCCCTTCGTGTTTAGAGTATAATTGTCTTCAGCTGTGTCTTGTTAGTTAAGTCAATTACGTTGTATATTTAAGTCCTGTGTGTTTGTCTTGAGTTTGTTCGATCGTCAGTGTCCTTACTCGATGTCCATACTTGATTTATGTTCTCGAGGTTTATACATGGTTTTTGTTCTGCCTACCTGTCTGCCTGCCTTTGTATATTTATTTTGCCCATTTTGGATTAAATCTGTTTAAGTTTATTTTGCTTCTCGAGTGCTCTCTCCTGCGAAACCACGAACGTGACACAAATACGGATATTTCGCAATATTACTGTATTTTTGTTTTAAAAAATGCAGTAAATATATATACTTTAGCCTTCAGTGTCACATGATCCTTCAGAAATTGTTGATGCTCAAGAAACAATTTAATCAATGTTAAAACAGTTGTGGATTAATATTTTTATGGAAACTGACATATTCTTCTATTAACAATGCAACAATGTATATGTCTTTACCATCACTTTTGATCAATTTAAGGCATCTTTGCTGAATGAAAATGAAAACTCCAATTTTTTTAATGGTAGTGTATTTTCTGTAAAATGTTAAAGGGGATGAATGTCAATTACATTAAACGCCATTGATACATGTCTAAACAACATGGTTATGAAGCGCATTAGAGCATATATTCTGTGTCTGTATTTTGATATGTTACATATATTCTTCAATGATGTTGGCCACATAATTTCAGTAGATAATATATAGTTGGCTAATAAGAATTTTTTGCATTCCAAGATTTTCTGATTGACGGGCTGATCTCAGAAAGTGACTCATCGTATCATTTAGGTAACATTCTTTTGGCAGAAATCATGAAAAGCTCTGAAGGATAACTGCACTTTATCATGGCTGCTTTGCTTGTGAGTAAGAAACAATGGCATGTGGTCTTTGTTAAATAGTCTGAATTATATAACTATATTTTGGTTTACACTATAGTCTTTGAGCTACTAATACGTAATTCTTAGTAATTCAAATCCACTAAAACCACTAAACTCCACAAAAAAACTCCTACAGCAATGTCTAATGTAGTTTGAGGCTAGACTATCACCTGGGTCAATTTCTCAATGCGGTACCTTTTCAACTTCATGACATGTAGAAAAAAGTTGTTTGGATAAGATTTTTTAACATTGCATCATGAGAACGATGTGTTTATTGTCAAGAAAACAAACCTGGTTGAGTCACAGAGCTCTGGGTTGTATCATCTAATACACTGGGCACAGGTAGCAGTGCAGGCTCACTTGATTTTCAGAGCTCTCTGTAGAATAGTAGGACAGAATAGTTAATAACAGAATAGTCACGAACTCACTAACCAATGTTACACACATGCACAAACAGTTATATTAAGTGGACACTTCCTGATGAGTTACCATAAATACACTGGTATTGCAGTGGAGCACCAACTCCAGATCCAACTCCTCCCACTTTTCGTTCCAATCTCCACCCCCTGTTTCTGTTCTGGCAACACTTTATTAATATAGTCCACTTTGCAACTACATGTCAACTAGCAGTCATTAGATATCAGTAGACTGTTTGCTGGACATCTTCTAACACTTATTTTTGACGGGTCCACAACATACAGCATACTGACTATCAGAAGCTTTGCAAGTATATGTCAATTTATTCTACTAATCCTAAAACCACCCTAACACTCTGCTCTGAGAGTTAATAGACATGTATTTCAGATTAATGAGAATTACTAAGAATTACTTATTATTAGTAGAACGGCTAAAGTGGACTGTCAAAATAGTGTAAACTAAAATATAGTTATATAATTCATGTTACACAAGTATTTAACAAAGTCAAAAAAGTGTTGTAACCAATGTCCTGTTACACATTTGTGGGTTGTTACATATTTGTAGTTACACAAACATTAGAGTTGTAGGTACTATATGTACCGATGTGTACTTACACTGCGGTTACATGCTACGTATACATCTAGTTACCATATAAGTATTAGGGACACTTAACATAAAGTTGGACCAGTAAATCATTTTGGGAGAAAGTTCTTCAGTCAATTTTTTAGATGTAGTATGATATAAAATGAGTTTGCGTAGGGGGTAGAAAAAGCACCACATAAAGAGAATGACTCTTAGTCATTTTTCACGGCAAGATACCTCATTATCTGTACACAGCCCATCATTGCAGCTTTGTCAGTATTTATTGTTAATTGTTTGTATTTTTTGTCCCTGACGCAGGAGTCATTTTTCATGAAAGCGATATACTGTTTCTTCTCCACGCAGGAGACAAATAAACTACTTTACCTTTGATTTGTGCATCCTACTGTATTAAATACGCCGCATGAAATCTATTCTAACAGCTAGCATAACCGGTACATCACAGAAATTTACAAATGTGCAGCAAACATGCCAGCCACCAACTTTTGCTGAGATTTCCAAGCGTTGTTTACTTGTTTTTGCTGCGGGCCTCTTTAGTTTTCACAATGACTCTGCAATTCAATCACTCAGCTCTTTAAAAGCCACGCTGTAAATATTGCATTTCAAGCTAAGTAATATTTCAAGTACAGCAAACATTTTTTATCTGGGTCAAGATGCAGTAAAATGTTTTTGTGAGGTAAAAAACAGAATATCAAATGGGACTTGCATTTCTCTTGAATTAAGACATTAGACACTTTATGTTGACATATGTTTTGCAGTGTATGTACAGTACCTTCGGTTATGTTATTTACTGTGGTTTGCCGCAAGAATTAACAAAACTGAACGGTCAAGCGTTTTTGTATGCTGTTAAGGACAAAATATAAGTTAATCACTAGAGGTGGATGTGCTTACACTTAATGTTAAAAACAGAAATTGTGATTTTCCAGCTACTTGTAGTGCTTTAGGCTAAGTATTAGCAACAACAAAAACACACCAAAAAATTAGCATTGTAATGAAGTACCTTAAAAAGAGAAGTTAAATGGCACACAAAAATGATTATCATTCAGTACAGTTCAATATTGTGATATTTAACTTTGTATGCTCAGCCAAATTTATGCACACAGAAATTCGTGAAAAGTGTCACAAAAGTGTGCAACGCACTGTCACATGTTTCCTGGAGTAATGGCATGAACAGATGTTGAGTTAAATATACCATCCGATTTTCCAGTACATCCTTGACAACATGTCATGTCATCAATGATCCCTTTGTCCCAATTTGCAAATATTAGTTTAATTATTTTTCTCCAGACTGTAAATGAATCATCACTTACTCCCACTCATGTCGTTTCAAACCTGTCTCTCTTTCATTTGCGTATCACAAATGAAGAATATTTAGAGAATCTTCATGTTACTCTTTCCTAACAGTTGATCAAGCTTGAAAAAAAGGGAGTTATTGCTGAAATCTTTCAATAAACTATAGATCTCAAATCATTCAACTGTTGTTCAAATCCTTATAATGATTTTATTTTAGTTTATCTTTCACATGAAGCTATAGGATATGTTTTAATTGGAATATTGTACGCTAGTCATAGCACACTACTACGAAATAGATGTGACCACAATGACCCGTCCATCTATGAAAAACAGCTGTGCAAAGTCTCTTCAAAAACTGCCTCACAGAAATTAATACAAAAAATGACGTGGGCAATGAAATAGGCAGTATGCGTATATGTTAAAGGAACCTGGATTCAGAAACTCATTCAGAAAATAGCAGTCTTTTGACATCGAGAGGCTTATCATGAAACATCTTCACCCTCTTGACAGATCTCGTCTCCCCTATTCAACACAGTGTCCACAAATAATTTTATACCGCCGATGGCTTAAATTCCAGGTGGGTAAACATGAAAATGTCAAGCGATGCAGATACGGAGAGGAAATGTGAAGCCAAGCTCATCTGTATACACTGTAAGTCTCCCAGCACCTAAAAGAGGCCTCTTGTCAAAGAGACATAAGAGTGTATCATGGGGTTTTTGCCCAGCATGCCTTGCGATCATGAGATTCGTCCGTGAGCGACATGAATATAGTACAACCGTTGGGTTGTGAGAATCGAAGAATCGCACCAAAGTGCCTTTTCTTAAATGAAACATATGCATGTATAGGGTCCTTAAATGCATTAAGATGTGCGAGACTGGCTGGGCTGGAAATTACTCATGCATTCTTGAGAGCACTTGGCTGTGACTACTGAAGCATTTATGCGACTTCACATCTCTCAAAGACGTCAAGCAGGGGCTCAATTCCTTCTGAAAGGAGTCCGAGATTCGAAAGGGGCAAATTCGCTGGTACTCTGCCTGTGCGGCTGTGAAAGACGTGCCAAGTACCGCGTCCATAAGTAAGCTTCTGAGCTGATGAGGTTCTGGCCAAGGGATAGGCCTTTCATAGAATCTTGAGAAAAACGGAGGCAGAGAGAGACGGAGATAGAGGGAGATTGAGGAGGATGGGTGGGAGGTTAACACGACCATGAGCTGATTCTCTTGGTTTTTTGGCAATCCATATCTGAAGACTTCTCAAAAATTTCGAAATTCTAAAAAGCTTCCAATTCTCTCTTGGCCGGTCAGTCAGGTTTTACTTTATCTTTGTTTGGGAAACACAAGATTTATTTTCTATTGTGTAAAGATGATTTTTAAAACTGGTATCTAAGCATGCATTTAATATAGCCCATATTTATCTGTATCTTCTGAATAATTTTTAAGATCACACACACTCACAAGATGATGCCTCAAGTCATACTATAGTGAAAAACATTATACTTAAATGTATTTGAAATACATCTATTTAATGTTGTACTACAATTACATTTTCATATTTTTGCACATTAATAAAAAACCCTGCAATTGTACCTTCAGTTTACTAAACGGGTATAAGTCTGCTAAATTGGGTCAACTATTTTTGTACTTAATGGACTTTAATTGTGAGGAAGTACAAATAAACATATACTTGGGTACACTTTAAATATTTAGCATTTAAAAGACAGATGTTATACAATAGATATATATCATTTTATGTTTATATCGGTCTAAAGTTATACATATGCTTTAGATTTGATTTCAGTATGAAATAAATTATTTTAAATCTATTACTTTTCTGGGCTGGCATTAGTTATTAGTCAAGGGGTCTTGATTTCAAACACTGCAGAAAGACTTATCTATGATATAGAAATCATAATACAGGCCTATCTGTAGAAATCTATGAGAGGAAAGCAAGTATGCAATTAATTATAATAAAATAAACAATTCTGCAAGTTTTACATTTTTCTTTCTCAATTGTAGCTTCTTTGACGACACCGGTGAAAACTGGGTGACTGGAAAGACTTCCAAGACAATCAGATTCAAGAAGCACAAGTAACTGTGGTAGAAATATACATAAATTGCTTAAAAAATGGACTATTAATTATATATAAATTAAATGGGATTTGCTCATGTAGTTTCTAATGAAAAAAAATGTAATGTGTAGTTTCATTTTTGTAATGGAATTCATAAATATTAAGTTTTTGCAAACATGAACTTTGGTTGAGCCACTTCTGCTGTTGTTGGATATTTCCACACTTTATAAATATATCAAGCAATAAAATAAAAAATAGAAAATTATAAAAAGCAAAAACTCACACACTTCAGAACTGTTAAAATAATGAATAGTCTGTCCTTTAATTTATTCACTTTTTGTTAGCTTTCTATTCAGTTTACTTTTTTCCATTTTTTTTCAACAGTTAAACATACCACTCAAAAAGATCTTGTGAATTAATTGGTTCTTTATTGTAGAGTGGTTAGCACATCAGGCTAATCGATTTAAGAGGAATTTGCAGATTGAAATTTATGGACACGGGTTCCGTTTTGATTAAACTCTTGCCGCAGCTGGTGGTGGCTCTCTCAGATAATTAATGGTCTAAAACAAAAGTATTGCGCTCTAATTCGGTGTGTTTCAAGAGCATTGTATGAGATGTGTCTTCGCGCTCGTCTATGTGTGCGTAGGTGTATGTACAGCTTGCTTAATGGCTGTGCTGAGGAAACGGAGGTAGTGCAGCGTGCACGGAGGGGAACATACAGTATAATTATAGTGCTAGTGGTCAGGCAATTGCCTCCGTAGGTGTAGTCAAGAGGAACTGATGATCACACCTTAGCATTATTCGTCTGCTTAGTAGGTACCTGGTTTCCGAACCTAAAATTCACTTTAATCTTCAGGGATTTGCTAAAGTTGCTTGAATATAGTTCTTTAATTTTGTGGCTGAAAATCAAAAGAACAATTCATCAAAAACAACAGCAAAACAACTTATCAAATCCTTATTATATTTTATCCTATATCTATTTTTATTCAAAAAGCTTATTTGTTTGCTGCTTATTAATAGTTAGTAAGGCAGTTGTTAAGTTTAGTTATTGGGTGGGACTAGGGATGCAGAATAAGGTCGTGGAATAAGACATTAATATGTGCATTAATAAATGGCTAATATTCTAGTAATATGCATGCTAATAAGCAACTAATAGGTATAAAATAAAGTGTTACCGATTTTCTTTCTCCTGTAGAACAGATATTTAGCAAAATGTTCATGCTGCTGTTGCATAATATAAAGCTGACTAATGAACAGAAATGTTCAGATCTTCATAAAAAAAAAAAAAAATTTTTTTTTTTTTTTTACGATAATGAATGAGTCCTTGTGGCTCTCAGAACTCATTCATGGCCATGCATTTTTAAATATGCTATGTCAAAACATGTCGCACCAGGTTGGACATAAATAATGCAAATCGTCTTTTTGCCAAATTAGGGTATGCACATATTGAATGTGCTCTACGGCAAAAGTAACGATTTTCAGTCTGTTTTTCACACAAAGCTATCATCCAACTTCAAAAGACTGAATATGTCTCATGCGTCTTGCATGATACTCTTATGCAGTTTTTTCCCCCATTTTCCCATCTTTTTGGAGTTGAGTGTCTGTTGGCTTGTATCGAAAAGAACATCCAGCCTAACATCTCAATTTGTCCTGCACGGAAGAAAGAAAATGTCCAGGTTTCAGGTGAGTAAATGCATGAACTATTCCTTTGAAAATGCTTTCACTGTTCAAATATAGTTATATAGGTGTCATTGGAGCATTACGAGAGATGTGAAATCCCGTACTCAATGCAAAGTAAATTGTGACGTTATGCAACATTTCAAAAACACCCCAGCAGTCAAACACGGAGAGGCCAACATCCTGCCTTGACTTTAAAAAGTAGCCAAGTTAGTATCATCAGAGGAGTCCATTATCTGCTCCATCTCTTGCTGCAAGGCATATTTAATTGAAAGGAAAAAGGCAGAGGAGGGAATGAGTCAGGTATTTTTCACTCTTTTTGCTCCTCCCTCCACACACACTCACTTTTCAATCTGTTTTCCCCTCAGCATCGTGAGCAGGGGATCACTTCGACGGTGAGATGTGGGTGGATGTGTCTGTGTTTGCGCTCACAGAGCCTGCGTGGTGTCACGGAGGTTTTGGAATCCGCCTCAGCGCTGGGGAGGGCTGGAAGAGATGGAGAGAGAGAGAGAGAGGAAAACATGCTGGCAGGCTCTTCACAGACAGCTGCAGACTAGTGGGCGACCCGGTGAGAGTGTCCTAAACCTGTGCCAACGGAAGGGAGAAAAAAAAAAAAAACAGGATGGTGAAACAGAGTAAAACTGATCTATGCACAGATGCACACTTCACTTCCTTTAAGGCTTCACGTCATATTAATTCTGCTTTTTACACTGTAAAACACATCGTTACATTTAGGGTACAAATAATGACATTTGTGTATATATAGAGATCGTGTTTTATATAGCTTGTGCAATATTTTGATATTTTAAGCAAAGTAGCCTGCTTGATACCTTTAAATGTTCTGATAACCACCGTAATAATTAGCATTAATATTCATTAAAAGTGTTTTTTTTTTCAGCGCCCGTGGCCATTAATCAATTAGAGATAGACACAGATGGTGCTCAAAACACAAAACCCCATCGATGTAACACACATGGCATTAAAATAACACAAACGTGAACATAAAAGAACCTTGATTTACGTAGCAGTGATTCTCAGGCTGCGGTACACATAATTGACAAAAGCACTAACACTGAATTGACTGATTGATTAATCAGTTGTTTGTGTTAACATTAACTGTGACAAAGTGTTTCTGTTCCCTCTCCGCACAGTTGGCTCATTTAGGTTAATTAAAAATTAGCAGGTTACTAAAAAAAATTGTGAAATACGAAAAAAAAAACCAACTGTCTGAACTGGTAAAACGGAAGATATTTTAAGTTTTTAGGCACAAACACACACACATTGGCTTGTCAAATCATTGCATTTGGTCCGAATGTAATGATAGGATGTCCTGCCTGCCTGTCAATTTATGCATTATACTTACTGCATGCAGCCAATAGCAAAAATTTGGGGCATGGCTACTGTTGCAGGCTGGAAAAAATGTTTAATCTAATTATTTACATAATTATATTTAAATATATTGTTGTGTTAAGTGAGAAACTATCAAGTAGACAATGCAAATTGTAGCTATTGAAATTTTTATTTGAATTACAATATATTACACATAAACATAAAGGCGTAAACGTTTCCTTTAATGTTTATTATTATTACTATTATTATTATTAAATAATACTCTAGATATGAAACTAAATCTGCCAGCAGGTGGTGGTAAATGTATTCATTTATTTCATTGAAAAGGCTGTCTTTATGAATGGGGCTTTGAATCATTGGTTCACATGATTTGTTCAAAACGCAGATTTATTCGGAAAATTCAAAATGAATATACTCTTTGCAAAATTTAGCAAAAACACATGATGTTTAAAATATAACACAATATCAACTTCTTATTTGCTTAACTGTTGTATAAAATCACATTTAAACTTGTGATATTAGGGACACAAACAGCAGACTTGTAATAACTCACGTCTCTCTCATGTGATATCGTGTGATATAAATATGAGACAAAAGCACATACAGTGGCATGTTTGGGCCATATGTTGAATTATAGGGCTTAACTGCATTATGGAGTTATAGCCCTCGATCATATTTGCCAACAGTGAGCTATATGAAATTCAAGATGCGTTAAAAAAAACTTTTGGTCGCAGGTGGTCCTAACTATTATGTACTTGCATAAAAAACACGTACAATGAACAAGAAAATAATGAACATCACTGATATACAGAATTGCTCTTTTTGATAAGCACATCCTGTATACACTGGCAACCAAGCGTGTGTTTGTTTGCCAATTCCAGCTTGATTCCTTAGGCCTAATTGAACAGCACAACAGCATGGAGGATGTTTAATGAACAATGAAATCAGGCCGTTACAATATGGCCATGATATAGAGGAGGCCATATTCTGCTGTATGTTTATATTATCGATATCGATTTCTAAATTTGTCCTAGGGCAGCAGAGATAGTAAATCACAGTGTGCCACAGGCGCAGCAATAGATCCGCTTCTCTCCGCCGCAGGTAGATGCATAGCAGCAGCGTGCCAGCGCAGAGGTGAAAGGATTGTTGACTGCATAAGCGAGCTCTCTGGCAAGAAGTCAAAGGCGTCTGTGGTTTAGCGGGCCTGCTGCCAGCCTGGCAAATGAATGCCTTATTCCCATGCATGCACCGCATTCAAATGCATTTGAGCCTCGCATATACCCTGAACACAATCCAGCCCCTTCTTTCATAGTGCTTCCTGTCTTCTCAAACCCTCTAATGCGCCATTGTGCCGAGCATAATGCCACCGACCGCTGACCAGACAGCGAGAGTGATTCCAGAAAATGCTATCACACCCTGATAAGCCATTCAGCTAAGAGTAGCCGGTCGTCAAATCGTTCCCAGGGGAGTCAATGGACACAAAAGTGACAATGCGGAGACTGGAGACTCGTACACAATCAGGAGAAGATAAAAAAAGCGGCCGCCTTTCATCCGGCTCTGAATATAGATGGGTAAAACAAGTGCACGCTATATTTGTGAGCCGGATATAAAGGGAGGCCGGAAATTTCATCTTTAGCTGACGGACAGGGAGCAAGCCGCTAGAAATGACCCGAGCCTCGTGCATAGGCACTTAGCCAATTTTAATTATGCATGCCGTGCGTCCACTGTCCAAATAACCCTGTGCGCTTGTTCCTTGTAAGTGTATCAAGCACTATTTACAGCCGTGGAGTAGGGCGGCCCTTAGGGAATGGGCTGTGGATGGCTGGAGTAACCTCAAAGTACACAAGTCAGGCATCGCACTCTGCCTCCATACTGCTGCAAATAAGAGCCCTCCATTCAGGAGTCTGGGGAGAAAAGAGGCATGTCACCGCTGGCAGAAGAGATGTAGCTCTTTTGTTGGGCTTTTAGAGTAGGTGGTGTGTTTATCTCAGCAGTCGGGACGAAAGCTGCCACTGTGAGGTCACGGTGCATGTTGTGTGAGTCTATGTATGTTTTCGAGACTTGTGCATGTGTACGTGTTTATACATACTTGAGTGTAAGCGAATGCAGTACTGTGGCCGGTCTACTTTGGAGTCGGTTTTCTCCTGAATAAAGCTGTATTGGAACTTTGCTGGCATCTGGTTGAGTCATGCAAGTGCTACATTTAAAGTTCCTTGGCCTTCTGGACAAGACTGCCGCTAGAAATAAAATCTGAAGATGTTTTCTCTGCTCGCAGATGTCCCACTCGCTGGCGTTGGGATGATGAATTTGTTCCTTTAGGGGCGTCTCATTTCTGAAATGCATGCAAATTTTGAGTTAGTAAACAAACAAAGAATAATAATAATAATTCATATTATTGTCGTCAGGGTTTCGGATAACCCTATTCATATTATGGTATATTGTTATTAAAAATAATAATATATTAAATAATAAAAAATACTACTTTCAAAATGTATAACTTTCTGATTTGTATTTACAACAACAACGATAATAATGTATTTATTTATTTTGTTATATTTTGGACAGAGAAGGACCACCACTTGTCTAGGTGCATTCAAGTGGGACTTAAATATGCAACGGAGGGTAGCTTCAGGTGCAGCTTCTGTGTCATATAGTCAGTGTTAGCAAAAAATGAGTGGTGCTTGCAAAGGCATTATTACAATTGCTCATACTTAGGGCTAGGGATTTGAACTCATTACATTTACATTTCATTTACATTTAGTCATTTAGCAGATGCTTTTATCCAAAGCAACTCACAAATGGGGAACAGCACAAGCAATCTATCATACAAGTGCAAGCAACTCTTATAGGTCCCACAATGGCAAGTTTCAAGAATAGTTCAGAAGTATAAATGCAGAAAAGGGAAAAAGATGACAGAGAGGAGGTGATTTTTAAATAGAATGTATTTATAGAAAGTGTGTTTGCTTGTGAATGCGGCTTAAGTTAAGTGCTTGAAGGTTTGGAAGCTCTACCAACTATGCTTTCTAGTAACCAGTTTCTAGAAACTGCGTTTTTTTTTGGTCTCAGGAGTTTACTTGTTCATTTTTTATTAAACAATGTCTCAACTGTGAAATGACTGCAAGCATAAGCTTTACCAATTTACCAAAGAGATGTGTACTTAACCGTCTCAAAGGAAGCACAGTCTGTGCCAACCTCGTCCAGAGTCACTGCATATTCAGATCTATGCAAATGCAACTCCTACGTAATGAACTGCTGTTACCTCAGACAGTGAACTCAGCATGTTTATGTAAATCATGGCGCATCACACACACCTCAAAAGACTGTAAGGTTTCTCTTAGACTAAAATGCAATTCTGAAAAAAATTCAAGGCTCTGTAGTCATGATTACCCGATGCCAGTGCCTTCCACTGGCTCGTGCTGTATGGTCTTGTTAGCAAAAGCCCCGATTTTTAATGCTGTTACCTTGTTCTTGCTGTGCTTTCACAATTCCGCTGATTTCCAGGAATGCTGCACCGCTAAAACTCACGGGGAACGTTACATATTCACCAACTTGCATTGCTTTGTAACATTTATGCAGGCTGTCACACTGATGCATTATTCACGAGACACTGAAATTTAGAAGGAGGAGCAAGACAAAACACTTATCAAAGATAATCCACCTTCACACTCTTAAGCAGGGGCGTAACACACTGCTGCCGTGTCTTCGTGCAGTAAGCACATGTGCACATGCATTTATATCTCACAATTCTGACTTCTTTTTGCAATTCTGAAAAAAAAAACTGATTTGTGAAATGTAATGAGTCAGTGAGTGTGTAGCTTGCAATTCAAATTAGTTTCGATTTTTTGGGGGAATTCTATGATTGAGTTTCTATGATTATACAAAAAAAAAAAAAAAACATTTCCACAAAATTGCATTACGAGAGTTAAACTCAAAATTTAGAGAAATGAATTTAGTTCGGAGACTTTTTACTTTTTAAAGCTTTACTTCAAGCTTTTTATTTCAACTCGAAGTTGTGACATTGTAAAATATAATTCTCATAAATCTAAATTTAGAATTGTGAGATATAAGCTCTCGATTCCAAGATGTTAACTCACAATTCTGAGAAGAAAAGGTAACTGATATTCCACATAAGGCTGAAAAAGCACAAATTTGAAAATAGATAGGATTAGAATTGTAGAATTGCAGTTGCGAATTATAAACTTTGAAACTTCAGTATACAGTATCTGACTTTTCTTCTCAGAAATGCAAGTTTAGATGAAGATTCCAGTAGTTATTTTATCCAAAAGTTGGAATTGTGAAATAATGCAATTTACTTTTTACATTTTTTATTTGCACATGAAACACTCACATAAACAGACTTAGACCACAGGCTAAGAAATGTACCATTCATTCATGGAATGTAATTTTGGGTCTCGTATTTTAAACATGGTAATCCTCTAAACATGGATTTGCATAATCCAATTTTGACAATAATACCAGAGAATTAACAAAAAGAAATAGAATAATAACAATTATATTTTGCTTTGCCATTCATATCGAAAGTCTCGTTTTCCAGTGGTGACGTATGGAAATATTAGCAATTGCCTTCCAAAAAAAAAAACATCATGGAGGGCCCATATGGCATGAAAATCTGTAATCAATGAGCACTTCACACCACTAACGGCAGTCATCCACATCTGCTGTGAAGGAAAAATGCTGAACCACTTAAACAAATGGCCTGCCATTGCTACTACGGCACTTAAATCATGCATTGTAAAAACCTGGACCTAATAGTGTCTCATCTTTCTGACATTGCCCAAACAAAAGGAGAACTGCTGCAGGCATCTGTCCATAGTCCAGATGTTAAGATGGATCTGCCATATTCAGGGGTGGCAGATGCTCCATTATATCGACTGCCACTAAACATTTCCTCTTCAGAATTATAACTAGCCTCCTCTTTCTCCTCGCCATCTAATAGGCTTAGCAAATAAATGAAGGATTTGAATAAATCACAACCAATAACTCACCTTCTACTCTCCCCAAAACCCATTTATGGACATTAGAGTCTGCTCTCTATAATATTGACAGCTACTTAAAATATTTAGCCTCAGTTTAGACAGCTCAGCGCAAACATAATAAAATCCCATATTCATGCTTCGTAGACTGATTGTAGGTGAATGGGCAATTTGCAGGGTGTCTATGTGCATCTTCCTCTCTCCGGATTGGCATCACGTTTAATCAGTCAGATTCATCCGTTTTGCCATTCTGCTTTGAAATACAGGCTCACCGAGATTTCCAATCAGTGCGACTCTGATTCAGGCCGAACAGCTACTGTGTAAAATGCCCATACCCTAAAATGCCTCCTCCTATCACTTGATTGTAAAATACATGTTTAATACATATTGAGAATTTTGAATAAAACCAGCGAGAAGCCCCTAGTGAAAATATATTCAAATGTTTTTGAAATGCATTTATTCAATGTTAAGTACAAGTATATGCGCAAAAGTTGTACTTTTGGTATACTGAACTGTTAAATTAGCATCATATACGTGGAAGTCCAACTCATATTAATGAAGGGTATTTGATTGTGCTAAAGTGGAATTATTGCAAATATACTGCAGGTACACGAATGCACATATTTGATCACAGCATGGTGGGGCCGAGTCCCAAAACACTCTTGTAGCCAATTGGCAGTGAGAGGTGTATGTTGTAATGATACAGAATAGACCTTTATCTCACTTCCTATATCTGGCAAGTGAAGCAATGTATAACCACTTTGGTCCCGTTGCAACACTAATGGAACTAATGGAAGAATCCACTCTTTCCTTTTTTTTCGCTGGTGTTACTGCAGCCTACCTGGCTGATTTTATTATTATTATTATTTATTACAACATGCTAAAACATTACATGGGAACATGTTTACTTGGAGCATGCATGTCGAAACTGAGGGTGTTTAGGCCTACGTCTCATATCACCTGCTGACATGTTCCTATTAATATATTTCCCTTCCAAGTGTGTCATCTAAATAAATAAAGCTATTTCCCACTTACCTGCCGCAGTCAAGTTCATCTATTTATTAACATTTTTCTGTTACTGACTTATTTCATGCTTACTTATTTTAAATGCATTTAATAGATAAACACCCTTACAAACATTTACCTTGGTTTTGCTATAGTAAATATGCCTTTTTTTTAAATTGATTTCCAGTTTTATTGCCACAGTTTTACTACACATGCCATGGTTAATTTTCATAAGAGCAGTATTAAAAATAGATAAATGAACGCTGGGACCTTGCCTTAAAGAATTTAACAATGTTGAACATTTTGGCTAATTAACCGTGTGGCTGTAAAAATTAAGTTCGAGAATTTTGGCATAAACATCATCTACAGTGCAATTGAATAGTGACTAAAATGTAATACAAAAGAATGAAAGCATATTCATTCTGACCTTATTTTTCAGGTCTCCCACACAATGCAGCACTGACGCAGTGTGCTGAACTCTGTAACGGTGGACTACAAATTTCGTAGAGTTTAGAAGATGCTGTGCACAATAATCATCATGCAGATGCTCATTTTAACAGGCTTTTATTCAACTAGGTGATCAGGGCGTATTGAACATATGCATAACCCAATAACCGGAAGAAACGATACATTGCTTTGACGGGCACTTCCGGCGATTGGTTCTGCTGTGATTAAGGTCCATTGAAGTGGACAGGACGGATATTAGCAGAACGACTATAGATATAGAGATGGCAGATAAAATAAAAATGGGAAAATACCAGAGAAACAAAACCTTTAACGTTAAAAGAAAGGTTACAATCAGGAAGGACTCGAGTAAATATCAGAGCAGCTTTCTAGTGCTAGACATGGAGAACTCAAGGAGCAGGAAGGCCGGGAATCGGACGTTGTATTGTTTTTTTTCTTTTTGATAGTATGTTGATTTTGCTTTGTTTAAATTTTTTGGTTGAATGTTCTTTTGTGTCATCTTCTTTTGTTTCCGTGATCTTCGTTGCCATGGTTGTGTACTGACGCGGGCCGGAAATTTCAAAATGTTTGTGTTGTCGCTTTCAAATGTCAATTTTTCAAATTGCTTAGTGCACCTTTTAATATCTTGCATTTAAATATATTATTGAAGAATCGCACAATCCACATCAGTAGTGACAATTAGGTACATTTTAGGATTAATAAAAAGAAATGTGCATTGTGCAAAGTTTAATTATCATTTTTATGTTAGTAAACATGTAATATACATTTTTTAACTTTACATAGTATGAAATAAATGAACTTTTTTACTTACTTTACTAAGAGCATCTTCGGTTAATAGGCATATATTAACTGAATTGATATTTCAGTGATGAAACAAATATCAGTTCCGTTAATGTATCTTGCTTATGCATTCTTTTACCAAACAAAAACACTACACAAGCTATTCTGGCATAGATTTACGAATTCAGAACATATTGTCCAAGATGTAGATGAATTTGTTTCTTCATTGGAACAGATTTGTAGAAGTTTGTCATCACTTTCTTCACTGGAGTGAATGGGTGCTGTAAGAAAGGGAGTCCAAACATAAAAATATCAAAGGGTAATCTTAAGATTACTTTTTGTACATTTCTAAGACTTGAATTTAATTAAAACTTTAAATTGCTGCTTCCTTAAACTTTAAAGTTATAGCTTTTGGCCAAGTCAGTTATCTACAATAACACTTTGTTCGTATGGATCAGGGGGAAAATATTCAGAAAGCAAGCACTGTTTACCAATGAAAACACTTCTTACAAACATTCTGTTTATTTGGATGTAAGAGAACAACATATGTTTGTTTTTGTTTGTTTAGTTTTTTTTTCTCACTGGAGGACATACTATTGGATTATGGACTTTTTGGCAAGAAGCTACAGTTCTGTTTTAACAAAGAATCAAACTCATCTTCATCTTGGCCTGAGTGTGAATAATTAAGATTGTCTGAACAGATACTTAAAACGTACTTTAATTTACTGAAAAAACGCTTTCCTTCCTGTTCCGGTAAGGTTCGTTTATGGTACTGTTTAGATACTGGAATCATTAAAAGGAAGCAGGGCTATAGGCCAGGACACGCCAAGCCGACGCCAATCAACTAGCGCCAACCAAAGCTGATGGTGTTGCCAGCATCAAGCCAAAAAAACTGCACTTGAACACACCACAAAGACTACAGTCGACGGCAAACTAAACACGTGCGTTCTGCTCCTGGTTAGCTGTCTATATCACCAGCTATCAATAGTATATATTTAACAATCAAATAGAGAAACCGGAAGAAACATATATGAGAAAAACCTAAACAAAGCACTTTATAAAGTTTATAACTTTCTTAATTTCATGCGACTCACGATGTTACGATAATATTCACATATTGGAACGCTTAGGTAAGAAAAATCATGTAACATTAAAAAGTCTTCTTTTATTATTCTTTTTCATCACTTTCGTTTCAATTTTCCGGCACTGACTCATTTGCATCCAATCAGATTTCTCACGTCCCCTAATGCCGATTGAACAAACTGAATCAGGCCGACATGAGCCTGATGAATGGACCGCTCCCGACTGTCGCCTGCCGACCTTTGACCTTGATGTGTCCCTTAAGACCAGAATCATTAAAAATGATTCCTATCGCACCAGTATATGGTAATCCAGTCTTGCTCATTGGCAAGATTTACTAGCATTTAACAATATCCAATTAGTTTACACTTACTAGCACGGGGACCAGAAGGCATCTAGCAAATAAAGCTCTCCCTTTCATTATTAATCAGCTGGAAATCATTAGCACAGATACAAATTACAGGTCTGATAACCCTCGTAACAGAAACATAGCTTCATCTGTTGATTTGTGAAAGCAAATATACATTTAAATAAGGCGAAAACGGGCTTGACTCAAGACGCTTCTTAATTTATGGTAAACATAGGCTTTGCGACATTTGCAGTTTTGCATAAAACTTTACCGAGGGATCAATCCGCACCCCTTGTCTTACCCCCGATTGACTGCTACCTACAACAGGAATAGCGAGCATTTAACCTCACCACGTCACATCAGCCTGCCCACTCTAATGAGCAGTCAGCGCTGACAGCCCCAGCCCTGCAGCTGTGCGGACCGGCGATCCTCAGCAGGCACAAACACACACACAAAAGCCCGGCCACTCTGTGGGTAATGCACCAGATCACCAGCACCTCTCTACAGATGGATGCCCACTCAGTGCCTGCGCGCTTCTTTGTGAGTGCTGCAGAGAGCTGGGGAACTTCAGCCTCCACAATGCATCCATCCTGTGCCAGACACTTAGGCAGCAGCCCACAGCTCCCTCCTGCCCCCTTCTTCAAGTACTACCTCCAGAGAGTCGAGGTTGCAACGTATGAAGAATGGCTGTCAATCGTACCTCAAAAGGTTTACCAACCTTAAATTGTAACCGAGTGCGTTTGGAGGACTGGTGGATATGTGCTGCTCCCGAGAGTGCAGGAAGTCAATATGCAACGATGCCAGCCTTATTTCTTTTTTTTTTATACATTTTGTTTTACCCCATTCCAACTGCGATATTGTATTGGGAGGTTTCTGCCAATACGTGTGGACACTGGATGGGAGTTTAAGGAGTTTATTTGCGATTCCTCTTAATGGTTCTATTTCAACATTGGCTCCATTTATTTACTTATATTCCAGTATAGCGCTTCAAATGGCAATTCTTATTCGCATTCACTGCCTTCAGTGATCAGTCAAGATTTAATAGAACAACATGATATAATAGAAACACATTAAATGGAAATATGTGCGTTTGAACCATTTTAAAGACGTTTTGTGCAGATCAACATAACAGCAAAATCTGCTAATTCATTCATTCATACAATTGATCTATTTTTAACTGAACGTCGTGACATTAACCAGTCAGGTGCACTGTATCACAAGCGTCACGAGCATTGAGTACGACATAGCCTAACAATTCACGACGGAAGTAATTCATTTTAGATTCGGTAACCGAGTCAGATTAATTCAATAACCGCCCTGATTGAGTCACGGGCATTTTTGAATCACCAAAAGAACCAGCTCACACGAATCGTTTAGTCGATAATTGAACAAGACCGTTTCCCAAGAGTCGTTCGCTTGGCGATTGCGCTGCGCTGTTTTTGATGAACTAACTAAGAAACAGCCCTTATTCGTTGCGAAATCGAGCGATGCTTGTCGCGCTGTATCTCTTTAGAGTTACCGCCGCTGAAACACGGTGCGTATTTTAGTAAGGTGCTTAATACATTGCAATCGTGAACCGGCTGTCTGTAAAAATAACCCGGTACCTGAATTTTCAGCGCGTTCCCAGTAGCATGCACAACATACGTTGTTGCAGCTTTAACTTTGCAAAAGAATAAAACAGGTTAATTATTCATCCCTCGATCGGCAGCTTGAACACAATTGGTATTGTTTACCAAAGGTATGCTCCTCCCGCGCTGCTTAAAGTAGATTTACAAATTCTAAAATAACTCGTAAGTTCGCACGCTTGCCGCGTATGGTGTGTTAACATCTCACATTTCGAGCTAAACAGTTCTCTCACGTGGCACACAGCCCTCTTCAGCGTCGAACCCAGCACCATTTATAGCCTCGCAGTAACCCACAATCTTATTATGAGATTTAACTTTGCCCCAACTGGACTTGTGGATGAGCAGTGCTCTAGTCCCGCTCCTCAACTCAACTAATAAATGACTGGAAATAGTTATAAGGCGCCGTCGCTCGCGTTATGACAGACAAAACTACTCTGCCATGTCTCTGTCTGTGCGGAATACATAAAGGCTCTGCCTTGAATTAATCACTCGCTCTTTAATGGATCTTTGAGGATCGCGCTTGACGCAGTGAGGAGCTGCAGCTCTTTGTATTCCGAGGCCAAGAGGAACCGTGCGTGCGTGCGTGTGTGTGTGTGTGTGTGTGCGTGATTTTTTTTTTACCCTCCGTCCGATATCTACTGCCTCTTAGAAAATGTCAAGGGGGTACATGGTGACATAGGGACCCCGGTTTGGTTACGGAGAGACTCTTTCTTCGCTCTGCGAAAGAGGTAAGTGAGAAATGCTTTGGAATGTCGCATCCACGTCGCTTCTAACGTCGGTTTTGTCGGAGCAGAAATGAAAGGAGCGCAAGTGTAGTCCGAGACATGTAAGTTATCCATGTGGCTTTTGTACGTCCGCGTATTTGCAACAAATGCTTCGGCGTGACTTGTCTAACTTATAAATGCGTCGTCTGATGCGCTGAGTTTGACAGCGAAACCTAAACGAGCATTAATTCGCTTTGTTTCGCACTGAGGCGTGAGCGTACGTCGGCGTACACGCGAGTTGTGAGCGCGTTTCTTTTGGAAGCGATTGATATTCTGCGTGGAATTATTTGACGAATACTGGCGTGACGCGTTTGTGCGGTAATGTATGGGATTCTAAGCTACATTCAGCGAGGGAACACTTCATGCCTGTTAGTTTAGGGCTTGTTGAACTCCAAAGCGTCTCACTTAGAGATGTTACAGGCTCTAACATCTCCAGAACGTCGCCAAACGTTTCAGGACCGCGGACAGCAGACAGGTTTGGTTTGCCGCTAGAGTTCGCCTTAAGCCGTAAAAATAACAACCGATCGCCCCTTTCGGACCTCGGGCGGTAGATTTCAGTGAATCGCGTGAGCGCGAGCTGTACGTGGCAAATACGCTTATAGTATCTTACGGTGTCCGTTTATGCCGACGGAGCTCTTAAAGTTTTCCAGTCTATTTCAACAACGAACGGGCGCTGCTTACTGTATATAAAACGCAGGTCGTTTATTACCGGTGGTGTGCAGTGTTGAAGGAGATCAGTGCAGAAGAGTGTCTCTCTCACGTGTGAGCTGCACATTAGAATTGCCAAATTAAATTATTACATTATCTCTGGAAGTCTGATAAATTATTCAGGGACATAATAATTGAGTTAAGATTGAACGCGTGACGTAGACATACAGTGGACAATGTCTTTATTTCATGAATACCTGGACCAGCTTGAGCAAGTTAAAGAGCTTTAAAAGAGGAGAGATGAAAAATGAATAAACCGGCTCCTTTTAACGGGACTTGGATTCAGTGCAAATGCCCAGTTATCTGTGAAATGTAAGTGCTGCATGCTTTAAACTGTGAAATCCGAGCATCCAAATGGATATGCAATTGATTTTCCTCACCTCGACTGACATAACTGTACAGTTTAACTTTGGGACTCACCCACCGAAAGACACTAATCGTATTAGGTCATCTGAGTAACACAGTTCACATTGTAGGAAAAGAGCTTCGTCCATCATGCTGCTGTCAGAACATTGTATTCCAGTAAGAACTGGATCAGCAACGGAGGGACGGTGTCTTACACTGCAAGTAAACAAGTCTAAAGGAACTAAATCATTTTGGACTTAATAACAAGTTGAAAAATGTTGTTAAAGCCTTAATAATGAATGCTATTCATCTACACAGACTTTTAGCCATCCCCAGGGCATTAAAAAAAGCTATATTTTGGAAACAATATTCAATAACTTTCAGGGAACCCTGATTAAAAACCTTGAATCAGAATAAACTTGATCATTATTATATTGTTAATTCAGGTTTTAGTGCCTGTGCAGTACGTGTCATTTCTGAAAGTTCATTCAGTAGAAGATATACAGTAGCTGTACAACCTGTATATAGTTGAATGAGTGACTGAAATCTACTATAAGCTACACACAGTATGAGAATCTCCTCGCTTTAATCATTTAAAAAACCAAAAAAAACAAGGCAAATCATTCTTGACTTTCATCAGGAGGATTTACTCAAGAGCTGTGCTTAAGCATAACCTAAAATTCAACAACGAGTTATACTGGTTCAAAAACTAAAACATCATTTGTTAGATGCGTACATCTGTCCCCTCTCTCTCTCTCTCTCTCTCCGTCTCTCTTATCTTGATTATGCAGCTTGAAGATTGAGTCAGCTGTTTTGTATGCAAGGTGTCTGAGCCAGGCTCTTTGTGGAGGAGAGAGCAATCGTGCTGCGGATACAGAGAAAGAGAGGGAGAGAGATGGATAGACATACAGATAGACAGACGTAGAGGAAGATGGCAAGATGAGGGTGAAAAGACGGCACGTCTGTATGTGCAGTGTTGGAAAAGCAACGCTCATATTAATATCATATTATCTAGCTTTATAAAAAGCATCCTTTATGCCTGCAGCACTCATAAGGCATAATGAATGATAAATTATGTAGCCACCCAATGTGCTCACTTAATACATAGACTCATAAACACAAGTGCAATTGTTGCTGATATGTGAGGTAGCAGGCTTTTACGGCACCACTGAGTGTGTTGATAATGAATAAGAACAGTTCAGAACCGATCATTGGAAAACGAGCACTGTGATCCAGTAAACCACAGAGGAAAAGGAAAGAAAAGACTTACATAGGTGAAGCAGAAGCAGATGTTATAGCTTTGTTATTTTTGTGTAATTATTATTGAAAATTATTATTATTTTTTGCTATTGCTATGTGTACTCGCACATATATAAATATGCATGTGTGTACACACACGTACAATAGTGATTACATGAACATTGTTGTTAATAATCTATCTATCTACATATATATATATATATATATATATATATATATATATATATATATATATATATATATGTTATATGTTGTGTGTGTAATCTAATAACATAAATATATACATTCAGAATATATACTGAATGTGTTTGTATTTATATATATATATATATATATGTGTGTGTGTGTGTGTGTGTGTGTGTGTGTAAATAAACACAGTAAACAAAACATTTACTTTGAATGTGGTTAATCACAATCATTTGACAACACTATATATATATATATATATATATATATATATATATATATATATATATATATATATATATACACATATACGCTTTGTATATATATATTCTTAAAGGTATGCGTCAAAATAGTTGTAGACATGCCACATTTCATAGGATACCAGTTCTGTGGCTGTGTTTTAGGAAATGTACAGGTAAGCGCTTACTCCTAGCTGATATAATACATAAAAATGCATTTCTACAATACCAAAAAAGCAAACTGATGTATTGGTATGATGCAGGGATGTGATATGACTAGATGAGACTGGAAGGACCCTATTTTTATTCATATGCCAGTATCCTAGAAGTGAAGCGGCAGAGGTTGAATAGAGAAGGAGGGGTTGTCCGTGGTCCTGAACACCCTTGAGAGGCTGTTGGACTGAAGTGGCATATTGGGCTTTGATTCGTTGTGATATGAAGTATGTACTTTTGAAAGATGTTTCTTGTTTACACATTGAGACGGCAGCCTTTTGATTTTAAATTGATGGAGATGTTGTAAGCCTGTGGCAATGTCCCTTTGCGCTTCAATGCACATTAGCAGCTAGATATGTCTTGTAGCAAACAAAGGTTTTTACTATACCTGAATGCTCGAGGGCCTTCGATAAAGTGACATGGAGATTCAAGGACTCGGCCGGTTTTTGAGGTTCTCTTTTACTCTTCTTATCCCGAACACAAAACCTTTTGGCAGGAACGCATTGGCGTGTTGGGAGGGACTGACTGGAAGCTGACAGCATGTGTTAAGCCTTGGGACAGCTTGAAATTGACAAGCAATTAAAATCTGAAGCAAATGTTCAGAAAGGGGAAAATGGAGGTTTCAGTGAGCATCCAGGGGCCTCAACAGTGTGTTAAATAAGTGACTGGAACTTGCAGATAAGGCTGAAATTAGAAAACCGATGTCCTTACAGCCTTTGCCCTTGAGTGCTGTTTTATTTCAATTTAGCAAAGCAAAGATTGCACAGTTGTTGCGATTGTATCTCTTGGAAAGCACACAAATGGCATTAACAGCTTCACCTTGAATCAGCAGCTTGTGTGAGTCATTAACCGCGTGGCTAGCGATTACCTAGCGGTATGGCCCATTCTAACCCCACAAGCGCCGTGGCGGAGTTTGCTTTGGAGATTGGAACTACACCGCTGCAGATGTCACTGTCAGTCGCAGCTGTATTGAGCACAAATAATGCCCTCGCATCTAAAAGAGTAAGATAACATTGATTAAGTGTTCTGGACAGTATGTGCAGATTCTGTTTTTTAATGTCCATAATCTTCACAGCATGACCCGGTTGCTTTTAAGTCAACGCACTATTTGAAGTAATAAAAAACTCAAAATAGACTTTTTTCTTTTAATCCAGTCAGCTCCTGGTGGACAAAATCAAAACAGAGCCCTCTCTAATTTTTTTCCCCACGCGAGAAGCCATTTCATGCAAATATATGTTACAAGAAAAGGCAATCGTAAGTTCCTTTTCATCTTGACTTTAATATAAATAAATCCATTAAGTAACTTTAATAGAACTAAATCATATAGACATAGACATAATTACATTTTCTTCTGTGAAGAGCATGTTTTAAATAAAAAATTCACTTAAAATTCATTTTGCTGTTTTATTTATTTTTTGTAAATATTTTTTGTGTTATTTTGTCATTTATTGTTATGCATTGCAATACGATACAGTATTTATTTATTTATTTATTATTTCATGTGGGGCAACCTATATGTAAAATAATTGGCCAATAAAACATAAGTAGTACATATTGAAACGTTTAAATGTTATATAAATATCCATATGAAATGACTGTGTAGTTTGGTACCGGCACTCTTATGGGCAAATCCTTCAGTGATCAGGTTCCACATTCGAGAGCATAAGGGATATTGAACATTACCCCTCTTTCGTCTTCGTCATCCCTCCTACGAAGTAATTAGAGATCGGGATACAGAGTAGCATGGCTGTATACCTGCAGGCCTGCACCCTGACTTGATGAATATCCTATGCATGAGAATCCATTAAAGCTGGTGATACATAACAGGTTTGTCAATGCTCACTTCAGAGGTTCTTTTATTGATTGAGTTTTTGAGCAGGCAGCCACTCTCCTCAAAGAGTTCTCTCTCTCTCTCTCTCTTTCTCTCTCTCTCTCTCTCTCTCTCTCTCTCATCCTCTCATGTGTGCATTTAGTGCAGATATCAATCAGAATGCAGTGCTTTTAGGGGTTACGAGGTCAGCATAATCATAAACCGTGATAAAATGTGAGGCTCATGTGACGTAAAACAAAGACTAGGACAAGTTGTGCTTTTGAGAACCGATTCAAATGAAAGGAAAACGATTTGAGCGAAGCTTGTCGTGTGCTGGTCAAATGTTTAAAAAATTTTTTAACGAAACTATTAAGCAATGATTCTTAAATCCTATTAGCACGGCGGCAAGATTTTCGTCAGGGTGACATCATAGTGTCATTGTATTTAACAGGATCAATATTCTTGATCACTCTGCATGTCAAGCGAGAGCTGACTCTTGCATATACTTCACACACACACGCACACACTGTAAAATTGCTTCCTATTGAATGAAATGTCCATATTGCAATCACTGTAATTAGTTCACATGGGAAATACAAGGCCTGTGCAATGATTCTGTTCCAAAGCCAAAATAATACTTGTTGGGCAGCAATCCACATACACTGCGTAAGTGTCTTTCAGGGTGGATTCTCAATATAAAGACTGAGACCAGTAGTTCCATGTGCAATGCTTAATAAGGCTTTCGGCTGGAAGAAAGCTGGTCCCTTGCTGTGAAATACAAGAGCACTAATACTCTTTCTGTTTCCACATTTTATCAAATCTTTCCATAACTCAACTGCATGCTGGTTCTGTGAGAGAATATAGTGGTCAAATATGTATTTAAAAATAAAGTGTAAATATATACAGTACAAATAAGGTGCGTATTTTAAACATGGTAACACTTATTCACTATGAGCTACGAATGAATGACTTTTCCCTCGATACATTTCTAATTTGCTGCTTATTAATATTAAGGCAGTTGTTAAGTAGGATTAGGGATGTACTGTAGAATATGGTCATGTAGAAAAAGGTATTAATGTGTGCCTAATTACTACTAATAAATTACTAATATTCTAGTAAAATGCATGCTAACTAGTTAAGCAACTAGTTAAGAGACAGATAAAGTTAAGATTAAGTTTTACCATAATTTCTAATTATAATAATGGCAATAATTATAACAGCTTTGATGTTGATAGGAAGCTCCAATCCAATTTTTTTTTATCAAAGTAATTAATTTTGAATAACAGAGAATTGTACATATCAGAGTGATTGCTACAAAGTTTTTAGTAATCAAATTCCCTATTGTGAAAAACTACACGACCCATAATCCTAAGCAGAGAACCTCCTTTGATTCACCAATCAGGGAAGCCGTTGCTACCAAACAGCTTAGCAGTGGGCATCCAGTTTAGTAAAGCAGATTGTTTATTAGCTGCATATGTCATTGCCCTGTAAAAACGCTATTTACACCACGTACCTTCTTTCAAATAGTTTTTTTTCAAATGAAAGTTTATAATGTCATGACTCATCACACAGCTGGTTGGTTTAGTTCATGACTAGAGCTGTGTATTAAGCAATAGTTTTAAATCTCTGTGGAGAAAACAAATGCGTCAGATACTTCTAGAACCAAGACGGCTGTTGCGCTGGAAACGGTTTGTATGTCACGTATCAAGATTTGACTTATTGCCTAGTGGGACAGAATAGGATGTGATATTAGAAACGTGTCGTGAAGGAAACTGTAGAAATAAATTGAGAAACAGGTGCGGGTACATGGAAACAGCCAAACTACCATCTGGTAGAGACTGCTTCTGGCCTCTGGAAGAAAAAAAAAAAAAACCAAACCTTAAACTGTCTCATACTTGCAGAACTGATTAATGTCTTCATCTGCTCACCGAAGACAATTCAAACAGATTGGGATATTCTGAAAAACTGACAAAAATCAGAGGATGTCTCTGAGGAAATGAAATGGGAAACAAAGGTGATATCATTCATCGCGTGGCGCTTTACATATGGCTGTAGAGGAGGAAAAAGCTGCGAAAGCAAACACCACGTCTGTCTTTGTGTCAAGTGTGTCACTGTTTACCCTCTCCTGGGGAAAAGCTCATTTATAATCTGACTGTGTGGCTTGTTCATCACAGTAAATAATACTTCATGCCCACATGACAATTCAAACAGTCCACTCTTCCAGTTTCCATTGGCCCCACATCAGTCCCCCAATTGAATCTGCCGTGCAATTTATCCACGTGTAGAGCCGTATCACATACTGAGAGAGCACCTTCTTTTATTTCTGACAGACTTATCTTGTTCGTGGTGAGAAGTGTACGGTAGAATATTTTTCTCTGACAACATCACAAAGAATAGAGTCGGGCAGGTCGCCAGTCCTTATTCAAGCACGCCGGTAGTGTGAACTGTGCACTTTCCAAACAGCGACATTTAACAGCAGATATCAAATATTTTCCATCCCTTTGAGACATCATGTTGTGTTCTTTTGTCAGCTGACATCGGGGCATTTACACAAAACTTGAACTGCAATTACTAAGATGGTGGCAGATGAATAAATGTGTAATGTTGTTCAGCTGGATGAATATGTGGGTCTTATTCACAGATACATTTGAATACAAGTCTTATATGCGACAAAATAAATTCACCTCTTTACCGACTAGTATTTTTGTTGTTGTTCTGTTCATAAAAGTACCACTTTTTCTATATTAAAAAATGATATCTGTATCTTTTTTTTCCAAAAATGAAATAATGATTACATTACTTGTTCCAGCATATGAAATCGAAAGGGATAGTGCAATCAAAAATGAGAAATCTCAAAAAAATCACCCTCATTTTTTAAATGACAGACCCACGTTCCTCATGTAACTTGTCAATGGTACTTCATAAAAAAGAAGAAGAAGAAGAAGAAACATTAAGAACAGCATCAGCACTGTTGGAATGCTTAGAATTTGAGGAAACATTTTCAATTAGACGCTTCAACCATCTGTCCATTTCCTGGTTCAGTGAAATAGCTTTGATATTCAACAGAGAGGAACAATTTCAATGGAGACTGTAGAGTTATCTAGCAGACATCTGGAGTATTTTTAAGCTGCATATGACTAGGTGATCAATAAGGACCTGTTAATACAGCTTATGTCAACTGAAAGCACCAGGACACGATTTCTACGACTATAATGTGCAACACCAACTCTGTGTTTTTTTTTTTTTTAAGGACTAATATGGTTGTTCAAAGTTCAGAAGATAATTAATTAAAATGTCTTTTAAATTCTATTGACTGCAGATTGCACCAGCTGCCAAGATGGGTTTTAATGCATCAGATTTTAAGGGCCTCTAAGCTTTTTTGCCATGATGGACCATAAATTTCACTTTTGGCTGGCACAGACATTGTACTTACCTCACAGCAAGCATCTGTCCATAATTAGGGGCTGGGGATTGTTTTCTATCATTTATCTGATGCCTACTTAAGAGGTCATATGATTAAAGACCATTACTTTCATTAGAAATCTTTGGGAAATCAACTGATATTCTCTCAGAGTGCAGAGAAAAAGAGCACAGTTACCATAGAAACTGTCTCTGAAGTTGCCGGAAAACATACAGTACTAGCATCTACTTATTAAAAATGTGCCAATATTCACACAGTTTGTTGGCTACGCTGTATGCTAATGTTCCAATTAGACTCTCTCACCACATAGTGGATAGGACCTCTGTTTGCTCAGACCTCCATTAACGTTAATTTTATTCATTCAAGGTTCACGTGCACCTGGATATGACTACATTATTCTTGAAAGATTTAAGCTCCATATTGGGTCAGTAATGAGCTGGTGGCTTGATGTAAGCCTGCTGGTGTGACAATCTGCTTCAGTATCACATCCAGATTTTTACAGACACTCAGGGACTCTTGAATTGGAGGCAGACATCTTAATTGCATTAATGATTGGGTCATTTAGTAAGCACAGACTTTATTGGAGAGTCCATCCAAAGACGTCCCAGAGGAAGATGTAATTGCTCACTGGCTGCTCCGTCATAACTCAAGAGACTTAAAGTTCGGATTTCGATATATATACCTTTATTTGACTTTAGAGGATGAACAGAGGTCTTAAGGCTTTGGATCAACATGAGTGTGAGCTTGATACAATACTTCAGTTTCCCATCAGTCTGTAGTCATTATTATCTGATTCTTCTTTTCATGATGGGCCATGCATTTTCAATAGGAGACATGTGTCCAGGCCCAGGCAGTCAAATCCATATGTGTCTATGAAACCACGCTGCTGTAGCACATGCAGAATGAGACCTGTCATTGTCTTCCATCTAATAACCGTGGACTTCCTATGACAGATGTCATCTTGATGGCAATATGTGTCTCTATACAATCCCAATATATGCCTCCATGTCAATGGTACTTTCGCACATATGCCAGTCATCCATGGCGTTTGCTCTGATGCACCCATATATCATGACAGACGTTTGCTTTTGCATCTGTTCCTGGCGAAAGTGATCTTTGGTCTGTTTGTTGATGTTCGTTTTCCCCCAAAACTACGTAAAATGTTAACTCATCTGATCGAAGCGCACATTTCCACCAGCTTTTTGACTATTTTAGATTCAGGTTGTATTTGTTAATGCAGTAACAGACTGTTAAATGACTGGTTTTCTGAAGTACTCTTGAGCACATGTGGCTATATTTAACACCACAGCATGATGGTTTCTTATGCAGTGCCATATGAGGGCTCAAAGGTCATGCACAATCAGGTTTCTCTGCCTTGCTTTATGTACTGTGATTCCTCTGGATTCCATCTTTTCTCAACATTATATATGGAAGTTGGTGAATGACCTTAATTCTTTTTGATTGTGAATTAAGGAATCTATCTATCTATCTATCTATCTATCTATCTATCTATCTATCTATCTATCTATCTATCTATCTATCTATCTATCTATCCTCCTGATTTAAAATATACACATGTATTGCAATTTTGGTCATCACAATTGTCTCATATTATCCCCAGGCCATCTTTGTTGTTAAGCTCTGAGAAACAAATGAGGCGCATTTGATAGAGTAAGAGTATAGCACTACAAAATGAAGCAGATAACACAGCTCAGATAATTTGATCTTGGAAGAATTTGATAAAAGATGCTGTAGTTTATATCTCGGCAAATCTAATCACGGTGACATTGTTGCTATCTCTTTTGAAACTCCAGAGGAGACCTACGTGAGAAAAATCAGGAGAAAAATCTTACAAGAGGAAGGCTTGAGCATTTCTTCTCGATTTAATCTCATTGTTGTCTAGCAGAAACAATTGGGGTATTAAAGAGGTCTCGCTGGTGATTTTTCTTTCCTGTGGTCTTTTCTTAGACCCGTTTAGGGGGAAAAGGTGAAAAAGAACAGCAGAAAGCTACAGATTATTTTGCAGCCTTTTAAAAAGTGTTTGTGTTTGTCACTTGTTGTTTTGCCTTGAGTGGTCCCAGCCATGTAGACCTCTGCCTAGTCATTTCCGTAAAAGCGGCCAATCCGACGATGATGGATTGCAGCCTAATGAAGGTGGACGTAGCATTGGGCTTTCAGGGCAACAACTTCACACAGCACCACCTACTGAATTAAATCAATTTAGTCTCAGTATATTTGTGTGCCCTTAGCAATAAATTCGACCTCACTGCATGCCAAGCTTAAAGAAAGCCTTTTTACGGCATCCCAATTCAGATTACACTGTGACATTCATTCAACCGTCTTTTCTTCCCCCGTCTGTTCACATGCTTAGCCAAAGTCCAGGTGGATTTCAGTAATTACGTTGGCATGCCGCAAAATGATCAAAACCCATCCCTCGTTTTCGTGTCAAAACGTTCTCGCCAAATGAGGCGATAATACGCGAGTCCTTCACGGCAGCATTGCTCATGTTGTATGAAGATGATTTGCAGGCCTGCGGTTTTAATGATTATCATCCAGGCCCGACAGCTGGTAGAAACAGAGGTGCCTCCCCAGCTGCAGCGCATGAGACTGATGCTCCACCTGTTGTCTCCTTACCCACATGCCCTCTGCTTCTCATTAAACAGCGCCGGCTTTCTGAGCCAATCAGAATGACCCGCTGATTACCTATTGTGAAGGCGGGAAAAGATTAGAAGGGAGAGAGAGATGCTGTAGATACACAGAGAAAGAGAGAGAGTGGGAAAAGCACTTTCTCACCATGGGATTGGAGATTGCAATGCGCGTGAGGTGTTATCCTGAAGATAAATATGGATATTCACGGAAGCACTGCGTGCCAATTACAGCTTCTCACTTCAGTGCTGGACCACCTGAGCCAGAAAGCAGTAAGAGAGTTAAAGACGTGAAAACATCTCCTCTGGGCTCTGCTTGAGTAGAAAAGCAGGGAAAAGTAGGACGTGATCAGGCCGTGCTGTGGGTATTTACTTCCACCTGATCCCTATCGCTTTTACAGAGCCGTGGAGGAAGTGTACATGCTGTTACAACATCCTGTAGATTTAAAGCTGTGCAGAGAGGCACGCTCTAGTATTATAGATAAATCAGATGGAGGTAAAGCAGGATGTTCCTGGCTAATTTTATGTCTTTTTTGGTGAGAGTCCATTGTTTGAAAAAGGCTATTTGTGTTCTGTGAAATAAAATGAAAAGTATTTTTTATGAATACTAAATGATCGAGCCATTCTCAAACGAGGCTTTGGATTGATTAGTGATGCAATATTTAACATGCATGCTTATAAAGGCCAATTAATGAAATGTGCAAACGATGAAAAGTCAGAGGCGCTCCGATGCTCTAACTTTCCATTTGTATTTTTTAAAGAAGGAATAAGTAAACAAAGGACTAGATGGAAAAGGAGCGAGTATGGGTGTTACTGTTGGTCTGAAATGGAAAGGCTATGTCTTGGCCAAAAGTGTAGTCTTTCTTAAAAGGCTTTCATCGCATGTAATTTTGTGAATCATTTCTCCTTGTTTGTTTATATTTTTCTCATAAATGCCTACTGCTGTATGTTAGCCTCAACATTTTGTGCTTGTGCTAAAAAGTAATTCTAGAGCAATTTTGAGTTTTTGCAAATAGCATTTTTTGCCATTTTCTACAAGAGGGTACAAATTGGTATGCCATTTTTTAAGTACCTCTCCTACCTTAGAGGTCTTTGCCTTTTTCACCAAATCTAGTGATGAATATCATTCAATAAGGTCATTTTAACAATCTGTTGAATTGAAATATTGAATATTTAATGTTTATGAGTAACTACAAATCAGCATTAGAATATCATATATTACATAAAAACATGATTTTACTCTATTTTATTTTGCTTACTCTTACGTTCTCAGTAAAAAATTCATTTCCTTGTCTATCCTCCCCTCCCCCAACATCCCCTCTTCCTTCATTCATTCGAATTTCCTAAATGTAATAACCGAATCTATGAATCCCTCCAAGGATGCGCTCAGGTAATCGGCAAGGCAATAACAGAAGTGCTCTCCTTCCCGAGGCAAACCAAACCCAATCTTATTTGATTAACATTACACAATTCACCAGATTAGCTATGACTTATGACCTTTGAATTAATCAACCCGCTCAGTTCATACGCTGTCAACCTTATTTGTTATGAGTCTGACTTTTATTGCTCCTCTCCACCCGTGAAAGTGAAGCATGCTGGAGAAAATACAGTAAAGCTCCTAGCCTCTTAAGGCACCCGGTTGCTTGAAACCACGAGGGCTGGGCATATTAATCATGTTATAAAAGGCAGAAAATCCAATTATTCTATTTGATATTCCAATAAGATCTGGGTCTGATTAAAAACTCTAATCTCTTCTGACCACCATAGAAATCTACATTACCCACACCGGAAACAGTGGGGAATATCTCCCTGAGTGGAAAAGGGCTTTTTTTGTTTATTTTATTATTTTATCCTAACAACTGTATCCCTAAGTGTCTGATGGTATTTTCACGCTTAAATGCTTATCTCTGGTGGTTTGTGCTTTTTTCCTGTGTACTTTTAATTAGAGCGGTTGTGTCTTTCACCTCTCATTACTCACATTGCTCCAGAAACCTCCAACATTACGAGCCTTGGTAGAGACATTGCTGGTTTCATCACATTAAATATATATAAAAAACACAAACATGCTTTCTTGACTTGGCCTTTCTGTTTCCCAACATGAAGCGGTGCGTCCCAGGGAGGGAAAGTGCTGAAAAGAGCATGGTGAAAGCAGGACTCATCTCATCAGCGGAACGCAGGCTTGGTTAAATATGCAGGAACCTTTCTGTCAGACGTTCCCTGAGGAGATGGGCCAGAAGCTCCTCCCTCTAACCTGTTAAGGGTGCTTTCTGAAGGATGTGCTCTCTCCCATATCACCTCTGTTTACACCAAATCAGCTGGGCAGAAAATTAAGCTGCGCTGAGTGACGTATAAAACTTTTATCACATACTCACTGCTTGAAGTTTTCCACCATGCTTTCTTGTTCGCTCTCCCATCGGACTGTCACCATTTAATCATAAATTCATCTGAGAAACGTTATTCTCTCTGGATTGAAATATGGCCTGTGTGATGACGGACAGAGTCAGGCTGAAGGATGTGAAAAAATCTTTCACGAACAACTTCTGTATATAAAAATTGAGGTATTTACAGATTTAGTTTTTTTGATTTTACTGCTCGCTTTTATTTAGAACATTTTTTTTGTTTAGTTTTGAAATGGAAATCGATTCAGCACACTGCTCTCACCAGGGCATCATTAATACACTTAATGGAAATGTTAATTCATAACATTACGTCTCATATTGACAAGGGTGCCTACTCCCAGTGGGAGAGAAAACAACTCAGTGCAACTGCGAAATATGAAAGTGTAGAATATAAGAAACACGCAGTTTCAAACCAATTTGCTGTGTAGTACTTTTTTAAGTGGCTTCAATACAGTTAAAATTTTATGTCAGTAGCTGACTGTATTCATTTATTTATTTTTGTAAAATTTTTAAGTAATTTGAAATTCATTTTGTTCAAAAGAGCTTAATCATGTCTGAGCCATACCCTTTTGTAGACGGACCTGACATATGGTGCAGAAGCACCTAGGGCGACCCGAGTTTCTGGCTTGTGGTTGTTTCCTGATATTGTTCCCTTACTCCTTCAATTGGACTTGTAATGATTGTAATCATTTACCCAACAAAACAGCACTATTGTACTGAAAAACAAGGTGCAGGATTTACTTTGAAACAGCTTCCACTAATAAATTGCTATTTAATGTCACAAGTATACTAACAAAATTCTGAAATAGTATTTTATTGAGAAATCCACTCCAATAGACTTTGCTTTATTAAATTAAATTAAATTAAATGTTCAGTTTATGCGTTGCTCGGTGTTACATCAAAAGCTTTGTTTGTTTTCATTGTCATACCAACAACAAAGATAATATAAACTTATTTCATGAACTGTTGCACAACGGAAATATCACACACATGCTGTCTTAGAAACAGACAATGCTGCCTTTGCTACTTCAAACATGTTACATAACGGGCACTTTTTTCAGCAGTTTTGTTGTGCCCAAAAATTGGATTCGGTGCAGACCTTTAGGTGCATTTAAAAAAAAAAAATGTCTGTCGTATTACAATGTCTTCATTCTGCAAAGCACATCTGTTTGTGTTTTTGACTGATTTTTCTGTGGTACCACGTGCTTGTCGGTGTATCTTCTGCTTGTATATGTGTGTGTGGACAACACATTTTGGCAGCAGGTGCATAGTTCTAGTGTAAGACGCTGGCAGTGGGCCCTGAGGTTACTGCTGCACTGTCATGCCCATGTTCGCGCTGGATTGCGTCTGCGTTCACTCCTCTCAGGCTCTGAACAGCTCACACTGTAGCAGATCTCCGCTGTGCTCAGAGGTAACATTAACGGTTAGTGTGTAAGACAATAAAATGCAGATTGCTATGACCTCTGGAGTTGATCTCTTCTTGCTCGGTCTGTTTGGAACATGGGGGGAAAAAAACAGGCATGAATGGAAGCTCAATTGCCTGGAGAACCAGCTGCCTTTGCTGATACTGAATAATGAAATCAAGTCTACACGTTGCTTTACATGACAGCGTGCAGACAGATGTCCTATGACCTATGCTAGGAATTTTGGAAAGCATGGAATATCAAAAGGAAAGTCAGAAGAGTGTCTGTGGAAATCAGTAAAATGCTTTCTCTCTGCTTTATTTCTGCTTTAGTGAGCCTGGGGATATTTAACAGTGCCACGGCTCATTGGATTTTACAATTTTTACATGCTGTAATTTGAAGTTTTGGTGCAAAGAGGAACAGAAGCATTTTTGAGAGCTGCTTAAGAATTTAAGACATTTGTGCCTGTTATATTTCTCAGCGGCATGTTTTGTAGCAAGATGTGGAAGCAACTGTTGCTGATCTTCTCACACCATCGCTTTCTTTTGCAGCTGCCTCTGTAGCATGTTGTACGGGAGACTGAGGCTAGATGACACCCAGGAATGTAAGCTGTCACCACCACTGTATCTCAGTAACTGCTACACAAATGCTTGTTTTCTATTTAAAACATCTAGTTGAACATTGCATTGAACTAAAGAAGTCTTTTATGTTTACCAAGGCTACACTTATTTCACCAAAAATATAATAAAAACTGAATAAAAAGTGATATTGTCAAATATTATAACAATTAAATCTATTGGTATAGATTTTAAAATAGAATTTATTATTTTATCGATGAAGCTGAATTTTCAGCATCATTTTTCCAGTCTTCAGTGTCAAATGATCCTTCAGAAATGATTATTATTAATGTTGAAACAATTGTACTGTTATACATTTTAAATAAAAAATATTTGATAATTAGAAAGTTCAACAGAACAGCATTTATTTTTATATAGTAACGTGTCACTTTTGTAAACTTGGATGGTTCTGTGCTAATACTTTTTGAAATACTGGCATTGCACTTTTGTTTTAAGTGTTATGTATTTATTTAAATAGATTTTCTTTTAATAGTTTGTGTGTGTATTTTTGCTTGTTTGTTTTTTTCAAGCTCAAGTGCCTGTTTTTCTCCCTTTTTGGCTTATTTAGTTTACTGTTAATGTTTTCCCTTAAACTGTCTTGTTTTTCCAATTATTAAAACATTTTTAGCACTTAGCCCATTTAGTGTGACGGCATGGCCAAAAATGCCTCACATAAGAAGAAACCTGTGTTCATTGAACTCTTTTCCTGGACCATAATAACGAAAGTGTTCAATAGAAGCTTTTTGTTTTAGCTAAGACTTAAAGTGTGTGCAAATAAAGAAGCTGACTTTCAAATCACTGCGATATAATAAAGATGCTGGAGTTGAGAACTATCCCCATCAGGATGGGCAGCAGCAGATCTGGGAACTAGAGCATAGAGACTCAGCAGAGGTTGGAGAGCGGCCAGCAGCAGGTGAAAAACCCCAGACACTGGCGTGCATGCTGCGTTACGCGCTACAGTAAACCACCTGCTCGGTCCACAAATGATGACCGTAACGGAGAGATACTGTACGCGCATGACTCATCTAATGGCATTCGACTGCGTGCGCCCAAAGCCAGAAACAAATACGCTTGTTGTCTTTTCTTTTGGAGGGATTCATTTACGAATCCTCCCCAAATGCTTTCAGTTCATTTGAGTCATTCTCGCTTTTCCCGCTCTACATGCCAAAGAGCTGTGGGTATGTTTTCTCAGGGGTTTCTCTGCGAAGATCTCTGGCAGGTTAGAACAATTAGGGAGTGAATATAGGGGTATTTAAACACAGTTCTGCTCATCACTTCATGTTATTAGTAATCTCAGCCCTGGCTCATGTGGATGATTATGTTACATAATACCTGTTGTTATTGCCTGCTCTAAGTGCGTTTGATTAAATTGCTGCGGGTATAGGTGTGCGCGCGTGTGGGTTTGTGTGCCTTGCAGTTGCCATGCAGCAGCGCTGAGCTGAAAGGAGTAAGCTCTCTTCTGCTCTCATCTGAATTACCTGTCCACATTGATTAGAGGGACTACGAGTGAATGGGATCTTAGATTTTCTAGCCTTCAGAATTAAGATAAGCCTCTCTGTAGCTGTGTGAGTTACAACCGGTTGACCCTTCTCTCGAGTGACACACCTGCAGCCGTGGGGCCTTTAGACTCACAAATCACCAAGGGTCTTGAACCGTTCGACTAACTATTGCTCCATGCCTGTTGTTTTCCCCGTTTCTCTCCACCTCGCGCACTCGGCTGTCTCTTTCCAACCACTGCTTCCCCAAATCCTCATCTGCTTCACAGAATCCCTCATTACCAGCATCCCTGCGCTGGGAGAATTTTTTTTTTTGTCTTGTTTCACAGTAGAAATATCCTTAAAACTAACTAAATAACCATGAGAAAATATACGATAATACATTTTCTTATCTTACTGCCAATTTGTTTTCTTTAACAAAAACTTTAGAAAAAGTTATGCTTAAAACAAACATTTGTGCCTCCAAAATTGTGGGGGTGTTATAAATAAATACTTGTATTCGTCAAGGACAAATTAAACTGAGCAAAAAGTGACAGTGAATATTTTTCGGTTACATTTTTTTTACAATTCAAATAAAAGATGTACAATAACAAAAAACAAACAAAAAAAAAAAACAAAAAACAACTTTTATGGTTTCCTCAAAACATTAAGTAGAGCAAACATTACTTGAGAAGCAAATCAGAATATTAATATGATTTCTGAAGGATCATGTGACCCTGAAGACTAATGATAAAAATTCAGCTTTGCCATCATAGGAATAAATACTATTTTTAAAACATATAAAAATAGACAACAAGCATTTTGAAATGGAATAATAATTTGCAATATTACTGTTTTATTGTATTTATATTTATTAAATGTAAAATTAGACATATTATAAACCATAAAAAGATCATTCCAACCCCAAACTGATGTTTGCTGACCTTGTATCCTGACCTGCTTTATTCCTGTCTGCTGTGAACCGCTCCACCTCAAACAGAAGGGCCCTACAGCCAGTTGTAAAAATGACTGAGTCCATTACTATTGTCTGGCTTTTATGGACACCTACACTGAGAGGTGTAAAAGGAAGCCTAGTGGCATCAGGAAGGATTTGTTTCCCTTGTACCATTGTATGTTCACACTCCCACCATCTGGAGCTCTATCAAAGGATCATCCAGTGAACAGGCAGTGGAAAAGACTTTCAGAGCTAAATTACTATTTAAATTCAGCTGATTTGCCATTAAAGCTGAAGTGTGCAATCTCTTTGATGTTAAAGGAGTATTTCACCCAAAAAGAAAAATTACACCATATTTTACTCACCCCCAAGCCATCCTAGGTGTATATGACTTTCCTTCAGATGAACACAGAGTTTTCAAAAAATGTATCCTGGCTCTTCCAAGCTTCCTAATGCTGGAGGATAGCAGCCAATATTTTGAAGATCCGTAAATCGGATATATCCGTAAGTATCTAAATAACTGAATTCTGGCAACAGCCGTATGAGCGTCCACGAAAGTGCGTCTTGGTTGACCTGACCTGATGCCGGAAGTCAGTTATTTTGGTTATAATTTGAAAACTAGAAATATATTTGTTACAAAACCCATTGATCTGCTTCACAAGACATGTGACAACCCCCCAAAAGTGTATAGGTTAGTTTAACATTGCAGATATAGCTGATTTACGGAGCTTCAAAATAATGGCCGCTAACCACCAGCATTACCAAGCTTGGAAGAACCAGGATACATTTTTTTGAAACTCTGTGTTTGTCTGAAAGAAGAAAGTCAAATACACCTGGAATGGCTTGGGAGCAAGTAAAATATTTCTTTAAAATACTTTCTCCATATACATATGCAACAAGCATTTTCTTTTTAAAAAGTATTTTTGATGATTTTAACAAAATATCCATGCCCCCCCCCAAACATTGTTGGTTAAATATCAGGATGTCAAAAGAAAGAACAGCATCTGCTTTTAAACAACAACTAAAGTCAGTCATGTTTTTGTCAAAGAGTTAAACCTGGAAATCAAATCAAATAGATTAAATAGATCATCAATTGAAAAAAAAATTGCTCTTCCATTTTCATCAAATTGCGCATCCGCTTCTTGGATTGACATTTCATCCAGTAACATTAGGCAGTTTTGATTTATATAATGATTAATGTTGGATAATCCCATTATTTTATATATGCATCTGTAAACACTTATTCCTGCTGTGTTTTGATTCAGAAGTTCAATACTCTCTCAAAAGATGGCAGCTCCTACTGTACACCAGTCAAAACATAGTACAATGGAAAACTGTCAATGGCGGGTAAGCGTTCTTTCATAAATGACAGAAAATTGTGTCAATGTTGGGAAAAGACTTCAGAGGATTTCTAAGAAAAAATGTAAATGCTTTACATTTGTGCCACTAATATAGCATTGGCATATGAGCACCCTGACCAGCCCAACATCGCCTCAAATATCCGTTTGGACTAGAATGTCCGTTTTGCAATATTAAAAACCTGTTTGAAAAGTGTCATTTTGTGTCCTCAAGCTACTGGAACATAAAATGCCCTTCCGATTAAAACAGCTAATCGTATTCTACAGTTCTTTAAGATTTAGCTGCTAGCATATTTCTTTCAGATGTGTCGTGGTTTTCTCATTCAAGACAATCCCTTAGTGGCCAGCGCCACATTTCCGATTTCATAACAATGAATCGGCTCTGGAAGAGAATGAACATGCATGTGACACTGGAGGCCGATGGCAGGAAGTGCCTTGTCGTTGTAATTCACATTCAGTCAGGAGGTGAGGAGTCACAAGTGCTATTGTTCTTCCTCCTCTCGTCTTCCTGCTCATCAGAGTCCTGCAGCGGCCACTTCTTCTGCTATTATTCTCTATTTATAAGCCATTCATTCCCTCAGGGGTTGCGCTGAAGAGCTTTATTGTCTGCTTTCAAACTTGGCACAGTAAAATTAAAGTGTCTTCTTAAAGTGGTTTTGTTTCCGTACTTATCGTTGCTTAATCCCTGGGTAATCCCATCGTTTTCCTACCGCCAACCCCAGGGGCCTGGCGGCCTTAGACACTTCGCTTTGTTGGCTCCTTCAGTGCTCCAGACCGTCCTAGAGAAGCACGGCCGCATGTTTCTATTAGAACCAAGAGGGCTGGTCAGATTGTCCACGTTTCTTCCGCGGGGTGAACGTAAATCCCCGAGGAATACACAGAGATTCATGAGGTCTGAGAATAACAACTTCTTAATTGGATTCATTTAGTCCTGATCACCGTCCTCATTAGTGCCATTTGTGCATGGCGATGTCGACTCATTCTTTTATTGCCTTTCACTGCCTCTTCCTTTCCCTCCGGAAATGTACAATTATCTTTCGTAAATGAATTCTAGCCTCACGCCGGAGCTCGGCCTGTCGCCGGCCCCACCCTTTTTTGGTTTGCCGTATCATTGCGACGTGAGGCTTTATCTGTCCTCCGCATGCACATACATCTAGGTCAGGAGGAGGTTCAAAACATATGGCTCTTCTCATGTTCGTCTACCTCTAATCCCCGTAATCCATTATTTGTCATGCTTGAAGTGCAGGGTTCGTATTGGAAGTTCAGGAGGAAAAGAGGATCAGCGCAGGTCTGAGAACAGAGCCAGAGGCCTCAGCAGCTGCCGTTATCTGATCAGAGGCGACAGAACCTTTTGCACGTACCTACGAGGCTTGAACCGCATCCCTGAGGCTGCCGCTGCTCCTCTCTTCATGCGTGACATACATCTGCCGGCTCTCGCTGTGATGTACTTGTGCTGTTCTATTAAAAGCTGTCATGAACCGTGACTCCTCTGTGTCAGTCATGACTCTTTATAAATGCACATGTGATGGGGGAAATGTCATTTCTCCTGTGTAGTTGCATTAGGGCTGTCAAGCGTGCTCTAATTTATTTGTGATATGTCATTTATTAAATGTAATTAATTGAAGTTATATCTGCAAGACTTTACAGTATGGTTCAATTTGTTAGTTCAAGTCATTAGTATTTGCTAACATAAGCTAACAGCATTTATTAGTTAACGGTAATTTCTCGTATCTACATTTTTCATTTACCTACATTTTTACCATTTTAAGGTTTATAATTAAGCACTAGTTTATATATTATGAATGAACATTCATTATTACTGAACAATACTTTAAAATACTTAAAATGTAATTAAAATGTAATTAAAATGTAATTTTTAATCATCACTTATTTACCCTCATGTAGTTCCAAACCAGTATGAGTCTCTTTGATCTGTGGAGCATAAAAATATTTTGAAGAATGTTTGTATGTTGGAATGTTGGCCGTCAACTTTAATTGTATTTATGTTTATATAATAGAAATCGATTGAAGCCAAAACTATTGTTAACAACATTTTTTTTAAATAAATGCGTACATATTTTTGTTTTATTTTCCAAACCTATAAAATCTTTGTTCATCTTCAAAACACAAATTAAGATATTTTTTTATGAAATCCAAGAGCTTTCTGACCCTGCATATAGACAGCAAAGGAACCACAATGTTCAAGGACATTGTTAAAATAGTCTTGGCAGAAGCATACTGTCCGAAGTTGACGTTCACACAAAATACAATCAAATTACTTTTTAGTAATTTTACTCACTGCTTATTCTTACTTATTTTAAGTCCTGTCTACTTCAGTGGACAGCTACTGAAATCTCGAAAACCACTGGCGAAATTTACATTTAAATAACATGTTTAATATCAGCAATAAAATCTGACATAAACTGTCTCATAAATGTTTTTTATTTCAGGCTGGTCCAGCCAGAGTGCATGAGCAGTCCCAAATGAGCATTTCTCAACACTGAAACCAGATGACTTTACTTACAGGCAATTGACTTTTTTATTTAAAAGCAAACCCATTCTGCCATATTACCATATATTAATGCATTTTTTGAGATTTTGTCATATGATAGTCTATCTATCTATCTATCTATCTATCTATCTATCTATCTATCTATCTATCTATCTATCTATCTATCTATCTATCTATCTATCTATTTGGCCATTTATGTCTTTGGCTGTGTTCTGTTCTTATATTGTCTCTTGCTATGAATGCAGTATGTTTTACAGTGCTGTGTTAAGTGACAGCTATTTTCGATTGTATAGTTATTCTTCCATCCTTTTTATGAACTGGAGAACGCACCCTGCGTGATGCTTTCCGCTTGTTAAAACAGCAAGATTGAATTTCTACAATAGTAATCTTGATAAAATAATATAATAATTCTTTATTTGTGTAATATAATTCATATAAATGGTTGTATATTAATAATACTGTCATTTAAATTATTTAAACATTTTAATTACTATTATTTATGTATAATTCTTTTGAACTATTTATTTAGAATTTTATTTATTTATTTTAAATACGTTTTTAATATGAAATATCAGAATTTGACTGACATTCCAATACACTGAGAGGCATCTTGAAAAAGTGAGCTACGAGGAAATTACAGTCATGTACCGGCATCAGTTCTTTTAAATTAGATATTGATTCGTATATCTAGAGTGCATCACTGGGATGGTTTCCTCTGTGTTACAGATGATAATATGAGGGCATGAGCTGATGATGTGTGAGGTTTGTGTGATTTACACCAGTATAGCGTAAAGTAGCGACGGCTGCTGGGAGATGAGCTCTGTGCTGTTAGCAAACACCCCGCGCTCATCCCTGCTGGCACAGACTCATGTCAGCACGCTTGTAAAGGACTTCCTGTCTGACTGTGTGGCACAGTTGTCACAGTAGGGTTTGTGCCCTATGCTGTTTACACCGAGAGAGAAGAGATGAAGAGGAGGGGGGAGGCTGAACGCAGTACACAAATAAGACCATAACTCAGTCGCCTCGCAGTCTGGGCACCTTCCATCCATGCATGATTCAACAACTGCTGGATGCACGTCCCCCATCAAGGCTGGAGTCGTAGCGGGGCTACAGTCAATCACATTTGGAGCAGAAGATCTCGGGGTAGTCGCGATCGTTCTTTGAGGGCATTACGCTGATGGACGCATGTCAGGCGCGTATCAGTGGTGTGACATACGGGGATAATTCGCTGTCTTACATCCCAGCCGCTTAATAGATTCGAAAGGCAGGAGATCTAACAGACAGAACAGAGAGAAAGAGAGAGAAAGAGTCTTGTCTCATTGGCACCATCTGCTTTTTACCTGTCAAACCAAGCCTGGACGTGGCTCTGCATTGAATACAATGAACAGGGCTAAATACAGATACTTTCGCACATAGTTTGGTTCTAACTCAGAGCGACGTGGCCTTTATGTAACCGAACTGACTACCTTAAATTTTCAGGACTCGCATTTTAAGGGAGAGACCAGATTGTGTCACGAATGAAGCTTTTAGAAGCAGCCTGTGTTTTCCACCAGAGCTGCTGCTGTCAGTTTTTCGGTCTGGGCACGCTCCAAATGATGCGCTTTGCAATTCAAAACTGCTGGCGGTTAATTAAGATTTGATGGATGAACTTATGATTGGACTCATTTATTAAATAACATCCTGTCAATTGTGATAAGACGTACCAGTGTTACGGACGTCGCCATCTTAGATATTTACTTCAGTCAACTGTTGTTATGGTTACGGCTATGGCAGAGATTTTCTTTCAATATGTAGGTGCGAATTATGGAAAACAATTATATGTATACATAACTACATATTTAAAATTGTGATAACATAAAATCTATAATGATATAGCGAAAAAATTGTATAATAGAACGTCAAATTATCTGATATCATTTTATAATATAATATGTGTTTTCTATCTTTTGAAAAAGATACATACATAATTCATTATTTGTGAATAAACACAGTGAACAAGTAGGCGGGCAAGAAGCTGCTGTTTCATTTTGACGTAAACGTGAAACAGCTTGGGTCAGCTCGTTTTAAAAACGTTTTCATTCACTTAGAGCTGTTACACACATAGAGCTGTTAAGGGCACTTTAACTATTTTGTACTTGATGTATTTTTATAACGAATAGATTCATAGATGCATTTAAGTGGAGTTTTCTTTGGCGGCGGTTACAGACATTGTTCATGTCTAACGAAAGTGTTGTATGAACAGGATCATTTGAGAGTCACACCTGTTAGTAAATACAGATGTCACTCCCAAACGCTTTGTCTGTGTGAACATAGCCAATTATCCGAGCCTCTTTAAACGAACATCCAAACAAATAGACAATTAGCTATTTTCTCTTAAGATCTTGTGTACTGTGCAACTAATTACATTTCAAATCAACAGCATGATTAGAGTGTTACTTGTGATGCCTGACAGGTGTGACTAAAGCAAGAAGAAACCACTGTGACTTTGAGAGTTCGAACGTCTTTGTTTTGGAAGAAATGGCTGAGCTGACAAATCTTTTTTTTCATTCATACAGTGATGTTGCCGTAGGACTTATCAGTTGAAAAGAGAGATGTCCTTTGTTGTTCTCCGAAGGCTCCCCTGGGTTACATCATATACATACTACTGAGCCTAATAAAAAGAAAGCGACCCACAACACACAGAGAGGCAGGGGAGGACAACCACACTGCATCCACACTCCATGGCAAAGCCATCAAATTGCCAAATCTATTGGGAAAGTGGCATCATTTTAATTGCGTGATGCATTCATTTTTACAAGTTAACAGTAGCAGTCCTTTCCTTTTCAACCAAGCATCAACAAAGATCACTTCAAGGGGAGATTTCGAGCGTCATTAGTCTGGTGTGTACATTTCAGACTTATTTACTGACTGAAGGCATGGGAAACTAATTAAGTGAAAGACACTGAACGGGCACTCATTAGGCAAGCGATCCATTTGTGCGCGCAAGCATCCTGCTGGCTCCTACTGGAATAGGCCGCTTGCGGATTCATTGTTCTAATGAAGTTGGCAAAAGCCACCCGGTGCCAGTATAGTGACAAATCACTGTCGAGCTCCCACCAAGTGAGACATTTTCAAGGCAAACAGTAAAAAGTCAAGCATATTCATTACTGAATAGAGCTATGTGACAGAATGTGTCAATTAGATGATGAGATTTGATGGTTTTAGAAGACAAAATACACGAGAAGTAAGAATGTGGCGCTTTAGCCACATTTTAAAATGAATGTCAGAATACCAAAGTGGCAAGTAAGAAATATAATATAACAGATCATCTCACTTGATGTTGTTTATGTAATATAATCATATGCAGACATTGAAACTTGAGTGTCTGACAATGTCCATATACACTATTGTTCAAATGGGTTAGTATATTTTTTTTTTAAATATTCTTGAGAAAAGTCTCATATTTAATAAAAGAATACAGTACAAACTGTAATAATCTAAACTATAATCTATAATTACAATTTCAGACAACTATTTTGTATTTGGATAAATATTATATTGCCAAAAGTATTCGCTCAACCATCCAAATAATTGGAATCAGGTGTTCCAATCCATTCCATGGCCACAGGTTTATAAAATCAAGCACCTAGTCATGCAGACTGTTTTTACAAACATTTGTTAAAGAATAGGTCGCTCTCAGGAACTCCAGTGTAGAACTGTGATAGGATGCCACCTGTGCAACAAATCCAGTCGTGAAATTTTCTCGCTCCGAAATATTCCACAGTTAACTGTCAGCTGTATTACAAGAAAGTGGATGCATTTGGGAACGACAGCAACTCCAGCCACGAAGCCATAGTGTGAAGAGGTCGCCTACTTTCTGCAGAGTCAATCACTACAGACCTCCAAACTTCATGTGGCCTTCAGATTATCTTAAGAACAGTGCGCAGAGAGTTTCATGGAATGGGTTTCCATGGCTGAGCAGCTGCATCCATACATCACCAAGTGCAATGCAGCCTGGGTTTGGTGGTTGCCAGCAAAACTGTACTTGTCTGACTGCATTGTGCCAAGTGTAAACTTTGGTGGAGAGGGGATTATGGTGGGGGTTGTTTTTCAGGAGCTGGGCTTGGCCCCTGTGAAAGGAACTCTGAATGCTTCAACATACCATTTTGGAAAATTCCATGCTTCCAGCTTTGTGGGAACAGTTTGGAACTGGCCACTTTCTCTTCCAACATGACTGTGCACCGGTGCATAAAGCAAAGTCCATAAAGACATGGATGACAGAGTGTGGTGTGGATGAAATTGACTGGCCTGCACAGAGTCCTGACCTCAACCAGATAGAACACCTTTGGGATGAATTAAAACGGAGACTGAGAGCCGGGCCTTCTCGTCCAACATGAGTGTGTGACCTCACAAATGTGCTTCTGGTCAAAAATTCCCATAAACACATTACTAAACCTTGTGGACAGCCTTCCCAGAAGAGTTGAAGCTGTTATAGCTGCAAAGGGTGAACTGACATCATATTGAACTCTATGGATTAGGAATGGGATGTCACTTAAGTTCATATGCTAGTCAAGGCAGGTGAAATACTTTTGACAATATAATGTATTTTAGTGTACTTTATTTCTGAGATGCAAAGATTTTTCCAACATCATACGTTTTAACTGTCACTTCTAATACGTTTCTAGCATCCTTGTTAAATAAAAGTATGAATTTCTTTTTGAACAGAGTTAGGTTATGTACTTTACCACGGTCCTATCACAAAATCTTTAGATAAGAACTATTGCTGTTTCATTACTGCAGTGATTTTTAAAAAATATTAACAGTGTTTAAACTAATAAATACATAAAATAAACATTATTTCTTCTCGCCGTAACAACTGACAGCTGACTGGAGATAATGATATGACTAAGAGTCCCGGGAAGTAAAATATTACACAAGTACTGTATTTTGTCTAGGGGATAACACTAGCCAGGGTGTCTGTCTGCAATAGAAGATCTGTCCCTGCGTGATGCAAATTGATCTGGGAGTCAGTCCAAACAAGATGTATGCCTGTATTTGTGTGTAAATGTGTGTCAGCTTGGGGATGCCCAGAGAGAGGTCACTCATAGGTGAAACCACCACCTCTATCCCAGTGGCAGTTCTACTGAGTTCGGTCTGGCCTGAAGAGTTCACATGTTGTGGAGAAATTGAACATGCAGACTGTTACATAATAAACAGAAAACACTTTGTTTTAAATACTTGTATGAACATTAACTGAGATAAATGTATCGCCATGGAGATGCATATAGATTTGTACTTAATTATTAACAATGATTCTCCTTATAAGTGTTGATTAGTGTTGTTTTTGCTGATTGTTTTTTTTGAAAATCACTGTTTGTAACTTTGTAAAATGTCTTCACTGTCACTTTTGATCAGTTTAATGCATCCTTTGCAGAATAAATGTATCAAGTCTTTTTTTAACTTTTTTTAACCTTTAACTTTTAAATGGTAGAATATCTTTTTGTAATTGTAATACTATTTGCGTCAAAGTCAAATCTAATAGCATATTTTCAGGGTCTTGGTCTTATGGTTTCAGTCTTCATTCAGACTCAGCTTTTTTTTTTCTTCTCGCGGTCCTCACTTAATGAACTTGAATCAGCTGGTCTCGACTACAACGCTATGTAATTAATTTGATGAATTAATCAGCATATTCTGTAGTTAATTAGGTAAAATTTTGCATCGATTGACAGTTCTGGTAATTCCATGCACAATGAGCGGCACCTCTACATCGAACCCCGGAGTTCAAAGGCACACTGGAGGACAAAGTTTCTAAGTTCATTTGCTGATGCCATTTGAAAGGCTCTCTCTTAAAGTGGAGAAATCAATAGTGGTATTAAATCCTTAGAGCTGGACCAAGAGGGAATGAAACAGAGTGAGAGAGAGACAGATCCTTCACTGTGATCTTGCATCACAAGCAGTCTGGCCGGCACTCAAGCCTTATCTAAAGCCATAGTGCCGGAGACTTAGCGCCATATTTCACAGCAACCACACACAGTAACTCCAATGCATGCGTCTGAAACAGCTCCAAGTCTGTGGTGGTTTTATGAAGTGTTGGAGAGACGAGGTATCTGTCACCCTGAGCGCAAGTGTGATGTCGACCGGCGCAGAGCATTGAGTGCCGTACTCCGAGTCGCATTCAGGTGCACACAATCTCTGCCACAGCGTGCAAGAGCTCGATGAATAATACATCCTGTGCGAAGGAAAACATTTGGATTACTCAAGAGCAAAGACAAATGCCTTTTAAGTTCCATTTGATATGACTTGCTCAAGTAAATTATTCATTCTTTGAGGGGGAGGCTTCGTGACGAATCCCACAAATGTTGCGTTCAAACTATACACGTCTGAGGTAGGCCTGTGCACTTCTGTGCTGCTGTAAGTATCTCTGAAATGCTTTAGGTTTTGGATAGATGTTTACTCCAGCCTGCAAGACCGGGGTGTTTTTGTGCATTTAACAGTAATTTAACAGATGAGCTTCGTAGTGTAGAAATTGCTAAATAGTGTTGTAAACAACTTTTACATGCGGGGCTCGGCACAGGATGCCTGCGAGGGAGCAAAAATCATGCTTTTATTGTGTCATTAGTCTTGTTATACCGTTTCAGAGAACATATTATATTTGCACACACAGACCAAAAAATTGCATGCGTGCGAGAGAATGGAACAAGAAAAAAAAATGTAATAATAAAACAGGAATACACAATATATTGGTAATATAGTGGTTATTATTATTTTTTTGTGTGTGGGCATATATTGGCTTACATTTAGTATTTAATTGTGCTCATTTCCCTTTTTTTAACTGTATTTTGGCAATTTTAGCTTTTAACTTATGGATTTTTAATATTAAATGTTTTTTTTTATGTTATGTTATGTAGACAAAATATTGTAGAATTTGTAGTATTGAGTAATATTTCACATTTCAGTTTTAATATATATATATATATATATATATATATATATATATATATATATATATATATATATATTTATATATGCATTTTGTTTCAAATATATATATATATATATTGTATTAAAATAAAATAAAATAAAATATTTTTAACCCAATAGTTGTACATGATGTGCATATATAAAATAATTCTGAGTTTCAGCTGCAGTTGTACTATTGATGCAATGCTTTAAAAAAATCATTCCATACCTGCCAGTGTTTGATAAATGTCATTGAGAACTGAAAAGATAAAACTGTCTAATGTCTTTCTGATAAGCAGGGTTTTTTTTTTTGGATGGATGGATGGATGAATGTTACACATGTGACTCTGTGCAAGCGCTGTCTTTCCAGCTTTGAAGAAAAGCACATTTGCTGTGAAATAAGCCCCTTTCATTCACACTAACAGATGCAGCGTGTTTCAGCGCTCCTCACCACATCACATAACCAACATGGTAAATGAATAAGCCATTTTATGTGACTTTGGCTGATGGCTGTTCATTCAGTCAGAGCAATTCTCGCTGTTTAGATTCATGTAATGAATCACGTTGATAATACTAGGCTAAATCTCATCTGGCGAATGGATTGGACCTTGGTCTCCTCCAAACGGTATTGCTAGCCGAGAGCCTCGGCTCATCAATCTGTCATGAAGCATTGATTGGCACGTCATTGCCGTAAGACAGTTGGAGCAGTGGATGTGATTGACACGGCGGGAGTCCCTGCTTGGGTGCCGCCTCTCTTGGCATAGTCGCCCTTTTCTAATGAGGAGGACCCAGAGTAGACACACGTAAACAATACGGCGAGAGAAGAGCGCAAAGCGGGAGGGCAGCAGCGAATGTGCTGTCAACAAGCAAAATACAGACTACTGCTATTTGTTGGGGGACAAGCTATGCTGCTGAGAAATAATGCGCTTGCTCGGCTGATGTTTCTAGGCTCATTTCCTCTCGCTCTAATTATGTTTTTTATTCTTTTCGACGAGTTTGAAAAGTGAATATCATACGATTTTAATCACCTACCTGTTTTATCGTACTTCAGAATGGCATTATGGTTTGCTAGCAGCGCTTTCGCTATTGTTTATGCTATTTACAGCCTTCGCTTTGATGGTAATGCGTTTGAAAAGGGGTTCAATTTTCTACTCAGAAATATTTAATTGATCAAGTTTAATCATGTCAGGTTATTCGTTTAAAGATATCACCTCGGAGGGAGTGTTTCCATTTTTCTTCAGTCACTCTTGAAATGCATTCTGCCTGACATAGGCTTAATCGACAAGTGTTAATTGCTCATCCTCCTTTTGAAAGTCTGAAAAATTATATTCATTGTGCCACAATCCATTTCAAGTGATTTAAATGATTCGAATGAGAGGAAGTAGCGTAATAGACTGATTGCTGCCAGCAATTACGGTTTATTAAGTCAAACAGAAAATGCACTGGTGAGATTCAGTGTGCCAAGAATACACAAATTATTATCTAGAAATCATCATCCTGTAATGAATTATACGTTTAAAAAAACCTGCAGGAAATGTAAAGGTTTAAAGGGATGGTACATTAGCATAATATACTAACCTTTATGCAGTTTGTTTCAAACATGCGTGACTCTGTGGAATGCAAAATGAGAAATGCATTTGTTGATCAGTTATTCGTGTTGGGTTTTTAGGCTTCAAAATACTTTAAAAGTATCATTAAGTCCAGTTTTGTGAACTAGATGAACAGATTCATTCAAAATGATTAATTCCAACTATCATTAAAGAGATATCAAGATTCAGTGAATAAAGTAAGATATTTCACCCAATAATATAGTCTTTAGTCTTTTATAGTCTCAGTTCAAAATAGAATATATTTTTAATGGTCCTTTTTTTTTATTTTTTTGAGCTTGACAGCATCAGTAGTTATTCATTTGTCTAGGATATTCTTCAAAAATATAGCCTATGCACTGTAAAAAGTAATACCTAGATCTAACTTATAAAAAGTGAGGCAAGTGGCTGCATTGGATGTTTTAAGTTGAGTCAACTTGCAGTCTTTTTTAAGTATAATAAACACAGTAACATTACTTAATACAAATGCAACAAAATCAAGTTGAGGTAACTAATAGTACTAGTATTACTTAGATAAACCTACTTTTCTTGGTACAGGTAACTTATTTATTTATGGGTTGCTATAAGCAACCTGTACTCATTTAATTAGGTTTTATGAACTTTATGTTTTTAGTAAAATTAATCTAATCATATTTGAATAAACATTTTAATTGAGTCCTGACTATACCCTCACAAAAGAAATTTAAATGTTTATATTCTAAACCCTACAGTGATTAACAGACTGTCATTAACAATTACAAAATCAATTGAAGAAGAAAAAGATAGGATAGACTGAAGACAACATTTATTCAGTGTCAACCAGTGTCACATTTAACAGTGACTACAAAACAGGCCATTAATGTGGCTGCACATGTACACAATAATATAAAACAAACATTGTGTAAGTGTAATTTCAACCTGTTCTGAACAGTTAAGTGAAATAGCCAAACTGCCCAATCTGCAATGTTTAGATAAATGTAACTGTGAGCCATAACATCAAATTGTATTGTCAAAAACAAACGAAAAAAGAAAATCTGTAAGATTTTTGTATTTTAAATCAAAATACTTGTAAAATTCAGAGACTTGTAAAATGATGGCAAACAATGTCAGATGTCATTGAGAAAACATCTAAGATAACTTAATGAGGAGATTGGTATACTTGGATGATGGCTTAGGACGCATGGGGTCCAATCCACAAACAGCCTCTGATATATCTCGAATGTGTACACCAACTTTGGGGGATACTTGAGGTCGAGGGCATATGTAAGTCCAAACAAGAGGCAGCATGCTTTCGACAGGTTTGGCACACCTCTGACCACGGGCTTTCCTTCTATGATAATTCCAATTGTGTCGGGATGATGGCACATGTAAATTTTCAGTGGGCAACTGCCAAAGCCTGCACCTCGCTTTCATCATGACTCTATTGGTGAAACAAACAAACAAAAAATAATCAAGAGTTAGGTCAGATGAACAGGCAATGAGAGCAGACAGGTAAAAGACAGAAAAGACACAAAGTCAAAATTTTACTTTTGTTGCTAAAGGTGGTGAATATTAGATACTTTGCAATTTTACCTATGTTTTACTTACCTGGGAATAGCTGCAATTGTATCTTTTCTTAATTTTTTCTTACCTGAATATGAAGCTTGAAGACCCTCAGGTAACAAAAGTGCTTGGGTATCTAAAGACCAGGAAAATACATGTTAGAATAAAGTTAAAAATCAGTTGTAAATGTAATTGATTTAAGTAATAGGTTAGACATAGTTTTGCAGAATAATTCTTTGCAGAATAAAAAAAAACGTGGATCAAATCTCTAAAATCAGACAGAGAAGTCTAAACATACATCTCTACAGTCAGTTCTGTGCATCTACTTTAGTAATGCAAAAGTATAATAACATGATCTCTGATTTGCCCGCAAAACTATTGCCTGAAGGCTCTAAACTGCGACCGTTTCGATCACATAAGCTACTTTGGCTTTAATTTTACCAATAATATCATTTTTAACCGTTAGTTAAGCGTTAACTTAAACTAGCCTAGTACTAATGTTAACTTAGGTTAACTTTTACCTTAAAGCGTTTAATGTCCAATATTTTCATTATCAGAGCGGCCGTTGTCGGCAGTGTGTGCAGGATAGCTGGCTATACAGTGCAATTTGCAAACCTAACCTCAGCTCCCTAGTAGAGTAAGCGATTTCGCGTGATTCTACGTCAATCACTCGGTTAAATTTGCTCAACTTACCGTGTTAATCAGTCCCTGAAAAGATCCGCTGCAGCGTTCAAACAGTTGAAGTGTCGAAGATGCTGCATCTGCCTGGGCAAGTCCCGCCAGTGAAAAATGGATAATGCCAACTACTAAAAATTTTAAAATATTTACGTTTGATGAACAAACCTGTCACACCGACAACTGCTCTAATAAATTGTGTATGTCAACTCACTTTTATAACATTTCTTGTACACAACAACCATATACAAATAACTACCCAAATAAATTGCAATAGCTTTACTTAAAATATATTGTTATATAAAAACTGATATATTTTAAGTAAAGAGGAAATATATATTAATACGTTTTAGTATAAAACAAATAAAATAAACTAGATTAAAACTATTTAAAGTATTTAAAACCTACTTTGTGGGTGTAGCACTTTTTACAGTGTGTTTTGAATATTAGGTCATAGATTTGAAACAATGTATATACATACATATTGTGTGTATATATATATATATATATATATATATATATATATATATATATATATATATATATATATATATATATATATATTTATAATATTGCTTTAATTCTTTTATTTAATTTATTTTGATTTTCTTTTAGATTTGAAACAATGTATATACATATATATTGTGTGTGTATATATATATATATATATATATATATATATATATATATATATATATATATATATATATATATATATATAATTTATGAAGTATTGCTTTAATTCTTTTTAACATGCACATTGCTATTTGTCTTTAAAATGTGCCCACATTAAAGTGAAGGGCATAAAATCTTATGACAAATTCTAAGTAAACAGTGTCTTCCACGGTATATAAATCAACAGGTTTTGGATGATTAATTTAAACAGAGCTGAACTTCAATTTACATTGAAATAGGTTTCAGACTTCAAGTTGATTTCGGGTCTGTTTTATAAGCTCAGAAGCAGTGCGTGAGGTCTGCAGCTCTGCTGTTATTAACACTGCTGTATGTGCGGTATGCATGTCTGATGGCAGACCGCCTTGCTGAGCTCTCTGTTGCTGAATGCTTGGCTGTGTGTCAGCATTGTGGCTTTATCTGATCCACAAGTGCATTACTAGTTCCTCTAAGTCCCTTTAATGAATCAACTGTGGCAAGACCCATCAATACCCAGACGTTGACTAATGCCCTGAGTGCAAACACTCCGCAAGTGAATCTTTCCATTATTGAGTGTTCTCCAAGTAAACTGCCAAAACAGACTGCATGAGACCTGCATGCAATTATCTCAATATCGATTGAGGAATTCCATCGGACTTTGGTGTTTTCTGCTTTTTAAGTAACATATTTTATTTAGGTGCCAGATTGCATGCCCTCCAAAGGACAAGATGCAAAGCTAAAGCGATCGTTATGTTTGATCAAGGAAATGCGATTCTGCCTGGATGACCAAGGTTTTCAATATGATTCAGCTTATTCTCCTTTACAAAAGCTAAATAGACTAACTTCACATTTTGTCTTGAGTTATGGTCGAAGCTGAGCGTCTTCAACTGTGACGTGACCTGTGACAGGCACTCTTGGCTCAGCTGTGCTGAGATTCAGAGAAAATAGAGTGTGAAAATTGAAATCAAATCAATCAAAATTCAATCTAAAAACTTTTGAATCCCCCTACTTTCATTGTTGGTGGAGTTACTTTGTTTTGTCTTTATAGGACAGTATTAAAGAGCTCATGAAATTCATTTTGGCTGTTAGTCTATTAGTTTTGAGACCATCTATATCAATGGATTTGACCCTTTTTGGTATTTCCAGTATTTCTGCTACAATTATGACATAGCTACTTGTTTTTTTTACAAAAAAGTTGTAGTATTTACACATTAAAATAATTCATTAATTTGTTATTAATTTTGAGCATAAACAACAGATATGTCCTCCATATTAACACAGAGTGTAGAATTTGATTTATTTCAATACTATAATAATAATTAAACTTAAACTCATGATCGGTCTTTCTTGAAGTTTGCTGAGGGTCCTCAAATGCCACTGAACCACTGATCTAGTACAAAATATTGACAAAATTAACTTAACAGATACTTAAAACTTATAGTAGCTGCAACATCACTGAAAATAAATCTGTTCATATATAACTGGCAAAAGAAAGTTTGTCTATCCAGGAACAATCTTCTTTAAGGTGGCTATTATATTTGCAGCTTTGTATTATCACTGACTGTCAAAGTCCACAACTCACAAACTACAGTTTCTTTGTTTGTTTTAGTTAGAAATGACACACTTCACCTTTAAGGAACTGTATTTGCTTTCGTTTTAATTGTTGACTGTCTTTCACTCAAGATCTTTGTTTAACGACTCTCTCTGAAACTTTATTTCTCCTGACTAAAAAAGTTGTTGTTTTTTTTGTTGTTGTTGTTTTAAACTTTGCCATCATGAATATGAACGTTTACGCTGTCGTAACCGCTAAAAGCAGATAGTGGCCCATGTAAAAGCGTGATATGTGGCCATGTGTGATTACTGGGGCTTCCATCAGTCGTTTAGCTGCTCAGGCACAATGTGCTCTGACGGAAACTGCCTCACAAGGGGCTTAATGAGCACCCAGCGGATGAGATTCAACACCGGCAAATTGATTTTCCACATTTATCAATGGGGAATGTTTTAAATGGGCAGAAATTTAAGCATGAAAGAGCTGAGAGATAGTGCTCTCTCACGCTCGGCTCTCAGACCCGTAACCTTAGCGATGGAGCATGCGAGAGAGCTGCCTGGTGCTCTTACGGGGCAACAGCATGTACGGCACACATTACTGAAGGTGAGAGCAAGCTTGTTAAGCACACGCCGAAATGACTTGCTCGGCAGTTTCTCTCCCATCATGCCTCCTGCAGGGCAGAGCGAAAGCTGGCTCCTTGCTGAACACGAGTCTGATGATGGGCCGTGGCTGTAAACCCGGCCAGGGCCGTGTCTTCTCCCCATGAACAAGTCTTAGGCGAGCTACTGAGGATGACCCCGCACATGTCAAAGCCTGATGATTATAGGTTTTCATGGAAGCGGCTGCTCGGTAGGACTGTTCAACCTGTTTAAACTTCCTGTCATGCAGGATGCCTCCAATAAATGCTTTTAATTTGCAGTCTACACTTGTTTGTTTACAGATTTGGACTGCTTCCCATCGTTTGCTCCTCGCTGACAAGCATGATAAACATTAGAGGGCATCTGTACGAGAAATGTGATTTGTAGGCATCCTATCCCCGTCCTGTGGCTGCCGACACTCACATAAAGATGAAAATAATTTTTCCTCCTTTATCATGTTGTTCTAAGTTTTTATCCTGCAGAATACATAATATATTTTGAAAACTGTTTAAGCTGTTTTGCCTATAAAATTAAAGTCAGTTGGAAAGTGTGTGTGTTTGTATATATATATATATATATATATATATATATATATATATTTTTTTTTTTTTTTCATGTTATTTAATATTCCTATATTGTTAATTGTTAATCTTATCTTAGATTATCCAAAACTCCAAACCTATATGACTTTTTAATTTGAAGAATTTTGGTAACCAAAGTGGTTTAGTTACCATTGTATAAAATAAAATAGAATAAAATAAAATACAATTTTTGCATTTAAAAATAAATAAATAAATAAAAGTGCAAATAAAGAATACTAAAACATTTGTCAAATTATATTCATTTATTTTAGATGGAAGAAAAAGTCATAAGAATATGCATTTTTGGGGGTAAATGATCACTTTAATTAAAAAAACAGGTGAAGTCTGTCTTCTATCACATTTCTGTTCAGTCTCTTTACAGTCTCTTTCTAGAACCGTACATGTTTCACAGTCCTCCCTTTCAGAAAACACCCTCATAAATTGATTGACAAGATAAACTGCGGTGTTAATCATAAATTCATCAATGGCGTGACAAAGTAGTCTTTTGTTGGTGACGGTATGCTCCGTTTGTCAGCTGAGCGAAGAAAAATGTTTGAAATATGCGTTTGCCCCACTCAGTATCATTTTGTGCGGAAGTTGATATTATGAAATGTCAGCGCTAATTCATTCTGGTTGGCTAAAAGACGCTTTTATTGTTCCCCGAAGTTGAGCATTGTGCACTAGAAGCAGATAGAGTAGGGATGTTCAGATCTTATCATGGAAAAAGATGGACTCAGCAGCACAGTGTTATTCAATAGAGCTCCAGTGGTCTTCCTCATTGTCTGTGGAATTACCTCAGCCGAATTAGAGTCCAGCCTCACTAATGGCCCTGATGACAATACTTATCCCACATCTATTCCTGGCAGGACTCGCCGACTGATTGGACACGCCGCAGGCCTTCATTTCATTCCCAGCCAGAGATTATCACAGCGATTGATCCAGAGCCGTGCAACACGAACAGACGCATTAAGGATTCCAAACCCTCCATCCTCAGTCAAAGGCTGAGGCACGGTGCCTCTATTGACTGATAACTTTATGTTGGAAGAAGGGTGGAAAGTTTCTCTGATATTATAAGTGCTGCCTTAGCTGAGAAATGCTTACAAACAATGCATTGAAATAAGTGTAGACTCCAAAATGAACATTTACAGACCACCAGATATGAGTAACTTTAACTGTAAATAAGTCAATGTTACATGTCAAAGGTTTACATACACATGGCAGAATTTGCAAAATGTTAATTTCATTTGGTACTTCGCCGTAGCAACAAAACAGAAGATACATGCTTCCTTGGCGATATAAGCAGCACAAATAACTCCGATCATCAAATTAAAATTTGTATTATTTTTTTTTAATTCCAAATTTTACCCCCAAGCTCTTAATGCATCGTGTTGCCTTCTGGAGCATCATTAGTCATGCTGTTCTTTTAAACTTTCTTTTTGACAAAGAATATAAATGTGTCACTGTTTTCGAAAAAGAAGTATTTTTTGATGTGACTGTGTGACAGTGAAGACTGTAGTACTGATGCTGTAAACTGAGCTTTGCTGTCACACAAATACATTACATTTTAAAATATGTCTGTATTTATACTGAATGAAATTATGCTGTAATGTATTTATGTGATACATGTGATGCATTTTAAAAATTGTATCCATTACAAAGGTTTGACTTCAGATCTTGGATAAAGAGAATCGAATTCTGATAACAGCAGCTAAATTTAACAGCAGCTGTAGTTCATGTATACAAACAAGTTTAAACAAGGGCGTCTATTTTTGTCTACTACAGTAGTAAGTTCGCTGTTCTTGGCTACTTGAGCTGTGAGAAACCTAAACTCCCTGAGCAAAGCGGGTTCCTTGAGGACTCGGGATAATTAGTTCCACTTTTGTCTCTTATTTCCTGATTAGACTCCAAAGTGCCGCACTTCTCTCTTTCGGCACTGTAAGGGCGACTACGGAGGAAATTAATCTTCTACGTAGCACAATAAACACAAAAATATGATACGAGTCCATGTTTAATTAATAGCTATAGCTGAACATCAAGAGTTGTTTTGATCCAAAAATAGATATATCGGCAAACATGCGCGCGCGCACATTTATTAGGAAAACTGTTGATCTTTCAAGTCCTGTTTTCATGAAGGTCTGTTTTTAGCACACACACCGTCTTATCAGCAGTGAATGCATTACTATTGAATTAAAGCGTGCTTACAGAGCTGGCTGAATTCACATCCTTGTGGCCATGTCAAGTGAACCATCCTCCGTTTCTGAAAGAATCTTTTTATATACTAACTCTGAGTCTTGCTTTGCCATGCTCCAGAAAACAATCCCAGATTACTTATTTATCGTGAACTCAATACATTTCGTAGCTCTATATGCTCTAAAAAGACGATGCTCACAGCCATAATCGAAGCCGAAGCCAAGAAACGCTTATGATGAATGGGCCTGTTCATCCTTCCACCCTACATACTCCGTATAATAACTAATTACTGTCTGTGTCAGTCAAGATATCTTCTATAGATTAAGCACAAAAGTCATTACAGCGCTTTAGTTAGCTCTATAAGAGCTCCGTCGTTGCATAATCCGCGAGAGCAAGAATAGGAGGGTCGTACATTAATCTCATTTCCACAAAGCTGTAATTCGGGCCATCCTTTGGAATATATTACAATTCCGACGCAAATCTTCCCCATAAAAGCGGCCTGATAAATGAATGATTTCCCTCGAGCAAGGTGCACCACAAAACCGCCGAGACGAGCCGTGATAATGCATTCCAAAACACAACGCTTGCTCTTTCTTTACACAGACGTTCACGTCTTGCACTCCATTAAAGTGGCTTTGACAAAAGAACGCGATGTCTGCCGTTGCGAAACTGTAATGTGCTTTTATAGGGCAGATGCTAAGTGTACATCTTTTAAGTGGTGTTGCGTCGTGTTTGACATTTGTAATATTGACAGGCGGAGGAGTTAACTTTACATAACAGAGAAGCTCACCGAATGACAAACTTATGGGTGATTCACGTGTCTGTATATTAGGTTTCGGTTCCGGATCGGAAGTTAATGCGGTTGGAAACTTAAATAAAACTGTGGAGTGCAGCTAAAAAGTAATTCGCAGCGCAGATTAATGACACCTGAAAATCTGAAAGAGGCCGGAAAGGGATACAAAAGGAAAACCTATTTGAAAATTGCTTTGGGTAACAAAGTGTAACAATAAAAGCTGACTTAAAGAAGCAGTTAGTGCAGGTGTTGATATAATCATTCTTTTCATTTATTCTCATGTGTACTCCGGGGCTATTTTGTCTCTTACAGCAGAAATGATCTCCAGACTTTCTTGTTTCTCTTTTAAATTATGTTGTATATATTACATTTAGGAAAACTGCCAGAGCAGACGTATTTTTATTTGATTCATTTATTTATTTTTGCTCCGCGACTTTAGTTTTTCAGTTTTCTTTTAGAATGTCTGCATTTTAATGCGATTCCAGGCGTTTTCCCAGGTTTTCGGTGATAGATTGAAATGCCAGAAATGGATCAAATGCCATCTGTATTCTTTATAGGCCGGCGATGAATCAATTAGCATTGTGGATTTGGAAAACCTGGTGAGTCAGCCTGGAAATAGCCCCCCCTCCACTATAAGATGCCATTTTCAATAATCAAATGTGTACATCTGCTGTGAGTAATACTCGGCCTCAGTAGGTTGGTCTCCGTATTTTGTGTCTGATGAACTACAAATAACAAGAGAGGAAATCCATTGCAGCATATGGCCGTATATCCTGCATGATACATCACAATTACGCTGCTGCTCCGTCCGGCTCTCAGAGGCCAATTAGAATATCCAGAGCATGATGTCAGACATCATTGGTATTTTGAGACAGATTGCACTGTGCTAAAACATTCCTCCTCTCTCTTATTAGAACATATGAGCACTGCTGTGTGTAGTCAGGTTTCATTTTCAACAGTAATTCCTAAACTCATACAGATGGATGATTATGACTCTGGACCAATGCATGATGTAATGATCTTACTCTCGCGGAACCAGACCCCAGCAAGATGTCCGGTCCACATTGCAGCACAGGAAGATGAAATGAGAAAATTGTCATAGTTTTAGTTTTACTCTATGTGTTGTTTAATTGAAGGTTTGTATGGAATCATTCAAAAATAATGCCTAAAAAATGTACTGATAAAACTCTCACAATTTAAAATAAAATATGACAATGAAACATTTTAATAAAAAAAAAAACATTATATATATGATAACAACAACAAAAAAATGCTGATTATTTACCGAACAAACAACAAACTCTGAAGTTGAATTCTTCTTCTTTCAAAGTTTCATCTTTTTCTTTTATTGTCTCTGTTAGGAGAAATTTGAACTTGATATTCTCAATGCTGTAATAAAAATCTCAAGTATAATGTTGGTGTGAGTAGCGTAAGATTTCTCTATGTGAAAACGCCCCAGCAGATGTTGCCCTGACTGAACTTGTGTTGAATTTGTGCCAACACTGAGGGTATGCAAAGGCATCCCATCGGCCCTCCCTGGTAAAAATCAATTCAGAAAGGCAGTTCTGTAGCAAATGGCAGATTTTATGCTTTTATTTTTGGTCTGAGTGTTTTCTGGCTATTTGGAGGTCGAGCGGTTCAAGCTTTACTCTCTCCTCATTTCACTAGGGGGAAACCAACAGTGTGGCTTTTGCTTTTCTTCCTCCGGGCCTAACAGAGACAAAGTCGCTCAGATGTGAAATCACGTTTACAGAGGTCTCTTCGGTGTTTTTCTTCGTCTCCGGCTCCTGCTGCTGCCAGTCCACAACACGAGGAAGCGTGCGGTGTAATCAGACCGCCTTTTATTATAATTCTCTTGATGGCTTTTGTGCGTGTGATCCCACGAGTGTGGGATTGATATCTCTCTGAGTGACAACACAATATCACAATGCCTTTTTCTCCTTTCCAATTAAAGTCACATTTATTATGTGGTCAAAATATTTCCTGTGTTACTCGATCACTGTCATGTACAAATTGCTTCTTTTAGCCTCTCTCTCGGTGGCGTCCTCCCTGCAGATCTGCAGCGTGGAGGTTGTCTTAAGCCATACGTCGCTCAAGAAGCCCTGCTCAAAAGCGGGCTCGTGGATCGGTAGGTACCACCCCGGAGCATTAAAGGGATTCTCAGAAATGCTCAAGAGATGAGCCGCGTGACTTTTCCGTCTTAAAATAACCTGAAAATCAGCATTAGGGGCAGCTGCTGGAGGAAGCCCCATCAGTCCTCGCCAGCGGTCTCCTTTCATTCAAACCCCCTCCCATCATCCTCTGACGCTTACACACGCTGCGAGGCTTCAAAGTCACATCCCTTCTCTGATTATTCTCTCTGCTTTTGCCCTCGTGGCCATGGATTCACTCACCCTTATTAAGCCAGCATTGTTGCTGGTTCTTTTATTTGTATTCTATTTAATTTATTATACTTTTATTCAAAATATATATCAAGTGAAATATTTGGTGATTGGTGATGGAATGAGGAATCATTTTAGGGTTAGCTTAGTGTTTTAATGAAGAAAAGCAATCTGTTTGTAATTGCAAACACTGTACAAAAAAGTGGCGAAAATCAATTTAGAAATTATTATTAATCTGCAAACCAAGCTGATGTATTTCTAGCATATTTTTTAAGAAGTGATCATTTGTAAGGTGAATGTGCCAAGGCTTCCACAAAGTTGCACTTATTACTGAAAACTGGTATTTGGTATGATATTAGTTTAATATAATTTATTACCATAATCATAAACACACTGATTTGTGGGGCAAATGGTATTAAAAATTTCTTCTGGTTATTTGTACAATGCAGTGTGTATGTAGATGTATGTGAATGTACACGATCTGCAAATTTGTAAATGCAGAACTACACAAAAAACAATGTTTATGTCTTCCAAAATAAAGAATCGATTCTATACAGCCTAAACGAGTCCGCATGTAAACGTGACTTAAAAAATGACCAAAAATGGCATAACAGGGGCACTTTAACTATAGCAGCTAATGAATCGGACATCTTACACATTCACAAGAAATAGCTTACTTGCACATAAAAAATGAGGTGGATAAACCGGTTAGCAAATATATTTAGCTAGACTATAACACGTTTTAATTAAACTATCAAGTATATCAATTTAATATTATTCTGTGTAATCCACTTCTTTCTCTCTCTGGCTGATTTATTTAGTTATTTAGTATTAAGGGGCTGTCATTCACACAAAGTGTTTTTTCGTTCAAAGATAAAGCGGCGGGATGAAAATAAAAAGAAGAAAGAATGCAAGATCTCATGTGTGAGATATCGAAAAGACTAGAATGCATAGAAAGTGTATGTGGAATTTTGTTTCTGTAAAAGCAATGGAAATGAGTGCAGCTGAATTGCAAAAACATGCTTCGTGTGAATAATCCACAGCTCTAAACCAGTCATTCTGTGTCGCTATGTAAAGTTCAGAGGTATAACATGTATAAGTTCTGTAGATACAGTGATCTTCAAAACAATACTCAGATGAACCATGCCTAAAATTTCTACTTCCCTGCACATAGATGCTTTTGTTTGTACAGGAAAATGTTATTTTATACTGGGAGAGCAAGATAATTAATATATCTCCTCTTTTTTCAGTTGTTTTGGTATTGCACATGCAAACAGACGTTCTGTATATTTCATAATAACCACATGCAGAGTTCAGCATGACTGGAACGAGCAGTGAAGTCAATAAAGCCCAGCTGACAGTATATTTCCTCTCTGTTGTTTGGGTTTGCTTGACTCCTTTTGGGAACAAATAGACTGACACACACTGACAATAAAAAGGCCTTGTCAGTTTGCTCCAAACAAATATGTCCTTCATATTTTTTCTCTCTCTTTTTTTCCTTTTGGTTCGTACACCGTTTCATTCTTCTTCAGTCCCTTGCTCTTTTTACCTTGGAACAAGGCCCTGTTTGTACCTGTGTGGATGAATAGAGGAAAAAAAGTCACTTTATACCCAAAACTGCTCTGATGCAGAAAGCAAGCTCTAAAGAGGGCATTAGACCAGTGCAGTTTCTTAACATAAAACACATCATTTTGCATCTACCCAGGGAGTTCCAGGCCGTAGGAACCGTTCCAAAGGTCAGGAGCACCAGGATGCCGAGGATAATGAGATTATATTGAAATGATCCAAAAGTCTGTGAGTAATGCTTCTGCACCAGGGAAAATCCCTTTAACAGGTTTCTGTGCTTTATCGCAGTTGGCGTCAGTGATACATGTTATAAATGTCATAAATGTTTCTTAGCTCTCTGGAGTTCGCGCATTCGAGAACAGGCCATTAATGAACATTTCCATTAGCAATATCGATGAATCAAATCAATGGCTGTTGTGTGCAGTAAACACATTCGTACTCTTTTAATGAAGGCGATCGGTTCAAATATTTAACCCGAGGGTGCTCCAATTTTGCATTTGAAAAGACCAGGTCTCCGAAGACGTGCACTGAACGTGTTGTTGTTGTTTTTCCGCTTTTTTTATTTGAAGCAGCTGCGGCAAAGCTAAAGAGGACCGTGGCGAGGCTATTTTTGCCCACATACCCATGTGTAGCCTCCTTCACTTGTCAGCAGCTGAGCTGAGGCTATCAATCAGAGCTGAGCGGCAGTAGGATGCCCGGGCCACTGTGGAGCTCATGGTTAGTGTGCCGGTGATATGCTCCTCAGGACCATATGGGGTCTGATCTCCTGTGGGCACCGGCACATCCATGCTTACATCACATGTAGGTCAGGGTCTCGTAGTAACGGCTATGTTCACACTGCAAGTCTTAGTGCTTAATTCTTGTTTGTCAATGCGGCTAGTATCCAATCTAAGTGGGAATTAGCGATGGTTCTGAATTGACCTGCATGTGCAAGAGAACGCAGATTTCTTAACCTAGTGACCAAAGACCTTCTGGTATGTCAAATCTCTGAGATGACTCTCATCAGCACCGAATTGTAGTTGCATTGCGAAATGAACCTGCCTCAGATTTATTATTATTCCACTTTCGCAGGCTGAAATAAGTACAGATTTGTCATCTTAGAAAAATGAACCTTGTATATACAGCCTGCCAATGCTGGTCAATAGCGCCAGCTACACAAAATATGCATCCCGTAATAGGACTGTGTCAGTTCTGCATGACGCTCAGATTTTCTGGTCTCTGACTTATGAAAAGTGCATTAATAATGAAAAAAAAACATTAGAAAACACATTTGGTTGTACAGTTATATTTTTTATAACTTTAATTTATATGTATTTTCTAGTCTAAAATGAGAACATGTGACTTAAAATGTGCTATTGTCTCCAAAAAGCTCTGAAATTGTTCATGATATACTTTAATTCTTTAAGACAGTGGTTTCTCACGTGAAGTGAAAACAGCGCCAGATGATGTTAATATAGTAAATTTTAGAAAGTTATATTGTTTTTCAGCATTGAAACAGATAAGTATTCTGCGTGCAGCTTGTGAATGACACTGCAGGTAAAAACTACATTTTTAAAAAATTCTAAATTATATAAAAAAATATATTCAATTAAATTATGTTTTGAATTCCATAATGTATTTATTTATTTTTTACATGATGTTTGTGCACAAGGCCGTTGACATGTTTAGAAGTCGCCTTCGGAGCTCCTCTTGGTTCCCGCATAAAGGAAATGGCTGGGATGCTGGGGTTGTTGAGAGGGTCCACAGTTTGGGTTAAAGGTAGCATACGCCAGGGCAGCTGCAAAATCTGCCCTGCCAAGGACGCAGTGCTTCCAAAGCCTGCTCTGTGCCATTAAATGGGTCATTGACCAGCTAAATGGAGTCATTATGATGAGTAACTAAAAGAATAGCACCCAAATCCATGAACCTTGTCTCTGCGGAGCTCTGGGTTCCGCTGCTTTTGGGGTTTCACAGGCTTTTGCTGTATGGCAGCTGCCTGAGACCTCTTTCAGGGGAATGCAAATGATGCCCTGACCAGCTAATTATACCACATCAACAATTCCCTGCTTTATTGACAGTTGTAGTGCTGGAGATTACCGTGGGAAACCTATTTACTCATTTATTTGTATATTGAAAAAAGTTATTAGTATCCTGAGATCTCTTTTAGTCCTAGAAAAAAAATGCTAACTGTAAGAATGCCTGCAGGCTTGATATTAGCAAACAAAAAGCTAATTTATTATTTAATCTGAATCAGGAGCACTTTAATTGTTTTCGGTATTTAAGTGATTATAATGGTGATTATTATTTTATGGATGGACAATACATCGCACAATACATTCATGCGAATCTCGTGAGTAAAGCTTTTTTTGAATAGAGGTCATTCTTAATCTCGTGTTTTTTAAACGGAGTGGCAGTTAATACACACAGAGCACTGACTTCGCAATAGATCACTGACAGCCCACCACTGCTGAAAAGCCCGCCACTGCTGAAAAGTACTCCGCTCACCCAGAACGCAACTGGTTTCAGCTGCTCCTCTCAAGCAGACGCCTGAGACCCCCATCAGGCAAGCATTCCCATTAAAAAAAACAAGACTGTCAGACTGCTCAGTTAACATTCATAAAGTTATGTACAGTATTAGTCCGTACGGTCCAAAGCTGTTTTGCATATTAAAAGAGTGCCAGAGTAATTTTAGTAGCATTTATAATGCTATTATATATTTATTTTATACTAAATATTTAATTAAAATATTTTTTATCAAACTTGTGTATTCAGACTTACAAAAATACATTTAATTATAATATTTATTTATAACAATTTCATTAAGTGATTTTGTCAGTTTATTTTTATTTCCATTATTTATGTTTTGTTTAGTACTTATTTAATTCAGTTTCAGGATTTGTAATTTTTTTTATCCAATATTTATATTTCATTCTGTGACGGGTTATTGAAAATGATTTTGAATAATTTCAGTTTTAGTTAACGCTACATACTTGCATATTAGCAAAACGTCTCTTGTCTTTCTTGAAGCTGTACTCAAACTGTGCTCAGGCTACTTTATCGTTCTGTTCAAATGCAATAACCGAAATCTAAAACTCAAACCTTAACCCTGTAGACTGTTTTTTCTTTTCGTCTTTTTGTTGGAATTTTTACATTGCCGCGTCGAACATTCATTAGCACTCTGTGTGGATGTGCATGGAGCTCACAGAAAAAGACGTACTGAATTAATGGAGTGTTAATAATCGCTAACTCATTAGTGTCATCTTATTTGCATAGCATATCATTGCATCTTTTGAGCAGTGAATATTAATTTCCAAAGGCATGAAGTATTGAAAGATATAAATAGAGGAATTATCCATGGGTAAACCACTCATTATGAAAAAAGTCAAAGCGTTGAAAAGAGCCACTATGTAATATTATTTGTTCCGAGTGCTTCTTTTTAGGCGAGTCAGAAGATGTAGCTCTAATAAATAGGCTAGGACTTTCAGGGCTGCTTGATTATTATTATTAATTTATTTCGTGTCAGTTTAAAAAGGTTAGTAAATGGCTTCGCATAATGAAAGTCCGTCTCACTTTTTTTGCGTTTTTGTTTTGATGTCTAAGGCGAAGTCATTGCTCTTACACATTCTGTTGTGCAAAGTGACGTCTCTCTTGTATAAATGTGAATGGGAAAATGAGCTTCTAATTAGTTTCTCCTTTTCTCCCACAGGGACAGGCCAGCTACTGACGGTGGATCTCAGACATGCATGCGATCACTAGACAGTTTAACCAGGGTAAGTCCTCTTTGGAAAGGCTCCATGACCTGAATAGTGGCACGGAGAGAGGCTGCTCTAAAGCCCCAGTGTCCTCGTCTCTGATTGGATCTGCCCCTTTTTAAATCACCACTGTGAGCGTTAAGACTTCACATTCAGTTATCGCTCCCATATCTGAAGAAGCGTTCAGACGCTGAATGAACGTATACCCACTTTTGAAGTGTGATAACAGACGGTTTTAGTTAGTTTCTGCTTCACTTCTAGTTCTATCAGCTGCACAATGTACTGAGTAAACAAGCTAATTAATTGCATAAATCAGTGTTTGCCTTGACAAACCTTCAAGTGAGTGTGATTTGGAGGCTGTCTGCTGTTTGTTTTATTTCTGTATCACTAAACATCAGCCTCTCAGTCAACGTATGTGCATAGCAATCAACTTTGCAACCGAGTTTGTTGTTTATTTCAAGGTTGTTCACATAGGATATGTACTTGGACTATTTTTAATTGTTTGCCTATATGCATACATGGCCGTTGGGGCACATCATGCTGTTTTTCAGTGCCTAGGACCACCGGCTCCATGTTTTTAAGAAGCTGTGTCAAGTTAAAATTAGTTCAGCTTTGGAAAGACTGTCTGGAGACTAACGGTTCTGTTTTATCGTGTTGACTGCTTTATATTTTGGTGGTACTTCATGCTTCAGTTGCTCTGGAATTGGAAACTTCATTATTGCAAAATAAACAGGGAAGGAACTAAATGGAAATTAATAACGCTAATCATTCCAAATTAGCGCGTTAAGACTGACACGCGCACAATTATCTAAAAAAATGTAGGTAGAAGAATCGATGATAATGACTTCAAATAAGATTGGTCAAAAGCTTCAAAAAGAAAAATTAATTTCACACACCTGGATATAATGTGTCATGCTGTTTAAAAATGAATGATTCTTCCAAAAGATAAAGGCTTGATCATCGGACCTTTCAGGGCCAAAAAAATAAATAAATAAGCGAGTGCAATGATATGCTGTTCCAAAGCCACATAGAGGACGCTGAAAGTCTCAGATCTATTTTCATTCATGTTTTAATCGTCATTGTCAGTTACACTTTAATTATCATTTCAGTCTGGATCTACAGCTGACAGCCTCTGCCCTCGTCTAGAGATTGATGACGTGGACGTCTTCAGAAACCGTTATGACAACTTAATTTTAGTAAGAACGGGCTGATCCTTTGATGTGTCCTTATAAATCACATTAAGTGGCAAATATGAAAGAGCTTTAATATTTGATCATAGTGAATGGCCCAGGCAGTTTAATTTGCTTAGTTCTCATGGATATTCCTCTAGACACCATGCACTTGCACCGTTTTGCCTCCGAGGCTATTCACTGACAGCAGCAGCCACGTGTGTTGACTTCTTGCGTGAATCTGTCCGTTGAGTCTTGGTGCATTCATTCTAGTTCACACGGGCTGATGCAACCCAGACTGTCAGTGGGGCAATGCCAAAGAGATTAGATGCTGCTTTACTGTGCTTGTCTTCACAGGGGAAAGAACTGAGAGCAGACAATCCTCCAAATATGCACCAATTCATTAACACCCATCCTTTCTCTATACTGCTTATCCTTTCTTAGGCTGCGAGACAATTCATTAAGCATGTAAATGAATGAGAGCAATGCAAATACTTGAAGGGATATTCTGTGTTCAGTACAAGTTAGCTCAGTCAACAGCATTTGTGGCGTAATGCTGATTATCACAAAAAGTCATTTTGACTCAGCCTGTGTTTTTTTTTTTTTTTTTAATTAATAAGTAAAACATAACACAGCTAGATCATTTGATGACAAAATCTGGAAAATATATACTTAATTTTTTTTTTTAATTACAAACGGGGTTACATCTGAATATTTTCTGTATAAATCTTAAATTATACCCATTTGTTGCTTTGCCTGTCTTTGGTGTGCTCGATTGCTCCTGCAATTTAAAGGCTGACATTTGAAACTGACTGGAGAATACATTATTTAAAATATCATCAATCAGTTTTCTTTAAAATGTATTTTTTGTAGTTACTATACATATCTATACATATACTATATATATATATAGTGTCTATAGGTCATAATCAGAATTATTTCAGCACATCTGAACTGTTAAGTTGTGCATGTTTTTCCACTGAAATATTGCTAAGTATTACTAAGTATTGCAACTATTTAGTGAATTCTCTCTGTGTTTTTACACATTAGCAAATTAGAGGGAAAAAAACTCCGAAGTGATAATCAGTTGAAATCAAACGGTGAAGGAGTATTTCACCAGTGAACAGATTTTAAACCCTGCTATGCAATCGACAGCTTTTTGTGTGAGACTTGTGGGATACTTCAGAACCCAGAGGACCAGACTGTCTGATGGGAGAAAGCCTTCAGAGGTTGCATTGTTAAGTCAGACAGCTTGATTTGACTGACAGTTTTCCCTTATAATGCAAGGCATTTGTGAGAGGGAATTTCTGAGGCAGATATTCGACATGTTCTGTCTGTCTGGAATCTTGTTTATAGAGCCCCGGGTTGATTCCAAATATACATAATATTGCCTAGCGGTGAAAATTAATGATATGGTCATGCATTCAATAATTTATGAATTCTACACCCATAAACAATATAAACTGAACAATATTATCTGGCATTGGGACACATTAGCTCTGCCGACCATCAACCTCCTGAACGATGTGTGGGCTGCTGTACTGATGTCTCATAGACTGGGCTGCCTCCTCCTCCTTCATGAATATGGTGATGCATAATGTTTTTATCCCTAAACAAAAGGTATTCACATCTATTTCTTGCCATTCCATGTGCACAAAGGAAATACTGTTTAGAATGTTATCTATCTATCTATCTATCTATCTATCTATCTATCTATCTATCTATCTATCTATCTATCTATCTATCTATTTGTCTGTCTATGGACCTTCAAAACAGAAACAACATTTCCATGTTTGAGTAAGAAGGAGGGTTGTGTGATATAAAACAGCTCAATAAACAAATAGGTAATACTGAGTAAATAAAAATTTTAGACACAATATAGCCAGTCACTTTGTCTGTTTTTGCTCAACATCCAGAAAATCACAGTGGCGGTGTTTTGTTCCTGAATGTTTCATTGTTTTTGAGTGAGTCGGTTGAATAAATAATTCAATAACTCACTTATCTTTGTTTTTTAACAAATTAGTTGAATTAATAATTTGAATACCCTTTTTGTCCTAAATAAATCAGCATTTTAGAACGAATCAGTTTAATAAATTATTCAAATCATTCGCTTTTAAAGACAACTAAATGTAAACTACTCATGCTACATTTCTTGGAACACCCTGCAGTTCTTGTAATGAACTATATTGCTTGGGGGATAAATCATTTATTTAGATTTTGAGGATTATTTAAGCACATAGCAAGCATTGATGGCTGTTTTTCATATTGCTGTTGCTGCAGAAATTCACTCAAGGCCATATGCTACAGTGATTTTTACCATGGCTAGGGGGCTTCACATCATACCCAAAAACACCCAGTGGTAAAATCATTCTAACGCACAGCCTCTTGTGGCTTATTGCTTTAATAGACATCTCCTCAGAAGCTTTCTAACTCTCTAGATGCATTTCTCCTGAGTAATTCTGAACCCCAGTATTCATGAATATTCTTCTTTGCCTCTTGGGGCCTCACTCACTCTCGCTTTCTCATCGAGTAGGCGAAACTCCAAACTGTTTCACATCAGATCATTCTACTTTCTATGCACAACACTGTTTTTGGTGTGGAGCTACATGGAACATAAAGAGTTCATCAGTGTTTGCGTGTTTTGTGACTTTTCAAAACCCCTGAAGCCTAACATCTCCTCCGGAATAGGTAAATATATTTCTGCTGCGCCGCTAATGTTATTCTTCTCAACAAATCAGTCGGTCGCATTTCCTAAATGTCATCATTTTTATTTCCAGCTGAGAAGAGGCATCCCTCCCACAGCCATGGCCATTAGCTCTGCCATACAATCATTTCATCTATATGGGGCATGAAAAAGAGGTACGACGTGCTGCATCAGCTTAAAGCAATTGTTCATCTCTAATGACTTACATTTAGAAAACTCACTGCAATGCTAGCTGAAAGCAGAGAGGATTAATAAAAGCCAATTGCATCTCCAAAACTAGCGGCGGACGTGATAGCTTATCAGCTCGCATGCAATTTCAACTTCCTCTGCTGCAAGAGAGCCCATTTGAAATTAGTCTCTCAAAGAACCCCTGTGATAGAAGGTGAACTGTAATGTGTTTGTTTGCTTTTTAATTTCATAATTAACTCACCACTGTGGTTACCAGAACTTTACAGTATAACAAAGATTCAAATATCTACTGTATAATCCAATGTCATGGTTAATGCATGAACACCTGCATTCACCATAAACTATAAACAAACGTTTTTCTCCAAGCTTCTACATTAAATTCAGTATACGTTTTCCCCACTGGGTGCACTTTTTAGCAAGAAACAAAATACATACCAACAAGTGCATATAACAGGCAGTAAAACTTTGACACCTTTTATTACTTTTGACACAAATTTAATAAAAAGTTTTGATTACTTGAAGAATATCATGTTATGACTTCAAAACAATATTAATATGCTGGGAGATTTGAAAAACTGATGCTTCTGAATGTTAGCATGACACATATCCAGCTTCATGTCTATAGGTTTTCATAGACGGTAGGCTCCGGTTCAAATCCCGTCTAACTATGGTTCGACAAAACAGTTTGTGTAAAAGGAAGTTGAAATGGCACGGTTGCATCAACGAAAGCATTTTTATCAGTTTTGCATTTCTTTACACTGTCGGGTAGATTTAAGGTTCGATTTGGTGTAGGGCCTATTTCCGACACGATAGAGCATTCACTTTTAGCAACAATCCATGGATATTTTAATTCTGAACTGCCACAATATATAACTATATCAACATAACAAAAATATGCTTTATTAACATATTGAACCGTGGACATTTCTCTTTAAAACTGTGGCAAAACGTATAGTAAGGCACGTTAAAACAGTGTTGCACAAAAAGTGCGTGGAGGTAAATTTTTTTTATGAGACCAGATTGTAAAAAACAGTATTCAGTATATAAACACTAGCCACTAGTATTTTCACCAAAAAGGGTTTTTATGTCGGTTATTTTTACCTTTTGTCGTAGTGTGTCAGTTGGAAATATCAAATTAGATTTCTAAAAATTAATTTTGTTATTACTTGCAACAATCCAGTGAGTTCCTTTTCGGGAACTCGAACTGCGTTCAGGAACGCTGTGGGAACGCCTCCTGCGTGACCGCGCTCTGAATCGGCTGTAGAATCTGTCCAAAGGAAGGGCGTGACGTCCTGGGCGGGTGACGTCAGCAAACGGGAAAGCATAAAGGCACGAGCGGCAAACTCGGCGTCAGCTTCCTGTCATTCAGATCGCGCTCTTTGTTTGTCTGTCTAATTTCATGTATTGTGAGTCTTATTTATTGTTGTCTGTCCCACACGATTTAAGTTTGATATGACAAGCTGAAGACTAGGGCAAAAGGGCGAGGGCAAGTTACTTTGCAAGCGTCGTGCGATCTCTGTGCAAACGCTAATCATCACTGCCAGAGACACACGCGCTCTGCGTGGCTTGCCTCGGAGCAGAGCGCGCGGCGGTTCTCGAGAGAGCTCGCTGTTCGCGCTGCGAGTGTCTTGTTCTGCTCCCAGAAGGCTCGAGAGAAGGAGCCTTCAACAGCGTTCCCCGCGTTGCTTGTCTTGCTGCCGCCGAGGCGGAGCGGTCGCTGCATTCGCGGGGATCGGAGAGGGATTTGATAGATGAGCTTAAGATGTTTGATAATCCCTATATCTTTCTATTCTGTCAAGAGCCCTCAACCGCTCCGGTATGAGGAGTAAGGCAATGCCACGGGTTGAACCCTCTCGAGCTCTCTGTCAACCAGCGTGGCTCCGCCTTTGCATCCCAAGACGTTATGTCGTATACTGACAGTTTGGGGCATGAGTACTTGGTAGCGGGTCATGCTAGTATGTGTCTGCACAGTGCAAGATGTGTCACAGGTGTGCTAGACACACCTGCTCAAAGAGCTGGATTGCGTGACTTCAGTCTGTTCAGGAACGTAATGCTGAGACTATGACTGTCGGCAGACGCATTGGGACACGTGTGCAAGCAGTGGAATTCCTTTGTTCCCCACCGCTTTCCAGCTCAGGGGGTTGCTGGGCAGAGCAGCCCTCAACGAGTACCAGTTCCTCATATCAGGAGACTCATAAGAAGATTGCCTTTTTACTGTGCTCCCCTGCAGTGGGGCTGCGTTTCTAAGCTGCATTCTTTTTCTGGACCTCAAAGCCGAAGCTAGATTTGTGATCCGTACTTGCAGCTAAGAGGTCTCAGTCTAAGAAGTCCTGTCAGTTTGTGGCACAGGACTTGTGAGGGCAGACCCCTCTGGGGTAGAGCGGCATCCACCACAGTCTTCAGTGCCAGTCTCTCCCCAGTGCACTCAACACTGCCCCCAACCCCGTCTTCCAAAAAAAGGTTTGAAGCTGTGGATTGCGCCACCACTGAGGGGGTCTCATCAGCAGTCAACTCAGGCTCTTCCTGGCAGCGAGCTGTCACAGGGCAGTGTGCTATCGCCTCTAATAACACCACAAGCCAGCCTCGAGAGGATGGTTCCCTTAGTAAATTTTTTCAGCGTGGAAGCTACTGCCAAATGTGTCTCAATGGGTCCTGCGGACTGTAAAAAAAGGTTATCGAATCCAGTTTGAGTTTTCTCCACTGCGTTTCAGCGGCATTGCACCGAGCAGACTCTGGTGATGGAACAAGAAGTAGTAACTCTCTTGAGGAAGGAGGCCATCGAGGTGGTTCCTCCTCACGAAAGGAAGTCAGGGTTCTACAGCCAGTACTTCATAGTTCCCAAGAGGAGTGGAGGGCTGAAGCCCATTTTAGATCTCAGGCAATTGAACCGCTCAGTCAGACAGCTGAAGTTCAGTCCAAAGAGTGAGAGAAAGCCGGAGACTCACTGTCAAGCAGTTTCAGAAGTTGCTGGGTCTTATGGCAGCTGCGTCCAGTGTGATATGGCAGCTGCGTCCAGTGTGATATCCTCTGGCCAGCTGTACATGAGACCCCTACAGTGGTAACTCAAAACCAAGGGGTTTTCCCCGAGGGGTAATCCTCTTTGCATGATCAAGGTCTCCCGACGATGTGTGTGAGCCTTAGATATGTGGAGGAAAACTTGGTTTCTGAATCAGTACCAAGTGTCGGGGGCTCCTTGTCGCTGTGTAATGCTAGCGACGGATATGTCCCTCATTAGTTGGGGAGAGGTCATGAGTGGCCCGGACCGGTCATCATCTTACATGTCACATCAATTGTCTGGAGATGCTGGCCATGTTTCAAGCATTGAAGCACTTAATCCTAGACCTGAGAAATCATAATGTATTAGTACGCACCGACAACACAGCGGTGATTTCTTATATCAACCACCAGGGGGTCTGCGTTCATGGCTGCTGTTCAAACTGGCATGTCAGATCCTCCTGTGGATTCAGGACAAACTCCTCTCGCTGAGTGCAATTCATATTCAGGCCACCTGAATGTGGAAACAAACGCCCTGTCGAGACAGGGGACGAGGCCCAGGGAATGGATGAATCACCCTGAGGTGGTGGAGCAGATATAGAGAACTTCTTATCCGGCTGAGGTGGACCTCTTCAAAGAATCTGAATGTGCAATGTCCTCTCTAGTTCTCTCTAGCTCCTCCAGCTCTCCTGGGACTGGACACTATGGTACAGACCTGGCTGAGGCTTTGCCTGTATGCTTTTCCCCCAATGGCAGGACTGTGGGTAAACACCCCCTAGTAAGGTTGAAACCGCCAGTACGATCTTGTGTCCCCACATGGGACCTGGCAAGACCCCCTTTCAAGCCCATAGAAGAGATTTCTGATCGCGGTCTCACTATTAGCACTGCGTTCCTACGAGCAATCACTTCTCTGAAGAGAGTAGGAGACCTTCAGGCCCTTTCAGTGACCCATCCTATCTAGACTTTGCGCCCGGTCTGGTGAAAGCTTTCTTGTACCCTCGAGCACAGCAAAGGTCCCCACTACTTCTGCACCATGACCAGGATGTCACGCCCTTCCTTTGGACAGATTCTACAGCAGATTCAGAGCGGGGTCATGCAGGAGGCATTCCCATAGCCTTCTCATAGCGTTTCTGGACGCAGTGTCTCATTCCCTCAAGGAACTATAGTTATAATTATAACCTGGAGACATTTTGTTTGCACAAGGAATCTGAAAGCACCCAGTGATTCACAAATCTACCAGTCTGTCTGGAATCATATGAAAACACACGAAAAAACTTCTCAGTTGGGACTTCAAAATTTTCTCATCTCAGTAGATTATTGAAAATGAAAGTTTGGATGTGAATTTATCTGTTTTAATGCCTTCTATAATAAATATATATATATATATATAATATTTTATTAGAAAATAGATGTATATATATTATATATACACAATGATCACATAAATCTTTATATATATATATATAATAAATTTGAGCTTAAAAATTCTATAAATTGTTCTTTATTTAATGCTCTGGAGTTATTGGAAATGTTTGAATCACACTCGAAAACAATTCCATGCCGCCACCAGTGGAATCATAATCTGTTATGATAGCATAGGTAATAATAAACAAGCATTGTCAAGGCTATGTTACCAAAAGTTGCTTGAATAATTATTTAAAAAAATAAGATCCATGGGACTGTTATATGCATTTAACATTACACTCTAATAATAATAATTATAATAACAATAATAATAGTTATTTTGATATAACACTGAAGTAGGCTATTAATGATAACAAAAGATCCAGAAAATTATAGACAAGCATATATAAGACCATCTCCAAGAAAAGAACATTTCCTTCCTTCAGCCTAACATACCTGGAACTGTGTCAGACTGAATGGCAGCAGTTGTCGAATTGGAGTTGTCCATCTGGCTATTTTTTCGAACCGGAATTAGCTTAGAAATAGAATACAAAACAACTACAACCAAACAGAACATTTAAGAAAATCAAGGTATTATAGCTATATAGCTATATTTTCACTCAACAAAGATTCAAAACTCTCAAACATTCAAAAATTGTCAAAATGAGTGAGTTCTAGTGTTAAAGTTTCTAAATGGAACCAAAGATGCCAATAAAGAACCTTTCATTAAATGTATAGTGTGAGAGAGCGCACAGTTTCACATGCTTCTGACACCGACTGTCTGTGAGCGCTGCTAGAGTGTGCCACACATAAATGTGTATTTACACAGGGCACTGAGGCATGGCCATGACCTTCTGATTTATTTGAGGTGCCTTTTATAAAGTAAACTCATGTATCTTTTACTATGTGACTCGATGCATCAATCCTTTTCACCTGACAAAGAGAAAGGAAGGAGAAACATTTTATCAACAAGCAGTACTGGCCATTAATATTTCTTGCAGTCTATCATTTTTTATTTCTCTGAAATTTCGACAATGATCAACTAATGCTCTGGAGTTATTGGAAATGTTTGAATCACACTGGAAACAATTCCATGTGCCAGGAAAAACAAAACCTCTCCATCAAAAAAAAAACACAACCATGCAAGTCCACATATGTGTAAACTTAATTATTGTCTAAAAGGATTTTTAAGTATTTCTTATATTTCTCCCTGCGTGGGAAAAACTGCCATGACATAGCTGTTAAACTGCTCCAGTAGCTGAGTTTCCATCACACTTTACTGTTGAATCGTCTAATGACTTGATCCTCAGACTTATTTGAATGGATTACTGTAGTAGATCTGAGATCAGCCTTTTTTTGGTTTAACAAAGGCCTCTCAAAAATGGCCATAATTTGGAGTTAATCACAAAGCAAAGCTGTTATTTATATCGCGCTGCATTGCATTCAGGAATTAATAACACACTTTGTGGAGAGGGAAGTCATCCATTGTAGAGCCCAGAGCTTTCACGTGGGCCGGTTCCCCAGCAACAGCCATTTCCAAATGGTCCAAATGAACAGTGCGCCGGCGGATGAGCTGGAGGCATGACATGGCCGAGTAGACAGCCCCATAAACTGTGCTCCATACTGATGATAACACATTGCCTACAGTTGTGCTTTTACTTTTAAATACCCTTTGCCGAGTTTCATTATTGCCTGTAGGTATATTAAGAAGTTTTTACTTGTTAGGTTACAAACCGGGGACTCATGCACAACAAGCTGTAAAGGCTTCAAACAGTCATTGAAGAGAAAACATACAGTATTCACTCTGACATACCTAAACAGGGTGATTCAGGTTACATTTACACTAGTGCGACTGCATTTTTAAATACATAACTTTTGCTACGGTTACGCCTGTCACTTTTGTTTAAAAACTCTGGAGTTGCATTCCGGTGAAAATGGACCAAAAAACGATGGCGTAACATCATGTTCATTGTTGCACCTGCCCGTGATTAGCTAACAATGTCCTGTTTACATTTTTGAACGCAAACCCAGTGGACACGAACAGTCATGTGACATGCGTTTTTGGTCGTATAGTATGCATGCCGGTGTAGACGAGTAAATGCCATTTTAAAACAAAATTTGAAAACTCATTCATATGAAGCTGGATAGGTGAAGTTTTTTAAGTCAGCATGGAATTTTTTTTTTTTAATTCAAAATATAATATTCCTTAAGTGTATATATGTGTATAATGTACACACACATACACATATATATAAAAAAATATAATTATGCAAAAAATAGGTTCATTAGTCAAAACTGTGGACCTGCAAATCATATTTTGTGTGAAAAGGAATAAAAATATGTGGGAGTTTTACTGCCTCTGTTTATTTCAGTTGGAAACTGTTGTATGTATAAGCTTGTTTTTTTTGGGTTTCTCAGAACTTTGCTGTGTTTCCAATTAACCTATTTGGCCAAAATCACAATAGTAGAAATAAAGCCTCAATGTGGTTTCTTAAGTAATTGCATTTGTACGTAAGGTGCATTTCCAAATTGCTAAATCCTAAAATCCTAAAATAATATTTTATTTTACATTTTATATAATTTTGAATTCATGGAATTAATATGTAGATTTTATTAAATCAATGTCATTTAATTAAATATTTTTTCAATGTATTTGTAATTTTTTCAATGTTATAACTCTCATTCTGTAATTTTAATAATTTCTAGTTTCATATTTAAGTTGTTTTGAAGGATTCAGTTCATCCAAGGCTAAATTTAAAAATATCAAATTGAGTGAAAAGTCATTTAATCGTTATTATATAAGTTTCCAATTTAAATGAATACTGAGATAATTTTTTTGTGGATAATGAATGATTAGTGTAAACGCATTTTAATTTGTCTTGTACAATATATGTACTATAAATATCTGTTAACTAGCTTATATAGAGCAATAAAAAAAAGTACACTACATTATATAAAAAAATGTTTAAACTTATGAGAATAACTGTCCAATATACAACTATACAGCAATGTACAACAAAATGAGCACTAATGGCCAGCTTGCACTGTGACATGAGAGCTATATTTTGCATTGTCCCTTACATGGCAGGATAAATAAAGATCTTATGAGATGGTGATCATTCGTATGTAAGAGTCAAATGGCTGCTTCTACTGCTCTATTAATAATTAGAGTAATTAGAGCTTGCTTGTTAATCGGGGCTCACTCGGGCCGAGAGAGGTAATGATGAAGAAAATAAATGTGAGTCGAGGCTGAGAGGCAGCTGTCACATGTTCATTACAGAGAGTGTGACTTCTCTCACTGCCGATGCTGATGAGCACATGGAGCTCTTCCATAGACACTGAGCTCTCATCTGTGTCCTCTTGTCAAGCCCTGTATGAAATCGGTGCCTGCCGGATTCTACAAAAAGCTCAGAATCTAATGTCATTCTAAAGTTTGATGTTCTCTTATTTAATGTAATATTTTGGTATTTCGATATGGGTATTGTATATTCTACTTGCATAAACGGCATGAAGTACGTACCAACAAATACATGTCACTGCAGTTTCTGAAAGAAAAACACTAGAAGCAGTAAAACTCTGACGTCTTTTATTCTTTTTCGCACACATTTACAGAGTGTCAAGTAATAAAGCATAATTGTCACAAAGTTATTCAAAGTATATCATGTTATTGCATGACTTTTTAAAATAAAATTGATGCTGAGAGATTTGAAAACTCATGTTTTTTGTATCCGTTTTGCATTTGTTAACCCTATCGGGTAGGTGTAAAGTTGGAAATATGCCGTACAGCAAATCCAATATAATAGAGCATTCACTTTTAGCAACAGTCCACAGATATTTGGATTCTGCACCGCCACAATATATAACTATATCAATGCGTGTGCCAGGATTCATGTATTGAAGCTGTGCTTTAGTGCCACTCAGTGGACATTTCTCTTTGAAACTGTGGCATAATGTGCAATAATGTATGTGAATGGCATGTTGTATAGAAGTGCGTATTTTTATGAGACCGGGTTGGGTATAATTATTATCTCCATAGAATTCTGTCGTTAAAAAAATACAATTTAATCAAACATGAAAAAAAAAAAAAAATCTGTTTTAGGCCTACTTTTTCATTTTCACTCCAGACAAAATCAAGACTTATACAACAGGATTCATCTCAGCGTGACCGTCAAATGCTCTCTGACTTCTTGGCCAGTGAAGTGATTGAGTGAAACAGGGCGGTTGTAGCATTTCAGTGTTAGGGGGATCAGCCCCCTACCTGAGCATGAGCTGATGTGCCTCTGAGCAATATTTCTTGCCTTAAGTGCAAGAGGTCATGAATTCGAATATTTTCAGTCAAGCAAATTTTGTAAATAACATTAATATTGCATCTTGTTTGTCAGTAGATGTATACCTGCATCTGAGGTATATATTTGGCTGTATTTATATTGTGATTTCATTGGAACGGAGAGCATTCAGAGAGGGAAATAAGCTCAGATTGCAGCCACTGCTTTCGGAGAGAGTCATATAATCGTATAATAAGAGAGCTGACAGCTGAGGTAATCAAACATTTTTAGGGAAGCCGAGATGAAAGAGGTGTTTAAAGGGGAATGTGTAAGTTTGAGAGCAAGCAGATTTGCAAAAATAATGATTTTTTGCATGGATGTTTTCCGGAAAACACCTACCACTTGCTATTGGTTGATCAAACAGGTAGCCCCGCCCCAACTACTATGCCATTGGTTGAGTCACTGTTGCTGTGCTGGACTGAGCAATGTTTTAAAAGTGCAACACAATGTTTATACTTTTTATGAGGATCAGTGTTCTGTTGGCTTACTTACAACTCAGTAAATTAGTCTGCAATTGTAAAATCACACAGTATACAATTTAATGAAATAAATATATGCACTGCGGGTTTCAAAGTGAAGTGCGGCACCTTTTTCTTTTCTTTTTTTCAGACCAGCTCAGTTCACATTAAATGATGATCCACACAAACTCATCTCTGCATGTGCTGTGAGTTTGGATTTATTATAACGTTCATTTGGGAAGGAAACATACGCTAACCGTCTTTTCAAACTTGTAATGAGAGGCGCTTATAAACCGGCTGTTGTCAACAAAAAAGAAGCGTTAAGGTCTCCCTGTGGTTTTCCACCAAAACAGAAGCTTGATGGTTTAAAGTTTGAAAATGAAGAAATTAGGACAGCCTTCAGTGCTGTACTTTTACAATAAAATTATTAGATTTTTTTTAATATTCTTTCTTTCCCCCCATTTACACATTAAAATAGTGTCATATATTATTTAGTTAATATTTTAAATATAGTTTATGTATTTAATAATTTAGTTTTTAAGATATAAAATTAAAAATCTAATTATGTAATTTTATATATAAAATTAATCAAATATTTATTAGAAAAGTTTTTTTTTTTTTTTTTTTGGCCAGCAGCACTGTATTACACACACAAGATGCTGTTTTAGTGAGAGGAGGAAATCTGTTTCAATTTCATCTTTCATCTAGAATATAGCTGTAAATTTAGAGGCCAGTATGCCGATACATACTGTAATCTGACAATGGGGTGTTTTAAAGTTCAAGAGAACACCTTGTCTTAGCCTGTAAGCACAACAACAGTTTAAACCTGAGGCCACTCACCTCTAAATAGGGATATCTGACCATCTGCCATTGCTTTTTATTAGTAATTTAGATGTGAAGTTGTATATAAGACATTGCTTTGACTCACAAAATAAACAAACTCAATTTAATGCATCAGCTGGTGATTTTTATAAGGTCTGCACCTGTGTACAGACAGTATTGTTGGTCACTGCTTGCATGCTGAGACTTGAGTACAAACACTAAGAGGCAAAGTAGACAGACTTAAGCCATTCACACCATAATCCTATGTAATCCTTAAAGGGCCAGGTAACTTCTTTGGCAGACATACTTAACAACTCAACTTACCGTCTAAAACTTGGAGAACATGTTGATGTGAAAAAGGTTACTATAAAGGTCAAGTGGCCTTAAAGGCACAGTTCGTCTAAGAATGGAAAATCTGCTGTTTGCTGACACTCCAAACCTGTTTGACCTTAATCCGCAGAACGAAAAAAGAAAATATTTAGTTTATGCACAAGAATTGACAGTCAGTTTTGTATTGAATTCCACTAACTTTCACTGTATATACAAAACCCAATATATTTCATAATTCATTTAATCTTCTTCGGTAGCACTTTATTCTTCAGCTCTGCTTCACATGTGCATCCTCTGTACCTATTATAGTGATTATAATAAGTGGGTAATAATTAGGTACTAACCTTAAACTCTAATGTTACTCTCTACAAAATATAGAGTAAAAACAAGTCTATGCAGTGTAAGCACGCATACTGTACAATAAAGTGCAACCTCTTCTTTTGTGAATCTCATCTTAAAGAAATGCATAAAATTATGGCATGAGGGACTAGACAGAGTATTAATTTATGTAGTCAATTTATGTAATTCTATGTAGTCAACATATTTAGGCTTAGGAAAAAAACATTGTCTTTTTTTACTAATATATATATATATATATATATATATATATATATATATATATATATATATATATATATATATATATATATATATATATATATATATATATATATATATATAATCTTATGGTAATCTTATCGCTATTGTGCCAGAGACAGAGACTATTGAATGCACATTTTAAATACAGAGCTTAGACGTGGTAAACAGAAGCTCAAATGCACTTGCTTGATGCCCGAGTTGCATGTGATACCGCTTCCATACATGATGTGAGCTTGAAATGCATTATTTATTACTAGACTTTTTATTATTAGACTTTCAAAGGAATGAGAAGAGCGATGATAGAAATTTTTTTCCCCTTTCTTTTCATTTGTGTTCTGAAGGCGAATGAAAGTCCAATGGGTTTTAAATCATATGAAGGTGAATAAATGATGACAGAATTTTCATTTTGGGGTGAAATATCCCTTTAAGATGTTCCAGTAAGACTAAATAGTTGAAAAGGTAAAGTGTATTTATGCAGAATGCCTTAGAAACATAATTGCTTTATAACTGAACAAGCTCTCAGCCTCCACATCAAACTCATGTTACACTCTGAGGAAACATGCTTTGTCAAACTATCATTTATTCATGTAGCATGCTTTTTTATGTGCTCTTGAAAGGGTTTGGTACGGCACTACAGGTTTTTAGTTGAATGGATTCGCAGGCTGCGTTCTGCGGATGTGGATTAGAAGATGGAATGCATTTTGGCGTCTCTGCCGTCGAGTACTCTCTCTCTCAGGCATGAGATGCAGTAGTAATGGCTGTATAATGCCTACAGTGATCTCAGTGATGACATGAGATAGAGAGGTGTGAGGAAAAAGGACGCTTTGTGTGAAGTGTGGAAAGTGCCATCTAGTGGCATTAAAGGCCTGCTCTTTCATCTTGTTTGGCACGTCATCATAGCTTGTCTTTATACCTTGAAAGGACTTTCTCTCTCGCGTTTGTCAGAACAGAGTACTGGCATTAGATAGCTCGTCCTCAGCAATGCTGAATATGTAAAACATCTACTTTGACAAAAAAGTCGGCCTGAAAGATTTTTGCTGTCTCTGTGCTGATACTATTTTATCTGTATTGTACTATATCCAAACGATAGACCCATATATCAGCAGGACCAGAAATATCATACTTTTTAAAGAGCTAGTAATATAAAGTCTACAGTCAAGTCTAATTGCACAAAGTCTGATTTTGACTTAATTTTACACTTTATTCTAAAGGGGCTTCATACAAATACTTCATTTACGCATGCATTCATTTCCTCCACATTTTGTTTTTCAGGATTATGGTTGTTTGCACGTGAATGAATGATGCTCTAGTAAAATAATTATTGTAATAAAGTCAAATTTTATTTATTTATCCAAGATTTCATATTGGAATAAGGTATTAAAAATATGGACTATTAGTGGACCTCTAGTATATAAAAACATGAGTAGTTATGAAGTTATATTTTTGCCTAACCACTGAATCTTATAATTTCATTAAAAAAAACAAACAAAAACGTATTACTACTACTCATATTGTCTTTTTTGAATGACAAGAGTAATGATAGCATATTGCAAAACGTTTCATTTATGTTCTGAAGGTGAAAAAAAATAAATATGAGATGAGAAATAATCAACTGAAACCTACATTTATTTAGAGAATTTCTACTGAGGACTTTCAATTATTGCAACTAAGCATTTAAAGGAAGTCACAGTGAGGACCCAATGAACTGTGTTTCTGTAGGAGTGTAAGAGTGTCAAGATTGATTAGATGTTGTCAGCTGATATGGAATCCTCGTCATCTCTGAGTCGAATTGCTGTTTCCGAAGAAAAGAGTTTCGCAAACTAGCGCTTTTGAGGAATACTCACAAGAATTATTTACAGACTTCAAAGAACTTGTCACAAAAGCTTATTTGATCTTTCACAGAGATGTCAAAATAATTTGCCCTCATAAGATTTGAAACTTAAACTTCTTCACTGAGCAGTAAAATTAGATTTAGATTAAATTAGTTTACTGTAATTGACATGAAGTTAACACAAAATTACCCTTATCCTAACTATTTAGAACAGACATCTTAGATCTGCCTTCTCTTCAGTCTCAAATTGGGTTGAAGTTGAATCTGAGGTCACTTTCTGGGAGTTTGAACACAAAATATTTTTCCTTTGAACATGGAAGAGAAAGAAAGTTTTTGAGTTTCCAAAATGCAATGCTTTTGTCTGAGTGTTTTAAGTAAATGTTATGTAGCACAAAACCAGTGTTTATATATACATTAACTAGAGTAGGGTCCAGACATTGAATTGTTTACAATTCTGTATTTGAAAGCAAAGGCCTGAGACCACCCTGAAAATCTGTAGCATGAAGTGGAATTATTTATGATTTTGTACTTGAGAAGAAATGCCTATAGCACACAACAACAAAAAGAACCACTGACCAGTGAAATAATTCTCCAGGGGTATTGTGACATGAGTAAATATTAAAATGGTCTAAATAAAGTTTAGTAGTTAAATAATGTCTAAATTAGAAAACATACATATTAAAAAGAAGAGCTAATTAAGATTCTGCAAATTTTTGTTTGTATTTCAGTGCTCTTAATTAAATTTTAAGTGAATATTGTGTGACAGTTGTGTAAACCAGTGCAATTTTGCAATCTTATCTCCTTTTATTAAAAATTAACTACAGTGGGGTCCAGACATCTGAGTCCATGCTGGAAACTTGTAACTTGAATTATTTAAGTTTCTGTAGTTGAGAAGGAACATCTAACAAAAATACCCATTGACCTCCAGTGATATTTTAAGGGTTTTTGTGACTTCTGAATAAATAATGTGCAAAAATTGTGTAAAACAGCTAAAGTTTTGACTACGTCCCTTTAGATCCCAGGAAATAAGGTTACAGGTTTCCGAAAAAGTTACGGCACCAAAATCCTCCGAAATATTTAAGATTCAGCAGGCAAATAGAAACTTACTAGCAGCCATCAGCCCACCAACAACCAACAGCGAGACTCAACGGCCTCCAGTGATTTCATGACTGTGGCTTAATGCAGCTGAACTGTTTTGCGAGTGCTCAGAAACCAGGCATTTCGAACAGTTCTTTGATTCTCCGTGCCTCTTTCATTAGGTGTTTGGTAATGCGAGAGCGCGTGAGAGCGAGAGCAGCGTGTTAGTTATGCGAGTAGACAAAGTGCCTGTGGAGGTAATAGCGTGAGCTCAGCTGGGCAGGAACGGCGACCGAGGTCTCCCGGGGAAGCGAGGAGGCAGAGGAACAGCTGCAGTCTGTGAGGGGGGCTGGCTGACTCACACCTCTGCAGGAAGAGGGAACCTGGGGATGGCTGCGGGGCGGTGGAGGCGAGGAGGGGGTGGGCTGGCCAAGGTGCCCTGTTAGGGGCCCACTGATGGTTCATTACTAAGATGATTTCCTACAGATGGAAGACGGTGGCCGGCACTTTTCAAAAAACATTTGGGACTTAATGAATAGCATGAACGCGGCAAATTCCGTATTCATCCAGCTCCTCTCGGCTTTGAAGACCTTCCCCTCCTCACAGCCTGTCTGATTTTAAAAACATCAATAAGCAACGGCAATAAAAATGCAAATTCAAAAGTTTCTTGTGCGGTAGTTATCAAAATGTGTTAGTCACTGCTTGTTTCTTCCTCAGCACTTTAAGGACAATAAGGTTCAGTAACATGTCCTGAATCCTAACCTACGCTGAAATCATCTTTACAAGGAGCTTCATAACAAACACTGTGCATGTGGGACAGTGTTCTTGTTCCTGCTCCATATCTCTCGACGTTCAGTCACCATGTCTTCTCCCTCTCGGGCCGTTGCCCTCCCGAATTATGCCATGTCAAATGATTTCATCTCAAAAAGCGAGAGGGAAAAAACAACCTTATTTTCCAAAACAGCCATCTGGCAGGACAGCTCTCAATGTTTCTATCCACCTCCATCCAATTTCCCATTCCGGTCTCCACTCCACAGTCACTACGTCGCTGCGGATAGATCACACACGCAGGAGCTGGAATATTCTGACAGGCCCAATGTCCTCGCTGCCGCCGAATTCTCTGCGTGATTGATTCCATTTCTCCATCCAACATCCCCCCACCCCCTCCCCGAAGCTTTCGCCTCATTCCTCCACTCGCTGCTGTCATTTGCTATTCATATTTCCTGTGCTCTGGGAAACGGTCTTTTCGCTTATTTCTTGAATTAAAGTGAAATAGATCATACATTGTGCTCAAGGTGTTGGCATTTTCAAGCTCTTGTTTAGCTGCCTTTTACTTTCCACCGGAAAGGAAATGGAACCGAGTAAAGTTAAATGGAACAATAAGCAAGAGTGATGGCGTTCTCTTTTTTCCATATTGTCTCAGATCCAGCTGCTAGTTCTGGTCTTCGAGTTTGATTATCTGAATTTGCAACGTTCCAGACCAGAGGAACATGAGAGTTGTTCGATTTTGGAGCTATTTCCGTTGCCCAAATCTCAGTTAAATCTAAATTTCACTTTTACAATCATGCTGTTGTTCTGAACATTGGGCACCATTTTATTGCTCGGCAAAACAGCACTCTTGCTCTTGATATTGCTTGAATGTGCATCTATTTCCATGATGGAAGTCAGGCTGCCAAAAATGGCTCATGTATTTGATATTTGAATTCTTTCATGGGGAAAAAAGGTGAGCACTGCAGAATTTCAAATCTAAAGTCATGAATTAGTTTACCTGTGGGCTCTTATGTTAATGCATCCTCGATTCTTCAAGTCATAGCTCTGAAACCGTCAACTCTATTTAACGTTGACATGACAGATGGGAAGAGGGCTGTGAGGTTGTACAACATCCCACAGCTCACTTACAAACTGATAACAGGAAGTCCTCTGCAGAGGATCATGACTGCCTAAATGAAAAAAAAAATGGTGTTGCTTGGGATGTATTTTTTCTAATAGATGCACCACCTTGAATAATGTGACAAAGAACATTTTTCATTGAATTACTGGATGTCACAAGTAAATAATTGTTAATGGAATTGGATGTGTTCTCTAAAGAAAACAGTTTTCTATAATGAAGTACCCTTTCTTTTCCACAAGAAAACAGAATACAGAGAAGAAAAGATCTGTACTAATTCAGTCAGATTTAGTGACTGTCAGCTTTTTCTAAATGCTTTCTTTTGGTCTGGAACATTCTGGTAATTGCATATTTGGCTTAGGAAAATAAACCATTTGCGCTTTTGCCAAAAATAAGATAAGTCAACATAAGATAAGTCATTTTGGCCAGATCCTAAGGCAGCACTGCATGTATATTATGCATACAATCCCAGAATGCACTGGAATGCATGCTCAGTGACAAGTAAATAGATGTAGGGGAAAAATATACTTTCTATACGAAAAGGGTTTGTTCACTTCCAGAATAAAAAAAAAAAAAACATCCTGATCATTTTTTCACCTTCATGTCAACCAGAATGTTTATGTCTTTCTTTCTACAGTGGAAAAGAAATGAAGGTTTTTATGCAAAATGTTCCAAAGGTCCAAATTGCAGATTCCAGCCAAAGCGTAAGGGTCTCATCTATCAAAACAATCACTTATTTTTTGAAAAAAAAAAAGAGCATTCCAAATGAATCAATTTTGATGTTCCATGATATTAAAATGAAGAAGCCATCTGTAGTAACCTGTAATAACCATTGGGTCAGCTCACTAGTTTTTGGCAATAGCTCATGATGGTGTCTTTTATTTATTCTCAAAAGTCTTTTTTTTCTCCTGTCAATTTGTTTCATTCTCATCAAATGAAGTAGCCAAATTGCCACTTGTATACAGCATTTCTATTGTCATCTAGCCTGCGATGACATTTTCTCACGTTTTCTCATGAACACGATGTCTGTTTGATGCTGTTATTTGTCGTGATGGTGATTTGAGGTTAATCTCTGTGGGGGTGAAGAGCATGCTAGCAATATGTTCGGCTTCAAATAACCAGATGTTATGCCCAGAACCCATTATGAGTTCACTTGGTAATAATGAGCCTTTGTAAGAGGTTTCCATGGCAGCAGCACAATGCCCTTGCTTTGTTTTGCTGTGTCATGTTTACATAGAAGGGATTCCTTACGGAGCTTATTCAGTCTCAGTCTTTTTGGGGCCATATTTATGGTGATTGTGTCCAGTATTTCTGTGCTGTACCGCTTTACTGTGCACTGCACGTATTTACTGCGCATCCAATGGTTTGGCAACCACCACATATCATCCTTTAGAACAGAGTACATTCATCTTTTTTAAACTGCCCAAGAAACCAGTAAAAGAAAGACAAATGTATACTATATATATATATATATATATATATATATATATATATATATATATATATATATATATATATATAAATATAAAAAACAAAAAATGAAAAGGACAGGAAAAAGCAGACATTTTAAAGGGATTGTTCTCAAATGCAATTCTTTCAATTACTTACCCTCATGTCATTTTAAAACTTTATGTAGTTATTCTCATAAGTATTTTATATCTTAAAAATATATGAATAACATGAGAAAAAAGACAACTTTAAAATAACTTCTATGTAATTTATTCCTGTGATAGTAAAGCTGAATTTTCATTACTTTAGTCTTTAGTGTCACATGATCCTTTACATCAAATCATTCTAATATGCTGATTTGCTGCTGAAGAAAAGCAGTTTTTGATTAATTTAATACATCATTTGCTGAATTATAAAATTCTCAAATATAAAAAAAATGATCCCACTTTATGCTAGTTGGCCATAACTTTCTGTACATAGATATAAATGATTTATTTGGTGCAGTGCACTTATCATATACTTTTTTGCACATTGTACTTTTCTAAAAAATGCTTTCATGAGTTTAATTTTGAGTGAACCGTCCCTTTAAGTAAATCGTGACCATTTGATGTTTTTCGATGGCCCATGCCTTTTTCATTGGATGACAAAAATGAAAGAGCACTCGGATGGTACACAGGGACAAATTAACCCATCAAGCTGTGTCTCATCTTTTTTCCATCTCCATTTTTTGAACCGGAGCTGGCTGATGATGTGCTGTAGGCTTCCACATCCTGAGTCAGCAGTGGGAAAAGAGTCAGCTCCCATCCTCCTGCCTGCAGCTGCTCCACGCAAAGGCCACAGCACCGAGCGAACAAGTTGATGGTCTGGAAAATTGCATTAAAACCTGCAGGTCTTATTCCTCCGTCCATCATGCACATTTCATGTGCTGAATCAAATTAGCCCCGTTATGGATTGACACCATTTCTATGGAGAAACAGGTGCTTTACAACCTGATTATTGTCATATCCTTAAGTTTAATTACCTGCTGGGATGGAAATATTGGACATTGAAGGTTTTGTTCTCTCAGCTGTGTTAGCATTTTAAGCATTTTAAGGTGTATTGGATAAATTCTGGTCATCAATGATTTTTGTACCTTCCCGTGTTGCTTAAAGTATATAATTTCTGCACCATTAGCATCACCAAATGTCATTACAAAAATAATGAATATTTTCAAGCAAGCAAACATTCATCCATCTGCTATTGGTTGCTCAAACTAATGGTGTCTCTCCAGACTCATGCCATTGGTCGAGCAGATGTTGTTGCTGGGCTGATCATGATGGTTAGACAAACAGAGCAGTGTTTCGATAGCGCCGCAGGTTTTACACGCGGTTGATTTACATACGGTTGTCTTTGCATACTAAGCGAATTAGGAGAAAGTATCGTATGCTAATAAAATGACACTCTTCACCTTTAATGAATCTTGGTGCTGGTGTGAGGATGAAGGGCTAAATGGACCCTGTCATTTTTCTGATCCCATTCTTTCCTCCCTTTTCTCTTGCTTGTCTATTCATTCTAGCAGTAAACTGTAAAACTCTGCATTTCATTAATTCAGTATTCAAATATTCCTCTTTTGCTCTAAATTAAACCCTAGAGGTTTTCTTTATTTTACTTAGGCCAGTTGTGTACAGGGCAGACTTTGTTTTAAAATATACGTTTAGTCTTGAATAAACAATTTCAATTATACAGCACCCAATGCCATGAACATTGCAGTTGTTCTTTTAATGAAAAGGTGTCACAAAAAAAGCTGGTCAAAATTTTCACACTTTTTGACACTTAAACCACGCTAACTTAACAAATAATTGTATTTTTGCAAATAAAATCTTTCCACTATATGCATAGAAAATTTGATAGAAAGTATGGTTAGTATCTTTTTTCTCCCTATATTGTAATAGAGTGTAGTTTGAAAAGTGAAAAGACAGTGGGAAACATAATAATGATAATGAATATATCTCTTTCTCATTAATATATACATTTGATGTGTAAAATAACTTAACTTAAATAGTCATATTAAAAAAAAATAGTAATTCTTTTTTTTTTACTTTTCTGCATAACAAGCTCATTTTAAAATCCATCTAACAGACGATATCTGGTGATTTGTCCTTGAGGCACTTTAGCACTAATGTGCTTCCATAAAGTCGCTGTTAAATACAGCATATCTAAATATTCAGATCCTGTGAAAGAAACTGAAATTGACAGAATTCGCAAGGTCACGTTTAAGTGTGGCGTATGGGGAGAGCCATCCGGTCATCTGTTTCACCTTCAGTTTATATTTGTAGGCGATGCCAATGGGCATGAGGAAATAATAGGCTTTGTCCCACAAACAAATGAATTCGAAGTACCCTGAATCGGCACAATGACGCTCACTTATCAGCAAGGAACCGTTAGATAAAGATAATTAGTGTGCGGAGCCCCAAGGCAGTCTGTGCTCTTGACTGAGCCGTTTGGGGCGAACCTGAAAGCCAGACCTGAAATTGCATCTCCACAGTCATAAGAGAAAGTCCAGCTCCCTTCACACGGAGAGGTCTGGCCAGGGCAGGACCACTGACACTCAATTCCAGCCAGTTCTTCTCCGGTAATTAACGTACAGTGCTAATACGATCTGATACAAATGAAGCACGACTCCTACCTTCTCATAATTCTCTCTCTCTCTCGAAAGTAATTCGAGGGTTCGATGTGTCGAATGTCCTCCTCTCCCGCGAGAGCTGGCTTCATTACAACTGAATTGTTTCAGCACCTCTGAGCCCCTTCTGTGCAACTCTTTTATGTTTTCCTGTGACACACGTATGAATTCGAAATGACATCAAATAAGCAGCCGGAGAACATCATAGCGGGGCGGCCTCAGAGGGGTTCAAACACCTTCAGAATGCCACTGAAGGAAGACGAAAGGAAACGAGGGTGGGGCTGAAAATTTGAGGGAGATGACAAGGAGGAAAAGGGGTACTTGGGTAATTGGAGAGGCCGGGAGAGAGATGAAAGAGGCAGGGGGGCAACAACGGGGAGGATCTGTGGGTTCAGTTTGTGCGGAATTCAAAAATCAATTAAGAACTAATTAATTTAAGCTACCAAACAGCATATAGAACTGTAATTTGGATTTGAAATTAGTAGAATGGAAAATGGCATGCACATCATCCACCTTTTTCTTCAGTGTGGAAGAGGGTGAGGTACATACTTTTGAGACCAGACATACCAATTTTAAATAACAAGCAACAATACAAACTGTATATAACTGTTATGCTATGCCAAAAATAGCTGAATGCGGATGAGACTGGAAGCTATACCCACAGAGTTTACTAATGGTCATGCCAAGAAAAAGGTGGATAATTCCAGTCCTTGATTCTGATTGGTTGAAGTTCATAGCTGCTGTAAGTTACTCTACAAACACCTTTGTTTACATTTGTATGTTGCTCACTTTGAAAACTACAACCTTTTCTGAGGAGAATAATTTTTTGGCAGGACAATAATGTTTTTATTAATGCCATTATACTTAATTTGCTCTGTTTTATTTTGTGAAACTTTACTGCATATATGTGGAATAACTATTTTATAAAAGCAGTAAGCCCTGTGAAGCCATGGTTGGTTTACAGTGAATTTTATCAGCTTAGGGGGTTATAGATTCCCTATTAACCACAACATATTGGGGTTCATTGCTTTATTTTAAACTATGAATTATGTTGAGCAAGCTCTTAAAAGCCTCATAAAATGCATTTTTAGATCAATTCGTTATGTTTCTGGTTTTTCTGTCCAAAAAAATCAAATTTGTAAAATTTGTCAAATTCCATCCTCATTTTGGCTCTCTGTTACAAACACTTCATTTTAAAATTCTTTACCTCTTTCAGAAGTGTAATGAAATATCCACCACTGTGATTAACACCTTCATTGCACCATATAACATATGACAAAAATTAGACAGTTTACAAGGTGAAAACTCCTCTTTTAAACTGGAGAGTTAGCTTTAAGCAAACTTGCTCTGTTTTATAGTGTAACCTCTTATATTGGTAAATATCAAGGACATTTTGACATTTCATGACCCCTTTAAAATTGTAAACGTTTCCCACCGCTGCTGCGGTTTAGTCTGACAGTTCTGCTGACGAGTCTTGGGTGTTGAGATAGTTATAGTAGTCAGTGTATCTGTGTCCTCTATGAGGCGTGAAGGTCCAACCAACTGCACTTTGCTCAGAGTGATGTTCCCATCATAGAGTGTTGAACCCCCGAGGCTCTGTAGAAGAGCTGCTCTGTTCAGTCTAACAGGATTTCCACCAGCAGCCATCACTACTCGCATGGGATTCTCCAGCACTCCTTTGAATAGTTAAATTATATGTGCAGAATTCAGTTTATGATGCAGATATAAAAATTTGGAAATGTTCTCAAGGTGTTTTCACTTGCAATTATTAGTATTTTAGAGTCAGAGCACATGCTGGCAAACAGACTAGATGGTCTCAGAGGTTGCTTTTTTAAAGCTGAGGAGACTCCTATGTTTTTTTAAGGGTAAGATTAAGGACAGGTTTGGTGACATGGATAGGTTTAAGGGTGGGTTAAGTTGTAAGGGATGTGTCAAAAGTGTAATTATAAAGGTGTAACTACATATAGGTAATTTTAATAATATAAGTACACCGTAACAACGTATATGTACACACAGTGCATGGTATAACATTATTAATTTAAATGTAAGTATATAGTAGCTAAAGCCACCTAATATAAAGTGGGACTTATTGTTGTAGGTATTGTGTAATACCTACCTGCAAAGCTATACGCAGCACCTTAGAGCTGCTTTGAACAAGGATGGTCACAACAAATGTTGATTTAATTTAGCTAATAGATGTTTATTGATGAAGAACATGTATTTACGACATTATTTTTGACAACGTTCTCATTTTATAGCATTTGTACTGAAAAACTGATATTTCCTACTGAAACACTACAGAAAACCGTGGACCATTTTTTAAGTGGTGAAAGTCAATTCAAGTCAAGCCAACATTATTTGCATAGCGCTTTTTACAACGCAGAATGTGTCAAAGCAGCTTATAGTGCTGAAAAAGTGTGCCATTCTCCTCTGGGCAGATGAAACGAGCAGTTTAATTCTAGACTGCAACAAATTCAGATTGTTCAGAGCAGAAGAGACTTTTTCACAAACATTAAAAATCTTACCAACCCTCAAACGTTAGAAAAGTAGCGTAAATGTGAATATAGTATAAAAGCTCAGATCATTTAGTTTAGGAATTATTTAATGAGATACTACTTGATTGCAGATTTTTTTTTTTCTTTGACAGTGTGTGAAATTAAGATTTCATCTGAAACTCTGGGCGAGACACATTCCTGTTGTCTTTCAGGAGAAAGCAGGGCTCAAAACTCCCTGCCTTTAATTTCTCTGCAGTCTAGCAGAAACAACTGAGATATTAAAAATGTCTCATTTGTCATTTTCTTTGCTACTGAAATGTTGCATTTTAAATGGCCAGAACAATGAACATTTCATTACTACTTAAAGCGTGGTGAAAACCTTTTGAGTTTGTCTACAGCCGTCTCATTAGGTTGTGCATAGAGAACAACAGAAAAAGCCATCACCGCTCTGCATGCTCGCCAAAGCGAAATGTCACCCAGACCAGAGAGCAGCTGTGCACTCCCAGAGGAGGCTCCGTCTGGCTTGAAGACCCTGACTGTTCTGGCCTACAGCACACATGGCCTCCGCTGGACCATGGAGACTCAGGCTATTAATGAGGAATGGACAGAGGAGAAAGCAGAGCTGGGATGGGTCCCTACAGACACTATTACCATTTGTTTATGTAGCACATTTAAGTGTGGAATGTAGTCTTCCTCAGCAACACATGCCCCTTGTTGTTAATGGAATCGTTTATATTAATATTTGCAAGAGATTCAGTATGTTTTTAAGGAGCTTGGGGCCAAATGCAAGCAAAAACATGAGGAACTAAATGTGAATATAAATGATGGCTTATGCAGATTGTGTTTATTTTCATCTGTGTCCATTGTGAACATACTCCATGTTTGCTCTAACAAGTTATGCAGCTCATCTGTAATGTATGCCGGCACTTTGTGGTAAAATCAGTTTAGCTGGTACGAGTCAGGCCAGACAAACAACGTGTCTATGTTATATTAATGAGCCCAGTCTCTATTGGTTTATCCAGAATTTACCTAAATGGAGTCTTTCCTCCATATCCTGCTGGCTGAGGTTATACACGCTTTTGGCCTCTGCCATTTTGTTGCTTTAAAGGTCACAGACTTCGGAGAATGGGCCGCAGGATGGAGTTGGTTTTTTATGCCTGTTAAAGTCATCAGTCATCCCACTTCACATTTTGCCCTGATGGATTTCTCATATTCATTTCATGGACATTTGAGTTTGGTAGGTAAAGTTTTTGTAAAGGATAGAGGAAAGTGCCACTATAATTTCCCTCTCTGTCCTCTTTTCATGCTCAGTTGGAGACCAAGCCACGGAGGAACTTCATTGCTTTAAGATCATTCCAATATTCTGGAGTAAGCCCTCCACTGGTCTATTTTTTGTAGATATCCCAAATTACAGTTGAAAAATGGTTATGGTAAAAAAAAATCTATATGTTGATAACTGTGAGTTTGGCTTAAGGTGGCAAGAATGTTTGTGAACCCCTTAAAATGTCTAGATTATTGCATTGATGCTTATAAAATGTAGCTATATCAATGTTCCATAAAATGAGTGATCAATGCACAATTATAGAATCTGGATTAGAATAGAATCAGAACTAAATTAAATAATGAACAGAGTTTTTGTTGTTGTTGTTTTTGTTTTGTTTAAGGCGAGGTGTGATCATTAACAAGACAGGACGATAAAAAGTAAGTGAACCTCTGTGCTTCTCCAAATGCTAATTGGAGTCAATTAGGCAGATGAGATTAGAAGTGTGGGTTGCACATGTGCCCTGCCTTTTAAACAGAGTCACGCAAATCCTGGTTGCTGACAAACTTGTTCTTTTCGAAGAAGGTTTGTTATAGTTTCAACAATGCCTTCATTCCAAAGGCTTTGGCAGAACCGGATGAAAAAGGTTATGCAAACATTATTAAAAACTAATTTGTGTTATTTGTTTGGGCAGGTATTGTTTGTCTGTAATTGTGGGTTAAATTTAAAGTCAGACTGCATACTGAGTAATCGATGCAGAATTTTTTTGTTCACAAACTTATTTTTGACACTCATTTTAAATTCCCAATGGTAAGATTAGATGGTTTTGGTGATTGTGCTTTTGACATTTGGAAATTGTAGGAATTCAGATTCACTTATGTAGTCAAAAACCTTTTATGTGACACATTTTCCTAGAGTCGGCCCATGGGGTTTTCTTTAGTTTGATGCATTTTATAAGCATTACTTCAAAGTATTCTGAATTCTGTATCTTACATGGGTGATGTAGAATATTTTAAAAGGGTTAGAAAGTTTGTCATCTTTGGTAATGCCACCTGTACACTATATATACTCTGTGTGTGTGTGTGTGTGTGTGTGTGTGTGTGTGTATAGTTAGGAAGATGGCTGTTTCGGTAGAAGGAAGAAGGGATCCACAATATGGTCATGCAGAATAAGTACTAATAAACAGACAATATCCTAGTCATATGGATGCTTATAAGCAACTAGTTAATAGTAAAGAGTGAATAGTGTTCCCTAATCAAAATTTTGTCTAATCGAAATTTCAATTATTGTTATTCAGCATTTCTCGCAGCACTTAAGGGTAACACTTTATGTCCTTTTACACATGTACTTATTATAACAATAAATTATGCATAATTACATCTCAAGACAAACACTAGTCCTCTAACCATATCGTAAGTACATGTAGTTAATTACTCAGTACTTAAGTAACAAGGACACCTTAAGATAAAGTTTAACCCACCTTAAAATAGAGACCTCAGTATTATCTTAGTAATAGTTCTTATTAGCATGTCTATTATTAACATATTGACTGCTTATTAGTACTTATAAAGCACATATTCTGCAACACCACATTCTGAATCCCTAATCCCTAAGCTAAATTTAACAACTACCTTACTAAGTATTAATAAGCAGCAAATTCAGAGTTTAATGAGGTGAAAGTCACAGTTAACTATTTGTAAATGGTGAGAACTGGACCTTAAAATAAAGTGTGACCACACTTTTTTAATTTTTATTACAATCTATTACATCATATGGGAGAATGGTGCATTTGTGTGAAGATCTTTAAAAAATAATTTCTGCCCCATGGCAAAAAGCATGTGAGGGTCACACGGGTGGGTTTTTTTTTTTTTTTGGGTGAACTATGCCTTTAAGACCGTAAGTGCATTCTAGCCCCTGTAGCACAGTTGCCTCATTCTTCCTGTTTGTATGGGAAGCATCTGTTCAGAGGGACTCAGGATCCATATCAAACACTGTTCCAACTCAAACTATGGTCATGTCACTGCATAGCACCATTACTGATGTGAGAGGCCCTGGCCACATCCAGACAGGTTTTTCAGTCCAACCAATTTCACATCCATCCAATTGCTCATGCCAAGCCGCTCTCAACACATGGCTGTCCGTGCTCCTCCTCAGGCACCCCTGAAAACAAAGTGAATTTCTGTAACCCTGCCTGCCAGCAGCCACTAATGGCATATGCAGAGCGAGAGTCATTAATATGTGTGGATGAACATGCAGAACAGACCGATGAGAGGGCACAAATTTGCAGGGTAGGGAGGCGGTAATGCTTGGCATAATATTTGAGTTTAGGATAGAAATGTGCATTGTTGGTAAACCGTTGTTAATTCCAAATGCAAACCCAGCCGACGCTGAATAACAATTCCATATAATCCCTCCCTCAGGCCTCATTCAGATTCAGACAAAACAACTGTTAACACTGGCTACTCTGTATCTCTCTCCTCTTGTCCAAATTTCACTCTCACTGACTCTCTGAAATGGATCAAAAGTGGATTTATTCAAACACAATTGTTTGCAGGTTATGATTTTTTACACCTTTTATGACTGTTTATTTCATTAATGCACGAACCTATATTAAAAAACCCTCAAATTCTCAGATTAATACTTTGCTTCAGGGCTTGTATGACTAGTCGGTGGGTCATTGTTTACCTTGTGTGAATGATTCAACATACTGTACAACATACATTGCTGTTTATACAAGCTTTACATTGAGAGAGAACGTGTGGATGGAAAGTGTCTGCACAACCGAGATGACGTGGGTGAGGAACAAGTGTAGGAATTGCCACATGTGTTGCTTGAGTTGTCACTGACAATACAAAAACAGCTATGGCACATTTACATAGTATCTATATGCTTGTTCATTAGTTTAGGGGGGTTGAGTCTCTAAATGGTCTTTAGACCATCTCAGATAACCGCAGTTTGTTTGTGCTTCGCGAATGTAGTGCCCTCTGGGATCACTTTACTTTCACTTTTTATGTAATTCCAAAAATAAATTTAGCCGTTACAGTTTACTATACAAAACGAATGCAATGCAGCTGCGTTGAAAGAGTTTGTGAACAGAATTTTTCCTCCAGCTATTACCATGTATAACCAAGCCATGTGATTCACAACTAGTTGACCCGGAGACAACAAAACATTCAGTGGCAGAAAAAAGGCACTGGTCCTACTGCACATAAATAATTTCAGTTTTTAAAATCTGAACAATGAACTCGGGAGTACATGTAAACTATGTATATAAACAAATATTTTTAATTGTAATGATATGTCAAAATTATGCTGTTATTTGTGTATTTTTATTATATTAATGCCTTGGTCAGCATAAAAAATCTTTTAATACCCCAAATATTTAAATGGTACTTTAAGTCAGCATATTGCAAAGAGGCAAGCATTTGTTCACTCATACAATATGTGCTTAGTATACAGTGTCACTTAAAGAAAACAAAATAGTGTAGTTCCAGACAATGTTACAATCTTAGATTTTCGTTTTGTACTGAATGACGAAAAACATCTTGAAATCCAAACTAACTTAAAAACAGATATAGATAAATAGAAATGGTTTCATTTGGTGAATTGTTAATTTCATGTCTTTGTGCTCTTCAGTCTACAAACAACTAAAAATATTTGCGTCTAACACAACAAAACAGATTTTTGCTGCTTGTCTAAACCCCTAGTGTGCTATTTTGCAAAGCAATACAAAGGTACTAAGTACAAAGGTTCACTGAGTAATAAAAAGATAACCCTTGTGGAATATCGCTTTTGTTTTTAAAAATACAAAACCATACAACCTATGCTAAAGGTTTGTCAGTGCACATCTGTCTTCTCCTGTAATTAATCTCCTAAGTGTCTGACTTCAGTCTTATTAACGTAGATACCAGCTCGCAGATCTGAAAAAAAGACAAACCAAGCCGAGAAAGGTCATTTAACTAAGAAGATGACCTCTGACCTTTAAGTGCTGTTGATGGATCCGATTGATCGGTGCTGTAGCTTCTGTTACCTTGAGCTGTCAGTCTGATCTCCATCCACCATGGAATACATCCACCTGCTGAGGTTCCTGCTCTGCACCTGTCCATGACACCGAGGGCTCTCGTGTCAGCAGCTGCCATTCTGGGCAGCAGGATATCTGTTTGCACAGACCAGCTGAAAGCAGGTAGCGGCACTGCCCGAGGATTAAACCATCCAGAAAGCAGTGTGGCATGATGAAGCTGTCTATCAGCCCGTCACCTGCCTGTCCTGTCACTGTCCTATAAGTCGCCGGAGAGAAATATGGGCCGTGAGCAGGCCAGACGGGTGGATGGTACTTATGAAACACACTTTTTTTCCGCCTCGGAGTAGAAGTGCTGAGCTTCAGCAAATAATAGGAGCTCTCAAGGGGAAGGCTTATGTTTTTTTGTTAAATTTCCAATTATGTTACCCTACTGACTGTTAATACACTATTTTACAGTGGCCCGGTTGCCTTTCACAAACCTAAGAATGCGAACCCCGGGAAAATATATTCACAAATCTCTGTAATGGGGGTTGCATGGGAAAATCCCAGAATTTTGAATTTGAACCACACGAGGAGCCTAAGTTGATTGCAGTGTGGCAGGAAAGTGGCAGTTAAAGAAATGGGATATGATTACGTTGGCTTCGGTTCACTGGCATAAATTAAAATTAGGGCTGACTCCCAATAAAAAGAAACAAAACAAACTGGACCATAATTGCTCGCATCATATGCTTGCTGATTCATTAACCGTCTATCAATATTTGCAATTTTTTGGGGCAGACAAGTAAACTGTTGATTAAATAAATAGTGGCTTTAGAAGTTAATATATTAGTATTTGCATGTCATTGAAAATTGTTCCACAGCAATTAATTTGTCATTTGACCGATAATATCAGCAATTGTTACAATGGTATATAAAATATTATTATGAAATTTATGTACAAGTTTATGCTTTGTATGTTACAATTTAGCATTTTTCCCATTTTTATTTGTACCTGCAATTATGAATATTCTCTTTCTCATTTTGACAAAACTGGTAATATGTATCAAAACAAATCTCTTTAGTGTTTCGTAGTTTGACATGAATGTAATTTTTCAGTGACAGTCACAGAGAATCCTGCAAGTTTGAAGTCTCAAGGGGAAAATGGGGGCATACTTGTCATGTGTACACATGAATGTCTATAAATAACTACATTGCCTGTTTTATTGTCCAACTCTTACATGTCACTCACTAGCCACTGTGATGATATTATGTGATGACTGTGATGACACTTGTGAATAACAGTATATGGGAAATATGATTTATGGTGCATTTCATTGTTTCAGATTGCTATAAAAAAAGCCTGAGATCATAAATTAAGATTCTTTTATTTTGCTTTCTAGAATTGAGAATAAATAAATAACACAAAATAATAAATAAAAGATAAATATTACATATTATCAAAACTATTTCAGTGAAAAATCTAACTGAAAAATAAATAGGAATTTCTGATTTGGCATCTGATTATATTGCTTTATTGACGGCAGCAATCAAGCTGTGTGAGCTCAACAAATTTGTAAAAATCGGACAGTTATGTTTTCCTTCATGATTTGAGATGATCCAAATAGCACCTTGAGCTTTAGTGAAAGAAGAGCAATCGGTACAAAAAATTACATGGTCAGAGTTACACTCCTAATTATTGGAAATATTTCTTCTTCTTTCTGTCATTTTATGTAACGTTAATTTAGCTTACTAAAACTATTTATTAACAGGTCAATATGGAATTTTAATTATAATCAGTCATGCTATCAGCATGGAATACAGTGTGGCGTGAAGTGACAAAACCCCAACAGTACACTTATCAATCTATAACGTACTGACACAAAATGCAAATGGTTTGCAACTGTCGCTTTGTCGTGTCCAGCGTAGACATAGTGTTAGAATTTAGCTGAGGGATAATGATTAAAATAGATTTAATAGGGTGCGTCCCATGTTGTTTGTGGTTTTTACCATAGAGTGACTTAGACAATTTAATACATCACTTGTAAGAAATCCAGGCAAAGCCCAGTAAAATCCTATCTTTCATCCACTGCCTTCCATAGAGAGCTTTATGAACCATGTCCATCTATGCACTTGAGAAATGTTTTTTTCCTCTTGAGTGAAAGCCTCCTTGCATAATTCACTTGTGTAAAATCTGTGTGTTCCCTCTCTGCCAGTCATCTTGGCTTACACAGGGCAAGTAGTTACTAAGTTACGTCTTATAGTGGGCTACTCAGACAGGGCAATTAGAATGAGTTTTTAGTGTAGCGGAAATGACTGTAAAGAATTCAATATTGTGCAAGTCTTTACTCATAATTCCTCTATCTAGTGAAGAGGCTTTTAGGAGCTTTCACTAGCTTCAAGGAGACACAGGGCAAAAATGAATGACTTTCATTTTGTGCTGCATTGTTGTGTTCTTTTCTAGTTTTATTCATATTAGATGGATAATGTCAGTAATATGTGCATTACTTGACATTGCAGTGATACCAAAAGAGGACAAAGCATTTTTTAGTTACTGGACAATGTATTGTTCCTTTACTTTAGTAGTAAAGAGAAATAAAGACAATTCATAGCACTCTGGTTATTGCAAAATACAAACTTACACACACATAGCAATTGCCTTTATGTCCATGTTTAGAAGAAGGAGTGGAAAGAATAGCCTTTGCTTTCAAACCAGTTCCCATCCTCTCTTAACTCAGAAAATGATTTGTGATACAGCCAACATTGCTTAGAGCTGTCTCAATGTGGTTTCGGAGCCTGCCAGGGATGACTGTGAACTGAAGCTCCCTCTTGTCTCTACCACCCCAGGGAACATACCTTCTCTCTGTGAGGGCAGTGTCTTTCAAAGAAATACTATTCCTATGTGATTTACTTCTGCTTCATAGCTGAGTAATTCATTTAAAAATAAATGAGCATCAAGAAAAGGCTTGCATAAAACTTTGAAGGCAAAACAGATTGAACAGTATAGAATCAATGGTGGTATTATGTTTATGATGAAATTGCTTTGCGGTTGTAAATGATCAGGTGAATTTTTTCCTGACCTAAGTAGAGTATATTCTTAAAGATTTGATGCAATTCTTCCAAACTATGCAAAATGGATGCATTTGAATTTTATAAACTGGTCTCGAGAGGTACTGGTTATTTTTACTTGAACATTTTAAAGGACGAAGTTATCTGTTTCATGTATATCCCCCATGTATTGGTTCTGCTCATTTTGGTGGTCTTAGAGTTAATGGAGGGAGAAAAGGGACACTTTTGTTTTCTTTTATCTGTCAGGTGGAAATTGGCCAATGGTTTCCGATAATAGCAATATGTCAAAGGAACTGAAGGAAAGGAAAATTGTGTTCAAAATAAATTGATGGTCAGCTAACAAAGTTATTCTTTTACCTTCCACAGGTAAGACATGAGGGAAATAAATACAATGAAACGATTTGAATTATTCCTTTGAGCATGCACACATACATTGCATACATCTTGTATGGTATGAACCTTGTCATTGCATGTTGAACTGTGTTTCGAATATTGCTTTTCTAATTTAAAGATTTTGTGAGCGTCAGTCAATGCTTCCTTTTTTCTTTTCTTATTCAGGGTGCACCTCTGGTCCTATAAATGAGACTAAAATGGTGGAAGAGAAGAAAAGACAAGAGGATGAAAGCCATCAACAATGCTTTACCCTGGGGAAATAAGCACAGGCCATTTTGAATTGGTGAAACACTAAGACCCAACTCTAGCACTCCACTAGTGTGAAAACTTTTCCATTGAAGACTTAACTTGTACATGCATAAGCTATGGTCAGCGGATTTAATAAGGGGCTGACATATCAGTGCAGAAACCCTCAACTCATGTGAAATAATTCTCTGGACCAGAGATTGGACTTTATTTGTCCCTTGGCTAAAGGGATAGGGTTTATTACCCTACTTAAATACTGTGAGGCTTCATCCAGCCTATTGAAAACTCAAGTGGTACCCCAAGCTGCTACCAACTGGCATTGCTCATGGCTTCCAGGAGGACATCAGGAGCTAGTATTGGAGGCATGGTGAAGAGTGCCTTCTTCTGGTCTTTGGCCATAATCTACCTGACTCACTTAGGTGGAGTGAGGGGGGATTGCTGGCTCATAGAGGGTGAAAAGGGCTTTGTATGGCTGGCCATTTGCAGCCAAAACCAGCCACCCTATGAGGCCATCCCTCAGCACATCAACAGCACCATAGTGGACCTTCGACTGAATGAGAACAAGATCAAGAGCATCCACTACTCTGCCCTTAGCCGCTTTACCAACCTCACATACCTGAATCTGACCAAGAATGAGATTAATTACATTGAGGATGGGGCTTTTTCAGCCCAGTTCAACTTGCAGGTTCTCCAGTTGGGTTTCAATAAGTTGCGTAACTTAACCGAAGGGATTCTCAGGGGTTTGGGGAAGCTGCAGTACCTCTACCTCCAGGCCAACCTGATTGAGACTGTGACACCCAATGCCTTCTGGGAGTGCCCAAACATAGAAAATATTGATCTTTCCATGAACCGCATTCAGGTGCTGGATGGGTCCACCTTCACCAGCCTGACTAAGCTGACCACCTGTGAACTCTACACCAACCCTTTCAACTGCTCCTGTGAGCTTTTGGGGTTCGTGAAGTGGCTCTCGGTCTTTCCCAACAGGACAAGTGAACGGATGGTGTGCGATTCTCCTACAGGAGTCTCAGGCTATAGTCTCCTAAGCCAGAATCCGAACAATCCCACTTACCGGAATGCTCTGCATATGCTGTCCACTGTGTGCACGGAGGACTATGTGACTCCGTACATCGCTGTGCCTACTGAGACCACCACTTATCCTTCAGACTCAACGCCGTGTGGGCTGGAAGACTGTCCTTCAGGGACTGAACCGGAGGAGACCAGCACCAGTCCCACGTACATAGACTTAGATGTGAAACCAATCATGAAACTCAAGCTAGTGTCTCACACGAATGCAGTAATCACGGTTCAGATCCCTTACCCTTTCAAGAAGATGTACATCCTTGTTCTGTACAACAACAGCTTCTTCACCGATATACAGAATCTGAAGCGACAGAAGGAGGACATTGAACTGAAAAACCTGAAACCCCACACTGATTACACTTACTGTGTGGCTTCCATAAGAAACTCATTGCGTTTCAATCATACTTGTCTGACGCTATCCACTGGGCCAAGGAATGAGAAAGAGCGAGAGAATAGTAATGCAAAAGCTACTCACTACATAATGACTATCTTAGGATGTCTATTCAGTATGGTAATTGTTTTAGGGATTGTGTATTACTGCTTGCGAAAAAAGAGACAACAAGATGAAAAGCACAAAAAGGCAGGCAGCTTAAAGAAGAACATAATTGAGCTTAAATACGGTGGTGAGCTTGAAGGCGGGACGATATCCAGGATGTCTCAAAAGCAAATGATGGCTGGGGAGAGCATGACTCGCATGCCCTATCTACCTTCTGGCAGTGAAATGGAGCAATACAAACTGCAAGACATCAGCGACACTCCAAAGATGGCCAAAGGGAATTACATGGAAGTGAGAACAGGGGAGCACCCAGATCGAAGGGAATGTGAGATGTCCATGCCTGGCAACAGCCAAGGTTCAGTTGCAGAGATCTCGACAATCGCAAAGGAAGTAGACAAGGTCAACCAGATTATTAACAATTGTATAGATGCTCTGAAATCAGAGTCCACCTCCTTCCAAGGGGTGAAATCTGGTGCCGTGTCAACAGCTGAACCTCAGTTAGTATTGATCTCAGAGCAGCCTCAGAGCAAGTCTGGATTCCTGTCACCTGTGTACAAGGACAGCTACCACCACTCTTTACAAAGACATCATGCATCAGATGCCTCCCCGGAGCGTCCAAGTACAGCCACTGGTGGTCCAATGCGGAGTCCAAGGCCTTACCGTTCAGAGGCATCCTACAAGTCAGAGTCGAAGTACATAGAGAAGACTTCACCCACAGGGGAGACTATCCTGACCATCACGCCTGCTGCTGCGATACTAAGGGCAGAGGCAGAGAAGATTCGACAGTATAGTGAGCATCGGCACTCCTACCCCGACGCCCACCAAATCGAAGAGTTGGAAGAGCCGGATAGTCGTAAAACCTCCATTTTGGAGCCCCTGACGCGGCCTCGTGCCAGAGACTTGGCTTACTCGCAGCTCTCTCCCCAGTACCACAATCTCAGTTACTCCTCTAGTCCTGAGTACTACTGCAAACCGTCGCACAGCATCTGGGAGCGCTTTAAACTCCATCGCAAGCGACACAAAGATGAGGAGTACATGGCCGCAGGCCACGCTCTGAGGAAAAAAGTGCAGTTTGCTAAGGATGAAGACCTGCATGACATTCTAGATTATTGGAAGGGAGTGTCAGCTCAACATAAATCTTAATCTACTCAAGTGTTTTGTCTGTGTCTTTTTCATTTTTGATGGACCACAATGAACAGGACCAGAATGAATCCTTAATCTAGTAAAATCACATTCTAATGGATAAATATTACACTACAGTGAATTTCAACTTAGGGAAAAAGGTTTGTGTACCAAAATTAAAAGATGTTACTTAAAGCAACAAGAGGAGAATATATTGCAAATATAAAATATATATATGTTGAAATGGATTTTTAGTATTTGATTACCGCATGGCCAAGTCCTGTGACAGTGGATTTGCTGTTGTGTACTGTGAGACTAAAAAGAATCCAACAGTGACAGACATCTTCTGAAATCTTAGTATTTCTTCTGCAGGACCACTGTAATTTATGGACCATTTTTCTCCCGATATTTGAGTTTGTTCTAAATACAAATGAACTATGTACAGATACTGTTTCTATATTTGCAACGTTTGCTGTTAAAAAAATGGAGAAAAAATCTATAATGTGTATGATTCAGGTTTAGACCATGGATTTCGGAGTTAGCTCCTGTGATATTATCTGTCCTTAAATGAATGTTTACCGTCCTGATGGATAAACATTGCACTGGTCAATGAAATGGCATATTTTCCTTTAGGCCACAGTTTACGCTACCCTGCTTTGCCAATTTTCTGTTTAATCCATGCCACTGATCAGACCGCACAATATTACACAAAGGCTGATATGATGTTACATTTGTATATCATAACCACAAAGAGAATCGGTATGGTTGGGATGGTGTAGATGAAACATCTGCATATATGATTGCAGTGGAAGAAAATGAAACATAAGTAGAGCATTTTGATACACATTTATGTATAATTTGTTTACCAGTAAAGCGCTCCACAAAACACTTCTGCTTTGACCTTACGATGCCTAATAGTAGTGAGGGGTTATCTGATCGTGAACCAAAGTGCTTGGGTGGCAGCTCATCACACATTTTTCTGCAGATGTTTCCACCATCTCGAGCCAACAGCCCTATGGATGAATGTATTACATACATAAAGCAGCCTTTTCAGCTGCCGTTTCTTTGCAATTTTTTGTTGTTGTTGTTTTTTTTTTTTTTACAAACACATAATCCCCATTTTCCATGCTGTATGCAGAGTTTTGATATTCAGAGTTCTTTTTAGTTTCATGCATTTGGCATTTCTGTCAACAATATTTAATCAATCAGAAAAAAAATGTTTATAAATCTAAGGGTATTGTTTTAGGCTTTTCTACTGTTCGGCGGGTAAAAATGCTTTTGTAAATGTTGAATGCCACTGCACGGACCCTGTAATGATGATCACTGCTGATCTGAAAGGTGAGAGATGAGTAAGAAAACTAAATTACCCAGCTGAACTGTTGCCACTGGATTTGTACATCAGCTATTTAGAGAAATGCGGGAAGTAACTGGGTTGTCCAATTTCTTCTTCTTCTTTTTTTAATTTAAACCGCCTTAATCTTCTGGAAATATCTGTATAACTGTATTTTTCTTTTTTCTTTAAGTGTTGATGTTTTTGAAAAGTCTTCATCTGTTGTCATTTTTTTAAAAAGACAATACATTTCAGTAGATTTCAACAGCTGTCAGGTTTATAGGTAATCTAGCAAGTAACCTACATGTTTTTATATTGCATAGTGTAGCACTCCTGTATCTCATTCAACTTAGAAATGTTGGGAAATCTGTGAACGGAGAGCATCAGATACAAACAAGAGCACAATGAGTGTTATTTTGTATTTCTTAAGAATATGTTACCTGCTTTCAGACAAAGTACTGTGAAATAAAGGAAAGGGTGCACCTATATTGTCATGATCCTTATGATAACAGTACTCTGGAGTCCTCTGCTTTACAAAATATTCACAAAATTAATAAATGTTTACAAGGAGTGTCACTTGATTTGAAATTATCAGATGAATAATTATGTGATACAATGACTATATTTCAATATATTATTTATTAAGACATTTTATTATAAGGTGACCATACATCCTCTTTTCTTAGACGGGTTTTCTAATTGGCCTAAAGATATTTTAGAAAGATATATTTGGCTTTGTTTTCCCACTTGCTGAAGGTACTGACTGAAAATAAGTTAGATAATAATAAAATTGTAGCATGTGCAAAGGTGGGATTTCCAAAAGACACTCAAAGCAGTTCAAATACATGTAAAGGTCTTAGAGAAAGAAGATGCATGGGCACCCTATATATTATCGTGGCAGATGAAAACATTGAAAATATGTTACAAGCCTGAAGCATGGACCACAGTACAACACAGTTCATCACACCAGAGCATTCACACAGAATGTTATGTTCCAAATATTTTAGCAACCTATGTCATGTATGATTAATTTATTTACTGACCAGAAGGATTGATAATACATAACAAACTTTACAGATCTTCATGATTGGTATAATAAATATTTAGAGCGTTACCTGCTCTAAGTGAGGTTTGGTGAGGCAAGAATTTACATACAGGCCAGACATGATTAATTGCATTTATTTATTTGTTTTTACTTAATTAATCACACTAAATTATTATGCTTAAGAGCCCTCACTCTGATTTTAAAGACCCTGAAATGGGCTTAGTTTTCACTGACTATTTGTAGTAGTGCACAGCAGCGTTTGTGAACACTTGATTCAGTTGACTAACTCAATTAAGGGTTCTTGACACCATAACAAACCGAAGGAAACATTTGTTGTAATGTTACTGAATGAAAACGAGCTGTTAAAACAGTATTGAGGATTCGATAATTATATCCATCATGTGTGAAATTTCACAGGTCCTATCTTAGAAACTGATTAATGACAGATTTATTTAAGATCAATCCAAAGAGCTTTGTATTACGAGATGCTGTATGGTATTACAGAAATATCTAGATTCTTTTGTAGTATGAATGAATGCTGACTGACTGAAGCAGGGCGCATTTAGCATTTCTTTCTTTGTTTTTCTTTGATTCCAGGCATTTTAATCTCAAGGTCAGAGGTTTCTTCCACAAATGCTCATACTTGCACTAATAACCCACATTTCTTTTTGACAGATAGATCCTGGCATCTGCAAATGGATAGCAAGCAGTGAAAATGACATCAAGGTTTGAGTTATTTTGCATTCAGCAAAAATGAATCGCTCAATAGCCACATCAAATATATTTCAGAAAAGAAATTACACTTTGACCAAAATCAAATACAGGCTAACAGTTGTGGGCTGTTGATGGCATGTTAAACCAAAGACCCCAGCAGATCTCATGTTTTTCATCAAGCCAGAATAATGTGCAGCCTGTCAATCACATCAGACGTAGGTTGCAGAAACAAGGTTAAAAAAATAATTTGTAAAAAGAATAATGAAAACTTAATTTAATGATTTTTTACTTTTATTTAAACCTGGGTCTATTTGAACATTGCGTTGCCAATTTACTCCTTAAAAATCAAATTTAAAAACAAACCAATGGGAATTTAGAAGAAACAACGTTCACTTTTGTACACAGGTGTCTGTATATACAAAAATATTAAATAAATCATACCTTTTCCATCTCTAACATTTTTAAAAACCACTACATCCCTCAAAAATCAATGATTTTACTGCTCACGCAAGAAGGATGTTATATTTTTTCTTTTTCCCCCCAGATGTCATCCTATTTGACACGTATGTAATGCAATACAGGAAAAAAAACACACACACCTCACCTGGCTGTCATAACCGTATAATTCAAAAGAACTTCTCCCCACTGGAGGGTCTTGTTATTGCTGCAGGTCTCTGTGGAATTCTAAACCCAGATTTAATTTCATTGACCAAAGGCTAAAGGCTGCAAAAGGTATTTAATCTAGTCGTGTTCGGTGGACAGTTCAAGCACTTCTGCTCCCCATCATCGGATGTACGGTGGTGAGTAGGACTCAAAAGAGACTCACGAGTTGTATGGCTGTTTTATTGCTGAATTATATGAGGTACCACTTGTGTTGCAGCCATAGTTCTTTGTACTGCCTTCATCTGTCTCATCTGGAGAAGCTTGTGAAGAGGTGATGCAGCCAGCTTTACAAAACCCCAGAGAGCTGCTGGAAGATGCAAATGAGCCTGTGAGTGTTCAGATTCACGGTGTTCCTCCTGCCACCTTTAGAGATAAACAAACATCTATCCATATTCTTACAAGCCTCAAGAATATTTGGCATGAGATGAGGTTTACTCTGTGCTTTAGAACAAAAGTAAAGCTCTCTGATGTTTTGAAGGTTGCACTCCTATAAAAAAAAAAAGATAAAGAACAGATAGGTAAGCTGTCGAAATTCATTTGGGCTTATATATTAAAATATGGCACAAAAACAAACACTATGTTTGACACTGATGCCAAATACCACTGATTGCCCAATGCATTGTAACTGCTCAATACATGCCAGTTTGAGTGAGCAGAAAAACTAATACACCGTTTCTAGAAAATGGACATAATAGGGGTCGTAACATGCAGACTCATATTTTCCCATCTTTTGCTTGATTGCTTTATGCCATTGCATGTAGAAATAAAAAAGCTCTTTCTGGTTGTGTTGAAAAGCTCTGCCTATTTTGAAGGAATCCAGTGAGTGGCAGAAGTTTATTTTTAGTAAGATTCTTGATTATTTCAGTATCATTACAAGTTTTTGTACGGGTGCGCGTTTCAGCGCAGATCCTTTTGTGAATTGCAACGATTTTATTAAGTACATTTTAAAAGAGAGCTGGGGCATAAATAGGGCACTTTTCAAATGCAAAATCGACATTCGCACAGGCACAGCGAATTTAGACTTGTAAAATAGAAATGTCTTATGGACGTGTATGGAAAATAGCAGTGTGACTAATCTGTGTAATATTTCCATGTGTGTTCCTCGGAAGAAAGAAAGTGTGGAACAACATAAGGGTGAGTATATTTACTGTTTTTAATTAAACTATCCTGTTAAATCCACTGAACTAGATAAAGCCTGGGTAAAACAAAAGTCTTCTGTTTCCTCCTGATAAAACTGATTTGGCTGCTACTTAAAGAAAGCCATCCAAAAGACAACAGTCCAAGCAGAGAGAGAGAGAGAGAGAGAGAGAGCCAGAGAGAGAGAGAGAGAGAGAGAGAGAGAGAGAGAGAGAGAGAGAGAGAGAGAGAGAGAGAGAGAGAGAGAGAGAGAGAGAGAGAGAGAGAGAGAGAGAGAGAGAGAGAGAGAGAGAGAGAGAGAGAGAGAGAGAGAGAGAGAGAGAGAGGGATCACACTACTATAATTCTAAGCCTACTGAATGTTTTAAAATATAAAAATTATATATATTGTTAAGATCTAATGTAAGTACTGATGCTCAAACACATGTTAAAGAGATAGTTAACCCCCCAAAAATAAATTTTTTTCATGTTGTTTCAAACTCTCTTATTTTTTGGAAACATAATATTTCGGTCAACGCATGCCGCCGTCCTGACATACAACATCCATCTCTCTTAGTTCATCATCTGTATTCTGGTTCAAATAAGTAAGGCTGAGCAAAAACTTGCAAGTCATCCTCACTCCTGCGTCGGCAGCAAAGCAGACATGCGGCGTGCTACTCTTGTGAACGTGCATCGAAGATTGATGCAAATTGTTGAATCAAGTAATTATTATTCTTTTCTTTGTGCATAAAAAAATATTCTCGTAGCTTCATTAAAATTAAGGTTGACCCACTGAAGTCACATGGACTATTTTAATAATATGGTGCTTGAAGGTGGTTGTACCCTTGCTGTCTGAGGAGAGTCAGAAAGTTCTCTGATTTCATCAAAAATATCTTAACCCCATCTCTTCTGCGTGGTTGAACTTACTTTGCTATTGAATCAGTTTTCAGTCTAACTTCAGTAAGCCACACAGAAGAAATAACACCGCCACTTACTCATCAGATCAGACAAGCAATCAAGGAAGAAGGGATGAAACTGAACAGAAATATAGTAAAATATATGAGCAATGCAAAATGTTTTTTTTATCAAAATCATGCCTGACTGTATGGTTGACCATATATGTCTGTAAAAGACATCAAATAGCATACATATAATTATACGACTATATATAATGGACCTGAGACAGATGCTAATAAAGTTAAAGCAACGTTTTTATTGTAAAATAACAGTTTCATATAAAACATAATTTGAAAAAAATGGCTTTAGGCTATTTACTAGATTAGTTATTAGATTTATTTGATAATTTTAAGTTAAATAGTTTTTTATTACCTCCTTTTAGGGGTGAAGGTTAATGGGTTATTTTTTGTGCTGAAGATAAACAAAAGTCTTATGGGTTGGTAAGAATATGAGGGAAAGGAATTAATCACAGAATGTTTTATTTTTGGGTAATTTTCCTTTCAAAAATCTACAATGAAGATGCGCAATAAACTGAAGTAATTGCACAAGGATGCAGTTAAAAAGTGGCATTTTAATGATAAACGAGCTAGTATCCCATTTTTTGCATTTTAAAATAGTAATAAAATATTTTAAATATATTTTAAAAAATATTAAACGTAAAAATGAAAAACAAAACCTGTGTTTCGATAAAAAGCATTTGTTAAAAAAATGCAAAAATATAATAAAACAACAAACTATGACAATCATATCTGAAAATGTAAAAATGAATGGATATACTTACACTCCTCTTCTACAAACATTATAGACAGAAGGTCGAATCTTCCCACGGATGCATACAGTACATGAAGAAAGATGAGATCTGAGTCTGGCTTTGCATAACCAGGTGTCTAATTTGCCCTGTCCATCAGAGTTAGAGGTTTTTGTAACTTTGCCACTTGTTGGATAATCTTCTTACAGACTTTGAAACCTGAGCTCATCCTGACAATTCTTCCATCCTGAAGTCTTTAATTGAATGTACCTCATGCATGCACAGCTTCTACTTTCATGTTAATGACTCCGCATAGTAGATGATTGCGGAGGGCCCTGCGCATCTGAATAATAATCATTTCATTAGAAAAGGCTGTTAACATCAGGAGGTGTAGCAATTTGAATGCGGCATTAAGGAATGTTTTCGTTTACCTTTTGGGACATGATTTTAATTCGCAGCGTGTAACTCGTAGAGCCATTGTCAGAGGTTGGTCAGTGATGTGAAAAGGAGCAAAACAACTCAAAGTAATTGTGCTGACTTTAATTTTTTAATTAAACGGACTCGTAAATATGATGTAAGTTGAACATAGGGTAAATGTTCTGAATTGCACATGAATTGTGCTTAATGTGGCGTAAACGTTTTTTAGTACAGAATAGAATGATAACATCGATATACAGTACAGCAGTCCCCCATGATGCTTTTCATAAAAGTAAGCGTGAGTCAATAACATGTAATGAAGAGGCAGTTTTGAATGCTCTGTGGAGTGTTTTGAGCTTAGTCTAATGATTGCAAGCAAACACCAAATTAAAAGTAAATTGTAGAGGGAATTATGCAAAGGTGGCTCATTATTAGATTCACAACATAGTGCAGATAAAAGCTTCATGGTGCTATGATGATGCTGTAAAGCTTCATGATTCATATGAGATTTTTTGTTGTTGTCGTTCTTGAAATAATATTTATTATCATTTTAAAATAAATTTCTCAATTTGACAAGAGACAAGAGAATTTCGGTCAATGAATAAAGGAAAAGTTTAAAAGAAAATACAACAATAAAAAGGATTATTGAATAATTGCTTAAATTATTTTGATCTATTTACTCAGATAAGGATTATATATATATATATATATATATATATATATATATATATATATATATATATACATACACAACATAAATTGTAATTTAATAAATGTAGCACTCCTTACTCCTTTTTAAAAGAAAATAAATAAATAAATAATTGTGATTTCAGTTTACTGTAACATCATATTTAACAACTCCTATTGCTGCTTAGATTAACAAAGCCCAAAAATAATATATATATATATATATATATATATATATATATATATATATATATATATATATATATATATATATATATATAATTAATGTTTTTAAAAGACAATGGTTTATTTGCACACTGATTTTTTTTTTTTTTTTTTTTTCCGTCACTATGAGGCTGAAGTCTTAAAAGATGATAATCTCAACATCTCAAGATACACTGGATATTCTATTTTAGGTCAAAGAAAATAAATATGGTAGTGCCATCAAAGATTACTCAGGAAAGTACTGATAAGGGTGCAAAGTGAGGTTTGCGGCTTTACGGAAAATAAGATAAAGCAGAAGCCCTTTGAAAGCATCCAAGCATCAATTTCACACCGTCTTTAATCTAGACAGACTGGAGCTTTCTGAAGGAATAGAAGAACTGAGGGAAAGTGGAAGAGAAAGAGCCCAGGGCAAGCCCAGACGTTTGGCAGGAGAAACATGGCTCGCACTCCAGAAGCCTTGACAGGATGCTGGAACACTGAGCTGAACCTGCAGAATGAAGGACTGAAGGGCGATGGGCACTGCTATAATGACATTTTAAAAATGCTAAAATACATTTGTGAGACTGAGACTGACCTTGGGCGGCCTCTGTACGTAAAATTTCTGCTGATGTCTGATTAGTGCTGCACTGCTTCTTTTTTTCTTACAGTATATCCTCTTAGAGCTCTTTTGATGGAGCAAATGACACATCCGAGCTGGCAAATGAAATGAAAAGCTAACATTTGAAAAGATTTAGTTAATTGAATTAAACCGCAAAAAAGTGAAATGTAAAGGAACGGAGGAATCTCATTAAAATGAACAGAAGTTAATGATAAAACTAATCTCTGTTCAAAAGAGGTTTAATGTGAACGTTGTAATGCCAAGCGGTTTACACATACGGCATCTTTGATGCTTTGCTTTTCATTAGCACAGACGCACTGGCATCTCACAAAATGGCAAAACTAGAAAACGTCTGGCATATGAAACAAACTAGGACTCATCATCAGGCTCTTTCTGTTTAAACGCAGAATTTGGCTCAGTCTCTCTTGTAGTTCTGCCAGCAGCCTTGACCTAGATCAGTGAAAAGCTGTGATAACTCTACAGAAAGACAGTGACAGCTGCTTGGATGCTTGTTAGTGCCAGACCTCCAGACATCTTAAAATCAAGCATGTTGTAATCAGACTGTCCTTAGGAACGTCCTCCTTGTCTTTTCACATAATGCATGTGTTCTTCGGTTGTTCTGGATAAAGACCACATGAAACGCTTGATGAGCGGTTTTCTCTCCAGCGTGAATGCGTTTCCTATTCAAACAGGAAGTTGGGGTGAGACACAAAGGTCTCATGTAGATTTTGAGTGCTGCAATCATGACCACTTTTGTCGACCAACACCAAAGTCAGCATCGCTGTGGTTCTTTTGACAAAAACATGTTCGTCGTGTTCAGAAATAAACATGATTTTCATACTTTTTTACAAAATTGCATAAACCCTGCAGCACCCTGCAGTTATGCAGGTTATTAATAACTTATTATGACCACGGTGAAGGAGTCCAAAGCGGTTAGCATTCTATGCCTTTGGATGTTTTGAGCAGAACACATTCTATTCGTCTAAACGCATCGTTGAATAAACAGCACCACCACTGCATTTTTAAAATAATGCAGTGACACATGACTACATTAACACTTCCTGATCTCCATCTATGAAAATTAATGAGTTGTTTCTAGCAAAACTTTCAAAGGTCATTAAAATGGTATTGAGGAGTACAGGTCCATGAGGACTTATGAGTCATATCAATTAACTAACACTAACCACTGAGGCCAATTAAACAGGTTTGAGGATGTGGGTGTCTCATATACACAACCCAGGTGGGTGTATGTGTGTGTTTTGCTTGCTTTTGCTAAACGAGACATGAAATCAAGACTGATGGCATTTAAAAAAAATAGTAATGGCAATTATTGGATGAGCATTATGATGAAATTAGGGATGAATGTTATTCTGGGTGAATAAATCATGCACACAGATGTATGAATAAATGAATTTTATTAGCACCCCAATCAGAAGGGCTACAGGCTTCACTTCACCTACAGCGATGCAATAGAGCAACAGCGACAGCAGGGACATCCCACAAAATATACCAGTGCTTTTAACAAAGATGACAGGATTCACAATGAACACTTATAAAAACCTGAAAAATCTTAGATAATATTAAATCCAGGGCAAGATCTGTAAGATGTGGCATGTTGTTTTTAAATGTAATGCTCATTGTAATTAACAGGGTTATTACTCTTTATTTTCATGAATTACATTTCGGATATCTTGGCAAGTTGAATTCATAGTGTTGCTATTATGACATAGTTCATTTGAACCTTCAATTAAAATATGAGCAATTAAATATTAAATACTGCATGTAATTATTCATGTGCCTGTATATAAATTTACATTTCAGATGAATCTCGTTCACAGAGTTTCTGCTTTGTCTGTCGTCGCTTATTCAATTATGGAACCTACTTGTCAAACAGTATTTGTGATTAAACTGAATAGTTAATTTATTATTTTACATGAATGACACTTTAGATATGTATGTATAAATATTAATAAAAACTACATAAACTACATAAAAAGCTATTGATAAATAAACTTTATTTTAATAGTCCACTTTAGACATCCGGTAACACTTTAGAATAGGTAACACTTGTTAACTATTAACTATGTCTTTTCCTTCAATAAATTGTTAATTTGCTCTTTATTAATAGTTCGTAAGGTAGTTACGTTTAGGTATTGGGTAGGATTAGGGATGCAGAATAAGGTCGTGTAGAATAAGGCATTGATAAGTGCTTAATTAGCATTAATATTTCATTAATACGCATGCCAATAAGCAACAGGTGTAACAGTAAAATAAAGTGTTACCAGACATTCCACTAACAATAATTAAGTTTGTAAGTATGTCAACTAATTCTCATTCATTTAAAATGTCTACTAACTCTCAGAACACACCGTTAGGGTAGGTTTAGGATTAGTAGAATAAGTTGACATATACTTGCAAAGCTCCCGATAGTCGGTATGTTGTATGTTCTGGGACCCATCAAAAAATAAAGTGTTAGAAGATATCAAGCAGACAGATGACATGTTGCAAAGCTACTTACTGTTAGCAGAATCCTTATAACAGCTAAATTAGCAAATGTTTCCATTTATATTCCTATAACACCTATGACATTATAACACCTATAACATATGATAACACCACACTGGGTGATGCATCATCATCCTGCACAGGCTAAACCAATTTAAATTATATTCAATTAATTGTAAATACAGAACATCTGGCAAACGTTTTCACAAGCTTAAGAAACTTGGAGGGCTGGAAAAAAGCTACTGCAGTAGCAGTAATGAGCAATTGAATTTAAGGGATTTCTGAATAAAACCGACCTCGTTTTTTTTTTTCAGCTCACTGTATTTGTGGATTTAATTTGAAACCATCCTCTTCTCCTGCTCTGGATCTCCATCTCCCCAGTGTGGGTGGAATATATGTATTACAAACACTCTCCTACAGTCTAAGTGAATGAAAAAAAATTGTGCAATGGGGGATCCAAGCAAGTAAAAATCAATAGACTCCAATTTCATTTGGACATCAGGGATGCTGAATAAATGAACAGCGCTTGTACGGGAGGTCTTATGCTATTTTGCTGTAGTAGTCTGCAGACGTATCGGGTGCGATGATAAAAGTAAATGCAATCGCTCTATTTCCGCCTGTCGCTGCAAAGCTCTGCTCCCCTAAGCTCCTGTGTCCTTCCTGGAGCCGTGTTTGGAGGTGGAGTCCGGTGAGCTTCCCCTGCTGCTCGGACATGGTATGGAGAGCATTAATCAGGTGTCTACAGAGCGTGACTGCAGCTCAGAGAGACTGACTGGCTTAAAGCGCCTAAGAAGAAAGGAGTTGAGAAGTTCTCCAACTTTCCTGAGACATATCGTTTAATTGGACACGGGTGATTGGATGGACGGAAAACAGTCAATTGTGGCCTCAGACGGAGCTGGTCAAATCAAATGACAGTAATATTCATTCTGGGAGTTGATAATGAGACAGATCTGTAAGCAAGTAAAGACAGGGTAGCAAAGAGAGCAGATATTTCTGACTCCCACTTAATAGAAAAAATATGTATTTTAGAGCACGTGCTATTTAAAGGACGGCAAAGTCGACTTTGTTCGACATGCGACAAGGTTGTACTTTATCTCATTCTCTCAGGGTAGCAAGGCCAATTATAAATCTTCGAATAGCCTTTGTTGCTGTTAATACCAGACTAAACATAGAGAGAAACATTAAACTGCTAGTGATAATGATAAATTAATTACACTGTGTGTCCTCCATTCTCAGCACTACATCAAAAGTCTCGGATTTCTTGATCTCGTTTTGAAGGGCAAAACGGTATGCACATACTTCAAAACGTACTGTACTTTGCAAATAATGTGCAGTTAAAAGTAAAAGGTAAAGAACAGCATGTCACACTTTTTACTTCAATTAATTGTTTAAAGCCCTGAATACAAAAAAACACTTTCACTACTATTGCCACTAAAAACATGCTGGATTTTTATTAATAAAAAATTATTTTGTATTCAATATGTCAAAATACAATTTTGAAGCTTTGAGTTGGTAATAATTGGGAGTGGGGATAATTCTGCAAAAAATAAAAAATAAAAAAAAAAAATCGGTTGCAAATGAATGCTGTACTTTTTGAACTTTCAATTCATCAAAATCTATCATGGTTTCCACAAAGGTATTAGGCAGCACAACTGTTTTCGACATTCATAATAATAAGAAATGTTTCCTTAACAGCAAATCAGCATATTACAATTATTTCTCAACGATTATGAGACTCCGAAGACAGTGTGGTGTTGAAAATATTACATTTTAAAATAAATTAGATAGAAAACCACCATATTTTTCCCCAACAAAAATTCATGAAAAGCTAAAGATGTTTGAAAATCATAAGATAAGAGGCTTCGATGACCTTTTCCACGCTGTCTCTACCCCATCCAAGTCTCTTGGTTATGTACTGCTCAGTAACTGAAGTGTCAAACTGATAAATCGGCAAGGCATATGGCAGACAAAAAATTGCACACATCCTGATGTGGTGAAAGTAGACAAATAAACTTTTTGTATCAATCATAGCAAAGTATACATTTTTATTAGAATATAAGAAGACTTCTTTGTGCGCAAAGAAGCAAAAATAATAACTTTATTCAGTAATTCTTTTCTCCGCTCTCCATCGCCATTAATGAGAGAATGTGAAACTCTTGGGTTTCTTCAAAAATATCTTGATTTTGTTTTGTTCTGAAGTTGAAAGTTTTATGGGTTTGGAACAACATGAGAGTGACTAATGACAGCATTGTGGGTGAATTTTGGGTGAACTATCTCTTTAAGTTGAACAACCTTCTTCATAAGAAATGACACAGCAAGCAGAAAGCCATCACAGCCAGAAACAGGCACAATAAGCAAACCCTTCTTCCCATGATCGTGGGAGAGAATGAGGTCACGCTGTCTGTCAGCAACATAAGAGGAGGTGGAAATGCGCAGGGTACTGCTAAGCATGCAACAGGTCGAAAGAGGATTAAACCATATTGCTCATTAAGATATAAAAGCGTGAGTGTATCAAAGAAGCCTCGCGCAGCAGAAGGCGGGAAAATAAGGAGTGTTTCCCACACAGTTCACACGACTTTTTGTTCCAGGAACTTTTGTTTCTGCTGATAATGAGCGTGGCTGTCTTCCATCCTCATTGTGGTCCTCCTTTTATTCTTACGCTGCCATACAAAGGCTCCTCTGATCACAGCGGCGCAACAGCGAAGAAGATAGAGGAGAAGGAAATCAATGGCTCCGTTCCTTTACTAGATAAAACACTTTTAGGCTTTAATTATTTCCTCCTTGTAGTTTTATGAGTTTGCTTACCACTGGATACGGAGGTGAAAACTTCCCAGTGACTGCTCAGCAAAGATAAAAGGTTTTCACTCTCCACATCTGAGTAGAAAAGTGCTAATTTGCAAAGACATTAAACAGCCGAGACGAAGTGCAAGCAAAATGGGATCCACCCAGTGTCCCCGTATCTGACACGGTTCAAACTCTCACACTTGAGTGTTGTTTCTAAGCGAGCAACCCTCTCTCGCTCTCTTATTATCTGCCATGCATCACTTTACATTTCAAACACAAAGGAAGGATGAGAGCAGAATTTAGTTCTATTTTACATCAATAGCCTTTCTTTTTTCAGCTGTTAGCCTCAGCTGGAATATGCTGTTGTCATGAATAATTTAGTCTGCTCGATGAGTATACTCAAATGTGTAACACACTACAGTACGAGTAATACCACACAATCCTTCAGAAATCGTTCTAATATGCTGATTTGCTGCTATATATTTTTTTGGCAAATTGTAATTGTATTTTGTATTGAATATTGATGCTGAAGACCCTCCATAGACCGCAACGCAACTGAAATGTTCCCAAGACCAGAAGCATAGTAAATACATCGGTAAAACAGTCCATGTGACATCAACATTTCAGTTGCGTTGCGGTCTATGGAGGGTCAGATTGCCCCCCGATTTCATCAGAAATATCTTAATTCGTGTTCCAAAGATGAACAAAGGTCTTACGGGTTTGGAACGACATGAGGGTGAGTAATTAATGACAGAATTTTCATTTTGTGGTGAACTAACCCTTTTAGTTCATGAACAAGGTTTATTTGAAAATAAAAATTTAGGCAACAGTTTGGGGAGCAAGTCTTATTAACAATTCTTATTAGAAAATATGCATGCTTATTATAAACATTGGTTGTTTTTTGATATAGCTTACAAAGCACATATTCTGCATGACTATATTGCTTAAAGCAAGCAGTGCTCTTGCTTTCAACTAGAATGTTTTTTTTTTTTTATAATTATTATTTATTTATGTTTTACCTTAAAGCAGCTCTCTAGTGTTTTTTTGTTCTAAGAAGGTGGAACACAAGTGCACGCCTACCTATTATATCACTGTCATAGACTAAAGGTAGCTTGGAAGTTTTTCCAGCCACAGTCCATAGTCTTGATTTTATTGTATGACATAATTTATTGATCTTAATCATTTAGTTCACATAATCTATAATAAAACAACCTTGGTTGGTGCGTTATACTAGTATATCCTTCGGAGTACCCATTAAAAGTTATTTCAGCCTGTGCAATTATTTTGTTGACTCGACCCAACCGGTGAAGACACAACTGTTCACAATACCGTAACAATTCAATTTAGGTGCAAAAGCATCATTAGTAGCCATGCAGCTTGACAAAACACTTGCAAGCAACATTTAGCAAATGGCTTAGGTATTGCAGGCCTCCTGTTTAAAACTCTGCAAACTTACAGTCAATAGACGGGACAGACAAGAGCAGATGTAAGTATCTCTAAATTATAGATTCGCTTTTCTAATCAGACACAATCCGATGGCTTGGTGAGCACAATCCACAAATTCTAATGAGCAAGTATGGGCATGTTATTGCTATGCCTATGTTTGAGATAATCTATCCAGCCCTGCAATCACCATCTTGATTTGGCCCTGGAGGAGCCATTTGGTGATTGCTGCGCTGGGCTTAATTTGCCCTCAGTCGGCCGCCGTCTCGAAGCGTCAGCCAGTGGCTGCTCTTATGTGCATGTCGTTCAATCAGGCTGTCTGAGAAGACTAGGCTACCTCTGATTGTCATTGCTAATGATTGGGGAACGTTTGTTTCATTCGCCCGAGGCAAGAGATGCTTTCAAAAAACACAGACAAGGCTACATGAGACAAGTGACATTTTTGTAATCTAATGGAATGGCACAATAAAGGATCCCATCGAACAGTGTTTTTTATAGAGGCACTTCAAGACATTTGTGTCCGTTTGTGAGCTCGTGTCAACATGAAAAAGAACAGGACAGCATTTTGGGTCATGATGGACAGCTAGTCTCCCAACAACTGTCTTTTCAATTACTGAGGTCAAATTTGGGGGAAGTTAATAAGAAATTCATATTTTTATTCAACAAGGGGATAAAAAGAAATTCAAATTCGTATGCTAAAGATTTGTATTTTAATTCTGTTGTACATTGTGACACATAGAATTATTTTAGAATTGACACTGAATTCTGGAGCAATGATGCTTTGCATCATGAAATTTCAATATTAGTGCTGTCAAATTATTAATTGTATCCAAAGGTTTAATTTACATAATATATGTTTGATTGCTGTGTATACTCTGTATAAATGGAAACATGCATATATATATTTAATAAAAAAAGTTATGCTTATATGTTAAATATATTTATATATAAGAATATGAATATATATACGTGTATAAACATAAACATGTTCAATATATACACTCAACGTGTGTGTATTTATATATGCACAATAAATATGTACAGTACACATACATACTGTATATAATGTAACCAACAACTTTTGTTTTTGATGCAATTGATCTAAATATATATCAAGTCCTAAATGTATTTCACAATATTCCTTTTTTATTGTATTTCTCTTTTGTAAATTTTAGCACTGCCACTTTAGCCATCAACAACTATGTTTTAGGCTGCTTTGTGTTTTTAAAGCATCACAGCGCAGACTGCATGTTTTTAAAGTTCATGTCAAGCTAAAATTAGTTAGTAAAACTTAGTAAAAAATAGTTAGACATCATATCCCCTGTGCTCTATTTCATTGTTTAAATGGTTTTGAAATAAAAACACAGATAAAACATAGCTTATGTAAATGCCTTCTGTCCGAATTGGTTCAAATGATCTCAAAACCAGCCTAATTATGCATGACTACCTTTGTCCAATTAGTCAAATAATCATTCAGCCAACCCACCGACTAGCTGATTTCGAAAATAACATCCACCCATCTCTAGTGGTATCCATTTACTTTTTGCCTGTTTCAGTTGACTGCATTTGACTATTGAATCCAATGAGGTGGGATCCAGAGCCAAAGCATCTACAATCCTGAAAATACATCCAAGAGCTCTATTATTACATTCAGACATTTGTAAGACTAGGGTCTCGTGCTTATAAAGGTGTAATTACCATATCCACATCATGTCATCAGCGAGCTTGTTTTATCATGCAAATGGAACTCTTTAGTAAATGCACCCCGGTGCAATACCACACACAGCTGCATGAACTGACATGCTAATGAGACGCTGTAGACAAAAGTAAAAGAATAGAGGATATGCTTTCAGGATCAATCTGCATCAATCCACACAGCCCTGTGTCAGAAAAGCTCTCGTTGAATAATACATACGTGGGCCCCAAAAGTAATAACTCCGATTCATTATGAAAAGCCCTCAATTTTTATAGATGGATATGCTACAGAATAAAAGCATGAACGAATCTGCATTTAAAGCCAAGTCATACTGAATCAACAGAGAAGCTATTTACATGGTAAATACTGTTATTCGCCTCTGCCAGAGCCATTCAGACCGTGAAGATGCAACCCGAGGTTTCCAGCTGAATGCAATCTACTCCTTTGGAGTGGCGAGAACAATAAACACTAATGAGCGGTCCATCTCCAAAATATTATTTACAGTAGACGCATATATATGAGCGCATTTAGCTAGCGGCCCCTTCAAGAGGCCTTGTTGGGCGCCAGCTGCTTTTAAATTGTCTCAGTGCATTTCCTCTTGAGATCTGCTCACATCAGCAGAGGATAAAAGGGGAAATTAAGGCATTGTCGACACTAGAAGCCGTTCCTCATCATTCTCCTTCCCAGACACACAGTTGGAGGGGATGGAGCTGGGGATTTGTACTGTAGACTTGAAAGCAGTTGTTTGTCAGCCTGTTTTCTCTCCCGCTTGATACAAATCGTATTCTGCATAAAAGTGCTTATGAGAACATATTCTGTAGGCTGGGAGCTTAGAGAAGGCGAAAGAGAGAGAGCACTCTTTTGCTGCTTGTTATCGCTCCTTTCTCTTATGTTAATATTGATATTCATGACCTACCTGCTTGGACTATGAAAGTGAAGAAGCATCGCTGCAGGAATACAGTGGCGCAATAGATCTCTTCAGGTTGCAGCGCTGGAACAAAGAGAAATGGTAGCGTAAGTGGTAGTTCTGTCAGATAGACTCATAGCAGCAAGTGTTATGCAAATGATCTGTTCATTCATTTATTCATTCGTAATGCTGCTTCCTCTTTAAAGGTCTCGAACATCTGTTATTTGTCGCTTCGTGCTCGCGTCACCCGTCGCTATCAGTTTTGGACCCGTCTTGCTGACCAGAGGTGGGCTCCTCACCCCCCTTGGCAGGATCAGGCGGTTTTGGCAAGAATATGTACGCCAAAGGATATGATTCCAATCACACACGCTCACACAAAATTGTATTAATATTCAAATTTGCTTTGAGTCATTCTGGCAAAATTAGCATTTTCAGGCCAACGGTTCCCTTTTCCCTGTGGGTTTTTGGAATGTCGATTTCAATTTATGTGTAAATTAAAGACTTGAAAAGATTTTAATGTTTTTTTTTCTACAATACAGATTAAATACAGTCATAACTCAACGTAAATTTCGAACTGTTGCATTTTTGAATATCATACAGTGAAGATTCTAAATTTATGTTTGGACTTTGGGGGTGTGAATGTATGTCATTTGTTGTGAAATGTGAAACTCCGATCAAAGAATGTTAACATAATAACAGCAAATTATGCATAATTACAAGCAATTAGCCCTAAACGTAACCTTATAGTAAGTATATGTAGTTAATTAGTAATGCACTAACATCACCCTAAAATGAAATATAACCCCACAGACTACATTTTAGTCCAGAGGCCAGTTGGTATTGGTTTATAAAAAGAAGCCATGATGGAACAGCTAAGAGCTGCAGCGTGAACCAGCTCAGTTTCAGTGTGTGGTTGTTTATATTCACATTTGACACTGATAATATACTTTCTGATATACCTGACAGGTAAATAGAGTCAAAAGTTTTCTCTCTCCGAGCTGTGCTGTGTGACAGAAACCTGAGGATTAATAACTTTAGAATTGAATTTGCCACTTTTTTTCCACGGTGATACAATCACATGTTTCTGGAACGAGCCGCTGGGTTTGGGCAATCAGGAAATCTCCGTCCCTGAGAAGTGTTCGTACACGAGCAATTTCTAGTTGCTGTTGGTAAAATGGTAGGCAGCGTGCCTGTGAATCCTCTCCAAAATAAACCTTAAGGGATCAAAAAGTGAACTGATAAAAGTGTCATCAGATAGCTAAAAGTTTCACTGTCTTCCTTGAGAGTCAGAATGTGAATATGAGAGGAGTGGGAAGGGATGGGAGAGATAGAGCGAGAGGAGGAGGATAAATCCCTTTGCCGAATGTGTCGTGCATTTCAATCAGCCTCATCTCTAGCCCTCAAGACTGTGTTTAAGGTAACACATCCACAAGGCATTTTAGTAATCAGTGACCTCCTCGACTCAACTTACCCAGGAAAATCTGGGGTTTATTACATCTTTGGAGGAGCGCTTTTCTTCACTTTTCTTTACAAGAGGGCATGTGAGTTGTAAATGTTGAATGTTGTATTCCTTTCAAAATAATTCAAGCTGATCAGGCAGTCAAGGACAAAATAACTAATAGTCATTGATATTTTTATTGATTTTTCCATAATTTCTCAGAATAAAAGGTAGTATTTATCAATATATGCAGTAGCAATAAACAATTATAAAATATATTGGAACGTCTGTAAATAATCAGACATTTGTTTTCCGTTCTTGCTTGAAAAGAAAAGAAAAAAACATGGTTTTCTGGTTTTAGCTGGTTTAACTAAACAAGTGTCCAAAACCCTTATAAAACCGTTCAGCAATATAGAACTATATTTAATTATAATATAAAATAACATTTATTTTAATAGTTTGATAACGCAGTTATTGTTTTTTTCACTTAGGATAGCATCACAGCTTATGACGTAACAGTTAACAAATTACATTATAATATAACATTTTCATGCTTAACAAATGAATACCTTTGATCTTCACATGCTTCTCTCACAACGTCAACCTTCACGGTATTGATACTTCGAGATCAAACCGTCCCGTCTCCACCATCACAATTCTTCTTAGAGCCCTGGCCGTGAAATCTGTGCGAGTTTACAGATAAAAAGAGACAAACGCCAATGCGCATGACTGCCTCTCTGAAATGCCCTTGTGACACTGGGTGCACAGTTCATTTTACGCTTGCTTTGCCATCAAGTGTGATGAGGTACCTTATCAACCCTCCAAATCAACCACCTGTGATCTACAGCCTCAGGGTGCATCTACTCCATTTACTGGCTTTAAAACCTTCAGATTCAAAGATTTAAGCAGCGCCGGGCTGCTGTGAATCACAATTAATCGGGCTTCTGCACATCAGTGTCTCACCTCATCCAGACGTGCATTAGTTAATTGCCGTGCCGTTTACCCAGATGAGGCAAAACTTACTCAAAGTGGTGCTTCCCATCATGCAGTCTCATTAAAAACTCTTGGAAAGGGACCACAAATAAATTGTGTTTGTGAAACATATACAAGCCTTCCTGTATCACCAAACTCCAATGCAAAGTTTTGTTTGTTTTTTTGGGTTTTTTTTTTTCTCCATGCATTCTAGAGACACGGAGGAGGTCTACAAGCTGTCGTATAGCAGCTCACCTCCTCACCTCTTACCGCATTAACAATAGTGGAGCAGAATCAAAATGAACTTGACAACCCTGAAGGTGAGTTTGCATGGTTTGTGACTAAAATAAACCTCTCAGATTTCATGGAGCTTCGGGTTTCATATACAGTGGGGTTCAAAACAATGTCATTTAATATATACATTTTCATTGCAAATTATGTTGTCACCATAACAATTGGAGTGAAAAGCTGCAATTTACCATGAATGTCAAAAAAAAGTGTTATGTTTTTCGATAACACTTTATTTTAGGTTCTCTTAACTAGTTGATTATTAATGTCACGTATTTGGACTCTTTGCTGTTGTTTTTCTTGTCCCCGTGTGTCCTACTTTCTGTTAATTGTCTCATTGAATTCAGGTGTGTCTTGTTAATTTAGTGATTTCCTGTGTGTTTATAAGTTCCAGTTTGTTTCCGTTCTAATCGTCCGGTCTCATCTTTGAATGCGTGTGGTTATAGTCTGCCTGCCTGTAGTAATATTGTTTTCTCTTTTGTGGAAGATTAAAGACTGTTAAGTGTTAAATTATTGTCGAGTGCTCCTTCCCTCAACCACACCGTGACAATTACGCATGCATATCCCTAGAATCTTAGCTATTTATTAGTAGTAATTAGTAGTCTATACATGACTGTATTCTACATCTCTAATCCTACCCAATACCTAAACTTAACAACTACCTTACTAACTGTCAATAAGCAGCAATAAGCAGCACCTTAAATTTTAAGGTGCAAGTTTTTGAAAATGATAATGTTATTATCATCTACTTGTAAACTAAAACAAATAAAAAATTGAAAAAGAATCTTTACAAAGTGACACTGCTAACTTATTATTATTATTATTATTATTATTTATATTCTATATTCTATTAATTTTTTTTTCATTTTCACTGGTCTGTATGAACGGTCTGTACAAAAATGTAAAAAATACAAAAGAAAAACATTACCATTTCATGGAAACTGTTTGTCATGAAAATGCATCTTTCTGAAACAACCCTGGACCCCACCCTCAGTTATGCTTGAGTTTATTTTCTATCCTTTATTCTGAAGAAGCAAAGCCAGACCAGAGCTGCCCCCTCAAGATGATGGTAACAAATCATTACTTGTGAAGTTTGGCCCTCTCTCTACCCCGCAGTCCGCCCAGTCTCCTCTCCACCCACGCCTGAGCTCTCAGACTCTCACAAGAACAGATCCCAGCCATGTAGATATTAATGCACTGTCAGGTCCCTTCACAGTGGCTGCACCCAGGACAGAGGATCATCAGTCTTACACCATGGTTTGCAAATTCTTCAATGACCTCCTTCGGCTGGAGGTATTTTGTGAGTTTTCCCCTGTGGCTAATCTAACTTGTTCAGTCAACCCTACTCACTTTACATGACTTACTCTTCCATAGTTTTTTATTTATTATTTTCAAAAATCCTACTATGCAAGAGACAGGCAAGCAAAATGTAGACCAAATAGTCCTAATTTTGGCTTTGTACAAAGTAAAAATCTATCTGTCTTGTTGAAAGTACTTTGAACATCTACTACTCTTAATTGAAGTCAAGCAACTCTTTAAAATCACTCCAAAAGTAGCTAACTACATTTAAGCTCTTGTAGGGCCACTAGTATTTTAAACTATCAGATGATACGGTATTTAGCTGTTTCTTACAGACTTTGATGTCCCTATAGTTGATTTTTATTAAAACTTCATACATTTCAAGTTACATGAAGGTTATATAAATGTAAAAAAAAAAAAATCTAAATCAAAATATGTAAAATACAATATACTGTACTGATTTTAATGATTTATTTATTTATTTATTTTTACAGGCATTTGACTTATATTATAAATTTTGTACATCAAAATTTTAATTCTAATTAATGTTTTCAAACTGTAACAATATAAACAGATAGAGGAATTAACATAAATCTTTTCATGATTCATAGCGGGACACAGAATTGTATACATTTTTAATGTATAAATGGTCATTCTATGTAATGCAGCAAACAAAAAACTTAGCACTGAAATAATCTATTTATTTATGTATGTTTGTTTGATTGTTTGTTTATGAGTTTGTGTTTTAGTGGTGAATTTTTTTTGGAATAAACAAAGGGTACTGCAATATTACTAATAATAGTTAATTAAAAATACAATAGAATGATCTGTCAATTAAACTAAATGATTAGACATAAAAAAACAAATGAAAAAACTAAATGGAAGATAAATAAAAATACAAATGTAATAAATAAATAATTTTATTCTTGACAGAAGTCCCAGTTTTTGTGAGTGGAACCTTTTATGCAAACATTTTTTTCAATGTGTAGAATGACATCAAATCTTCTAGCCACAAGAAAGTGGGAGGAGGTTTAGAAGACTTCCAGTGCAGTTAGGCAAAGGCTACGATATTAGCATACTTTTCTGAAAGTTCATCCAAAACTGCTCTTACACCAAAAATAGCAATCAACGGGTATGGATCAAAGGAAATATAAGAATGTTAGAAAAAGTGTCAAAAAAAAGAAATACCAAAAATCTTCTAACTCTGGACAAGAAAAAAAATTGTCAGGAGCCAGCGAACAACTATTGCAAATACATCCACATCCAGAAATAACTTAATTCACCGAGCTGTATTGGTCTTAATGCTCGCACATAATGTGAGGAGGGATCAGCATCATGTGCAATTATTGACTCAATTCATCACTACTTGCTGACAAATACAGCTTGTGAGCTGCATTCCTCTCTAGCAGCTGAGCTACATGCTAATGCAAAATGTAGTTATGTTAATATCTGTCTGCTCACCTAAATCATACCTTTAGACCCTGGCAAGGAGTTTCCTTAATCGTTAATTTTTCATGGTTCTAAATGAAAAATGCCCCTGACAAGTGTTCTTGTCCGCTGCCACTGTGGGACAGCTGACATATGCTCAGCACCAAAGCAAATGAAGAGATGTAGCAAAATTGTCAGAAGGCATTAGACTCAAAGCTGATCTGTTGTCCCCTGACAGTCTTGCTTGACAGACATAACAACATCATGTAAGATTCAGACACCGGTCATGCCACTAGTCCATCCTCCGTTACATAATCCTGGTGTTTTCTGCACACAGACTTCAATCGGGACACTCTTTTTTTCCGCCGTTCACACCACCAGCTGCTTATTTTGCCCTCAACAAGCCTCTCTTGTCACCGGCAACTGCCGGCTGCCATTCTTAATACAACTTCACACATGCCACGTCGCCCTCTCTGTTGGAACGCTCCTTTTACCAGGTGCGTGAGATACTCGAGTCATTTATTCGCCGTCGGGAGACAAGTCTTCAGAGACCTGAGTGTCTTTTCAGATGTTCTACATGAAATCACCGCTTTTCCCTATTCAGCTCAACGGATGAGCCGTTTGCTCGACATCCTCAACAAAAGCAGCTTCTAAAGCCACAAAAAGCCTTTTGTTATTTTTTTTCTTACACCAGACGCATGTCAGAAATAGCAGTGAAGAACAATTTCCTTGTTTCTCGACTACTGTACAACCGTGCGAGGTTTGATGAGAGCCGGGCTGAGCTCCTATCTCCCGGCTGGTGAGCAGATACCTGGGGAGCAGGTAGTCGAAGCTTCTGTTCGCCAGTAATTGCGCTTCAACAACACCCCCACCGACTGTAGAAAAATTCCCCTCCGCTGCGAGGAGCTGCCACCCCTGCTGAGCGAAAACAAGCTCCTCAGGCTACGCGGGGGGCAGCTCTCACTCCATTTCCCTTGCCGACGACGACACGCCGGCCTCGGCGGGCATATAGATCTCCTCATAGATCAGGCCTGTTTGTGTGATTACTGCGTTGATCATTGGAAAATTACACACAATAGCTTGAGAGCAAAAGGCCTCGGGGGAGGAAACATGAGAGTACTCGCCAAATTGCTAGTTCTAATGAGAAGACAATACTGAGCAGTACAAAGCTGGCTGCCGTTTTGACTCCTCCTCCTCAAAAAAAAAACGGAGGATAGTTGGGGGTGAACGACCTGGCAATCTCTCCAAGATGGTCTGAGGAAATCAGCTGTGAAATGGAAATACTTGAGTGTACAACAATCCTCGAAACCGGAACCTATTGTGTCGAGGTTCATTTGTCCAGCAAACATTCATGACCTTGACTTACGAATGAATCATTGACAAAAATTTCCAAGGGTTAGAATTCCTAATGAATTGAGTCAGGGGGAGATTTTTTGATAACTGCATCCTGGGAGATGGCGTTAAGTCCCGCAACGAAAAAGAAGACGCTAAATCAACTTTGGCTGGGACAAAAATCATGGATATGACTAGAAAACGGCTGAAAGGTCTTTAACCTCCTCACTCCAGAGACAGAGCCTATTTCAGAACACGCTAATTATAGAGAAAATGTGCAAATTATATACTTCTACTTTGATAATTGGATTTCATAAGTTGTACGTAAAGCGTATGCTAATAAGGGTTTCGGGGGTTGAAATCATTTAAAATGCCTTATCTGTGAATAGACATTTCTCTTGACTGAAAAATGCAATCCATTAACCTATACAAGAGGCTCCTACGCACCACTTCTGAATGTTGCGCAAACGCGTTAAGAATTTACTCCTGTTGCTTATCACTGAGTCATAAATCCATTGACAGGATCATCAGCATATTCGATTAAAGTCTCACTTAAACATTTGCATACAACTTATACCGAGCCATGACTTGGTGTTCCTTATCTCAAAAGACTCCTCCAGGCCTCAAACATAAAAGTCTTTCCTCTCTTGATGAATATACATGAATGCATCATTCAGTTGACATTAGCTATTTTTCAGTCTTTTTTATGTATTGGCCCTTTTTTGTAGAAGCAGACATAGGGAAAATGGCAAGAAATAGTGACACCGGCTAGTAAATTAGTTAAATACTAATCCACTATAAAGTGAATCAAAAACTCAAGGTTATTGTTGAGGTTATTTTATCATATGTCAAGTACAGTGGAGTATAGTGGAGTTTCATAACAAGAATAACACACATAAGTGGACAAATGACAATTTAATGCAATTATTTACAGTGTACACCCAGTGTTCAAAGATTATTATTAGAGATAAAGCAAAATGAGTGACAAAGAAGGTAAACAGGATCTGGCGAACACTAAAATGTGTTACATATTGTATACATACATGGAAAATATATTTCAAACAATAGTTGTTTGTTTGAGCTTTCTATTTATTATATCCTGAAATAAGATATTAGGCAGCAAAGCTTTTTTCAACATTCATAATAGTAAGAAATGTTTCATGAGCAGCAAATCAGCATGTTAGAATGATTTCTGAAGGATCATGTGACACTGAAGACTGGAGTAATGATGCTAAAAATTCAGCTTTAGCATTAGAGGAATTACATGTTAAAATATAATAAAAAAAATTGTAAGTAGTAATACTTTTTTCGTAAATGCAACTTTAGTCAGCATAAGAGGAAAAATATATAGCAACGCAGCTGTCTTCAACATTGATAATAACAAATGCTTCATGAGCAGCAAATCAGCATTTTACAATGTTTTTCTGAAGGATCACGTGACACAAGATCAAAAAAACCTAGAGTGGAGCTGAAGTGATTATAGATCACTTTGAAAGAAAAGTGGGCCCCAAAATCATGAATTCTGAGTGCATAGTGAATTATGCAGGTTTTTGTGCACGGTTTAGTGAATACATTCCACATTTTTCCTCGATTCTGCCACAGGACAGAGGTTAGAGATCAGTCATTACTGTAAACAAGAATACAGAAAGATGACAGTCAAGACAGCCGAGGAGTCAAAGTGACCCTGAATTAGAAAGGGCAACACTACAGCCTTGAGGAAAGATTAGTGTCAGCTGTAAATTACCGCCCTTGGACAGCACCTAACCGCCACAGTGAGGGTCATACGCCGTGCTCCGAAACAAAATAAAACACAAGAACGGGAAACACACTTGCTGTATTCCCCACAAAGTCAGAAAGATGCATTAACAGAACAACTCAAGTTGAAAACGTCACATGATGAATACAAAATGCCAAGCGAGGCTTTGTAGTGCTGATCGTTTCATTGGGGCTGAGTGATTTAAAACACAGCCGATCAAACAACACAACTTTGATTGAACGAATCTGTCCGCTGGACTCAATCCAAGCCATTTTCAGTCGAAGCCTGATGAAGCCTCGCTCCATTTTTCAGAGTCTGGTGCAGACGTACAGTATCAGCTGCCACAGCACGTTCACAGGTCTCTGATCACATGGTCGGAGCTATAATAGCGCCATAGAAACACCCAGAAGTCTGTGCTTAAGTAATCTATTCCATTTGGTCTGCTCTGCTTGACGTCCACGCGCTCATGTGAAATGAAACCTGTAAATCTTTGACTCAAGGTGGCCAATTTTAATAAGATGAGCTCACATTACAATGTAGCCCATCTCCCCAGGAGTCTATTTAATAAATAATAGATGCCCTTTGCTCAAGATTGCAGAGAGCAAGCCATGGGTTAGCCAAAGATTGGCAAAGGGCTGAAATCCCTTGCGCTTTAGTGGACTGCTATAACCTACTTATTGGTTTAATAAACTATTACGTTATTATTTATTACTCTGGTCCACTTCCTGTGGCTCACTGAGATACATTTCACGTTCCTCTCCACAGCCTGCAAGCGTACGTAATCTCTTTAGCCTGTTTGTGAACGTTTAAGTGGCAAAATAATGTAATCGCATCACCTTAGCACTTGCCTGAGCGCTTCTGGTGTGCAACACTTCCCAGAAGCCTCTCTTTGAACCTAATTGATGGCTGTTCAGGCCAAGATGACAGGTAACGCTGGAACTGTCACACTCTTTGAAGTCTCGCCTCTATTTGTTGAACAGCGTCTGATCTCTGACTGTACGTCGCCAGGGACGGCTGTTTGTCCAAATCTGTCAAGGCTCATCAGTCAACTACAACTACAGCCGAGGAGAACTGGATTCAGCATGCGATAATGTATTTAAAAGGATCGGCCAAGTGAAACAGTGTTAAAATCTTATCAGTTCCCGGGCAATTGCGTGTATCGATTCTGTCGTTACTCTGGGAAATACGCCTAAAAAGGACAGAGGGTGGAAAAGTGTTATGATTCAGTGGTTAGATTTGCAAGGTTAACCGCTTTCCTGATGTAAAACAAAGATGTCAAATGTTTACTGATCCAAAACGTACATTTTTAGCTTTCAGTTTTTTGTTTGATTGTTTTTTTAATAGGATTTATGAGTCAATGGCATTATGCTAAAAATGCGATTCATTCATACAAGTAAAACACATTACTTTTCAAGAGTTTGGTGCTTGTTATTAAAGGCTTATTATTAAACAGATATCCATTTATCTACCCAGACAGCAACTTAGCGTTGGCCCAGATTTGGCCCCCATTTCTTTCTCATTTAACACAAAAATATTTTTAATTATTTTGGGATATTTTCACAGTTAAATAATATATTTTGTGAATAATTGCAATTAACTAATTTCATTATAATATAAAAATAATAATAATAATAATTCACTGACAACCCAATATATGCTGTGATGCGCAATAATAATAGTATTAATTATAATGAACATGTCTAAGCTCGCTTTTATACAAGGTTTAAGGAAAAATATATATTTTTAAAAATGTATAAAAAAAGTATAAAGGCTTTTTTGCTAAACCATATGAACCAATGTGAATCTAAAAATTACATTTCTATTTTAAACTAGATTATTTTTTCATTTTCTTTTGTCACCGACAGTTCTATTTGTCATCGAAATACAAAAAAGCACACAAAAGTCAAAATTAAATTAAACTGTCCAAAACACTACTTCACTACTGTTTAATACTTTCATGACATCATTGCAAATTGTCCAACAGATGCAGTGCACCACATTATTTTTTATATTCAACATGCATAAAAAGTATTCAGAAACATTCTGAACAGGCTGTGAAATAATTTTGTCTTCATGTTTTCATGATAACACCAGGTCATGTCAGCTACAAAGCAGATGGACAGTATTCCTATTTTTGTCATCATCCAGCACAAATGTGCATTATGAAATTATTGTGCTGATGCTGTCATAAAATCAGTTTCAAAAGGTAAAAACGTGCTAAAAACTGTGCAAACTGCTGACAATTATTCTAATCTTAATTTATACATCAGGCATGACAAAAACCACAATGATTCTTGACACAAGCTGCTTCTGCTGTGTCCTTGTAAACAACGTGTGCAAGCTCAAGAGAAATGGATTTCAGTTTTCTTCATGTCTATAACTGTCAACTCTCTCTTGATGGGCAATTAAAAAGATAAAACAAGATCAAAAGTCAGCAAGACAGCAATGCACATTAATTCAGCCAGCTAATAAGAATCCCACACAATCAATACCACACGGCAGGACTCTGTCTCGCTCAACATATTAATGGGAAATAATCATGTCCTCTAATTACGCATGCAAATTTACACATCTATCTGCAGTTCTGTTCTGCACGCTGTTTAGTATTTTTCCTTCTGATGATAGTAAAACACAATGCGGCAGCAGCTAAGGAATATTTCTGTTATTGCAAAAAATTGCATTCGAAAGGGTTTTTGTTCGTGATGTTTAAAGCTCTAAAAATCAGTGCAAAACCCGACCACTTTTAAACGTGTCATTTGCTCTTTCTCAGTTTACTGCCCGGAGTGCTGTTCTTTAAAGAAATAGTTCACTCAAAAATTAACATTTTGCTGGAAATTGTTTCACCCTCAGGCCTTTCGAGATGTATGACTTTGTTTCTTCATCAGAACAGATTTGGAGAAATTTAGCATTTTATCACTTGCTCACCGACGGATCTTGTGCAGTGCATGGGTGCCGCCAGAAGGAGTCCACTCAAGTTTTTTTAAACTTCTAATCATTGCTTCCAACATACTTGACATAGTTACCTGCTTGTAAATTATGATAATGTTTTTATCAGTTGTTTGCACCCATTGCCAGCAAATCATGTGATGCAAAATTTCTCTGATGTAGAAACAACCCAATCTACATCTTAGATGGCCATAAAAGCTGTTCATAACTGAGCAGTACACAATATTCATATTCTTGGTGCAGTTTCGAAATACAACAAAGCAAAAGAAAAGCTTTAAGGAAACTCCCAAAGTGTGTATACAAAAAGCTGATTTTAAGTGACATATCTGTAGAAAAGCCGGTCTGAGCTTGACAGCAATAAAATCTGCTTTGTTGTATCTTTAGGGACCCCTCAGCTGCCTAAGGTTTGTGTTGTGTTAAAATACAAAGAATACCTCATGTAGAGCAAGCGGTTTGGTCTCCCGAGTCTTTCTGATTCACTCTATTTCCAGAGAAAGCTGCTGCATCACAAGGATTTTACACAGGGGTGTATCAACCATTATAACTTGGGGGGACATGTCCCCCCTTCGCAAATCTTTTGGAAATGAGCAAGGGTTTAGTGATAATCCTAATAAGGCCAGTGCCCACTTACCTGCCTCCCAGCGAATCATTCAGGACCGCTTGGTGAATGTTACATCAGCCAATTAATATTCATGAGACAGACTAATAATGCATCTCCCCAACTTTTCAGATGGTTCCTACACCCGTGGTTTCATCAGTCACACCCTGAGGTTTAATTATCTCATTTAGCTAGTCTACTCTCAGGCACATCCCTAGACAAGCAACTAACAAGTCCCCGAAAACCTACTACAGGTGTGCTAGACTTGATTAATTTTCAGAGATTTTCAAAGACTTAATTAGATTCAGTACCATCTCTGTGTAAAGGAATCAGAGATACGCGTCCAGATGGGACGGTGTCTCGCTGCTTTCTGATCTGGAGTCGCTCAGTGGTATCGGATGGTTTCGAAGAATTTGGTTTTGAAGACTTTTAATATAAAAAACAAATTGAAGATTAAAAAGTGGAGACATTTGATCGCTAATTTAAGCTGTTTTCGGGTAAATGGATAATGCGAAATGCAAAGAGATGTTATCTGACCACATTAAACATGGTTACGGTACACAGAATAAAAGTTCTTCCAGAATTTCAAAGAGGATGTGTCTGCTCTGACTGAAAAAAAAAACAAAACGATATGCCTTAAAATCCCAGCCTGCAGTGTGCACAAATGACAAAACCTTCATCCTCAAGAAATCTTTTGACTGCAAAATGTAATAAAGGCATACAAAGTCGAAGTGTGATACCACTGAAATAAATCTTTAATGGATCTGTCAAGCCATGGATCTGTCAGATGCTTGACATTCAATTCCGCTAAAACAAATTATACTGTGCCAAACGTTTTATGAAATGCTGCATCATATAGGGTGACCAGTGATACAAATATAGAGTGCTTGTTCATACACCGTACTGTCATGTCATCTTTTCTCCATCCGGCTTTTCTAGTGCTATTACATACGTTGGATTTGCAATGTTGGTGATTATAGAATGATCAAAAAAGCTTGCATCATAGGATCAGCAAACACACTGTGACACTCCAGAAGCACCTGCTGTGCACGGACACCTGTCAAACCTGCCGATATTCCCTCAGAGGAAGTGACTAAGCAGCTGGGCTGCCATCTGTCTTTCTGTAAATTACCCCCCGAGGTTGTCCTCCCATTCTAAAACTAGCATCTGAGAGGGTGACCTTCTTTGCTGCCATAAAAGCTACGTTACATCATAAACTGCCCAGCTTCACCACCATCAATTTCCACTGGGTCTTAACCATAAACCCCAACTGTATTGTGTTTTAAACCCACCGCCACTAGACGAGTGACTTCTACTCATAAACCTTTGGTGTGCCATAAAAGCCACCGTGAGGCCAGGGGTCATGTGTTGGACATCCTCTTCACTTCACTTCAAATAGTCCACTGACTAGACTGACTAAGCAACACAGTCCCAAGACCAATTGGTATGTATTTTACGAGGTGACTAATTTGTACGAATTTGTGTATGCTCACTTTTGTAAGATTTGTCTAAACAACAGTGAAGGGTAGTTTTAGGGGTGGAGTTAAGTGTAGGTTATTCGTACAAATTCATAAAAATAGTATGTTTTAGCAAAAATCATATGAATTTGTAGAAGTGAGGTCATACGAATTCTTAAGAATGATAAAATATGTACAAATTGTTGTGAGATCGGGCTTGTATATAAATATATGATATACATTGTATTGGCACAGCATACTATCACTTAATAATGATGCAAATAAACACCATGTGTAATTAAACAAAACCGTACGATCCATACAATAAGAAGTCATAGCTGAACATTGTTTATATTAAAGCTGCAGTCTGTGAGTTTAGTCTCTTTGTCGCCATCTATGTTTAAGATACCAGGTATTGCAGCTTTTTGCGGAATTATATGCTATGCGTGGGTTGTACTGCGGCGCGGATGAATCTAATGTTTTGAGCTGAACGTGTAGCTTTCGGCCGCTGCACTGAAGTGAACCTGTATTTAGTAATCTCAGATTCTAAACTACGTCTTGAAATATATGAACCAAATAAGAATTTTCACCAGATATTGACATCTGAACAAGTAAGTCTGCCATGCTTAGTTCTGACTGAGGAAAAATCATTATCATAAATCGCGCTACCGATGGTGATTTAATCTAACTATCGATTAGGTCATATCACGTCAAAACCTGCAGGTTATTTTTATTGTTATACTTTATTCTCAAATGATGAATGTTAACATCATCAGCATTGCGTGACTAAGGGGGAAATTGTGTATCAGCGTGTAGTTTTGTTTTATTTTGTTTGTTTTTTAAATTCATTTACACTTTTATTCAGCGAGGATGCAGTAAACGGATCAAAACAGTAAAGACATGTGAAAATTATATTCATTAAAGAAACCACAAAAAAACGTGTGTAACTGTATTCAACATTGATAATAATGTTGAGACACACGCATAGTCCTCCACATGTTTTGTGTTATTATCATAACAATTAATCGATATCTTAATTACAGTAAATTCCTGAAAACCGACACCCCTAATTATTGCTACAGTAATCATGGAAGATGAGTTTAATGCTTCCTTTTAATTTATTTCTGCCCAATCAAAAGCATTTGTTGTTTTGACAATTGTTAACCTACAGTTTGCTGTTGTGAACCGCTGCTAACAAAGTTTAGGTATCTGATTACTGATTACAACATGGTTGAAAGATACTGAAGAGACTCGTGAACTTCAGGCCCCCACTAATTATTTTCACATCAAACAAGAAGTATTGAGTGCCAGAGACATGTTGTGAGGGGGCTAGACAGCAATTATTACCACTCTCTACAAGATTAATGGGTCACTACCTGAGATGTATCTCGCCCCAGAGAAAGAAACAAAACACGGCAGCACAGCACATATAAACAGGTCCATATGTCATGTGCTCCAGCAAATTCCACGTGTATCCATTTTACCACCCAGAAATAATGTAATGCATGGCCTACTATGAAATAGAGCATGCTTTTTCCTTTGGGAAATCTTGTGGTGTTGCACACTTTGAACTCAATGGATATGGGAAGGGCTTTTTTAAAGACAGCCGATGCTTTAAATGCAGCCGCAAGACTCATCAAAGATGAGCAACAGAGCTGGCTAACAAGGAAAAAAAAAACAACCTTTATGTAACGAGTACAGCATCTCAAGTAAGCTTGTTAATTGCCATGAGAAAGACCAGGAGAATTAGTCCTTACATATATTCAGCATCAAGAAGTGCCTTATAGGCTCGTGCTGCACAGAATGTTTCCGTGTCGAGATGAAATATGCAGTGCCTGCAATGTCACTGTTAGGATGCCCACTGGGGCACAAACAAACCCCCATCCATCATTCTCTTCTCAGCCATAGCTGTTTAACTGTTAAACAGACCCTTTATCAACACTGACAGGCCCAGCACGGTGTTAACAGACGCGGGCTATCATTCCTTCTGGTAGGAAGCTTGAATGTTTGGAACGTACGGAGTCCGAAACAACCTGGCATGATGAAATGGAGAGAGCTGCAAAGTTCATCAACAGCTGGATCGGATATTTTGGACAGATTCCACATCCATCTGTCAAGCATCACAAATGGACAACTTTCCGCTTTCACAGCACTGAACACAGATCTATACAGTATATATAGTTTTACTATAAATATTTTGGTTGCACTTTATTTAATAGTGCATGTACTTACAGTGTACTTACGTAAGGAAGTACTATAATTTAAAGTAACAAGGGGGTATGGTTAGGTTTAGTGTTAGTACCTAGTTATTACCTAGTTATTGTAATTATATGGTAAGTATAGAGTATGTACATGAGGAACACGACTGCAAAATAAGGTGCTACCAATATTTTCTCTAGAATACCTTTCACATTGCAAAATTTTCTAGAAATTCCTGAGTAAAATTAGTATGTGTTTTGTGTACGGTTTTGAAAACACTATATATAGATCTGTGTTAGCTCTTGAGAGTTACTCCTGCATCTTAAATGACGTGATGCGCGCAAAGCCAGTCAAGGTCATGGGTTCAGTTCTCGAGTAAAGCATGAGCTGGTTTACATTCCCTGAATGGAGTGTAAGTCACTTTGGATGAAAGTGTTTGGCAAATGCATACAATGGAAGTGTGAATACTCTTCTTCACTCCAGTTAACACGTTTGCCGTTCAACATTTTCATTCTGGCAGTGGATATTTAAACAAGTGTTAAAAAAAGTGTAAATTCCTATTTGCAGCAAATATAAATAGCAACAACAAAAAAAAACAGCTTGTTTACATTGTAAGCATCTATCATTATTTGCATTTAATAGTAACATGGAGGTACATCGCTAGAGATTCATAGATAAAATGATGATTTTTCAAATGTCAAAATCAAAATTAAACACAAAATTACAGGTAAAAATATGCTTATTCTTTGCCAAGTTTGTTAAAATGTGTGACTTACTTGAATTCTGTATAAATGTTATGTAGACGAGAGAGAGAGAGAGACCTTTAACGAAAAAAGTAGTCTTGTCAAACAATTAATCACATCCAAAATGTTTGGTTTACATTATATATCTACTGTATGTGTACAGTATATATTTTGAAAATATTTAATTTTATATGTTTATATGTTCATATTCTTATATTTTATATTATATCTCAATGCATTTATTATATAAGAATAACATTTTCTTAAATATATACATGCATGTGTTTGTATATACAGAATAAATGCACACAGTATACACACATTACGTAAACAACATCTTTTATTTTGGAATCAATTAATTGTTTGACAGCACAAATAATTCAAATTATTTTTGCAATGTGCCTTTAATTTTTAATTTCTGCTATTGTGCATAATTTGTTCATATTTAATGAACAATATTAAACAATATTAAAGGAGTAGCCTAGTTCACCCAAAAAGAAAATTCTATCATTATTTACTTATGTACTAATTTCATAAATCAGTGGAACAGAAAAGAGCCACCCGACAGTCATTTTTCAAAATCGTCTTTTGTGTTCTACAGAAGAAAGTCAGCCAGCTTTTGAACAACATGAGGGTGACAAATGATGACAGAACAACATCATATCATACCATTCGTTGTTAGCAGGGTTTCAAACACAAGGTTAAAAGCAATTCTAACCCTCCTTGGAAATTACAAGTGTGAAACTTTCCAAAGTGCCCTGAAAGTGTTAAAAGAGGCTGTAACCCAGTGTTTTAAAAAGATGGTAACCCAAAGAGTTAAGAACAGTGTGAAAACCCTTCAACTAACTTAAAGCGATGCCATTTTGTTTTAAAACTTTTTTTTTTTTTAAGAGTATAACAGTGTTTGGATGGGGACTCTATTCAATCCAAGGCCATTAGCTGCAGTCGCCTTATTACAGTTAACCAAGAAAAGACTGGATAAACATTTGACACCTATAAAATAGATCTTTGTTCTGGTTCAATGCATCCCCTGAAGCAAAGAAAATATAGTGTCCCTCAACACTGCGTATGGCTCTTTTAGCTTTGATCATATTCATGCAACGCCTAAACTCCACATGGTTTTCATGCAGCAGATATCGACTGTACACTATTAAAAAACCTCCGTTTTAGCGATCCGGCAGCACCACGTCCAGACTGTTTAGCAGTGGCTGTCAGCTCCTCTAATTTGAGTCAGTTGCTATCGATATTGATTTGCCTTCCTTGGTATTCCCTTTGGCGGACTGTCTGTCGAAAGTCTCTACTGTAAGTCATCGCTCACCCATACGTCAATTAGATAGTAAGAGGGCAACGAGCTGTCTCAATAAGAACGGATGGCCTGAAAAGTTTAACAGCTCACCACAACTTCAAAATCTCTGCCTGGCTCCAGAACAAGAGGTAATCTGAGGCCACGGCTGATAGCGTGAAGGAAACAATTGCAGGTTAAGCTATTAAATGAACAACTGAGCTGAAGCTAAAGACAAATTTCCCTGTAGGAGAGAGAAAACAAAAGTAAACTCTGAAAATTAATAAATTCATTCGGTTGCAGCACTTACAAGGTGTTTTTAACAAACTATACGAACTGGAATTGTAACCTCATTCGGTTGGACAGGTCCCCCCAAAGAAAGAAGATTGTGTCATTATTCTCACGTCATTGCGAATCTGTAAAGTTTTTCAGTGAAACATAAAAGGACATTTTTGAATCTCCACTTTTCAGGCAACGGCAGTTCATCCAAAATGTACGCAATCACTATAAATGCATGAAAGTACTTCAACAGATTATGCAATTTCTGAGGCAATACATTAGCTTTGTGTGCTAAATTATCTAAATTAAGATAATATTCACCTATGCTGCAGCTCTCAAACTAAATACAGCATCTGATTCGTATGAAAATTACACACACGCACTGCACCATTATCCTTAAGATAACTTGTAGAAAGAAAAAAAAATCAGAAGCACGCAGAATAACATAAGTGGAAAATGTATTAATTGTGCAGCCCTAACACACACACACACACACACACACACACACACACACACAGTACCATTCAAATGATTTTAAATGTTGCTTTTTTAAATATAATTTATTTCAGTGATGCTAATCAGAATATATCTATATATAGAACACACACACACACACACATTATAGAATATGTGTGTGTGTGTGATTTTAGAGTTGGTATATAGGGGTTATTATTAATAAGCACATGGACAAAATAGGTTCTCATTTTTCAATGAACTGCACCTGTAACGTACATCTATGAAAAGTCGTACAGACCATTTTTGTGGTGTTTTATTTTATGGACCCGTGGAAAACATAGCTTTTTGATTTGTCAGTGGACTATTGCCTGTAACTTGCATAAATCATGGGGTGCAACCAATTGTTTGGAATATTTAAACCATTTGCACTTTCTCAGCAAAAAATAGAAAGTAAAAAGTGCTGAAATAATAAAAGAACTTTGTAAATATTAGACGTGGCATTTTAGTTCAGTCAGCAACTGTTTAAACATTCATTAGGGCAGCAGACACATCTGTTTGATTCTGGAAGAGTTGTATTTCCCCATAATTGATTCATAATTGATTTGGAAATAAAGTAAACCTTTGTGCTCATATATATCACGGTTTCCTCCTACATTTGTTGCTGCGGTGCTGAGTACTTACGGGCATTCGCTGTAAATATCACTTAAGAGTGAAACGCAATTACTGGCTACAGGAGCCAGCGCTGGTCACATCCATTCTGCAGATGAACCTGACAACTGCACATTGCATTTGGCCTTATGAGTGAAAGAGCCCAGCGTCTCACTTAGCTCCCCATCTCAATTTACAGACCAGTGAATTGTTGCACTCTCAGCAGGACCAAACAAATACAGGTGGACATATCTGCTAATGTCCAGCCATTTCTGAGCTCACAGCTTTGCTTTCTTCCGAATTGTTTTAAAGCAGGCTGAAAAATGATTGGTTAATAGAGATAATCTTTTTTCTTTCTTCTCTATGAACACTTCTGAGTAAGCAAAACTTCTATGTGATATCTTGGGAAAATGCTCCTTTAATGTCACAACAAAATAGAATAACTAGATTTACATTTTCATGCTGGAAAAGTAAGTGGTGCCTGCCTTTGCTGACTGGCTTAAGGTGCAGTCACATTAGCGTAATCAAACTGCCTATTGTCATTGCTGTGCAGTTTTTCTAAGACGTTCTGGGGTGCATTTTCTATACAGTGACGTAATCCGCTCCTTAACCACCATATACCGCAGAGTATAGTGCTCCATTCTAGAAACTAACTTTCCCACACCTCCAATGTTTTAACCAAGTTGGTTCAATGATATATGACAGATGGGGTTTTGGTTCCTTGCCATTTTTGCCTCTGTCTTGTTTAGTTGGGAATGCTTAATTTCTAGTGATTATAGTCGATTACACAGACAATCTCTGCATTTAATAAAAATGAAGTGTTTAATCTTGTCATTATACATTACTTTCACTCTATTCACAAACAAATCAGTTAATTTCAGTATAAATCAAATCAGTTAACTTCAAATCAGTTAACTTCAGTATAATAATTTAGTACTAGCCAACTAACCTGTATATTTAACATTATTAGTTGAGAGTTATCAGTGTAATCTATATACAAAATAATCAATATTGAATTCAAAATTTATTTGAATTGCACACTTGTGGATAGAAATCAAAACGAATCATGATATTTGTTTCAAAACCTAGGCCAAGTTTGTGATGGTGTTTGCTCAATGTTCATTTGAACTATGGTTTTGAGAAAGACTAAACTCTGTTGCTTATGATGGGACTTCAATCCAATGTTCTAAACAGCTTCAAACATTGCTATGCATCTGAAGTGAAGTGTCAAAGTGATTTTCAGCATGTTACTGTTGCTAAAGTGTTCTGTGTGGTTTATAGCATGTTACTATGCAGGCATTCTGGGTCACTGATGTCTTGAGTGCTTCAAAAATACTTAATGGTTTCTGGTTGCTTGCTGGCCAAAAACCTATGATTTTTTTGGTTAGTAAAATAGATGTGGCAAACCATTAAGCGTGCACACTGGAAAAAACAAAGAAAAAGTATCAAAAAATACAAAAATAATAACAAATTATTAGGAAGCGCACAGGTTTTTCAAGAGATGATGACTAAACCCTTAGAGCAAGTACCACTAATAAACTACTAAACGGATCAAAAATGTTTGGCTTTTTCTGACATGGCTTGTCCAGCACTATATAATATCACTGGACTCTTGCTTATGCGGCAGAACTGTGGCTCCATTATGAAGAACTCTAGTGGCATAAAGAGTCGGAGCAATCCTCTCAGATAATCAGTGTAAGTGAACTACAAGCAAATGTAAAGTGACTGAGAGAGCGGCTCCATCCCTTCTGTCCGAACTGTCCGACTGAGTAAGGCACAGGCCTCTTCAGAGTGACACAGGTGCGCCCGGTGCACTGAGCGCAGGGCAGACAGCCAGTCTTTAATGAATTGGCTGTGCGTCACCGGCATATGGCCACGTTCCAGGGCTAAGCTCGGGATGCAGCCCTCTGCGCTCATCAATGAATCTCAGACACACGTGAAAACGGCAGCCTGGCGGCATTAGCCGAATGCCAATGCGGCTTGGCTGGATGCTGTGATCGCAGAGAAATGGTGGCCTGGCAGAACCGCAAGGACGGATGGCGCTGTCTACCTTCAACATCCTGTCTCACCCAGCGAACCGCTGATATGCCCAGATGAGGAGCTGACCTGAGGGCGGCACTGAGCCATGCTGATCACAAAGACCGTCAAAGGTGAAAATAACAGGAAGCGGTGGCCTTGGAAACGCTGTACAGCGCGCATACAGTAGTCAACCAAGGTGCATATTAAACAAAGTCAAACAAAGAATATCTCATAATGTTCTACAATTAAGAGATAACGTGCAGGCACCCAGTCATTATTACAAAAGAAAGGCCTGATGTGAAGCGCAAGGGTCTTGCATCACTCTGAAAGGGATTATTTTGTGATAATGACCAGATCACTGTATATTTATTCAGATTTTTACATGGCTATTTACTGAACAGTTCATTAAAAAAAACAACCAGCCTGGGAACAAGAGGAACATTACATCCATATTGAATTGCATAGCATATCAAGTTGCCAAATTGATTAATCATATTAAAAAAAAAGAAAAAAATTGTTAAAAATAAAAAAGCAAGACTGGAGTTTTGGGATTGTTTTTCTGCTTCTGGCACTGGAAGCCTTGACTGTGTGAATGGCATTATGAAATCTGAAATCAATTTTGCGGCGCAACATAGTGGCCAATGTCAGAAAGATGCATCACGGGTCTTCCAGCAGAAATGGTTACAAACAAAGCTCTGGAGAGTTTGCTAAATGGCCAGCAATTAGTCAGGTCTGAATCAGATATGAAATACCCAAGAAGTGTCACTTAAACAGAAAAAAAATGCAACTGGGTTGTTTAAACCAACCTTTTTGGTAGTCACATAACCATGTGAAAGCAACTGAATAGCTGGGTTTGCCCATATTTTACCCAGTGCTGGGCTGTATTTAACCCAGTATTTTAGTAGTTGTTATACAAAAATATTGGCCATAAGTCCCATGACTTCAAAAAAAAAATGGTTTCATTTTAATTTGATTGTCCCTTTAACACATTCTGTTGACTATAAGTAGCGTTGCACCTGCATATATACTAACTCTCATTAGAGTGTTAGTAGATTATTAGTAGACTGGTAGGGTTAAGTTTAGAATAAGTTGACATGTACTTGTAAAGTTATTTGTAGTCAGTAAAGTATCTGTTGGGAGATCATCACAACAAAGAGTTAGCAGATATTAATCAGAGAGTCTACTAATACTCTACTGAAAGTTTGTCGACTTGTAAGTGCAAAGATTTTTTTATTGTTAACAAAATGCTCAAAAGGGACCATCAAAATAAAATGTTACCAAAAAATTGAGGGCAGATGCACGTGACCTATAAGTAAAAATTGACAATGGACCACAAAATTATTGAAAATTTATGCACACCCCAGTTTCAACACGAACATGCTTGTCTTGTGTGTAGAAGCGTCACAGAGTATCCTATTTAAAGACAAGCCAATCCACCAACACTTTCTAAAACATGATGTATCATTTAAAAAATGTAATTACCCCAAAAAATGTATGAATAAAAAATAATTATAATATTTTAATATAATGCCATTCCATTAGCAGCGATTGTGTCTTTCTCTGCTTCTTATGTAACTGCAATAAGGTCAAGACCTGAAAGTACTTCATAGCTATACAGATATAGAAAATTAAACAAAATGTCTGGCAACCATTCAAAAACAAGCATTCAGCAGTGTCGTGGGATAAACAGGGTAATTTAATCCTTTTCTCTCACTCTTTTTTGCCTGTCAATGTCTCTCTCATTCTTTTATACCAAAGTGGCGTACCATGATTCATCATAATCAAGGTTGCTTATGTACTTTCCCGTCCTGAAAAGCATAGTCAAGATATGTAACGCTATTCAACATGAGACAAGGCACACTCACTGCAGTAGTGTTGGGTTAACAGCTGTCTCAGGGTGAATGAGCAGAATAACAGGAGGCACTCCATGCTCACAAACCAGTCTGCTTAAACCCTTATGCGCAATCACACTCCTTCATGCTTCCATATTGCATTGATTAGTAGAACAATTTGGCCTGATTACTGATTACAAGTCGACTGATATCATTGTTACGGATGTTAAGAGGCACATTTCCGAACCACCTGCAGCTATGATACAAGTTAATTGCGGAGGAGCACTTATGAGCATCATATCAAATGTCAAGCCTTTTGCCTTTTATGCTCCGTTGGTTTCAAAAGCAGCAACAAGGCAACCAACCTCTTTAATCGCCTGCCGTCAAATGTAGATACATTGTGTGTTATTTTGAACTACGGCAGCTCCAGGGGGTGCAATATTACAGCATTAATGATGCAAACAAAAGTTGACAACATCTAAATAAAGAGCGCCTTTTATTTTTCCTTTTTCGATTTCAACTAGTTCCGCGCCAGTGGCAGATGATCCGAGTCAACTGAATGCACAACTTGCTAGCGCTTCCTGTTGCTTTGTTTGTTATGGCATTGTTTTGCTCTTAGCTTTTGCGACAATCTTACGACAAATAACTTTCCTATCACACAATAAATAATTGCATGCCTAAAGTTATACATGTAGTTGTCATATTTAATATAAAATAAGCAAACTACCAAAGCACCAAATACATTACTGTATATACTACTATTGAAATGTTTGGGGTCAGTAAATTTGTTTTAAAGAAATGGTAAACGTATAAATGCTATTTCTATTTCTAATTCTATTTTTAAACCTAATGCTGCTCGGTTTTAAGATACATGTCGGTTTCATGTTTTATGAAATGTCATTTCATCAAGAAGAATGTTATTTCAACTGGATGTTTTAATGACATAGAATTTCAACATTACTAGAAAATATGTCATATATAACTGAGTGGGAAAAAATTATATATGTGACAGCAATGCATCATTGTACTTTTAAATAGAAAAACTAAATTAAGCACAACTGACAATGAAATGTTTCTTGAGCAGCAAATCGGCATTTCAACATGATTTCTGATGGATTAAGTGACACTCAGGTTTGGTGTAATGGCTGAATGGAAAGAATGAAATCTATTAAAAAGAAAATATTCACAATATCACTGTTTATATGGGAGCATTAAAGAATTCTTTCAAAACCATTAAAACTTTTGGATGGTAGTGTTTATATAGAGTAAAACTAGACAAGATATACATTTTCCAGTCACAGTTGGGTGGCTTCTTCATTTTTTCTTAAACCAAGGCCAAGTAGAAGTCTCATATTTGGCTGTATATTTAAATGACATCACTGCCAAAGTCATTTACACCTCTAACTGAATGCTACATTGAAGATAAAAGTCCCCACAAAATGAATCTTAATCAAAACCACTGAGCCTTGCTTGTCATTTCTCACGTCATTTAGGGGTTACATTAAACACTATTGAAGCTTTATAATGCTGCAGATAGCTTTGTCCTCTAATGCTGGTAATGGCAGCAGCAGAAAATGATGATGGATCCCTTGTTGAAACCTCACACTAAGGCTACGACAGCTGTCTTCAAGGGTCTTCAAGCTGGCCTCCTGTCTTTGATGAGTCACAACCTTGTGACTAAAAGCATCGCTTATGACTAATGTATGAAGAGATGGAATCCCCACTGTTTGTGATCACATTAAGACAGGGCTAAAAGACTCTATAAATAGATTCTTACATGTAGATATATATTTATAATATAGAAGGCTGCCATATAGAATTTAGGCTCTGATCAAATGTGACACATGGCATGTTATTAAGGCCTAAAAGCACTTAGGTTCCTCCTGTCATGTAAAAAGAGAACAGACATGAGAGATGTTTTGAAATCTGTCATCGTCGGAGCGTGTAAAACTTAGGAGACTGATGAGGAACCATCTTGGCAGAACATTCTGGTGTTGTCAGTCGAGCCATGCCAAATCAACCAGTTTACTTGGGGAAAAAAGGAAAGAAAAAGAAAAACTGGCAGGTTTGATCATATTACTACTATTACTTTTTTTAAAAAACATCATAAATAATTTAGCGAGGCTGAATCTTGTGATTGATTGAAGATTGAGCATCTTGCTTGGAGAATTACCTGTGCTCTTCGGTATGTATGCTGACAAAGAATGAGTGGACAAAAAACATAGTATTTTTGTATTCCTTCATGAGTTTGTCCTCATCTCTTGTTTTGAATTTCGATACAAGTGCGATTCGCATTCAATTTACACTCTTGTTCTGCATGTCAAAAAAACATGGTGCTTGAAGAGATGTGCCCAGTGAAATGAAGCATCTTGTGCTTTGACAACAGTAGTAATGATTGAAGAAAAGATTGGATATTCTGCCCAGCCAAAACAGAAAGCCCTGACACATTATGCAACACTCCTTTTTCTTTCACAAGGCTTTATAAGCATGCAGTATGAAAGCTAAACAAGTTTTTATGTTTCTTGAAAAAGTGAGCATAACCCGTGACATCAGGTTCATAAATTTCCACATTTTTTAAAATCATTTAAACATACGTCAAAATGCACATAGTCACCTTGGTGTCTACTGTCTACACAGGCACCTAACTTGTAAGGGAGCATCAGTGTTGCCAAGTCTGAGGTATTCCAGCGGAATTTGGCTTCTTTCATGCTGCTTCAAGGGGATGATTTTTTATTCTGAGGCTAAAGTGAAACACTCTTCCCACGCGTTTTCGACCGAGGTGCGACCCCTGGAAGGACTTTTTGAACACCATTGGGTTAGTTTTGAGTAACAGTTGGGCTGGTTTTGTTATACAGACCTGGCAATCCTGGGGAGCATCTCAAATGGATCAGAAACTGAAATGGAACGGGAAAAACTAAATACATTCTTCGAACAGTTTGTTGTTAGCAAACAAATATAAAATTAAAAATATAAAATGTATAGCATGCACAATGTGTGAAACGGTCTATGAAATATTTTAGGGAAACATATGTATTTATAATGATTTGCCTCAAGCTGATTTATCTGGCAACTTATTTAGTCTTGGATTGTTGTACCCACAAATGATATATGTAATGTTGACTTACAATTAGTCAAAAATTATGTACTATTTCTACTTGTGTAAATAAAATCTTAATAGTATTACTTTTATTCAGCAAGGACATATTAAGTGACAGTAAACACATTTCTAATGTTCCAAAAGATTTCTATTTCAAATAAATGTTCTTTTTTTATTTAGTATCATTAATAATAATTGATGACCAATAATTATTGATAACAACTGACCACCAAGCCAGTACAACATACATAATGACTGACCACCATCACAGGAATAAATGCAATTTTAAAATACCAAAATAAGTTATTTGAAATTCTAAAAAATTCACAACATTACTGTTTTACTGTATTTTTGATCAAATAAATGAAGCACTGGTTAACATGTATTTCTTCTTTAAAATTAAGCAAAATCTTTCATTAAAATAATCGTAATATTTTGAACAGTAGTGTATGCACCTACAAATACTATGACGACTACTACTACTACTACTACTACTACTACTACAAAAAAATATATAAAATTAAGTGTTAAGTGTAAATCCATTCCACTGACAGTCATTGAGCTACAGTAAGCAGTCATAAGCGTAAAGTGTCACTGGAAAAAACACCTCTGCCCCTCCTGTGTAATGGAGCAGACTGGAATAACCTGTGAATCAGCAGGACCCTGCGTCTGACACGCTGTGTGGGGACCTGGTGGGTGGGTTAGCCGCTTAAGACCGAGAGAGAGAGACCACTGGGACATCGATCCAACACAAAGTATCACTCCTGACCTGTCTACACAACCAATCAGGGCCCAGCTGATTGATGGCTGGATAATTGAGCTGTCCTTAGGGTGTTCACGTCTCAATCTTTGCCTATTTCTCTTCCCCGCCCATTTGACAGTGAAATCTATCGTATTTTGCTTTATCTCTCCTTGTAGCAGAGGACCTCCCAATGTCTGTTTGCATGGAAGCACACGGCGACAGAGCGATTACACCTGCTCGGGCGATGTGATAGACCACAACCACGTCCAGACTAATTCATCTGTGGGAAGAAGCCACCTGCTGCCCCAAAGGGCAAACACCCATGTGTCCAGCCACACACTCTACAGATACTGAATGTAGGTTCTTACCAAGGTGATTTTAGGTTTTAGGTGTGCTATACTTTATACTTTTACAAAGGCTATACTTCAGTTCAGTTCAAAAATTGTTTCGGCAAGATAGCAGCAGTATTACATCCAGATATGTATTTTACAAACTGTTTGATCCCCACAAGTGCAGTGAAGAGCACAATTAATTTGCTCTTAAAAATGATGATTCTCTTTGGCATCTTTAGTTCCATAAAGAACCTTTAACAGCCATGGGATGTTTTCATTACACAAAAGGTTCTTTATTGTGGAAAAATAGTTCATTTGATTATTTAAATGTTTCAAAGTGGTTCTTGGTTCTTCTTTTGGAATCTTTTGTACACTAATATACAACCTATAGAGAATATAGACAACAAAAAGATACAAAAATAAATGCAGCATTTGGTTTTTCACTGTAGCCAAATATCAACCCTATGCATAATTTTGTCCAACCCCTGCACATCCACAAAAACATTTTAGCTGCACTTGAAAATAAAAGAATTTTAAACCAAGCACCATTTGCAAATTAATCATGCTAGAGCATTTATTTTGCCATTTGCAACTTTAACATTTTTGTTGGTAGTACTGCTGGTAGTGATATATGAAGATGTTTTCACATGGGTGTAACCAGACGGTTCATTAATTAAGAACATGAGCCACTCATATTTTACAACCAAACTGAATACAGTTTGTCATTATGCATAAAAAACAGAAATTGTTCCAAAGTTGCTTTTGTGAAATGTTTTTTTTTCTTGAAAATGTGCTTGTATGTTTTTTCACTAAATGTCTGATACTTAATCTAATGAAACACAAAATAATCTTTTTTATTTTATTTTATGATACATAAATTAAATGTATTACACTAGTGAAAATGTATATAAAACTTGCATACATTATTTTTGTCCTTCCTTAAAAATGAACTGTACAAAATACTAAGAATAATCATGGTTCTGCAGTATTAATCTACTGACAGCTTTAATATTGTGTTATGCCATGTCACCACCAAAGGCTATATATTCATGGCAAGAACAGAATAATTTAAAATACAATGACAAACGATAGGCCTAATGTTGTTATTTTTAAAACAATTTCTGTTTTATAGGATTAACAAAGCGGAATCTTTTCTCCTGGACCCTGCTTCAGTACCTCTGGGGTACATGTACACCTGGATGGGAACCACTGTCATAGAGAAAGGTGTTATCAATCACCGAATGCAGTTGCTTTATTGCCTCTCAGTTCCAATGTTGATCTGTCAGTCTGGACATGTAGCTCTGAACAACACACCGGGGGGCTAAACCAGCCATATCTGACATATAACACTCCAAGAATACAAGCCCCCAGAAACTCACACACACACGTAAGTGGATTTCCTCACGAACAGATGCATGCACAAAAGTCATGTTCCTGCACTCACCACGGCTCAGACGTGGCATAACATGTTGGGTTATTAAGATGTTCACTACACCTAATTCAAATGATGTTGCACTCCATAATCTCGCAACACGTGTCAGCAGCATGCATGCTTGGTCAGCGACCACCACCTTTGCTGCTACCGCCACAGAGTAATAATGTGAAAGAGGAGCAGAGCGCAGGTCAGCCAGAGAGAGCAGTGCTGGGCGTGACGACGGAAGGTGCTTGAACTGTGCAGGGAATTAATTACACGGACTAGGCTCTGTCGCTATCTCTCAACTTCAACACCTGTGCATAAATCAGACATGCCACCCGGTCCCTGTGCACACGGCACAACCACAGCTCTGAAAAACAAAAGTATGCCTCTATCACGAGTAGCTTCTGAGAATCTTCAAATATGTTTCTGACAGAACGCAGAACTCCTTCACAGAATTACTGACAATACAGAAATAAAGCAAATTAAATATTACAAACAAAAATAATGGCCGCTGTATAGTGCTCATCTGTTTTAAGTGTTGCTTCTTGTGTTTTCATACAATGAGAGGTCGCTGACTCTGGCTCATAGTGACTGGCTTATTAACCCATGGTAATGCAAATCACGTAAAACGCACAATGACACAGATGGGTCACATTGGTGGTAATGGGATAATTGGGTGAAAATGACCAAATTAACAACTCGCAGTTTAATCAGAGAACATTACTTTTGGTACATCCCAAGCAAAATGAGCATCTACAGTAATTACTCGAAATGAAACTTTGTAAAATAGCCTTCTTCAGAGAACTGAGTGTAATTGCAAAGATGGAAGTGAGTGGGGTTTTTTCCATGTATGGGAAAAAAATTAATTTAGAAATTCCTATTTCAAATATGAAAGTAAAGAAATAATTAAGTTTTGTTTAGTTTTTGAACTGGTCTTTTGAATGTTTTATAAATTTTAACTTATATTTAATAAATACAGCCTTGGTGAGCATAATAGATTTCTTTTAAAAAACATAAAAAAATCTTTAGAACCTTTAGTAAAAATCTAAAGAACCTTGTATATTTAATTTCTGAATGATCATTTTACAGTTGTTTTTAATATTCCAAAATAAATCATATGTATCTCACTTCTCCATTTAAGTACAGCTGTGCTGTTAGCACATTTCAGCGCAGAGGGTGGAACAAAGCTTATGAATCCACAGAACGTCAGCAGCTTCTTGCCCTTACAGCAAACCTGCATCAATTAATCAGTTTGTCGAGACTTGACAAGTGCTCTGATATGTCAGGACAATGCTTAAAGATGCTCAGCAATACGTTTTTTTTTTTTTAATATGCACTACTAAATCTGAGAAAACTTTGACATATATATATATATATATATATATATATATATATATATATATATATATATATATATATATATATATATATATATGTATATGTGAGTGTGTGTGTGTGTTTTCACTCTCTACACATCTTAGAGCTGCATTTTAAGCAATCTTTTCAGTCGACTGCACGGGTTGCTAATGGATTAATTGAAAAGTGTGGTAACAGAGCGCTCTGACTTTCTCTCTCGAACACCAGCACGGAGCACAATGAGCGGGAACATTAGCCGAATGAACAAACAACGGGACAGCCGTGTCCACTGGGCTCTTAATGTGCTCAGGAACATTGTTTCCCACCCTCATAACGACCTAGACGAGTAGTTGGCACTTCACAGAAAACATCTCGGCATCGCTCGCTCTGAATTTCCATCAGAAAAGTCCTACATTAATGATCACCAGAATGTGTTTTTACTCCTACAGCTGGTCAAGAAAGGTTAGCCCAAAAGACCCCATTAGAAGCTGCAACCCCCCACGGATTGTGTGGCCCACTGGCAGGTTAATGCAGTGCCTGTCTCACCAGGATGGTCATAATTAAAGAAATTTAGCTTTAAATGCATTGCGTTGTTCCCCTTTATGGCAGCCATAAGAAGCTTGATTATCTTTTCTCGGACACCCTGCAGGACGAACATCTGCATCCTGGTGATACAACACTCATCATTAAAAAGCTAGACTTCCAGTGGACTACGACACGATTCTCCAGCTCTGAGCCAGGCCATCATGAAGACGGCTGATTATAATGCTTCCTCTGAAGCCTACGGATGCCCGTGAAGGAGATAAATTCTTGCCAGGACTCTGATGTTAAGAAAACTGAGCCATTCATCCATGTGGATGCTTCTCAAACTATTCTTTGGAAGCAAAGCTTAATGTAAAAAAAAAAAAGGGAAAAGAAAACCTAATAAAAAATGATCCCACATGACAAGTTGGCGATATTAACATTAGTGTTTGCGTTGCTCCTGCAACCCTGATCGACAGATGGTCCGACAAAGGCATGTCCGCCGGACTGCGGAAATAATCACACCTAATAGCATTGTGCACTGAAGCAAAGGAATTCAAATGGAATTCTAATGCAGCCTTTTGGATTTTCACGCCTTCGCTGCTCCATATTGTGGCCCTAGAGTCAACACAGTCCAAGGTAAGCGAGTCAGGACAAAAGAGGATAAAAGAGGATGTATCGGCCACATGCTTATCTGAGAAAAGCTACTGACAAGAAGGAAAGGGACCGCACATCTTTGCCCACGGCCAATGTCCGGACTCAAGGGAGCGAAGGTGGCTGAAGGACAGATACGTTGTTCCAGAATACTAAACATCGACCGCGGCTTACATACCCAGCTCAACCAAAGCCCCCGGGGTGAAAAAATCGTACTGGGTGTGCATGCATTCGGTTCAGACGAACATCTCTTGTGGGCATGGGAGCCAGAAAAACAGCATTTGAGCAGAGGTTCAAGGGTTAAGACTTACTCTGACATTTGTTTCGGAGGTCATTCCATCCCTACACGGATCAATGTTCTCCCTCCCTTCAATTTCACATGAGCCGGAGCCAAAAGCAAACACAGCCGGAGGGTTATTACTTTGCTCTGCCTGGATCAGTTGGTAACAGGTCTCTGGACACCACAGAAGAGTGCACAGGGAAATTATTCCCCTATTTCTCTCCAAATACCCTTGGGACACTTTGCGATGACTTAACCTGTGCTCCAAAAGCAATTAGGCTGCATCTTGCATGGTCATAACCGAGAACCATCAAAAAAAACAATGTTCATCTTGGCGTCGGTGGATCGAGTGACCTAAAGGAGCCCTAAAAAGAAGCTTGTAGCTCCTTTTGTGGTTTTAGTCCATTCAGTTGTCCAAGTAAATCAACGGAAAACATCTCTTTATATATTTACAACTTCTAAATAAAGTCATTACTCTTGCTGACATTATGGTTATTGGATGTGTGTTGTATGGCATGTCGCTTTGGTGCGCTGAGACAATGGAAATTGCACTGTGCTCGATAACTGCAGTGTTTGGGTTAATATAGCTGTAAGTTTATACTTTAATTACGAATACAGTCACTAAGGAATGGTGTTTTTATTCACTTAAAAAAGAAGAACTGTCTACATGTAATTGCTTTACAAAAAAAGGAATTAAATGGATATAATAATGAATAGATGAAGAAGAAACTCAATTATGATAGCAATTATCTGACAAACTTTCTCGGCTTGTATCAAGGTCGTACAATCAAAGTTCTGTTAGACTTTATTAAGCTTGTTACTAGTCCATAATCTCGATCCAAATGTTCTTGTATCATGACTTTGAGCTATAAGGAGAGCCCATAACTAAAGTTTTATATTCAGGCTCATGAAATCAAAGGTTTGTGTGTCTGAACGGGGGAATTGGATGTGAACTGCTGGAGAAATGTAGGAGTACAAAGCAGTAGATACTAATTATGGTACACCTTTGCATATTGTTCTGTAAACAAAAAAGCATAAAATAATAGGGTGTCTTGAGATCACAGCAGTTTGCATCATTACACAAAGGGAACAGAGGGAAACTACATCAGATGATGTAAATATGGGGGCTTATAGGTCATTAATATAAGATGTTTACGCAAAGAAGCTTAACAACAGACTTTAAAATCAAAATGCAATCAACTCCCGCCTGGCTTTTATGTTAAGATGTACTCATGGAATTCATTCAGTAGAACTAATATGTCTTTAGTCCTGTTTGGAAAATAAATACTAAAAGAATTTACTTTGAGTTACATGGGAACACAATATGAAATGTCAGGCCCAAAAGAGAAATTCCTGACTAATTTCTGTTTAAATTAATCTAATCTAAAGTTTAAATAAAGGTAAATGCTGAAGTATTTCGAAAATGTTTTGAAATTGTCTTTTAGTTGTTAGGTGTGAGCCTTTATGAGTCTTTGGATATTTAGCACAGAGTATTTTCTCGTACAAAAAAACATACTGCATTTTAATACAGGTGGGAAATGCCTGAATTATGATCTGAACAGTGACAAGTTATTGTAGAATGTGTCACATTTGTAAAGCCAGATAATGCGCGTTGGATGGGATTAAGAAATCAAGGAAGAATAACTGCTGAATTTAGAATTTATATGCAAATAAAAATAACACCACATCCCCATTTTTCTTTTTGAATTTTAGACATTTAACTATATTCCTTAACATGCGACACCCTGAGAAACAATTCAAATGGAGCTAAATTCAGTCCATGACAATGAAATTTATCTCTATCTTGTATTATTAGTTATAATGTCATTCTGTTCGTTCCAGATGCCTTTGTGGAGTTTTGCCAAACCATTAATGAAGATTGATTACAGACACAGAGACAAAGAGGATTTTCAAAAGAGGGCTTAGTGACAGACTGCTGAAAATATGCTCTTCTGCTCCATTAGACTTCTGATCAACAACCTAATAATCTCCATAATATGTTTTCACTATTACACTAAATCCCTCTGAAAGGAAACTGTTTAATATATGCCTCATGATCTCTATTACCTTAAACATGTCTGATTTGATCTACAGTAACAGCTTGTCAAATCGTGTTTTGCAGACAGAGAAGTCAGCTTGGGCTTCTGCAACACTGGAAGTTTGAATTGAAGCACATTCAGAAGGGAACAAGCCTGTGTAATCCTGGAGGGGACTGAATTCAGCTCTGTCCGTTGCCAAACAACCACAGAGAAAACCCTTGACCCTAAAGTAATCTCCAGCTATGACACTATGACTTCAGTCCCAGTTGTTTGGTGCGTGTCGGTGTCCTTTAGCAGAGTCAGGGTGATGCTCCATTCAAAGCTTTTCTGCTCTGTATTGCAACAGAAATATCATTCTTAGCAGGGAACAGGACAAATGTGGACCAGAAACAAATCTTAGAAGGGAGAGGTCAAATTTTCATCCAATACGATAAAAAAGTGTCCAAAAGGATTATAGATGCATTTGAAAAGAGAGAACATGTACTCACCTCATTTAATTCAAAATGATTTTAATATGCTTTCTTCTGTGTAACACACACACACAATGAAGTTGATGTTCACACTGCTTTTAAATGAATGATGAACAAGAGTTGTCAAATGAGGAAAAAACATTATAAAAGTACCATGGTATTTTTATCAAATGACTCATGTGCTATACCCAAAGCTTTCTAAACGCAAGAAAGTTGTATAGTATTTTCTGTTTGGCATAAAATGTTCCCTTCTGCCATAGATTTTAATTTTGAAGTTGCATATGTGAATTTGCTACACCTCAGTCAGTTACAAGACACATGAGAACCAGTACTTTCAGATTGATTCAATTCTAGAGTGCATTTTTGATCAAAAAATGACAGTAAAGACATTTATAATGTCACAAAAGATTTCAATTTCAAATAAATGCTCTTCTTTTAAACTTTATATTAGTTAAATCCTAAAGAGAATAGAAAAAACTTTTTTTGTGTTATATTATTAACATATAATGACAATAAATGTTTCAGCAAATTAGTAAAGACAATTTAGTCATTTGCGTAAAATTCAGTTTTTATTTTTATTTTAACACATTTTAAAATTCAACGATTACGTTTTTAAATAAATGCAGCCTTGGTTAGAGACTTCCAAAAAAAAAAAAAGGAATACAGAGCTAACATTTTTAATTAATATTTTATAGAGTACATTTGTGTGCGTGTGTGTGTGTGTATTTGTGTGTCATTACGGTTATTCAGATTCATTATATTAAATATCATCAGGAATATTCTCCTAAACATCTCCTTGTGAATAAGAAATAAGTAAATGGAGATAAAATTCATTTTCTTGATGAACTATTACTTTTAAAAATTGATTCTGTTAAATTTTTTTAAAATAAATTATATATTAGTTTCATTATATCTTCACATGATGACAATATTAACCTTTTTTTGTAAATGAGAAATAAAAATGAAAGCACTGTCAAGCATGCATTATCGCAGGTACAGAGGGAATAACGATAAAGTGAGGAAGAGTGTCAGGTCACAATCATTCTGAACGACGTCTCTGCAATTTCAGTCAGCAGGAACTCCAGCAGTCTTCAATATTCGGGCAGCTCAGTAACAGTCACACTGCAGCGCACTTCATCATGGTTAGGGCACCAATTTGCCCGCCCATCTACGGATGATCAGTTCTCAAGGCACTAACGCATTTAGGCTCAGCTAGCCTCACATTAACAACTTAAATCCAAATACTCTTTTGGTCTCAGCTCAGTGAGTGATGAAAGAGAAAAAAAGTGGTGGGAAAACGCAGCTCACGTTTGCTCAGGCACGACAGCTCAAAGAGGGACAGTGCAGTAAAATCTCAGGTTAGAAGTTTGCTAGATGAGAGGCTATGGGTAATGCTCCCTGATTACCGACACAAAACTTTCACAAAACCTCTAAAGCCATTAAATCTCAGCACACACACATTTAGAAGATTTAGCAAAAGGAGCGCCTCGTGTTGCTTTCCAAATGTGAATTCAAGGACTGTTTGTCCTGATCGATTGGCCTCACTTTTCTGATTGAAGCCACTGAAGTTATCAAAGAGGAGGTTGATTAGCAAGCCCATGCTAGGTGATGACACAGCACAATCAATTTGCTTTGCTAAACGCTTCTCTCAGAGCATCTCTATTCTTTTAATCTGAAGGAGAAGTTTGGCATCTCCCACTTCAGGGCTGTGTGCAGTTCAGAAGTGAAATGAGAAAGCTTTTTTTCTATTTCAATTCAGTTCACAGATTTAAACTGAGGTAGCAAACAGGATGCAGCATTGTAATGTGATAATAGAATAGAATAGAATAGAATAGAATAGAGATGAAAAATTCTCTAAAATACTCTAAATTTCATAATTTAGCATTTATGCAATTAGTTTTTATTAAAATAAATGAATGTACCTTAGGATGAATTAGAATTTATATAAGCAATATTTTATAATTAATATGTGAATTAAAAGGAACCATATAATAAAAGGAACATTACAATTTGGTTTGTTTGTGAATTTCTTGAGATTTGGATAGTTTTCCTTATTAATGTTAGATCACAACAGGTGCATTTTGTCATAACACTTCATGTAATGTCACAAAAAGATTTTGTCGTGTATTTCTTTATTTCAACACATTTACAGATAAATCCTTTTTAAATATGCGATTAATCACGATCAATGCAAATCAATCAATGCAAATTTTTTAATCGATTGACAGCACTAATGTATATATTAAATATATCACTGTAATAAATATTCAGAGACATCGGCCTTAAAAATTAAATTCCGGTTCAAAAGCTCATCAATGTTAAAGAAGTCAGTTCATGATTTCTGAATATCATCCAACCCTCTCCTAAATACAGAAAGCATAAAAACTGAGAGAGCATGACTACAGCATCAAAGAAATGCTGTCTTGTAGAAGATTTCTAAAGAGTTAGAAAGCAAAGTCCTTCGTTAATAGTAACAAAAAATAGCAATAGTAAAATAACAAATTCAAGACTTATATGCCGCATACAGCTCTTTCTGAGCTCTCTCATCCACACAGTTGTGTAATTCTTTTCTTTATGACTTTCAAACAGAGAAAGAAAAGCTGAAGCTGGCCAGCAGCGGTCCATGGCCATAGGTTTACTGCGGTGCCTCGGCTCATTTAGAGCTGAAAATCAGTGACCTCAGAAAGCAGACCAATCAAACACTGATACGCCCTCGTAAACTGTCAAACTGGGGCTTGTCACCCGGCAGCCTTCGGCCCAGCAGATTTATTTCCACTTTATACAAACACTTTCCACGCTGAACCTGTATTGTTTTAAAAATAGAAAGAGAAAAGAAAGGTAGGTCTGCTGTGGCTTGCAGTTGTAAGTTTCCTGTGACGTTCAAGCGGCTATATGTCAGTGTCTATTAGGCGAGCGGGTGATGGCGGGGTCTGGCTGAAGGGAGGAAATGTCAGAGCCTGGCAGGGATGAGCCCAACTGCTGGGAGGTGTGAGGAGGAGATGATTAACCACTTCCCTGCTCTGTCCTTAATATGCTTTCAAAGGCTTGGGAATACTGACTGAAAAAAAAAAAGTCCAATGCTAAATACCATTCTCTCGCTGCATAGGTTTGGCCTCAAATTCCCCCACCTGTCACCGTTTGAAATGGTGCATAGGCCAAAGAGGCAATTACAGAGCCCACCAGAGGTTAAGTGGGTCCTGCTATAAGACGAATCGGTGTTCTTCTGCGCTATGAAATCATGCAGAAAGAATGATTCTTAGATCTGCAGCATAAGAAAACACATTCTTATGTTGCGGATCTAAGACTTTCTGTATGAATACCTACTGCAGAAGAACACCAAAAACTTTCAACGTACATTTACAGTACATAAAAAAGGGTATTTCAATAATGCTACATAACAACTCATAGAAATACACAAAAATCTACTTTTTCTACAATTTATAATAGCATACAAAGATACACAAGGGGGAATAAGAAATTCACACATTGAAGCATAGTATATATTGCCAGTAGTTTTTTCACAAACTGAGGAGGGGAATATTAAAATATAGAAGATGCACAGTATCATAATGCCTACAAAATGCCATCATGGTAACACACAGCACTTAATGCATTAAACAAAATTCAGCAACATAAGATGCAGCGTAAAACCTTAATATACATAACTAATGAAATAATTTAGCCATATTTTACTGTAAAAAATGTCCTGTTTTTCACTTTATATTGTAGTAAAGGAATTTACCATTAGCCAAATAAAGTTCTTTCGTTAGTTTTTTTAGCATCACAGTTTTTCCCCATTCAAACTGTACAGTAGAGAATGACATGAAGGATGAACAATGACAGAATTTTCATTATTGAATGAGTTTTTTTTTCTAATTATTTCATAAATAATTGCCTAATATGAGCGGGCCAAATGTACTCCCATTGCAAACGCGGCAACTGAGTCAGAATGTTCATTTGGTATCGGAGAGCAAACACATGCATTCGCGTTTTGTTTTTCCTCTATTCAGAACCAGCAGAGTAGGACACAGCTATTTAAAAGTGCCAACAGGGTGCGTTCAAGAGAACAGGCATTTAAATATGAAAATGAAATGAGGAGCCGCGTGGCCGTGTTGCCTGTAGATAAATTCTCACACTTACAGCCGTGAGCACACTGATGGAAATGGCCCGGGGTTAATGAATATTGACACAGAATAATCTTCCCAGCCAGGTCGCAGGTGCACTCTCCCGGTCACATTTAACTCTCTGGATCTGACAAGCACGGATCAAAGGCAGGCTCGGGCTCAGGGACAGATCAAAACCTGATGTCACACAGCCAATTCAATCCAGACTGAGGCATTTTACAACCAACTGTCTTGCCAAGAGTAAAATTGAACCCCAAAAAGTTATTTGCTTTCACTTCTTGTTTGTTTGTTTTTTATAAAATGAAAGTCCTCGACAAAGAATAGGCCATACAAAACACAATTAAAGTGCGTGTAATTGAAGCATGTCATTTCTGTGCCCCTACCATCACCAAACAGAACCGAAAAAATAATGAAATCACAACTTCATGCTACATCTATTATTTCCACCTTTATATATTTTTATATGGCAGAAACAGAAAGAGCAGTACACTCATATATGCTTTTCAAATCCAACCAATGACTGTTTTTAAACAGGTTTCTTAAACATTCCCCTTTCTGCCATTGGTCAGTCTATAGACCTCATGCCATAAAATACCTGCCTGCTTTTTTTTTTTTATTTAAGCGTTCTTGGTTCCCGAATCATTTTTCTTATAGGAGCTTTAAGTCTTTGTTAAAAAGATACATAAGCCATGAACCAAACCAAAGAGTTAGAAAGTGAACCACATTAATATATATATATATATGACTAAAATGTAAATCTGAGCTGTTTCAACTGAAAGATTTTAAAACATCTCAGTGTTTGTTTTGTCTTAAGATGCACACCATTAATGTTCTAAGGTGTGTTTATAAAAATGATTTAAATCCTAATTGAACTACTGCTTAATCCTGTCTTAGGCTAGATGTGATGGTATGAATAAATAAAATAATTGTTTTTTAAATTTTACATTGATTCGGCAATATTATGTTTTTCTGACTTGTATAAATCTGATTCATTTAGATGTTACCATTAGGTAACAAAGCATACACTACCGATTAGCTCAGTTATCGTGTGCAAAATAAATAAAATAAATCTGTTCCCCAATAGAAGAAAAGAATGGGGAACCGTGCTGTTGCGCTCCATTGGTAGAGTCAATGTACCCGTGTTGGGCTGGTCAGGGCTAAAATGAACATCATCACAGAGACCAGCATTTATTTAAAACACTAATGCACATACAAATAGCTCACTAAAATGTCTCTGTATGTTAAACTAGGATAGGAGAAAATATTGAAACGTTTAAAAAATGCACACTACGCTAAAGTGCTGTTTACCAAATCGGTCAACCAGCGACAATATGCACAGCGGTCAATGTGAATTGCAGCATACAAGACAAAGTGTGTAATCAATTCAGCCAACAAAACAAGAGGCCCAAACAAGTCCATAATATCGGATGAAAAGATAGTGGCCTCATTAGATATGGCTAAATTTGTGCTCTTCGCATTGCTAATGTTCCCGGGTAACAATAAAACACGCTGATCAAATTCATCCGTGTATCGGTACAGACTAATTAAACCAAAACAGTGGCATAAATAAGCTAGAATAACTGCGAAAATGAAGCCGGGTGGTTGGAGAGGAGATCAATTCTAATGCTGGTCTTGTTTGAACGCCATTCAGATGCAAACACTTCTGTGAATGAATGCGAAGGGGAATTTGCTAACAACGAGCTGCCTGTCCTCTAATGCTAGTCTTAGACTATCTGTTCATCTGACCACGTAACCGCCATTTGTTTTGACACAGAAAAGCGATAGACAGTAGTTAACAATACCTGTGGGACCTGTTCCCTTGTTCTGTTTTAGCAAGCAGTCGGGTCAAATTAACCCAAGCCCTCCAGACGGCACTGAGTACACAAATGCTACAAAGGCCATTAATTAAATCCAGGTACGATCTTTGCAAACTGATACAAATAACCGAGATGTAGAGAGCACTCAAATGGCTACACATACAGCCGTGCAGTGACCGTATCCAAGGCTATATCATTAGTTTCTATTAGACTTTTCATTAGCAGTCCTAAGTGGACCCAAAGAGGGAGGCTGTATTTCATATCACTGGTTCCTTTGGTCCGTTGGGGGGAAACCAGACCACAGCTGCTTTATTACAAGAGCCAATCTGCTGGCGATTAATTAATTTCCTTCAAAAGAGGCACGGAGATTCTCTATGGTGTAAATTAAGGCTGAAAGCAGAGTGGTTGATGAGAAAGAAATCCCTGTCGATCATGTAGTGTCCGCTGGGGCTGTAGCACACGGGTGCCGTCGATACCTGGCGCGGACACATTCAGCAAATTTAAGAAGAAGTGCGATTTGATATAGCTGATACAGCAGCTGAATAAACTAATTATTATTGAGTAACTTACATTTCCCATACACGTTCATCCGGGAAAGATATTTCCAAGCATTGTTTATGAACTAAGAGAGTTGCTTGTTTAGTTTCTGAATCAGTCAGTGTTTTTGAATAAATTCTCTTTTTTTTAGATAGATCATTTAAAAGAATAATTAATAACTAACTTATACAGACTGTTACCTGCTGCCAACAAGACTACAAAATCCTCATTACTCATTCACAGACTATTAGATACATTTTTTTATTATTATTATTTGACATGGATCCACTGATTCCACTTACATGCATTATAGTGCCGTCAAATGATTGTCATTGTGTTTATTTATTAGGCAACACACACACACACAGTATGTGGTTTGAAAATATTTACACATATACATTTCTATTATATAAAATATAAAAATATATTTCATAAACATATGCTATCATAAATATATAAATGCATGTGTTTAAATATAGTTTATATATACAAATATATTATATATATATATATATATATATATATATATATATATATATATATATATATATATATATATATATATATATATATATATATATACACACATATATTATTTAAACAAACACTTTTATTTTGAATTTTCACCACTAATTATCTGCAAATAAAAGAATCACTTGTAAAATTCCATTCCAAATGAAACAGGGTTTTTAATTAATTGCTTGAGTGACTTTGTGTCTCATACTTGTTTTTTCCTTGAATCAATCAACGTTTTTGCATGAATCAGTTAAGGGAATAATTCATTGACTCATGTGTTTCATTCCTGATCCAATCATTTGAAAGAATGGTTGAGTTACTTACTTCTAAATACTTCAGAAAAATTAATTAAAAAAATCCAAAACAATAACTCACAGACTAACAGTTTGTTTGGTGTAAAATGTTAAAGTGAAAATCATGAGTTCAATTCAAAACACATGAAAAGACTCGATGAATCAGTCACAAATTTACAAAACAATATAAAAACAAAGTTGGTATTGTTGTTTTTTTACAAATTAGTTGTGTAAATGAATCAGTCGCTCACTCGAATATGTTTCTTTCTTGAATGAAGTAGCATTTTTTACCAAATCATTTGAATCTAAAATATTCAGTGGCTCACTTTAAATGATCAAGTGGTGCCACCTATTGCCGCAAATATATAACCTTCAGAAAGCTTCGGAAAACTCGAAAGGTATAAATGCTCTCTCGTGTGATGTTGAAACAGTATGCCAGACATGCCACTGACCTTGAGCAAGAGCAAGTTGTTCCAAATCAATCTTTGATTGGCAGGGACAGGACAAGACTGACCACTTTCTAATTAGACGCAAGAAGGAGGCACTGGCCAGAAAAAAGGACAATAAAAAATGACCACAGCACCTCTTTTCTGTGCACTAAAAAAGAATGGTTCTTTTATTGCTACCCTTGCTTGCAACCTTTGAGCTTCATCGCTATACCTTTCAGTATTACTTGTGCTAACGCCAAAACCAAAACATTCAAGGTCAAACACCTGAGAGCAGCTGCAGGCTGTCTTCCTATCCAATATAGCGGACTTTGATTCATCTGCCGATGGAAGAAAATAAGGCTTCAGGCTTTCAGGCTGTAGGTTTTGTAGGAACTGTTAAAAATGTAGACATATCCAAACACTGGGGGAACATGGTTTGTGCGTTTGCTGAAGGTTTTTTGTTAAATCAGGGCTAAAAAGCAGTAGCAATTATGTCTTGAAATTGAGATGGAATCTAGTTTGAATCATCTGCTGAAAGGCTCATTTACACTCTATAACCTTGCTGAAGAGACACCAGACATTGAAGAATAGTGAGTAGACAGTAGACTCTCCAGCTGAAATGACCAGTCTTTGAACTGCTCATCCAAAATCAATGACAGCAATAGAAACATTGTGGGCTTTACTTTCTGTAACTCCTAGATAGTTTATACAATAATGTATAATTTTCGAGTTTGCAAGTTAAATGATAAAACACAATTAGTTCGAGTTTAACCCTATCTGATATAGGCTAATATTTGTAAATGACATTTATTTGCCTTGTTTGTTTGACCAAACAAGTATTCATGTAATTGTTTAGATTCAGGCTGAAATGTTGGGGTGACACTTCAAGAACGGTACTTGACACTGATTTAGACATTACTTTAACAGAAGCCTAAAGGACTGTAGGGAATTTAAATATACTGTAGGGGAATATAAAACTTTACAAGGGAACAGCACAATGTAAACATAACATTTTATTATATATTCACAGTTTTTTCTTACTGACAATTTTTTACATATTTTCTTACACAATTCCTTATAATAAATACTATGAATATACAATGAATATATTTACAGATCCCCAAGCAGATGATACTACCAGACACAGATATTGCTGCTAAGTAGACTGATGGAAAGACCACTCTTGACAGACCACCAGACACAAAGCTGACTAGAGACTCAAAACAACAGGACGGCTGTGAGAGGAGTTTTTTTTTATTTTTTTGGCTCTTTGTGTTCTTTTTGGAGGTTACTCCGTGACCTGAAACATAACATAAATCAGCATTATTTGTCTAAATACATCACATTTAGAGAAAAGCTGACTTTAAAGTTAATGACGACTGACGATCAAGCTAAACCAAGAAAACGCTTAGCTAGTCTTAAGACTCCGTACCTTAAACCATTCATGGAGATGCATCTTATCCAGTCTGAGTCTCTTCTGTGGATCAGGCTGCAGACAATCCGAAATCATCTGGCAGCATTCTGCAAAAAGACATTTGATCATGTACCTTTTACTTTACACCTGCTCTCTTTTTATACGACACAGAGTCGGTTGTTGTTTGATGAAGATCTCACCTTTTGACAAGCCAGGTCTGCTCCAGAGGTCCACAGCGATCATGTGACGGTCGTGTGTGATGAAGGACATTCCCCACACAGCATTTCATAGAGGATGAACCCCAGCGTCCACACTGTAGTGGGTTTTGCGTGGTACCTGCCCTTCATGCTGACCTCGGGTGGACAGTACTCTTTGTGCCTGCAGGAAGGATGTCTGATGTTTAATAAATTGTCTCAGCATGTTGAGTGCACGTAAGATGTGTTTCTGTGAGACTATTAATAAAATACTTCATTACACGTACCACAGAAGACTTTGAAGGCAGATCTCTTCATGAGCGCACCGCACCCAAAGTCAATTAATTTGACCTCTAAGGTGTCCTGGTTCACCAGGACGTTCTCCAACTTTATATCCCGATGGAAGACGCCACGCGCGCAGCAAGTTTTAGCCGCATTAATGACCTGCCGCATGATCTTTCGTGCCGTCCCCTCATCAAGGCTTCCTCCATAGTCATGGAGAAAAGTGAACAAGTCCACGCAAGGCACGGGGCGCTCCATGACCATTACATAGTGGTCTTTGTCGTCCTCCCAGTCAAGCAGCTCAATTATCTGGGAAAGCTGGGGCCATCAATGGCCATGAGCATCAGGCCAACCTCCATGGGGACACGTTTGGGTTGACCAGGCTAAAAGAAAGAAAACATGATGCTTAGACGGAAGTGGTTTCCTTAAGACTTCACAAATCAAAACAGTTTGTCTTTGGTTAACATGAATAAACTGAAAACAGTGACTAAGAGACAATACTAAGACAGGGAACGCAGTCTACTCACCACTCGGATAGATGACATGTCTGGAAACTTCTTTGAACATTTCACAGCCACCTAATCAACAAAACAAATTAAGATGAACAATTAGCACATGCAGATAGCTGATATCACTCCAGTCATAAATCCTGAACAGATGTGTTGTTTTTAAGTGAAGAAAATGTATACCTCAAGTCCATCCATGCAGCGAATCCCTCCGTAAACACTGCCACATCCTCCTTCACCCAGCTTCTGGCGATTTTATATTTGTTGCGAATATGGCCTATTAACAGACAAACATTTGAGGTTAGTATGAAATGCAATTTTATATTATACTGTACAGTATATAAATATATATAATGCTTTATAATAACATTTTCTAATTCTCACAGATTTCTTGTTCTTACCCTTCTCCAGGATGTCCTGCACGAGCTGGACCTCAGAAGTGAGGGGACTTCCTCTCCTGTACAGCACCCACAGGCACCTCATCAGCCCTGGTGGGTGTGTCTTCGGGTGTACATATTGCACGTGTACACTCCAGTCTATTAACAGATTTAGAAGCAGTTTTGAATTGATGTCCTATAAAAAGGAAACTTTTGACAAATTCTACTGTTGCTCTAAAATGTTTGGTGCGATAATGTTATCAATGTTTTTATTTTTCCTTTCTTTTAGGTTCCTGTAACTGCAGATTTAGTGATTTATCAACATTTGATGTGGTTGTACCATCTCTATCTGTCCAGGGTGTTTCTGCCTCTATCCCATATTTCTCCTCGGCTTTGGCCACATCGTATGTTGCCTTTCTAAGGAAAGAAAAGTGAAGGGCAGCCCACTTCCAGAAGCTCTTCTTTTTTCTCCCTCCATCGGTCTCAAGAGCACCAGCAGACGCCGGTTCACGGTTCTCCTTCACGATGGGGGAGTCTTTGGGTTTGGGCTCGTGTCCACGCTCCAAACCGCTTACTTTTTTAAGTCTTGAAAGCAATCCCATGATAAAAACCGTTTGCAAGTCGCTAACAGTCGCTATCAAATACTCCGAAACATCAACCAACAAAGTGAGAATTTTTTTCTTGCTTATATATACCACTGCTCGCTAATTGTGATGTCATATTGGCAGGTTCGAAATGGAATGCCTTTTGGCCCCAAAAAAAAAAAAAAAAAAAAAAAAAAAAAAAAAAACCTGCGTCACGTGCGTCCTTTTGAACGACAGCATTCGGTGTTTTTTTTTTTTTTTTTTTTTACTAACTATACCATTTGTTTTATTGTACATCGCGGGTTGTAAATATAACTGTTTTAGTTTTACTTAAACACATTCAAACTCCTTCATGCTTTAAAGACACCTTAAGGCTTAAAGAAACATGGTAATAACAGCCCTCTTGTATTCTTGTAAAGGACGGTTCTAATGTCTATAAACTGAGCTTTAATATTAAATGTCATATTGATTTTATAAAGCGGGTTAATAAACTATACATGAATATTAAGCGACTTACATTTTAGGAAAAGGATGGTCCAAAGAGTTTCGTCAGCACTGAGCAGCTTTATGAATAAACATGCTTTTGAACGAATCTTTTTGAACAGTCTCTTGCTTCGTTCCTGAACGAATCAGTTGTTTGAACCGTTTGAACGAACGATTCAGTGACAAACAGTGACTTGCCGCCACCCACTGGCCGTTAGTTTACTTTTGTAATATTTAATTCATAACCTAATAATAGTAGCCTAATAATAATGAAATAATAGGTAAACGATCTAAATTGAAATGATTTCATGTCACATCTGAGCCTAATTAAACCGTAAATATACCTGAATAGTCTGTAAATATAAATAAATGTCACTTCTGTGTACTTCTGTCCACCACTGTAGTGCATATATGAATTTTGGTATTGTTTTTTAATAGATTTTGATTTAATAGGATTATAACTTATCCTTCCTGGTTGTCTTGTTGTTGCTATTATTATTATTATTAATATTATTATTATGTTATTTAATGTTTTACTATAAAATAAATGAAATACATGGGGACTTTGATCTTGATACATAAAACATGAAATAGGCCCATATTTGACATTATTATAGATTATAAAGATATTTAAAAGAATCTGAAAGGTTCCGAAATAAATAAAATAAATCTGAAAGTTATTTATTCAAACAAATCTGAAGGGTCCACCACTGAAGGTAATGCTTTTGTCAACTTCACAACCAACTTTCATTTAGCATCAGGAGGCATGACCTGTGATTTACAACATCCTGATTGGTCTACAAATAAGACACATTTAGTTAGAAAGCAGTAGCAATTATGTCTTGAAATTGAGATGGAATCTAGTTTGAATCATCTGCTGAAAGGCTCATTTACACTCTATAACCTTGCTGAAGAGACACCAGACATTGAAGAATAGTGAGTAGACAGTAGACTCTCCAGCTGAAATGACCAGTCTTTGAACTGCTCATCCAAAATCAATGACAGCAATAGAAACATTGTGGGCTTTACTTTCTGTAACTCCTAGATAGTTTATACAATAATGTATAATTTTCGAGTTTGCAAGTTAAATGATAAAACACAATTAGTTCGAGTTTAACCCTATCTGATATAGGCTAATATTTGTAAATGACATTTATTTGCCTTGTTTGTTTGACCAAACAAGTATTCATGTAATTGTTTAGATTCAGGCTGAAATGTTGGGGTGACACTTCAAGAACGGTACTTGACACTGATTTAGACATTACTTTAACAGAAGCCTAAAGGACTGTAGGGGAATTTAAAATATACTGTAGGGGAATATAAAACTTTACAAGGGAACAGCACAATGTAAACATAACATTTTATTATATATTCACAGTTTTTTCTTACTGACAATTTTTTACATATTTTCTTACACAATTCCTTATAATAAATACTATGAATATACAATGAATATATTTACAGATCCCCAAGCAGATGATACTACCAGACACAGATATTGCTGCTAAGTAGACTGATGGAAAGACCACTCTTGACAGACCACCAGACACAAAGCTGACTAGAGACTCAAAACAACAGGACGGCTGTGAGAGGAGTTTTTTTTTATTTTTTTGAGGCTCTTTGTGTTCTTTTTTGGAGGTTACTCCGTGACCTGAAACATAACATAAATCAGCATTATTTGTCTAAATACATCACATTTAGAGAAAAGCTGACTTTAAAGTTAATGACGACTGACGATCAAGCTAAACCAAGAAAACGCTTAGCTAGTCTTAAGACTCCGTACCTTAAACCATTCATGGAGATGCATCTTATCCAGTCTGAGTCTCTTCTGTGGATCAGGCTGCAGACAATCCGAAATCATCTGGCAGCATTCTGCAAAAGACATTTGATCATGTACCTTTTACTTTACACCTGCTCTCTTTTTGTACGACACAGAGTCGGTTGTTGTTTGATGAAGATCTCACCTTTTGACAAGCCAGGTCTGCTCCAGAGGTCCACAGCGATCATGTGACGGTCGTGTGATGAAGGACATTCCCCACACAGCATTTCATAGAGGATGAACCCCAGCGTCCACACTGTAGTGGGTTTTGCGTGGTACCTGCCCTTCATGCTGACCTCGGGTGGACAGTACTCTTTTGTGCCTGCAGGAAGGATGTCTGATGTTTAATAAATTGTCTCAGCATGTTGAGTGCACGTAAGATGTGTTTCTGTGAGACTATTAATAAAATACTTCATTACACGTACCACAGAAGACTTTGAAGGCAGATCTCTTCATGAGCGCACCGCACCCAAAGTCAATTAATTTGACCTCTAAGGTGTCCTGGTTCACCAGGACGTTCTCCAACTTTATATCCCGATGGAAGACGCCACGCGCGCAGCAGCAAGTTTTAGCCGCATTAATGACCTGCCGCATGATCTTTCGTGCCGTCCCCTCATCAAGGCTTCCTCCATAGTCATGGAGAAAAGTGAACAAGTCCACGCAAGGGCACGGGCGCTCCATGACCATTACATAGTGGTCTTTGTCGTCCTCCCAGTCAAGCAGCTCAATTATCTGGGAAAGCTGGGGCCATCAATGGCCATGAGCATCAGGCCAACCTCCATGGGGACACGTTTGGGTTGACCAGGCTAAAAGAAAGAAAACATGATGCTTAGACGGAAGTGGTTTCCTTAAGACTTCACAAATCAAAACAGTTTGTCTTTGGTTAACATGAATAAACTGAAAACAGTGACTAAGAGACAATACTAAGACAGGGAACGAGTCTACTCACCACTCGGATAGATGACATGTCTGGAAACTTCTTTGAACATTTCACAGCCACCTAATCAACAAAACAAATTAAGATGAACAATTAGCACATGCAGATAGCTGATATCACTCCAGTCATAAATCCTGAACAGATGTGTTGTTTTTAAGTGAAGAAAATGTATACCTCAAGTCCATCCATGCAGCGAATCCCTCCGTAAACACTGCCACATCCTCCTTCACCCAGCTTCTGGCCGATTTTATATTTGTTGCGAATATGGCCTATTAACAGACAAACATTTGAGGTTAGTATGAAATGCAATTTTATATTATACTGTACAGTATATAAATATATATAATGCTTTATAATAACATTTTCTAATTCTCACAGATTTCTTGTTCTTACCCTTCTCCAGGATGTCCTGCACGAGCTGGACCTCAGAAGTGAGGGGGACTTCCTCTCCCTGTACAGCACCCACAGGCACCTCATCAGCCCTGGTGGGGGTGTCTTCGGGGTGTACATATTGCACGTGTACACTCCAGTCTATTAACAGATTTAGAAGCAGTTTTGAATTGATGTCCTATAAAAAGGAAACTTTTGACAAATTCTACTGTTGCTCTAAAATGTTTGGTGCGATAATGTTATCAATGTTTTTATTTTTCCTTTCTTTTAGGTTCCTGTAACTGCAGATTTAGTGATTTATCAACATTTGATGTGGTTGTACCATCTCTATCTGTCCAGGGTGTTTCTGCCTCTATCCCATATTTCTCCTCGGCTTTGGCCACATCGTATGTTGCCTTTCTAAGGAAAGAAAAGTGAAGGGCAGCCCACTTCCAGAAGCTCTTCTTTTTCTCCTCCATCGGTCTCAAGAGCACCAGCAGACGCCGGTTCACGGTTCTCCTTCACGATGGGGAGTCTTTGGGTTTGGGCTCGTGTCCACGCTCCAAACCGCTTACTTTTTAAGTCTTGAAAGCAATCCCATGATAAAACCGTTTGCAAGTCGCTAACAGTCGCTATCAAATACTCCGAAACATCAACCAACAAAGTGAGAATTTTTTTCTTGCTTATATATACCACTGCTCGCTAATTGTGATGTCATATTGGCAGGTTCGAAATGGAATGCCTTTTGGCCCCAAAAAAAAAAAAAAAAAAACGTGCCTGCGTCAACGTGCGTCCTTTTGAGCGACAGCATTCGGTGTTTTTTTTTTTTTACTAACTATACCATTTGTTTTATTGTACATCGCGGGTTGTAAATATAACTGTTTTAGTTTTACTTAAACACATTCAAACTCCTTCATGCTTTAAAGACACCTTAAGGCTTAAAGAAACATGGTAATAACAGCCCTCTTGTATTCTTGTAAAGGACGGTTCTAATGTCTATAAACTGAGCTTTAATATTAAATGTCATATTGATTTTATAAAGCGGGTTAATAAACTATACATGAATATTAAGCGACTTACATTTTAGGAAAAGGATGGTCCAAAGAGTTTCGTCAGCACTGAGCAGCTTTATGAATAAACATGCTTTTGAACGAATCTTTTGAACAGTCTCTTGCTTCGTTCCTGAACGAATCAGTTGTTTGAACCGTTTGAACGAACGATTCAGTGACAAACAGTGACTTGCCGCCACCCACTGGCCGTTAGTTTACTTTTGTAATATTTAATTCATAACCTAATAATAGTAGCCTAATAATAATGAAATAATAGGTAAACGATCTAAATTGAAATGATTTCATGTCACATCTGAGCCTAATTAAACCGTAAATATACCTGAATAGTCTGTAAATATAAATAAATGTCACTTCTGTGTACTTCTGTCCACCACTGTAGTGCATATATGAATTTTGGTATTGTTTTTTAATAGATTTTGATTTAATAGGATTATAACTTATCCTTCCTGGTTGTCTTGTTGTTGCTATTATTATTATTATATATTATTATTTTATTTAATGTTTTACTATAAAATAAATGAAATACATGGGGACTTTGATCTTGATACATAAAACATGAAATAGGCCCATATTTGACATTATTATAGATTATAAAGATATTTAAAAGAATCTGAAAGGTTCCGAAATAAATAAAATAAATCTGAAAGTTATTTATTCAAACAAATCTGAAGGGTCCACCACTGAAGGTGATGCTTTTGTCAACTTCACAACCAACTTTCATTTAGCATCAGGAGGCATGACCTGTGATTTACAACATCCTGATTGGTCTACAAATAAGACACATTTAGTTAGAAAGCAGTAGCAATTATGTCTTGAAATTGAGATGGAATCTAGTTTGAATCATCTGCTGAAAGGCTCATTTACACTCTATAACCTTGCTGAAGAGACACCAGACATTGAAGAATAGTGAGTAGACAGTAGACTCTCCAGCTGAAATGACCAGTCTTTGAACTGCTCATCCAAAATCAATGACAGCAATAGAAACATTGTGGGCTTTACTTTCTGTAACTCCTAGATAGTTTATACAATAATGTATAATTTTCGAGTTTGCAAGTTAAATGATAAAACACAATTAGTTCGAGTTTAACCCTATCTGATATAGGCTAATATTTGTAAATGACATTTATTTGCCTTGTTTGTTTGACCAAACAAGTATTCATGTAATTGTTTAGATTCAGGCTGAAATGTTGGGGGTGACACTTCAAGAACGGTACTTGACACTGATTTAGACATTACTTTAACAGAAGCCTAAAGGACTGTAGGGGAATTTAAAATATACTGTAGGGGAATATAAAACTTTACAAGGAACAGCACAATGTAAACATAACATTTTATTATATATTCACAGTTTTTCTTACTGACAATTTTTTACATATTTTCTTACACAATTCCTTATAATAAATACTATGAATATACAATGAATATATTTACAGATCCCCAAGCAGATGATACTACCAGACACAGATATTGCTGCTAAGTAGACTGATGGAAAGACCACTCTTGACAGACCACCAGACACAAAGCTGACTAGAGACTCAAAACAACAGGACGGCTGTGAGAGGAGTTTTTTTTTAATTTTTTGAGGCTCTTTGTGTTCTTTTTTGGAGGTTACTCCGTGACCTGAAACATAACATAAATCAGCATTATTTGTCTAAATACATCACATTTAGAGAAAAGCTGACTTTAAAGTTAATGACGACTGACGATCAAGCTAAACCAAGAAAACGCTTAGCTAGTCTTAAGACTCCGTACCTTAAACCATTCATGGAGATGCATCTTATCCAGTCTGAGTCTCTTCTGTGGATCAGGCTGCAGACAATCCGAAATCATCTGGCAGCATTCTGCAAAAAGACATTTGATCATGTACCTTTTACTTTACACCTGCTCTCTTTTTGTATGCGACACAGAGTCGGTTGTTGTTTGATGAAGATCTCACCTTTTGACAAGCCAGGTCTGCTCCAGAGGTCCACAGCGATCATGTGACGGTCGTGTGATGAAGGACATTCCCCACACAGCATTTCATAGAGGATGAACCCCAGCGTCCACACTGTAGTGGGTTTTGCGTGGTACCTGCCCTTCATGCTGACCTCGGGTGGACAGTACTCTTTTGTGCCTGCAGGAAGGATGTCTGATGTTTAATAAATTGTCTCAGCATGTTGAGTGCACGTAAGATGTGTTTCTGTGAGACTATTAATAAAATACTTCATTACACGTACCACAGAAGACTTTGAAGGCAGATCTCTTCATGAGCGCACCGCACCCAAAGTCAATTAATTTGACCTCTAAGGTGTCCTGGTTCACCAGGACGTTCTCCAGCTTTATATCCCGATGGAAGACGCCACGCGCGCAGCAAGTTTTAGCCGCATTAATGACCTGCCGCATGATCTTTCGTGCCGTCCCCTCATCAAGGCTTCCTCCATAGTCATGGAGAAAAGTGAACAAGTCCACGCAAGGCACGGGGCGCTCCATGACCATTACATAGTGGTCTTTGTCGTCCTCCCAGTCAAGCAGCTCAATTATCTGGGGAAAGCTGGGGCCATCAATGGCCATGAGCATCAGGCCAACCTCCATGGGGACACGTTTGGGTTGACCAGGCTAAAAGAAAGAAAACATGATGCTTAGACGGAAGTGGTTTCCTTAAGACTTCACAAATCAAAACAGTTTGTCTTTGGTTAACATGAATAAACTGAAAACAGTGACTAAGAGACAATACTAAGACAGGGAACGCAGTCTACTCACCACTCGGATAGATGACATGTCTGGAAACTTCTTTGAACATTTCACAGCCACCTAATCAACAAAACAAATTAAGATGAACAATTAGCACATGCAGATAGCTGATATCACTCCAGTCATAAATCCTGAACAGATGTGTTGTTTTTAAGTGAAGAAAATGTATACCTCAAGTCCATCCATGCAGCGAATCCCTCCGTAAACACTGCCACATCCTCCTTCACCCAGCTTCTGGCCGATTTTATATTTGTTGCGAATATGGCCTATTAACAGACAAACATTTGAGGTTAGTATGAAATGCAATTTTATATTATACTGTACAGTATATAAATATATATAATGCTTTATAATAACATTTTCTAATTCTCACAGATTTCTTGTTCTTACCCTTCTCCAGGATGTCCTGCACGAGCTGGACCTCAGAAGTGAGGGGACTTCCTCTCCTGTACAGCACCCACAGGCACCTCATCAGCCCTGGTGGTGGTGTCTTCGGGTGTACATATTGCACGTGTACACTCCAGTCTATTAACAGATTTAGAAGCAGTTTTGAATTGATGTCCTATAAAAAGGAAACTTTTGACAAATTCTACTGTTGCTCTAAAATGTTTGGTGCGATAATGTTATCAATGTTTTTATTTTTCCTTTCTTTTAGGTTCCTGTAACTGCAGATTTAGTGATTTATCAACATTTGATGTGGTTGTACCATCTCTATCTGTCCAGGTGTTTCTGCCTCTATCCCATATTTCTCCTCGGCTTTGGCCACATCGTATGTTGCCTTTCTAAGGAAAGAAAAGTGAAGGGCAGCCCACTTCCAGAAGCTCTTCTTTTTTCTCCCTCCATCGGTCTCAAGAGCACCAGCAGACGCCGGTTCACGGTTCTCCTTCACGATGGGGGAGTCTTTGGGTTTGGGCTCGTGTCCACGCTCCAAACCGCTTACTTTTTTAAGTCTTGAAAGCAATCCCATGATAAAAACCGTTTGCAAGTCGCTAACAGTCGCTATCAAATACTCCGAAACATCAACCAACAAAGTGAGAATTTTTTTCTTGCTTATATATACCACTGCTCGCTAATTGTGATGTCATATTGGCAGGTTCGAAATGGAATGCCTTTTGGCCCCAAAAAAAAAAAAAAAAAAAAAAAAAAAAAAAAACCTGCGTCACGTGCGTCCTTTTGAACGACAGCATTCGGTGTTTTTTTTTTTTTTTACTAACTATACCATTTGTTTTATTGTACATCGCGGGTTGTAAATATAACTGTTTTAGTTTTACTTAAACACATTCAAACTCCTTCATGCTTTAAAGACACCTTAAGGCTTAAAGAAACATGGTAATAACAGCCCTCTTGTATTCTTGTAAAGGACGGTTCTAATGTCTATAAACTGAGCTTTAATATTAAATGTCATATTGATTTTATAAAGCGGGTTAATAAACTATACATGAATATTAAGCGACTTACATTTTAGGAAAGGATGGTCCAAAGAGTTTCGTCAGCACTGAGCAGCTTTATGAATAAACATGCTTTTGAACGAATCTTTTTGAACAGTCTCTTGCTTCGTTCCTGAACGAATCAGTTGTTTGAACCGTTTGAACGAACGATTCAGTGACAAACAGTGACTTGCCGCCACCCACTGGCCGTTAGTTTACTTTTTGTAATATTTAATTCATAACCTAATAATAGTAGCCTAATAATAATGAAATAATAGGTAAACGATCTAAATTGAAATGATTTCATGTCACATCTGAGCCTAATTAAACCGTAAATATACCTGAATAGTCTGTAAATATAAATAAATGTCACTTCTGTGTACTTCTGTCCACCACTGTAGTGCATATATGAATTTTGGTATTGTTTTTTAATAGATTTTGATTTAATAGGATTATAACTTATCCTTCCTGGTTGTCTTGTTGTTGCTATTATTATTATTATTATGTTATTTAATGTTTTACTATAAAATAAATGAAATACATGGGGACTTTGATCTTGATACATAAAACATGAAATAGGCCCATATTTGACATTATTATAGATTATAAAGATATTTAAAAGAATCTGAAAGGTTCCGAAATAAATAAAATAAATCTGAAAGTTATTTATTCAAACAAATCTGAAGGGTCCACCACTGAAGGTGATGCTTTTGTCAACTTCACAACCAACTTTCATTTAGCATCAGGAGGCATGACCTGTGAATTACAACATCCTGATTGGTCTACAAATAAGACACATTTAGTTAGAAAGCAGTAGCAATTATGTCTTGAAATTGAGATGGAATCTAGTTTGAATCATCTGCTGAAAGGCTCATTTACACTCTATAACCTTGCTGAAGAGACACCAGACATTGAAGAATAGTGAGTAGACAGTAGACTCTCCAGCTGAAATGACCAGTCTTTGAACTGCTCATCCAAAATCAATGACAGCAATAGAAACATTGTGGGCTTTACTTTCTGTAACTCCTAGATAGTTTATACAATAATGTATCATTTTAGAGTTTGCAAGTTAAATGATAAAACACAATTAGTTCGAGTTTAACCCTATCTGATATAGGCTAATATTTGTAAATGACATTTATTTGCCTTGTTTGTTTGACCAAACAAGTATTCATGTAATTGTTTAGATTCAGGCTGAAATGTTGGGGGTGACACTTCAAGAACGGTACTTGACACTGATTTAGACATTACTTTAACAGAAGCCTAAAGGACTGTAGGGGAATTTAAAATATACTGTAGGGGAATATAAAACTTTACAAGGGAACAGCACAATGTAAACATAACATTTTATTATATATTCACAGTTTTTTCTTACTGACAATTTTTACATATTTTCTTACACAATTCCTTATAATAAATACTATGAATATACAATGAATATATTTACAGATCCCCAAGCAGATGATACTACCAGACACAGATATTGCTGCTAAGTAGACTGATGGAAAGACCACTCTTGACAGACCACCAGACACAAAGCTGACTAGAGACTCAAAACAACAGGACGGCTGTGAGAGGAGTTTTTTTATTTTTTGAGGCTCTTTGTGTTCTTTTTGGAGGTTACTCCGTGACCTGAAACATAACATAAATCAGCATTATTTGTCTAAATACATCACATTTAGAGAAAAGCTGACTTTAAAGTTAATGACGACTGACGATCAAGCTAAACCAAGAAAACGCTTAGCTAGTCTTAAGACTCCGTACCTTAAACCATTCATGGAGATGCATCTTATCCAGTCTGAGTCTCTTCTGTGGATCAGGCTGCAGACAATCCGAAATCATCTGGCAGCATTCTGCAAAAAGACATTTGATCATGTACCTTTTACTTTACACCTGCTCTCTTTTTGTATGACACAGAGTCGGTTGTTGTTTGATGAAGATCTCACCTTTTGACAAGCCAGGTCTGCTCCAGAGGTCCACAGCGATCATGTGACGGTCGTGTGATGAAGGACATTCCCACACAGCATTTCATAGAGGATGAACCCCAGCGTCCACACTGTAGTGGGTTTTGCGTGGTACCTGCCCTTCATGCTGACCTCGGGTGGACAGTACTCTTTTGTGCCTGCAGGAAGGATGTCTGATGTTTAATAAATTGTCTCAGCATGTTGAGTGCACGTAAGATGTGTTTCTGTGAGACTATTAATAAAATACTTCATTACATCGTACCACAGAAGACTTTGAAGGCAGATCTCTTCATGAGCGCACCGCACCCAAAGTCAATTAATTTGACCTCTAAGGTGTCCTGGTTCACCAGGACGTTCTCCAACTTTATATCCCGATGGAAGACGCCACGCGCGCAGCAAGTTTTAGCCGCATTAATGACCTGCCGCATGATCTTTCGTGCCGTCCCTCATCAAGGCTTCCTCCATAGTCATGGAGAAAAGTGAACAAGTCCACGCAAGGCACGGGCTCCCATGACCATTACATAGTGGTCTTTGTCGTCCTCCCAGTCAAGCAGCTCAATTATCTGGGGAAAGCTGGGGCCATCAATGGCCATGAGCATCAGGCCAACCTCCATGGGGACACGTTTGGGTTGACCAGGCTAAAAGAAAGAAAACATGATGCTTAGACGGAAGTGGTTTCCTTAAGACTTCACAAATCAAAACAGTTTGTCTTTGGTTAACATGAATAAACTGAAAACAGTGACTAAGAGACAATACTAAGACAGGGAACGCAGTCTACTCACCACTCGGATAGATGACATGTCTGGAAACTTCTTTGAACATTTCACAGCCACCTAATCAACAAAACAAATTAAGATGAACAATTAGCACATGCAGATAGCTGATATCACTCCAGTCATAAATCCTGAACAGATGTGTTGTTTTTCAGTGAAGAAAATGTATACCTCAAGTCCATCCATGCAGCGAATCCCTCCGTAAACACTGCCACATCCTCCTTCACCCAGCTTCTGGCCGATTTTATATTTGTTGCGAATATGGCCTATTAACAGACAAACATTTGAGGTTAGTATGAAATGCAATTTTATATTATACTGTACAGTATATAAATATATATAATGCTTTATAATAACATTTTCTAATTCTCACAGATTTCTTGTTCTTACCCTTCTCCAGGATGTCCTGCACGAGCTGGACCTCAGAAGTGAGGGGACTTCCTCTCCCTGTACAGCACCCACAGGCACCTCATCAGCCCTGGTGGGGGTGTCTTCGGGGTGTACATATTGCACGTGTACACTCCAGTCTATTAACAGATTTAGAAGCAGTTTTGAATTGATGTCCTATAAAAAGGAAACTTTTGACAAATTCTACTGTTGCTCTAAAATGTTTGGTGCGATAATGTTATCAATGTTTTTATTTTTCCTTTCTTTTAGGTTCCTGTAACTGCAGATTTAGTGATTTATCAACATTTGATGTGGTTGTACCATCTCTATCTGTCCAGGTGTTTCTGCCTCTATCCCATATTTCTCCTCGGCTTTGGCCACATCGTATGTTGCCTTTCTAAGGAAAGAAAAGTGAAGGGCAGCCCACTTCCAGAAGCTCTTCTTTTTCTCCCTCCATCGGTCTCAAGAGCACCAGCAGACGCCGGTTCACGGTTCTCCTTCACGATGGGGAGTCTTTGGGTTTGGGCTCGTGTCCACGCTCCAAACCGCTTACTTTTTAAGTCTTGAAAGCAATCCCATGATAAAAACCGTTTGCAAGTCGCTAACAGTCGCTATCAAATACTCGAAACATCAACCAACAAAGTGAGAATTTTTTCTTGCTTATATATACCACTGCTCGCTAATTGTGATGTCATATTGGCAGGTTCGAAATGGAATGCCTTTTGGCCCCAAAAAAAAAAAAAAAAAAAAAAAAAAAAAAACGCGTGCGTCCTTTTGAACGACAGCATTGCATTGTTTTTTTTTTTTTTTTTACTAACTATACCATTTGTTTTATTGTACATCGCGGGTTGTAAATATAACTGTTTTAGTTTTACTTAAACACATTCAAACTCCTTCATGCTTTAAAGACACCTTAAGGCTTAAAGAAACATGGTAATAACAGCCCTCTTGTATTCTTGTAAAGGAGACGGTTCTAATGTCTATAAACTGAGCTTTAATATTAAATGTCATATTGATTTTATAAAGCGGGTTAATAAACTATACATGAATATTAAGCGACTTACATTTTAGGAAAAGGATGGTCCAAAGAGTTTCGTCAGCACTGAGCAGCTTTATGAATAAACATGCTTTTGAACGAATCTTTTGAACAGTCTCTTGCTTCGTTCCTGAACGAATCAGTTGTTTGAACCGTTTGAACGAACGATTCAGTGACAAACAGTGACTTGCCGCCACCCACTGGCCGTTAGTTTACTTTTGTAATATTTAATTCATAACCTAATAATAGTAGCCTAATAATAATGAAATAATAGGTAAACGATCTAAATTGAAATGATTTCATGTCACATCTGAGCCTAATTAAACCGTAAATATACCTGAATAGTCTGTAAATATAAATAAATGTCACTTCTGTGTACTTCTGTCCACCACTGTAGTGCATATATGAATTTTGGTATTGTTTTTTAATAGATTTTGATTTAATAGGATTATAACTTATCCTTCCTGGTTGTCTTGTTGTTGCTATTATTATTATTATTATGTTATTTAATGTTTTACTATAAAATAAATGAAATACATGGGGACTTTGATCTTGATACATAAAACATGAAATAGGCCCATATTTGACATTATTATAGATTATAAAGATATTTAAAAAGAATCTGAAAGGTTCGAAATAAATAAAATAAATCTGAAAGTTATTTATTCAAACAAATCTGAAGGGTCCACCACTGAAGGTGATGCTTTTGTCAACTTCACAACCAACTTTCATTTAGCATCAGGAGGCATGACCTGTGAATTACAACATCCTGATTGGTCTACAAATAAGACACATTTAGTTAGAAAGCAGTAGCAATTATGTCTTGAAATTGAGATGGAATCTAGTTTGAATCATCTGCTGAAAGGCTCATTTACACTCTATAACCTTGCTGAAGAGACACCAGACATTGAAGAATAGTGAGTAGACAGTAGACTCTCCAGCTGAAATGACCAGTCTTTGAACTGCTCATCCAAAATCAATGACAGCAATAGAAACATTGTGGGCTTTACTTTCTGTAACTCCTAGATAGTTTATACAATAATGTATCATTTTCGAGTTTGCAAGTTAAATGATAAAACACAATTAGTTCGAGTTTAACCCTATCTGATATAGGCTAATATTTGTAAATGACATTTATTTGCCTTGTTTGTTTGACCAAACAAGTATTCATGTAATTGTTTAGATTCAGGCTGAAATGTTGGGGGTGACACTTCAAGAACGGTACTTGACACTGATTTAGACATTACTTTAACAGAAGCCTAAAGGACTGTAGGGGAATTTAAAATATACTGTAGGGGAATATAAAACTTTACAAGGGAACAGCACAATGTAAACATAACATTTTATTATATATTCACAGTTTTTTCTTACTGACAATTTTTTACATATTTTCTTACACAATTCCTTATAATAAATACTATGAATATACAATGAATATATTTACAGATCCCCAAGCAGATGATACTACCAGACACAGATATTGCTGCTAAGTAGACTGATGGAAAGACCACTCTTGACAGACCACCAGACACAAAGCTGACTAGAGACTCAAAACAACAGGACGGCTGTGAGAGGAGTTTTTTTTTATTTTTTTGAGGCTCTTTGTGTTCTTTTTTGGAGGTTACTCCGTGACCTGAAACATAACATAAATCAGCATTATTTGTCTAAATACATCACATTTAGAGAAAAGCTGACTTTAAAGTTAATGATGACTGACGATCAAGCTAAACCAAGAAAACGCTTAGCTAGTCTTAAGACTCCGTGACCTTAAACCATTCATGGAGATGCATCTTATCCAGTCTGAGTCTCTTCTGTGGATCAGGCTGCAGACAATCCGAAATCATCTGGCAGCATTCTGCAAAAGACATTTGATCATGTACCTTTACTTTACACCTGCTCTCTTTTTGTACGACACAGAGTCGGTTGTTGTTTGATGAAGATCTCACCTTTGACAAGCCAGGTCTGCTCCAGAGGTCCACAGCGATCATGTGACGGTCGTGTGATGAAGGACATTCCCCACACAGCATTTCATAGAGGATGAACCCCAGCGTCCACACTGTAGTGGGTTTTGCGTGGTACCTGCCCTTCATGCTGACCTCGGGTGGACAGTACTCTTTTGTGCCTGCAGGAAGGATGTCTGATGTTTAATAAATTGTCTCAGCATGTTGAGTGCACGTAAGATGTGTTTCTGTGAGACTATTAATAAAATACTTCATTACATCGCACCACAGAAGACTTTGAAGGCAGATCTCTTCATGAGCGCACCGCACCCAAAGTCAATTAATTTGACCTCTAAGGTGTCCTGGTTCACCAGGACGTTCTCCAGCTTTATATCCCGATGGAAGACGCCACGCGCGCGCAGCAAGTTTTAGCCGCATTAATGACCTGCCGCATGATCTTTCGTGCCGTCCCTCATCAAGGCTTCCTCCATAGTCATGGAGAAAAGTGAACAAGTCCACGCAAGGCACGGGCGCTCCATGACCATTACATAGTGGTCTTTGTCGTCCTCCCAGTCAAGCAGCTCAATTATCTGGGAAAGCTGGGGCCATCAATGGCCATGAGCATCAGGCCAACCTCCATGGGGACACGTTTGGGTTGACCAGGCTAAAAGAAAGAAAACATGATGCTTAGACGGAAGTGGTTTCCTTAAGACTTCACAAATCAAAACAGTTTGTCTTTGGTTAACATGAATAAACTGAAAACAGTGACTAAGAGACAATACTAAGACAGGGAACGCAGTCTACTCACCACTGGATAGATGACATGTCTGGAAACTTCTTTGAACATTTCACAGCCACCTAATCAACAAAACAAATTAAGATGAACAATTAGCACATGCAGATAGCTGATATCACTCCAGTCATAAATCCTGAACAGATGTGTTGTTTTTAAGTGAAGAAAATGTATACCTCAAGTCCATCCATGCAGCGAATCCCTCCGTAAACACTGCCACATCCTCCTTCACCCAGCTTCTGGCCGATTTTATATTTGTTGCGAATATGGCCTATTAACAGACAAACATTTGAGGTTAGTATGAAATGCAATTTTATATTATACTGTACAGTATATAAATATATATAATGCTTTATAATAACATTTTCTAATTCTCACAGATTTCTTGTTCTTACCCTTCTCCAGGATGTCCTGCACGAGCTGGACCTCAGAAGTGAGGGGACTTCCTCTCCTGTACAGCACCCACAGGCACCTCATCAGCCCTGGTGGGGTGTCTTCGGGTGTACATATTGCACGTGTACACTCCAGTCTATTAACAGATTTAGAAGCAGTTTTGAATTGATGTCCTATAAAAAAAGGAAACTTTTGACAAATTCTACTGTTGCTCTAAAATGTTTGGTGCGATAATGTTATCAATGTTTTTATTTTTCCTTTCTTTTAGGTTCCTGTAACTGCAGATTTAGTGATTTATCAACATTTGATGTGGTTGTACCATCTCTATCTGTCCAGGGTGTTTCTGCCTCTATCCCATATTTCTCCTCGGCTTTGGCCACATCGTATGTTGCCTTTCTAAGGAAAGAAAAGTGAAGGGCAGCCCACTTCCAGAAGCTCTTCTTTTTCTCCCTCCATCGGTCTCAAGAGCACCAGCAGACGCCGGTTCACGGTTCTCCTTCACGATGGGGAGTCTTTGGGTTTGGGCTCGTGTCCACGCTCCAAACCGCTTACTTTTTAAGTCTTGAAAGCAATCCCATGATAAAACCGTTTGCAAGTCGCTAACAGTCGCTATCAAATACTCCAAACATCAACCAACAAAGTGAGAATTTTTTCTTGCTTATATATACCACTGCTCGCTAATTGTGATGTCATATTGGCAGGTTCGAAATGGAATGCCTTTTGGCCCAAAAAAAAAAAAAAAAAAAACCTGCGTCACGTGCGCCTTTTGAACGACAGCATTCGTGTTTTTTTTTTTTTTTTTACTAACTATACCATTTGTTTTATTGTACATCGCGGGTTGTAAATATAACTGTTTTAGTTTTACTTAAACACATTCAAACTCCTTCATGCTTTAAAGACACCTTAAGGCTTAAAGAAACATGGTAATAACAGCCCTCTTGTATTCTTGTAAAGGACGGTTCTAATGTCTATAAACTGAGCTTTAATATTAAATGTCATATTGATTTTATAAAGCGGGTTAATAAACTATACATGAATATTAAGCGACTTACATTTTAGGAAAAGAATGGTCCAAAGAGTTTCACAGCACTGAGCAGCTTTATGAATAAACATGCTTTTGAACGAATCTTTTGAACAGTCTCTTGCTTCGTTCCTGAACGAATCAGTTGTTTGAACCGCTTGAACGAACGATTCAGTGACAAACAGTGACTTGCCGCCACCCACTGGCCGTTAGTTTACTTTTTGTAATATTTAATTCATAACCTAATAATAGTAGCCTAATAATAATGAAATAATAGGTAAACGATCTAAATTGAAATGATTTCATGTCACATCTGAGCCTAATTAAACCGTAAATATACCTGAATAGTCTGTAAATATAAATAAATGTCACTTCTGTGTACTTCTGTCCACCACTGTAGTGCATATATGAATTTTGGTATTGTTTTTAATAGATTTTGATTTAATAGGATTATAACTTATCCTTCCTGGTTGTCTTGTTGTTGCTATTATTATTATTATTATGTTATTTAATGTTTTACTATAAAATAAATGAAATACATGGGGACTTTGATCTTGATACATAAAACATGAAATAGGCCCATATTTGACATTATTATAGATTATAAAGATATTTAAAAGAATCTGAAAGGTTCCGAAATAAATAAAATAAATCTGAAAGTTATTTATTCAAACAAATCTGAAGGGTCCACCACTGAAGGTGATGCTTTTGTCAACTTCACAACTAACTTTCATTTAGCATCAGGAGGCATGACCTGTGAATTACAACATCCTGATTGGTCTACAAATAAGACACATTTAGTTAGAAAGCAGTAGCAATTATGTCTTGAAATTGAGATGGAATCTAGTTTGAATCATCTGCTGAAAGGCTCATTTACACTCTATAACCTTGCTGAAGAGACACCAGACATTGAAGAATAGTGAGTAGACAGTAGACTCTCCAGCTGAAATGACCAGTCTTTGAACTGCTCATCCAAAATCAATGACAGCAATAGAAACATTGTGGGCTTTACTTTCTGTAACTCCTAGATAGTTTATACAATAATGTATAATTTTCTCGAGTTTGCAAGTTAAATGATAAAACACAATTAGTTCGAGTTTAACCCTATCTGATATAGGCTAATATTTGTAAATGACATTTATTTGCCTTGTTTGTTTGACCAAACAAGTATTCATGTAATTGTTTAGATTCAGGCTGAAATGTTGGGGTGACACTTCAAGAACGGTACTTGACACTGATTTAGACATTACTTTAACAGAAGCCTAAAAGGACTGTAGGGGAATTTAAAATATACTGTAGGGGAATATAAAACTTTACAAGGGAACAGCACAATGTAAACATAACATTTTATTATATATTCACAGTTTTTTCTTACTGACAATTTTTACATATTTTCTTACACAATTCCTTATAATAAATACTATGAATATACAATGAATATATTTACAGATCCCCAAGCAGATGATACTACCAGACACAGATATTGCTGCTAAGTAGACTGATGGAAAGACCACTCTTGACAGACCACCAGACACAAAGCTGACTAGAGACTCAAAACAACAGGACGGCTGTGAGAGGAGTTTTTTTATTTTTTGAGGCTCTTTGTGTTCTTTTTGGAGGTTACTCCGTGACCTGAAACATAACATAAATCAGCATTATTTGTCTAAATACATCACATTTAGAGAAAAGCTGACTTTAAAGTTAATGACGACTGACGATCAAGCTAAACCAAGAAAACGCTTAGCTAGTCTTAAGACTCCGTACCTTAAACCATTCATGGAGATGCATCTTATCCAGTCTGAGTCTCTTCTGTGGATCAGGCTGCAGACAATCCGAAATCATCTGGCAGCATTCTGCAAAAAGACATTTGATCATGTACCTTTTACTTTACACCTGCTCTCTTTTGTACGACACAGAGTCGGTTGTTGTTTGATGAAGATCTCACCTTTTGACAAGCCAGGTCTGCTCCAGAGGTCCACAGCGATCATGTGACGGTCGTGTGATGAAGGACATTCCCACACAGCATTTCATAGAGGATGAACCCCAGCGTCCACACTGTAGTGGGTTTTGCGTGGTACCTGCCCTTCATGCTGACCTCGGGTGGACAGTACTCTTTTGTGCCTGCAGGAAGGATGTCTGATGTTTAATAAATTGTCTCAGCATGTTGAGTGCACGTAAGATGTGTTTCTGTGAGACTATTAATAAAATACTTCATTACACGTACCACAGAAGACTTTGAAGGCAGATCTCTTCATGAGCGCACCGCACCCAAAGTCAATTAATTTGACCTCTAAGGTGTCCTGGTTCACCAGGACGTTCTCCAGCTTTATATCCCGATGGAAGACGCCACGCGCGCAGCAAGTTTTAGCCGCATTAATGACCTGCCGCATGATCTTTCGTGCCGTCCCCTCATCAAGGCTTCCTCCATAGTCATGGAGAAAAGTGAACAAGTCCACGCAAGGCACGGGGCGCTCCATGACCATTACATAGTGGTCTTTGTCGTCCTCCCAGTCAAGCAGCTCAATTATCTGGGGAAAGCTGGGGCCATCAATGGCCATGAGCATCAGGCCAACCTCCATGGGGACACGTTTGGGTTGACCAGGCTAAAAGAAAGAAAACATGATGCTTAGACGGAAGTGGTTTCCTTAAGACTTCACAAATCAAAACAGTTTGTCTTTGGTTAACATGAATAAACTGAAAACAGTGACTAAGAGACAATACTAAGACAGGGAACGCAGTCTACTCACCACTCGGATAGATGACATGTCTGGAAACTTCTTTGAACATTTCACAGCCACCTAATCAACAAAACAAATTAAGATGAACAATTAGCACATGCAGATAGCTGATATCACTCCAGTCATAAATCCTGAACAGATGTGTTGTTTTTAAGTGAAGAAAATGTATACCTCAAGTCCATCCATGCAGCGAATCCCTCCGTAAACACTGCCACATCCTCCTTCACCCAGCTTCTGGCCGATTTTATATTTGTTGCGAATATGGCCTATTAACAGACAAACATTTGAGGTTAGTATGAAATGCAATTTTATATTATACTGTACAGTATATAAATATATATAATGCTTTATAATAACATTTTCTAATTCTCACAGATTTCTTGTTCTTACCCTTCTCCAGGATGTCCTGCACGAGCTGGACCTCAGAAGTGAGGGGACTTCTCTCCTGTACAGCACCCACAGGCACCTCATCAGCCCTGGTGGGGGTGTCTTCGGGGTGTACATATTGCACGTGTACACTCCAGTCTATTAACAGATTTAGAAGCAGTTTTGAATTGATGTCCTATAAAAAGGAAACTTTTGACAAATTCTACTGTTGCTCTAAAATGTTTGGTGCGATAATGTTATCAATGTTTTTATTTTTCCTTTCTTTTAGGTTCCTGTAACTGCAGATTTAGTGATTTATCAACATTTGATGTGGTTGTACCATCTCTATCTGTCCAGGGTGTTTCTGCCTCTATCCCATATTTCTCCTCGGCTTTGGCCACATCGTATGTTGCCTTTCTAAGGAAAGAAAAGTGAAGGGCAGCCCACTTCCAGAAGCTCTTCTTTTTTCTCCCTCCATCGGTCTCAAGAGCACCAGCAGACGCCGGTTCACGGTTCTCCTTCACGATGGGGGAGTCTTTGGGTTTGGGCTCGTGTCCACGCTCCAAACCGCTTACTTTTTTAAGTCTTGAAAGCAATCCCATGATAAAAACCGTTTGCAAGTCGCTAACAGTCGCTATCAAATACTCCGAAACATCAACCAACAAAGTGAGAATTTTTTTCTTGCTTATATATACCACTGCTCGCTAATTGTGATGTCATATTGGCAGGTTCGAAATGGAATGCCTTTTGGCCCCCAAAAAAAAAAAAAAAAAAAAAAAACCTGCGTCACGCAAGTCCTTTTGAACGACAGAATTCGGTGTTTTTTTTTTTTTTTACTAACTATACCATTTGTTTTATTGTACATCGCGGGTTGTAAATATAACTGTTTTAGTTTTACTTAAACACATTCAAACTCCTTCATGCTTTAAAGACACCTTAAGGCTTAAAGAAACATGGTAATAACAGCCCTCTTGTATTCTTGTAAAGGACGGTTCTAATGTCTATAAACTGAGCTTTAATATTAAATGTCATATTGATTTTATAAAGCGGGTTAATAAACTATACATGAATATTAAGCGACTTACATTTTAGGAAAAGGATGGTCCAAAGAGTTTCGTCAGCACTGAGCAGCTTTATGAATAAACATGCTTTTGAACGAATCTTTTGAACAGTCTCTTGCTTCGCTCCTGAACGAATCAGTTGTTTGAACCGTTTGAACGAACGATTCAGTGACAAACAGTGACTTGCCGCCACCCACTGGCCGTTAGTTTACTTTTTGTAATATTTAATTCATAACCTAATAATAGTAGCCTAATAATAATGAAATAATAGGTAAACGATCTAAATTGAAATGATTTCATGTCACATCTGAGCCTAATTAAACCGTAAATATACCTGAATAGTCTGTAAATATAAATAAATGTCACTTCTGTGTACTTCTGTCCACCACTGTAGTGCATATATGAATTTTGGTATTGTTTTTAATAGATTTTGATTTAATAGGATTATAACTTATCCTTCCTGGTTGTCTTGTTGTTGCTATTATTATTATTATTATGTTATTTAATGTTTTACTATAAAATAAATGAAATACATGGGGACTTTGATCTTGATACATAAAACATGAAATAGGCCCATATTTGACATTATTATAGATTATAAAGATATTTAAAAGAATCTGAAAGGTTCCGAAATAAATAAAATAAATCTGAAAGTTATTTATTCAAACAAATCTGAAGGGTCCACCACTGAAGGTGATGCTTTGTCAACTTCACAACCAACTTTCATTTAGCATCAGGAGGCATGACCTGTGAATTACAACATCCTGATTGGTCTACAAATAAGACACATTTAGTTAGAAAGCAGTAGCAATTATGTCTTGAAATTGAGATGGAATCTAGTTTGAATCATCTGCTGAAAGGCTCATTTACACTCTATAACCTTGCTGAAGAGACACCAGACATTGAAGAATAGTGAGTAGACAGTAGACTCTCCAGCTGAAATGACCAGTCTTTGAACTGCTCATCCAAAATCAATGACAGCAATAGAAACATTGTGGGCTTTACTTTCTGTAACTCCTAGATAGTTTATACAATAATGTATCATTTTCGAGTTTGCAAGTTAAATGATAAAACACAATTAGTTCGAGTTTAACCTATCTGATATAGGCTAATATTTGTAAATGACATTTATTTGCCTTGTTTGTTTGACCAAACAAGTATTCATGTAATTGTTTAGATTCAGGCTGAAATGTTGGGGGTGACACTTCAAGAACGGTACTTGACACTGATTTAGACATTACTTTAACAGAAGCCTAAAGGACTGTAGGGGAATTTAAAATATACTGTAGGGGAATATAAAACTTTACAAGGGAACAGCACAATGTAAACATAACATTTTATTATATATTCACAGTTTTTTTTACTGACAATTTTTACATATTTTCTTACACAATTCCTTATAATAAATACTATGAATATACAATGAATATATTTACAGATCCCCAAGCAGATGATACTACCAGACACAGATATTGCTGCTAAGTAGACTGATGGAAAGACCACTCTTGACAGACCACCAGACACAAAGCTGACTAGAGACTCAAAACAACAGGACGGCTGTGAGAGGAGTTTTTTTTTATTTTTTTGAGGCTCTTTGTGTTCTTTTTGGAGGTTACTCCGTGACCTGAAACATAACATAAATCAGCATTATTTGTCTAAATACATCACATTTAGAGAAAAGCTGACTTTAAAGTTAATGACGACTGACGATCAAGCTAAACCAAGAAAACGCTTAGCTAGTCTTAAGACTCCGTACCTTAAACCATTCATGGAGATGCATCTTATCCAGTCTGAGTCTCTTCTGTGGATCAGGCTGCAGACAATCCGAAATCATCTGGCAGCATTCTGCAAAAAGACATTTGATCATGTACCTTTTACTTTACACCTGCTCTCTTTTTGTACGACACAGAGTCGGTTGTTGTTTGATGAAGATCTCACCTTTTTGACAAGCCAGGTCTGCTCCAGAGGTCCACAGCGATCATGTGACGGTCGTGTGATGAAGGACATTCCCCACACAGCATTTCATAGAGGATGAACCCCAGCGTCCACACTGTAGTGGGTTTTGCGTGGTACCTGCCCTTCATGCTGACCTCGGGTGGACAGTACTCTTTTGTGCCTGCAGGAAGGATGTCTGATGTTTAATAAATTGTCTCAGCATGTTGAGTGCACGTAAGATGTGTTTCTGTGAGACTATTAATAAAATACTTCATTACACGTACCACAGAAGACTTTGAAGGCAGATCTCTTCATGAGCGCACCGCACCCAAAGTCAATTAATTTGACCTCTAAGGTGTCCTGGTTCACCAGGACGTTCTCCAGCTTTATATCCCGATGGAAGACGCCACGCGCGCAGCAGCAGGTTTTAGCCGCATTAATGACCTGCCGCATGATCTTTCGTGCCGCCCCTCATCAAGGCTTCCTCCATAGTCATGGAGAAAAGTGAACAAGTCCACGCAAGGCACGGGGCGCTCCATGACCATTACATAGTGGTCTTTGTCGTCCTCCCAGTCAAGCAGCTCAATTATCTGGGGAAAGCTGGGGCCATCAATGGCCATGAGCATCAGGCCAACCTCCATGGGGACACGTTTGGGTTGACCAGGCTAAAAGAAAGAAAACATGATGCTTAGACGGAAGTGGTTTCCTTAAGACTTCACAAATCAAAACAGTTTGTCTTTGGTTAACATGAATAAACTGAAAACAGTGACTAAGAGACAATACTAAGACAGGGAACGCAGTCTACTCACCACTGGATAGATGACATGTCTGGAAACTTCTTTGAACATTTCACAGCCACCTAATCAACAAAACAAATTAAGATGAACAATTAGCACATGCAGATAGCTGATATCACTCCAGTCATAAATCCTGAACAGATGTGTTGTTTTTAAGTGAAGAAAATGTATACCTCAAGTCCATCCATGCAGCGAATCCTCCGTAAACACTGCCACATCCTCCTTCACCCAGCTTCTGGCCGATTTTATATTTGTTGCGAATATGGCCTATTAACAGACAAACATTTGAGGTTAGTATGAAATGCAATTTTATATTATACTGTACAGTATATAAATATATATAATGCTTTATAATAACATTTTCTAATTCTCACAGATTTCTTGTTCTTACCCTTCTCCAGGATGTCCTGCACGAGCTGGACCTCAGAAGTGAGGGGGACTTCCTCTCCCTGTACAGCACCCACAGGCACCTCATCAGCCCTGGTGGGGGTGTCTTCGGGGTGTACATATTGCACGTGTACACTCCAGTCTATTAACAGATTTAGAAGCAGTTTTGAATTGATGTCCTATAAAAAGGAAACTTTTGACAAATTCTACTGTTGCTCTAAAATGTTTGGTGCGATAATGTTATCAATGTTTTTATTTTTCCTTTCTTTTAGGTTCCTGTAACTGCAGATTTAGTGATTTATCAACATTTGATGTGGTTGTACCATCTCTATCTGTCCAGGGTGTTTCTGCCTCTATCCCATATTTCTCCTCGGCTTTGGCCACATCGTATGTTGCCTTTCTAAGGAAAGAAAAGTGAAGGGCAGCCCACTTCCAGAAGCTCTTCTTTTTCTCCCTCCATCGGTCTCAAGAGCACCAGCAGACGCCGGTTCACGGTTCTCCTTCACGATGGGGAGTCTTTGGGTTTGGGCTCGTGTCCACGCTCCAAACCGCTTACTTTTTAAGTCTTGAAAGCAATCCCATGATAAAACCGTTTGCAAGTCGCTAACAGTCGCTATCAAATACTCGAAACATCAACCAACAAAGTGAGAATTTTTTCTTGCTTATATATACCACTGCTCGCTAATTGTGATGTCATATTGGCAGGTTCGAAATGGAATGCCTTTTGGCCCCAAAAAAAAAAAAAAAAAAAAAAAAACCTGCGTCACGTGCGTCCTTTTGACGACAGCATTCGGTGTTTTTGTTTTTTTTTTACTAACTATACCATTTGTTTTATTGTACATCGCGGGTTGTAAATATAACTGTTTTAGTTTTACTTAAACACATTCAAACTCCTTCATGCTTTAAAGACACCTTAAGGCTTAAAGAAACATGGTAATAACAGCCCTCTTGTATTCTTGTAAAGGACGGTTCTAATGTCTATAAACTGAGCTTTAATATTAAATGTCATATTGATTTTATAAAGCGGGTTAATAAACTATACATGAATATTAAGCGACTTACATTTTAGGAAAAGGATGGTCCAAAGAGTTTCACAGCACTGAGCAGCTTTATGAATAAACATGCTTTTGAACGAATCTTTTTGAACAGTCTCTTGCTTCGTTCCTGAACGAATCAGTTGTTTGAACCGTTTGAACGAACGATTCAGTGACAAACAGTGACTTGCCGCCACCCACTGGCCGTTAGTTTACTTTTGTAATATTTAATTCATAACCTAATAATAGTAGCCTAATAATAATGAAATAATAGGTAAACGATCTAAATTGAAATGATTTCATGTCACATCTGAGCCTAATTAAACCGTAAATATACCTGAATAGTCTGTAAATATAAATAAATGTCACTTCTGTGTACTTCTGTCCACCACTGTAGTGCATATATGAATTTTGGTATTGTTTTTTAATAGATTTTGATTTAATAGGATTATAACTTATCCTTCCTGGTTGTCTTGTTGTTGCTATTATTATTATTATTATGTTATTTAATGTTTTACTATGTAACAGGCTTTAATAAGAGTTAATTTTAATTTATTTTGTTTGGTGTTGCCTTTGTAATATTTAATGTTTAATGACCAAATTATTTTCGTTGTTTATGGGGGACTTTTATTTTGAAACAAAACCCGCTTTTCACAACGCACGGCGCTAAAGAGAAAAGGGGAATGGGAGAGTGAACGCTTCATGACGGCTTAAAACTCGTTCACGAAAGAGATGTAACAAGTTTATTTAGCAACCCCCCGAAAAGGCATAAGGTTTGTGTTTTATACGCTGTTGATTTAATACAAGTGTTTTTGTCAGCATCGCTGAATATGTCAGGTAATGTTGATATACGTTTTGTATCACTTTGTTCAGCTCTTACGGTGATTTCTGAAGACGAAAGGGAACAGAAATAAAAGTCTGGAAACATCAGTAAAAGTTTCGGCCATCATTCGGACGGGGTCCGCTACAGTAAGAGCTTTACCTTCGCTGGTTCAGATCCTCGCCGCACGTGCTGACAGACGGATTCAACGTGACTAAAGGAAAATGGATGGCAGTACGTCAGAATCAGCGTGATGGTCTACGGAGCTGCGACGCTGTGCTGTAGTCGGCAAGTTAAGTATGGAAATTGAAACAGAAGAACAAATAACTGGAAGCCTGCTTCAGACAGAGACAGAAAAGGAAAGGGATCTAAATGGAGCGGATAAAGATAAAATTGCTGCAGAACGCCAGTGTCATGTACAAGACAGTGCAGAACTCCCTCGACGTTCCGAACGTACTTGTATGCCTACGGAGAAAATGCTTGCTTATCAGAAAGATGAATGCTGTAAGAAAGAAAAAAGGTTAATAACTTTGTATGAGCAATGGAAGTTAGATGCCCGTAAAGCAAGACAGACCTTAAAAACAGACATAACTGATAAGCAACTGGCTGAAATTGCTGACTCTCTTGAGGATAAAAGGAACTGTATTCTGAAACTTTTCAGTGACATAAGACAATATGTTACACCTGCTGCTGATTTAAGACGTAAAATTGATGCATGTGAAGCTGTGACCAATGATATCATCAAATTTGTGTATGACAGAATGACAACTGTAGATGGCGAGTTTGATGCAGAGAGAAAAAAAGTTTGTCTAAGTGAACTAAAAGCACATAGTTATGCTCGCTCTATATATGGTTCAACTGCTTCAAAAATGAGTGTCAGCATGCACTCTGGATCTTCTAGTTCTGCAAGCAAACGTGCAGATGCTGCAGCAGAGCTGGCTGCAAAAGAGGTTGAATACAAGATGATGGAAACGGAAAGACAACAAAAGGAGAGAATAAGAACCTTAGAAGAGCAACTCAGAAGAGAGTTAGAAACTCAAAAGTTTGAGCTAGAACGGCTGCAGGTGGAAAAGGATATTGAAGTTGCTCGTGCCAGAGTAAAATCCTATGATGAAGAAATAAAACAAGAGACAAGAAGTGAGTCAACACAGAATAAACAAGAAGAGCAGAGAAACAAAATGTTACATCAGCAAAGCAATGTTGTACAGTCAACACCTCTCAGTGAAGTAACTCATCTTGCTCAAGCAGTTCAGGACAGTATAGCCATTAACAGGTTACCCATACCTGAACCCGCAGTGTTCAGTGGAGACCCAATTCAGTTTGTAAACTGGAAAGCGTCATTTATGTCATTAATAGATAGAAAGGGCATCCCAGCAGCTGATAAACTCTATTATTTAAAAAAGTATGTGAGTGGCTCAGCACACAAATATCTTGAGGGCACCTTTTTTCGAAATGACGAAGAAGCCTATAAAGATGCTTGGGACAAACTAAACCAAAGATACGGCCAACCCTTTGTCATTCAAAGAGCGCTTTCGGGATAAACTTTCCAAGTGGCCAAAAATACAATCCAAAGATGCAGAAAGTCTGAGAACATTTGCAGACTTCCTTAATGCCTGTTTGCAAGCCATACCTCATGTTAAAGGTCTGGAAATATTAAACGATTGTGAAGAGAACCAAAAGCTCATACAGAAACTTCCAGATTGGGCAGCTTCCAGATGGAACCGTCAGGTCACTACAGCCCTCATGAATGGAAAGGAGTTTCCAAGCTTTCATGACTTTGTCAATTTCATGTCAGCAGAAGCAGAAATCATGTGTAATCCCATCACTTCATTGCATGCTCTTCATTCTCGTGAGTTACCTCAAGACAGAAGGATCTCAAAGGAAATAAAAGAAACAAAGCAATTGTCTTTAAGACTGAAACAATTGTAAACAATGACAGACAAACAGCAGTTAAAGAACAGTTAAAAGCACAGTGCATGTTGTGTGAAGATGACAAACATCAGCTTCATAAGTGCCTGAAATTCATGGAGAGGTCTTTAAAGGACAGAAGGGCCTATGTGAAAGATAACAAACTCTGTTATGGGTGTTTAAAACCAGGCCACTGTGCAAAGGAATGTCGCTGTGCGACACACGTGTGATGTATGCAAATTACGACATCCCACATGTCTTCATGATTACAGTTATGACAAAGACGGAAACAGAGAACGACCATTGCCCATGGTAAGCAATGTACATGCACTTGAGTGTGAAGCTACAAATGCTATGTCACTTAATATCACCAGTGAAGATCAGTCAGTCATTACATCTATGATTGTACCGGTATGGGTGTCGTCAGTTAAAAATCCATCCATTGAACAGCTTGTGTATGCTTTACTAGACACACAGAGTGACACTACTTTCATTGATGAAGAAGTTAGTAATACGCTACAAACGGACAGTCACCCAGTGAAACTCAAATTAACCACAATGATTGGAGACAACATGATCATTAAGAGTAAAAAGAGTATCTGGTCTTCGTGTCAGCGGTTACAATTCATCAGTACATATCAGTCTTCCTCCAGTTTATACAAAGGAGTGTATACCTGTTAATCGTGATCACATACCAACACAGGATAAAGCTGAGAACTGGAGTCATCTGAAGATAATTGCAGACAAAATGCCACCACTTCTTAGTTGTGAAGTAGGTTTACTGATCGGATATAACTGCCCCAGAATGCTAGCTCCCAAGCAAGTCATACTAGGTAAGGATGAGGAACCATATGCTATTCTAACAGACTTAGGCTGGAGTATTGTGGGCTGCTCAGCACCAAGCATTAATGGATCGGTTGGATTCAGTGTTTGTCACAGAATAGCTACAAGGGAGATACCAGCTTTGACACCTGTGGATGCAGTTCGGATACTTGAGTCAGACTTTAAGGATGTTACAGCAGATCAAAGGACAGTCTCTCAAGAGGATATCAAGTTTCTAGATAAACTCAAGGAAGGAATAAGGAAAAATGCTCAAGGACATTATGAAATGCCTCTTCCATTTAAACAGAGACCATACTTGCCTGACAACAGAGCGCTTGCAGTCATCAGACTCAATCATTTGAACAAGAAGTTCTGTAAAAATGAGAAGTACAAAACAGACTATGTTACTTATATGAATGACATCATTGAAAGAGGTGACGTAGAAGCAGTGGATGATGATGCAACCGATGGTGAAAAGTGGTACATACCCCATCATGGCATCTACCATCCAAAGAAGCCAGATAAGTTACGGGTAGTCTTTGACTGTTCCGCACAATTCAAAGGTACAAGCCTCAATGAACATTTACTAACAGGACCAGACATGATAAACAATCTCACAGGAGTCCTTGTAAGGTTCAGAAGATATCCAATAGCAATAACTTGTGACATTGAGAAAATGTTCCACCAGTTCCATGTCCAAGAAAAGGATCGGGATTATCTGCGCTTTTTGTGGTGGAAAGATGGAGATGCAAATTCAGTACTTCAAGATTACCGAATGAAAGTGCATCTGTTTGGTGCAGTGTCTTCGCCCGGTTGCGCGAACTATGGACTAAGATACTTAGCCAATGACCACAGCCAAACACACACATTAGGTGCTCAGTTCATCATTAGAGATTTTTATGTCGATGATGGAGTTACAAGTGCAGAGACAGTAGAAGAGGCCATTCAGTTGACAAAGGAAGCACGGGAGCTGTGTGCAAAGGGTGGTCTTAGACTTCATAAGTTTGTATCAAACAACAACACTGTTTTGCAGAATATACCAGCATCAGAATGCGCTGTAAACTTTGAAACAAAAGATCTCACCTTCAATGACATGCCGCTTGAAAGAGCTTTGGGCATCCATTGGAACATACAGAGTGACAGCTTTAAATTTCATATACCACTAAAGGGTCAACCTACAACACGCCGTGGTATACTGTCTACTGTTGCGTCCATATATGATCCTTTGGGCTTTGTAGCTCCGTACGTTCTGAATGGCAAGAGGATTTTGCAAGAAATGTGTCGCCAAGGTACAGGCTGGGATGATCCGCTCTCCCTGCTCTCAGCCCACGGTGGGAGAGATGGCAGAATGACTTCGTCAATTTGGGAAATGTGAATATACCACGATGTTATGTACCATCTGAATTCGCAAGATTGTGAAAACCGAAATGCATCATTTCTCTGATGCAAGTACCTGTGGTTACGGTCAGTGTTCCTATCTGAGAATGATAAATGAGAATGATGAAATTCATTGCACTTTTCTCATTGGCAAAGCCCGGGTCTCTCCTTCAAAGATCATTACTATACCGAGACTAGAGTTAACGGCAGCTGTGGTATCAGTCAGGATGAGCAATATGCTCAGAGAAGAGCTTAACCTCACTAATGTTGACGAATTCTTTTGGACTGACTCAAAGGTGGTTTTGGGTTACATAAATAATGACGCTCGTCGTTTTCACACGTTTGTAGCCAATAGAGTTCAAAAAATACGTCAAAGTACAGAACCTGAACAATGGCTGTATGTCCCAACGGATGAAAATCCAGCAGACATTGCTTCTAGAGGAAGGACAATAAATGAACTGCTCTCATCTAACTGGTTCTCTGGTCCCTCATTCTTGTGGGAAAGGGAAATAACAACCTCAGATGTTGTGCTGGATCTCCCAGTAGGAGACCCAGAAGTAAAGAAAATTCAGACATTACAAACGAAGACCACAGAAAGTAAAGATCTTGTGGATCACTTATCCAAGTTCTCTTCTTGGTCTAAAGCTACCAAAGCCATTGCACGTCTTCTGAGATGGATCAAGAGGGATAAAGCAAGTTCACCGGCTTCTGTAAGTGAACAAGAGGATGCTAGATGCTGGCATGCTCCAAAAAGGAACTTTCAAATTGGTGACATAGTCATGGATATTGATGAAACCTTACCAAGGAGTGAATGGAGGCTTGGAAGGATTACTGAGACTGTTCTGAGTTCAGATGGACTGGTAAGAAAGGCCAAAATAGCACTTGGTGACAAAAGACTAAACAAGAAAGGAGAACGAGTTCATAAAACCTCAATAGTAGAAAGGCCAGCTCAGAAGTTGGTCTTATTATTGGAAGCAGAGTGAATGCATCTTCAAAAGGACTTTATTGCACTTGATGCACACAAGAGTTATAAGTGAAATTAGTCATGTTTGAGAAACATTGATAATTTGGTGGGAGTGTAACAGGCTTTAATAAGAGTTAATTTTAATTTATTTTGTTTGGTGTTGCCTTTGTAATATTTAATGTTTAATGACCAAATTATTTTCGTTGTTTATGGGGGACTTTTATTTTGAAACAAAACCCGCTTTTCACAACGCACGGCGCTAAAGAGAAAAGGGGAATGGGAGAGTGAACGCTTCATGACGGCTTAAAACTCGTTCACGAAAGAGATGTAACAAGTTTATTTAGCAACCCCCCGAAAAGGCATAAGGTTTGTGTTTTATACGCTGTTGATTTAATACAAGTGTTTTTGTCAGCATCGCTGAATATGTCAGGTAATGTTGATATACGTTTTGTATCACTTTGTTCAGCTCTTACGGTGATTTCTGAAGACGAAAGGGAACAGAAATAAAAGTCTGGAAACATCAGTAAAAGTTTCGGCCATCATTCGGACGGGGTCCGCTACATACTATAAAATAAATGAAATACATGGGGACTTTGATCTTGATACATAAAACATGAAATAGGCCCATATTTGACATTATTATAGATTATAAAGATATTTAAAAGAATCTGAAAGGTTCCGAAATAAATAAAATAAATCTGAAAGTTATTTATTCAAACAAATCTGAAGGGTCCACCACTGAAGGTGATGCTTTTGTCAACTTCACAACCAACTTTCATTTAGCATCAGGAGGCATGACCTGTGAATTACAACATCCTGATTGGTCTACAAATAAGACACATTTAGTTAGAAAGCAGTAGCAATTATGTCTTGAAATTGAGATGGAATCTAGTTTGAATCATCTGCTGAAAGGCTCATTTACACTCTATAACCTTGCTGAAGAGACACCAGACATTGAAGAATAGTGAGTAGACAGTAGACTCTCCAGCTGAAATGACCAGTCTTTGAACTGCTCATCCAAAATCAATGACAGCAATAGAAACATTGTGGGCTTTACTTTCTGTAACTCCTAGATAGTTTATACAATAATGTATAATTTTCGAGTTTGCAAGTTAAATGATAAAACACAATTAGTTCGAGTTTAACCCTATCTGATATAGGCTAATATTTGTAAATGACATTTATTTGCCTTGTTTGTTTGACCAAACAAGTATTCATGTAATTGTTTAGATTCAGGCTGAAATGTTGGGGGTGACACTTCAAGAACGGTACTTGACACTGATTTAGACATTACTTTAACAGAAGCCTAAAGGACTGTAGGGGAATTTAAAATATACTGTAGGGGAATATAAAACTTTACAAGGAACAGCACAATGTAAACATAACATTTTATTATATATTCACAGTTTTTCTTACTGACAATTTTTACATATTTTCTTACACAATTCCTTATAATAAATACTATGAATATACAATGAATATATTTACAGATCCCCAAGCAGATGATACTACCAGACACAGATATTGCTGCTAAGTAGACTGATGGAAAGACCACTCTTGACAGACCACCAGACACAAAGCTGACTAGAGACTCAAAACAACAGGACGGCTGTGAGAGGAGTTTTTTTTTATTTTTTTGAGGCTCTTTGTGTTCTTTTTGGAGGTTACTCCGTGACCTGAAACATAACATAAATCAGCATTATTTGTCTAAATACATCACATTTAGAGAAAAGCTGACTTTAAAGTTAATGACGACTGACGATCAAGCTAAACCAAGAAAACGCTTAGCTAGTCTTAAGACTCCGTACCTTAAACCATTCATGGAGATGCATCTTATCCAGTCTGAGTCTCTTCTGTGGATCAGGCTGCAGACAATCCGAAATCATCTGGCAGCATTCTGCAAAAGACATTTGATCATGTACCTTTTACTTTACACCTGCTCTCTTTTTATACGACACAGAGTCGGTTGTTGTTTGATGAAGATCTCACCTTTTGACAAGCCAGGTCTGCTCCAGAGGTCCACAGCGATCATGTGACGGTCGTGTGATGAAGGACATTCCCACACAGCATTTCATAGAGGATGAACCCCAGCGTCCACACTGTAGTGGGTTTTACGTGGTACCTGCCCTTCATGCTGACCTCGGGTGGACAGTACTCTTTTGTGCCTGCAGGAAGGATGTCTGATGTTTAATAAATTGTCTCAGCATGTTGAGTGCACGTAAGATGTGTTTCTGTGAGACTATTAATAAAATACTTCATTACACGTACCACAGAAGACTTTGAAGGCAGATCTCTTCATGAGCGCACACGCACCCAAAGTCAATTAATTTGACCTCTAAGGTGTCCTGGTTCACCAGGACGTTCTCCAGCTTTATATCCCGATGGAAGACGCCACGCGCGCGCAGCAAGTTTTAGCCGCATTAATGACCTGCCGCATGATCTTTCGTGCCGTCCCTCATCAAGGCTTCCTCCATAGTCATGGAGAAAAGTGAACAAGTCCACGCAAGGCACGGGCGCCCATGACCATTACATAGTGGTCTTTGTCGTCCTCCCAGTCAAGCAGCTCAATTATCTGGGAAAGCTGGGGCCATCAATGGCCATGAGCATCAGGCCAACCTCCATGGGGACACGTTTGGGTTGACCAGGCTAAAAGAAAGAAAACATGATGCTTAGACGGAAGTGGTTTCCTTAAGACTTCACAAATCAAAACAGTTTGTCTTTGGTTAACATGAATAAACTGAAAACAGTGACTAAGAGACAATACTAAGACAGGGAACGCAGTCTACTCACCACTCGGATAGATGACATGTCTGGAAACTTCTTTGAACATTTCACAGCCACCTAATCAACAAAACAAATTAAGATGAACAATTAGCACATGCAGATAGCTGATATCACTCCAGTCATAAATCCTGAACAGATGTGTTGTTTTTAAGTGAAGAAAATGTATACCTCAAGTCCATCCATGCAGCGAATCCTCCGTAAACACTGCCACATCCTCCTTCACCCAGCTTCTGGCCGATTTTATATTTGTTGCGAATATGGCCTATTAACAGACAAACATTTGAGGTTAGTATGAAATGCAATTTTATATTATACTGTACAGTATATAAATATATATAATGCTTTATAATAACATTTTCTAATTCTCACAGATTTCTTGTTCTTACCCTTCTCCAGGATGTCCTGCACGAGCTGGACCTCAGAAGTGAGGGGACTTCCTCTCCTGTACAGCACCCACAGGCACCTCATCAGCCCTGGTGGGGTGTGTCTTCGGGTGTACATATTGCACGTGTACACTCCAGTCTATTAACAGATTTAGAAGCAGTTTTGAATTGATGTCCTATAAAAGGAAACTTTTGACAAATTCTACTGTTGCTCTAAAATGTTTGGTGCGATAATGTTATCAATGTTTTTATTTTTCCTTTCTTTTAGGTTCCTGTAACTGCAGATTTAGTGATTTATCAACATTTGATGTGGTTGTACCATCTCTATCTGTCCAGGGTGTTTCTGCCTCTATCCCATATTTCTCCTCGGCTTTGGCCACATCGTATGTTGCCTTTCTAAGGAAAGAAAAGTGAAGGGCAGCCCACTTCCAGAAGCTCTTCTTTTTTCTCCCTCCATCGGTCTCAAGAGCACCAGCAGACGCCGGTTCACGGTTCTCCTTCACGATGGGGGAGTCTTTGGGTTTGGGCTCGTGTCCACGCTCCAAACCGCTTACTTTTTAAGTCTTGAAAGCAATCCCATGATAAAACCGTTTGCAAGTCGCTAACAGTCGCTATCAAATACTCCGAAACATCAACCAACAAAGTGAGAATTTTTTCTTGCTTATATATACCACTGCTCGCTAATTGTGATGTCATATTGGCAGGTTCGAAATGGAATGCCTTTTGGCCCCAAAAAAAAAAAAAAAAAAAAAAAAAAAAAAAACCTGCGTCACGTGCGTCCTTTTGAACGACAGCATTCGGTGTTTTTTTTTTTTTTTTACTAACTATACCATTTGTTTTATTGTACATCGCGGGTTGTAAATATAACTGTTTTAGTTTTACTTAAACACATTTCAAACTCCTTCATGCTTTAAAGACACCTTAAGGCTTAAAGAAACATGGTAATAACAGCCCTCTTGTATTCTTGTAAAGGACGGTTCTAATGTCTATAAACTGAGCTTTAATATTAAATGTCATATTGATTTTATAAAGCGGGTTAATAAACTATACATGAATATTAAGCGACTTACATTTTAGGAAAAGGATGGTCCAAAGAGTTTCGTCAGCACTGAGCAGCTTTATGAATAAACATGCTTTTGAACGAATCTTTTGAACAGTCTCTTGCTTCGTTCCTGAACGAATCAGTTGTTTGAACCGTTTGAACGAACGATTCAGTGACAAACAGTGACTTGCCGCCACCCACTGGCCGTTAGTTTACTTTTGTAATATTTAATTCATAACCTAATAATAGTAGCCTAATAATAATGAAATAATAGGTAAACGATCTAAATTGAAATGATTTCATGTCACATCTGAGCCTAATTAAACCGTAAATATACCTGAATAGTCTGTAAATATAAATAAATGTCACTTCTGTGTACTTCTGTCCACCACTGTAGTGCATATATGAATTTTGGTATTGTTTTTTAATAGATTTTGATTTAATAGGATTATAACTTATCCTTCCTGGTTGTCTTGTTGTTGCTATTATTATTATTATTATGTTATTTAATGTTTTACTATAAAATAAATGAAATACATGGGGACTTTGATCTTGATACATAAAACATGAAATAGGCCCATATTTGACATTATTATAGATTATAAAGATATTTAAAAGAATCTGAAAGGTTCCGAAATAAATAAAATAAATCTGAAAGTTATTTATTCAAACAAATCTGAAGGGTCCACCACTGAAGGTGATGCTTTTGTCAACTTCACAACCAACTTTCATTTAGCATCAGGAGGCATGACCTGTGAATTACAACATCCTGATTGGTCTACAAATAAGACACATTTAGTTAGAAAGCAGTAGCAATTATGTCTTGAAATTGAGATGGAATCTAGTTTGAATCATCTGCTGAAAGGCTCATTTACACTCTATAACCTTGCTGAAGAGACACCAGACATTGAAGAATAGTGAGTAGACAGTAGACTCTCCAGCTGAAATGACCAGTCTTTGAACTGCTCATCCAAAATCAATGACAGCAATAGAAACATTGTGGGCTTTACTTTCTGTAACTCCTAGATAGTTTATACAATAATGTATAATTTTCGAGTTTGCAAGTTAAATGATAAAACACAATTAGTTCGAGTTTAACCCTATCTGATATAGGCTAATATTTGTAAATGACATTTATTTGCCTTGTTTGTTTGACCAAACAAGTATTCATGTAATTGTTTAGATTCAGGCTGAAATGTTGGGGGTGACACTTCAAGAACGGTACTTGACACTGATTTAGACATTACTTTAACAGAAGCCTAAAGGACTGTAGGGGAATTTAAAATATACTGTAGGGGAATATAAAACTTTACAAGGGAACAGCACAATGTAAACATAACATTTTATTATATATTCACAGTTTTTTCTTACTGACAATTTTTTACATATTTTCTTACACAATTCCTTATAATAAATACTATGAATATACAATGAATATATTTACAGATCCCCAAGCAGATGATACTACCAGACACAGATATTGCTGCTAAGTAGACTGATGGAAAGACCACTCTTGACAGACCACCAGACACAAAGCTGACTAGAGACTCAAAACAACAGGACGGCTGTGAGAGGAGTTTTTTTATTTTTTGAGGCTCTTTGTGTTCTTTTTGGAGGTTACTCCGTGACCTGAAACATAACATAAATCAGCATTATTTGTCTAAATACATCACATTTAGAGAAAAGCTGACTTTAAAGTTAATGACGACTGACGATCAAGCTAAACCAAGAAAACGCTTAGCTAGTCTTAAGACTCCGTTACCTTAAACCATTCATGGAGATGCATCTTATCCAGTCTGAGTCTCTTCTGTGGATCAGGCTGCAGACAATCCGAAATCATCTGGCAGCATTCTGCAAAAAGACATTTGATCATGTACCTTTTACTTTACACCTGCTCTCTTTTTGTACGACACAGAGTCGGTTGTTGTTTGATGAAGATCTCACCTTTTGACAAGCCAGGTCTGCTCCAGAGGTCCACAGCGATCATGTGACGGTCGTGTGATGAAGGACATTCCCACACAGCATTTCATAGAGGATGAACCCCAGCGTCCACACTGTAGTGGGTTTTGCGTGGTACCTGCCCTTCATGCTGACCTCGGGTGGACAGTACTCTTTTGTGCCTGCAGGAAGGATGTCTGATGTTTAATAAATTGTCTCAGCATGTTGAGTGCACGTAAGATGTGTTTCTGTGAGACTATTAATAAAATACTTCATTACACGTACCACAGAAGACTTTGAAGGCAGATCTCTTCATGAGCGCACTGCACTCCAAAGTCAATTAATTTGACCTCTAAGGTGTCCTGGTTCACCAGGACGTTCTCCAGCTTTATATCCCGATGGAAGACGCCACGCGCGCAGCAAGTTTTAGCCGCATTAATGACCTGCCGCATGATCTTTCGTGCCGTCCCCTCATCAAGGCTTCCTCCATAGTCATGGAGAAAAGTGAACAAGTCCACGCAAGGCACGGGGCGCTCCATGACCATTACATAGTGGTCTTTGTCGTCCTCCCAGTCAAGCAGCTCAATTATCTGGGAAAGCTGGGGCCATCAATGGCCATGAGCATCAGGCCAACCTCCATGGGGACACGTTTGGGTTGACCAGGCTAAAAGAAAGAAAACATGATGCTTAGACGGAAGTGGTTTCCTTAAGACTTCACAAATCAAAACAGTTTGTCTTTGGTTAACATGAATAAACTGAAAACAGTGACTAAGAGACAATACTAAGACAGGGAACGCAGTCTACTCACCACTCGGATAGATGACATGTCTGGAAACTTCTTTGAACATTTCACAGCCACCTAATCAACAAAACAAATTAAGATGAACAATTAGCACATGCAGATAGCTGATATCACTCCAGTCATAAATCCTGAACAGATGTGTTGTTTTTAAGTGAAGAAAATGTATACCTCAAGTCCATCCATGCAGCGAATCCCTCCGTAAACACTGCCACATCCTCCTTCACCCAGCTTCTGGCCGATTTTATATTTGTTGCGAATATGGCCTATTAACAGACAAACATTTGAGGTTAGTATGAAATGCAATTTTATATTATACTGTACAGTATATAAATATATATAATGCTTTATAATAACATTTTCTAATTCTCACAGATTTCTTGTTCTTACCCTTCTCCAGGATGTCCTGCACGAGCTGGACCTCAGAAGTGAGGGGACTTCCTCTCCTGTACAGCACCCACAGGCACCTCATCAGCCCTGGTGGGGTGTCTTCGGGTGTACATATTGCACGTGTACACTCCAGTCTATTAACAGATTTAGAAGCAGTTTTGAATTGATGTCCTATAAAAAGGAAACTTTTGACAAATTCTACTGTTGCTCTAAAATGTTTGGTGCGATAATGTTATCAATGTTTTTATTTTTCCTTTCTTTTAGGTTCCTGTAACTGCAGATTTAGTGATTTATCAACATTTGATGTGGTTGTACCATCTCTATCTGTCCAGGGTGTTTCTGCCTCTATCCCATATTTCTCCTCGGCTTTGGCCACATCGTATGTTGCCTTTCTAAGGAAAGAAAAGTGAAGGGCAGCCCACTTCCAGAAGCTCTTCTTTTTTCTCCCTCCATCGGTCTCAAGAGCACCAGCAGACGCCGGTTCACGGTTCTCCTTCACGATGGGGGAGTCTTTGGGTTTGGGCTCGTGTCCACGCTCCAAACCGCTTACTTTTTTAAGTCTTGAAAGCAATCCCATGATAAAAACCGTTTGCAAGTCGCTAACAGTCGCTATCAAATACTCCGAAACATCAACCAACAAAGTGAGAATTTTTTTCTTGCTTATATATACCACTGCTCGCTAATTGTGATGTCATATTGGCAGGTTCGAAATGGAATGCCTTTTGGCCCCAAAAAAAAAAAAAAAAAAAAAAAAAAAAAAAACCTGCGTCACGTGCGTCCTTTTGAACGACAGCATTCGGTGTTTTTTTTGTTTTTTTTTTACTAACTATACCATTTGTTTTATTGTACATCGCGGGTTGTAAATATAACTGTTTTAGTTTTACTTAAACACATTCAAACTCCTTCATGCTTTAAAGACACCTTAAGGCTTAAAGAAACATGGTAATAACAGCCCTCTTGTATTCTTGTAAAGGACGGTTCTAATGTCTATAAACTGAGCTTTAATATTAAATGTCATATTGATTTTATAAAGCGGGTTAATAAACTATACATGAATATTAAGCGACTTACATTTTAGGAAAAGGATGGTCCAAAGAGTTTCGTCAGCACTGAGCAGCTTTATGAATAAACATGCTTTTGAACGAATCTTTTTGAACAGTCTCTTGCTTCGTTCCTGAACGAATCAGTTGTTTGAACCGTTTGAACGAACGATTCAGTGACAAACAGTGACTTGCCGCCACCCACTGGCCGTTAGTTTACTTTTGTAATATTTAATTCATAACCTAATAATAGTAGCCTAATAATAATGAAATAATAGGTAAACGATCTAAATTGAAATGATTTCATGTCACATCTGAGCCTAATTAAACCGTAAATATACCTGAATAGTCTGTAAATATAAATAAATGTCACTTCTGTGTACTTCTGTCCACCACTGTAGTGCATATATGAATTTTGGTATTGTTTTTTAATAGATTTTGATTTAATAGGATTATAACTTATCCTTCCTGGTTGTCTTGTTGTTGCTATTATTATTATTATTATGTTATTTAATGTTTTACTATAAAATAAATGAAATACATGGGGACTTTGATCTTGATACATAAAACATGAAATAGGCCCATATTTGACATTATTATAGATTATAAAGATATTTAAAAGAATCTGAAAGGTTCCGAAATAAATAAAATAAATCTGAAAGTTATTTATTCAAACAAATCTGAAGGGTCCACCACTGAAGGTGATGCTTTTGTCAACTTCACAACCAACTTTCATTTAGCATCAGGAGGCATGACCTGTGAATTACAACATCCTGATTGGTCTACAAATAAGACACATTTAGTTAGAAAGAAAAAAGGAATGAGAGACTACAAGACTGCAGAGTATTTCCTCCAGTAGGTAATGTTTGCATCTTTGAGCACAATTAATGGAAATCATTATTTGTAATGAAATACTTGAGCTCTGTCCTGCTCTAGCCAAGGTTTCCCAGATTAGAGAGAGCCTTTCAAGTTCATGAACGTGACACATCTCTCCACTGCTTCCCCGCCAGGTCTGTGTTTAACAGCTAGAAACACCAACAACGCACGTGTAGGTGAGAGCTTCGAGTGTCTGCATGCATGTGTGCACACACAGAGTTCAAAGGTTCACACCGATCTGTGACACAAAATCTACACTGAAAAAAAAAATAAGTGTAAATTGCAGCGGATTACACACAACGGATATTTCCGTTAATGACATGTATAATGAAGTGTAAAATAATGATAAAAAACTAATAAATCTGCAAAAAAGGAAAAAAAACACTATATTGTGTACAAATGTGTAGTTTAAAATTAATAAAGACAACACACCTTTATGTGTTGCTGCCGTTAATGTAAAATTTGTCTATTGCAAATGAATCCTAATACATTTTAACATAGTTCTAATAATTTTTCAGTTTGCTTAAATTGTTATGCTGAAAAAACTGTGTGGTATTCTATAGTTATGAGGAATATTGCAAGTCACTGTACTATCAAGCATGATCAAAATATTTTCTGATGCTTTTTTTTACAAAGTAAATCGCCAGTAAATAAATCCCATAGACAAGGAGTAATTAATGTCTCAGGGCAGATGTTTAACTTCAGGTAATTGGGGATGTTGAGATGGTTTGATGCCAATATTAGGTTTGCCGTGAGCATCATTTAATGGTGGACTCCAAAGAAGTGTCAGGGAAGGTCGTCTCTCTCAATCTGCAAAGGTTGGTTAATATGTCAGTACAGAAATCATTAGTCTGGAGAATGCCAGATGCCCTGAACTTCTTAACCCTTTTTCCCCAAATGGTTTTTCATTTGGTGTAGAAGAACTTGGAGGTCGTAGCGAAATTATATCAGTTAATTATGAGACCTGGAGCTGAAATCAAAGGCAAACATGCAATAAACTCAATAGGAAATTCGCACAGTTCCCATTATTCGCACGTACAAAACCATTTCAAAGCTTTGACAGAATTTGCATGTTTTTTATTACTCGTGGGGCACTGAAAAAAGCAAAAAGGATTAAAGGTTTCTATCTTTCTACACAAGTATGCAAATCAACATTATAATAACAAACTGCAGACATATCATCATCCCTTTGAGGCTTTTAAACTTACCACAGGGATCGATACTAATAAACATAAACAATAAATAATGTCGGCAAAATGAAGTTGTGAAAGTGTGGGCGATATCATTGCTGTCTCCATCTTATTTTGTCAGAAGCTTCATTAAGATGCTTTTATTTAAATGGACCGTCTCTGGCTCAGATGTACACAGTCCTCACAGATACTTGAGACATTTCCCGAGGATCATAATACCGTGTTCTTTATTTATTAGCGACATAAACGCTGTAATCGCTGCAGCTTTTACAACAATTGCAGCTCCTACAACCAAGACTGATGATATAAAAGGCTCAGCGCTATCAGAATGCCTTTTACTGTACGGTATTGTAATAAAACAGCCAATCAAAGAGCTTCAGTGCAGGCAGGTGTGCTGGAATATATGTGGATTAACTCAAGATGTGCAGCTGATAATGTACAGATGCTTTGGATGATAGAGATACATGCCTAGTCATGATCCATGCTATGGGAAGATAACGAAATGGAAATAGGAGGTTAATATAGTGTCACAAATGAGGGAAAAAGCAGACTTCGTTACGCAACACACAGAAAGAAACGAAGCTTTCTATAAGCTGTTGCTATTCGTGTAAATAGATTTACATGTTCTCAGCGTAAACAAACAGGTGCTTTCCAACAAATGTTGAATTTAGTCTGGAGTTGAAGACACGGTGCAGAATTCATTGCTGAGACAAGCCAGGACAAATATAACAGCTTGTAAAGTCCAAAATCATTACCGTGGTTGGCTCATTTACGCAGGGGACATCGCCACTGTGAGTTTATTGCCCAAAAACCTTCAAGACAATGTCAGTTAACTTACAAACAATGGCCATATAATGAAGTTGCAATTAGTTATGTAAATGTGCTTTTTAAAAGGTGAATGTTTCGGTGGTGGAAATGAAAATTTGGAAGTCAGAGTTAAATTGTTTCTTAATTTATGCTGTACGGAAATGTTATAATAGGGTGGAAATAAAAATAGGGTGATTGTTTTAATACCTGGAAAAATCTCACTGGCCAATATAATATAATTATTAATATCACATTATGTATCAGAGTCCATGGCTAATTGCTGTCACATGATATTCTCTTTGTAAGCAGATGTAGTTTTCACGCACGGGGGCTTATGGGCATTTTGATTGATAAAGATGATTAACCAATACAGATTGGACTGCTTTAAATTGTGCATAAATTTAGCCCAGAGCAGTTATTTTTTCTTTAAGAAGACATGAAACTCCAGCTCATTTGCACGAATGTTATGTCAGACAGAAAGTGCTAGCTTTATAGCATTCAACCTTCACAATGTGCATCGAAGGTAGAGCTCTGGGAGATTTGATGTGTTTATATGTACTTAACATGCCTTTGAGGTTTTCTTGACTATAAAAAAAAACCTCACTTACAGTGCCATGCTTCTTATCTTTTCTCATGCTTTCTTTCATGTACTTTTCTTTTAGTGAAATGCCGAAACTGACACAGGGACCTGTGGGATCATGGGAATGTCAGGGTGTGCTTTCTCCTGAAACTCAAAGAACACATCAAAACCCAGCCGGCATCAACTTCCTAATTAGACCTCTCAAGCATACGGTGAACTCAGAGGAATTTCGGCGTTTCTGCTTTCCAATTAATTTTAATCTTCTTTTTAGTTTGGTTCAAGCAAAATAATGTCCTTATTAAATAAATTACCTTATATTGTTATTTCACATTAATGAACCGCAGCAGAATGGAAAGCGTAAAAAAAAATACACTTATCAAACATGTACTTATAATGTCATATATAACGGCATTAGAAATTCTTTGTAATAAAAATTCAACATTTCTGTCTACATGTTCCAGAGAAACATATTTTCTGCAAGAAGAAAGCTTTGCGATTTATTAGCATTTCGTCTACGATGGCAAGATGTGCCGAGGGCCAAATTCGAACAAAGCAACATAACGCTTATTATTCACGCAGTCAAATAGACAACGGTGGTGGAATGCACAAATGCATTGTGCTAGTTTGCATTTTTACATTTCAACAGAAAAGGGGTGTACCTATTTTGCAGATCTGCTGTTTGGAGCATTTCACAATCCTGTCCACCGATTTCAAACAGGATGCTCTTAAATGGCCCTTGACTGGAAAAGGTCTGATTTATATGTGTTCAAGATGGTTACAGAAATCACTTTTCGAAAATAAAGCTTTCGTAATAAATTTAGATTTATTTTGGTTTTGCACATAAATAACAATGAAACAGACATTTAAAGAGATTGCTGAAGCTTTTTGCACAGTATATTTAACATTAAAGGTACCTTACATTAAAGGAAGGGGTTTCTTTTGCAAAACTGCTCTTAAAACTTGAAAACGTGAATGCAATCACATTTTTATCTTATCTGGTTGAGCTACTCATACTTTCGTGCAATCAATTTTTTTGGCATAATAATGCCACAATAACTAATATGAGCTAAGCCTATTTAATTATTAATCTTCTTTTTGTGTTGTGATAAAAACGTTATAGATGAAAGAGATTTGCCTGGTTACCATGACAAGAACACTAACAGGACAGATCTTTTAGATAGCAAAATCTGAAGCTAGCAAATATTAATACAGTACTCAATATTGACAATCAATATGAAACTATTGAAGCATTCATTGCAACATTGCAAATGAAATTTGTTTCGTTCTGTTTGATTCTCGTTTGGCTTATTGCTTTGCTTTGTTTTATTAATACGCTGTTCAGTGTGTTGAGAGTAATTTTTTCTGTAGCGCTTTACTCCCCATTTGGTTTTATAATATAATAAGAAGAGCGAGCCAAGAGATCAGCTCCAGGTAGAATTAAATGTTTAGCCCCAATTTGTTCTCAAAGCACAGCGAACAAATTTATAATCATTGTTTAATCAGCTTTGCTAAACTCACATTTCTTGCAGGTAATTCAAGCTAAACCCGCAGTGGATCACACAGTGTTTTTATTTATGTTGCTCTGGCTGATATGAGAGTCATATTGCGCTTATATCGACATCAAGTAATTGCCCAGTGCGATGAAAAAATAAATAAATAACATTTTCTCTTACAAATAACATTTGCTGAAAACTGACTCGCCCTCAGGCCATCCAAGATGTAGCTGAGTTTGTTTCTTCATCGGAACAGATCTGGATAAATTCAGCTTTATATCACTTGCTCACCAATGAATCCTCTGCAGTGAATGGGTGCCGTCAGACAGAGAGTCCAAAGAGCTGACGTGACAATGGCCCGCAAGTGATCCACACCTCTGTTTTCAAGAAATAAACCCATCAATAAGCCTTTTTATCTTCAAACCATCACACTTCTGATCAAAATATGAGACTATAATGCTAATCAACACTTCTTCTAGTGAAAAAGTCCATCTCCTGTTGCCTTCTCACTTCAAAACCCTCTGGCGTATTTGTTTCGGACTATTTTCTCTTGTAAACTGTGACTGCTCTTTGCGTATTTCTCTCCTGATACAGATGAGACAACTCTTTAATGGGAAAAAGCAATATTACGGATAAACTACCCAGAGGCTACACTATAATCTGCCAAATGACATTACACTAACAACTAGTCATTTTTGATGGTCGACTAAGACATGATTTAAAGTAGCAACTGCACTTTTTATTTTTATTTTTATTGTGCGCATGCTATATTGCTGTGAAACATTTTGTAACGACAGCATAAGCCCCATAAAAGCTAGCACTTAAACTATACTGAGCCAAATGGTTTAAATACATGGAAGATGCAGACGAAATCTAGCATGCTGAGTCACTCTATTTATGTATTCCCCCCCAAAGCTATTGTTATGACTTCAGTATTTGGGAATAGGGTTCCTCTCTGCATCACTTTGCATTAATATGCAGGTGCTTGATGGGTTTATGAGCTTCACCTCTTGTTGACCACAACTATTTCATACTGAAAGAAATTGATCTGTACAGACACATGACTGCTCTGCCCTAAACTTCAAATCATTTTGAAGGGCACATCATTCATATTGCCTGCGGGGGGAAATTCTAGACGGTTCAATTTATTTATCACTGCAGAACTTTGTTGCTCTGAAATAAACAAATTAGACCGAAATGAAATAGATTGCTTTCTTATAAACTGAGAAATGAAAAACTGAAGAAAAATAATGAAGTTTATAGTTTGTACTATAATGTCCTTTTCCCGTGAGAGCATTGACATTTCAGGGTTGTTGTCAAAAAATATCTGAGAGTTAAACTTTAAAATGAAAGAATCATCTACAAACTAATGCATGCCTCAGACGTTAAGATTTTTATATTCAAATATATATATTTGCGTATTTCACATCAAAGTGTTTCATATTGCCATCATATTTTTGCATGCGATAAGTGTACCATCGCAATGTTTTGAGCATTACTGGAGGAGTGGAGGGACAGTGAGCTGCTGAACACAAGTCATGTGACTCGCAGAGATAATTATGCCCGCTCTGAACAATCTGGAAAATTGCAGTAGTTTTGCCAAGATGACTGATTACAGTACTGAAGTATGTCCATGGGGTGCCTCAAAACAAGCCAAGCAGATGTTCCTGGTACATTTTGTCTGAGTCGGGATGCTTCTTTTTAAGAATAACAGCAGCTATATGTGCAGTCTTCATGTTTTTAGGTCTTCTTGCAGTACTTATCTTTTCTGTTTATTGTAGAACTTTAGCATCCAGAACTTCATCTTTGTAATATTTGCACAGGTTTAAACGGGTGTAATATATAAACACTTTATTTTGATGGGTTCACAACATATATCAGAAACTTATTCTGCTAACCTTAAACCTACCCTAACAGTCTGTTCTGAGAGTTGGTAGTTTTAAATCAATGAGAATGATTTGACATGTAGTTAATAAGTTACTTATAGGTAGTAGAATGTAGTTGTAGACTGTAAGTAATATTTAGTTAAACATTAGTCATTTTTCCCTCCACACATACCATTTCCCGTAGCTTGTACAATGTTCAGAAAAGCTTTGCTGGTTAATATTTCTTGTGAAACCCATATCTCAAGAATTTATCTATTAGATTAAAAAATAAATAACTAAATAAAACAGAAAAAGCTAATATACACACTATTCAAATTTTGCTTTGGTTAATAAACATTTTTTTTAAAATAAGCAATACTTTTATTCAGTAAGGATATGCTAAATTGATATAAAATAATCATTAATAATTAAAGTAATGGCTAACAAAAAACTCAGCATAATATTTTTAAATATCACTGTTTTTGTTTTTCTTAGTTTTTGACAAAATAAATACAGCTCCATTAAAAACATAAAAATCTTACTCATTTCAACTTCTTTTGTTAAAATGAACTTTTCTTTTTTAAATATTGTTTTAACACTGTAAAATTGCTGTTAAATGCACTGTTAAATGCATCTTTGCTGAAAAATTGTATTTTAAAGTAAAATAGCTTTTAATTTCTTTAAAAAAAAAGAAAGAATGAAATGAAAAACAATGTTGCAACTCTAGACTTTTGAACAATAGTGTATTAAACAATCAATTTTCTCTTATACTGAAAACAATTAACTTAACTGATCAAAAATATCACAAAGCCAAGCTATTGTAGTGTCTGGTCTGTAGTGTGTGTGTTCATATTTCATACAGAAATATGAAATATCTCTCTAAGGTAACAATTGTAGGTTACCACACTTTATGGTGTGGTTTTCAGCAATAAACATTAAACGATCGCAGTCTAATGTAACATCCCTCTTCTTGCACTATGCATTGAAATACAGACATTTGTAATTTTTTTATTTATATAATCTTCAAAACATCTTTTTTTTGCTTGTGTCTCATGCAGGGTACTTTAATGACAGATGACGGAGATGCTTGTTTTATGCAAATCGTCACAATTTATCATGCTTTGTAAAACAGCAATGGTCTAGTGACAAGCTGAGACGTGACGTTAGAAATTCTAGTTACATTTTTCATCGATTTATTTTTCATTGTGATCAACAAATACAGGTGTTATTGTAAAATACTTTAAGAAGTGCTTTTATGCATACGCGTCCCAGTTTGAAGCGGGGCTGTGAGCACCCTCAAGAGTAGCAAACAATCTTGTGAGTATGATCCTGAGGTCCCCAGAGACCCTCCTTGAACTAATCTATAAAGTTCAGGCTGACAGTGAGGCTCATTAAAAGCGCTGAGTCCATCACCTATGATATTAATAAGGCACTTAGCTTCCCAAAGCTGCACACACAGCGGTCGCCTCACTGTGCATCCAAAGCCAAAGACCATGAATTATTAAATCAGTAAAACAATGAATGCAGGTAGTTCAGTCACTGCATTATTCATCGCAAATGTCACAAAAAAAAAAAAAAAACGACAAAAAAAACAAATCACACGCTGCTGTAAACATAGTAATTATTTATTTTTTTTAAATCTATCTATTTAAATTAAATTTTTGCTTGCGTCCAGTAATATATGCCTCGGGAGACTTGTGGCTTTTATTAAGTTGAGGCTTTCGAAAAATTAAATGCATATACACACTGGCAAACAGATGCGAACTACACTATAGTGTACGTCCTCTAAAAATCGAATCATAAATATCAGTTTTAGTCCTCAGCCCTAAGATGTTTAATCTTCTTTTCTATTCTGGCCAATTCAAATAACAGGTTCTTTTTCAAAGCAGCAACAAACTGAAAAAAAAAACCAGAAAAAAAATTAAAATAAATAAATCATGAGACAAACTGTGCATTAGCATCTATATCCAAAATCTATTTAGTGCTGATATTGTTATCTAACACTTTTTTCCATTAAAAAAGCTGTATATATATAATACATGCATAAATAATTTTTAATTAAATTAATAAATAATACAAAAAGACATACACAGATATTATTTTTAAAACGTGAAAATAATTCAAAATATGAACAAACAGTACATAATTCATAATAAAACAACACTGAATATGTTGGCGTAAAATATCAACAGAATATTAGACAGTAGTTGCTACTTTTCCCCGTAATGTGTCTTTTTAGTGTCAGTAAAGATGGTTTGCATACTGGCTGCACCCTGCAGTTATTTTAATGTGTTCAGCAGCATTATGTATAGATATAGAAGAAAATCACAAGATTCTAATGCAGATTTGTGGAGACACCACCTACTATCTCTGTCTGCTTCACTTCTCATGTCACAGTCGTCTCTTGTTGCACTTCAGTTTTTCATTCCAACCCCCAAATTGACACCCACCCACCATTTCATAACTTTCTCAACTGGAGTGCTCTAATAATTAAGTTTCAAAAGTAACAAAGCAACACAATATAATGAGGATCTATACGGTAATTCACAGATTCCTTTTACTCAAATAAATAAATAAACACAATTCATATTTGAAAAACTATTAAACACTTTTGAGGACACTCTTTTTCACGTAAATAATAAATATGGATATGTTAAATATGTTAAAAGTGTGTTTTATTTACATTTCTATGTAATCCTTTATTTGAATGTGAATAAAAATATGCATATTTTAAAATAAATTAAATTGAATACACTTGATTAACATTTAAACACTTTTAAGGACCCTTTTTCACATAAATGTTTATGATTTTTATCAATATTTTATTTGGATTTTTATACAATCATTTATTTGAATGTAAATAAAAATACACATTTTTGAAAATGAATCAATAAAAGAAATGCACCTGTGTGGAAAGCACATTCTACGGCCCAGTTTCTTGCAGGGCCTCTCCCTGACCACTATAGCTGACTTTTTTGCTAATGTGTCTTTTTAGTGTCAGTAAAGATGGTTTGCATACCGGCTGCACCCTACATTTCGGATTGGATCCCGGTGGGCTAACATAAGCAAACTATCTAACGTCATCAGATAAAGATGCCAGGGCAATGGCCAGACACCTCTTAGAGAGCAAAAACAAAACCTTTGGTAAAAATCCCAGGAAGGACAGGACTTCTCATTCAAAGTCAAAATGCAGTTTCTGCCCTTCACCCACCAACAGACTGACTCCTAAAGTTTTAGTCTGGGATCGCCATAAAAATTCAGTGGGTGAAACAAAGAGGGATCACTGAGATCCATCCAAATCCGTTTACAACTATGTTCTCAAACCTTAAACTGATGCAAACTACAACACACACATATCTTATTCAGAGGACTAAGTATTCTCAGTCACAACATTTGTAAAAAAACACACCTTTACTGTGTAATAGTCGCTAGTTACTTCTAGTATTTGTATATAACATTTTTTAATTAGTTATTTAATTGTCAAGTGATCTTAATAGAGACATACGTGGGTTTTAAATGTACAGTATACGCCTTTAAGATTAGAGAGTATTCACGGTTTGAGTATGTATATGTTATATGAATGTGTGCATGGGTTTATACATACATCTACATATCATATATATATATATATATATATATATATATATATATATATATATATATATATATATACATATATAGTCAGTTAAATAGTTAGCTGATCACTTTGTATACAATATTTTCAAACAATGATGGGTAAACCCTGTTGTCTATACACTATACAGTGTACGTGCTATTAATGTTCGCAGTTAGTTTAAAGCAAAAAAACAACAACAACAACAACAAAAAAACATAAAGAATACTGAATGACTGTGTTTAGCATTTTTATTAAAATTAAAAAAAATATTTAGGATAAATAAAAAAAAAAATTCATATGAGTCTAGATCCTGTACATTTTACAAAACTGACCTATAAAATGATTTTATTGTACACACCGCACTCAGCACGGATTTGTTCTCATGTTAGCAGTGTTGCAACCTGATTTCCAATATTCCATAAATGGCGAATAAACTGCACCATCAAGAGATTCATTTGTAGTGAATTTCCTCTTTTGAATCTCCTCCCGACTTTCTCACCTCCTTCTCATTAGCAGCAATAATAAAAATGCTTGCGGTATGAAAGTGATTAAATATATCTGATATTAATAAAGAACGAAGTATGCATCCTAATTTACAGCAATGCTTTTTAATCTGCCAGCGTCATTAAAACACATTTCAAATTATATTTTAGTTTTACTTATAGTCTCATCCAATTTACCAGCAGTGTTGCCCTGGAAAAAAATTAGCATCTTTGCACAGCAGAGACGACAGGCCATAAACAAGGCCTTAAAGAAAAAAAACGGTTTTATTTCTGGACTTTTCACTGCTGCCGAAGACGCAACTGTATATGTGGATTGTTCACCATATGTGCTTAAGACTAGGGCAGCGGTGATAACCTCTTCAAATAATTGCTCTATTTCAGCTGTGATTGCAAACAATAATGCCACTCTCTCCTTTTCTCCAAGATTAAAGCGATATGAATAAAATACAAACCTCCATTCAGCACAGAGGGTAGCATGAAGAATAAACGCGCGGTGATTTTAAAGTGCCGCTTATTGTTTATTTTGTTTCATGGTAATTTAGATAAGGGTAATTGCCAACAAGTGCCCCCAGGGCTCTACCACTGGCATTTGCAGCAGGATCGTGGCTATTGCTGCTTTCATTTTCCTCAGCGTTCAGGCTTGTAGCCATACTGCCCAATACACACACATTATAGGTCCCAGACCTTTATGTTTCACTAGGAAGCCAGCTGGAACAGATTGGGGTAAAGTAAAAGTAAAGTAAAGATAAAGTAAAGTAAACTTGCTCGGTAGCTCACCTGGTACAGCACTGCAAAACAGTTCAAAGACAAAAGACACCTCAGCAAATGTATTTTTATCTTTGTTAACAGCATAGAGTTGAGTATGAGGATGCGGTACATTCTTTTTAAATGCAATAGAACATTAATATTTTAGCGGCACTAGACATTTCATTACCAAATTGTCACAATACCAAGCTTACACGATTATGATCCAACGCTGCCAGATTCACGTTCATCTGTTTCAGATTAGTGCTACCCACTGGACTTTTCACTTTGAATGTGTTGTGAATGTGAAAATGCTATTATTTAGCAGAAGTGTTGGCACAGGCACGTTTTTTCCAGTGGCTGGTTAAAAAGAGTTTTCATCTAGTTTAATCAAGTGCTGATTCGGGGAAAAAAATGTAAAAAGTAAAACTGAATTATAATCAAATCCAATTTAAATTCAATGTGAACAGCACATTTCGCAGTTTGCCTTTTGGTGTTTGCTTTGTATTAAAGCTTTAATTCTGGTGTAAAAACAGTAATATTCCAACTGAATGCACAGGATGTTTTACAGCCCGCAACTTAACTTTTTATACCTTAGAACTGGTACCTATGATGCCCAAAAATGCTGTCTATGCAGTTCTCTAGGTTGTGAGAACAAACACTATACTGACAAATCGTATCGATCGACTGATTGTCAGGAGCCCCGAAGCCAAAGCTGGCCTCCCATACTTAGAGCTATCCATTCAGCCTTGACCACCTGTCCTTCACCAACAACAGACCGATCAATGCAACAAAGTCTAAAAAACTAAACAAAGATGAGTTTCTCTTAAAGATCTGGGTTATAATGAGGGTCCAAGTTTCTTCTTCTTTCATATCAGCACTTTCATAAGCTAATCAAAAAGCCTGTCTGTCCATTAATGGCTTTCCAAAGTTTCTCTGCTTCAATTAACTTTCCTGCCTCCAAAGATTTTGTGAAGTGTAATTGGTCTTAGCTCAACTGCCTTTCAGCATTCATCAAATAAAATAGCGAGATGAAAAATCATTATGGAAATCCGCAGCAAGCCGGCTCTTTTAGCTGTCAAAGCCAGCTTCTCCTCCTCGTGCACGTCGTTTGGTAAGTGAAAATGTCACAGTACATCTTCCGAGATCATTTCTGCGCGGTAGCCAAGCTCTCTGTGGAGAGGGAACTTTCAAACATTATGTTTCCAGACAGAGAGGCAGTTCCAGCTGTAGTCTGGAGAGCCCAGCCAGAGCGCTTTTGCAGAAGGACATCTCTGACAGACTGTCCGTGTCAGATAGTTGCTGAATGGCCCTGGCGGAGTGTGCGGCTCCCAGGGGGCTGTCACTCCTTCCCCGCTCCTCCGTGAAACGTTTCTCCTGCTCCTGGGACGGCCAACCAGTGGCTCCGCAAGATTACAGAGACCACACAGCTGGATTAAACACACTGTTTATCTTATCACAGAGGCTCTGAAATCCAATAAGAGAGCCATTTAATAGTAGCTTCCTTTCACCGTATATCCGTTTTCTCATGCTTGTTAAATTGAATGAGACATTAGGACAGTTAAACTAAAAACTTTGCTAGGATTTTACACTATTTAACTACAGTACAATTCTGTATTCAGATTTTTATTAAATGAAAAAGAAAAATGTTGCCTTCTTTCCATAAAATGGTAAAATATTTATTATTATTGTGCGAATATATACACTGTTTATTACAAATTATTAAAACAAACACACACACAATTACAAAACCACTATCCAACTATCCAGTCAATTCCTTACTGACTAAATGAACTGCTCTACATTTCTTATTTTGTATAATGCAGTTAATGATATTAAGTCATATTAATTGGCTTGATGAGGCAAATTTGATCTTATTTTAAGTATTTCATTTATGAACCTTCACCCAGCCAGTATGACAATAATATTGTTCCAGAAAACAATGCTGTTGTTGTTTTCATAGATTTTTTTTTCACTTAAAGTAATTAAAAATCAGACAAAATCTTAAGAGTATTGTATATATAATAGAATAATTGTGTGTGTGTCTCTGTGTGTGTGTGTGTGTGTGTGTGTGTGTGTGTGTGTGTGTTGTAAACATACTACGGGGTCATTGAATTCTTGAATCTGATTGGCAGATGAAAGTTCTAAGGTGTGCTACTATTTTCAGGGAACCGCACAAAGAACATAATTCCAGGCATCTCTTCAAACGAATTACATTTCCATATCGCTTCCCCAAATAGTTTCTATTATTTCAAATATCTTACAACAGCAAAATACTAATAAAAAACAATAAAAATGATTTCCATGACTTGCTCTCTCTGCCTCAGAGACTTACACACATTAACACAAAATAATACACACAAAAACTGGACAAACACTTTGAAATATATAATCTGACCAATGTCTAGAGGTGTGGCAACTGTAGTATAAGTGAAATAATTGGCTCCAAGCTGTTGAATTATTAGAAAAATAATCCACACTTGAGGTGGCGATGCGGCCATGACTCGAAGTGGAGTCAGTCATTCCTAGTGACCATTTTCAGTGATTTTTTTTCTAGTGATTCTATAGCAATATAGAGCATTAAATTCACTCTAATAAGGGAGCTGCATTAGGTGGAAGATGCTCTGAACTTATATACTCATTTACTATGGAAACCTGGTCTAAAGATTTGCAATGACTCCTGCCCCAATAACATTTGATTATTCAGTACCAATCAGGCGTTATTAAAACTAGCATGTTAAACTTGACGACAATAAAAAAGTGGATCCGCTATTCATTTAATGTAGATCTTTGAGTAAATATTGATTTCTGTTTCTAAAATGTCACCATGAACGTACCACACCTTTAACTTTCGTCGTTGTTGTTGTTTTGGATGAAAATGGCCTGTGCAGATTAAAGCACTTTGAGTTAGTGAGTTAGCCTAGACTCATGTGTCATGCTTGCTGGAATACGGGAGGGTGATGAAAGTCGCGCCATGCTCATTAGTAGCTTTTTTCTCAGTTTGGTGCATGACTAATAGAGCTCTCTCAAATCACCCATGCACAATGCAAAGATTTTTGTGCAAAATGATCTTCCCTCACTCGAATTTCTACCTTCAACAGTGAAGCACTGCTGTTAGCAAAATGGAGATAGACTGTTGTGGTAAATATCTTTCAAGTCAGGTATTAGAGACTGATTGAAGACTGACAGTACAAGCTCTTGAACAGTAATTCATTTTATTTTCAGTGACACTCTCCATCTGCAAGCTAAAATGAAATGGGGTGCGAAGATAAGAGAAGCATGCATCGAGTTCACTGGGTAGAGAGTACTTTAAAAGGCCCGAAAGATAAATTAAACATGGGGTCAGTAATAGATGGGAAGCACAACAATATGGAAAAAATAATGCTAAAAATTTTACTTTCAAGAAATGTGGCCTATTTTTAGCCCTGACACCAGACCACATTATATGCATTTGTAGAAGCCCTACCTTTTTCTACAACTTCTAAAAATGCGTTTAATTCCCAAATCCTAAATGGGTCTTTACACTATCCACAATCCTAAAGTGGGAGCCACTAATTATAGAAGTTTCCGTGGCCACAGGACTTGAAGCGAACTCAACAGAGGTTTCTACAGGCTAGATAATGTTAACTAATGTTGAAGTAATAGTTCATCCAAACATTTTAATTCTGTCCTCATTTGCGCTCTCTCGTGTTTTTCCAAACCTGTGTAAAATTCTGGTCACACTTTATTTTAAAGTCTAGTTTTCTCAGTTAATAAACCTATAACTTCTAATTTGCTGCTGATTTATTGTTAGTGAAGTAGTTGTTAAGTTTAGTTATCAGGAAAGATTAGGAATGTAGAATACAGTGATAAAGAATATGCGCTTTATCACACTAATAAACAGCCAATACGTTAATAATAGTAAGCAACTAGTTAAAAGTGAGAATTGGTCCCTGTACTAAACTGTTACTAATTTTCTTTTTTCTGTGGAATTATACTTTTAATATGCTAAACTAGTATACTTATATTCAGCTAAATTGGAACGGCTAATTGTGTACATAATGCACTTTAATTGTAGCGCTAAAGTCCAACTAATTGCTTTGTGCTAAAGTAGAACCTGTGCAAGCGTACATGTTAAATATCTTGCATTTAGAGACCAATATTATTTTTAAAAAAATCATAACATTTTCTTCAGAAGTGATGTTAAAACAGAAACTGCACACAAAAGGCAAATAGCATTTAATTATCATTTTTATACAAATAAGTCTCTATGTCAGTAAATATGTTAATAGATTTGAACTATAGTATGAAATAAATCTATTTTTATAGAATTTGGGTAACACTTTATTTTGATGGTCTCTTATGAACATTCTGTTGACTAGAAGCAACTTTGCGCCTACATGTCAACTAACTTTCATAGAGTATAAGTAGACTGTCTGATTATTATCTGCTAACTCTTTATTGCGATGATCTCCCAACAGACATTCTACTGACTATAGACAGCTTTTCAAGAACGTGCCAACTTCTTGTAACCCTAACCCTACAAGTCTACTAATAGTGGAAGTTAGTTGACATGTAGGTGCAAAGTGTTCATAAGGGATCAACAAAATAAATTGAAACCTAACCTGAGCCCAATTTTTGTAGTTTTATAGTATTTTACTGTAATATGGACAGTAACGTTACTATAAAACGCGTAAACAGTGCATTACTGTAAATAGCAAAGGATTATGGCAAATATATGGTTACAAATCAATTTACAGTAGCAAACTAACAAAACTCTCGAAAAAACTAACCAATGGCAGGAGGGGGGGGTTCTTTTTTCTTGTTCTTTTTTTTTTGGAAGTGGCTGTAAAAGGACAAAATTCTGCACCATTAGCTTAACAAATACTTATATATTAATTCTGCTTTATGCAAAACTACGATATTTTAAGATGTTTTCAACTGTCAACAGCTAACTAACATTATTCACTGTGCCGTTTTTCATGTCGAGAGATGGAGATTAGAAATCTTTTGTAACATTCTAAATGTCTTTATCATTACTTTTAATCTTTTAACATATAAAATAAAAGTAAAGAAATAAATACTAAAAATGTAATTTCTATCATTTCTTTCTCCCCAAAAATTCTAATGTCTCCAAGCCGGGAAGTATAATGTTACAAACGCCTTTTATTTCAGATAAATCCTGATCTTTCTATTCATTCAAGAATCTTGTAAAAAATTACTTAACTGTTTTAAATATTTATAATATAAATAAATCTTTATATTAAAATGGTTTCTTAAGGATTATGTGACACTAAAGACTGGAGTAATAATGCTGAAAATTCAGCTTTAAAATCTCAGAAATATATTATGTTTTAAAACATATTCAAATAAAAATGCTGTTATGTTTAAATAGTAAATATATAACACAATATAACAGATTTTGCTGTATTCTGAAAAACATTTATAAATTATATTTTAAAACATTCAAATAGAAAGCAGTTATGTTTAAATAGTAAAGATATATCACAATATTACATCTTTTGCTGTATTCTAGATCAAACTAATGACTTTAAAAGCATTTAAAATCTTTCTGTTCAGACTTTTGGCTGGTAGTGTACTTGCTAATGCGTTTGCGTTTCAGTATGTGTATTTGTTGTGTTTTGCCGTGATGTGTTTTAATGTTCCCAGGGCACTGTGGTGATGCCCTTCTTTTCAGCTAGTGCATCCGAGAGGTCAAGATTTATTATTTGTATTTTTAAAAAGAAAATGTTCAACAATAAAAAAGAATATTATCAAAATTAAAGCTCATGAGTTATTGTGAAAAAAAAAATGGTTTACAGTGCTGTACCAGAATCAAATTGTTTTGTTACAGATAAAAATGTTAATTGAAAATAAACTCTTATTACTGTTTTGGTCATTTAAATCAAAATACGCTAACAATACTGTAAATACAAATACAATAAAGAAATTGTTGTACTGTAAATTAAATTACAGTATTTTTCATAATGTCTGCTTTTCTGTTCCACTGAAGAAAAAAATAATGCAGGTTTGGAACAGCATGAGGGTGAGTAAGCGATGACAGAAGTTTCTCTTTTAACCACATACCTGGGCTGTCCAGGGAGTCATTTCTCAGGATGTCCAACTACCAAAATCCTTCCGGTGGCCTGAAATAAAATTGCCCAATTTTTTTCAGCTACTTGAGCCAACATTCTCTCTTGACAACTTGACAACCCAATTCATACAATCAGACAACTTTGATTGTTTTTACATTTTAACTATGCTAGAGAGCCTAATAAAACTTTTTTTTTCTCAAACACAAACCTGCAGTGAAAAAGAAAGAGGAAAAAAGTACTTATGGGAAAAAGATGTTGGCCAATTTAGATCGAACGCAAACAAGACATCAGAGCATAATTGTGAAAGAATTTGGTCATATTATCACCATTGGATATGGTAAGAGTGACATATGATTTCATAACACATTGCTTTGTATGCCAATACCACGATGATTTCTTACCAAAAAAATAGGTGACTGAGCACCCAATTATCACCTCAACTTGATTTCCCTAAATTAAGGTGAAATAAACATCTCTCGCAGCTGCATTTTTGGCTTTATCGGCTCATAGCTCGATACGAGATTGTCACAGCAGGGGGCCCGGAGCCCAAACGTTGCTGTTTTATCACATGGCCCCCATCCAACTCAAAAAGAGCAATAGCATACAACAATTTTGCTGAACATATTGCACAATATAGCCGATAAAAGACATTTGGGAGTGTTTGGGTCTCTGTGCATCAGGTTGCAGAGCTAGCTAAGTAGATAACCCTGTATTCGCAAGGGAGACAGGAAAGCAAGGGCATCTTAACTGCCTGTTTAACAGAAATGAGGCATGCGGTCGCTGTGATAGAATTTAATGGATAGGATTCGCTTTTATCTGTTGTGATGAGTTGTGTTTAAAGGGAGAGAGAGTGGGCAGAAAGAGCAAAGCTGTCTAGTCTACGAGTTGGACAAGTTCCACGCAAATGATTCATGCTCATTGTCCAGTCTAAATGCGCGAGACTCCCTAATTAAAGTGCTGCATATGCTTCCAAATCCAACAGGTCAACAGGCTCTCAGATCTCTCTGGAGCAAATCAGAGACAAAACACTGTTCACAATTTACAGCTCTCCTTTATAGCCTACAACAAGTTTAGAAACAAAGACTTAAAAAAAAATCAATTGTTCACACATCACGAGTCAGCAGCACATAAACCGCGTGAATCTTTCGGCACCCATATTAACAGAGTGCCAAAAGAAAGATGCTATTGATGTGTCGCTATAATTGACTTTGGTTGCTCTGTTTGAAAGCGATTGTATCACTTACGAATTCTTCGATTAAACCACTAAAGTTATATGGATCCCTTCTTTTACTAAGGTTTTATGTCTTTTTAGAGCTTGAAAGATTTGGACCCCGTTAATGAAAACAGTTTGAAACATTGTTCAAAATGCCTGCTCTCTCTCTCTCTCTCTCTCTCTCTCTCTCTCTCTCTCTCTCTATATATATATATATATATATATATATATATATATATATATGGGATGGGGGCAGATATACTCAATAGAAGCCATTTGTGTGTCTGTCACTGTGTGAATGATGCAACTTGCTGAAATTTGTCCTTTCATGTGAAGTACGGAACGATAAAAGTAGTACACCTAACTGTATTGAACATGCACCTGTAGTGTACTTCAAATATTAAGTATTTTTAAAACATAAAAAAAAAAATCTTTTTTTTTTTTTTTTTTCTTACAAAAAATGCAATGAAATAAAAAGCTATGTAAGCACACTTAAAGATAACACACTTTCACTTTAAGGAGTTTGTGTCACTTATATAAACTCACGTAAGAATGTCAAATTAAAAGTTATAAGCTGCTGTTTCATAAACGTGTAATAACAAATAAATGTAATTACTAAACAGTTTAAAATAAGTATATTCTTTTAAATTATGTTATTTCCATAATATTTTTTAAAGCATACTGAAGTGTACTTCTTTTTCACAAATCTAATCATATCTAGATAATGTCAGCAGTTGCTTTCTATTACCATTTGTTTGTAAATATTGTCCTCCTCCTCAACTTAGTCTTTTTACTTTTCATTTGTGTGCAATCAAAGGTAATTTTCAGTGAAACCATATTATTATCTCTATAGAGCGACAAAAGTGCTGTTAGTGTGAAAAAGCTTTTCACTTTCACATACAGATGCATTGTGTGTGAAACAGGATTAAACATGACAAGTGAGCCACTAATTTAAAGAACAGCATGAAACAATTATGACGTGACTATGCTACTCAGTCAGGGTTCAATTAAAGGAGGTTTAGTAACAGGTTGCACTCTTCCAAATCCAAATCTCCTGCCCGTCTATCGCAATCTCTGACTTCATTTAAAAAGTGCATTTAAAATCACAAATCGCACTAACAATACTTTACCAAATAGGATTGTGTTGAGGAACAATCTGCACAGAGTTCGAAATTCAGATAAGTTCCTAACCAAAATTAACTGCAGTCACAGTCAGAAGAAATAATCCATATATCCAGCTCAGCTTTAGAAGATTTTCTCTATTTTAACAAGCCCATATTGTTCCATAGAAGATTTGATTTGGTTCTCTTTAACTTTCACAACCACTTATCCATCCATCATATTTATAAAAGTTTGATGCAAATAAAATGTTTTTACATTACTGTCTAACATATTTGTAACTGCACGCTTGCGCTGTTTATGTTCATTTATTACGGCTTCTTTTCATTTAACATTCCTTTATCTTTATTCACGAGGCATTACGCATGCTACCTCAACCGCATGTTTGAGGAGTGAAAGAAACTGCTGATTACTGACTCACGAATGTTTAAAAACATGGCATAAAATCAGTTCACGCGTTTCAATCTTTAAATGAACAGATAAGAAATTCGATTATTTAACTATTGATTCACAAATTATTTCACAAATTGATATTTGACATTAAATATGCAGGGCACAAATCAGCAGGGTGTCAGTTTTTTCAGTTTAGAAATTCATTATTATTATTTGATTATTTCATTATGAGATCCCTCGCTGTCTGTGCAGGTTCCTCGCATACATTTCCCAGTGAACAAAGCGGAAACTGACTGCTTTATTTTCTGCAGAAACCAGTTAACAAAAACATGCACAAAGGAAACTCCGGACACAATCTGAGTTATCAGAAAGTAATTTGTTCCCAGACCTATTGTCAACAAAATACTGTTTTTTTCTTTTCTCATACCACAGAATAGGAATCACTCTATTTTCAGTGGTTGGAAGATCAGTTCCTTGTGATATATACACGTGCTTATTTCAGTGACCCTTTTACTAAATTAGACTCAATCCATTAACCATTCAATTAACATCTTATTAAGCTTTCAAAGTCACTTTCTCTATGAATTAAACTGAATGACAATAAGATTGACAAATCCACACATGGCTACTCAAGCATTAGTGTTAGCAAAAGATTTTTATATATTATATATATATGTTTATATATATTTTGGGCGTTTTTTGTTCTTTATTTTATTGTATGGGACTGAGGAATTTTGATATGAGCAGTAAACAGAGCTGCTTTCTAAATGTAATTTAGCAGCATGCAAAGGTTAAAATAACAACTTTGTTGTTAGGCTTTTAGGTTGAGCTGTTAATCCACATGTCTGATTACAGATCTCAAGCAACAAATAAGCTCCTCATTTGTGACCTGTTTATCTTCTTATTAAGCTCAGAATAATGGGTTTCCCCCTCAAGGAAAACATGGCAGGAGTTTTATACCTAAGCTTATTGAACTTCTTGATTTGGAAAGCTACGTTTAATGAACTGAAATAGAGTCCCATCCTGGACAGATATAGTTCATGCAAAAAAGAAAATTCCCTAAAAACAGGGTTTGCTTGCCATCTCAGATATTTTAAAATACACTAACCTCGCTTGGTAAAAATAAATAAAAAAACAAAAAAGGTTCTGAGTTTCTCCTTGACATACAACCCTATTAGTTGTGATTTAGCTTGGTTTAAATAAAGAAATAAATAATACATATCTTAAGGTATATTATATAATATTATAAGTTAATATTATTATAATATAAGTTTAAGAAAACAAAAAATAACTGAAATATTTATGAATATTTATGAAAAATTATCAAAAAGAAATTACTTTTTCTTTTTAACAATTAATCAAAATGAAAACTGACATTATAAAAAACAAGGCAAATGTAAAATATTAATCAATATTACAATATATATAAATAAAATATAAAGTAAATATAAATAATACAAAATTAGCACTGTTTGATCTTACTCAGGCTACCACTGGTGCCTCTACAAAAAAAAAAAAAAAAAAAAAAAAAAAAACATGCTGGATGAGAGCACACGTAAAAGCTTCTTTAGAACTGAAGGTCTAGCTATAGAGATTTTTGTACTCTCATCAAAATCTCAACTCATCTGAAACTCGCAGACAGCGCCACTCCAGAGAGATCCTCTCAACACCTCCCAATTAAATACATAACATCCACAGCTCTCTGAGCTTCTACTTCTTTCAGCACAGCCGTCCATACTTAGCACTTTGTCTCTAAACATTACATCATATGACAGCAGCTTTTGGACATGTAACAGATGCTATATGTTGGCAGGTCTTATCCTCATTATTGCTTTGTTTCTACAGAAAGCAAAAAAAAATAAAATTTACTGTCATGATTTACTAAGTCTTACAAATCTGTATGCGTTTACTTCTATTGTGGGACGTAAAACGAGATATTCTGTTTGGTTATTCTTCAAAATCCGATTTAAAGTGTCCAAAATGGTTAAATGCTTTTTGGGGCCACTGTACAGTACAACCAAATGTAATATCACCACTCATATGCTAAATATAATGGTTTACGATTATGTTAAACTGTTTATTGTTATAGATACTCAGTTTGGGCCCATAAAACAGATGGGCAAGAGTCAACCCATGGTGTGTTATCTGGCTCGTATAATAGCATATCAACTTGGCTGTTTGGAATGTGGCAGTGATGTGGGAATATTTCATCGCTTTTGTTTACGATGACAATCATCTGGTCTCCAGCTGCGTATCTAAACCACAACATATGAGTAATAGCGCCATCATTACCCAAACAATGGAACGAGAATGAGCCCAGCCATGCATGTCTTTACAGCCACACTCTGACAAATGTGGATCCGTGCCCATCGCATTCAAACGGGTTACTGAAGTGTCTCACGACCCCTCTGTTAACTTGATGTCACCTTTTAACAATGACAGATTTTCAGCTGTTGGTCTCGCCATTGTGCACATGCAGAAACGTGCTTACCTGGTTTGATCGAACAACACCTGCCTGAGATCTCAGAGGAGGCCGAACAGAGAGGCGTTTGACACATGAGCGATTTGCAGGCACTGAAGTCAATTGAAAAATTATGACGTGCCGGCTTCTGCAGTGAACACATATGCTGTCAACATTCAAGTTCTATCATGGCAGCTGGCACGAGGACACATTGCCCTCCACTGTCTTTCAACTAGAGCTTTAGAAATCATCCAAAAAGTGAGGTGATATGCTATAAACCTTATGAATGAATTAGTTGACTTACTCGTCGGCATAACAAAACTCATAAAAAGAAGGTAAGTAGGCAGCAACCTTTCTGGGGTCAACATTAGGGTTGCCAAGTCTTTGCATCAAAACTAGTCCAACTGGCACTCAAAACTAGTCCAGTCACAGCCAAAGCTGGCCCAATCCTGTTCCAGGGTAAAATCGCTCCAAATTTCTTTTTCAGAGGGTTTCATTCTGGGTGACAGGGGAGCAGACTCAATAGGCAGATTTAAAAAAAACCCACAGCAGAAGGAAACCACAAGAACCTGCACATTTACTAACACTGCTCAATATGTTCATATGATGAACTGAAGTCAACTTCATGTAACAGAATAAATCAATGACTATTTGAGGTCACTATATTTATATAACTCATAAATAAATGAAATTTGTCTCAGGACAGCAACGACTTAAAGGTTATTCCGACAAAGGTGTTTCAGTTTGCTGTTTGTTGGTTTGTTTTTAACATGTTTTAATTTTTCAAAAATTTTCATTTTCTAAACAAAAAAATTAACCTTCATTCTCATTCTCTTGTTGATTTGACTGATTTCCACACAACAGTAAAACATAGCTCTAATATTATAATGAATATATATAATGAATGAAAATATCCTAAAAAGTATGGAAAACTTTCCATCAGATATAATGATTGCTATGCCCCTCAAACCAACCACCTTATCCACATTAATCTAACCTTCTGGTGCAAACCTCTTATAGGTCAAACCCAATCCCACATAATGACATCATTATCACATGTCACAGCTCATTCTTTTTGTATCAGCAACCAATAAGCTTGGTGCACAAAATTCAAATACTGGGCTAAAGAAAAATACTGGGTTTCAATGAACGTCAGAAAGCCTTCACCCTCCCCAGCTCCACCTGTATAGATCTGCTACAGGATGATTAATGTATACTATATGGAGTTTATTTTATATATAATTTTTGCAGCAGCAGTATTTCTTACATGCTCATGCTGTGGATGTATTGGCAGCAACAAGAGTCTCTATACTTGCTTTGGCGCAGCAGAAACATAGCAGATTTGTTCTTACCATGTCAATCCCTCAGAGAGCTGTCATGACAGAACTTCTTTTCCCAAAAAGCGTGTTTTTTTTCCAAAAGCATTTCAGCAAAGCAAAGTAGGTCTCAGATGGCACTTTCAGTCATTCTCAAACTGATTTATTAGCATTTTTAAGTTGCTATACTTCACCACCTGCGTCAATAATGCAAGAGCATTCACTGCAGTTCAGATGTATAGTAAACATACTAATGCTAACATACTGGGAAACAGTGATGCCTACAGTAGTTGCTCTCTAAAAAAAAAAAGTGAGCTACATCGTATGGGAAACACACCCAGAAGTGTTTGCATGCAATGACCTCTTGCTCAGGGTTAATCTGGTTAATCTACATTGGCCCGTAGCTAAGGTGGAGGTGTCAAGCAAACGCAGCCGCGGGTGACCTTGCAAAAGGCATAGTTTACCCGAGAGAGGTCAGCACAGGAAGACCAGTCTTCACTCTCCACATGGCTTTCAAAGCGGATTTGAACCTGGAACGGTGGACTCAAATAGACATGAAAACAAGTGCAGGCCTGGGGTGATCCTGCTGTCTGCTGCAGTGTTCCGGCAGGAGAGTGAATGCGTGCGTGGTAGAGGGCAATCGTTAATATTCATGGTAAATGTCAACCATACCCACAACCGCTTCTGTCCTCAAGTCTGTCTGGATATAGCCGGGAAGTTCTGAAACATTTAAACACGATCGCATTGTTTCCTCTGAAACAGCTAGCCATGTTTTCATGACACAAAGACAACAGGAAAACACTTTGAAAGGGTAAACTTCATCCAAAATTTTTTTAATCATTTTCTTTTCCACATGCCCCCAACCTGTATGATTTTCTTCTATGGAACACAGAAAAAGGAGCCTGATCTCACTGCAGTTCATGCATATTTTATGAGGTCTAATTTGTACGAATTTGTATGATGGTTTTAGCTAAAATGTACGTATTTTACAAGTTGCATAATACATATGAATTTGTATGAATGGCATTCACCTAAATGTTTTATTGTCCATTAAGTAAAATTCAACAGGGTTGAATGTCATTTTGGATCATACTAGATTCCATTGCATAGACAATATCTTATTCCAAATTGTTAAATCTTCCACAAAAGTGTTCAGAAGGATATGAGGGTAAGTAAATGATGAAGTTAAAACACTCTCTTAACACCAGAGCCTGCATCTCTAGAGATTTCTTCAGGATCAACAAAGATCAGAATTGACATCATGAATGAGAAATGATGAAGATGCTTAACCATTTCTTAGTCTCTTCCTGTTTGAATTGAGTTATTGGATACTGGCCTGATTACAACATAATTACATGCACAATCACGACAGCCAAGGATTAGATTAACTAACCAAAGGCTTAGCAATCAACGATCCCTGTCAATTGTGTACATTATTGTCCATGCTCCATTTGATATGAATTTAATTTAGCACAAAGGTTGAGAGCAGCTTATCATCTGGTGTTATGATTGCTAGTTAACTTCACTCTAGATGTATAATTTATTGTATCAATGTCCATCTGCTCACAAAATGAGCTGCTTCTGAGAAGGTGCATGCCCTCAGTTTGAATGTGCACCATGTCTTTGCTACATCTCCACATTGGGAGTTGGACCTTTTTTGGACATATTTGGATTCTTTGTTGTTGTTTTCTCTTCTCCCATGTGCTCTGTGTGCCCTACTTTCTGTTAATTGTCTTATTGTGTTCAGGTGTGTCTAGTTCATTTAGTAATTTCCTGTGTGTATATAAGTTCCAGTTTGCTTCTATTTAATCGTCCATTCTGGTCGTTAATACGTGTGGTTACAATGTTTCTGCCTACTTGCCTGTAGTATTGTTGTTTTGCTCTTTTGTCAAAGATTAAAACTGTTAAAGTTATTTTCTCGTTGAGCACTCCTTTCCTCAACCACTTCGTGACACAAGCAAAAAGTAATAACATATTTACCTTGAATAGCTATATGGGTGCACACATCTTAATCATAATTTTTACAATTCAACAATAAATTAAATTAATAATCAATTAAAATAACAATTAAAATGACTTTTTGCAGTTAATTGACATTTTACATAAAATGTCAGGATTTTCTAATATTTTAAGAATTCTATTAGCCTGAAATTCTAAAGCAGTTGGTATTATTGTGGAAAGCAATTCTAACTCTTATTTAAATCCGAATTGTGTTGCAAAGTTGTTTTGAATGTGCGTGTTTTGCAAATGCAACTGCATATTTTCATGTTACAATTGTTTCCCATTTCCTGCTATCAGTGTAGTCTATTGCTGTAATAAACCAAATAGATAGATTTTAAGGCTCTGTATCGTTCGGCGAAAAGAGAGCATGCCTGTCTTCTGACAACACAGGGAGTCCAAAAACAGAAATGCTGTAATCATGAGTGGAGTCATTTACATCCCAGGGCTCTGAATCTATCAAGCATTCTAGCACATGATTGCTATTGTGTTTATGCATTGCGGGCTTTGATAATCCGCTGTGCTGCCTGCAGGAAGGAAGAAGCAGCACAAATTAGTTGATTAGGAAAACCTCTGCACTGCTTTTCTAAGCGTGCCTCATCTCAGGGTGGAAACAGGTCTATCCAGGATGACATGCTCCATCAGGGTTGTCATTTAAACTACATCAAACCCATACAAACCTCTCTCGCAGACTCTGGGAGCATTATCTGAAGCAAAATTGACCTCCAATATTGAACACTAATACGTGTTTAGTGTATTTTTGTTAGCAAAACATAAATTAACATGATCACATTAGCCCCTGTTGGTTGGTTTTGTAACTACACCATCCACCTGCAAAAAAGCATGACATATATTTATTATATGTACCAATCGGTTCTGTTGTACCAATATCTGATTTTTCAGGCCAGAAATGTTTTAGCAAAAATTCCATTTAGACGTGTCTATTTTGAAACACAAAAACAAGCAACAATGTCAAACGGTACATGATAACTGCATGTAAATCTCCCAAGATTTAAATTTGTTTGGTATTTCAATGACAGGAGAATTTGCATCATAACAAAACAAAAACAAACACACACAATGAGTACAACAACAATGGCAACAAGCCCCGATAATGGTTTTGCACTCCCAAACCAGGTAAAGTACTGCGCTGACAGCAAAGGAAAACAGTGTTGATGGAACAAACCATTTTGTGCAAGCAAATAATGATAATAAAATAATAATAATAAGAATAATAGCACAGCGGATGTTTTACTAGTGCCAGATTCACTTTTGTATGGTTATTAAAGGCGAAAAATTGCTAATTAGTGTTGTCATGATGTAATTTTCCTGCCACTCCACAATGATTAATTATACTATTAACAGCTAGGTGATCGACTCAAAAAGTTCTGCGGTTTCATAAGCTAATGTGGCAGATTTCAGATTGTGCTCTGCCACTGAGATGAATAAGAATGCTATCAGATAGTTGCAGGTATTACAGACATCCATGGTCAAAGCACAAGAGCACAGACAGAATACAAAACGCCGGCAGAGTGACGTATTCTCCCATCGGTCAGCTTGTTCAAAAACACATTTGCGCAGTATGTCTCAAGCACTGACAAATATCGAACGGGGGGGAAATCCATTGGGAAGCATCACACCCTGGCTCAATGCTGATATCAAAAGACATCAATGTCGTTCGACATTTTTCTGGTTTTCTATCAGCCCCAAGTCATCCAGAGAATTTCACAGCATTTCCGATTAGCTCACGTGGGTGGTGGGGATGGGTCTGCAGTGCAGCACAATGAGGAAACCTGGCAGGGCTTGAGCTCTCCACAGCAGTCAATGATTTAGTGCTGTTCCAAACTCATCAGGCACCGCTGCCGTGATGTACGAGCCTCCATTCATGTACCACCACGTGCCACTCAGAAAAACCTAGACTTCTGCAATCCACACGGAGGCCCTTCTCGCAGCCGGGGTGAATGAATTACGCTGCGAAATACGTTAATAGCACTTCGGCGTGATGTATGCGCTCCAAACCCATCGCCGCCTTGTTTTAGGGAACTTGAGGCAAAGCTGTAAACTATACTATTCTGAATTAATCTATTAGCCTCCACGCATTTCCGACTGTCTGCGCTTTCCCCGAGCTCATTAAGCGTTAAGTGCGGGAAGCTCTTCATAACGGCAAGTTCCTTAAAGACAGCCAAACCGTCTTAACTATACAAAAGAGTGGCAACATTAAAAGACATCTCAGACAAAACACTTCCCTTTAATGTCACGCTCTTAGGGCTTCGACGGATCCCCGGCCCAGATTAAGAGCCTCATCACTTTGTCCTCATGCAGACGGTTAAACAGCCATGCCGGATCAACAGTTAAAAAGTAGATAAGTAGAGCCTGCCGTTCAAACACCCTCCTCTCAAACAAACCTGGCGCTACATACTTGTTAATGCATTAGCCTGCCAGCAACAATAACATGTAAGGTGCGAAAGCTATCCCAGGCCGATTGCCGAGGCATTCTGTGCAGACAAGCTGTCTTTTAGCACTGGGTAAGTGAGTGATGGATGCTTCCTGAATAGCAAGATTTGAATAGCACTTTAACGCACTTTTAACACAAAGAGGAACATATGCGCCAACGTACGTGCTGCGAATCATCCCTATGACTACTTTTCCGAAAATAAATCGTAAACGTTCTCCAAGTGTGATATCGTGTCAGATGTTCTTCTTTCAGCTGTTCCTTATTTGCTAATAAAGAGAATATGTGGCAATGTAAACAAGCGAGCGAAGAACAAGATGCCTTTGAAGGAGTTTTGACAGGTTCGTTGGATTTTAGCGGAAGGGAAGTACAGAACAGTGCGGAGGAAAAAATGTTGTTTGTGGTTTGAGGCTTGCGCATCTTTGTAGACTGTGGTTAAACAGGAAGCTATTTTATAAAAGAACACCACACATGAGAGAATGCGGCTAAATGCATGCTGAGCAAACCAATCAGATTGCAAATGGAGTCCTAGTCTGACAGCAACTTCTGTCTCTGCGGATTTCATTTGGAGATCCATCAACAGTATCTCTGCTTTTATGTCTTAAAGAAATAGCCTGTTGTACATCAGGTTTGATGCAAGTTATGCTCAAACAACAGCATTTGTTGTATAATGTGAATTATTACCGCACAAATGTAATTTTAACGTCCCTCATTTTCTAAATCAATAAAACTGGAAACTTACAATGGGAGTGAAAAAGGGACATTTTTAGAGGATTTAAAAGAAAATTTAAGCTTTTAATTGTTGTAAAATTTATTACTGAAAAATATAAAAAAAATCCACTAACTTTACAGCATAAAAGGTTAATACGTTTTTCACATTTAAATCCTAATACTATGTATGTTGTTCATGATATGTGGATGTACTGTGGAAACAGTATTTTAATGTTTATGTATTGGCCTCACTGTAACTTACTGTAGATGTTTACCTTTTCTTAAAAGAAAAGGAGGGCTAGGTCATTAATTCATTTTTGTTGTCAACATTGTGGCATAGGTCCAATTGCTTAAATTTGTACTGAACTCATAGTATTCCATAGTATTCTGTTTACACCAACATTCCCGGCACGTATCATGCGGAGCCCTGCACCCACCTCGGCTACTCAGACCACATCTCTGTTATGTTGATTCCAGCATACAGACCACTCATCAGACGCACTAAACCGGTTCTGAAACTGATTAAAACCTGGCCAGCAGGATCCATCTCTGCTCTTCAGGACTGTTTTGAGTGTACTGACTGGGAAATATTTAGGGAGGTTGCAACCATCGGCGATCCCATTGACTTGGAGGAGTACACATCATCAGTGACTGGCTACATCCAGAAGTGCATTGATGATGTGACCGTCTCCAAGACCATCACCACACATTCTAACCAGAAGCCGTGGATGAACGCTAACGTGTGTGCTCTCCTGAAGGAGCGAGACTTCGCCTTCAGAGCAAAGGACCGGGCAGCTCTAAAAACAGCGAGGGCCAAACTGTCCAACTTCAATATCTCTCTGAGCAGCTTTGTCATTCCAACGTGCCTCAAAATGACAACTCTGCTTCACCACAGTTGTCCACTTTATAGGTGCTGCTGGAAAAGTCAGTGGTTTCTTTCAGAGCCTCATGTCTTCACTGATATCTTCATCGCAGCTTTGTCATTCCAACGTGCCTCAAAACAACAACAGTTGTCCCGGTGCCTAAAAAGTCTGTGGTTTCTTGCCTCACATCGCCTCGTCGCAATTGTGATGAAATGCTTCGAGAGGCTTGTCATGAGGCACATCAAGTCACAGCTACCACCTTCACTTGACCCATTACAGTTTGAGTATCGTCCAAACCGCTCTACGGACGATGCAATCACCACAACCCTCCATCTCGCCCTCTCACATCTGGACTCAAAGAGAAACTATGTCCGAATGCTGTTCATTGACTTCAGCTCAGCATTCAACACCATCATCCCTCAGCAACTTATAGAGAAGCTAAGCCTGCTGGGCCTGAACACCTCTCTCTGCAACTGGATCCTGGACTTTCTGACAGGCAGACCTCAGTCAGTCCAGATCGGGAACAGCATCTCCAGCACCACCACACTGAACACTGGAGCTCCTCAGGGCTGTGTGCTCAGTCCACTGCTGTTCACTTTGCTGACTCACGACTGTGCAGCGATGCACAGCTCCAATCATATAATCAAGTTCGCTGATGATGACACGACCGTGGTGGGTCTCATCAGCAAGAACGACGAGCATACAGAGATGAGGTGCAGCAGCTCACAACTTGGTGTAGATCCAACAATCTATCTCTGAATGTCGACAAGACAAAGGAGATGATTGTTGACTTCAAGCGAGCAAAGAGTGACCATTCTCCGCTGTCCAATCAACGGGTCCAAGGTGGAGACCGTCAAGAGCACCAAATTCCTTGGTGTTCATCTGGCGGATAACTTCACCTGGTCACTCAACACCAGCTTCATCACCAAGAAAGCCAGCAGCGCCTCTACTTCTTGTGGAGGCTGAGGAAAGCTCATCTCCCTCCACCCATCCTGACTATGTTCTATAGGGGGACCACTGAGAGCGTCCTGTGCAGCTACATCACTGCCTGGTTTGGGAATTGCACCATATCGGATCGCAAGACCCTTCAAAGGATAGTGAGGACAGCTGAAAAGATCATTGGCATCTCTCTGCCCTGTATCACGGACATTTACACCACACGCTGCATCTGCAAAGCCCACAATATAACACATCCCTCACATACATTATTCACCCTCCTGCCATCTGGAAAGAGGTATCGGAGTATTCAGACCCTCAGATTGCTTAACAATTTTTTCCCACAAGCCATCAGACTCCTCAATAACCACACCTGAATGGACTTCCTGTTCCATAAGCATTCTTGCACGTCATATTTATTGTTGTGCACTTCATATTTATTGTTATTTGTATTTTGTGCCTTGCACTGATTTTGTCTATGCACTGTTTGCACTAGTTTGCACACTGGGTTTGCACTCTACTCCCCTGCTGTTTGCACTAGTCTGCACACTTTGCACTTTATGTGGCTAAGACACTGTCTTAGCTCAATATGTGAGTTCTTTTGTATTGTGTTGTAAGTGTGACTTCATGTAGCACCAGGTCCTGGAGAAACGTTGTCTCATTTCACTATGTACTGCACAGCTATTTGTAGTTGAAATGACAATAAAAAGCCACTTGACTTGACTTGACTCCATTACAGCTACAATGTGTCATTTTTGATGTTAAAATCCTTTGTTCTCACCAAATAGTGCAATTGTAGCTATAGGAGTGGGCAACAAACAACAAAATATCCAGTCTTAATCCACAAGCTTGTCCCAATTCTTTTTCATGTTGTGTCTTAAGACTATTCTGAAAGTTAATGAGCAGTACAGCCAAACTAATTTCACTTTTTTTTTCAATTGCCCTTAATAGTGTGTGTGTTATCAAAAACAGCTTAGTTTGTGCATCCCCACCACTTCTGGTTGTCTAAAACATTTGTTGACCAATGATAAATATAGAAACGTTTCAGGAGAACCTGCTTATCTTTTATGGAATTCAATTTATTGATACTTCACTTTACATCACTTAAGGTCATTTTGATGAACAACTAACTCAGCATATGCTTAATAGTGTTGTGTGTTCATCAAAAAACATTGACAAAGTATAATTTGTTAAAGATGCATCCCTGTGTTTCACCATTTCTAGTTGTCTAAAATTTCATTTGTGTATTGCTCTATGCAATGATAATTAATACCTTTAAAGGAATAGTTTCAAATGTAAAACAGTCTGCTTATCTTTAAACATTTCTTGAAACTCAATGAGGCTTTAGTTGATAAATACTTTTGCATCAGGTTCATCAGTTAATAATATGTTTCTGACCTTTAAAAATGCTGAATAAGAATTTAATAACGTCATCAATCAGCATCTTGAGGTCATTTTGATTTAGAACAATTTAACTCAATATATTTGTAATGTATATGTAAGATTCCTCTTACATGTACAAAAAGTAACATTATTTGACGTTGGTATTGAATTATAGGCAAATATCAATTTTAAGCTATAAGAAAGTTGATCGTTATTGCAGTAGAGTGAAGACAGGAAAATTTGCATCAGCATTGTAAAGGAACATAGTGAGTACAGCAACAATGGCAACAAGCCCCGATAATGGTTTTGCACTCCCAAACCAGAGTAGTTAGGGGTGAAAGTGCTGTGCTGGCAGCAAAGGAAAACATAAAAACAGTGTTGATGGAACAAACCAGTGGAAGAAAGCTGACATGTACAAAGAAGTTTGTGGTGGGTGTACTAAAATCCACACTCCAGACTTCAACTCAATGGGAGCAACAGACGGCCAAATGCATTTTACATGAGGGAGAGAGAAGTGGAGTGCTTTGGGGCACATTATCCAAAGCACAAATGGACTCTCAACCAGATGTCAACCTCCTCAAATATTTACAACAGAGATTATGTTTAATAACTTTCATTATAGACTATGATTGGTCTGGATATTTCTGTGCTTAATACCATTCCCTATGTGGGAACAGTTCATTTTTCTGAAGAATGAGACATATTCCCTTAGTAATAAGTACAATCAAATCTCCATGACTATTAAAATCAGGTTTCATTTATAGAGCATATATTTAAATTCTAACCAAGACAGACACACACACACACACACTGTCAAGTGATTTATCTGCATCCAAAGTAAAAGTTTATGTTTACATAATATATATATGTGTGCTGTATAACTGTATTATGTGTATATATAAATACACACACTTGCATATATATATATATATTTTCATAAAACGTATTTTAAAAACATATACTGTATGTATATATATATATACATATACACAACAGAACACATATATATATATATATATATATATATATATATATATATATATATATATATATATATATATATATATATATATATATATATATATATATATATATATATATATATATATATATACTATATATATATATATATATATATATATATATATATATATATATATATATATACATACAGTATATATACAGTGTATATATATATATAGTATATATATATATATATATATATTTTATGTATGTTGATATTTTTCAATTTGTTTCCTAATTTCCAGGCCCTGAAAGTTTATTTTTTATTTATTATTATTTTTGTTTTAGATTATTATTTGGGAAAACTGATCAACTGAACAATGGAATTAAACATGATACAATAAACACAGTTTGAAGGAAGAGCCTGAAAGCATTATCAAATTTTCTAAAATGTTTCATAAACAGACATGCAAGCAGTGCAATGTATAGAGCTTTGCGAATGAGGGCTTTCCAAACTTTTGCAATACAATACAAGATCATGTTACAAACAATATGTCATCTAAAAAAGAGTGGGAATTAGAAAAACTTGGCCATTTTAAGTAATGACTTCAAAACTCAATAATGGATGCTCTCACACAACAGATGGCAACAAAACATTTCCATTGTGATATGTACCGTAATATGAAGGAATTGCATGAGGGAAAGCTGTGTTTGCAAATGTTTGAACTTGAAGTGATAAAGAGTGCTGAGAAACAGATTTTCTAGAAGACCGAAAATTTGAGAAGGTTGAAACCTGCAGTGTTTGCTGTTGCATCTATTACAGTCTCTTAAATGAGACACATACAGTGTTAGAGAAAAAAAAAAGAAAGAAAGGAAAACTGATTGAGAGTTAGTACTAAACAGGCTAATATTCCCCAGCCCAGAGCATCCACAACTTTCACAAATTTAGACATGAGTTACCTGAGGGGCACAAACCCAATTACAATCTCATATAGTGAACAAGACTAAACATTAATTAAGCATATTATTAAAAAACTCAAGTTATTGCTTTGATGAACAACAACTTTGAATATTACCATAATACGCAGCCTTAGTTTCCAGTTTGCATTCTAAACCTAATTCAACCTGTAATGATACCCTCACAATGCCACACAACAATAAAAAGATAAAGGACTTAAACATCCTTTGAAAACCTTGCCTCATGGGCATTTCTCCCTTACCTAGTCATGTGTATGACCTTTATTGAAATTGCTTTTCACTGGAATAGGTCACCAGATTCAAAGGCATGGAATGGACGAAATAATAGGTTGGTCTCTGTTCAGCACACATTGAATACAGCAGGTTGAGCTTTTACTTGGCTTTTGTAAAGCTTTAGGGCCATTTGCAAAGGCCAGCTGCAGGAGTCTTTCTGTGGTCTCCTGCCTGGGAAGAAGCAGGAAGAGGAAGAGGTGGAATAGGGATAAAAATAAAACAAAAAGCAGAAAAAAGGCAAACTAGATGTGTAACTTTCATGCAAAGTTTACGCATGGACACTAATTGAGGTATTGTGACTGCACACAGAAAACTCTTTCAACGGTTGCAATATACAAAACAAGGTCTTCAGATTCTCCATGAAATCAAAATGTAAACATTTTTGTTTTTAATGGAATGTTGCACATCTTGTAAATTGATTTGTCCATGCACATTGTTAATTTATAAGTGCAGATCAAAAATATTAATTTCATTTAATTATATTCAAAACCATGCAAACTAAATTTTGGACAGAGATAAACATTATGTTTTTGGTACTTAAAGTTGGTTCTTTAAAAATGTGTATGTACTGTATTATAAATTCAACAGGTCATGTCAAAATGACATTGCTGTGTAATTCTAATAGTAAAATAAAGTCAAAGTATTGTCTGGAGTGTAACAGGACAAAATCATCCATTTGAGAGTGGAAAAAGACTACTGGTGTGTTTAAAACTAGATATTTCTTCATGTTTTTTGTTACATAAAATATACATTTGTATAGCATTTTTCTAGTCTTTACACATTTGCAAAATGCCCTCAGTAGCTCTCACAACAAAAAAGAACAGCGGAATATGACCCAGACCAAAGTGTACAATCTTCATAAAGTGTTTTAAATGTATGCCAATATTCATGCTCCTTTTTGTGCAAAGAGACAGAGACAGTTATTTTTCTGTAAGTAAAATTGAATGGTATCTGTTATTATTATAATTTAGTATATTATTATTGTAATTGTTAAGTGAACCCTATAGTGAACAGTACTAATTTACTGTATATAGTGAACCCTATAGTGAACTGTACTAATATACTAATATATATATATATATATATAGTACAGTTCACTATAGGGTTCACTATAACATTGGCGCACACTGTGTATATAATATAAAAAAGTACAAAAAATACATTCTCCCATGTACACACACACACACAAAGGTCTCCGTAAGTATAATACTGGGTGAGAAACCTAATATACTGTACAGATAAGCACAAAACCCCCATGTTTAATTCCATCACACCTCACTGCACAAAGGCAGTTCTCCTTGGATTGAAAAAATACAGTTTCATCACCTCCACGCAGTGAGTGATTGTTCCTGGGGGTCTAGGAAGCCCTTTTCAGTTAGCCACCCTTGGGTGGAACAGAGTTTCAAAGTGAGAGATTAAAGAGCCGTGCTAGGACACTGTGCCCTTCCTACCCAAAACTCTCTCTTGTTACAAGCCTGCTGAATCTTGCATACAGTACAATAACAAACTCCACTTGATTTAATATAGAGCAACAAAGCACAGAAACACAATATGCATTATTCAGGGAGAGCATTAATGAAGCCTCTCTGCTATTACTGACCTGCATACAAACACGCTTTTATGAAGGGTTATCCTTTACGTAGCAGGACGCGTATAGGTTTAAACTGGGCTCAGTATTTTCTGTCTTTTCAAATGATGAAATAAACCTTAAGAAAAGGGCATTTTAATTGGTGAACTAGATTCCAAATTCAAAAGGTTTGGTTAATACCATCAGACTGACATTTCTGACAAATAAATGAGCTCTTTCCTTTATAATCACCATTAAAGCTAATTAACTGAAAGCCGTGAAAACACTATTAATCTTATTCATTAAAACTAATCTACAAGAGATCATTAAGAACCAGCTTGTGTGTTTTAAATTCAGGATCGGTTAACAAAACCAAATCCCTTTACATTATGATTTCTGATCTTTTACGAAGAAGTAAAATGTATTCCTATGTAAACCTGTATATTTTACTATGAATGCGTACATTGGAGAAAATATAAGACTTTTTTCATTCTGAATCGATTAGATACCAAACAAAAAGTGTTTTGACAAGAGTCCGGATGACAGAAAGATAGCACACCATACAAAAAAAAAAACAGTAGATAAGATCCTGACGGAAAAAAAAACTGACACTGATGGAATTGATTTTCATCTGAAATACAGAGATGTCAGTAATGATTGTTTATCACTTGCTGCCTGCCACTTACAGAAAGCCAAACACAAGCATACAGGTTTATTCTGATTTTTAAAAAATGACCGCAGTGACCTGTGTGAGAGAAATCATATTTCACAGAAGTGTTTATTTCAGTAACAGTAATTCAAAAACAAAGCCGAGGATATTGTGTTTCTGTCCACAGATTAATTAGCTGATGGTTATAGGAACAAATCTCTCTGGATGCATTAATGTTTTTAGAAAATAGCTATCCTGTATCATTGCTTCTGAGTCTGTCACATTGTAATATGGTAGTTAAATGAGGCTGCTGCGGTAAGTCAGCCTCATTATTTTCATTCACAAAACAATCATGTGCCTAAGTGGACTAAAACAATGGCCGTGTCATCTGCTATGCCCCTAGGAGACATTAAACGGAAAGTGGATGGCACATATGATTTCTACAATCACTCAAAAACATTTGATGTCTTTTACGACCAACATGAACAACAATATCCAATTAACACCCAGACAGGCCTCACTCAGATAGAGCGCATATTGGCAGAAGTTCATTGAATGTTTGTCTCATCACATTATTTCCTCTTTTTCTATTCAGTTTCGGCTTTCGTCTGGAACCTAATAATGGGGTTTTACGGCGGGAATGTTAAATCAGCAGCCGTCGGGGGACTGCAGTCTGAAATATGATAACATTTAAGCGGTGAAATTGGTTGACTACTAAAGTAAACAAAACAATTTTTTTTTTTCTTTTGCCCTCTAATGTGAAAAGGGCAATTCATGTGATGGAAATATATTCAAAACATCTCAAAGTCTTCCTCGAAAACATAGCATTGTTAAGAAAATGACAACACTAATTGGTCAAAGCAGCATCTCAGTAAACGAACACGACTCAAGGGCTCTGTCCAAAACCTGACACATGTGACCTTCGCAGACAGCATGCAAGGCATCAAGCAGACCAGACATCTTTGTCATTACCGGGACAGGACCTCCTTTTCCTTTAGAAAGCCAAAGGGACCTGGATCTTTACCATTAAGGGTCCTACTTTTAATACCTACCTGGTCTCATGGCATAAACATACCCGGGTGCCCTTTTTAGCGATATACAAAATACATACCAACAAGTACATATCTATGTAGTTTACAAACGAGATGAACACTAGAGTCAGTAAAACTCTGTCACACATTTTATTCCTTTTTACAATTTGACAGAGTTTTGATTAATAAAGGATCATTTTCACTCAATGACTTGAAAAATATCATGTGACTTTAAAACGATATTAATATGCGGGGCGATTTGAAAAACTGATGCTCTTGAATATTATCATCACACATGTCTGGCTTCATATCTCTCTGTTTTCATAGACGGTAGGTTTGTACAGAGATGTACTTGAGAGGAAAGGAGCTCCGTGTAACTAGGTTTTTTTTTTGATAAAATTGTTAAAATCTGTGTAAGAGGAAGTTGTTTATTAGTTTTTCACTTGTTAACACTATCGGGTAGGCATGTTTACTACATGATAGAGCGTTAACAATCCAGGGATATTTTCATTTTGAACTGCCACAATATGTACCTATATCAACGTAATTAAAACCAGGGTTCACACTGAAGATGTGTTTTAGCGTCACTCAGTGAACATTTCTCTTTGAAACTGTTGCTGAATGTGCAGTAAGGCACATAAAAACGGTGTTGCACAAAAAATACAAAGAGGTACATTTTTTTATGAAACCAGGTTGTTTAATACATATACAGAATACTATTAAGGAATGTAGTTTATAGGTTTGTCTGGTAATAATACTTCCCTACTATAAAGTAGGCAAAAACCAATATGTCAAAAGAGTCACACAAAAGAGTCAATATGACAAATTTACTGTGTCCTGATTCACACTTTGACACTAGACAGAACCCTTTTTTAACCGTCACAAACTTATTCAAAATAAGTACTTATACAAAGAGTATTTTTGATGCAGCTTGCATGTGGCATGCAATGTTGTTATTAAAAAGTAAATGCTCAAGGGCAACCAGTTAACAGTGCACATAATTAGCGATATAAATACGTATGCATTTGTTGCTACTGTGTGGTTGTTGAGAAAAAAAGAAAAAAAAAACAGACACTCAATAGAAGTGTATAGGCAATCAGGAGTGGTATACACAGGTTAAGTGTCTACACTAATAAAACTTTTTCAAAGAATGAAAAACTCAATCCTCATCTGTTAAAGCATGCAATGTCATGTCGGAGCGCTCTCCTCCTCCGCCTGCTCTCAGCATTAGTATGTAAATAGAAAGTGGATCCATGGATATGACAAGTAGGAACATCCCTTTAATTAACTCTAATCCGCTTTAGACCCGCTTGGCAATCTGTTCCCAGAGTCTGCTACATGCCGCTTCATTCATAACTCAAAGACACCTGCATATTTCCATCGTGCTAGATTAATTCAAACAGAAAGATTTTTTAAGTGGCATGTGCGTGGAGTCCTGTCAGGAGTGTTTTCTTTCTTTTCATTGAGCAAAGATTGCCTCTGCGAATGCTGCATAAACTAGTGACAAATCAACTGTTTGCATTAAATAAAATCTGAAATATTTTTCTTGCTATATATGTAGAGAAAATACAAATACAAAAAATAAATGTACAGGTATATATATTTACTCAAAAAAGAGACAAAATGCTGTTCAGTTTTGCGACACATGATTAGGCTTAAAGTCTTTCTTCTTCATCCACTCAATTATACAATTAAAATTGACCTCAAGTTTAATCTTTGCTGTTGTTGATTTCTAAAAGCTCATTTAAAATTCCGAACCTCTGGTTCTTCAAGTGAACAAGCATAAACTGAGCTCTTGACTTCAAAGCGACAGGGATACGGCTTTTCCCTAATTAACACCTCAGTTTAGAGCTAAAAGATATCACATAGGTTGGACTGCATTTTCACATCCAGGTTCTGCGGTATTGCTATGCGTTTATAGAATCACAGGGTTAAGTCAGAGGTGAGGAAATTCATAAATGCCTTTCTCTTAATTATATCCTTTGACAACTCATGGCACCTTGCTGACATTAGGTTATTTAACTGTGAGCAATAATTAGAATATAGCTGTTGCAATCAAGACCGCTGCTGAGGTCTGCCAATGTGCAATTTGCTAAGAGAATTCATAAATTGATTCCCATGCCAAACATGTGATAGAGCAGGCTATCTTTAGTGAGCAAAATTAGTCTAGACTCATATCATCAGCATAATGTGCTGTTTAAAAATCACCAGCAAAACAAGCCACTCACAAATTTATAACCTCATCACATTAAGGCAAAAGGCTGTACAAACTGGCCAGCTGAAGTCACAAAATCAAACCGATTAAATCTAATGAGATTCAGAATGAAACATTTCGGGTGACCCGAATTCTTAAAAGCATCCATGATAAGAAGGATAAACAACACACACTAAAAGCACTTTATTTGTGGCATGAGTGTTGGGCACAATCGGCTGAATAGATATCGACTTGGAACAAACATACCTTGATTGAGCTAAGAAAGTGAAAATGAAACACCATGGCTCATGCTCAATTTGATCAAATCAAACCTGAAGACAGATAAAGCTTTTCGATGTTCAGACACATCCTTCTTGGCATGGCTATAAATAGGGAAGTCGGTACCTAGTATGTGACAGACAATAAAGCCTCACTTCGAAATATTTTCAGGTTGTTATATTTCATAAACAGCTGTAAAGGCTGATATTAACCTTGTGGAGGAACAAGCCAATCATTCGACAGAAGTAAGACTAGACTAGAAAACTAATATCTAAGAGCTTCAGAAGACCTTATACCTTCACATGCTATCGGAATTATTGCAATTATGAGTTTTCTAGTCAGAAATTAGGCATGAATGGCCTCTAAAGTCGTATTTACAGGGATACTCTTACCTAATGATCTAATTTCGATAAACAAGTTTCTGTGTTGGATGGGCCATACATTTGAAAGATGGAGGTGAGGTGAAACAGTTTCTTCTACAAGTTCTATATGGCTTGTCCTGTGCCCTTACAGTCATCTGTAATAGCGTAAATATAAATAACCATCTGATGTATAAATGGGATACTACTTTTTATTCAAAACCTTTTTGATATTGTCTCAGTATCTTCTGAACCTTTTGGCTTTAATTTCTGCATAAATGAGCTCATGAATGGGCCATCCTTTATGATTCCCATTTTTTTAGATAACAAAGCACTTGAATGTGACAAAAGTAAATTTCCAATAATATCTGAAGGTATAATTCCTATATGAATTAATATTTACAATGGCACACACTGTGTAAATAAGGTCCTACATGATGTAATTTTACAACTTTTAAAGCTGTTACGAAGTTTAAATCTACTTTTCTATCTACTTTTTGAAGCCTTTAGTCAGCTGAAAAATCTGTATGCTCCACAGTATTGAACACACTGTACCTCTATCCCTCACACCCTCCTTTTCATGTCAAATATTAAATATGGTGCTGTCCTGGAAGGTCTATGGCCATAAACAGACAAACCTAATTTTGACCATACTTTGGGAAAAAAAATGCTTCAGCTAAACTATATTAGGTCATTGTCTTTTTGACACAGTGTTTTATTAGCTCAACCACTTGCATCAACAGACGAACGGTTAACGCTGTTTCAGTTACATTTTATTTCCTCTTAGAATCATTTGGGATGGCAAGCTGAAACTGATACTGAAATTAGGAGCGCTTTACAAACAACACTTTAAATACAAGAGGCAGCAGAATGGAAAAAATCTGGGTCTCTAGACTAGTACTTCTATTAACGTGACCCCTGAATGACAAAAAAGCAACAACACGAGGCAAAACAGTCAAGACATCCATCAGACACATGTTTACATTGCATAGAAAAGAAAGAACCTCACGGTCAAGCCATTGTGCCTGTGAATGGTTAACTGCGGCCTTCAAGTGAAATGAACAAATCAGCTATTACTGTACTTACATGCAAGAATCTTGTGCTGACAATGAAAAAGCATGATCAGTAATTCCATACGTACAGAACTAGACAGTAATGAATGACTTGTTATTCATATTCCCTGCTAACTTGCATATTTATTTTACAACCATGACAAAGCTTAAAATCCATTAATTAAATTAATATGTAAATGTATTAATTGATTATTGGGTTAAACAAATAAGTCGTTTGGCAAAAAAACAACACAATACTTAAACTAAAAGAAAAATTAAAATGAAAAATATTACATATTAATAACAACAACAAAACTATATGATGATGATACTCTCGATTATACTAAAATAACACAGGTATTAAGAATGATGGTCAAAATATTGGAACTATGCATTCAGCATTGCAGTGTGATAAACCTTGCTGTTTGTGTGATAATACATAATAAATAATATTGATTAAAACAAAAACAAAAGACCAGTCACTATTCTTAATGTATTGCTTTGTTCTGTAGTTACTGACAGGTTATGAATTAACTATGTGGATGAACGTTAACACTTGTTTACTTGATGATTAAAAAAATGTACTCTTCTACACAGGCACTATTGTCTTAATTTAATGCGTATATTAATGTTATAAATTCAGTTCAACAAAATAATTTAGTGTTTTTCCACCGTATAAGTTTTTGGTATCAGTGACAGTGGCAACCCATGTGGCGCTTTAGGAATTTACTGTATATTTTTCTCTCAAGTCAAGTCAAGTGGTTTTTTATTGTAATTTCAACTACATATAGCTGTGCAGTACATAGTGAAATGAGACTACGTTTCTCCAGGACCTGGTGCTCCGTAAAGTCATACACAATACAAAAAAAAAGTGTGCAGACTAGTGCAAACAGCAGGGGAGTAGAGTAGAGTGCAAACCCAGTGTGCAAACTAGTGCAAACAGTGCATAGACAAAATCAGTGCAAGGCAAAGACATAATAAGTGCAAAACCACAAAATACAAACAACAATAAATATGAAGTGCAAAGAATGCCTATGGAACAGAAAGTCCATTCAGGTGTGATTATTGAGGAGTCTGATGGCTTGCGGGAAGAAACTCCTTACATCTCATCCTTTTATCTTGCAGTTTTCTTAATGAGGAGAACTTCCTTGGTGAGTTCCACTCTGCTGAGAATGCATAGTATTAAGCAATAACGCAGTTAGTGTAGCACAGTTAATTTTTTTAATGATGTCTGTGTATACCTGGCCCACAGTGATCACTACGGTGTGTGCTGACATCTAGCAATACATTAGCTGCTATTATAAACGCTCCTCTTGCTGACGCCTTGAAACAAAGAAAGCTACATGTGCAGTTCAATAAAGCAAAACTGTTATACTGTATGTATATCAGTTACTTACAATTACACACAAACACACATTATATATATATATATATATATATATATATATATATATATATATATATATATATATATTAGCTGTGTAATTGATGCATCGTAACTGGCCCCAGCTGAGTTTACTAATCCAGTTCTGTCACAGGTTGATCCATAGCCAGTTTGAGCTAGCTACAGCTAATGAGGAACAAAGACTTTAACACCTATACAGCTATAACATCTCAGAGTCAGTGTTTTTAAAGCAGCTGGCATCACTTTATCTTCCCACTTACAACAAGCTGTTGACCTCTCTCTCGTCAGTTAGTATGTAGGTGTATAATATGTCCTAGCTAGCTTGCTAAAGTCGTTTGAGAAGCAGCACCGTGCAAATAAGTCGACAGTGCGACGTGCTTGTGAGGCAGTGAGGTTCAGCAAAAGTAGCTGCATCGCGTTCATTTTAGACATTACACTTTATTGTCTTGGTAATGTGAAAAGTACTCTTTAAAATAATAATGTTGTATAACATACTCAGCTCAATGGCTGAGCAGATACGCTATTCTTATTGTGGCTGCATGCCTATTAATGTTTTTTATACCCTTTATTTGCAAACTTTCCTCCATCTTGTTTACTCGGATGTTCGTCATTGATTGTGAGTGCACACTACTGCTGGAACCCTTGGAATGAGTCAGAAAGTGCCCTTGATCATTTAGAATCTGCTATGGAGTTGGTTTATTGTTTACATTTTCCACATATTCATTTGTTTGGTGCCGCATTCTATATGTATATGCAGGGGCTGTTATAAATGTAAAAAATAAAAATAAAAAATTATAAAAAACAATTATATATATATATATATATATATATATATATATATATATATATATATATATATATATATATATATATTTTGTGTTCTGAAGATGAGTGAAGTTCCTAAGAAATTGTAACGATACAATGGTCAGTTCTTAATGACAGATTATCATTTTTGGTTGAACTAACCTGGTTTGTTGTGTACTAATATGCACCCTTTAGCTTTTGTATCTCTTTCTAAAAGAATGTAACGTATTACATTTGTTTATGCTTATCATTTGGACATTACAAATAGTACATGGTGCATTAATTTTTAAAAACCTTCAAAAAGTAAGTACGCCCCACATGAATCTGAAACCCCTGATGATTTCAAGCAGCCTACAAACACCATCTTAATGTTTTATTTCCTCCCCTAACAACAAGCACAGATGGTGCTTTCCAAGACACAATGAGAGACATGCAGTTCGTGTGATAGGACTAAATGACTTCTCCATCTTTAAATTTTCAATCACATCATGGTTGAGATAAGCCTCCAGAAACACCTGTGAGCTTTGCAGAACGTACTTGTGCAGCCTAGTTTCCACCAGCATCCTAATGATTTGCTCTTTATCAATTTTGCAGTGGGATTGCACATTCTGTGCTGCGATGTAGGCTGAGCTCATTTCAATTTTGTCACGGATAATGCCGCTTCATTTTCTGCTGTAAAATTCCAAACAAAACATCCATCAAACTCCCCCCTACGATATCGTACTTGACAAGGCATTTAAAAACAAAAACACTTTACAACCTGAAGTGTGGGACCACTGGCACAGTGGTGGAGCTCTTGTGGCTGCGCTGGCCAACGGGCTGCAAAACCACTTTTTGTGCATGTGTTGTTCTCCATATTAATGCATTTTTATCATAATCCAAGATCATGCTGATCACTGTTGACATTTCATTCCGTTTTCTGGATGACTATCAATTTGCAGCGTTGCAGCCGAAATAAGCAGCCTTGCAAGGTACGCAAACAATGAGCACCTGCTTTTGGCGTGACCACCTCATTACATGCCTAAGTCATGGGGTAATATTTACTCAACAGCTTCTCTTCTATTATCCTTACAGCAACAAGCATTTCGTATTGATATGCATGTGCTTGATGGAGGAGATTTTCAGAGAGATTTTATCAATGCGTGGGCAAATGCAAAAGTTTGAGTGGATTTTCAGTACTCCAAGTTTGAGTGAATTAGACCCAGTAATCCATTCACCACAGACTGGAGCGGTAATGGAATGGAAGGAGGGCACCGCTGAGCATGTTTTGTGAACTGACACTAATGGATTCTGTGTTTGCATTTAACGAACGCTGCTCGAAATATGAATTAACCCTATTCCAAACATTGCTCAGTATTAAACAAGACAAATAATTACAAGCTATGGTTTTCTAAAACACAATAACAGGTGTACAATTCTGATAAGGCATGCTAAGCAAGTCAACAACTTCAGCATATTGTCATCATGTTATTTATCTTTAATTTGTTGACAGGCGGTGAAAAATGAATTTGTAAGTACACGGTGAGGCCTAATCTAGACGGACATGGATTTGCTGTGACTTCCCACAATGAGATAAAGCGTTCAATAGTTATCGTTGTAGGAAAGCTGTTAGCCGGTTTTGACTGAGCCCGGTTTTCTCGGCCTGGCAAATGAACTTGTCTTCCTCTGGTTCTTGCTTTCCTTCAATGATTGCAAATCACAAACTCTCTAAAACAGGCAATAGCACTTTAGACAGATCTTAGCTCTAAAGCTTTCCACAGCAGTCCTTTAGGACTCTCACAGAAACACAGTGAAAATCTCATCATCTCCAAACAAAATCAAAAGAAGGGAGATTTTAATGCCAGATGCGCGCTGCGGTAAAACAAAGTTGTAGATTTAAAAACAAACTGTTTAAAACAGGGTTAAAAAAGATTTAACGGAATTCATTTGCAAAAATAAAATATGTTGAAATTTAGTCACCCTCAGCCCATCATATTTGTTCGTTTCTCCAAAACTGATTTGGAGAAATGTAACATTACATGACTTGCTCAAGAATGAATCCTCAGCCGTGAATGGGTGCCGTCAGAACAAGAGTCCAAACGGCTGATAAAAACAAAAGCTGCATGTTTGTAAAAAAAACTATTTAATGATTTTTAAAGATATTTTTAGTTTCAAACTATGAAGTACTAGCCCTTTATACTTTTGCTCTTCGGAATCAGGAGAGAAATATGCACAGATCAAGCACAGTTTAAAAATGGAAACAAATCTAAGTTTCAAAACAGTTCTAAACAAACATTTCTGTGGATTTTGACGTGAGAAAACAACGGTGGATAGACCTTTTCACTGGAGGAAGATTATGGTATTTTGGCTAGAAGTGGATTCAACATACAAACACGCAGCTTTTTGCTTCAGAAGACATGAATTGATGGACTGGAGTTGTGTGGATTACTTGTGGATTATTGTGATGTTTTTATCTGTTTGACTCATTCACTACAGAGGGTCCATTGGTGAGCAAGTGATGTAATGCTGAATTTCTCTAAATCTGCTGCAATGAAGAAACAACGTTCGATGCCTGCAAGGTGAGAAAATTTTCAACAAATTGTCATTTTGGCTGAACTAATCCTTTAAGGTCAAGGCATGGAAAGACTCTGTAAAGCAAGCCAAAATAAACCAACTCCAATTCTAACACAGTGTTGTGTAAAGCTCATTATTTCTTTAAAGTTCAAAGGCCAGTGTATTAACAAAGGTGAAGAGACTTGCTGTAATTAAAAATATTCTGCTTATGATTTATGGCACATCAATAATATGGACGATGTGTCTGTGCCCTGTAATAAACTCACTTCATTTCACTCCATTTCTCATGGGTTTGCTCTCCAGCGTGGACTTTATCATTATAGAAAATGAGGCTTTACCGTGGCATCACCAGACATTCAAATCAGACGATTTTTATGCCTGTATTTTCATGTTTGACATTTTTATTGGTGAACTGCTCTTTGGAGAATAACAACAATTGTGAAATATCAGAAATGCGTTTTCTTCCTCAAGATAACCTTTTTAAGTCCCATACTGTTTTAAAAAAGTGTTAAGAGCTGATTGTTTAATCTCGCAGTTCTCTAGACTGCTGTACCCTGGTGGGTAACTAACAAAATGAGAGAAGAGAGCTGGCATCCCACTGAAGCCGGAGCGTTCATTAGAAACTGAACTCCAAATGCAGTCTATTTCTGGACTCCAATCCTGACGCTTCATGGCTGTACAAATGTCCTGGTGTGAACCATGAAACAAAACTGAAACCACTGGATTTATATGCAGATGATCATTTGGATGAAATGAGGGCGCACAGTCCGGTCCAGTCAGATAAAATTAACCAATGCGAGTGAAACAGACTATGAGAAAATCATAAAACATACAGTATGAATATGGAAGATCACAACTGTAGACAGGGTTGAAAAGTGTGTGAGCACTGATGAACAGTTCAGTGAATCTCATGAGTGACTAATTCTACAGAGAGCTCATTGTGTTGGGCCGGTGGGTGAGCTGCAGGCTCAGATGTTACAGTCAAGAGGTCACACTTTGGCTAGTTAGCATGGCCCTGTTAGTCCCTGGTGGTAGATGCCATCTGGACACATCAAAAACATTTCTAAAATCAGCATAAATCATTCATATAATTGCTTATACTATTATAGTGAAGGTTGTATACAGTGCCAGATTCTGTTTTGAAGGACTCTTAAAATGTAAGACTTATCTTTCTTAATATAGGCCCCTTTTATTCCATGATGACAGGAAGTATAAATCAAAAATATAAACAATGATGAGAAGCCATGGATGAGAAGACTTTAAAATAATCCGTTCGTTCAAACATTTGGCTTCTGTAATACTATAGAAAAGTACTTCAATTTAAATCACTGTATTAATAAATAATTATATTATATTATTGATATTACATTTGTGCAAACAGTGATACATTTTCAGGATTTCTGGTGAGTAAAAATTTCCAAAGCCTGGCATTAAAGTGTTAATTCCTTAAAAATATGAATGAACAAACAAACAGGAGTTTATTTTCTTCTCTTTTTGCTATATATAAATGCATGTATTTCAGCATTAACGTTTAAAGCATACCACACCATGTTTAATGACATAAAGGGTATTTTACCCCAATAAAGTATTTTTTTCTCCCAAAAAGAGTGAGAAGAGAATTGGGTGTGTAGGGGGGGATTGGGTGGTGGACAGGAATTCATCATAACACGTTTCCTATCATCAAAAACCAAAGCAGGAAAAAAATCCAATTAAATGAGAAATAAAAGCTAGGTTTGCTTTATGTCTTGTTTTAATGTTCTACAAAGAAATCCTATTTCCTTTTGTGGCCCCTGAAATGAGTTACCGATGCATTGTATTCAAAGAGGGTTGCCCCTGTCGATAAAAGGTCAGGTCTTTTAACGCAAGATAGGCTAATTACTTCAAAACATTCTCATCGTTAACGGGCCTACCTGAGACAAATGAGTGCCCACTTTATTGATTTCCTTCAGACAGCTGTTCATTTTGCAGTCAGAGCATGGAAAAGCAGAAAGCCATGTCAATATTGTTTCATGCAGAATACTTTCTTACTTCTCTCTAAGTGTTTGCCCACTTCTTGTTTAACTTTATCACGTTTATTCCAGACACTGGCACTAATTATCTTTTACTTTCATGCTTCAACAGGGAGAGAGCCTTTGAATTACTTGCTCAACTCTTGTCTGGCTTGGCCTATCAAGAGGCAACAGCATACATAATTCATTTGCACAGATTTCCCTGCAACGTCTCTGAGCCATCATCAGCCGTTCCCCAGTAACTGCAAAAAATTACAGACAGAACTGTGTGGCGGCTCCGAACACTGATCTAAAATACATCACAGTTGAAAATCCATAGCCCAGATGATTATCCTCCGCTGTCAGTGTCATCAACCACTATATCAAAAGGCAAGTAATAATATTTCCTGCTTTAATAGATGCAGATTAATTAGGAAATGAAATCCAGGTCCTTGAATGCATAAAAAGAATATTCAAGAAATCATGAATGCTATAACAAAACAGAGATTCTTTATTTATTGTACTTCCATGACAAAAGTGAAGTCCACAACTAGAGGAGAGAAAAGGCAACACAGTAAAACAACGTTTCCGTATGATGAATGATAAACATTGCTTCAGAATCAGTCTGACTTTAAAGAGCTTGAGCAGTTCTGTGAGAGGATAGAAGTACGATGCATGGCATCCAACCAGATTCATAAAGCAGCTTTCTGAGAACAATCCCAGCATGCACTGGGAATGCCGCTCACAAGGATTGTTTTTTGAGAACCAGATCTAACTTAATTAATTTTTGTGGAGGAAAAAAAAAACATATAATTAATGTCAGTACTATAAAAGTTATTCAATATTAACTAAGTTTTGAACTATTGAACTGCTGCATAAAAGCAATCACACTCTCATTCGTGTTGTAGATTTGAACGTCAGCTTTAGAAACAACAGCACTCTAGTGGCCGTGATATTGCTTAATGAATCAATTTGTTAATTTATTTGTTTAAAATGAGACTGTCTTGTGCTGTATTCAATAATGCATGGCAATTCCGAGCTGTACCTACAACTACTTGTAAAATGTAAATGCTGGCTTATGAAAATGAAGTTGTTTTGACTCTGACTTAGTAATCCATATACTTTTACAGTTATAATTAAAGACTAGTAGCCAGAGGGTTTGTATCTTCCCAGGCTCTGCCTCTGCCTTGTTTGTGAAAAGTGTAGTTTTTCTGTTGTATACTTCTGGGTCAGGAAATCCAGAAACAAAACCAAAGAGAATGTTGCTAAAACTTTCAAATCAATCAGGCCAAATAAAGATAACTCAGGCTGCTGAGATTTGATGTAACATTTGTACCAAAGGCTCTATCCTATGGGAAACAATGCCTTTCAGATGTATTTCTTTCTTATTTCTGCACTCAGTTAAGGCTAATTACCAAACTGCATATTCATGGAGACATACACAGAATCACCAAGGGACAGCAATCTGGAAACCATTACAGATCCAAATGTAGTATGAGGAAGAACACATTTTCCCGGATCAATGCATTGTTGAGTAAATAAGGCCACGATACCACTGGTGACTTGACTTAGATAATTACTTGCCCAGACCACATAAAATCTGTGGTAATTGGATTTAATTATTTAGCGTATGTGAGACTGATTAACATAGCCTACTGGATGTACAAAACAGAAATATTATTGGCTCACAATATATTCTTAGTCCTTGACTGTCTGTTGTTTGTGGTTCTGCTCAAGGTAATCACCTGTAGATTTTTAATGTTTTGTAACAAATACAACAGAATAGTATTTCTGATAACGAGACGCCTGTGAATTTTGGAAAAATCTTTCACATTTTGGAAAATGAAATCGCTTTTAGTTATCTACATTTAAGCAATACACCTTTCTTTCACTGTCTTATTGCACAAATCAGGCAAAAATCTCATCTTGCAAATCACAAAACACAGACACCAAGGCTAATATCTTTTTTCTATTTGTAGTGATAACATATATTCTGCCATTTTACATTTTTGTTACAGTCTTCCTACTTGGATGTTTTCTTTTAGGAAATCACTGCAGAAAAATGATCTTATACCGAATTTACACTGCAAAGGTGCCACAGACGTTGACATTCAAACAGTCTGATTCTGCTCAGAGTTGGTATGAATGCATTTACACAGTAATTGCATCTTCACACAGCAGTCTGATACTAGTGGCATAATTTAGTCTGGCTTTCGTGCGCCATTGCACAGAGCAGCCTTAACTTGGCTTAACTTGGCAGAGACACCTTTAAAGGAAAACATTACCTTATTTTAGTTGTTATATAGTAATCAGTTTTGAACCAAGGGGGGAGCTGGACTGTCACTATACATGTTAAATGTTTGGTTCCACTGCCAAAAAAGAGGTGTTGGTTCAGAAAGCAATTGTCTTTGTGGTACAATTTCTCAAAGGTCTAATTGGTGTACTAAACCCAAACCTGCCTTGATCACTCATCCAGATATATTGAGCCAAACAGTGTCAGTCAAGCTAGACCCTCACTTACTCAGAGGATCTCATAAATGACATCCCTACCAGCGTAGAAAACAAAGCTAAAGCTGCTTGGCAAGAGAATATAGATAGTAATTGTGCCCCCTGGGCTTTAAGAAACCGTCAATCTATATATAGCATACTGCACTGAATTATGAAAGGCTTCAAAGCAGTATCACTCCCACAAAATAGCAGGAGCAAGGCTTAAGGACACAAAATAAGTGCTTTATGTTACTGGATCCAGATTATTAGATATTGTAAATGAGACTATTTGTTTTTAAGCACAAATCTTAGTCCTCGCAGAAGGTTTCAGGTCATTTGTATTGACATATTGATGGCACATGACATTTGACCTTTCCATCTTAATTGTCTGAAATGCCAGTATGTGACCACCTGGGCACGATTTGTCAATAACTACAGAAAGCGTCTCAACAAAAAATTCCCTGCACTCTGTTGCAACACATTGATTGACAGGCTTTCAATATCAGAGTTAACAGCTGTTTTAGTGGGTTGCCTGCGGGGAAACACTGTGGGCCCCACATCCTAAAGTGTAGTGACTCCATCCAAGCACTCGTTCATTTCTATTCAACCAAGATAATACTTTTTGACTGCTGAATATGAAGCCCAACTCATGGGGGATTTCTGAAACATTTAGGAAGACGATTTCATCCAAATCCTTTGCCACACACAACAAAATGTGTTTCACTTCTAGTTCCTGGAGTTTTAACATGATAGATGATTGTATGTGAAAATAATATTCAGAAAGAAAATAGGAATACTATTAGCATGGAAATAATCAAAGGTGCAAAAATTACTTAGTACAAGTGCCAAAAGACTTGAGTCGAAGTAAAAGAACCTCCACATTTAATTGAAGAAAGTCTTGTTTTTTAAAATAGAAGATACATTAGAGATTTTCTCATTTCAGTAATTTTTACGCTAACAAACGTTCTAAAGAATCCTGTTAAAAATGTATATTTAAATTACCCTTTTCTCATTGTTCTGTCTAAAACACGCAAATGTCAAACTGAAAGCAATGCCTTGAAATGTTTTACCTGAATATTTCAGCCAAAATTAGCAGCAGATGATTTTACAGGGGTTTGACATTATAGTTAATTTCATAATACTGTGATTTTTAGACTAATAATCCGGAATGATCATGAACTCAGGTTCATTCATCTACTGTGATGGCTATTATGCAAATGCGGGCAAGTGAATAAGAAAAGGACATAAATTTCACTCTGTTCAATATATAAAGCCTCATTTGGCCTCAAATGATATATATTACATGGCTTGTATGGACTATTGTTGTGATGCTTTTTTATGTGAGCATGGTTGATTGGTTTGTTAATCACATTAATGTAAGAGAAAGAATGACGTATGGCATGTTTGTACTATTAAGTTTTCATAAAATAGAAATAAAGTATTTGGTTTTAACAGAAATAATAGTATTCTTAATCAGATGCTGGAAACAGAAAAAAAACTCCTAACCTATGCTTTGCACAAATATAAAATCAACACACTGTTCACAGCCTATGATTTTATGCACACATTATACTGTGTCAGTTTATTTTTCAGCCTTATGCTTGCTGTCTGAGATAATCTGTATCTGTTCTCCCAAAGACAGACATTTTCAGTGCTGACATGTTCAATAGTTCAACCTAATCCTAATTGAAAAATGAACCATTATAGACAACATATCTCAACATGATAAATGTCAGGCAATCTGATATGAAGCATGTCAGCAGTCTTCTCATGTTAGCCCATCTAGAAAGCATAACAATAATCTTTCATTCACTTGATTTTTTCTTTCTTTTTTGGCAGATACCCAGAGCCAAAGTAATAGAATGCCTTGTCTATTATACAAAATGTTTGATAACAGCAGATAACCGCTGGTTAAGACTCCCATCAGCTTTTGAAAAAAAAAAGAAAAAAAGATTGCTTTAAGCTCACAGGTATCTGACTTCCACTTAATAAATAAATCATGATTCTAGAGTTGTGACATGTTATTTTTATATCTTAATTTACTGGCTGTTCCTGTTAGGTAATACAAAACCCTTTTATCCCTGAAAAAAGTAATGCTCCTATTTTGTAAATGCAAGTTGATTACATGACCTGAGCGCCTGTATATTGTAATATTTCTACATTTACTATTACAGTTTTACAATTGAGGTTTTTAATATATATATATATATATATATATATATATATATATATATATATATATATATATATATATATATATATATATATATATATATATTCCTTTGATTTTCAGCACCATTACTCCAATTGTTTCATGATCCATCAGAAATCATTCTAACATGCTTATTTGCTGTTCAAAAAACATTTTTAATATCAATTGTGATAACAGTTGTGGTACTAATTGTTTTGTTTTGGGGTTTTTATGGAGAGAACCTTTAAAAGAACAACATTTATTTGAAATAGATATATTTTTTAAAATTACCAATGCTTTTATTGTCACTTTTAATGTATCTTCACTGAAAAGTATTAATTACATTAAAAAAAAGAAAATAGTAGTGTTGATGAAGTAGCAAATGTCTATTAAATATTGCATATATGACAATACTACTATGGTAATCAGGAACCTGTGAAATTGTGTAAAACCTCATAAAAATTCATAGAATATTTTTTCGGATACTCCCACAGCGAAAGTCATTATCAGTTTGTTGTTTGTTCATGTGAAAATATACACTGTGAAACAGCAACACGATACATATGACAAAAATTATACGAAGTCACTCCTATTAAGATGTCTTGGCGGATCCCGGAATTCCTCGATTATGCTTCAAAAGCCACTGTGTCACAAAAGATAACTGATAAATATCCAAGTGAAGCGTTTCATGAATTTAAATCTAAACCTTTAACTGAAAGCTATTTTTCAGTAGCTAGATCAGTCATGCTCCTTTTGTGTGTCTTTCCCGCTGTTATCCATCATAAAGGATGTGTTAGACACTTTGCCAAAAGTCTTGTCTTTGGCCTCCTGCTGGCAGCTGAACACTCACTCCTTAGGTGAGACTGCACTTGTCATGAGAATGGCAGCAGCCGAGAGATTACTTTCCCGGAGATGGTGGAAGGCCTGCCGCTTTTCTGAATAGGCTGCCAGGCCCTGTGAACGGCAAGCGGGGGGTATCGTGGCTTCAATGTGTGACAAACCCAGCTCTCCCCTCTCTAGGACCCCCGTGGACCTGACTACAGCGATGTGTCAAACCATGCCTTCAGCATCTTTAGAAAGATTAATGGCCATGTGCTCTAAAAAGACTCCCCAGCCTCCATCTGGGCTCCTTAAGCAACCCGGAGGGGTATTCAGCCAGAACTAGAAATGCTAAGTGGATGTGCTGGACTCTGTGGGGTTTGAATTCAGTCATCATTTATTGAAATTAAAAGCCAGCGTGAAGGTGATGAACTCTGATCTGCTTTAGAGAGATGTTAAAGAAAAGTCTTAAAATGTAATCATACTTGTCCACCTGAACCTCTAGGAATCTGCCACAGGGATGAACAGCCTATGTTGACTATATATGCTTGCTTTATACACACACACACACACACACATGTGTCAAGTTTAGTCATGAAACTCTAGATGGTGTGGGTTGATAGGTCTTTTACTTGCAATGAAACATTTACATGCAGTTAAAAATCTGACCAAATCGACTGTGAAAATGGTCCCTTAAAGGGGTCATATGATGCGATTTTTCCTTTCTCTTTGGAGTGTTTCAAGCTGGGTTTGCATAGATAAGACCCCTAAAGTCGCATTGTGTATGTACATTTTGTACATATGTACAAATGTAGCACATTTCATGGAGAACTAATTCCTGAACCCGACAGAGTAGTCTATGGTGACTCTGCACAAAGGCTGTTTGGGGCAATTCCAATTTTGCAAGAACAGTCTGGCACTTCTGACTCACTTTTCTTATTTAAAGAATCTGCTACTTAATCTGCTTAGCAGTGCAGTGTGGCTCTAGTTTGTGATTTCTCCGGACACATATGCATACATGGTGTTATGTTTACGTGGCGCAACTCAACATGTAAAAAGATAGTATAAGGCTATGTTCACACTTGTCATCTTTTTTGAAGCTGCCAGCGGCTGTTTTACATAAGAATCCTATGGAGTAAACTGTGTTTTCAGAAAAATCCTCAGCGCTTTTTAAAACACCACCGCCGGTGTCTTTTTCTGCAGCTCAGAGCGTCTTTTCGAGTTGAAAAAAGTTCAACTAAAAAAAAAAAAACACCTTACGTCAAGCACCTTTTGACAGTTGAACAATGACCAAGCGAGTAGCGAGATATGTTGTTTCCATAACAACAAGAAAAAAATGAAGAAGCTGCAGATAGATAAACTGATCGTACTAGTCTCAGAGCACAAGAAACATCGATGGGAATCAACATTTGCTTCCCTGTTAACTTCAAAAGCCAACACAAGAGCCAACTTTTTACACTTTCTTGACATTTCTGCAGCACACCGCGCTGGGCTACTGTTGCAGCTGTTGCTGTAGCAACAGAAGACGCTCTCAGCTGCTTTTTTGCCAGCTATTTATTTTTCTAAAAAAGCACTCTTGTCAACTTTTTTTAAAAGTCAGAAAAGACGGCAAGTTTGAACACAGCCTAAGTCAATATAATGAGTATTATGTCCCCACTGGATGCAACAAATGCCTTGTTTATGAGAGTTTTTTTTGTGTGTGTGTGTGTGTGTGTGTGTGTGTGTGTCGTTGCACCTGGACATGGCATCACATTATGGTGAAAGGCATAACATTTCTGTCACATGCGTGAGGTATTTGACCGATTACAATGGAACACTGGAAAGCTGGCCAATCAGAACACACTTCACTTTTCTGAACAATGAGCTTTGTATAAATGCACCTGTTTCACAAAGACAGGGCATAGAGGAGCAGCAATAATGTACAGTATGTGTAAAATAATGTTTATTGAACCTTAAACTACATAAAAACTTACACAAAAATACACAAAATAAGGTTCTTTTTAATGTCATATGACCGCTTTGAACTAACTAACGAACTAACTATGTTTTGGACTGTTGTATAAAATGAATATCACATTTGCAGTCATGCTAATATTCAAGATAGCACTTTATTGAATATGATATCTACATACAGTCGTTGTTCACTGATGAGCTGCATAAAACCACGTTCATCATCAGCGTGGATTTGCGCAGTTCATCAGTGAACAACGGTTCTGTGTAGTAAACACGTCTCAATGTGAAATCACGCACCTGATGGCATTTACTGCTGATTACAGAACCAGTCAAAATGGTCCAAATGTAATCATTTTTATAGGTTTACTGTAGTGAAAGCCAAAAACCATGGTTTGGAAAATGGAATCATGGTTTACATGGTTATTATAGACACAAAAAAGTTACAGACTTCAGCTTTAACTATATTACCTTAACACAAAAATCAAGAAGGACAACAAGGTCTTGAAATAGTTGGGACTGGGGCAGGTTTACTGTGGTGTAGCACCGTCTAGCCATCGAGGTCATGAGTTTCTAGAGTTTTGTTTTTTTTGGGAGGAATTTGGTCCCATTCCTGAGGATGTGCCAAATGTTCTCTAAAGAGAAAATATCTGGACGGCAGGCCAAATCAGCACTCTTTTATTACGAAGCCATGCTGTTGCAATAGCTTGCAGTGTGTGGTTTTGCATTGTCCTGCTGAAATATACAAGGCCCTAAAATAGACGTTGTCTGGAGGGAAGTATATGTTGATGTAAAACCTTTATATTCCTTTCAGCTTTCATAGTGCCTTCAAAAACATGCAAGCTGTCCATTACTGTATGCACTTGTACACCCCCATACCATCAGAGATGCTGGCTTTTGAACTGAATGCTGATAACACGCTAGAAGGTCTCACTCCTCTTTAGCCCAGAGGACACGGCATCCGAGATTTCCAACAAGAGTGTCAAATTTGAACTTTGGACTTGGCCTCGTCCTTTATGCACAGAGATTTCTCCAAATTCTCTGAAACTTTTGATTATGTTATTCATTGTAGTTGATTTCAGCCTTTGCAATTTGAAGTTGTGGAACATTGTTTTTGTATGAAATGTTTTCACGCATTCTTTCATAGATTCAAGAGACTCTGCCTATCTTCTCTTCTAAAAGACCCTGCCTCCCTAAGACATCCCTTTTATAGAAAATTATATTAGACACCTGGGGCCTCATTTATAACCGTTGTGTATGCACAAAACCATCTCTGAAAGAGGCGTATGCCACATCCTACGCAAAAAGAGGATTTTTAAAAAATTTATTTGACAGGAAAATTTGAGCACCTGCACGCAAACACTGACTCATGCATACAAACTATTTTTCCTAGAGTGATATGAATGAATAAAGTAAAAATGATGATTTTTAAGCTGTTTTTATGTCGATATACAGTACACATTTGCAGGAAATGATATGCAGAAAACATTATGCATAGTAAGCTCCATATATAGTTATTTCTAGTAAGAGATTGGGGTGGAGATGCACGGACGCATGATCTTCAACTGACTGGGATTTATAAAGAGATTTTGCGCAGATTCTGTAAATAAGGCCCCTGATGTCAGTTATCTTAACTAGTTGCTAGATGTTCTCCCAGCTGAATCTTTTCAAAATTTCTTGCTTTTTTTCAGCCCATTGTGTCTCCCATGCCAAGGTTTTTGACAACTGTAGCAGACATCACATTTAAAATGAACCTCATTTAGTGGATAAAAGTGTTTAAACAGAACAGAAACAGTAGTATATTTTTTTATTAACAATACAATAATAATGCAAACATGATTTAGAACAAATGAAAGTTGAAAAATTTAAACCATTCTTATTTTTACACAACTCTTTGACTTTCAGATTTGTAAAAGAGTTTAGTAAATATTAGCACATTACATCAAAGTTTCAGAAGCAGAGTACATAAAAACAGTTACAGATTTTGAAATATAATCAATGCAACTAAATCTGATCTCCCTTAAAAATAACTTGCACTGCACTGTGGTATAATCTGTGCAATCAACAGAAAAACCATGTAAGCAACTTTTTGATTGTTTGCTCACTAAAACATTTTGTTCTTGTCTTAACCAAGAGTCTAGAGGATTTTCTCTTGTTTGACAGGTTATAGGTTAAATAAAGACATCTCTGAATTACTTTATGTTCTATCTGTCAGTCTCCTGATATTGTGTCCTTGTTTCTAACTTCTAATTTAGCTGTTGTCCACCTAGAGGCCATTGTGGCTGACCCATGCACCAATCCACACCTGTCTCTGCACCGGTTAATTAAAGGATAGGAGAAAGTGGTCCGCTGTGGAGGATCCCTATGATAAGTGTAGCGATCATGAAATGAATTATAATTTAGCTTTATATTTAATGGTGCTTAATTCCAGGAGGTCTATAATACCTTGAGCTATTCATACTTATGGTATTATACTTACAGCAACTCATGCTATAGTGTTATCCTTTAGTGCTATCAGGGTTTATGTGATTTACCCAAGAACATTTTACTGAATCAACATGCTTGTTGGTCTTAGAACAAACAATCAGATTATATAGTTGGTTTCGGGTTTTGTTTTCTACTCTTATGTCTCTGCGATGAATTAAACTGAAATTTATTGCACAATAATAATAATAATACAGCATTGTACAATAAAAAAAAAGAAAAAAAATTGATCTGTCCAAATGATTAATTGTTTCACATGAACTTAATTTTTGTTTTTTTTGTATGTTAAAGGCATTGAATTGTGTTAGATTCTTTAGTATCTCTTCCGAAGGAGATAAAATCCAGGCACATGTTTGATTTTTTTGGATATGAGCAGCTGTAGGAATAAGCATTAATGCCTGCCGCACATTTGCAATCTTGGTAGCCATCAGCTTCATCAGAAAAACCTCTTCGCAATTTAGAGGCTCTTCACGGGCAGAAACCTATCAGAACGCAACTATAGCAACCTAATGTCTGTAAAGCAATGAATATTCAGGCTCATGCTCCACTTCCCATTCTTTCTGGCAGAAGAAGGCCTTATAGCTCTGAGTTTGCAAAGCCATTCATTAGTAGTGCCGTGTGGCCAGACTTATAGCCACACACATAGACGGGAAGAAACCGTCTAAACAACATATATCGAACAGTTTGTATAGAGTCTATCTGTCGCTTAGAGGGCACCATAAACAGGGGATGTCTAATGCTATTCATGCATTCTGTTTGTTTGCATTGGTAAAGAGGTTTCTCTGGCAAAACATGACCAGAGTCTCAAAAAACAAGTTGGATGTATGACAGAGTATGTCAAAAAACACTCTTTCAGCCCACCCATCAGTTTGCATCATTTGTTACTTTGTTACCCATATAATATAATATAATAATATAATATAATATAATAATATAATACAACATTGAGTGACTCAAAGACTTATTCATGAAGACAAAGTCACACGTAGTGTTTTTTAAGAAATATTTCTGTGACTCAATTATAAAGGCAGTCCTTTGTTGCCACCTATAAAGCGTAACAATTTAACCTAGAGAAAGTGTCACTGAAAAACGGTGACTAATACACAGAAAGCTTGTCGGATTTTAGTAAACACTGCTGATGTGAAGGTCAGACGAACCACCTGTTGACTGAAGAATAATAGTCTTTGTCTCTTATTTTGACTATCATAAATCCAAAACATTGATTTAAATGTAAAAAACATATCTCCGGAGAGGGGGATGTATCAAAGCAAAGGGTTAAAGTGACCGAGTGGCACAGTGGAACCCCTGCAGAGAAAGCACTTAGCTCTAGTTCAGAACAAAAATGGATAAAATAGAAAGATCTCGCCTTGCATGCCACCATCTTTGAACATCAAGACAAAAGTGGTGCACACAGTGGTAACCTCTTGAAATCACAGTTGGTGAATCTGAAATCTAATATGACTGTCTAGTTCTATAAATGCCTGTTGGGGTATCTAGATATAGATAACTGCAGTGAAACATCTTAATTAATTTCCTTCAGGCTTCAAGTATCAAATCAAACACTTCTGAGTAAACAGCAAGCTCTAAGCTACATGCAATGTGTCAAAATGTGCTTAACCCAACATTTACAGCTGATTTTAGAGGATTTTAGCCAGGCTTAAACATCTTTAGCACTTAAGCATTATATTATTATAATTTCCAATGCAATTAGAGAGAATAACTCCAAAATAAATAAGTATAAATGTCATTCATACTATATTTGCATTATACTTGTACTCATTAGTTTGGAATCAGGTTTTGGGATCCAAAAGATTTTTTAATGGTTTTAAAAGACATAATTTATGCTCACCAAGGCTACATTGATTTAATAAAAATACAGTTAAAAAAATAAATGAAATAATTATTGTAATAAAATTTACATTAGTATATTAATAGAATTAACCTGATAAATTAACTTAGACCCAGGATAAAAATTAGGATTTATTTTTCATATCTTTACAGTGATCAAAGCTTTTTTTTACAAATTTATATTTGGATTATGTTTACGGTATAGGAAAATGGGACTCAATTAAAATAAAAGAATAAATAAAAAGACATGAATGAACTCGCGTTGGCAAAAATAACAGATTTTTTGTTTGTTTTTTTAGTATTTTCTTTGTATAAAACTTGCATTCATTTTGCATATTAATGAGTTTTTGGGGCGATATGTAATAAAAAAAGAAGTACAATAATGGGAGAAATAATTTATAAGATTTTCATTGATTCATTTAATGTAGTCTTGTTGAATAAAAGTATTTCAAAAAACTCATACTGACCTCAAACTTGACCTCAAAGCATGTACTGTTGTATAAAAGCAATAACATACCGTTGTACCAACACATCTGTAACTACTCGCAGTCAACCCGTGCCGATATTCAGTATAACGGTACTCTTGCCCGTGAGATATTGCTTAAATGTGTCCCGAAAGCTCCCTCAGCCATTCGAAACTTGTCATTCAATCATTCCAAATCCTGTCAGAATAATCTCTGTTTGATTCATTTTCTCATTCAATGGGCCTTCGTGACAGACCTGTGAGAAGAAAACTCTCAGAGAAAACATTCTAATCTCTTTCCTCCAGACCCACAGAAAACAGATTTGTGTTCATTCAGCACTGGAAGGTGCAAGTATCTGTTCATATCGGAGGGGTTCGTTGTCAGCCTCTGCAGCTTTAAACTCCATGCAGAGCATCGCACAGCGGCTGAAAATATCTAAGCCGGCACTCCATCAAATGTTTTTTAACCGTATCTTTATTTATATATCGGTGAACAAATCAAGTTTTCGGCAAGTTAACTTTATTTCCGCTGGGTTTCTTTGCGTCCGTGGCCAGAAGCCATAGGATTTAAAAGCTGATCTCGTATTCTCGTAATTAAATTTTAGGAAGTATACATAGTCTCCGCGTATAATTTCTCTTCCTTAATTGACTGATATTTACATACAAGCCACCAGCTGTCCTAACAAAAGTAAATTAACCTGACAGTTCACCATCCCCCCGGAACGCTCTTGGAACAGATTAATTTAATATCGAAGTGTGCAAATTCTCACCTGCGTGAAACCAGCGCGGCAACTGCCAGGGAATTGCTTGATTAAATACAAATATATTTTAGCTTCTATAGCCATGGGAGTAGTATCAAATGTGATCAAAACACTAAAGAAGGGAATTAGCGGAGGGAAAACAGCCTTCAACTCTGCTTACGGTTATTACATTCATCCCAACATAAGAGACAAGCTGTGTTTTATTGGGTCACTCTTAAATTTGCTGGAACAACAATAGCCTGTTCATAAATGTTCATAAATGCATGCAAATACCGCTATAAGGTTTACAAATTACTTAATCAGACTTCAAAACCCCCCAGTTATTGGGTCTAATCTGATTGCAACAAGGATATTTACTATGTTAATTCAAAGGGCATTTATTCATGTGAAATGTGTTACCCGGGGCAATGCGTTAATTGAATAAAAGCAGACACATTAGGAAATATGGTTACCCTTTTAGGGATGAGCTTCTTGGTGAAGAACCTACCTTGACGAATGCTGGTAATTAAGGACTTTTGGTTCCCACTGACTTGCATCGTACAACATATAAGTCAGAGGGTTTAAATATCTTCTTGTGTGTTCAACAGATGACAGAAGGTCATACAGGTTTGGAAAGACATGAAGGTGAGTAAATGTTGACAGAATCTTCACTTTTGGGGTGGATAAATCCCCAGTTATTCATTTGTATGCGTGTTAATATGAATTGTGCATACAGTCATTTACAGAACAGCAATTCGAAGAAATCAACATAGAAATGTCATTTGTGCAGTAATCAATTTAAATAATCATAATCGATAATCTCTCAAATAATTAGACACGTTTCACAAAATTCTATTCAATAATTTCAGCTGTATTTTTTTGGTCCTACAGCACCACCAAAATGTCCAGCACGTTATTTTTAAACCATTTTACTGACAATCAGTATATTGCTATCTGTTACATACACAAGTGGTTTTAATGTGATGGCATAGACTTTCAGCAGAACATTATAATTATTATTATCATTATTGATTATTGTAAGTGACTGATTAAAGACTGTCACGTGTTGCATAATGCTTAAAGAGTTAGTTCACCAAAACAAATTTATGCATCTAAGAAATAAAGATGTAGAGACTTCTTCTCTGGTTTTCTCTTTCCCATCTATTCTCTGTCACACAACCACCTTCTTGTTTCTCCGGTGTGCTTCCTTGTTTTTGCTCTGGGTTTTCACTTTTACTGACAGAAAAGGTATGATTGAACAATTTAGTAAATTGCATTTCCTGTGCTGTGTGTATTACAGCAGAAATCAATACAATGACATTTGACAACATGATGTGCACTTGAGAATATGGCTTTGCTTCAGTTTTCCGTGTTACCTTTTGGCCAGAATGAGCCTTGAGTTGGGAATTAATGTGTGGTGCGCCAAGAAAAGAAATTTGTATAAAACTAATTACCATTTACTGTTTAAGATAATTATGAACATGTTAGATGACCGTTTAGAGAGTACTGGCCCTTCATCTTATTTTACAGAAGTATGTAAAACTTAATAAGCATTTTATCAAAAGTCCATTAAATTTTTAATTCATGTTTTAAGTTTTCTGTATTGGTAAGCAGTCCTAAATATCAGCTCTGGAAATGAGAAAAAAAGAGTAAGCTAAATTATCATCACATATGGAAAACCATATTTTGTCATTTAAGAAATTAATACTTTTCAGCGAAAAAGGATGCCTTGAATGTTTCCACAAAAGTTATTAAGCAGCACAAAATATTTTAAGCACTAATAATAATAATAATAATTTAATTATTCTTAACTGACTCCAAAATAATTTCCTGAAAGATCAAGTTTATTGTAAACTGTAATCATATTGCAATTAATATTACAGTTGAATAGCCTTGGTGAGCATTAGAGGCTTCTTTCAAAGCACTGCTAAAAACTGTTAAAACGCAATCTTTTAAACAGTCGTGTATGGTAATATTTTAACCCACTTTCCTAAAGAGAGTAACAGCACTGGGAACAGATAAGCATTTGTTCGGGGCAAAACATTTCAGGTTCCTTTATGTTCTTCAGTGCATTATGTGCAGCAGCCTTCTCTTCAATTCAGACCTCAGGTTTTCAATTTTAGCGTTGAACACCTGAGGCTTAAATGGGCATTGCTGAGATGATTTATTCTGGGAAATGAAGTGTTCTTCTACCATGCTCCATAAAATGAAAAATCATTGATTAAATATAATGAAATATAAATGGAAATTTCTGTTCCTGGAAGTAGCACTTATGCAGCGCATTTAATAACATGTTTATGGGCACAACAAAAAAGTTACATGGATTCGTTTGAACTGTGTTTAATTATAACTTTAAAAGGGTTAATTCTACTTCCTTCAATTCAAATTTGAATAAATGCTGCCTAAACGCTCATTCAAGTAAAAATCGACAAACGTAGAAGTCGTGATGGTGCTCGAAAAACGCGAGCAAAAAGTTTTGCCAAAACTTTTTGCTATCCAACTCTAAATTCAAGTCTCTCAAAAAGTTAGACGGCACATTATTACAGTGCACCGGAGTGTCTGAACTCTGACCTTTAAGAGAATTTGAGACGTTCCGGGAAACCAGAAGGACGTGAGTTAACAGCAATGAACCTTATGGAAAGAATAAAAGAGAAATGGAAAAAAAACCTCTAAAATCAAGACGATAACTTTCAGGGGCCAAAAAAGCTATTATAAATTTAGCACGACCACTTGTATTTCCATATCACTCAGTGTGGCTGAACCCCTGCAGTCACTAGTCTCCACTTTTACAACAGTTAACAGGCGTATAAAACTAAGCTCTCAAATAAGCGCCGTAATGAATTCTCCAGGCTCTTTTGACATGTCACTGACGCAGGGAGCGGATTGTCCCTCAAGCGTACGTCAGAGCAATGATCAAAAACCACAGCATTCAAATTGACCGAAGCGGCACGCACATTAAACATGTTGCTGACACAGGCGCTCAGATTAAAGAGTGAGGTTGCAAGAATTTCCATACTGTATGGAACACACTGCAGCTCAGTCGAATATGAAAGCGCCGGAGCTGCCGGCAGAATTCATTTAGGTATGTTTGAGTCTCTCAGCTGAAGATTCCCTGAGCTTGAGATTAGAGCAATCCAGAGTCGAACCTGACATTCTTTTTCTAGCGCTTTCAAATCAAACCTAGCATACAGTTTGAGCTACTTAAAGTTTGAGGAGTTCCTGTAGTAAAACCCTAACTCCACGAGGGCTTTAGCGGCGAATATACTCCGATCTAACCTCTATGAATCATTAAACCCTATTTTATTATCTCTAATGTTTCTGTTCTGCATACTACCAAAGGTTAGGTCTAAGCTCTCCATGCAGCACGAGTCGGATGTCATTCACAGCTGGACTGTAGAAAGCGAGTGTCTGAGATAATAATGTGTCAGGCTAATATCTGCGAGACTGCAGTGCTACAGGGACAAAGGATTCTCATTAGTCATACTGTCTATAAGACACTTATCCATCCTCTCTGCAGCTCCTCGGCTTATAATGAGAGAATGATTGCATCTTTCTACACGGCTGGAAAAACTGATTTTCGGTATTGCGCAAACAATTTAGCTTTCCAGTTAGGGAAACACAAAATTAAAGTGTTGTCAAATAAGCCACACTTCAAGAGTTCGCTAAAATGCAAATGACAATGCTGGATTTTTAACTCTTGAGCACTCGACTCTCAAACGGTTCGGGAAATACTGCGTTCCCGGTAACAGCCGGTCCACACCGGGGTGTGAGAGAGTCTGAGTGCAAACACCAGCCTGCTGTTTTCACGCGTGCAACTCAAGAGCGCCACCTTCTGGCAAGCTTCCGGTCCGGTGTTTTAGGTGCCGCAACAAAGAGTAAAAGTAAAGGCTACCTAATATCCATAGCGAACCAGAGGGCTGAGGCTCATTAGGCAGCTTTAATGACTAAAAATCATTTAAAATAAGACAAATCCAGCTTTAAAAGATGAAAAACATTTACCCTCGTGTCGTTCCAAACCTGTATGAATTTCTGTTTTCTGCCGTACAAGAGAAGACGCTTTGAAGAATGTTGGTAGCCAAATAGTTTTGTTTCCCACCGTTTTATTTATTTATTTATTTTCAGACAATAAGAGCCAAAAACTGCATACCAACATTCTTCTAAATAACATATTTTGTGTTATGCAGAAAAAACAAAAGTCATACAAGTTTGTAACAAGATGAGGATATTACTACCCATTTAATTTCATTTCAGCCAATTATCTATGATTCTACAATTTAATTATGTTAATTATTCTATGAACACTGATTTTTTTTCTGCATGTTAAATTATGGAATAATGGATTGTCATTTTGTTTTTTAACAACTACAGACTGTAACTAATAACCTAAATAATTAGACTTTTAATTAGATAATAATAATTAGACCAAACACTTACTGATTATAAATATACACACATTATTCACATAAATGTAACCATTTATAACAACAGAAACACTTCAAAGTCTGAAAGATTACCAGCTTCCTCAAACCAACTGCTTTTATGTTGTTTGAGTTGTGTACAATATTCATAGTCTAAAGATGAATCATGAAATAACATTTGCTTATCCATAATTTGGCCAGACTGCCGTTTTGTTCTTTCATGTTCAGTTCTTTGGAAATATTAACTAGTAAAACCTAAAGCAGCCTCCTGTATGTTAAGAAAGAAGTTGGAGTTTCCGTTATTTAACTTGTGGATATCCATGGTGTCACTTTACATTTTAGGTCGACTAAACTTAAAATTTAAAGCAGCATGAACAGAAACAATCAATTTTCTATTGAATGGAAATCATTTTTTTATTGCATTTTATTAACTGAACACAAACACAATTTTTTCAAATGTTACAGTCTGTTAATTCATTATCATAAGCTTTTTTTGTCAATTATAATTATTTTATTTCATTATCTGTTTTGCTTAATATTTTTAATTAGTCAAAACCTGATTGGAATCCTTCACAATCCACTGTTTGAGAACCACTGATTTAATCCATAAAATGAAATATAAATACTCATATGAGTAAATGTTTCTTTTTCTTTTCTAATATTCTTTATTTCATTATTAACAGAAGGAAAGAAAACTGCACTATATTTAGATGAATGTCAATCATGTCTTTAACACTGCTAGTCCTCTCTGATAAATTAAAATTCATATGAAATCTGACTTAATGTTATGTACAACACCTGAATCTAATTATTCTGAATAGCATTTATATCCATTATCTGTATTGATTTTCTGGTTTCTGTTGCCCTGAGCCAAGTGTTTTTACATACAAGTAATAGGAACATAATATATTTTTTAAATAAAATATATACTTATTTATATTTTACACATTAAAATGCATTTGCATGAAAAAAAAGCCTTCCTATCTCATTTTGAACATCCTCGCCAGAAAGAAAAGCTCTGCAGACTCCTTCCTGCTTGCTCTTGGTTTTAGTGTTCTTACGTCTCGAAACACAGAGGAAAGCTTCTGCTGGAGCTTACAGGCCAAAGCTCCATCCCAATATTTACAAATCAAAGATCCCCCAGGGTGCAAAACCTTGTCAGCTAAGTCCAGCACTGATAGACACATGGTGACCAGTCTTTCATGATCCAGTTCCTTGAAGCCGCTGGCATTGGGGGCCATGTCACTGAGGATGACATCTGCTCGGGCTTCGGGGAGGAGCTTCTCCAGTGCCGTGTGAGTCGAGGGCTCAGTGATGTCATGATTTGACAGCAGCTGAGCTCCGTCCAAAGGGCAAATGTGTAATACATCTATTCCTATTACGCTTCCTTTAGGAAGACCCACACCTGGAATGAGCAAAGGTATAGTGTTTATGTCCTCACCAGCTAAAAAAAACAATAACTAAATCAGAAGGCAATAGTCTAATAGATTATAAATTAGTGCTGTCAGATGATCAATCACCAGTGATTGCAACCAAAATAAATGTTTTTGATTACATAATATGTGTATATAATGTTTATATTTATTATGTACACACAAATACAAACACATGTATATATATGTGAAATATATATTATTTAAGTTATTTAAAATAATTGAAGTGTTACGTTTATACATTGAATTTTATATATATATATATATATATATATATATATATATATATATATATATATATATATATATATATATAAAAATGAATGTATATACACATGTAAATAAATAGTGTATGTGTACGCATGTTTATATATGCATAAATATACACAGTACAATATATATTTATTATGTAAAGAAAAACTTTTATTCTGGATGCCATTAATCATTTGACAGCACTATTATAAATATGAGTTATCTCTATCTCTCTGTCTTTTTAAGAATTAGTTCTGTAGACATATAGAAATTGTACTTAGCTATGAATTACTTATAAAAATAATAATAATGATGGGATGTTATATTATTATAGAAATATTAAATAAAACAGACATAATAAAATGAAAAAGTAAGTGTATTCAAAAGTTTTCATTAAGGTGGTAATATATATATATATATATATATATATATATATATATAGAGATATATAGATATATAGAGAGAGAGAGAGAGAGAGAGAGAGAGAGAGAGAGAGAGAGAGAGAGAGAGAGAGAGAGAGCGAGAGAGAGACTATTGTTTATATATTTTAATTTGTTACTATATTTTAATTGTTGTTACACTGGTGATCACTCACTTTCTCCTGTTGAGTTGACTCTCTGGACTGCAACTTGGCTCCATGCACCAGGCGCAGCACCGCAATCGATGACACTCAAGCCGGGTTTGAGAAGTCTGAATTTGTCATCTATCTCGATCAGTTTGAATGCACTTCTGCAGCGGTAATTCTGTGCGTGAGCAGCTTTAACGAAAGGGTCACTGAGCTGCCTCACCAGCCATCTCTGATCGGCTGCACTCTTGCCCTTCAGATGCAGAGGAGTCTTCTTTAGAGAGACCGCCGACACGTGAAAGAACGACCTTGGGATATGTCTCCACATCATTTACAAACACCCGGAGAGATACATTAGAACTCAAGCGCAAGAAAACAAGTGAAACACATGTGCGTTTATGGCGTCCTCAATGCTGTCAAAGATGCGCGTACTTTGCGCAGACTCTTAAATCATGTCGTTAAGCATTACCGCGCTTTACTTATCTGTATGACATATTATTCATTATTCGGATCAAACGCATTCATCATTTAGTGATCGTTTCATTGTTAAACACGCTCATCTTTGCGCTTTTGTGTATCATTGCTTTTAGTATCAGTCGAGAATATTTGACTGTTACACACTCCGAATAACGATTCGAAGACCCGTTCTTTTGAGTCGGATCTTTTCAATGATTTACGTGTGGCGAGATAAGGAATAGCTGTCTTTAGTAGTAGTGTGGCAGAAATGTTAGAGTGTACTTGAACAATGTTTACGGTTTGGCTAAAGTATGCAATTTAGACAATTTATGTATTTGAATTGCAGGTTTAGTTCTGTTCGAACGAACCGATTCACAGAAATGACTCGCTTTTCCCATCGAGAACATTTCACTGTTGCTCAACTCGGTTACAAAACGCACGTAGGCGGAGTCAAACATAGCTGCTGGAGTAATACGTTTGAGCAGATCTGTAGATCATATGCTGTTAATAATCTCCATTAAACGTCAATCACTTTTATGACTAAATTCACTGTTGTCAACCTGAAGTCTCCACGTGATCATGTGACTGAGGCCAGCACGCGGGAACAAGAACGATTCATTTTCTGCAACTATCTGCATATATCCGTATCTTATTTTTGTACTGTATATGTGATTACGTTTCGTGTCTGTACTTATTACTCTGGACAAAGTAAGCAAAGTTTTAGCATACAAGTAAATGCAAAGTGAACAATTTAAATGAATTTAGGAAGCTGCGCTGTACAGGTTTATATTAATCGTTCATTAATTATCTGATCTATTAATAGTTGTTGCTTAATGTGCATCGACTTAAAAGAAAACTTAATCGCGCTTCAAACGCGGATAGTGTAAAAAAAAAAAAAAAAAAAAAAAAAAAAGCCTACTCTTAAAGGAAAATAGTGTAGTATCCATTAAAGACACTTTTTTTTTTGTACAGGGTGATGTTGACTAATAAACTGCTGACCCTGGTGCTGGTGGTGCAGCCCAGCCGGGTGTTGTTGGGCATGAAGAAAAGAGGCTTTGGAGCTGGCAAATGGAATGGGTTTGGAGGGAAAGTCCAGCCAGGAGAGACTATAGAGCAGGCGGCCAGACGGTGAGCCTAACAGCCACGCTCGACTACACAGGGATGTTACTGATGCCAAAAAAAGTGTTGTTTTAGTTTCATTTATAGCTCTGTTAATATTTCATTTTAGTTTAGTTATTGAGATGCTGTCACTTTGTTCGTTTATTAAAGTATGCCTGTAAGTTTTAATTTATTTAGTTTTAGTAATAGTAATACTTCCAACTATTGCATCAAAATAATATTACAACTAGTGCTATCGTACGATTAATTAAATCTATTTAATGCTCTTTTATTTAGCAAAAATTAAATATAATATATTCTCACTAAGTGTAATAATTTTGTCCGGTATATTTACTGCAAAAATAAATGCTTTCACTCCAAATAATATTTAGTTGTAATTTCTTTTTCTTTTCTTTTTTAATTTGCCACTATCCTAGGTTTTATTTGTAAGAATTTTTTACTAATTTAAAACACAGTAAAATGTAATATGCTCCCTTATTCTTAATATATTTTAATATGTAATATATAAGTCAGAATAAGCACATTGTTTGCATTTTTTTATGAATATTGTTATACCTGAATGACAAAGTAACAATATTTTAATGAAACTTTGACATTTATTCACCAAAACCTTATTTTAAACTTTAAAAGTAAACACTTTATATACAATTAATGTGCTTTCTATGGACATAAAATCTTTAGTACATTTTTTTGATGCAGATATCTTAACGTCTTTTAAACCATTTACATAATATACGTATTCATACTGTGCATATTTATTATTTATATATAAATGCACACACATATATATTTTGAGTATTCATTTTGACAATATTTATAGTTATATACATTTATATTATAATATTTTATATTATATTTAATATAAACATTTTTAAATATATATTCATGTGTTTGTATTTACATATACATAAGTATACACACATATATTATGTGAACAAAAGCTTTTATTTTAGATGCGATTAATCGTTTAACAGCACTTATTATAACAAATATTTAAATGTACAAATATAATTTACAACAGCAAATTAAATGAGAATATATGGTTAATAAAATGGTGTTTAAACAAATATTTAGTTATTACAGGTCCAACACTGAATCATAGAAGATGTTTTCAGGTATAAAAGCATTAAGAATGGTTTTCTTTCTGCTCTCGAGAACCAAGATTTATTAATATAGATATTTTTGTATATTTTTTTTCTTACATAGAAACCACTATGCTTCACTTTAAAAAATAAAAAAAAGCTATTATGTTCTTTCAGTGTCTGTCTTGAAGCTACAGATCAAACCGTTTGAACTTTGTAACGCTGCTGAGAATGTTTTATATTATTTACTTGTCTGTAGAACTTAACAATGCTGTCAGCGATTGGCCGTGTTCAATCTTCCCTCCTCTTATTGGTTTCCCATCTAAAATAAAATAACATTTTATTTGACAGGGAGCTGCTAGAGGAAAGTGGCCTCACTGTTGACACCCTCCACAAGATTGGAAATATTAAATTTGAGTTTATTGGGGAAACAGAACTGCTGGATGTCCACATTTTTAGAGCGGACACCTATAAAGGAGAGCCAAGCGAATCAGAGGGTAATACAGCACCACATCACTTAATGATCCAGTTTGTGAGACACATGCCGAGACGGGAGGTCTAATAACGTGTCACCGAAGCGCTTTGTTTTCTCTTTCAGAGATGAGGCCACAGTGGTTTGACACGGATAAAATACCTTTCAGCCAGATGTGGGCAGATGATGTCCTGTGGTTCCCACTGATGCTTCAGAAAAAGAAGTTCTTGGGATATTTTAAATTCCACGGTCATGAAGTGATAGTGGAGCACAAGCTGGAGGAAGTGGAGGATGTGTGATTGGGGTTTGAATACCACGGATGAACACTGCCACTGTATCAGTGGAAATGATCCAGCTACGTGGTTTCATGGATGCTACGTGAAATCATGAGGTAGGATGGAATAAATGTCCTGCGGTTTGTATAAGCATACTTTTTTTTTGCAAGGATAAAGGTGTTATCTGTTAGTTCAGTGTTACTGGTTAAATTCATACATGTGTATATTCTGTTTTCTTTTTACCTCCTTCTTTGTCCATCATTACTGCAATGGTTGGTCTGTAGAGTACATCAAAACTCATACCTTTCTTATAAAGATGTTTCACATTTCTCCATCTGTCATCTGCTAAATATAATCCTGGAAAGTGCAGAATAAAACTAATTGTCTGTCTGAATATGTACACAAACTGAATGTAATGTAGGTGATAATAATTCTCAAAACATTTGTCCTCTGTGACCAGGAGGTGGCAGGATTGAATATGTATTGGAGTACAACAACAGTTTCCATTTCTTTAATGCCTCTCACCTAGTAGAAACATAAAGACATACAGTCAATAATAATAAGCTCTGTTTTGTAGAATGTTAAACAGTTAAGACAGCAACATGTGTGGTACGTGCATTATCCAGAAACAACAACTTTATGGTAAAAGTAAAATGTTTTTCACACACATGTTGAAGTATAATTCACTTGATCGCTGACTAGCGGTGAGAAAATTTCAGACCTTCACGATTTATTGAATGAAAACAGGTCTTTGGAGTATAGAGCAGCTAATAATAAGCAATTAATAACCATGCTCGTTGTATTTACTACTTAAAACGTTTCGAATCTCTGAAACAAAACAGAAAGTGTTTGCATGCATACACTACTGTTCAGAAGTTTGAATACCTCACGGGGAACGCTCAGCAAGAATACAGGTATACTATTCCTGCTCAAAATATTCATTCTTGTCATTGAGGGAAACATTTGTGCCGATTCAAGTTGACTTTATACTTTAATGAACGGGAAGTACAAAAGAACAGCATTTATTTGAAACAGGATCTTTAGTAATATAAATGTCTTCACTGTGACTTTTGCTAAATTACAATGTTTATTTCCTTCAAAAAATAAAATCTTGCTAAATCCAGACTGTTGAATGGTAGTGTAAATATTACTTACAAATAAAGATGAAATGTGAAAAAGCTGCAATCACAAGGAAGCGCAAGTCATAAGATTTAAAAACAGACAACCAGATCTGTCAGCTTAAACCACGAACAAGGAAGAATATGAAGTCTTTGCAACTAATAACATCATTTCTGCATATTTCCTGTGTTGCTGTGTATATTCGACTGACCACCGCTCTGGCTATTAGCTTCTCAGTTCATTTCTCTATATTGCACTAAACTAGCTATAAGTCATCTTTCTCTAAATGCACTGTTTTGTATAATCTAAAATTTCTCTTTCAGCTTTGCTTACATTTTAAAACAACAGCATCAGCTTTGCATACACTTAACATTAATACAGTGTTGTAGCATCTTTTCGCATTTCCTCAGCTTGTTCTCAACAGCATTAGCCTATTTTAAACATCAGTTTGTTCAAACTCTACAAAATGAAGGGCACTTTTCGACAGGTTTTAGGAACTGCCGCATAACACGTTCACACGTAAGCAGTTCCCCATAACTCTATGCAAGAAAGAATACTCCTGCTATTCAAAACAGGCTGGAGTTCATTTTCTTTCGATTCTGGAAGCACAGAAGGGAGGCTATTTTGGGCTGAGAGGCGGAGACTGTCCATTGCCGTCCCCAAAAAGACTTTTAAGCTTGGAATGAAGATCCTGCCACACCTCACCCATCTAGATCAGAGCAAAATAAGACACAACGGCAACCATTAGAAGGCTTCGTCAGGATCAAACTAACTTTGGCACACGTTAAAATGAATAGCTTTAACACAGAGACCGGTAAAAGATGAGCTCACCTCTTTATGTCCCTGCACCTGGGAGCTTACAAATGCCCCCAGGATGTGAGACGTAATGGGCAGGTATGTGAACATGAGCTGGCTCTCCTGGTGCAGGCAGAACAGGGAGAAGTAGTTACGCAGCTCCATGGCCTGGATGGCGTTTTCTTGCTGCGGCGAGTCAGAGATCATAGTGAGGTCACAGTGCGGTCGCATCTTCCCACCCTAACCTCCATCATCATCATCATCATCATTATCATTATCACAATGAGCCACCCAGCTGTTCAGAACCACTGGATTGTGACATGCTATTTGAAGGTTAGACAGATATGGGAAGTGCCTCGTATGATTTGGCATCGCATCAATATCACTTAAGAACGGGGGAGTGTTTCTCTTGTCCTCCATCTGGCCAGGGACTTTATGTTTTGTGTAGCAAAATTAAATTGATAAATCAAATGGATGCTTAAATGCTGAAAGTTTAGTCGGTGTATAAATGTGTAGATTTAACTAAATGAAATGGGCTGCCAAGAATTACTTGGTGGCTTATGCAATAATCTCAGTTTTTTTATCACTGTTTTATTACTATTTTAGTAATACTCTGTAATATTTCTCTTTTATATTTTGGAAAAAAAATCCCTTATTCTCACCTAGGTTGAATAAAAAAAAATAGTAAAAACGTAATACTGTGAAATATTATTATATTTTAAATAACAATATAAATGAATGTAATTTCCTTCCCGTGATGGCAAAGCTAAATCTTCAGCGGTTATTACTCTTATTGCACATGATTTTTTTATGGGAAAAATTGATACACATAAAAAGTTTAAAATAAAGCATTTATTTGAAATAGAAAGCTCTTAACATTAGAAATGTCTTTACTGTCGCTTTTGATCAATTAGTGTTATACCACAATTCCATAAAAGCGCTGAAACGGAAAATGATGTGTGTGATTTACTGAAAATATGCACATTAAAGAACACAGACGTAACATCTCATTTCCATATGGACCAGCGTAGAGCGGCACTACCTGCTTTAACAAATGGTTTTTTGGCCATTAAATAATGCCACAAATACTATTAAACTGAGCAAATCTCAGTAAACTGTCTTGCATGATTATTGTTTAAATATTCTCCGAAAGGGAAACTCTTACAAATGCATTTTCAATATCCAAAATATAACCGTCCATGCATTTTCAGTGCTAATTTCCTGCAGGGTGTTTTTAGTAAATCCTGACAGTAGTTTTTTAAAGTGAAACGAGGGCTTGCTGATAGTAAATCTGGTCTTATAAGTGTTTACTTCTTTAAATAAATAAATCTCACTCAGACCAAATAGTGGTGTATTACCGATATAATCAAACTCTGAACAAATGTAAACATTTAAGCCTAAATTAAATGTTTTTGTTTTAAGTACAATGTTTGTTTCCTTTTTAAATCCAGTCTTTCACAAACTTCCTCGCCCCCTTTTCATCCTCTCTACACCCAGTTGGAAAACCCAGGCCTAAACAAGATAAAAAAAGAGGCCTTCTACATCCTCTCCAAAGAGCCAGAGATCTTTGTTCAGATGCCTGGGGCATCCCCAGAGGGATTTTGAGGATACAAATCTTGCTCAAGGGCTTTGGTTTCAAGCCCTTCAGATCAATTTCACCTACTAAATTAAAAGGATGTTTCAGCGCCCCTCAACCCACATTTCCCCTCAGGTAATTCTCCCAGACAATGTGCTGTAGCTTTGTGTGTGTGAGGGTTGACCTGGACAATGCGGGACTCCAGCTGTTCGACAGAAACCTGTTCTTTAGGCTGAACCGTGGCACTCAGCATTTGTCTTTTCATGACACCGTACTTCTGCAGCGCGCGCTGGTGTTCGTGCAAGACCCCTTTCTCATGCCGTTCACATAAGTCCTGTATGACAGCACACATACACAAAATCTTACATGCCACGGCTCAGTGTTGATTTATATGTACTTTGAACTTTGGTGCTGATGTGGGTAACACAGGTTTGAATTCAGCTTGCAACAAATGCCAATTCTGTATCTCCTCTGTCTCCCCATTATTTCTTGTCCTCTCTATATAAACAGCAGATGAACATAGCTAAATTACAGCTCATTTGCTTTATTCTAAAAAAAAAAATAATTTAGGAAAAAAACAACAATCAAAAGGTTTGTAGTAATTACAATTTGTTGGAAAAATCTCATCCCCCTATTTATTTCATCAAAAACACAATAAAAACATTAATACTCTGAAATATTATTGCAACTTTAAATATACACTGCAATAAATACTGTAACAGTGTTCTATGTGAATACATTTTAAATTATAATTTATTCCTGTGATGTCACAGCTATATTTTCAGCATTACTCCACTCTTCAGTGTCTCGGGTTTCTTCAGAAATCTTTCTAATATGCCGATTTGCTTCTTAAAAACATTTCTTACTATCAATAACAGTTATTTTGACTGGTACTGTATTTACTGCATAATCAGCCCTAAAAGTCATATTTCAGTTTATTGCCTCTCAATGGGCAAAAAAGAAAAATGTTTCAGCTGTGGCTAAATGTTAAAGCACACACCCTAAATACTCACCCTGTACGACTGCAGCAAGTCCAGGAACAGATTCAGTTTTTCCACCACATCATCCTCCTCTCTTCTGCCCTGTATTAAATAAACAAATTAAATTCCTCTGTAGCAGTGTGCAGCCAGTTCAAGTGGTATGTGTGGGCAGCACAGTACCTGTTGGGCAGCTTTTTCAGACAGAAGTGAGAACTCAACAGAAAGCCCTTTGACTGAGCGTCTGAGAGCAGCCCAAGGACTCTTGCAGGATGCCAGGACAGGCACAGGTGACTCATCTGATCCTAAAGAACTGGAACGGAGAGAGAGACCAAACATGAAATCTATGGCAGGTAGTCACAAACATCTGACAATCAGGCTCTCTTAAAATACTACTCAAACAGCTAATGCTACTGCACCGTACCATAATTACAATCACCATCAAAGAAATAAAGCCTTTATTATATGATTATCTAGATTGTATCTCTGAAGGATTATTCATTTATTTATTTATGCCGCAAGGGGTAATGGGGGTAGTTAAGAGAAAAAAAAAATCAAAGGAGTATTGAAATAAATATATGTATAAATGTATGTATAAATAAATAATGTGAAGAATAATAAAAAATATATATATGTAAACCCATAGGTCTGCACCGCCACAACTTATACTCCCCCTGAGCGAGTCTCAAACCCAATTCTCTGGCATGGGAGGAGGGCGCTCTAACAAGGAGGCTAAAGGCCACGACCTCTAGCATCAGTCGCTCAGTGGAGTGAGGTTTATCTTGCACAGCACCTCCGTTACATATACATGACTTAAAGAGATCAGAACAGGTGGTAGAAAAAACTGGTTAGTACTAGTGAATTTTTGTACAGATAGAAATCTATAGCTGCCTTTTATATTTTAAACATTCTAAACTTTTTCTACATTCAAGACGTGGCTCTCTATATAGGCCTTTAAAGTCATAATTCAGTTTATTTCCTCTAAATGGTAAAAAAAAAAATTTTCTACATCTACCAGTACGTATGGCTGGGATCTTTCTTCTGGCTTTATATTTTGAGCGTTCTGATTTTATGTCTTTCACAGACATTGTGAGACAGTCGCTGCGATTGGCCACGATCGTTTCACGATGCAGTGTATCCTGCAATGTTTCTCAGGCTTACGACAGTGGTTCTGAACCTTTTTTAAATGACAGTACCAACTGTAATAATCGTAAATTCTAGTACTTTAAATGTGAAATCAGAATATTGCTTTAACTTATTCTGAAACATTTGAGGCCACCTTGGAAGTTGGCCTTGGTTTATGAGATACCACAAAGATTCAGGGAAAGCCCCCGGGATGAGCTGGTACCTGAGCTCCTTCCCAAACATCAGCAGATCTGTGGCGTTCTCCTTCGAGCGCTCGGCCATCCTCTCTGCCCTGTCCCGTAACTTCTGAAAACTGTTATGGATATTTTTGATGAGCTCTCTGCTGGCTGAAAACTGAGTTTGAATATCCACTGGAAGGTAATCCTGCAGGAGAAATCCCAATACAGCCAAGCAGTATTAATGATCAAATACTGCAATGAAAGGAAATATTATGACATTTCGACACAAACATACATTTTAACATTTAACATAAAACTGAAGCAAACCTTGGCCAGTGTTGCATATTTGCATGTCATGAACTCATCACCCAATTTTTTGCAAGCATCTCTAAGTTTAGTTTGGACATCCTGTGAGACATAAATATAGAAATTTGAAATGTCTATTAAGAATATAAAACAATTTATACATTTCTTTTTCTCAAGCCGGAACCGGCAAATCCAAAATACTTTTAAACGCACGTATCTTGCAATATAAAATATCATAATAATTCAATCCCATTTATATAGAACTTTAAATCAAGTGCAAAAAATCCCCACCGAGCCACTGAAGGTGAGGAATGTTTTCATAAGCTCATCCTCGGAGAAGACAGGATGTCGTGCCACAAGATTCAGAAACCTGCCCAGAGCTCGTCTCCGCCCTTCAATGAACTCTCGCTCTGACGTGGAGGTCAAGACTGCAGCGGGGCCAAAGAACAGAGAAAAGATTAAAGTTTTCCAGAAACAACGTGTAGTCCTCCCATTAATAAAACACAGCAAGGAACTTTTCTGGTACTCAGTTACTATGGAAGTACAAGTTGCTGAAATCTGCAGAAAAACAGAAGTTTCCTTTTTTTAAACCCTGGCATAGCTACGATTTTTTTTGGTTTCTAGAAATTAAATGCCACGCAGCACAGTCTAAGTGGGAAATGCACGAGACTGTAATCTACAGGTTTGAGATTTTAGAGTGAATAAATCAACGCCTTACCTCCTTTCAGTGCCCTTTTGGGAGGAAGTGCTGGCACGACTCTATAAGCATATCTCTGAAGCAGGAGCTCATGGAACACATCAAAATCACTGTATCGCCGATAGACTGATACTGTAAAGCGCTGAAAAAGGGCAAATAGAAGATAAACTAAACAACTGTAACTGTTGCAATCAATCAATATTTATATTTTTGCATTATTACTTTTTAAATAAAAAAAATTATACTTATAATTTATTACTTATAACTTATAATACTTTTTTGCCAAATACAATTTTTAACCCTCTCTTCCTTCTATAACAGTGTCTTTGCAAAGTCAAGCTATTTTATTTTTCATCAAGTGATCAAGGAAAACCATTCCTCATAACATGAAGCAGACTCCTGGTCCTTGCACGTGTATCTTGGCTAAATTTAAAAAAGGTAATGCTAAAGTGGGCCATATTTCAACTACATATGGAGAGAAGTAATTGTTTTGTTTGTTTGTTTGTGCACCATGGCACAGCAACAATGACTCAGCTAATGGTTAATGATATATAGTTTGGGTTTTTTGCTCACCAAAGACAGAAAAACACTTGTGAAACATGCCTTTTAAGAGAATAGTTCCCTTAAAAATTAAAATTTGCTAAAAAAAAGGACTTTTAGGCCATCCAAGGTGTAGCTGAGTTTGCGATTTGGAGAAAGTAAACATTGTATCACTTGCTCAGCAATGGATTTGACCAACAGAAAAGACAATATGAGTTGTTCCACTGGAAAAAGCAATACACAGATATATAACTCCTATTTTTGCCAGAAGCAACAGCTAGAAGTTGAAAACAACTTTACGATGGCTTAATTGCGGATTACTGTCATGTCCTTGTCCACTGAAAAGACTCTCATTTTAACGGCACCCATTCACTGCAGAGGATCCATTTGTGAGCAAGTCATGCAATGCTAAATTTCTGTGAAGAAATAAACTCAGCTACTTGTTAGATAACTGAAGGGTTGATATTATTAGCACTTTTTTACTTTTGGGATGAACTTTTAATGCTGGCTTAAGTCACTCACCTCACTGGTGACCTGATACTCCACGTGTTTAAGAAACAGCCCCTTCTTCTCAGGAATGAGCTCGACTTTGATGGTGTTCTTCTTTAACAGCTCTTCCAGAGTCAAAGTCAAGTTCAAAGGACTCTCCTGAACCGTCTGCATCTTCAGACTCTGAAGCTCCTTCGGCTCTCCCAGCTGAGGCTTCGGGAACTCTTAAAAAACGTATATCAGTTACTGTACTGTATTTAAAGAGGTCTGACAGCCGGGTGTGACTGACTAAACGTTACATGTGGGTGATGATCACAGTGTCATACTTAACTTTCAATGAGATAAAGAAGAAGATTACTTTCTTTCTATCCCTGTTCCAAGTCTTTGCCAAAACGGCAAAGAGCTGTGCAGCACACAATGTTATTTTTCTGTGAATTTCTGTGGTTTGTGTTTCCAATTTAGAAACAAAAATCTGGAAAATGGGAAAAAACAACCTGACCCAGCAAAACATTGCCTCAGCAAGCATATTCAACCCGGGATCTTTGCTTTTGTTTAGTGGAATGCAAAAGAAAAAAAATGTTTTTTGGTCATTCCAAAGAGAGATATGCATTTGGCATGCAGTTGACGGGAAACTTGCTCTTGCTTAGAGGAAAAAACAGGAAACATCACTATTAAAGTGCACAGTCAACTGTCATACTGACAGCACCTGAAATAACACAAGAGGCCTGTACTGAATTTAACTCTTCAGAGCTCTTATATGAATCATATGTCGCGAAAACACACCATTGCACAACCTATCCAACAAAATCATAGGCCTGAGGAATGTAATGCATGTATGCCATATAAAACAGGGTGAGGACACCTTAGGATTCAAAAGTGCACATTTTTTTCTTAGAAATGTTGAAAAAGCAATAAAATCTTTTTACATATTAAGCTCTGCTCTTGCGCAAATCACTGCAATGCAGCTTAAATGTAATTCAGTCGGGACAGCACGTAAGAGGCAATTTAATATCACATGACGTGGAAAAAAAGACCAATTTTTATGGGGACCTACCTGGGCTGACATTTGATCAAGCTACACATTTACCACAGTCAGCTGAGGGACAGATATGCTTATGCTTACCTTGTATGAAATTCTCCAGCAGTTTAGGACTTGGTGGTTTTCCTTGTTGAGCAAGCGCAATGAGAGCCAAGCCTTTATACAGCGAGACTTTACTTAAGAACCCATCTCCACCGTTTACATGTTCTGCTATCTAAAATCCAGACAAGATACCTTTCAGCCAGTGCAGAATAAGTTCCACAAGAACCCCGTATGTGTATGTATGTATGTACGTATATATCCTAGCGCGAGTCTCACCTGGTTTTGAAGGGTGATGGAGAGAGATGTTCTGCTGAGAACTCTCTGGAATACACCGACAGGGACTCGTTCATCAGCTCTGGAGCAGATGGCTTGATGTACTTCACGATAGTATGAAGGGACAGATCCTACGTTCAAAAGACAATACGCTTAGTATTGAACTGACTTGGAATAGGCGACTGGGAACATTTCGATTTTGTTACTGTATTGCACACTGAAATAATCAAACTGACTGAAGACAGAATATAGATTAATTGTGAAGTATAGTACGTCTCGGCAAAAAAAAAATTGGCTTTTGTGTTTTCGTTCGAATCCAATGACAATTTTTCCTTTGCGGAGTAAATGATGGTTTAAATCAGACTTGCATAATCACTGCGCGCATAATCATAACTATCTGTTCTGTTCTGCCCAGCTCACTCCAAAAATGGATAAAATGGTCTCAAAGGTTTAAATTATTTTATAGGATACATACTATATGGACACATCAGCTTTAAAATATCAACTAGTTTTGACTTGTCGGTCTGGAAAACCTAATTGACAGGTAATGTATAGTCACTAAACAGGTGAAACCAGAGATACAACAGATGAAGAGAAACGTTAGCGCATAACTCGCGTTAAGTTAAAACGACTAAAGATATGTAAAACGCCACCAGAGAAATTGTGAAGAAAAGAAACTCGCAGACAAAAGCCAGCACAAAAGTTAAACGAATAAACCTCACGGCAAAACATTATCTGAAACTGTGCGATGTTTCGCTTAAATGCCTGTACTTCGTCTTCCTTACCTTCATTGATGTCCGCTGCCATAGTTTATATGTCATGTGAGCGCGATGGCACTTCCATGTGATTTCCTGCAGAAAAGAGCAGGAATGTCCCTCTCCTTAAAGTTGTAGTGATGTGGAAATACATGGTACAGTGTGACAGTGGGAGGAGCCTCGGGTTCAGCAGGCTCTTTGAGGACAAACACATATTTATATGACATTATAGACTGGTTTTAGATGATTGGAATGTTTTTCACTCAGGTTAGAAGGTGATTCACTCAGAGATGTGATCTGTTAACTAATATAGCTTACAAGGCATGGCAAAATAAAACAAAAACAATTCCACATTTACTAAACTGACGTGCTATATTGTATAGATTTACCTTTACAATAAGTAAATTTGACATTGAATTACCTTCACCGTTTGCACTGGTGTAGTTTCTTGCATATGCTATTGTTTTGCCTACTATAGTAACTAATCCAGAAAATAATGACTATGCATGAGGGGAAGAAAAGTGGTGTGCCCGTCGCATTGTGAAGGTCTATGAAACCTCTGATAACTTTGCATTGTTCCTCTTTTAATCAAAATAATTTTCTGTTGAAGTCAAAACAACAAAATCTGGACTAAATCCAATTTAACTTTAGGGAACTGAAATAACAGTGGTGAAGAATTATAAAGTATTCATCTGACCAAGATCTTATTTTTATTTATTATTTTTTTTTTTGACTAAAATCAGTTTTAAGGTCTTTGAATGCATCAGTGAATGTGTTGTAAAACATTTTTGATAAAGCTGATATCAGATAGTTAATTTGTGAATTGATTAGTGAAAAAACCTTTAAGAATCATTTCTTGAGACCTAAATACGTTTTTTATATTCACATTGAATTAACATTTACAGTAAGTTGTGAACAGCTCAGTATGTTGTTGACTTTTTACCATATTAGATCTGTCAAGCATAAAAGATCAAAATGATCAAAAAGATGAAGATGACTCGCACATCTTTGCTCAAAGCCAGTGCCACTACAGTGAAATGAATCTGAAAAGGCATGTTGCTTATTACCAAATTGACTAAGACGGGGTACCAGTTTTTGGTTGTGACACTAAAATGATGCCATTATGTGAGTAACTTTTATCATTAAAAATAGGAAATGATGATTATATGAAAGTGTAACGATACAAAAAGGGTTTTTCTGTAAGGGGTAGGGATGGAAAATATTGTTTGGTTAGTATAAAAGTAACAAAAGTCTACGGAAAGTCCCTACGATTCACAAAAACAAACATGTGTTTTAGAGTATATCTGAAGGGCCAAACATTAATAATGTTTAATAATAATTAATAATAATTAACCATGTTAAATTAAACCTACTCCAATTAGACTTTTCTTTCTCCATCCTGGCATATATTTGAATGTATTTTCATTCTTTTGCAAATTAAATGTTCTGTTCAGTTCAATAGCAGAAACCATCACACAGTTTTAGGTTTCATTTAGACTTGTTTTGTGAAAGTGCGTTCACTGTCTAAGACATTTCAGATATTCATTTATAGTGCATTGAATGGGTAACAAACCAGCGAACCCAAAATTGCTTAGGTCAGAATTCCTTAAGCCTTTGGTCAAAGTTCATTTTTGTGGTAGTTTCTCTCTATGACCACTTGCATTAATGGGGTCAGGTTCAGTTCAATAAAATTACATTACATCAGGTCGTCCTTTCAAAACAAAAACTAGTTGCATTGTTGTTAAAATATTTGGTTTGGCTGAAAAAATGTGCATTCATTTCGTAGACTGATTCCCCAGAATGTTTTCAACATAATGTTGCCAGCATAATATTTTCCATGTACTTAATCTATTGTCGTAAACTGTGTTTTTAAAGTGTTTATTAAGTCTTCTTCATCTGAAATTTAATTTAATATAGGTTGTTTCCCCTTTTTTTAACTCTCTATCCATAAAACCGCTACTGTCCCGTCATGGCCTATTACATAGAGAGTTGTACCTAAAACCCAAAGGTTGCAGGTTTGAGTCTCAGGTCTGGCATATATTCCTAAATCCTGTACTAAAGTAAGTCACAACCTATATTATGGTGTCCCATGCACTTTAATTTATATTTCAGATGAAAAAATGCAAGTAATTTTAATAAATAATACTGTATTTTCTTGTAAACATACTCCAATATTGTTTGTTTTATTTGCAATAAATACATTAAAATAATAGTGTATTAAATTTATTTACTGAGGAAAAACATTTTAACCTAAAACCTAATTTTAACCCATTTTAACTTAAAATCATTTGATTTGTTTTTATTAATTTTAGATTTTTATGAAGAAATATTCAGTGATTTCAGGATTTTCTGTTACCCCAAAGCATTGTGACTGTGAAAAATCATCACATTTGTACCTATAAAATGAACGCAACCCATTGATTTAATTTTGTATAAAGATTGTATAAACTTTTTATTTTAAAAATACGTAATATGGGCGTGTAGTGTTGTGTCTGAGCACTAGATGTCAGCATTTTCAACAGTTGTCTGGTGCCCCGCTAAACCCTCGCTATCTCGGCGTGAGTTTGTTGCGGTGGCATCGGGGCTCGTAGCTTGATTGCTCCTCGCTCGCTCACGCTGGATTAGAGATCATCTCGCCGAGTTTTGTCGGCGGGGAGGAGTCGCGTGGCGTCCACTAACCCACACACGGACATCTCGACTTCGCAAACACCTTCCCCGGTCATTTAGGACTAATAAGGACAAAAGGACGGAGGAGTTCCACCGTGGGAATGACGGAGCCGCAGACAAACGCTTGGCACTAATCTCGGCCAATGACTGACATCAAGCCAGGGAGATACATCTTATAACCGGCTGGCGTTGAGAGCAGCCTAAGGACTGGGGCTCGGGTCTCGAAAGGATTCGGCTCTGAATGCTTGTGTATCTCAGGGTTTATTGTGTGCACGCGTGTAGTTTTAGCCTACCCAAACAATAGGCAGTTTGAAAAGGGGAAGTAGGAGCTTGTAATACACTCTTCCTCTGCGTTTGCCAGCCGGTAGGCATATGAAAGCTGAAGTCAGTTTATACAGCTGGCTTTAAATAATTAGCCATTTTTAAACCTTCGTTTTACTTAACGGTCAGCTTTCGGTTTGTCTCCAGGGACGCCAGACGCGTTAAACAACTAACGTCGTTTTTCGCTCCGTATCGCTATGGATGAAGGACGATAGATGTTTGTTTTCCGGGGAAGAGCAGCTTAATGTGTGACTTTATAGTCTAATGGTATTGTTTAAGCACTGACAGAAGTTTTAAACTTCCTGCTTTAGTTTCTCTCGGCTCGGGGTGTTATTGTCATAAAGATTATGGCAGCCGTTGTGAATTACTCTCCTCCGTGGTGGGTTAACCTTCTCCACAGACTGCCTCACTTTAATTTGCAATTTGAACAAACCAGCAGTGATTTTCGACCGGAGGACTCGTCTTATCAGCAGGTGAGTCTATGCATTACAGTAACGCTTGATACAGCAACACGTGTAGATGAAACGCTGTTCGGTAAAATTAAATGGTTTGTGTTGAAAAGTCAGTGATACCGATTAAAACACAGTCTAAGCAGTTAAAGTCGTTCTAAGAGTGCTTTTATTCTCCTTATACTCTGGTAGTCGTGCTGATATTCATATAACGTGATGTCTAAGTGACTTTTATTTAACCTTACCTTTTGTTTAAGACATACATTGACCCAGTTAGCTCATATATTTCTCATCGGCCAACTAAATTGGTTACAAAAGTAGCCAAAGCATCAATGTTCGTTTGTCACTTTGCAAAACTGGACTGGAGTAGCATTTGTGCCTAGATGTTCCTTCTTTTAGTCAGAGTCATATAATCATTCCAGATTTTCCATCTGTGGCTTTCCAGCACATTAGTGAACATTTGCGTTCAAGTCATGTTGAAAAGGTTGTATTTATTATTCTAAAATACTCAGTGGCTTAAAGGGTTAGATCAGCCAAAAGTGAAAATTCTGTCATTAATTGCTAACCCTCGTGTTATTTCACACACACAAGACCTGCTTTCATCTTCAGAACACAAATTAACATTTTTGACGAAATCTAGTCCTTTCCTGACCCTGCATAGACGGCATCATTACTACCATTGCCAAGTCCCTGAATAGTAGTATCGGTCTACAATAATACTTTTTGTGTGCAGACAAAATATCAATGATGCCTTTCTTCTATTCCATGTCAGTCTTCGATTCACATTCATACGAGTACCACAACATGCCAAAATATTCTTATACTCTTATAAAATTGCTATTGAACAACTGATGTCGCATAGACTGCTTTAATGATGTCCTTACTGCTATTTTGGGCCTTGAAGATTTTCATTGCATTGCTGTCTATGCTGGGTCAGAAAGCTCTCTGACTTCATCAAAAATATCTTAATTTGTCTTTTGAGGATGAACGAAGGTCATGAGGGTGAGTTATTAACTACAGAATATTAATTTTTGTGTGTACTAACCCTTTAAATCCTTGAAAACATACTATATACAACACACAAATGTACTTTTTAAATATTAACTGCCCAGGAGGACTGAAAAACACTAACCAAACTATATTCACCTTTTTGTCCATTGAGTTAAAGCATTAGAACAAACAATGGTTTCAGTAGTTAGTGGGTGCTTATCTCTTAAAGGGATTATGCAGATCTTATTATGTCCACATTTCTTTGTGCCATAAAGTGGTAGTAACTATAGTTCAATCTATATTATAAATTAGTTCTTATTATTGCATCTCTCTGATGCTGAATACACTCAGGCATGGCTGGCGAAGGTAGAAAGTAGGCTTCCGAGCACCCTTTCAACTACTTGGCAGTAGTCTTTCATCATAGGGACGACAGATGGCCTAAATACAAGCCAGGAGTGCCATAAGCCTGGTGACAATACCTCTAATCAAAGCTCCTTAAATCAAGTTCGTCTTCACTGTTGTTCGCTTCATGGAGTATTGGGTGGCATTAGTTGGTAACTTGGAATACATATGTAAAGAAGTCGTGATTGTGTGCTTGGCCATCAACATCAACGTGATGCAAATGGCAAGTTTTAAATGACACATTCTGTCATTTGCAATACAGTTCCAGAACCGAAGGAACATAATCATAATTTGTTGCACCTATAATTATTTAAGGTGGTCTCGTAGTAATGTGATGTCTTATAGGTGGTCAGTGTTTTGGATCAAGGTGCTTACTTAAACGGTTTTATCTTTTTGCATCCACTATATATCATCTTAACACCCTTTAAAGAATGTAAACAAAATGTAGGTTCAGCTTATGTTTTAGCTGCGGTGTGTGTTCACATGATGATGAGAATCACTTCTCTTTTAGCTGGAAGTGTCGAGGAACTAGATCAAGGTGAGAACGAGTGGATTAATTTAGAAACGGCAGTAGCAACCTTAATGTTCAATCCCGGCTGGTCTTCTAGCTTATAGTTCTTGGAAATCATGCATGCACAGAAATGTAAAAGTTGCTTGAGAAAGCAGCTGAGATGGAGAGCAGAGGTGAAGGCAGAGGATTCAGTGTGTCTGGGTCATAAAGCCCAGAATAGTCTGTCAAACTGTCAGCTGGTTGAAAACGTTTTACCGGTGGCTTTTTCGAAGCATCAGCACTGGAAGAATGTCTTAAAACAGCATGGCAGAAGCAAGCTAAAGCACACGATGAAGCAATTTTCTGTTTTTACAGTTGTTAGGGATCTAACCTTTTCTTGACAGATGCTACTGACATCAGGTACATATAGAATTACAGACAACTGTACTTGAAGTGTCTAGAAGCCCCTCTGCCTGCATGGTTGGAGAGGAAGGCCAAAAACAGCAGTTTTTGCTCTATAGTTTTTAAAGTAAAGAGTACCATTTGCAGTCATGCATTCTTTTTTTTTTTTTTTTTGTTAAAGTAAATAAGATGACAATTTTGTATTATAAAAAATTATTACTTTAAGAACATTATCATATTTCTTGGATGTGGTACTGACACCGTATCCGATAAAATACACAGGATGCTTGAAGATTGTATTAGCAGCCTGTTCTGCGTAGCATTTGTCTTGGAGTCAAAGCGCACAGAGTGAATGATAACAGACAGCACAGCTGAGGATGGGGGAGGGAGACAGAGAGAGAGACACCTGCTGTCCATTGAATGGCGCTTGTTCACAGGATTGGAATTAACTAGAAATGTCATCTCGTTTGGCCACTAGTTGAGGGGTTAAGCTCACTCCTGATGTCCCACTTGGGGTTTCCTTGATGCGCTTATCTGTGAACTTTGTCCTACTTTTAATTTCAGCTCAGTAGTTTTACTTTTGATGGTCTGTTTCCATTAAAAAGAACAAAGACAGCCTCTCTTTTAACACCAAATCATTATTTATTGATGGCGCTGCCTAAATCTTCAGTTGTTGGGGACTGCTTGTAGCAGGGAGTGAGATGACAGGTTGTTAATGTTGCTCTGCAGACTGTTTCAAGAAACGTGAAATTGGCCAGCTAATGTACTAAAGAAAGTTTGGGTAATGAGTCCTTTAGCACAGGTGTTACTGGCCTTAAAGTGGTGTGTTTCTCGAAAGATAGGATTTGACAGTGTTATTAACTTAAAATTTTTGATCAATTTAATCTTTAAGAAAAACAATAATAAAATAAATTGGCGTTATAAGCGCAGTTAAATATTCAGTTTATCAATTAATAATGATAAATTAAAAATAATTCATATATTAACCCTTTTGAAATCTTTGTGGCCAACTCAAGTAGATTGTATCGATGTCTAAAATTGTAGCTGAACTTCACCCTTTTCCATCCCTACACGCTTCTCATTGGCTACCAATGGGTATTGCATCGAGAAAAGCATGTCTCATGTTTACAAAGGCCAGGACTGTGGGAGTTTGGGCAGTGCTTCTCACGAATCGGCGTGGATGAAAGCCAAGCTGTGAAGGGGAGGTCCAGTCAGCACGGTGATGGATGAGACTGGAGCTCTGGGTTTGTTTGGGTGAGGAGTACAGACCTGCTAGCAGATGAGGAAGGCACACAAAGCTGACTTGAGTGTGTCGCCACCATGAGTTGATTTAATCTGAATGATGTTGTTTGGGAAATCTCCTATAAATAAGTATTTTTTTTAGTAATAGATTTAATATTTGCAAACATTATCTGGTGTAATTTGATGTTTATTTATGAATAGAGGTGGCATTTTCATATACTCTATCAAACCTTGTCTTTACTTTTATCTGAAACCGTTCTTTCTAAGCTGATGGAAAGAATATATTTTAATTGAAAATATGTTTTATGTTGTATAGTTTGTTATATTGTTAGGATATTTTAATTGAAACATACAATGACAATAAAGGATTGCTTATTAATAAGTAGTTCATTGTTCTATTCAGGGATTCTACTGGATCCATCCAGATTCCATAAGCAATTTGACTAGTATCCTGACAAAAAATACCAAATATCAGATTTGCCAAATCCAAACTTTCCTACTTTATTCATATTTAGGACTCTGTGAAATTGTATTAGAAGGGTTTCTTTTGCGTTGATATTTTGCAACTTGAAATGGACTCATCCCTTTTTAATGTAAATTAGTAGTTCAGTTGAGGTAACAACTGGGAAAGGGGAACACTTGTCTTGAAGTAAATCATTAAAGTAAGCATTGAAGGAAAATGTACATTTTTTAAATACGTTTTTGATTTTTTTTTTTTTTTGTGCGTGTATTACACATTTGAATTTTTTTGGACTTCTACAAAACTGGTGAAAATGAGTGAAACTACTTTCTCTCTGGTAATGTATGCCAAAGTTTTCCAACAATTATTTCCACTTAAACCACACCCTTTTTTCATCACCAGCAAGAGCACATTCACATTGGCCTCCATCCAATCAACAGCCAATAGATAGCCAATAGGTGCTTTTTTTCGATATTGAAGAGAAAAACTGTCATCTTTAAATTCCAGCCATTTTCCATGTATAAATAGTTTGACTTAACAGCCAATTGTAGGATGGAAATATAAAGTACAAATGTTAGCACTGCCGAAAACACATCACACCAAAGCATTTGCAAATGCTGATCGGAGGGAGGGTATATTTATAATTAAAGAAATGGCACACTTTTCATTCTAGAGAAGATTTTATTTTTGATTTATAAAAAAAAAGGGTTCAAACTCTTTCACTAGGGTGGTCCACTTTCAAAACATGAAAGATGATTCTTTTCTTTTCTATCGGCTGGTTTTTTTTTTTTTTTTTGGTAGAAGAAAAGAACTAAATCTTAAAGGAATTTTAGTGATGAACTAATAATACACTAAATTCTGACTTCCAAGCTAACATATGTTACAGTTTTGATTTCATTGGGGTCTTTAACCACTGTTTTATTAAAAGCATCAGTGTAGTGTTGTTCCTTTGCCTCGCCAGTTAAAGTTCTTGTAGTCTTGTTGTGGGAATGTGGGTTTAAGCACGGCTTGAAGTGCAAATTTGAAAAACAAAACCCCTACATGCTTTCCCACTCCCACACCCACTCCCCAGGCTGGCTGTGGGGGAGGTTGGAGAAATTCGTGACTGGCCTCTTCATGTCGTGGGGGGAGCGTTAGAACATTTCCATTTTTGCTAATTGTAGGGCTGGTTTTTGAGTCATTTTAGCGTGTCATTCTCAGGGATGTCTTTGGGCGCACAGGAAGTGAGAGCAGGGATGCTGATAATCTGTTTTGTCAGCGTGTTTGCATGGTGCGACACAGACTGACGAGGCAGGCAGGAAACACAAGCTGTCTCTCAAAGTGGCACATTGCCAATAAATTCATCACGTGGTCAGCCGTTTATGAAGGATTTGTGAAGGAGCCATTCATGGAGCTGTGTAAAAACAACCCTGTTTGAAATAATGTCTCGGCTTTCATTTGACTCCAAATCTGATCTGCGTGTTTTTTTCTTTTTGCAGTTTACATTTACTGTTAGGTGTTAACTACTGGCTTCCTGTGTGTGTGTGTGTGGGAAGGTTTATTGCCATCCAGTCCTGCCTTCAAAGGCTGAAATGCTTTGGACATCCTCTCTGAAAGTTGCTAACTCCTCCCCAGATTACTGTTGGTTTCCCAAAGAAATCTCTGACCCAGATTTGGCCCCTTGCTGCTCCAACTGCAAATGAAAAGAACCTCAGCTCTTTTCCATGACAATGTGGAGGCTATATGGCTCCCTGAGGAAAATTAAAACAGTGGAAAGCAATACTTTGGAATATGAACATGTAAATTTCTGGCCTTAAACTATATATCTCTTATTATCGTCCTTATTTGTCCTATTTTTTAATTATTTTAAAAAAGGCAGCTATATAACTTGATGTAAAGACTTATTTATATTGTCAAAAAAAAGAGAGAGCTTTTATACTGTCGCTGCACTAGGTCAAAATTAATTTCAATATCTCATGTATTTACTTTTGTTTTGAAGAGTAAAGCTTTGCATCTTTTTTTCTGCGCACATATGAAATACAGCCCCGTTATATAAACTATTAAAATATATATTTTCTCTTACTGTTTAAAACCAGGGTTGTTAGTAGATCTAAAGTCTTTTAGACACATTCTCTTGCAAACCAATCTGAGAGTCATTGTCATGTTCACACATGGCTGACTGAACCGAATTAAGGATGAAAATGTGTGCCTTTCATAGTTTCTGTTTCCCACCACAATACCACTCCACCCACATGATGCTTTTTTTGGAAACTAAATGATCTAAATTTGAAAATTGTATCTTTTTCTTATTTCGGGTGCAAAATGTGTTATTTCCTGTGACAGGTGTTATGGCTTTAGATTGTGGGTCTGGAAACTTTTAGATTGTGATTAATTTGGTATGATGAGGGTCTCAAGAAACCAAACCTCGGTACTGCCAAAAACAGTTAGCTAACTAATACAGAATTAGATGCCAAAACACATAGGCTATATATAAACGATTTACACAACCAATTAAATTAACCCAAAACAACTATAATAAAGTATTTCTAAAGTGATGCCAAAGGAGGGAAAAGTGTAGCAAAACTCTAAACTCACTTACAATGAAACCTCTAACCTAAAAAAAAATAAAAACCTTAAATTCTTCAGCGTTTACACGCACTAACTAAACTATACAAACCATTTGTGTGGCACTCAACTTCTAACCTGGTGTTTCTGTACAGTAGTGTTTCTGCCTGTTGCACCATGTAGTTCACGTGACACCTCTGTCCTCTTTTCCTGTGATATGAGAAACTTACGATCAGAACTAGAATGAATTACAAAATGCAGAATAGCATAGGTGGTAACGTTATACACAGTGTAAGTGTCACTAAGACAACAATTATCAACCAGGCTAGAACACTATAGCCAATAAGGGACAGGAAAGCAAGCAAAGATGGACCACAAGAGACAGAGCGGTCACTCAGGTGTCCCTTAAAACCGTATTAGATTTGGTAGCGAGGGTTGTGATATCATGCGGGTTAGCAATAATCATTTGCCTGAACGAATGTCAATCCAGAGAGGTGAACCTAAGAGAATGACAGTTTGAGAGAGAGGGAGACTTTCATAGGCACACCCATAGGGCTGTAACAAAGGTGTGACATTTCCTGTGTCATTTCCTGAAGCAGCAGCATTCGCTCAAAAGCTTCAGGCTGATCTATTCTAGACTCCTATCATAGGTTGTTAAGACGGTTTTGTGCTTCGGTCTCTGCCAGACTGAATGAATCTGCCTGTGTGTTTGACTACTGTGTCGCATTCATTCAAAGAACCACAGCAACAGGCTCCTATCAGAGAATCAAGCCCTTTCATAGATGCCTCTGAAATGAAATTTAGGCCAGCAAATGATTCGGTCACTAGATAAACCTGAATTATATCTCAGCATTGATTGTTTTAGTAGAGATTTTGCAAATAGCATTTCTCTGAAACAGTTTTGACTCCACAAAGTAAATCCTACACCATTTTCTAGTGTATTTAATGAATTAGTGTATATAAATGAATTAATAAGTAAATTCATTTGAAAAATCTGACATCCTCCCTGTATGCAGAAAACGTCCTTTCTCTGAAACGTGACAGGATCAAGGGTGGTGCATATTGTGCAAATATCATTCGGATGGCCTACAGCCAGGAGCACTTCAGCCCAGTGACCTTGTTTGAAATGCTGCTGTTGTTCTTGGGCAGTGCTATCGCTCAGAGGGGTCTCTCGCTACGCCGCATCCTGAATCAGCATATGGAAAGAGTAGATCCATTAAGATAATCTGCAGAAGATTACCGTCTGTTTAGAAAAGCTGAGTCTGGGTCTTTTCCTGTTAGCGGCAAAAGGAGAAACGTGGCAGGATTGAAATCTCTGTAATTGCGGTGACCTCCTTGGCACAGTTTTCACACGAAAACATGAGCCCTCTGATTTGGCAAATGCCAGCTGTGCTTCACATCTGTAAGTCTGTTGAAAACGTGTAGATTGTTAGATTTACATTTACTTTAATGCATTATCAGGTGCTTTTACACGAAGCAACTTGTATTGTATTTAAAGTACACTTTTTACCGTTCCCTTAGAGCTGAAACCATGACCTTGGCGTTGCAAGCATTTTGAGCTACAGGAAGTAGATACAATGTTTAAAGCTGTTTTTGGCAGTAACACCCCTGTGCTGGCTAAAGTGATGTTTCTTCTTATTTGTAACTTGTTTTTCTTGTTTGAAACCAATTAAGTAGATGGATTTAGTAGATATGCAAACCTCTTGTTTCTTCTTCCATTTCCTACCAGGGCTGATTATTCAGTTGTGTTATGTATTTATATAAAGACACAGCTTTCTGCCAGTACGCTGAGATGATCTCATGGGCTCAAAGGCTGTTAATCACGTTCTCCAAACACATTATCAGAGGTTGTCAGCTATGCAGTTCTGGCAAGATCTGCCATTCTTTGTAAATGAGGGTATTTAAGCACTGATTAATCGTATCAAGAGTGCTTACTGGCCATTCTCCCAGATGGTGCTGGCACCAGTTCACAAACTTCCTCATCCTTAGACGTCATATAACCCACCATCATCATCATTCACACATCATTTGTTTCAGATGACATCCTGCCTCACATTGCCCATTGTTGTATTGAATGGTTTTGGGTTTGAGTTGGACTTGACCGAATGTGATGAAAGCGATTCGCCTGGTTATGACTGATTCATTTAATGTGATGATTCATTGAGATACAGCTATTTCAGTGACACTGATGAGTGTTAAGATCAGAAGTTGCATAGATTGTGTTTACAGTTGTGACCCTGGAGCACAAAACCAGTCTTAAAGGAACTTTTCACTTGTTTTGCAAGTAGGTTCATTCTCCAACTCCCCCGGAGTTTAAAAATTGAGTTTTTCAGTTTTGGAATCTATTCATCCATTCTCTGGGTCTAGCGATAGCACTTTTAGCATAGCAAACGCAGTGATATCATGCAGACCCTGAAAACAGCCAGACCCTCTTGCTTGCACAGGGACCATATCTTGCAAACTGAGGACTATTTTCCACAGTCGCTGTGTGGTATCACTGAGAATAGTTCCTGATCTTGTCGGCCTAGAATATCTCAACTTTTCATTGTCTACTGGTCTTGGTACACAATTCAGCTACAGAAGAGTCAAGTTTTAAATGGGAAAAATATCAAAACTCTTTGGTCATTTTTTTGTACGCCATGCTACTGTTCTAATTGGATTCAATGATCTATGCTAAGCTATGCAAAAAGCGATATTGCCAGACCCGGAGATCAACTAATAGAACAAAACGGTAAAACTCAACTTTGTTGTAGAATCTATTTCCAGTGTCACATATATATTTGTGGCAATAGCCAACAATGCATTGCTAAACTTAATTTGATTAGTAATATGGATTGCTTAGAACTTAATTTGGAAAACTTCAAAGGCTATTATTTTTTTTGCAACAGTATCTCGGCCAAATATTGCCCAGTCATAACAAATCACAAATCAATGGAAATATTATTTATATAGTTTTCACATGATGTAGAAATCTCAGTTTCAAAAAACTGACCCTTATTACCCCCATGGTTTTGTGGCCCAGGGTCACAAATTAACAATCGGTCACTAATCAAATCTTTTGATAACTGTTTAGTCTGTTAGTCATGCTGACTAGGAAAGCTTTATGGAGCTTTATGGTTCATCGTAAAGTAGAAAGTAGATGGGCAATGGTGCGTTGTTTTGATTTATTGATCTATCCTCAATGCGTGTCTGTTTGATTATTCACTTGTAAGTCAGATTTAAAAGATTTGTGTCTCAGTGTCTGTTTCTGAACAACCCTCAGTGTCTGTTTCTGAACTGTCATGTAGTGAGAGACTCAGAAGACCTCACAAAAGATTCATTTTTCTTGAAGTGCCACTATGAATAGTGGACATTGTGGTTTGCGGACAAGTGGTTTTCAGAGTCTATACAGCACGGGGCTTAATCATGCTTCTAAAATTAGATCGGTTTAGCATTTCCCCCACAGGGACTGGGTTGTCTTGCTTTTTGGAAAAGATTTCCCATGTTTCTCCAATCTCCAATCTCCAATCACACAAATGTAAAGCAGCAGTGAAGTAATGGACATGTTCTCCAGATTCAACACACAGGTCTTGAATGAGAGCATTTTGAAACGGTTTCAAGTTGTGATGTGCAAAACACAGGGGTCTTTATTTTTTCATCTTGCTATGCAGTAGCCAAAGATCCATCTACTGGTTGACTATCATGAATAATCCTTGGTTTTGAGGGCAGACTGACTGCTCAGAAGAGTCTGTAAATCAAGGTGATCTAATTATCATGGCTTATGTCTAGTAAACAAGAACTGTGAAGCATACTTGCTGTTCTATTGCATGATTACCATTATTACCCTAACCTAGATTTGACCTGATGAATTGTTATAAATTATCTAATGATAAAATTAGCTTAATTTAGCAAATGAGGTAAACTTTTGTTACTGTATTCTGGCTACAAACAGTCAATTTATATTGGAAATGGCATAGTGACTGACATAAATGACCAGCAAGGCAGCATTTATTTGATTTTAAACTACAGCAAAAACATTAAAATTTTAAAATATTACAATTTAAAATGTTTTCAATCTGACTATATGCTAAATATAAATTATTCCTGTGACGTCAATGCTGTATTTTAGTAACCATTACTTCATTATCCTTCAGAAATGAACTACTTCTCAGACATGAAACACAATTTAATAAGCAGCTGTATTTATTGATATCTTGTTTAGTTGTGAACAGTTGCATCAAATAAACTCTAAAACGTACTGTCATAATTGTTTTTATTGTCTTTATACAGTGTCAGTAGATCACAAGTGGTGATATTAGTTATGCAACTTTTTTTTCCAGGTGGTCTGATAAACCTGAACATTTGTTGGAATATTCAGAGTCTAATAAACCCAAAGAATCACCTTGATTCAAATAATTAAGCGTTGTATTTTAAAGTAAATTAACTGAGCAATGATGTCCTTTTAGCATTACAGTCTGCTTTTAAGACCTGCTCGCTTTTCCAGTTTGACTCGCTTGGTCCTTTTGAACCAGCACAATGGTTTTCCCAGCTCTCCTGTGATCACACACTGCGAGCTTGACAGACAGCTTGGCACAGGTTGAAAGCCGTATGGAAACTATGTGATTTGGGAGATTTGAAATGCTTATATGCGAAGAGGGGTTCAGTGAGTCCATGCAGATTAACTGATTGGATGCCAGACCAAACCCATCAAGGGCGTCTCCATTTGACCGAGTACCCTGCTAATCAGGCGGGACCTGAATTGGGTCGTTTTTGAAGAATGTGGGTGCAGGCGATCTTACAGAAGCTTAATCCCTGTGTGGTTGTCACAACAAGATTGCCAGAGTGAAGTGTGTGTCTTAACCGAGAATAGCTCTGACCTCATTATACATAAAACTTCCCCTGCAGGTTACTTGTCACGTGAGTTGGAGCGGGATCGGTTTAGAGCGACCCACGCACCATTTTCAATTTTAATGAAAGCAGAGTGCCTTTGATTCATCTTAGTCATATTTTGAACTAAAATGAGTCATTGTCTGCAAAATGAAATGAAATGAATGGTAAATCAAGTCATTTATATTTAGCAGCATGCTGCAGCTGCGGCTTTTTTGGAATTGCTTGTAAATTTTTGTTTTGCTATTATCACCAAAGTGTGGATTTAATCTTTTATCAACTGGTTATCGATAATAGGCCTCATTGATCTGAACTTATGCACCTCAGTTTTTTGGATGAAAACAAACCAATAAACAATCAAATCAAAAAGAAAAAAAAATAGTGAATGATTTGGTAATATTAATACAATAGATGAGTTCAGATCAAGGAAATACAAACTCTGTGCTAACTAAAAGAAAACAAGTTGACAAAAAAAGATTAAATCCAATTTTTTGTAAATATATGAAATGTGTTAAATTAAAAAATAATAATAATAAAAATTAAAATTCTGGTAATCATTTTAATAAAGATATAAGTTAACTTTGGTAGCAATAAGCAATTTGTTAAATCTTATTTCTAAAATCTATTTTGCCTCAGAGTTTGCTTTAGGCTCTTTGTTAGCATGCGCAAACACAAGATTTGAGCCATGAGCACTAGAAAGCACTTGAACACTTGTCCTGTGTCTAGGTTATTTCTCTTCAGAAGTTGTGACTGAAAAATGTCTTGATTCTCATTTGCGGGTATAATATTAATATTTAGAGCAAGATAAAGAAATAGTTAATAAGTGACATTCTCATTTATTATTTGGGTGCATGTGAATGTAACCAATGGCCCATGTTTTCTTCTCCTCTTTTGCGCAGTCTATCCTGCTACTGGGCAGTGTAGCTCTGGCATGCCTGGCCTTGGACCTCCTCTTCCTCCTCATCTACTCCTGCTGGCTGTGCTGCCGCCGTAAGAAGAGTGACGAGCAGCCAAACGCAGACTGCTGCTGCACCGCCTGGTGCGTCATCATTGCCACCCTCGTCTGCAGGTGAGTCTGAAGGCATTCTTCCTCATATCAGTGACTCATTCAGGCAGAAGACGCGTGTAGTCAGTCTCCAGAGAGATGCTTTAATCGCATGATCCCCAGCTGGAAAACTTCATAGAGTGTGGAAGAAGGTGTGTATTATCTGAAGGGCTGCAGGGTTTCATTTCTGGAAAGGATGCGTTTTCTGTACTAATCTCTGTAGTTCATTTAGAGCTCTCTTTGGGGTTCGGTGTGGCTCCTCTGGCTGCAGGCATGGGGTTATTTCTACTTGTAGCCCCAAACATCCTCAGTGGCAAGTGCTAATTTAAGGATTATCCCAGTGAAAATGTTTGAATATGAACATTTATCAGGCCAGAATTTTTTTTATGGAAGTACTGAAATGCTTATCCAATACTGTCCTGTTGTTATTGTTAGTTTGGCGGTAGTTTCAACCTTTTGCACTCAACGGCTTCAGGAGGAGAAGATATTTTGAGAAATGCTGGTAGCCAAACAGTTTTGGTTACAAAAGGCACTGAGACATTTCTCAAAGTATCTACTTTGTTACTGTTGCTTTGTTACATGCTTGCACTGTTTCAGACAAATTATGATATATTTTTTTTTAAATAAACTACCTTTTTAAGGTAGTGTCATTGCACAGATTTTGTTCATCATTCCTTCTGGTAAACAAGCTAGTTAGTTAGTAAGATGAAGAACTAATCACTTAGTTGCTGGAGTTTGCCAGGTTAATGGTATCAGACTTTTAGTTAGAAGTGAACTAGATAACCATGAGACCTTCAGTTCCTTATTCAGGCAGCTATACTTAAGATTAATGTGTTTAGATTAATGTAAACATGATGTGACGCTCACACATAGCCTATACGTTTGATAAAAACAAAGGTTTATTTATTGTATATTTTAAATTTGCTTTAAAAGAACAACAAAAACAAAGACAGCAGCAATATGGTATAATATTTTTATTGTTTGCTACCCTTCATTTCATTCTTTTCATGGTTTTGGAAAACTTGGATCTTGTTTTTTTTACGTTGCTTTTGGGATAACTGTGGGTCATTGTCAGAAGCTTTGTTGTAATTTCTTTGTGGGAATTAATTGCCTTCACTGAACTGAAGTCTCTCTGCGAGGTACAAATATATCTGTGGCAGCTCAGCATGCATATATATATATATATATATATATATATATATATATATATATATATATATATATATATATATATATATATATATATATATAAAAATGTGAAATGTATAGCAGTTTGAAAAGCAGGTTGAAAAGAATTGAACATTCAATGCAAATTAAAAAATGCACATTGGATTTCTTGGGAATGAACTCTTGGTCCTGTGAAACTATTGATTGGTTTGTGAAATTTGCTGAGGTGAAACATTGACTGTTTAATTTCTGGTGTGTTATAATGTCAATGAGGACAAAGTACTGAGCTGCAGCATAAAGTAGGCTCGTGCATGAGAAAGTCATTACTTCAGACACAGCCTTCTGTCTGGTGCAGTTGATATAATGCATTAAAACCACAAAGAGTGTTTCTGCTGTCCTTCACTCTAGTTTTCATCCATTGTCTTCAGAATCGACCATAATGCTGTTGTTTTGTTTTGTTTTCCAAGTGCATTATAATCCATTAAAATTCAAGACGTTTCATTCAACTGAGTTATATACCGATTGAATAAGTAATGCTGGCTTTTGTTATGATGATGTTTGACGCACAATGTGAATGAAAAGAATTTGGTGGGAAAGTTGAGGCTCGGCTATTGTCCGGCCTGACATCCTGTCTCAAAAAAACCTTGTTGCTATGGCAGCGTCTTTCCCGGCAATTCCTAACTCGTGGTTTTTGGCATTGCAGCCATCGAGGACTCGCAAAAAAAAAGACCACTACCTTTTTCCACCATCACCCCCCGCATCTCGTGACCGATCCTGATGTTTTTTTTGTGTTAACGTGTGCTCGCTCTTCAGGGGGTCTCCTGTGATAGTATCAGCATGAGGCAGGGCCTGCTGTGTGGTTTTGTGAGTCTCCGTTCTTCAAAGTATGACACACCAAGCAGTAAATTCTGTTTAGATTATTATTATTTAGATTATATATTAGTGCAGTATATTAGCACATATTTCAAATATATAATATAAAACAAAATGTGAAAAAAATCTGTTTTATGCCTGTATAAATGAGGATTATGATGTTTATTTATTAATTTATTTATTCTCTCATTTGTTATTTGTTTAATTATTGAATGTATTTTTGGTTTGCTTCTTTTTAGGTTGGTTTGTTTTTATTTGGTATTAGTTTGCTTTGCTTTGGTTTTTTATAGTATTAGTTTTTGTTTTAGCTTTTGTTTGATTTGTTTTGTGTTTTTGTGGAGGAAAGTGATTTCATGTGGATCTACTCATTAAATCCATGAAGAGAGTCTCACACGTCCTCACTCACACTGACAGTCTCACACTCCGTTCGCTCTTTTGCTAAATCAGTTACTAAAACTCTCATGCTTTCTGCTGTGAGTTTGCACGTTGAGCAAGCATCTTCCCTTCTGTGAAAGTTTATCAGTGCACATCTGGTCCTGTGTGGAAATGGAAATACGGAGAACACTTTCTCTGTCGTGTTCACAAGCTCCCCGCTGATTCTTCCCTATGGGGAGGAAGATGAGCCCATTTTCAACACAAACACCATTAATAATCATCACACCTGCGAGGGACATGACTCAGGATTTCTCATAATGTGATATTAATATTCTCATAATGCATGCCTGCAGCCAGTAATGCTTTAGGCGGGCCTCATTCTCACTTAAAGTGGTACGCTTTAGGATGAAATGTACATTTTTAAAGCGATAATTATTACAAATAATTATGATGGTCATCTTGTTGTTCAGCTGGCGAGAAGTTAATCTGGATTGTTCTTTTTAGTTTTGATAGTTTTTCTTTTTTATTTGGCTGCAAAATTCACTGTATATTTAGTTTGAACATAATTGTACATACTTCTCTTACTCAAATTAGGCTGTTCTGAGATTCCTGGTAGAATGATGTAGTTGTGCACAGGCCCCTCCCACGTTAGTTGATTGACAAGACTGTCTTACATTAGACCCGCCCTGAGTGAACTGTCATCAGTCTGTCTGTATTTGACTCTAGTGCAGGGGAAGATGAAGCGATTGAGGTGCTTTGTTGGTGGATGTGATAATAAATAGAACAGTCGAAGGAAGGGAGCGGCCGGTTCCCAATCTTCCTAAATTTGCATGAACGTTTGCGCGAATCGTTCGTGATCCTGCTTCGTCTACAGACGAAGTGAGTCTACGTGTTTTTAGGAATCTTTGCAAATCGCCTATAATAATGTGCTAATTAGCCAGTTTTGCGGCTGATGTTTACTGTCTGCTCGTCACTCCACGTAAGAGTCAAGCAGAGCTCATTAGAATTAAAAGCAACTTGTGATAGAAGGACTTTATGAAAACCTAGCTCATTTAGACAGGGTAAAGGTGCTGTTTTTAACACTACCGTTTAGAAAGTTTAAACAAAGTATGTTGTAGATTTTTCTTTAGGACCCTTAAAAAAGAATCATATCAACTTGTGTAAAGTGGGAACCCCATAACCCCTTTTAATATGTAGTTTTACACATTCATAATAATTATAAACTGAGACAGAGTTGCAATACAGAAAGACTTATCATGGTACTGAGTAATAAAGACATGTTGATACATGAATTAGCAGGTTTGGCCGTTGTTCAGCTTGTGTGTACACTGAAAATATAAACAGGCCTCTTCAAATCGGCCAACATCTAACATTCTTATTTCACATCAGCATACCTGCATTTTAACTGCACCAGCAATATTCCACTGAACGTTCTGCAGATTTCCACCCAATTCTTTTGTACTTCATTCAAACGAAACTCCTCACCCATCTCTTACATTTGAGTTTCAAGCGAAATGTACTATATTTGAGTTTATTCTGCAAAACACTGCAGATATTCCACCCCAATCAGCACAGAAAATGTGAAAAAGTGCAGATTCTGCACGGACTAGTCATCACTTATGCATTAGGAAGAAACAAGCTCATGCTGTCCGTACAACGGACAGTTTTCCTGGAGACTCTGTGGACACCCTATAGGAACAGACTGTCGGAAGCCCTTGTAATGTGTACCATCTACAGATTGTTTTATTCCATCAGGTTTGGTATTAAATATGTCCACTAATTCTGTTTCTATTGAAATAGAAGTCTAGAGTTGTGCAATTTACGGTCTTTCTTGGAAGCAAATTGTATTGTGAAACCTCCTGAGAATTGCTGATGAAGGCACATATTTTAAGAGCTTTACAAGAAATCTCAGTGGACTCATTTGGAGGAACACATGAGCGCTCAAATAGAAACCAGAAAGTACAAGAATGTTTTACAAAATTGTGGTTGAGACATGCAATCCCCTGTCCTAAATCTATGAATCATGAAGACAACGAAGAGTGATCGTAAATGGCATGTTACAGCAGATTCCCTCATCGTCCAACCAGTTGTGTAGGTTAACACCTACTTTAGTGTTTCCTGTTTATCGTGAGTAACATTTACGGTTTGTGTTGTTATATGCTCTTACATAGGAGTGCGTCTCTTCTGAATTCTGTTGCACCACATTCATTATTTAGTCTAGATGAAATCCTGTCAAATGCACTCTGTTCAGTCAGAATTGATATAGTTGAATGCACGCAAGTCAGGACACATGAGTTTGCTCTGCTTTCAGTGATTAAAGTTTTGATCCTCACCTCTGTCAGATAGTTTAATTGTAGTTGGTGCGAAACAGCCTGGAGAACTCATTCCAGATGCACGAGCACCTCAGTTTCACGCTTGGACTTCTGATGTCTGCAGCTTCAGGCACATCTTAGCTGCAGCGCTGCATAACTAAAGATTATGGAAATCCAGCGCAAGACTCGGAAACCTTTACAGCGTTTATGCTAATCAGCTCATGACTTGACATTGAAGCCACTTCAAAGGCTCTGATAGCATCACAGCAGCTAGTGTCGGGTACATTTGGGAATTTTGAAGGGCTTGAGACGGGAATGTATAAGCTCGTGTCCATCCAACATTTTTGAACCAGAAATATGTTGCATTTGTTAGATTGTACGTCGACGTATAATATACAGATTATTTATTTTGATTATTATTGATTCTGATTCATAAGCTCTTGGTTTTGATTCTATTTACTTTAGTATATTACATTTATTATTACATTAAATTACATTGTCAGTATTTCAGACAGGTATTTGATCCCTGCTGTTGCTTTGAATTATTGGACAGTAAGGCAATACATTTAATATTATTGCAGCATCATTGTTGACAATTGACCCTGTGAAAAACAAATATACTAAAATATATTTGAAATCTATTTATTTTATGCCAAGTATGCTACAAATACATATACATATTTATGCACTTAATAACATTTCCCGTAATTTGGTTTATTAAACTAGTATACTTAATGTTTGCTAAATTGACATGCGTCACTTTAATTGTGTGAATTTAGTGCTGCTAATTGTTATATATTTCAAGTACATTTATTTTGTAAGAAGATTTCACTTTCTCTCTCTCTCTTGGGAACTATAGCTGTTGTATTCAGATATACAACACTAAAGGCCACTCACTCTTTGGGTACAGTCAGTGACCAAACTAGTCTCGTCTTAGCTGTGTGACACTCCACTTAACCAAATCCCCTCTGATTCGGGCCGCTGTGCTTTAGGGGGAAGGGCGCACCAGGACGAGCATGAGTAATGAGATTGCTCAGCGTGATCTGTCCAGTCAGTGGAGTGTTATTCTCTAAGGAGCATTTAACCCCATTCACATTGATCAACAATCACAGGTCATTACTTATTAAATGCAACTCAAGTCTGCTTCTTAGCATTAGGGAGCGCTGGGATAGATTTCGATGAGCCATGTGGCTTATTTTTGTTATTTATTTGTTTGCAGTATGTCTGTATGGACCCATGAGAGCTGTGGCCCAGAATAGAGGCTGTCTGACAGACTGAGCTTTCTTTAATACGGGACAGCAGTGATATGGGACCACCAAAGGCCACAGCTGCAGGAACATTGATTGATCTGTCCTCAGGTCATATCTTGCCTTAGAGCCCACAATCACTTCCTTTCTCTGTATAACTATTATCTGAGATGTCACTCATATCGTTTTATGTATCTGACCCAGTAAACCTTACAGCTGCCCTTTTTCCCTTTTTTTTTTTTTTTTTTTTTTTTTTTTTTTTTTTTTTTAAACCTGACAGTTTTATAGCTAAAAGCCCATACCTTTTTCAATATGATTACCTTAATAATACCATAGTGTTATTACAATTAATTCACACTGGCAAAGTCACACTGTTAAGTAAAAACATTTTAACAATGTTTTAACAAGTTCAACATATAGCATCTGAAAATAAGGTCCTTGAACACGGCTTATATTTATTTACATGTTCTTTTTATTAATTGATTTTTAGTTTCTCTGTTTTATTTCTTAAAAGATCTTCTATTTAAAAACCCAGAATGCAATCTTGCACAAATTGTCCTGTATAAGTGTTCATTTATTTCTGCCTTCTTGGGAAACACAGTATGTACCTCAGCTTCAAACAAAGAGATAATTTCTCACTGAAGTCATTGCATAGTTCTGTAATAGTGTAAACACAAGTAGAATTATAATTTGTTTTAATACAAACAACGTGAGAACAAAAGGCCCTCATATCACTTTCTAACCACTCATGTTGTTCTGCGTGAGATTAGACTGTTTTTGTGTATTTAGTTAACTTTGCTCATGCAGATTATCCACCAGATTTACAGTGTAGCAGGAATGCTGGGAACTCCACTGAGACCACTCTAATGGGTCACATGACCATGGCTTCGGGGGGACGGCGAGGTGACATCTGCTTCCTGATCTGCACATTCGTGCCGCAACACGCCCCGTCCTAACAGCACGGCACACAGAGAATACAGCCAACACATCACGTCGGTTTAGCACAACTAACTGCATGTTTACAAAATATAGAGTCTGAGTTTGAGAGACTCTCACTCATGTGACTTCCTGCGGTGTGCTTCAGCGCTTCAGTCCTTCACATTCACACGTTATTGTGAAATCTTAATGCTTAGACTTTGGCCCATTCGTGAAACAAATGATAAAGACTGGCAAACGCATGGAATGCGTCTTAAATGTACTCTGGCTGAGAGCTGTAGGGCTTGTCCTGCGGTGAATAGCTCTTTGTTTAGCCGCAGAACCCCCTTAAGCGGGGTGGCTGCTGATTGTAGCTGCCATTGAATGCTTTACAATGGAGTTGGGTGACATACTTGAGCTAGAGAGGGTGGGGAATGGGAATGAGTGGGGTTGGCAGGTTGCGCTGTTCTGCCACCTGGTGGAGAGGCAACAAGTTCAAGTCGGAGGTGTTAGTGGCCATATCTCTGGTGCAGGTGGGCTGAAGGTTGCTGTGAATGGCTTCAGTGGGTTTGTGGGGCAGCAGTGCATTTCTGACCTGATTCACTGGCTGGTCAAAGCTGTTGGCACAATCGATTGGCTTTCATCCGTCTTCTCCCAGTGCTGCTGTTGTAGCCTGACAGTCTGAGTCAATGTTGTGTTGAGTTTCACAGAGTGCTATCGATCATTTGACGACTGCTTTCTCTTGTGGTTCTTTAACATGTTCAAAACGATGCTTGGACTAAATGGACTAAAAGCATTTTGTTAGTTGCAAACTGTACAAATTTATAAAGTGAGTAGTCATTATGCTAACTTTTTGGGCTCTTGTTGCATTCACAGTTGCCTTGGAGCAAAGGGATGTGTGTTTTATTCACAGATTTGCTTTTAAGGCTTGAACTAGCAACCTTCTGGTTATAAGCCATATGTAATGCTATAATGTTCAGAATTCATTTCGCTCAGACAATACTATACTCTTTCCTGTTTTCAACCCACAAATGCCCATATAAAGCTGATAAGTGGGTCTTTTTTGGGTTCTTGTACCCCTGAAAGATTTCTAAGGACGTTTAGAGAACGCTGCTGTAAATCAGTGCCCTGAATGATCTGTGAGAATTCACTCCTGTTTAATAATCATTCATGACAGTAGAGTCTGAATTAGATGCCTGTCTCAGTCTTCTGCTGGGCTGTGTGCTGGGGCTTTGGGACGTTACTGACCTATTCCTCAGTGTTACCACGGCTCTACTGAAGGCCTCTGTTCCTGTTCCCCTCCTTCTTCTCCTCCTCATGCCTTTCTCTTTGTCTCCTTACAGCGCTGGCATTGCTGTTGGTTTCTACGGGAATGGTGAAACCTGTGACGGTGTGAATCGGCTTACTTACTCCCTCCGGCATGCCAACCGCACCGTGTCTGGAGTGGACAGACTGGTGAGGCACTGATGCACACTGGGTTATATTGACACTGTGCTCATTTTTCCCAACAATCCACCAGAGCTTGACAATCTCAGTGACACACTCGAATGTCATACTGTATGATCTGTGGCTGAAGAGACAACAGTTTACAAAGCAGATGTGTGTGTTTGTAGGTGTCAGAAAGTACATCAGCTCAGAACCAGACTGTGGACGACAACCTTCGGCTGCTGAAGGACCAGTATGCAAAACACACAGACTACCTGTCCATTGTACAGAAACTCCAGGATCAGCGGAGTGAGTTGGTTCGTCAGATGGCTGACATTCCCTTTTGGAGTGATCTCAGCATATCCCTGGAGGATCTTGCAACCCAGATTGAACTATATGACTGGTACAGGTATGTCACTGAAAGAAAGAATGTTGAACATTCTACTTTAGTACCAGATCAACATTTGAGTACTGAAAGTATGTGTTTTTTTTTTGGTTTTTTTCCACAAATTTTATATATTTAAAAAAAATTGTGAATGTCATGTGATCGTTATCAGAGAACTGTGAACCTGTGGGGGAGTTTAACTTAATATTAAAATATTAAGTTAAAATGTAAGGGTTCAGTAAATAAACATACTTGGTAAAAAGAAGTTTGGCTGACACACACAAACACACACACACACAAATAATCCCTTATAATAGTAAACTTCAGTGTTGCAACAACCCTAGAAATATTACTTACTGACATTTCAAAATGTACTTCAGTTTGTTTGAATGTGTAAAACCTTTCTTACATCCCCAAAACAAAGTCTCTGAAAAAGAAAAATGCTCAAAGGATTTCTCTGTATCGCATAAGTTGTGAACAGTGCTCTCTTAGAGAGAATAGAAATTAGTATTCTGTTCACTCACTGCCTCTTTCCACTTCTCGTCAGCCATTTACATTTCTCTCTGAAAGAAATTGCTTTGGGGTCTGTTTGTTTGCCTAAAAAGCCAAATAAGTTTCATTTCAGGCTTTTCCAAATAATTTTGGATTTGATAAAAAAAATATATATATATGCATCTCTGAAGCTAAGTAAACAGTCAGCGATTAAATAAAGAAAAAAAAAATTATAATAAAAATAAATAAATATATTTCATTATATATGCACTCATTCATATTAAAGTAACAGAAGTGATTTAGTCAAGAGCAGTTAAAGATTTTCTGTTTTTTGTTGTTAGATTAACATGAATAACAGACAGCAGAAATATTAGACTGCTGTCACTTTAAAAGATTCCCTGATCCAATATACAATTATAAGTGTGGTGTTTTCTCACCTGTTTGCTTTCACTAAAGATCTAAATTACTGTGTTTATGAGGATACTTTAAAAGATGGGCATTTTGACACATACAAGTGTGTGTGTGTATTTGACTTTTAACAGCCTATAAAGTGACAGCATGCATACCAGTAAGCTACCAATATATATTGCCTACCTCTAATTACCAAGGATGCACTTATTTTATTAAAAATATAGTAAAACAGCAATAATGTGAAAAACTATTTCTCTCTCTCTCTTTTCTCTCTCTCTCTCTCTCTCTCTCTCTCTCTCTCTCTCTCTCTCTCTCTCTCTCTCTCTCTCACCATTTTTGAGTTTGTAATGTTCATGTGTTATTATCTTTAGGTGGCTGGGCTACCTGGGTCTGCTGCTGTTTGACGTGCTCATTTGCCTACTGGTGCTCTTCGGCCTCATCCGCAACTCCAAAGGAACTCTGATTGGGTAAGGCTTGCCATAAAGATGTGCCTTTAGGACATGTGTGGCACAAAAGGGGAAAATAGAGCTTACAGAAACTAGCAAATGACCAGGAGTATTTGATTTGCTCTTGTCACTGACCCACAAAGGTCTTTCAGTTTTCAAGGAGCCATCCGCTCCATGCCACACCATGAGATAGTGATGAATGATTTCTGACTTTCAGTCAAAGCAATTACACCAGATTGATTTATGAAGTGTTAGTTATGCTCTTCTGGTTTAGCTCCAACAGAGAATTTATAATGTATCTTTCTCTCTGATTCTCCCCCTCTGGGAAGTTTTAAATCAGAGATGGCACAGAAAAACAGAACAACAGCATGACGAGCTCTACACACTGCCTGAACAACATAGCTCGAAAACAGACACATTAGCACTGTTCCAGAACCACTCTATATAGGAAGAAACTTCCTGCCACCCCACCTCATTTGAAGTGCTAAAAGAGTTATATAAGAGTATACCAATTGGTATACTTATGCACTATTCTATGTTCTTGTGTAGTGTGTTGACTACATTGTACAAATGCACAGTATGCTGAATGGCAAAATAACATTATTAAATTCCATATACAAGACAGAATAGGGGATAGGGGAAACTTTTTAATTTGGGGTGCAACTATAGATGTCACAAAGCTAACGATGCTATAGTGCCTACCAATCTTTTCAGGAGCCTTGTTTTCAGTCGTATTTTTCCTGTTAATTTTTGGCGCAAACCAAACCAATCATCTCTAAAAGATAAATCGCAACAAATTTTGCCTTTTTGTCTGCACAACTCTGTGTGTTTTCCAAGACCTTTTTTCGATTTAACTTATTTTATTCCGCCCCTGTTGTTTTGTCTGATTTCCAAATACTTTTCTGCTTCAAATCAAAGGTACAAACTGTGTACTGTGTTTAGATGGGATTTGCTTGTCAGTTCTCTGATGGGTGGGGATTTAGTTTTCATCAGGAATTCCACTCTTGAACATGATTATTTTAAAAAGTTTTTTATATATATATATTAAAATGATGCTGATGGCATCAATAAAAGCATTTACCATTGATTAACGAATTCATAGCTCAGAGTCGGCCTATTTTTAGAGATGTGTAAGTCATTGTTAAAAATCAATTCCTCTATGGAGAAAAATGAATGGATTTTTACTTCTGAAACTCCCCGTTGTTACATACTGTACTCTAAAAATAAAGCAAAGCACACAGACACTGGGTAGAATGTTTTTTATTAGATGGAATATTTTTATTGACTTATAAATCCATATACAGTATATATGACATGAGATCTCACAGAAATTATTTTTCTTCCAAATTCATTCTAGGTTGCCTTTTCATCAAAGCATGCAGTATTGCCTTAGCTGTCTTGTGTAGTGTGCCGATTCTTTGAAACAGCCTTTATGTTGGAAGTGTGTAGGCTTAAAATGCCGTCTGGGTAGGTAGGCGGCATAGTAAATTTTGGAACAATGCTGTTCTGTGTAAGTAAACGAGATATACTTTGGAAGGTCTCTTCAGTTGTATGTTGCTTACATATGTGTGCTGGAGTACCTCAGGGACATGATGTGGGACCTTTCATCTTTAAACCTGCTGTGTCTTATAGGAGGAAGCAGTGGATCATTTGCCCCCCAGGCTAGAGTTCACATTAAAGCTTGCCGTGTCCATGCTAAAGATAGCTTATCTTATTCACTATACGTTAAGATATTTAACATTTCGCATTCACACTGTATAGCGAAAAAGCCAGTTTGACTTTAGGCCGTGTCAGAAGGTAAATGTCAGGATTGATTTGCTCTGCAATAAAACTTGCTACTAGCTAAAAGCATAATCTTTAGATTGCCATAGTTCAATCTTGACTGTACTTATACTTATACTGTAATACCATCACACCAACTACTTGGATTAAACCAAACACACTGCAGATTAGCACGCCGAAAAAAAATAAATACACATAAAATAAATACTTTTTATATTATGTATTGTAATTAAAGTTCACAATCAATAAACATGTTTTTTATTTGTTATATTTATACACGCATAAATATATACACAGTCTGCTAATTTGCAAAATGTTATAAATGGTATGGTCAAATGTGGGCGTTAGATGTGAAGATGAGCAGATATTTTAGTTTTTTACAAATGTGAAGCTAGAAATCTAACCACATGCTGTATGGTGCAATCAATGTGTGCTTATTACTTAATGGTTTTGAATCCAACTGTTGCCTCTATAATTGTAGCGCCATTAAATTCATATTATAGATGAAAGTTATGAAAATTGTTGCGAGATGAAGGGTTTTTCTAAGCAGAAAAGCCCAGTGAGGGGATTCCAGCCTTTCAGAAGATGATAATATGTGTGCACTGTATATAATGATGGCAGAAATGCTGATTATCTGTGTTCTCCCAGGGTGTGTTTTCTGGGTGTGTTGGCGCTGGTAATCAGCTGGGGCTCACTGGGTCTGGAACTGGCTGTCTCCTCGGTGAGTGTCTCCATGGCAACGCTTCTCCACACAAAGGCAGGACAAAATTGTAGTGATGCTTTTTCGTGTTGAGGTTTTGCATATGCCCAAATAATAACTGTGGAATTACACAAAGCAGCCAATAATAGTTTATGTGATTAGCAGCCTCTTTAGCATAGCTATAAGATAAAACCGCTTTAGAAAGGAAGTTTTCATGCCATTTTTGGTTTTCTCGTCTAACACTCAGAATCTACACACTACCAGTAGTAAGTCAAACATAATAAAGGTTATAGCAATGTACAAACCTACAGATCAAAGTAAAAAGCTAGTCAAAATGGACTAGTCAGTTTGCCGCAACTACTAGTTAGCATATCAGTTGTATGAAAGTCCCTGCATGACTAGGTTAGTTTCACATTCACCAGGGCTTGATTGGCTGCATTTCGTAGAGGAAATTTAGATTAGATGTTTTCTTGCTACTGCAAAAGGCAGTTAAACAGAACTGAGGGATTTCAAGGTGCATTTTTTTTTAAGTTAGACTATTTTTAGCTTGACATGCCATCTTTAAAACACAACACTTGTCAACCAGTTAAAGCATAGCAAGCTGCCGGCATGCTAATTAAATAGTGTCGCAAAAATCACACTTTGTAAAATATAAACACTAAGCCTTCAAAAGTTTGGAGCTTGCAAGATGTTTTTAAAAGTAGCCTAGTTTTTATCAGTCACCAAGACTGCATTCGTTTAATCAAAAATGGATACAGAATAACTTATTCTGCGATGCCAAAGTAAAATTTTCAGCAGCATTACTATAATCCTTATCTTTAGTGTCTCATGATTTTTTCAAAATCATTTTAAAGTGTTGATTTTTATATTATCCAGGTATTTCAGAACTTCTATAGAAAGTAAAGCTGAAATGAATAGGATTCTCAACATACCAGCATTTAATTCAAATTTTGTGACATTTTAAATGTTTTTACTGTCACTTTTGATCAATGGACAGGCTCTCTGCATGCTATAAAGTGTAGAATATATTCCTTTAATATCCTATGTTTACTTTTCTCTCTTATTTTAGGGCTTCAGTGACTTCTGTGTGGCGCCGGACATGTACATGACCAAGGTGTCAGATCAATATATGCTTATCAAGAAAGGTTTGTTTCATTTCACTCCAATTCAGTTTTCTTTCAAATCTCATAGATATTACCTATCTTTTTTTTCTTGTTTCTTCCATCTCCTGCTGATGTGTGAGTAAGATGCTTAATCTAGGAGGTGTTATTGTGAATCACTTGTGAGTCTCTCTGAATTTAGTCTGTCCTACATCTCCTGACAGAGGAGCGTGTTCTCTGAGGGATAAGCGGTCACGCAGGCGTTCATTTCCTGTTGGCTCAGAGAGGAAACGTTCCATCTGACTTTCACTTCCTCACTTTATCAGCGTTACTCAGCACAGCAGTTCCTCTTCAAAGTGACCTTATTATCCACAGGAGGCTGGATGCTCTCAGTAAATCAGTCTGTGTTTGTTTTGCTTGTCCGAGCATTCCTCTTTGGGTGGCCGGAGCAAGATGTTGATGATGGAAAGTTAGGATCATATATTCTGGTTAAGCCTAATCTAGGTGGACTCAGGGTACGGCCCATTGAAAATTGGTCTTCCTATGACTTAATCTTTGGAAAGGAAGCTTTTGCACTGACCTGAACATGTGTGAATCCTGTTAAATGTGTTTAAATGGTTTCATTATGTAGGACCTGTGATTAGAGTTGGAGTTGCGGAGGTTATGTTAGTAACCTCAATGAACGGCCGCTAGAATTGGTGCTATGGAGCAAACAGAAGTGTGTTTGTATGCATGTGGATATCTATATGCTTTCATGTAGTAGAAGCAGGTTGGATATGTCAGTTTTGGCATCTGTTATGATTAATCCCTTTGTTGGTTGGCTGAGAAGAGAAGAGCTTCAGCAAGAACTTCTGGAGAACAGAGGAGAGAGATAAGAGGAAAGGAAGAGAAAACCGCTGAAGGATGTGGATGATAAACCATGTGACTGTCAGCTTCACACACCCATGTAATTGTGTGTCTTCTGGGCTCTATTCTTATCTTTGTTCTTCCTATCTGCTTTCTTTCTCTCATTTGCTCTAAATAAGTCCTTAAAGGGATAGTTCTCCCAAAATGGAACATTCTTCCATTTATTCACCATGTCGTCTTTGCAGAATTTTAACTCAGAAGGAGAATTATGAATTTTAAACTCGGCTTTTCAGTCTAACAGTTTAGTATTGACCATGAGCAATGTGACCTGTGCAGTGGTGTTATCCTTTGCTAAAACCTAAAATAAATCCTTTTCTTTTAAAATAAAACAAAAATAATGGCAAAAGCACACAAAATTACAAAACAATAGAGTAACATTTACCTAAATAATACTAAAATAACAATATTCTGAAGTTAAAGAGAAAAGCAAAGTTTAATTGTAACCACATCAAAAGATGAACTAGTTCATAAAGAATTTTATTTAATGGCTCACTGGAGAGAGCTATGACTAAAATGCATCTTTTCTTCACACAAACCCTTTAATATGACTTCAGAAGACTTTAGCACATTCTAGTCATTTACTAGAATGTCATTAATGGCTGTAGATGGAGACCACAAAGAAAGAGTGTGTTCCTTCTGGCTATCACTGTCCTAGACTGACTCATCCTACTGTGTTTCTCCAGAATAGAACCAAGACATTTCTGTACTTACAAATAGCACACATGTCTGTGCCATCTATCGTGTCTCTTCTGTGAGGAAGGAATCAGTAAGTATCCCAGCGTGTCTTCTGCACTGCTCTGTTCATGCTACATCTAGTTGTTTACAGAGGCCTTATGCACCCTTTTTATAGACTGTGGTGCATTTTTGGAATTATTGCAATTATAAATCTATGGAACTTTTCTATTTCCTTAATTTCATGTATAACAGTATTTTTTATATATATATATATATATATATATATATATATATATATATATATATATATATATATATATTAGCCTGGCTTAACAAAGTATTTAGGCTATGCATATTTTTATTCCAGAAACTTAAATTATGCAGAATACTTTGGCTTCTTCTACATGTAAATAAGTTCTGTTTTGCTGGGCAAACCTGCTAGTCTGTCTCGTTGTTTGTTTGTTTTTTTTAAAGGATATATGACATGCAGAGTTTCAAACTCAGACGAAGACCAAACATGTATTTAAATTAAATACTTATCTCTTTAAAAATCAACAGTAATGCATGATATAATAGTCCCCCATTATATGCAGTTTACTCATCTGATAGCGTCTCTGAACAATGTTACATTTTACAATCATCAAAGCTTCTTTTACAAAGAAAAGCTGTGAAACACTTCAGAAATGAGATGTCAGTGCGCTGATGTGTTCCCTGCCTCGCGTGAATCAGGATCTTTTACAGCCTGCAGTCATCGCGGTGTGAGTGGGATTTAAAGCTCTGCCTCCTCTCACGTTGTTTTTGGATACCACTCCATCGTCTTTGTTCGGTCTCATATGGGCATCAGCAGTCAAACAATGTTGCATCCAATCACTGGAGGTCATTTACACATAACATACGAGCCTGAATACCATTACAACTTATAAATGCAGCATTGAACTTTGCTACCACACTATAAATGAATGTTGCTCAGTTAAGCTTTTTGTATACAGCCGTCCATGGATATAATTTAGAGGCCAATTTATTCCCCTCATCATTGCCGTAATTATGCCATTTATAGTGCAATCAGGGAGGCCGGTTGTATGGGATGGGGGAATTGGCTTGTTCATAAGCATGTCGTACATTTCCCTGTGACCGCTGCCGTGTGTGTGTGTCCACGTGTCCACGTGTGTAATGACGGTGATGAAAGCATCACACTCCTCCTCAACAAACCCACCGCTCTGACGCATGTGTCTGTTTTTGATTCGCGTCCACGCAACCCGCTGCAAGCTGCGCATGAAGATGGCCCAAGACTCCGTCTGTGTTGGCGTGTGGAGGTTTGTAAGAGGACTGTGTGAATTAGTGCCATTTCCTGTGCAGAAATAGAAAGAGCTTTTTTTTTTTTTTTTTTTTTTTACACTGCAGTCTAGCTCTTCATTCCCATTCATCTTTCCATTCCCAGGTTCATTAAGAGGTCATTTGAATCATTACAATTTAAAAATTGTAAGACCAAAAACATTTGTACTTGGTGTGTTTTGTACAATTTGTACCACACTGTTTGAAATACTAACCTACTATTTACAAAGTCTTAAGCCGTCACCTTTCTTCAGTCCTTATAAAAGTCTGGCAGCACTCTTCAAATGTGTGATTGTGCAACTTCTATTCATATTTCCTGAAAATAGTAGAAATCACAATGGGAAAAAAAAAGTATGACCCCCATTTGTAAAATTTGTAAATTAGCATATGAAACGTGCAACATCCTGCACCAGGCAAGGGTTATTCCAGAATACCCTAAGACTTAATAATTTATTAAATATTTTGCCTAATTTATTCTGTTCAGCTACCAATAGGAGTGCCCTTAAAGACACAGTCCCCCGACCAAAAAAAAATTCTGTCATTAATTACTCGTCTCATGTCATTCCAAACCCATAAAACCTTTCCTGAACACTAATTCAGGAAGTTACGATATTTTTGATGAAATCAAAATCATTCATAGTCAGCAAAGCAACTGAGACATTAGGTCCCAGAAAGGTAGCAAATCCATTATTAAAATAGTCTGTGAAATCAGTGGTTTAGCCTTAATGTTATGAAGCTATATGAGAAGACTTTTTGTATGCAGAAAAAAGATGACTTCATTCAACAATTTCTTCTCTTCTGTGTCAGTCTTCAATTTACGTTTACAAGGGTACCACGATGCGTTCCTTTGAGCACAAAAAATATTCTCATAGATTCATAAAATTAAGGTTGAAAAATTGATGACACATGGACCATTTTAACCGTGTCCTTACTATTTTTCTGGGTCTTTCTATGCAGGGTCAGAAAGCCCTTGGATTTTATCAAAAATATCTTAATTATCCCTTTAACTAAAACCATTTTGGCATGTTTAAATTCCTCCTGCATATTTTCCTCCCGATGTTGATGCAAAAAAGATCTGCAGATTTGGTCTGGGATTAGTTATTGACTCTTGTGCATTGACTGGGAAATTCTCCTCTGCAGGAGAGAAATTCGATGCTTGGCTTGGCTTGGCTTGGCTTGAGCGAGCGAGCGAGGCATTTGTGGACCGAATCTAGGGTTGCTGGTGGTTGGAATATAGCTGTTCAGATACCTGACATGGCAGCTGTGGGTTTTCTGAGCTCAGTAAATGACAGTGAGTCAGTGTGTGGGTTCATCTGCTCTGGGCAATTTGAAACAATTTGTAGAATGTTGCAGGTTTATAATCACTTACAGTGCATAAATTGTATTATATGCATCTAGATGCACGGAAATGGAAAAACTGTTGATTTCTTTCATGTCATTGCTCTTGACCTTCTGCCTCTCTCTCTTTCCAGATATCCTGCAGTATTACCTCACATGTAACGTGGGTCAGGTCAACCCCTTCCAACAGGTAATCATAGCTTCTCTTAGTTACCAAAATCCCTTTCAATCACTTTCAAATATCTGAGAGTTGTCTTCAGAAGAAGTATATTGGCCCCATTTCAAACACTCGAGACATAGAAACATTTCAAATAGAAAGGCTTTTGCAACTAGCAGACTCATTTTAGGTACCTAATTTGGCAAAAATATAATGCAGCATTACATGTATGCATCAAGGAAATGGTAATTCCAGAATTCATTGCTATGAGGTAATAAAAAAAAATTGCAACATGCTAACAGGTGTTACTAGTTGGGATTGTGGCATTGTATGTACTTATTAATTACTGATTGTAACCTCAGACTCTGGGATAGTTAATTTAGTCCTGTGCTCTTAGGTGTGAGGGGACCATTAATGTTGTTCCTTTTGTAGATAGTTAATAGACAGCAAGGAACCTCACTGGAGTTTGGAAGACAGCCAATCTCCACTCTTTTCCTCGCACTCCATTACAGGGGAAGTGCCGCCCCCTGTTTAGTTTGCCACTGTACATTAGCATTTTCATTGCAACCTACTCAGTGGAAATGTGTGCTTCTTTGGCTTCCTGCCTCTCCCGTTAGTTAATGGAGTCAGACTCTGTGTCTTTATTTGAATAATGCATGTGTATGATTCAGACAAATCACAGCTCTTAACTGATCATGATTGATGGATTGTGTCAGTGACCGCTCCATTCTCTTGATGTCGTTTAATTTAAATGAAGGGTAATACCCATATGGAGATTGAATGCTCTGCTTTGTCAGCTGATGTCTCTGAATGGAGTTCCTCAGTCCTCATGCAGAATACAGATGAACCGTGCCTGATGCACATCTGTTTCAGCAATGTATTAAAATGGATATTAATTTCAGACTTTGTCACCAAGGAATAGGAACATTTAAGAACATTAAGAACATTTAAAGAGAAATGTTGAAGATTTTGCTACAAGTTTAATGCTTTATGCTTTAAAAATCACAAAAGCATAAAGCACATAAGTATTTTATCTGTGAAGAATGGCAAGAGTTTGGGATTGATTTAGATTCATTGTTTTCAAATGAAGTCTCTAATGCTCACCATGGCTTGGGTTTGGGATTTTTAAATAAAAATAATAATTTTAAGTTTATTTGTATTATAAAATGTTCTGTGATGCAAACTTAATTCAGCGTGTTATTCAGTGTCATATGATCCTCAAAAATCAAATATGCCGTTTTGATGCTCAAGAAATATCAATATTGGAAAAAAAACATTTAAGTGTGGTTTATTTTTTTAAAAAAAATTTGTGGAATTTTGATACACTTTTCAGGATTCTTGGAATTAGAAAGTTCAAGAGAGCAGCATTTATTTGAAATGGACATCCTCCATAACATTGTCTTGAATGAAGATTTGATTTGCATTAAATGTGTCCATGCTCAGTAGAAGTAGTAATTTGTATTTTAAAAAAAATACTTTTAACATTGGTATAATGCTGATTTAGAATTTGACCAAAAGGCACCATTATTTTGGAGTAAAGTTGGAGTTGTATTTGAGTTTTTCACAATTCTTGTGAGCAGCACTGAACCTGGCCGATGTTACTTGTTGTCTTCAGTTAGTTTCCCACACTGTCGCCTGCAATTAACACAGTAAGCAGAAGTCTTCTGTGAGCTTTGTATAGAAGGACATGTTGTGCTTTCACTGCCTCTTTCTCAGTGAATGTCAGCAAATTTCCCAGCCTATCATTGTGGAGCTGTTGGTAGACAAAGCTGACATGGTGGCCATTTGGCGTCTCAAATATTCATGTTTTCAAGACCTGTGCTCTTAAAATGCTGCACGGCACACCTAAATGGCCGGATGCAAGAGCCTGTACCGACTTTATCTGCCGGGTGTAAATGCACCGTTGCATTATGCAAGCAGCTCTCTCTGCTGCTGCTGCAGTATTAACAGTGGAGTGAGCGTGGGTGTGTGCAGTGGTGAATGAACACTGAGGAAATACTTCTGCACTGGCCAGGAAGTGGAAGTTGCGCAACTCAGTTTGTGTTACTGCCGAGCTCTTAACATTGCATTTGGTGTGTCTTTCAGAAAATAACCAGAATCAAATAATTACAAGCCTTTTTAAAAATGATATAGTTTTATGAATTCTACCAAGAAATTTCTATTTTATTAAGCTAAAACACATTAAAATAATCAGAAAGTACAGTCAAAACATGTATAATATTGTAAAAGAATTTAATTCTAAAATTTCTATTCATCAAATAATCCTGAAAAAAGCGTATCACAATTTCTACAAAATATTGAGCAGCACAACTATTTTCGACATTGATAATAAGAAGAAACATTTCCTGAGCATTTACAGGATCATGTGACACTGACAACTGGAGTAATGATGCTACAAAGTTTTATCACAGGAAATTACATTTTTAAGATATATTAGGAAAGCATATATTTAAGAAAACAGGTATTTAAATATTATTAATTGTCACAATATTTTTATCTAAACAAATTCGCATTCTTGACTTGTTTCTTTTCTTTTTATAATTATTTTGTAAAATACATTTTATAATAAATTTTAAACCACTATCTTTTTATTTTTCATTTGGGTCACCCTACGTTTTACAAAAAAATTTGATCTATAGGATTTTCTGCTAGTTTTAGTATATCATACTAAACAGATTCTTATAAATTCCGTTCTTACTAAATAGAAATGGAGTAAACCTAAAAAAAAACCTGTGAATGTTGAAAAGTACAATATAATCTTTTCTTACAAGTGTAAGCTTGTAAATGAGTTCATGTTTGTACACAACTTGTAACAGGTTTTTGTTATTTCTTGTTGTAGAAGCTGTCAGGAAGTCACAAAGCACTGGTGGAAATGCAGGACGATGTGTCTGAACTACTGCGCTCTGCAATCCGGGAATACCCCAAAACAAAGGTGAGCGCTTGTATGTAGATATCTGCGTGACTGTGTTTATTGAGAGCATGCATGTAGTACGTATGGCCCATTTCCCACAGCTTCCCACATGCACAAAAGCTTGCCGGTCCTTTTGTAGTGCCTGTGTGGTAATGTTTGTGTGTGTTCGCTACCCCTGGGCCTCTGTCATTGTGCAGCATCTGTGTGTGTTCTGGGACAAAGTGATGGCTGACATTCTGTACATGTGAGAAAAGCCGTCCTCTCGCTGAAATGCAAGCGTTGAGAGAAACTGCTGAATCAATGGAAATATTTCACCCCTAGAACCAGCCAAAATCTGATTACTTCTGCAACTTCATACAACTTCAGACCTCACACAACACTGAGCCTTTAAAAGAAAGAAAACAAGCCTCTCTTCTTTGACGTCCTCCTGTGTGAACGTGTTTGTCATGTGTGTGCCATTGTGTGCTGGACTCGTGAAGACTGAATAGAAATGAGGATATTGAGTATGCTTTCTAATGTATTCACTGCATTTACAAAGAGACTTAGAAATGAGGACAATAGAAGCAACCAAAACCAGCAAAAGAGCTGAGCATGAACTGGGACACATCTTGGTTTGTCTTTATACATGTTTTTTTTAAATAATAAACAAAGAGAATACCAGTAGGTGGAATATAAAAGAATAGAGAATGTAAGTGTTAGAGGGTTTTTTTTTTTTTTTATTAAATATGAAGAAAAGTCAAAAGAATAGTAGAGTTAGAGGATCATTTTTTGTAATGAAAAGAAAATAAGTAGAATAGAAATAGAATAGAGAGGGTTTTTTTCAATGAATTAAAAAGTCTAGAAAAAAGTGACCTTAGACATTTGTTACAAAAAATGTGTTTCAAATAAATGCAGACTGTATTTTAACTGTATTTTAACTGTTTTTATTATTTAAAATAACAAAAAGTGTTGGAGCAAATCAGCATGTTAGAATAATGTCTGAAGGATCATGTGACTCTGAAGACTGGAGTAATGGTGCTTTACCATCACTGGAGTAAACTACACTATAAAATACATTACAATAGAAAAAGCTTATTTTAAATTGTAATAGTAGTTGACAATATTTCTTTGAATGTGTTTTTGATCACATAACTTATGTCTATGTAAATTTTAGACACAGAGTAACCATTTTATTTCAAACTATGCGTGTTTGTTTTTAGGTAAACCTTGAGCAGATTCAGGGAGGGTTGAACACCACTGAAGTTGGACTGCACCAGCTCACTGCTCTTGTGGACTGCCGCAGTTTGCACATGGTAAGTCTTTCAGAGTATATGTAAGGGATGATCAACAGCTAGTCGTGCATTTAAAATCCTTTAATGCACGGCTCCGTAAAGTACTTTTAAAATCCTTTAATGCACGGCTAGCCGTTGATTATCCCGCTCATTCCGTGATCATTTGCCAAGTTATAGACAAATTAAAACTAGTAGCTCTTTGCTGCGCAATATTTGGCCAGTAGGGTAAAAATGACTTATTTTCATCAGTTACAGCTTATTAGCGCTAACGTTCTGTCCACTACAGATCAGATGCAGAGATGAAGTTCTCTTTCTCTCTCTGTCGCTCTCTCCCTCTCTCTCTCTCTCTCTCTCTCTCTCCCTCTCTCTCTCTCTCTCTCTCTCTCTCTCTCTCTCTCTCTCTCTCTCTCTCTCTCTCTCTCTCTCTCTCTCTCTCTCTCTCTCTCTCTCTCTCTCTCTCTCTCTCTCTCTCTCTCTCTCGCTCTCTCTCTCGCTCTCTCTCTCTCTCTCGCTCTCTCACTCACACATGCATATATATATATATATATATATATATATATATATATATATATATATATATGTATGTGTATATGTGTTTCTATCTCCTGTCTGCTCTAAACCTTACCAGCACTTACTGCTGCACTCAGTACCCCGTCTTCTCTGAGATGATGGAGGTGTCCGGGATTCAGTATGACTAGACTTCCTCCTCAGGGCTGAGAGACGGAGGCTTGCTGTGTGGGTGGTCCTTGAAGTGCATCTCCTTCCCATGAGAAGAGAAAGTAACGGATAAAATATGGACTTTTGGAAATGCACTATACATTATTAATGGTGTTTTCATTCTGCAAAAGCAATAACATGCTTCACCATCCAAAGCGTGCTTTTGAGCCTTATGTGGGAGAGTTTGTGCTGGAGATGCAGAACAGCGCCGGCAGTAATTACAAATGGAGCAATTTTGTAGTTAATAATGACAGTAATTTGGAGGAAGGAAGACACTGCCATGTTCCTCTGATAGCAGCATGTGTAGGGCTGGTCGCGGTTCGGTCAACATGTATTATTAAAAACCCTTTCTCTCCGCAGCATATGGTGCTGTCTACTGCAGAAAGTTCTCGGAGAGTCTAGCGCTGGATATTATCATACTGTTTTCATTTCTTCTGTATCTGCTATCCACATACCCAGCAGAGACTCGTTTCTCTGTTTGTGTTGTTGCGTGCAAGGCATTTAAAGTGACAGTTGACCTAAAGAATGAACATTGTTTTGTCATTAATTTCTCATCCTCGTGATGTTTAAAATCCTACTTTTGTGCCTCGGCTGTTAAAAGAGTCATTGATGTCAGTGCGTGAATGATGACCGAATTAGTGCTGTGATTGTCTTTCTGTTTGTTTGCAGGATTATGTGCAGGCGTTGACCGGAGTGTGTTATGATGGACTGGAGGGTCTGATCTACCTGGTGCTGTTCTCCTTCATCACAGCCCTCATGTTCACATCCGTCGTCTGTAGTGTGCCGCACACATGGCATGCCAAAAGGTGAGATCTGAAGTGGGGAAAACTCTTATTTGTAAATACTAAGCTGCAGAAAGGCTATTTAAATATAAATGTCTCTGTGTTAATGAATGGCACAGATGCGTAGTTTTGTGCACTGCTGTACTGAAGCGTGTGATGCTTCCCGTGATATTATTCATCTGCCGTCTCGCTATGTTGACATAAATACACAAGCAACATCTCCACAGCTGCACTTCATGATCGTTTGACCGTTTCAACTATCCTCGTATCATATACACACAGAAATATAAAGGTATTCAAGGCAACCTATCAAAATAAAATTTGGTTTATTCAATGTTTTTAATTTTAACATTTAACATTTATTTAACATTTAACATTTTTGTTTTTTGTTGTAACAAAAAAAAATTTAATTTATCCTATTTTAATGAAAATTAAACAATGTTTTGTGCCTTACAAATTGTAAATACCCAACACAGAATTTCAGAGGTGAAAAGAAAAACCAAAAGGCTATTGTAAAAAGAAAATTATTTTAACACCTCTCCCAACACCAAAGCCAGAAACCTATTGTCAAACAATTAATCGCATCCAAAAATAAGTTTTGGTTTAAATAATAAATATACACAGCACACATACATATATTATTTAGCTATAAACACATGCAGTATATTTAAAAAAAAAAAAAAAGTGTATATGCATATATTTTTAAATTCTTATATTTTACATTATATAAAATAATATTTAATATATACACAGAATTTTTTTTTTCTTGAAGGAAAGTGGAGTGTTCCTTTTAAATATTATGTATGTGTTTGTATTTACATATACATAATATACATACAACATACATTTATTATGTAAACAAAAACTTTTACTTCGGAATTGATTAATTATTTGATGTATATTACTGTGTGTGTGTGTAAAAGTAAGCATCTCATAGTGACCTTTTACTATATATTCCCAACACTATATAACATGAAATACGTATTATCAGGCTTATAGTGCATTAAAGAGAAAGCAGGAGTTTTGTTATTGTCATAAAACACGCATTTCCCCACAGTTAGTGTTAGCAGTATGACGCAGTCGTTCAGTGGAACATCCTCATTTTTGCAGTTAATGCACCCAGGAGGATTAAACCAAAGATAAAACAACAATGGAAGTAGTTAGTGGTGTATTTGTGTGTCCATGGGCATTGTTACCAAGACTATGGTTGTGCACCTCGTGCTCCCATTACGTTCTTTGGTCAAAATCTAAACGGAAACAGCTGCCTCGCTCCATCTCTTCCCCCTTGTTTCTTCCTTCCAAGTTCTCTGTGTGGGAATCACTCACATCTTCCTCCTATAATTACATAAACTGCAATAATTCCCCGGGCCAGGCCCATGCGGCTGCTCTCCCAGGACAGGCCTGCATCAGGCAAACAGGATTACACTGGGAGAGATAGAAAGGACAAAGATGCCAGCTTAAGCATATTATGTAATTATCACACTCGTAAGTGTGTGTCTCATGGTACACAGCTATTCACACTACCTCTTCATTATAGATAATTAGCAGTTTCTGAATATGAGTTTAGGCAGGCTGTGGCAGGCCCGTGCAGTGTGGAGGTAGACACTGATTATGTTAACTGAATGAAGTTGGGAAATATTTTAAGATATTTGAAGGGCATTCTTTTTTTATATGCAAAAAATAGCTGGTGTTAAAGATGTGCAGGTGTTTTTATAATATCTTTTAAAATGTATTAGTACTTTAATAATAATAAAGGCTTATTGTTGTCACTTTAAGTCAGAAGCCCAAAGACCAGCCCAAAATTTAAAAATGAAGAAAAAGTATATATTATATAAATTGGCTTTAATTCAATTAATCACTATAAAAAAAATCACACTATGAAAACAAATGACCAAAAAAACTAAGTTTAACATGCATACTTTTCATGCATTGGCAATAAAAAAAACATGATTTTTAAAGTACACAACAGCTGTGTGTTTTTTTTTGTTTTGTTTTTTTAAATACAGCGATTCTAAATAGTAGTGTAACTATTTTTAGTGTACTATTTAACTACTAGTAGAAGTTAATTAGGACACTGCTATTACATACTTAGTGTTAGAGTGTCTTGTTCATGACCTTAAATGAAAAGGTTACAATTTTAAGAAAACCATCATAGGTTAACCAGCAATATCCGAAACCTCAAAAGTCAAAATATTATGCAACTAAATAAAAAAAAAGTCATGAAACCTAGTACTGTAAATTCAGACTTGGTGTGAACAAGTTGTTTGTTTGGATCACCTCTGAGTTTATTTTTGTGGAAATGAATGCAACCACGCTTTATGCCAATGATAAGTTTCACGTGTTGGCTGAAGTCTTACTGAAGCTGGACTGCTGTATATTGAATAGTTACAGTGAGTTTATCAAGCTACCATGTCCAACAGGGGGCGGCCCAGATCTGGATATTTCACTGCCCCTCTGATAGTGTTTATTTTTTCTCCCTCTGGCCACCGCCAGCTTTTTCATTTACATTCATTAGGTTAACACAATGCAGATACATCTTGTTCTGTTTCTGGTCACATGTAATCCAATCAGTGGACACAGGAGAACAGACTGTTAGTAGTCTGTCAGGAGTCACTGATGCAGGTTTTTGTTTGGTTCCAGGCTTTCCCTCAAATGATAACGTGTCCTCCCTCTTGGCCAAATGCATGCTGCTCTTTGTTCCCTGTGGCTGAAAGCAAGCATGCCTCTATGAGGACTTGAAGTGCTCTTCCTGTTTGTCATCAGTAACACAGCAGAGAGTGCCCTCTGCTGTTCATTCCACAGTGTGACACATTGATTGGGAAGATCAGTTGGAATTTATTAATGTACATTGGGGCATATCACAGTGGTATGATTCATGCCCCACCCTCCTTTTTTTCTTTTTTTTGGACTACTGATGATATATGTGACCCTGGAGCACAAATACAAGTCGTGTGTGTGTGTGTGTACAATTTAAAATTAGCTTTCTATATATTTTAAAATGCAATTTATTACTGTGATAGTAAAGCTGAATTTTCAGCATTTCTCTTCAGTCCCACATGATTTTTTTAATATGCAGAGTTTTTGCCTAATGTTGAAAATAGCTCAGTAATATTGTAGAAACTGTGGACAAACCTTACCAAGCTTAAACTTTTGACTAGATATTTTTTTTGTTCATTTATTTATATTTTTCCCATATTCATAAATTGATTAATTACTGTAATTTACTGCATTGCTAATTTTTTGAATCAAGAAAACTTTCAGTAAAAGTGCATCATTTTTACCTGACTGTCCTTTTTGTCCTGGAGTCAATGCTAATCAACAGCGCCTAAGTGTCGGGTACAAATGACAACTCACTGATCTCTGGAGGGCTCCCGCTTGAGTTTTGACTCTGCTTGTCAGCTATCAGCAGCGTCTAACGCTTCTAACTGGCGGTTTTACTCTAATTCGCACTCCCACGGCGATCACGGTTGCGCTTCCACTGAGGCGACTTCACAGCAATTCACAAGTTGTGTGGCACAGGGCTCTGTTGACAGACTGAATGATATCAAACTATACTGCGAATGTCCTCTGAAATCACTGTATCAAGCATCACCACTGAGCTCAAGCCAGTCTGTAATAAGTCTCTTTGGATAAAAAGGGTTAATTGATTCCAGCTAAGAGTCGTGTGTTTGTGCATGCAGGACTGACGAGGACAGTGAGGAGGAGACCATGGCTCCTGGAGGCAGACAGAATCATGATAACCTCTACCGAGTGCACATGCCCAGTCTCTACAGCTGTGGCAGCAGCTACGGCAGCGAGACCAGCATCCCTGCAGGAGCACACACTGTCAGCAACGCTCCTGTTACTGAGTACATGTGAGTTCAACACGCATGTATGACATCAACAACCATACGCATACAGGTCTACTTTTCCATTCTGTGAGAGAGACGTGGAGTTTTTTGTAGAAATAGCTTGACATTCAGTTCGACCAATAGTTTTAACTGATGCTCTTTTTTTGGTTTTTCCATGTGCCACCATTCATTTCTAAATGATTAACGCATTGTCATTTAGGAGAAACCTGCATTTGTTACCTAAAACAATTATAGAAGTAAACACTTCACTATTTAGATCACAAAACTGCCTTGACTGATTTCACTTAATAATAAACTGTAATAAAATATTTTTTTAATAATGCTACTGTTCAGTCATATAACCACAAATAGTAAAAAAACAAAAACAAAAGCAACACAACTGCTTTATTAGTATTATTATAATCCATTAGGATGATAATAATAATAAATGTTTCTTGAGCAAATCAGCTTATTAGATTTCTGAAGAATCATGTGACCCTGAAGTAATTATGCTAAAACTTCAGCTTTTACATCACAGAAATTTGTAACTTTCAAATATAATTTTTTATATAATATACTATAATATAATACACTGTTATAAAATAATTATAACACACTTCCCATCAAAAAAACACACTCTAATAGTTATTTGGACTTCGTCGTGTGAATTAGTTTAAAAAAATATATATTCTTCCCGACCTCTAACTTTTAAAAGGTAGTGTAATTAAACAAGTAAAATAAATTTGGAGTAGACTAAGCAGGAGGATTTTGGGTCTTTGTAAAGAGCGTCTGTCTGGTTTCCAGGACCCAGAATGCAAACTTCCAGAACCCTCGCTGTGAGAACACTCCTCTGATCGGGAGAGAATCTCCTCCTCCGTCTGTAAGTACCTGAAATGACGACACGCACACAAACATGCAATAATCACAAACACACTAACGCACGAACCACAGAGTCATTTTGACAGCCTGAATGTTTAAAATATTCACCTCAAATAGCACGTTCTTGTAGTTTGCTTGTGTAAATCAATGGTCTCCCCCCGTACACTGTACACAGCAAGTCATTACAGAGAGCCCTGAGCTCTGTTCAAGTAAATATCTAATTAGATGATTAAGTTGAGTAAGCAAACCTTTTAAGCCAGTTGCTAAAAAACTTCTGCTGTTGGGAACTTTTTGCTTGCCCAGTCTTACAGAACAGTTTAGTGGTGTTTTATAGCCATAGATCGATGTCACATTGATTTTTCGTGAGTGTGGAAAAGTAGAACAGAGAATTTGAGCTAGCTCCCCACTTATTGGCTCAAAACACCTCAATAACCGAAGCGAGATATCAACACGGTCACCTGTAATTGCTGAGATCGAGTTGTTAAACTCAGTGCTCCCACATGGAAGAGGGGTAATTGATTACCTGAGTGCCTCTGACATTTCACATAGACTTTTAATTTGTTTCAACACCCCTTTATGGGAGCCAATCAATATGAAGCTCTCAAAATAAGAACTAGAGCACAGTGCAGACACTAGCACCTTGCACAACAGCTGTGCTTTTTGCAGTTTACATTTTCTGAGAAGACATATAAAAGAATACGGTTCAGACAGCGTGGCTTGTCAGTTTCGTTCTTATCTGCAGGAAATTGCCAAACCAGAAACTGTTGGCATTACAGCTGTGAACATTAGGTGGCGCTGTGGATACATGATGTTGACGAGACGGTGACGATGACGCACATACAATATTTAGATTTTCAAGGTTTTCTTAACATTTAGCGTTGTTTGGAGAGGTTTCCAGGGTGAAATCCAGTCATTTAATGTCGAGGCAAATTATTTCCTTGTGCAGATTTTACAACGGCTTCAAGTTCGACAGAAAACTTAGCTTGAAAGTGACTTCTGTCTTCATACATCTCTACTTTATTGACTTTGCGACCCACCAGATGATAATCCAGTTGTATGGTCTTATACAAAACTCAATCAAGACTGCTTATGAGATTAGTGTATATTATTAAAATGCATTTTCACACAGCTTCTGGTGAGCTTATTATTTAGGTTTTTAGGGATTTATTTTGGGGGTTTTATAGCAGCTAGGCAGGAAGCAAAACGGGAGGCAGGATCAGGAAAGGTCAACAAGCTGAGACTCAATCTTGGGAGACCCGAAGCTCAGTGGTACTGTACGTCAGGGGCCACTTTTGACAAATCCATAAGATGACCACAAAAAGTTTTTTAGAAACGTTATCACTGGACAAACTTTAAATGAAGATAAAAATCTGTCCTAAAACTGGCTAGTCAGCTGGTAGTTTAGGTGAGATACAGATTGTTAGGACTTGCTGATGTAAGTTAACCCCACTCACGCCATGTACTTGTGACCCCTCACACCCTTGTGTCTGGTCTTGTGTCCTCTAGACGCTGAGTGTGTGTGTGTGTGTGTGTGTGTGTGTGGTGTGTGTTTGGGAGTGCATGTGTACGTGTTTCTTGTGAGCTGGAGATGCAGTCAGTGGTGTCTATCTGCTCTACAGTGTCTTGTCGTTTTCTTTTCTGCAAACCCACACAGTTGTATTTGACATCCACGGACAGTAACAGCCGTCACAGCTGGCAGTTAAAGCCATCGGAGAGTTCCCGCTCGTTTTGGTAACAGCCTCGGCTATTCCAACAGGTACTCAAACGCCCCGCTCCCACTTACTGGCCCACCTTCCTCCCTTTAAAAACAAACAAACAAAAAAAAAAAAAAAAGCGTGATTTCCTTGTCAAACCACCCTCACTCTGACCCTCGCTCCTGGTGTTTCTGTGTGGATCCCTGGTCTGGCATGTTCTCCCTCCACCTGCATTAACTCTTCACGCATCTGACAGAGAATCCAATTTCCAAGAACACAGAGAGGAATAAATGCATTAAGGCAGACATTAAGGGAGAGAACTGCTTTTTAATTCAGTTTGGCTAATGATTAGCATCCTAAAGGTGCATTCACACCGACAGTTATTAAATTGGTGGAGGTCACTGAGCCACTGAGCTATTAATTTCTAGATTCTAGGTTGACTGTTGAATTTGAGTAAAGAATGCTCACCATCTCTAATTTTAGTGATAATCAGCAATTCTCAGTCAAGTTTTAGTTTATTGATTCCTTGTTGCAGTGCAGAGAAAAGAACTGTAATGTCCTGTAGTCGTGTTTTGTGTAATATTAGTTATACCTTTCACAAGTGATTATTACTTTTTATCTTAAAGTAAATATTATTATGTAGTCCTATTAGGGATGCAGTATTACTGGTATCAGTGCAGTGTTGAAATAGATCTGTCAGCTCTAGTCACTGCATTTGCATTTGTAAAGCGATTATGATACTGTATGCTGGACTTGAATGAACACACGTGACTGAATTTGTTAATGCCCGTCTGAGGGAATGACTCATTATCTCAGTTTTAGGCATGTTTGCAGCTGTTTGAACTAGCCGTTTTGCTAGTATGTATGCTAGTATGCCGTTTTGTTATTTTGTATGTAATTGGCAAATAGAGCAATCAGCCAGTTATATTCATGCCACACGTAGAGACCTCAGTGAGAATAAAACAAGCTTACAGGAATCAAAAGAGGATTTACTCTAGTATTTGAGTAATTTTAGGTCTAGAAGTATAAAGAGATTTCTCATCGTTTTTGTATATTAAAGCATGTTGGTGGTTAGGTTAACAAAAGAAAAGTAGGAAATCGAAGAGTAGTATTTATACTTGCATTTATCTGGTCACAAAGTTAAAATGCATTTTTTTTTGCCATTAAATCACCAATAAATAGATAATAAACACTGACTGCACTGATTCAGTCTCTACAAGCACAATCGTGTGTTTACAAGGCTGTCTAAATGATTCTGGGTATGCTGTGACAGACTTTATTATCATTATTTTGTTAATTTTATTTTGATATTTTTATTTTTGATACATTTTTGTTCAACTTTACACCTGTTATCAAAGGTCACCATGGGTCTATAAGTGTTGTTTTAGCATCAATAATATGCATAGTTTATGTATAATTAGTTTTTTGTTTTTGTCATTTTTGTTAGTTTTAGTTTTTCTCCCAAGTATGTCAATATCCCAATTTTATTTATTTAGTTATTTGTGTTATTTTTGTTGTTATTTTAATATTTCAAATCTTTCGAGGTACATAAAATTACAGTCCAATCAAAACATTTTTGATGCATGTATTATGCATTAGGGATGCACAGTATGCAATATCCATAATCATAATTGGTTACATAGTTTTTCATGCTGTTGTTTTTACATATATATTGCTACCAAAACTTTAAATTAATCTGATTAATAACACTTTTGAATGACTTTTCAGCAAGTTTTAAAATAAATATGCACTTTTTTGTATTCTGTGCATGCATTGAAAACTGCATGTGTATATGTGTATAGTCCTATGGTGTGAAATAGCAAAAATGTAGAAAAATTTATTAATTATATCTAAACAACTTCGTATAGTCACAAACTTGAGGTGAGATGTTTATTAGTAATGTTAGAGGTTATTTTTGTTTTACGTCACACAACAGGACAAAGTCACACATCAACTGCCCAGATATGTTTGTGGGTGTGTTAGTGTAAGTATGTTTTTAGCATTTATAATAATTACATTATGAAGTAAGTCATTTACAGTGCATCCCTAATATATATCCATGAAGTCGTGGACCATCTTTTTTTTTTTCTATGCCAGGTATTAACGGTTCCACTGTGACATGCATGATCACACTTAGTTGCACTATTATCTATAGCATGTTCTGTTGTGTGAAAACTAAGTCTAAAATCTACATGATTTTTTTGTTGTTGTTTTTTTGTTTGTTTTTGTCTCTCTCCAGTACACATCCAGCATGAGGGCCAAGTACCTGGCCAACACCCGGCCCGACCCCAACAGCAGCACCTCAGCAAACTAGAGGAACCCAGTCTTCTTCCCCTTCAGTCTTAAGCTCCCACTCACCCACATGTTGTTCCCACAGCCCAGACCGGTTTCACCCCAGGCCAGCCCATCCAGCAATGTTGATCTTTAATGCGTGCCCTCCAACCCAGCTGATAAAGGACGTCCTTGCATCATGTAAATACTGCTGTCAGAGGAATGTTCCAGAGGCCTCTTGCACTGTTTCCAGATGGCTGGTTCAGTTCAGGCAGCTAGTAGGGTTACTCTCAGCCCTGAGTGCTTGCGTGTGAGCGTCTGTAATGAGTATAAACTTCATTACCTACAGATACATTGAGTGACGTGTGTGTGTGTGTGTTGATCCATGCTGCCCTTGCTCATTTGTGGTGCTCTTGCCAGAGGTTCAGAAAGGTCCAAAACTGAAGAACTGGACTGGGTTTAACGCCCATAATGCCCCTACATTCCTACGTAGCCTCTGTCCTCTGGTCATTTGAAGTAATGTGACCTTCTCCATTTGCAGGACCTACTGCCACATCCCGAATCTACCGTTTACATCTGTGGCATCTACTGTAATATAACTGAACCGATCTAATCTGAACAGCCTGAGAGCAGTGAGAATTTCCCCAGAATTCATTTTTTAATTAGCAATAGCTGTTCTAATGAAATGATGAGAAAGATGTCCAGAAACGTACTCTACTCTAGTAAACAAATGCAGATGCCAAGAATGTTTTTGGACTCATTGTAGGTGCTTTGGGACTAACCTCCATGCTCGAGACCATACAGAGTCAGATGTTTTAAGAAATTCTTTTCACTGCATTACACACATTAATACAGTTCACTTAAAGGAGTGAGTACATTTTCTCCATCTACTGGCAAGTCGTGGAATATATCCCCTATGACTCTCACAGTGCATTTGTATTCAGTAGAAGCTCACTTTTGAGTGTCATCAGCCGTGGTGAATTATGGAAGTGAGCGTAACCAAATAGCACACTATATGTCAGACACATCTCAAGTTTCTCTTCAAAAAGTTGCTTTTTCGTGACTCTAATGGACCATAAAGATAAAGTTTATGGACATGCTTGCTTTAGCAAACCCCACTGCGTTACGGATTCCAGTGTAGTGCTATAAATCAAGCTTGATTTGGTCTAGCTAGCTTTTGCATTTTTGTTCTCATGCATAGTATGTTTCAGGCCTAAATCTGTAGCATATGCTGGTTGTGATGAGATTTTTACAGGCTTGAGTTTTAAAGGGATGGTTGATTACAATTTACCTTTTTTAACGTTAGTGTGTAATGTTGCCGTTTTAGCATAAACTACATCTGCTAATTTAAAACATTAAAAGTTCAATGCAGTCTTTTAAAAAGTCTTGCAGGTTATTGCCTACAAAAAAGAACTACGAGCTACTTCCCGGGTCCATTACATCAACACCCCAGAATGCAATCAAGCCTAGAAAAAACAAAGTCAACCACCCCATGGGTAGTTCTTCTTCAATACACATGGACTGATTTAAACAAGCTACTCATTTAACTGGGTTGTATCCACTGCCATTACTGGAAAACCTGGACATCCAGAGCTGGACAAACCAGCCTAACAAAGAGGAAGTTGAGGAAACCTCATCAGACGGTTTACCAAACTTTGATGAGCTGGATTTTGACCAAACTCTGACAATCTGGACAACCTCAAACTGCTTTTATATTCAAGCACTTTCAGTCTGAATTCGACTTGCTCTGATGCTGGGATCACATGGAACATTACATTTGTCCTAATGCTGTACAAAAATGGAGACACTGGGACCAGCTTGGACAATTTTTCATTGCTTATTTGTCTAGTAAAGAGGTTCATTGTGGTGAACACAATGTAAAATTAACATTTGGATCTTCATTTTGCTGATCAGCTCAGTCCTCAGGAAAGGGGACACCAATATGGCAGTAAAGTCATCAGTGTCCGGTCTTTTTTTGCGAAGAAAAAGAAGAGAGCTGCAAGCCTCAGTAGCTTGTGCTGTAATTCAGTGTGACTTTCAAAGCCCGCAATTTCCTGGGCTTGTTGCTTCTGTACCACAAATTGCTTTCATTCCCAGAGTTGAGGGGAAACCTGCCATCCCAGAAGAGGACATAAATGTGATGTGCTGTCATCTAGAGTATTTTCCCCATGCTGAGAGCACAGACACACAGGAGGCTGGCATCTGACCAGGGTGAACTCCCTTTCTCCTCAAAAGACCTCTCTCTGATGTTGTAGACTGAGTCTAGTATGAACACGTCTCTCCTCTGGATCTTATAAAGTGGTGCCAGTGTTCTCATATCATGGGCATCTTTGTTCCTACCTTCACACACACACACACACACACCTCAGGACTGGCTGCCTGCATCCTCACATTGCCAACATCTCGATTTCAGGACACCAAGTCCAGGTCATATCCTTACCATTTGAAAAAAGACAAAAAGCAGTTAGTTAAAAAGGCTGCGTTTGTATTATCCATTTGCTCTAAACTCATAATGAGAAGGTTCATGAGAATTGGTTCATTCTTATAGTTAAGATCTGACTCATAGATCTTTGTGGGCTCTGCATGCATGCATGCTGTTTAAATGCGGGCTGATAACAAATGCCATCGTGACAGCATTGCTCTTGAGGTCCCAGACTTTTATGAACACACACACAAAAACTTCACACAGAAGAACATAGCCTTGGATTGTGTTCTTGAGCGATTATTGGACCGTGTGAGTTCTCAAAGGCATGATCATCCTATGAACATGGAGTGGAGCCATGTTGTGTGCTACTGACGCTTGCATTGGTTTCTCGATTGATGCTTTTTTGATCAATGATGAGGTCCATTTTGTCCTCGACTGTGCCAATAATTGCCAGCTTTCCTGTATCTAAATGTTTTGCATCTTTGAAGTGGACTCTCGTGAGCTCTGTGGAACCAGATGAGACACCTGTGAACATGAGCCTGATGTTGTGGGAGTATTTTTTTTTTATTTTTCTCTGTCAATAACCATGTTAGTGATGATGCAATCTGTTTTTATGTCGCCATTTACTCCTTGGTAATGTCATACTGCAAAAATAATGTATATACAGTATATTGAACCAATGTTTGCAAGAAAATGCCCCATTAAGGACATGAAATTGTGATTATCATAGTTTTTTGTTTTACTTTTTATTTGAATTTCATAGTCCTCGTGGCATATTTTTAGACATATTAGGCACAAAATATTTTGTCTCTTTCATGCGATTTAATGATTTTGGTCTTTTATCAAGATGTTTTTATATGAATTCACTGTAGGATGAACTTTTTTCAGTTACTAAAATATTGTAAATGTAAAACCTGTGGTTTTATTGAGCTTGAACTGTGTTTTCAGATTAAACCTAACATTAACTGATGAATGTGTCTTTTATGTTCAACCGCGTGTCTACAGCACTGCGCTGTAGTGAGTATTTTTAGATGACATTATTTTAATGCTGACCTTTTATGACTAATTTGAAATCATAAGAAGGCGTATTGAGGTTAGTAACCAAGTTCGCGTCTTTTTAGCTTTCTTGACATTAATATTTTTTGAATGTATAGTATTTATAGTTATAGCACTTATTCAAGGAATTTATGTTTATAAGAAAATATGTAAAAGTTCTGAATATATACAGTTAAGATTGCACACTTGGCTCGTGGGTAATACCGTTGTATCATATAAACACAAGAGGGCAGTATCGTATCAGAAGGTACAAGCACATGTTCGGATTGGTACACAAGCTTACTTAGAAGTACTCCGAACAAGACTGGGATATTCATTTTAGTAAGTAAAACAGCGCGTTTTCTTTTAATATTTAAAAATAATTTTGAAGAAGCTATAACTGTATTACATATGAATGAGAAACCTATTTATTATTTAATTCATTGTTAGCTTTGCGTTACCTCACAAACACCGTGCCGTTCCAGTTCAAGAAACCTTGGTATAATGTGACGTTCAACTGCAATTCATGATGTCGGCAAATGAAAAAATAATCTAAAAGCAAGTCATTACAGTAACTATTACAACTATAAACAATTACTAACTACACTGAACTACACACAGTCTTTGTTGTTTTGATGTTAAGACTTGCTGTAAATGGGATGGTTTGACATTTAACCAAAAATTCCTAGAAATTTACTGTTGTTTACTTCTCTGATTGTGGGATTGGTTGAAGTTTGAAGATTGTTTTAAATAAAGTACGTTTAAGTAAAACGTTACCAACTGCAAAGGCATTGAATGCTTTCTGGGGCCTGACAGGAAAATAGAAATCAGTGTTGTGTTTATGACCTCACTGCTGTGACATCAGTGTCACAAACAGGACAGACACCCGCCGTAGTGTCTTTCCTGTCAGCCGTCCGACAGCTGCCGCTTCAGTAGGCCTGTGTGTGTGTGTGTGTGTGTGTGTGTGTGTGTGTGTGTGTGGACGGAAGAGGTCGGACTTCTGGGAAAACAAAGCGCAAAATAGAGGGGTCTTTACACTGAGCACACCCTGCTTGTCTCCTTCCATTGTCAGTGGAAATGTAAAGCATTTTTTGAGAGTCAAAAAATGTAGACGGGCATCAAAGACACAAATTAGCTTAGTGATCAACAAATGAAAAGCCACTGCATGTGTTGCGGGAATGGTTTTTCCTTTAATAGAAAATGGCGCAGGTTTATTCCGTAACAGGGATTGCAAATGGAATTCTGCACAGCCTAATTACGTTGGAAATTGAGTTAGGCTCCTATTGTTGGGCCGCAGGAATGCGTTGCGAATGCAGTGGAGTGGTTAAGTGAATGGAAATGGGGGTGATGCCAGGCTCCTGTGAATCCCCCCTCACCTCCCACCACCTCAGCAGATTTGCTTTTATTAGACATGGCTCCATGCCAGAGCTTTTAGAGTAGCTTCCTCTTTCATCTCAGTTGGGCCTTTACGTGGACGTGGATTTATCAGTGTTTCGATCAGAAACACTTCTCAAAAAAAAAAAAAAATCTCACCTATGATCAATAGGTGAATTTTTTTTTTTTTTTGAGGAGTGTTTTTTAGTAACCATCTGCCTGAAATGACTTTTGTTACTCTGGAAAGTTTTGGGGACTTTCTTATCAGACCTTAACTCTGTTGTGCTGTCAATATGGCAAACTTCACAGGCAGAATCCACCCTTACTCAAAAGTAAGGACAGAAACAGTAATCACATGACATGCACACACACATACAAAATGTTTATTTATTTATTTTCAAAGTTGAAAGTAAAACAATTATTATTGGAGTATTTCCTTGAAGTTTTTTATGAACAGAATTATGAACGTTACTGCATAATTGAACAATTTAATTGAAGAAAACCATCAAATAACAATGTACAACACTTTATTTTACTCCTTGTTACACTTTACATGTACTTACACTAGTAATAACAGTAAATTAAGCATAACGACATGCAACTAACCCTAAACTGAACTCTGATCCTAACTCTAAAACCTATACTAAATGCATGTTGTTATTTAACATTGCTCAGTACTTGCATTTATAAGTGCACTGTGACATGGACAGCTCCAAATCAAGTGTGACCAATATTTATTTCCGATGTTAAAGCTTTACTGAAAATGACACTGTTGACCGGAATCTCAGGTCATTTCTATGGGCTATTCTCCACAGCTAGGTAGGTTGTTTCCACACCATTGAAGCACATCATCTCTGTCTCCGGTGCGTAGATTCCCTCTGATTTTGAGGAACCCATGACAGGACAGGTTCCTCAGAGCCATACAGAAAGGCAGCTGTATTCAGGGGATCTGCATACCTATTCCTCACACCCCGCTGCCTCTTTTTAACTTTGTCCTCCACCAGCAGGAAGGAGCAGGCCGCTCTGAATAGCTCTGCCCTGTTGTTCCCTGTCCTTTATTTTAGAGCAGTGTAAAGAAGCCATTCTTCCAGTGCTGGCTTTGATTGTCACTTAACTTCAAACTCCACCCATTGCTCTTCTCTAATACACACACCATTCAGAAACATCTAAGACCATTTATTCTCAAGCATGCGCCCTATTCTTACCCATTTTGTCAGCTTTATTCTCCCTCACAGTTGCGATTTATATACCTCAGTGTTCTTTCCCACCACAGCACAGGGACAAGAGAGAGTTAACAAGGTATAGCCCACATTAGTGCACCACGCTGCCTCTGAATACCCCAAAAATACCTCAAGAATGAACAACTGCAGGAAGACCGGCTCTACACCGAAACAGCATTGTGCTAAAGGGCAGGAGAGCTGAGCTGTGCCGACAAAGCTGAGTAATTTCTTTAAAAGAGGTTTGATCTGTTATGAAACGCGAAAACCAAAACCTTGAGGAAAGCAGCAGTGGAGTTTTTACTCATAACTGTTGGTTGTTTTTAACAATTACTGCCCTGTCACAAACTCTTTGCAGGATGTTAAATGAACTGAAGATGTTAGACGTGTTTATCAGTTTAAAGCACCATCCTGTCCTGGCCTGAGAGAAATCTGTAAGTTTAACTGATTTTCTGCTTATTTGCATCCTGCTTTGCATCATAAATCACCAACCGACCACTTTCACCTAAAACTAGTTCATGCACTCATTCCAGCCTGAGGAGAAATACATTTTTATGCCACTGGATGAACCATACTACTAAAATATTTGTATATTGGTTCAATTAAAAAAACAATGAACTAAGACTTATAAAAATATTCTTTTATTTATTCTTTTTTATTTTTTCACGTTATCTTTCTGTTTAGGATCACATCAGCAATGCAACTTTGTAGGGGAGAAACTTTTAAAAACATTTTGGTTATCTTTTGATGTCGCTATGTACTTTGTGAAGCTCATCGATTGTTGCAGAGCTATTTGCAGTTTTAGGTAAAGTGTAAAATATCGGCGGAAATGATCTTAGTACATGATGTACATGAAACTTTCTGTGTCAGCTGGAAATAGTCAGGTGTTAATTTATGCAGATGTGTGCCAGACGCTGATGAAAGGAGGCTAAAAACGGCCAATGAAAGATCACATTTTCCAGAAAGAGCCGTCGGAAAGATCTGCTTATTACTAAACACACAGATGGAAGGAAGTAGAGAATGAGATCACACATAACACTTACCCTCAACACTGGCAGAACATCATCTTAACATCGTGTTTTATTTTAAATGTGTGCTCGTTTAAGAAATCCGAAACACAACTTTTGAAATTGCCTGATTGTTTCTTGTCATCCAGGTGAGAGTCCATCAAAGCAGCTTTGCCAAGGAAGTTCAGGTCACAGACAAATGAACTGCGAGTGTTGAGCATATGGGACACCCAGGAGACGTCCCTCAGCATGCTTGATAACCCTTCATGAGAATCCATGAAACAGACGTTTTTTGCTTCTTGTAAAGCCTCTTTGGCGGAGGATATCTGATAGCTGGATTAGGAGATATGCTCGGTTCTTTGAGCAAATGTTCATAGGGCTTTCAGCTCTGGCCAGTGACTGGGAGGCCTGGAGAACTTGTGGAACGCTTGCTTGCAGACTGCTATAATTACAGCCTCTCAAAAGACCAGAGTGAAGACAAGAGCGTTAGCCTGTAAGGCTAATTTTAAATGTTTATTTTCAAATTTAGCAATAGCAACTTTACTGTTGCTTGCAATTTGTTAAATGCTCTGCCTTATATTAATGACAGGGTTAATAAAAATGTGGCAACAACTGAAAAACAAGAGTTAACAAAGCAAAACTGAAATGAATAAGTCATGCAGCCGAGCCATTTCTAAAGATTTGAGTTTTATTGAATCGTAGTTAGACAGGATTGTATCTCTGTACTCAGAGAGCTACTGAACAAAAACTACCACCTATGAAGCTGAATATGTATGATAACATTCGAAAGCAACATTTTTTCAAATCTCCCAGCTTATTAATATTGTTTTGATATTCATAACATGATATTCTTCAAGTAATTGTGTGAAAAATTTATTGATCAAAAGTAATATTTGTGTGAAAAGGAATAAAAGGTTAGAGTTTTACTGCCTCTACTGTTTATTTTTTGGAAACTGCAATGAAATTTCCTTGTTACTCCCATGTACTTTCATGCGAGCAGATATCAACCACCACTTTTTTTTATTCAGAAAATATCAAAACCAGATTTGTGAAAGTAAGAATTTTTTTGTTGTTGAATTAGCAGGAAGGCTGTCTGACGAAATATCCAAGAAGTTTTCACTATGAATTTGCAAGCACTTTCACTTCAATTAACTTTTTTTTTTTTTTTAGCAGGCGTAGAACATGCATCCTGATGTGACTTGGGGGAAAGACAAACATTTCTAGTCAAACACAGATCATATCAGTAAAGTTCAATATAAATATGTTTTGAACAGAAAGGCATTGCTCTTTATTGCTGTGATCGGTTTCAAGAGTTCAAAAAGTGTGGACCACAGGGCTCTATGACTCATAATAAAAAATGCTGCCATCTTTCTTCCAAGAAACCATGCAACGGTTGCTTTGCTCAAGCAGCTATTTATTTGTCTGGCAAACCGCTATGTGGTTTGTGGCATGATGTTTTCAGATTCAGTGTTTTCGTTGGGCTCTCTGAGGTGAAACTGGCATCTCAAGATACATCAAGGTCAAGTGTCAAAGGAAAGGATCGGCTGTGTTTTAATCCAGGACTTCGTTATTTTTGTTTTAAGATTTTAGCGTCATTTTCCAGTCTCTTTCGGACCCAGACATTGTGTGGTCCAACTGTATTTCACGCATCGGTGCAGAAGCAGTCAAAACAGACCTCAAGGCTTTAATTACAAATGAGAATTTGGCACAAGGATGGGAACGGAAATGGATTCCATTTCTAAAAGTTGGTTCTGCAATGTTTATCATACCAGCCAGCTAAGTGGTTAGCAGAAGTCATTAATAAGCCCTTCATGTTGATGAATGGCTTGGATGTTTGGGTGTCGCTTACACATATATACCTTACTATGGTCATGAGCAAGTAGTTTCAGTTATGGTACAGACAGCTTTGTTTATGTACCGCAATGAAGATGTAATGTTATGTGTACGGATGGGTTTAAGGCACCGGTTTTCTTCTGACTGATGATTATCTGAGTAATATTTAGGCAGTTATCTTTCCTCCAGGCAGATTACTTTCTCTGGCTGACTGCCCTCCTTGAGTACTTTGCATAATTCAATCCCGCTCTCCACCTTGAATGTAAATGTAGTATTTAACCTAAACAAAAAGCTGTCGGGCTTCCCGGAACGCAGACTTCAGGATGAACACCCATAATCATAGCTTTGGGTTTATTACAGTACAGTGGGAGCAAACACATACCCATATGTGTCTGATGCTCAGGCTCTTGCAGACATGGTTTCTGACATCTGCAGCCACATATGAACTGTGTGAAGTCTGTGAAGAGGGTTTTGGGGGGGGAGAAAAATGCTTCAGGATCACCGAAGGAAGCTTTTTTGCTGCCGCGGTTGATTTTAGGGTGATCTGTGTCTTAGACTTACTCTGAAGAATGCCAAAATCCCCTCTCTGCCCTCAGACGCATGGGAAAACAGGCAGACGTGGCTTAAGAATATAAACTCTCACACCATTAAAACAGGCACAGATGTGACTTAATAAAAACATGATTATCTTTGTTATAAGATCTTTGTGATGTGCCTGGAATGTAAAAAATTGTGGTTTCAAAAATATATTTAATGGTGTCATTGGGGTGTGGAATTAGTGTTTGTGGTTGAGTTCTCAAAATATGACCTCAGCGTGTTATTAATGTTGAAGGAATAAAAGGATTTGTATCATCTTGCAATAACATTTACAACATCTCTGTTGTTGACTTCCAGTTTATTCGAAGGAATTATTTGATCTGAAGCAATGTAAGCCTTCGCAATGAACTAAGTTATCCAAAATTAAAACCGAGCATTTTTGCTGCATGTATTACTGAGAACATGCACATTATAACTCTGTTAACTTTTTCAATGAGTCCAAAAAGTATAGTAGACTATTTTCATATAATAGAGCACATCCTGCTCTATATCTCCAAATGTTTTGTACGAAACATGTAATGCAATTATGATTGACAGTGACAATATTTTCCAGGCCTCAAATGACAGTGTGTTTAAAGGCCCGGTAGTGAGGAAATGTCCTTTCCCATGGCAATTGCTGTTGAATAATAAATTACGTGTGAGTGAGACTAAACTTTCAAGTGTGTTTCATTAATACAACAAGCCACGCAGAACGAGTCAGTGCCAGCACTCAAAACCCACGAGAGGCCGAGTTTGTTTTACTTGCATGCTTCAGTAATGGTTCACAACACTTTTGACAGAGTAAGAGACACTGGCCTCTGAACCTCTGTGGTCTGGCAATGATTTTACTCCAAATGATTGATGCAAGTCGCCAGTGTTGCACTGTAGTAGTGAGTGTGCCCTTTTCGCTGTTTGTCTAAGATGTTGTTGAAAGAGATAAATGAAAATGATGTTACTGATTACTCAATGGAAGGAAAAAAGTACATCAGTGCCCAATCACCATCAACATTCATAGTGGTTTGTGGTATGTTATAAAAATTATATGATAGATTTGTGATAGAAGGATTTGTATGTGTTGTAGTAGGTGAACTACCCCTTGAAATAAAAACACACAACAGCGTAGTAAAGTTTCTTAGCGAATATGCTGCTTTATTCAAAAGCTGAATGGTGAATTACCAAGACGGAGCATGGTAACAATATCAGGATTGTGATCCCTGAGAGAACAACATTTGAACAAAGAATCCAGATACTGGAATATAAATTACAGCCATAAGCAAAATTCAGAGCATTAAAAACATTTTAGAGGAATCATCAGAACTAGGTCTGATCCATAGGTGACCAAATGCATATAATATCTAAACAATTATGTACAAATACAATTGTTTTGAAATGGCACAGTACATAAATACTGCTTTAAAATAAAATATACAGGCTCACCCAATATGGGTCATTCCCATAGAGAAACTGCAACTCTATTAGGATCACTGTTGTTGCTCATGTAAAGCTCTCACTTAACATGTTTTGTATAGTTGGCATAGTTATGTCCAACTGTCAGCCGTGTAGGAATGGGGAAAACTGTGGCTCTGTGCCAGACCACTTTGTGCAAAAGGGATCAGAGTACTAAGATCTGCGCTATAAACACATCTTAAACTTTAGCTGCCATCTGTTTTAACAATGTACATTGTGTTGACAGTGGCCCTGGTGCCAGTTCAAAAGAGTAAACGGCATTAAGCGAATGCTAGGAGACACTTTAATTGAGCAACCAACAGGTATTTTAAACCAAGCTGTGCAACTCCCACTTCAGTACATCTTTGAGCAAAGCTTAAAAAAAACTATAATAATAAATCATGCCAAAAATCTCATATCTATCTGCCAAGATTGTGTGAATGCATTGGCATTAAATAATATAAAGATCTAAAAATTTGGGCACTTGATAATTTTTTAACACAGCTATAACAGTTCAATCACCATAAAATGCCCAGAGGATTTAGGGAGAAAAGTGCTCAGTCCTCATACACCACAGATTAAAATAACCTGACAGTATATTTGGAAAATTTGCCTATTGCCAGCACAAAATGTCATAAAAAAAACTAATAGCAATAATAATATAATAACACTGACATCAAATAAATCAATTTGCAAAAAAGTGGACCTTCATCTCATTAATTTTGTCCGGAGTCCTTTAGAACTAGATAATAAAGCACCCTTGTTACTTATTTCCTCTGAATATTTTAAACAACTTGATCATTAAATCAAACCTGAGGGAAAGAACATCCTGAACGGCATTTGGAGAGAATAAAATATAAAGTATGCGCTAATTTGCTAATTAGAATTTACAACTAAGCATATAAAGCTGGCAAAAGGCTTGGGTATACTAGAAAGTTACATTCTATGAGAATTGCAAATGGGATACAAGCAACAGTAATCACATAAAGCACAGTTGATTGCCTGCAAAGCTTGGCGCTGAAAGCGTCCTTCTGAAAGCCAGGCCCTTCGTAGTGTCTGAGTTGGACAGGAAGCTCAGGCACCAGGCAGGAAGGAACTGTTTAAAGGTGGGCCGCACAGCAGCCCAGTATAACCACGGAAGGCCATGCGCCACTGCAGAGTAAACGCAGCGGCCACACGGCCCAATACCACACTGGTCCCTCATGCCTTTCAGATACCGAGGCAGTGAGGGACGAGGATACAACAGAGGAGCCGGTCACCTTAATAGGCAACCTGAGGAGGGCACCATGGAGTGTCTGGGTACAGCAGACAGTGCACTGACTTAAACCTAAGAGAGAATAAAAAAATAGGTTAGATTTGTACATGCATGCAAATATAGGTAAAAACTAAATCCGAATGGAGTATTAGCAGTGTTAAAAACTTGTCTTACCTAGATGGGTCCTCCTCAACAGAGAAAGCCCCTTTCATGTTGATGATATTCCTCTTGTTTTCAAACATTCCATAACTCAATGTAATCTAAAAGAAAAGAGGTAAAACTGCATTAATACAACTATACTGCATTTTACAGAACTAAAAGGTGTCTGTATCAAGTTCCTCACCTGTTTGTATACTTCTGATTTGGACACCTGTTGCAGGTTCTCCAAATGTGAGTGGAACAAGCTGCTTCGAGTCAAAGGGACCCCAAGAACTGACTCGATGATGTAGCCGATGGTGCAGTCGTCAGGAAGACGGATCTTTTCTGCAGTGTTCATGAAATGGCCACCACTGTCATAAAAACAGTAAAGTAAGTCAACATAAAACATTGAATATGCTCTTAGATGCTGCATTAGGAAAGTTAAGAGGTTGTTGTACCTTGCCCAAGGGCTCATCTTCAAAGCTAGCCCACGGCTGATACAGAATCCTGCACCTCCCGTAGCAAACCAGAAATTGACAGGTCTCTGCAATGCAGAAACAAAAGCATTAGTTTCTATTCTTAACGCTTCCTTTAATCATTAAAACTAGTGTGTGTGTGTGTGTGTAGATATATCTATCTATCTATCTATATATATCTATATATATATATAAGGAATTAGGATATTTTGAACCACCTACCATCTTGTTGTCCCCAAGTCTTTCTGTGGCCTCAATTGGCCTGTCCAAGCTGGGTTTCCCAATGTACATGTCCTGAGTGTGAGGGTAGTTGGACAGCAACTTCACCAGTGTCTTCACGTTCACATAGTTGTCATCATCCACATGACAAAACCACCTAAACCAGTCAGAGATATCATTAGAACATCCAATATGGTTTGGTTTGACACTAAGACAAGTATTTACAATGTGACCGTAATCATGCAATGCTTACTTTTTTCCAGACTCAATAAACTTGTCATACTCTACAGCCATCTTGCAGGACAGAGCCTGGCGGCTGTGGGCAGCAGAGCAGTTGGTGTTGATAGCACGGCTTCCTGTGTAGACAAGAGGACAGATACTTTGTCAATGCTCAGGTAATACTCCACTTATGTCTATCACTTGAGAAATGCCCATTATCTAAGAGGTCCGGCTGACTCTGCACGCGCCCTAATAACAGCCCAGCTCCCTTTAGCTTAACCACAAGTTTTTAAGAGGATTAGAAGGCTGAGTCCAAACTATGTGCATATCAAAGTTGGAATGTCTTGTGACTTCCGCTTGAGGAAGCTGTACTCACCGATTTTCTTCTTCAGTTCTTCATCTTCGCCATCTGTGAAGATGTATGTCTGTGAAAACAAGACAAAGCCCAGTTAGCTCCATCAACAGAGTCACACAAGTTCATCAATAAATCACTGCACTAGAGCAAAGACAAAACAGGATTTGGTGCGTTCCAAACTGGAATCATGTGTCTTGGAGAGCTATTTATTCCAAGCGGACTGATTAGGAACCATTGTCTGGGTTTTACGCCATGGAAAACTCAGCAAGTTAAACAAGCCAAATTCTACCCCCCAAAATAAAGGCCCCCTTGTTCTTGTTGTCAATCTCTCCATGGCAACTGCTCCGCACCCCAAAGCATCCCAGGCCCAGAACAAAGCGGGGAGCAGACCACCCCACTTACCCCCACCACCCCCCAACACTCCACCCCCATTCCACTACCCCTGACCACCTCCCAAGTCTTTCCATTCCTCATCCCTCTATCCACTTCAGACATGTCCCAGGAAGGGACGGCCAAGTCATCTGGAAGAAAAGAAAGAAGCACCAGGTCCCATTCTCCCAAACATACTCCAATTGATGAATATGCATTCATGCCAGTGTGCATTCACTGACGTCTGACCCCTCAGGGTTTTGTTAACATTAAAATAGAAGGAGTGGGATTAGGAGCTCATTGTGGAAGATAAGACAGAGCAGGTGCGAGGCGGCAGCCCCGGCTCAAAGGAGCCATTGAGAAGAAGCCGCCACACGCCTCAGACAGACTGATGAAAAGGCGGCGTGCCCCTGGCCATGCACTGTCGTTAACCTGTTTGCTTTCCACCTCAGGTGAGACAGCACCTGCCACTCGCTGCCTTATCACAGCCACGTGTCTGAACAGGTCAACCTGCCCACGCCCAACTGGCCTTGAACATGTACACCTACGCTACAAAACTTCAACTGTTTTGTGATCTTTATCTCAACAGTGAATTCATTTTTTTTGTTGCCTTTCAAATGCCAGCACACACACGTGGACTTATTCCCCCTTTTCACAGTCGCATTTTTTTCAAAGTTCAAACATTGCCAGATAATGTTTGATTGGTTTGCAGAACAAACTCTGAGCAGATGTTTAGCGCAGCACTCTGGGGCCAAGGCCCAAGGCCGATGTTTGTTCAGGGAGGGCTGGCGGTTGGACCGGGTAAAGGATCAGAGGCTGGCGCTGTTTGCGCAGAGTTCCGCTGAAAGGACAGACTAATCACACAGGCAGCTGCCAAGGCAGACTGGGCACTGACAGAGAAAGAAACCTCAGAGCTGATTAGTGCATTACAATGTGTGTGTGTGGTCACTCACCCCCATCCCTTCTCCCACTGTCCCTATGCACAGAGACAATGAGGAGTGGGTAAAGCTGTCACTGGGTAAATCCCAAATATGTTTGCCTGGATTTGCATACAGCTGCAGTGGTTAACTAAAGAGAGGCCTCTCGTGGCACATGGCTTTGTTTCCCAGTTTCCCTTTTATTGAAGATGTTGTGAGCAAAATGACCCTTTTGTGGTTTCTTTCGTAAATGTCAAGTCTTTTCTTCAAAATGCGGTTTTCCCAGCATTCTCAGCACACAAGAAAGGATGAGGGTTTGGTTGTTTGAGCGGGCAGAGATTGGTAGGGCTTCCCACCCCGCCAAAGGAAGGTCTGGCATAGGGCAGACTGAGCGCGGAGCCTGGCTGTCTGTCTCCTTCTACCCGGGAAGGAAGTAGAGAGATGTTACTCCCTCTATTAAACACCAAACAGCCGTGCTCCCTCTACCTGTGCCAATCAAAGACCACAAACTTGCACAGACTCATGCCAAAACTGATCTGCACTGCTTTCACTGTCTTGCCGTCAACCAAGTGAAGCTACTGCCACAAACAGTGAGTAGCTATGCAGTTAATTATTTCAATAGAGATAGATTTTTTTTTTCGATAGGTTGGTCATTTGCGTCGAGCAAGTGTGCATTTGATCTGAATGGCATTCTGTGTAACTGGACACCGGATACCGCAGCCACGGCACAGGCTGTTCTCTCATTGTTGTGAATTTCTCTCGCTGGGGAAGCTGCATTGTTCCAGGGGGGAAATTTAGAGAAACAGCGGAAGCCAGAAGCTGCAGCGTGAACAATTCAAAATGGAACAGATCTGACTGAAAAGAATAACACTATTCAAGAGTCCTGACTCATCAAGTCAAGACAATTACAAAGTATGCTTTTAATAATCAGAAAGCAACAGAGCTCTAGGGTTTCATTCTCTTAGAAAAATACTGATAATTCCAGTGTATTAAGTAAGCTAGGGGAGCCTCTAGCTGACCGTGACTAACTCTAAACAAAGACAAGACAGTTTCCCACAAAGAAGAGCCACAGGCTGCCATGAGTGTCAACAGCAGGCACAGATTGGATCTACTCTCAGTGTTTACATGTCAACAGCCCAAGACAGCGAGCTGTTCATCACCCGTCAAGGCAGCACCTGAAGTAGGTAAGCGGGTTGGAAAGATCCTCCCTACACAAGTTTCTAACCCCTATGAACATGTTCACAGTGTCGGTCATGCATCATCTCACTTGACATATGTGACAAAGTTCCCATGCTGTGGGTCTAACAATGCCTGGCCCGCTGATACACTTGTCTGGTGCCAGCCATTGTGGCAAGCGGCCAAACGGTACACCGGAGTCCTTGGGATAATCCCCAGCCGTTCAGATGACAAAAACTGGGATTTAACATACTCAGGTGTTGCACGGATGAATGTAGAAATAATTTGAGAGCGGTTCTCCATGTGCACATATTGAGAAAGTGAGGATTCATATAGCTGGCATTAGAGTCATCTTTTGTTCTTTGAGACCCAGCCACCTGGCACTCATTCTCCAGGAACTCCCCCTTGTATTCTGGGCTGCGCTGGTCTTTTATGTCTGCGCTGCTCCCCACCAGCTGCTGCTATTAATCCCTGCTGTTAACTCTCTCTTCTGTGGGTTAACTTCCATCAACTCCTGTACTGAACAAACTTAGTCTTAGTTTTCAGTCTCGTCTATAAGCCTGTAGTGCTTGAATCATTTTAGCTGGAGAGTGAAAGACAAATCTGTGCTGACTGAATGAGAACAGAGGTTAAAGTGGTCCGATTTAAATTTCCACTTTCCATATGCTTTGATATTCACTCAAACATAATGTTCTTTGTACTGAGATGCTGCGGGCATCTGAAAGTGTTGCTATGGCTGTGTCATATTCAAATGACAATAATAAAACCCCTCTTGTCTAAGGTGTGAGGGAAACTGGTTGTGACAGAGCCCCGAGGCAAATTAAACTGACTTTTGCAAAACGTATCGGCAACTACTCTAGGTGGTGGATAAAATCACTTTGACTGTTCTACACTCACCGCTGTTGATGTGCAGAGAGTGCTTTTGTGCAGGCGGCAAAAGAGTTTCTCAGAGCTGTATTTTCATACTGTGAGCCACTCGGCATGCTGCTGAAAAGCCTTCCCTTGCCTATAGATGCTGTCCCTTTGTGCCCCCCAGCATCTCCATAACGAAGACTCTCTTTTCCCACCGCTTGGGTAGCTTGACCCAGCCTCTGCTCCAGATCCCCGGTTCCCATGGAGAGTGGGAGACAAGGGGCTGGCAAAGCTTTTCTTTCCCCCTTCAGAAAGACGCTTTGTTAGTGCTGAGAAGGGGACAGCTCTGAAGCCGCTGTGATGCATCCTTAGCCCTGGCGTATTCACGGGGACACCCCAAACAATGGAGCAGGAGGGGAGAAAGGGGGGAACTTACAGCCACCCATCGCTCTGTGACCAACACAGCGTTTGCTACAGGCAGCACTGTGAATCTGAGTTTAATCATTTTAAATAATGTTAAAGATTTTTGGTCCCTCAATAACTATGTACAACATTTGAGTTTGTTTTTGGGCTCCTGCTTGTAGATATTAATATGGCTGATGATAGGTTTGACCAGCTTTTCACTGCTATTTACACATTGCTAAATTAGTCCTTTATTAACACGTGTACTAATAAATGCAAGTATTCAGATGATCTCTAAAGAGAAACACCACCATTTTACCACTGTGCTCAACAAGAAACAACAATGTTCACAGGTAAAGTGACTCAGTAAACTTGCAACCAATTAGACTAAAAAAAAGTTAAATGTCATTAATTAATAATACAATTATTTAAGGTATTTAAATGCATCCATGTATGTATAGACCACGTAATCTGTATTGCTGAAAAGCAATAATTATCCATCTCCAATTAAAGTTAACTAAGATATATAGTAATGTAAAATATAACTGGATAGCAGTATAAAAATGAACTAAATTTACAGTTAAAAGTGTCATAAAGTAGGGCATAGTGGCTTAAAGCGGAAAAAACAGTACCCACGCATTATCATTAATATCACGAAAAACTTCCCCTTTGTTTCCGGCTGGTAAAGAATTTAACCAAAGAGTGCAACAAGTTATGCAAACAGTTTGTAAAAGCCTAAACGGACATACCTGCTGCATGTTTCTGGATATCCAGGTGTCCAGCAGTAGGTCCAGTCTGGACCGGTGAAACTTCTTAGTGGTCTTCACTGCGATGAAGATGTCATCCGCGCTGATGTCCTCAGCAGGCGGCGCGTCTGTTGTCGCTCCCGGCGCATCGCCGGGCTTATCCGCTTCCCTCCTGCTGCGGGTCAGCTTTGAAAAATAGGCAGAGAATCCTTTCTTTCCATTCTGCTCAGACTGAGCTCCATCATCCGCCTCTGACTCTCCCAGACTCTGGAGCGAGCGCAAACCGACCTCACTCTCGTTCTGCATCCCGTCCATCTGAGTCCGCTGATGCTGCGACAGGAACAACAGCAGCCCGAAGCAGGTGACGGTCGCCCCCGCGAGGGAGAGCATAGCTTTCCTGCCGTACGCTTTCGACATGTTCATTAAACTCTAAGAGAAGGACGCTCTCTTTGTGATATACACAGCATTAACCTAAACCTCCCTCCAGTAGCCTACACTAAAAAACAAGCGTGTCATCCGAATGCAACATAATCGCGCTGAGAGTCTCCTCATTGTAAATCGGAGGGGCTTTTATAAACTGCCCACAGCGATGGTCACACCCAGTGGGCGGAGCATCGATAGCTATTGTGCTGTGGGAACCGCAGAGAGACTGTCAATGGGAGGACGCGTTAAAGGACAGCAGGCGAGGGACAAAGAGGGGGGAGGGTGAAGAGCGCAGGCGTAAACATTTTCAAAGCACATGCTCTTATAAAACAAACTATGCATGCCTCCGCTATAATTAATTACATGTTTTTCATTATCATGAACAGCAAATTAGTGGCAACTTATTTATTCATTATTTTTTATTTATTAATTTATTTTGTGTGTTATTATTTATTTTTCAGATTTAATCAATTTTTAACATGACTGTGAAAATGTAGGCCTATACAGAATACATGAAAGGCGAAAATACATGACAATTTCCACTACAATGTGTGTGTGTGTGTGTGTGTGTGTGTGTGTGTGAGGGAGAGAGGGAGAGACAGCAGCACAGATTAAAAACAAAACAATAAAGACAACTGACTTAGGACATCTTCAATAGACATCCTGGATCACATCAAGCACCAGCCATTTCTCAATGCCAACATTCAAATCAAACTCACAATGATGGCGCACTCCAGTCAATCCACGGCAGCTGACCCCACGAGGCCTTCAAACAACCGCGTGCTCCTTAAGCTCACTTTAAAATGGCGCCTCTTCTGCGGTGAAGAGCTTGTAGATCTGGGAGCACGACCCTGACCGTGACTTCCAGCTGACAGCTCGGCAACTGCTGGTGACAGACTTAAATGCTTCACATCCTACTTCTAGTCCTCTCAACAGCTTGCTTTCAAAACAAGGAGCAGACAGATACTACATTTAAGTCCTCAATTCCAAGTCAGGCTGAACAGCTGAGATGTTCTTGTTTTTTGATAGCAGAGATAATTAACACTCAAGAAATGGTCATTTGGAAATTTTCGAACAAAAGGTTGTGCTCCTTCAGAAATACTAGAGATCCAAAACAAAGCTCATAGCTTCAAACTTTTCATTGCTGCTAACAGACATAGAGCATCTTTTGTTAATCTTTTGAAGTAGCCAACAAAAAATGTGTTAAAACGTGTATAAGAAACCAGGCAGAGGGGTCAGCCTCCCCTGGCCTCTTTTCTTTTTTAGAATAAGCACTCTTTTTTACTCTGGAATGGAGGAACACTTTGGCAGGCCCCTTGTCAGACTCCTCAGACAATCTGTGCAATAAAAAGCAGGACTAAACCACACACAATGCGAAAGTTCCGCTTATATCCCAGATTCATGCCAATCACTCCATTCCCCCTCCTCCACCTCTGACGGATAACAAAAAATGGGGAGGGGGGGTTCCTTTTCTTCCAACCTCTCTTTCATTCGCATAAAAAGTCTCCCCCGTCTGCCTTCCATACCACATCCCGGATCCTTTCCCATTTGAAGAAGTTACCGCCGAATTCCAATTAAATGAAATCTCCCCTCCAAGCACAACCCACTTCCCCACAAGAATGCCCAGCAATCCTGCTAATAAACGCAAACCCATTCCCGGTGTCCCGCCGTGGCATCTGGAGCAGGATGACGAAGAATCTCAGAGGAATGGATATGATTACTGACATGCTATTTATAGTCACTTTAATGTGTGCAGCAAAGAGGCGAGCTACAACATTTCAATGCGTGTGGCTGGCATCCTTGCTAAATGAAACTGGACGTGCCCTGTCTGAACATCCCCTTTTCCCGCCTGCCAAAACTCAAGCTCAAGGCTTGGCGCAACTGTTTGTTTTGGGATTTGAATGTTTGCGTAGGGTAAACAAAGCAATTTCGGCATGTTAGCTGCATTTGAGGACAGAGTTGTCTTATCTGACCGTTCAGTTTAAACAGTTCCCTTGATGCAAACTGACTCGCTTTGATCTTAATACCCTCGATGCACCACAACTACAAACACAGATACTCTGGGTAATGAGAGCGGTCTGTTCGGAGTGGTAGAACGCCATCATGTTGATAAAGGCACATCCTTCCTTCATCCGTTCCATATTTATTTTTATTCATTTCTGTCTTTTCCTTACCCTCCAACCATTGGACAGTTTCTTTGAAGATGGAGGTTAAATTTACAACAGCTGTATGAGAGGATGACGGCTATGTGGTGTCCCACTGTATACTTGTACAATGGGCATATACAAGGATATAGTGGGATGGTTAGTGGTTGTCTGTCAGCCTACAGTCTCCTGTTTATTATTCTGATCCACATAATGGAGCATTTAACTGCATTACAATCATCTGGAGTTACAGTATGTGTCCTGTAGTACATCTTTTGGTGGTCTATTTGATTTTTTTTAGGAGAAAGGGATAATTTCTTCCTTTTGGCCAGCTACGAAACAGAACTTTCAAATATCAAATACAATACGTGACATATAGTCATCTCTTTCCTCAACTAAAAGGAAGAAAATGGCTCTCTGAGAAGCGGTCATGGTCATTTGACATATTTAATGTGGATCTGTGAAATGTTCGTTTGAATTATGCATATCCTGCCAAGTTCAAATCTGTCCTTGGAGTTTTAATGTCTTACTGTCTTGTTTCATTCTTTCTCTTTTCCAGGTCTCTGTTTTTTCTTTCTCTAAATGTCTCGGATGAAAAGGGATTCCAGACAGTGATGGCTCTGGATGATATTCCTATGGTGTAAGAGCAGAGTAATAATAAAACTATATTCATCCCATCTTGGTAAAATCTATTTTAGTTGATGGAAAAAGTATTGATGTGTTCTAGCCAGATGAAGGAAAAACATTCTTTATTTATTTGTCTTTTTTGGGCTATAAATCCTGCAGCGCATATCCTCTATGGTTGCGTCCCGAGCAGGGAAACATAATGCAGCTTCTGAGGGCCCGCGGAGTCCCCTGGCTCTCACTTCTGGTGTGACCTGTAATCCTATCAATGCTAGCACAGCCATGCTGGGAGAATAAACAGAGCTATTGGCTTCTGCCACTGCCCTTTTTATACACTATGTCCTTCTCTCACACAGCGCATTTCAGCTATGGAATAAATATTTGTGAACAAGAAAATGCGCTTGGATGACTTGGGTTTGCGCCTCTATTTTTTTTGCAGCTTTAACAAATAAACATTGTCTGTTTTCTCGGGGCTCATCCAAGCCTTTGATTCGCTCGTCATTCTCTCCAGATCCTACAATTCTTCAGAAGAGACTTAATTTTGTTATTCTGAGAATTGCGGATAGTTGGACTGTCGTACTTTGCAGATGTTAGCCGCCAGGGTCTGTGTCACAGTGCCAGCTGTTGTTGCTGTAACTTGTGCTTTGTTTCCACCATGTCAAATGGATTATGGGAAATTTAGCAATGGATTAAATGGCCTTTCTGTAGCAGTGGGGGGTCATATTGCACCCCTGACTAGTCCGGGCTTGTCCTCAACCGCAAATGCTCAATGTATGTAATGTAGTGATAAGTGATAGTTAAATATACATCTGACATGCAGTCACAGGGAAAAGTTTAATTAACCGCTCATTCATCTACATAATTTATTGCACAACAACTTAGAGCTGCAGATTTGATCAGCATTGGAACCATATGTGAGATTTACATACTGAAGCTGAAGCTAATCTTTTCCCCAACCTGTCAGCAGTAACATTTTGTAGCCGATTACAGTTTGAGGAAGAAGTGGGAGGTGTAACGATGGGAAAGGAGCCGCTTGGCTCTCTTTGTATAGTGCTGGAACAGTGGAGCTGGGACAAGGACGCTGCTGTTTGTGGGTGAATCAGGCTCTGGATCACTCAGTTTCTTTGAAAGAGTTCTCTTCAACCTATACCCTTCCCTTTTGTGGCCTGCCACTACCTTGCTGAGCGGGACAATGAGCCAACCATTGAAAACTGAGACATGTTTCTGTGCTGCCCGGAGCCCATTAAGCTCTAAAGCACTACTGTAGGTCTCTCTCATCAGGCCTCTATTCTCATTCTAATAGCTTGCTGCATGCCAATAGGCCTGTTGCTAGAAGCTCCCATCGCATTCCAGCCACAAATACAAGTGGGTTTCAAGTTGTCAGGTTTCCCCACCTTTGGGGTTTGAGAACGCTGCCAGTTGTCATGATGTAATCACATGTCCTGTTGTAATTGGCTTCATGGATCTCATGACTGATCTAGTCTATGCAGTGATGCTGTTGTGACCACATTTACTAGATGTATATTGATTGTCCCTTAAATGCTCCTGTGTTACAAATAGCTTAAAATGGTTTGGGGTATCAGGTACTGAGATGCTGAACTGTTTCTTTTGTTTTCATTGAAAACAATGAGATATTCCAGCTATGGGTTCTGGGTGGCGTGACCGCTGTTGAGGTGAATTACCTTTTCTCCAGCCCATTTTGGGTATTTAAATGCTAAATGGCATTTGGGAATGCTGAAATGGCTCCTCTGGGAGAATATCAAGAGATCTCATTATGTGAATCTCTTGGTGCTTTGAATGGTAATTAATGGAGAGATAAGCTACTGTTGATATTTAAATTTTGACCTGGATGAATAGTGCTTAGGGAAACTGTGGTGTATCTGTGTTGTATAACACAATTAGCCTCATTAATTGTGTTTACATGCACTTTGAAATGTCAGATTTCAGTCAGACTGAAAGAGCAATTTTTACATCATTCATTGTCACATAAACGAGATGATTGCTGAAGGATAATGGCAAATGTAAACAATGTCTTGTTTAGAGCCACAAAATAAAAAATATGTTTAATCTCCTCCGGACAGATTTATAATCTGGAGTTAAGAAGAGCCCATCATCCTTGTGATTTTTCTGTGAAATTGTCTGTCCATAATTTGCCAAAAGTTTTTGCAACTATCGTCGGCTCCTCCAGAAGTAAATGCCGTGCAAAATCTGGGCAAAAGTTGTGAAGTGGATTCCAGCCTTTAGTCATATCAGTCAATTGGAGTATTTTTTACAAACCAGAATAACAGACCAAGATCATGCAATTGTAGCTTGACCTTGTTCTGCATGTATACACTTTTTTTGTTTCCAGTTGGCCTTGGCATTGTGTTCAAGCTCTAAAAGACAGAAATTATGTGTGACATGTATTTAATCCCTAATGTATTTGGTTACAGTCTGTGTCATGTATACTTGAACAGACACATAGCTCTCCTTAAACCCTGCTATAGCATGATTATGAGTGTTGAACATGGTGTCAATCCTACAGTTTAGTGTGAAAGCTCAGCACAGGGTTTGGGATGGGAAGATGTCGCACTAAACCAGTGTGTGACATGGAGGTGTGGAAGTTAAACGCCATAAAACACCATTTTAAGGTTGATAATGAAGGCCACACAGGTCGTACCTACAAGCGCGAAAGTAATTGTCCCAAGCGTCAAAATCCTCAAGCGTCAAAATCCTCAGAGCTGGTGAGTGAGTGACAACTTCAAACACAAATCCCCTGTAGACTCTCATTAACTGCAACAAGCTCTGAAATGAATTCTTGATCTGTTTGTTTTCATGTCTATTTAATTGTCTCCTCCCGGGAAAATTAGAACCTGCATTTTGTTTGCCCAGTCATGCTATAGTTTCCAAAACCAATGTGGTACTGCAGAATCCTGAGCAGGAGAGAGTGAGTGTGCTGGGAAAACGCTGAGACTCTCTTTGTATGTGTGTGTGATGCTAATCGCAGTTTACCCACCGAGGAGAGGCGTGAGACGTGGGAAAAATAGAGGTCTCATCGGAAACACAGCCTCTGTGTTTTTGGGCGTTTGTTTTATTGCTTAGTTCATAAAACAGTATGACATCTAACAGCCCAGAATAACTGAGACTGGCCTATTGTGCTAATTGTTGCCTGTAGCGTCCTGTTATCTGGACGGGCTCATTTGCATAACATTTTTTGTTGAGTTGAATACCTCAAGAAATGAAATGTCCTACTTTCACCCAGACTGTCCTCCAAAAAAGTGAAGAAGAAAAAGATAGGATAGACCAACTCTTTCTAACACATTTCCTACAAAACAGGCCATTAATGTGGCTGCACCCGGCCTATTATCCTGAGTACCTGCTAATGAGATAAATTAATAAATCTGCCTTAACATCCCTTGTGTCAGACAGAGAAGGAAAATCCAAGATGTATTTTAAACCCTAAAGTAATTGGGGCAAAACAATGTAGTTTTAGATAACTTAATGAGGATATGGGGTGGATTTTAGTGACACATGGGGTCTGCAGTGAGAATGCGTACACCAACTTTGGGACTGTACCAATTAAAACAGAGTCAGCAGACTGATAGGTTGATTTTGTTTGTTTGTTGTGTTCTTTTTGGCTCATGTCTTCTCGTTTTTCTCTCATGTCAGCTACTTTGAGTTTCGGATGGGCTTTGTGATGTGAAGTATCTGTGTGGTCACAGGGGACGCCATCCACCAATGTGGTACGAGGGGAAGAATGAAGCCATTGCTGCAATTGTATCTTTTCTTAATTTTTTCTTACCTGGAAGGCTCAGCCTGCACCTCGCTTTCAAGCGATAGACAGGCAATGAGAGCAGACAGGTAAAACAGAAAAGACACAAAGTCAAAATTTTACTGTAGGCAAACATAAGAGAGAGATCTAAAGACCAGAGAGATGTTAGAATAGGCTGAAAATCAGTTGTAGGGGTAATAGGATGACAGAGTTTTGCGAATAATTCTGTGTGAGAATCTCAAAATCGGACAGAGAAGTCTACCATCTCACAAAGTGCTGAGCAGGACTTTAGTAATGCAAAGTATAATAACATGATCTCTGGCCCGCAAAACGCCTGAGACTCTCTTTGTATGTAACGTGTTTGTGCATAATTAATACCTAAGCAGCGTTTACAAGTCCACCGAGGGCGATGTTAGCAGGTGCGCTAGTAACAGGTGAGCCACTGCTATCAAAAACTAGCATCTCTGACTGATAGGACTGGAGACTTGATGAAATGCTCAGTTCTGTAGTCATGGCTAAATTGTTTTAAGGCTACTTTGGCTTTAATTTTACCTAATATCATTTTTAACGGACTTAGCAAACTAGCAGTGGATGTTTTAGGTTAACTTTTACCTTAGTTAGATATTTTCATTATCAGAACGGCCGTGGTTTGCCAGCTTCCAGGATAGCTAATCCCTTTGATAACCTCAGCTCCCTAGTAGAGTGCTTTGCAAAAATAATGTTATATTTGACATCAGTCCCTATCCGCTGCAGCGTCAAACAGTGAATCATCAGCATCTTGGGCAAGTCCCCGGTGAAAAATGGATAATGCAACTACTAAAAATTTTAAAATATATGAACAAACCTGTCAACATTGTTTAAATGTCAACTACTTTTATAACATAATTCTCCAAATACTGGAAGAAATGTAACAAAATATAATATTTTAAGTAAAGAGGAAGTATATTCACGTTTTAGTATAAAACAAATAAAATAAACTAGATTAAAACTATTTAAAGTATTTAAAACCTACTTTGTATGTTTTATGATTTATTTATTTATATTTAGAACTTTCTATTCTCCTTAAATATTTTATTCTATATAGCCTATTCTCCTGGCTTATGTCAAAAACATAAAAACTTTGGTAGTGTAGTGTAGTGTTTATGGTATGGTATTGTATATCTTAGAAATGCTTTTGTTAAATAAAAATAAAACTGGTTGCTAAGCTCATTGCTAAATTAATTGTGATTGGAATATTTGTTTTGGTTTGCATGTGACATGCTACGTCTTTTCTGTAAATCCATTGTAAGTGTGGCAACATTAAAATACCTCAGAAATGTATTTATTGCTCTCTTTTCACACAGTGAGATATTACACTCTTTTCCCAAAATAACATGCAAGCTGTGGGAACGGTTACCTCAAGGTCAGTCGGGTGCCTTTTGACTTTCAGTGAAATGGTAAGTTGATGTCACATGTTTGGTGGACCTCCTTGACAATATTTTTCTCAGAAGAGAGACTCATTTACACAGTCCCAACCTCTCCATTGTTGCTTTTGAGCTGCTGTAGCACATTTGAAGTATCCATTATTGGATTTGGATTGGAAATATTAACACATTAGAAGAGACAGGATCCTTTCTCATAGCGATTTTATTATTTTTTTTTTTTTTTTTGCTTTATCCAAGCTCTCACTTAGTGATGATACATAGCATTTATAGTGAGCTCTGTTTTTTCCCATGCTTTGGTTTGTGTCTCAGTCTTATATCGGTGCTCTCTGCAGGTAGAGCTGGTCTCAGGCGCCTCAATGCCATTATTATGAGCTGCCCGAGGTCCCCAAGAGCTCATAAAGGTCCCGGGCCTCGCACTAGCCCGATACCTGATCTGCTTCCCAGTGAACAGCCTTTATGACCCCCTGACTTCCCTTCCCTCAAGGGTTTGGGGCGGACCGGTGGCCCCATGGAGTCGATCTGTCTCTGGTACAGTAACCACTAGAGCTTTTGAAGCCTGTTTGACTAATTTTTCCCATCAAGAGAGGCCCAAACATTTGAGTGTAATGCCTGGACCCTCAACCCTGCTGCTGTTCCATCACTGTGAGCACAGGAAGAGAAACCATGACAGATGGGACAGCCATTCAAGGTCAGTAATCTAGCCAATCTGTAATAATACACTTCTCGTATAATCCATTTTGGATTTCACAGTTTTGGCCACTTTTATTTCCCGCTTTGCAGCCGGCAGCTCAGATTTCAGTCCCTTGTGGTGTCTGTGTCCACATTTTGGTGTTTGATTTACTCAAGTTTGACTGTTATGGGATCATAACTGAAGAAATGAATAAAGAAAAACACATTAATGAAACAAGACACATGGTTCCAGCAGATAATCTTTATTCTGTGTCTTCTAAAGCAGTTTTAAGATAAGCCTTCGTATGGCCCATGTACTGATGCAATAGAGTAGGATGGCTTTTATGTGGTGGTCCATGGGGGGCCGGAGGAATTGCGTCTTTTCAATGTGAAGCAGATGTAACTGTGAGGTAGTTAAATGACTTTACAGCCATGTGAGACTTATGCTGGGTACACAACACAAAAGGAACCAGGCCACGATAATCACCAAAGACAAACTGCAAACTGCTTTAACATGGGTTTTTATTCCTTCACTCGTCTGCCTAAATTCTTACGTCACGGGAACGTAACGCGATGACTCATACTTTGAGGCTTTTTGGGGTAATTTGCTTTTTGAGGCTGTAAATTTATACTGTCAGCACTCTTTCAGTCATCGGCCATAAATCTGATTATAATTCAGTTCAGGCTTATTTCATTTTGTTCATCTTGATCCAGATTCACTCAGTGTTGTACAGTTGAATCATTTTTCTTCCTTGAATCCATTGATTACATAAGATTTGTGTGTGTGTTGGGATGTTGGAAATGTTGGGGTCAATTTGAAAGAAGTCTGTAATGCTCTCTGAGGTTGCGTTTATTTGATTTAAAAAGCAGCAATATTGTGAAATAATTAGAATTAAAAAAACTATTTTCTATTTCAATAAATTTTAAAATGTAATTTATGAAAAGCTGAAAATGTGTGTATGTTATATAGGAGCTATAGAATAAAATTCATTCTACCTCAGATAATCTGGTCTGGGTTTATTGTAAAAGGACTTTTGAAGACTGAGAAGTGTACGAGACATCAAGATTTTGTCTAAGTTTCTGTGTTTTTCTCTCTCTCTCTCAAAGTACATGTAATCTTGTACCTGTCAAGAAGAAACAACAGAGATACTAAAGTGATGGCTAGAATCTTTCCTGATTGAATTATACTGCCAGCAGTAGCTCTGTGTGTTTGGGTAGGGTCGAAAACGCCACACGATATCCAGACCACCACCTGTTCAACACAGATTTAGTCTGTCTGTTATCGGCTGCCCCCCACCCAAGTTCTCTCTAGACGTGCTGCACTAGTCAGCTGACTTCAATCTTCTGCTCTACTTGTCTCTCTATAAGATTGGCTCATTCCCAGGGTCAGTAGTAAACATGCCAGCCCATGTATTCACCTACCGGGGTCACAGACCCGCTCTCTTCTAGTGGGTGGACACCGGCGGCCGTCCCAGCATTCAGTCTGCTCAATACGACCTGACAGCCTTCAGTAAGGCCCTTTAAAAGGCTTTTAGAGGCAGAGCAGGCACGGCCCGACCCTTTAGTTAAACAGGACCCCTCTTGTTTAGGTTTAGTCCACTTAACATTATCGCAGCCCATCTTTCCAGGACAGTATCGGATAAAAATCTAGTCTCAGTGAATGTTCTCACTCTTTTCTCAGAAACATTACAAGACTTCAGAATTCAGTGCACGTTAAGCTCAGTCGACAGGACTTTTTGGCATGATGTTAATTAAAGTGTATTTCCACTTGTCTTTCCTTTTCTATAAAAAAGATTTGGGTTAGTGAGCCACTTTCAAAGACCAATAATTGTACAACAAAACAAGAAAAATGTTAGTGTAAAAGTAGCTTTTTTGTGTAAAGGCATATGCAGCTTTACAACTTTGTCGGCACGACAATATAAGGCCTAAAACCTTTAAACAGCCATAATTGAATGTTATAAATATATTTTTAATAAAATAAGTGCCACATCTCTGCTTTTCAGTCCTCCAAAAATAAGCCCCATTTACTTTCATTGTTTGTGCTGCTCTCTAACCACATCTTTATGGTAATTAACATTGTGCCATTTGTACTGAACCTTGAATATTCATTCATCTCTATTCAAAGTCATTTAGGCTACATATTAACAATACAAAAACAAAAAAAATAATAATTTATACAAATAATACAAAATAATATTTATAATAAAAAAGTAGAAAAGAATACAGTAAAAAATAAAAAAATATCACGTTAAAATAATCCATCAATTGCATTACATTTTAAAATGAAATGTATTGTTCTGATGGAAAAGCTGAATTTTCTGAATAATTTATGTAGTCTTCAATGTCACATGATCCACCAGAAATCATTCTGATATGCTGATTTTCTAATATGCTGATTTCCAGTTATTATGAATGTAAAAGCAACCATATTTGTGTTGAAACTGATTATTTGTTTTCAGGATTCTTTGATGAATAGAAAGTTCAAAAGAACAGCGTTTATTTGAAAAATATTTTTTTATATAATATTTTAAATGCAATTTAATGCATCTTTGCTAAATATTAAAAAGAAAATAACCTGACCCCAAACTTCTGAACAGTAGTATATAATGGGCACAGTCTCGTGGTGTGATTAGATTTAGTCTTTGTGAGCCAGAGGAGGCCGGTCAGATCTTAGTGTATGTGAGTTTGCCAAACTCATACAGTGAGCGTGGGAACAGACTGCATTTCCACAGGTTGCAGGGATCCTGATTTCCCACGAGAGAAATCACAGAGGAGCAGGTTAACTCACCACATTTGGACTTATTTAAGCAACTGCTGTAAGCATATGGGGCCATTAAATGAAGGACCCGAGCAGCTCAAATGAGCTGTAAAAAGTGTTGTGATATGACATAGACAAACTCCTTTGAGTCTGACCATTAAGTCTTTGCTCATTTAGGCAAAATGTATCCTTTCATTTATTTATTTTTTCCCTGCATGACAGATGCGTACTTCTTGTAATCACTCACAGTGCTTTTCTTGTTTTCATGGTTTCAGCTTGCTAAATATGCATCTGTAGGTCAGCTGGAGTGCTTTTTAATGTTTACTTCAGTCGTAAAAACTTCTTTTATTATTTTACCACAAATATGTTTGTGGTAAAACATCAGGAGTGTAATTCTGGTCACATCTCGAGCATCTGATTGGAGGGACAAAAAACAACAGGGGATCTTGGCTGTCCTGAAAATACCAGCATATGTTGTGTTTGAGATGCCAGTCTCCAGCATTAGATAAAAGTTACCTCAGTCGTCCTGCTTCTTCGCCATTTAAGCTCGATCCACCATCACCAGACCAGCATAAACCAGGCGTTTTTCATAATACTGGTGTTTTCATCAGGGTAAACATGCTGAGCAGAAACTCGAGCTCAATATAAAACTCTATGGTAAGGATAAATGCAAACCTGTTAAGATTCCAGTTAGTCTAATTTGCATCTATGAATAGAGAGATTCTACGCAGAATTAACGTCCATAACGGATAACTGTGTCATCTGATCTGTCCATGTTTCATTTTGTGGTCACTTTGATTTTTCAGAACGCTTGTGGCAGAGTAAACATTCCTCAATCACATGAGACTTCCAGAAAGACACTCTTGTTCCTGAGTGAACCGTGATAAACAGAATCTGAAATGCGGCAAACACTACAATAATAATAATGACAAAAATGTTGTATCTTTGGAAAAGAAGTTTTTTTATCATTTGTTTTAGGTAGTAGTTTGTTTAAAAAGGTTAGCTTTATTATTAATAATAATAATAATAATAATAAAACATTTGTATATTTGAAAATAAAGTCGATGAATAGCTAAGAAAAACAATAAAGAAAATGTAAAAGTTTTCTGTTTAAATAAATTTCAATTTTGTTTTTGTTTTTCTGAGCCAAAAATAAATATCACACATTTTTCCCTACTTTACTAAATTTACCCACTAAAATGTGATTCAGTGTAACAAACTTGTCAGGCATATTTATAACAAAAATCTGTTTTTGACCCATTAAAATATTTTACCCGGTTGTCAGTAAGATTTTCTTTACTCGTTTAAAACACAATAAAATTTAATATGTTTTCTTATTTTTTTATATATTTCGATATACAAGTCAGAATAAGCATGTTGTTTGAATATTTACAAAAAATATTGTGTTACACTGAATGACAATGCAACATTATTTCAATAAAATGTTAACATTTTATTCCCCCAAAAATTGTTTGAAACTTTACTTACATTTACTTTTGTGAATTTCTGTTGATGCAGACATCTTGACATCTTTGACCCAAATACAGACATACATACCACAAAGTGTTGTTAACATTTTTCTTTTCTTTATTCTTATCTTTTATTGTCTAGTGCACCGATGGACCGAAAATGCCCCAAAAAACTACCTCTGGTCTGCATGCTGAGACAAAAATACAAGGGACTGCTAAAGAGTGTGGTTAGACTGACAGAAGTTATGGAATCAGGCCAAACACATGTCTTTTTATCCACGAGAATAAGTTTGAAGCTTGTACAAGTACCACCTGTTATCTTCAACATACACCCTCATTCCACACAGTCTTTGGGCTCTTGAAAGCGCTTGATCTGAGACATGAGACTTAGCTCTGAGGAAATCCCTCAAACACCTCCTGTCCCTTCTAAATTAACTGGGGTAACCTCATGTCCCGGTCATCATGGAACCAACGAGCGTATTAGGCCCACTATTAATAACCTCTGATTGTGTTCTGTCCGGTCGGCAGCAGTCACAGACAAGGCCACACTTGCTCCACGTCTCTTTCCCACAACCCCCAGGCACCTCTGAGGAAGTCATCCATGCCTAAATGTGCCTCCTTAATCAAAGGCTGAATGTAGAAGTTGTCCTGGAGGTTGGCTGTGGTGATTGCAGCATTAGCGGAGCACATGCTCGCCTTTCAGGGCCCAACAATGAGGTCCATTGTGTTGCTCCAGATCTGTCCATTCTGATTTAGGATGGAGCTCCAACAGAGACAATTCAGGGGAGATGGCATGGGTGCTTAAGAGACAACGTGTCCTAATGAGCAAGCGAGAAGAGAGGACGGTGGTGTGGATGTGTTTGTGTGCAGCACAACCGTTTTAACCTTGATAATAAGAAGAAATGTTTCTTGAACAGCAAATCAGCACATTAAGGATTTTTTGACACTGAAGACTGGAGTAATAATGCTGAAAGTTCAGCTTTATTAACGTTAACAATAGTTAACAGCAACAATATTTCCATTTTTTTACTATATATTTGACCAAATAAATGAAGCCTTGGTGATCATAAGAGACATTTTTTTTTACAAAAAAAGTGTATGTTCCCTAACATGTAAACAGTAATATAATATTCACTACATGCTGAACAGTTTCTATGGGAATTAACACATAACCTTGAAGTTAGTTTATCTGCAGTTGAATGTGTTGACGAGTGTGGGTAATGTTACCAAATAAAATGTGGCTGTTTTGAATGAGAACTCCGCCATTTTTATTACTTCTGACTTGCAGTGTTAGTTATGCAATGCTGTTAAGGATTGCTATTAAGCTCCACTAGGCCTTTGTTGTCTTGAAATGTGTATATATATGAAAATATGAGTTCCGAGTTTTAAATGATAGGGTCATCTGAGGAGGTCTGATTACCTTAAAAAAAGACAAAAGCCAAAAGGAAGTCAAAATAAAGGTTGAGACAAGGGGACTATAAAACTGTATATCAAGTGTTTGCAAATGTTTTACTAATAGCAAAAGTAATTTACAAGTGTGTTTTTGAACCATTTAGGAAGCATAAATGCTTTAGATTTACAAATAACAAATGATGTTTGATGTTTCGCTAGCTACTAAGGGTGCCAGAAGGAAAGTTCGGATAGCGTGAGATGAACCTCAACAGACTGTGCCTAGAAATTTTCCTATAAAAATGACTTTTTTAAGAAGCAGACCTCCCTGAAAGTCATTGTATAATTTACACTCTGGCTCAGGTCATGTGCTGTATATGAGATATGACAAATGAGGCATGTTGCCCTGAGCTGGAACTCAATGAAAAACACATCTCTCACAGCTAAAACTTTCCACGTAGAGTGTTTTTCTTTATGCTAAGACTGATTGTTTTTCAAATGAGCATGACTCTGGTATGGCATTAGCTGATTTTATTGACTTTGAGAAAACGTGATTCACTTATCACCATTTGTAATCCTACTCTGTTTTCCTCTCGCTGTCAAAAAGCGGTTAGTATAATCATGTTATTTTGACAGTCATATTTGCTCGGATCTGCGGTCTGATAAATGCTAACCGCTCACTGACCTTACGTTTCAATTCATCTTAATTGCTGAATCAGGAAGCAAAAACAGGCAGCATGTTCTGTTTAGATTAGCAGATTAGCAAATGTATGGATGTAGAAGCTTGAAAAATGACAACTTCGGATATCGCTGCTATTTACAGACCCAAAACATTTAGGACAGATTGCTTAAATAATTCATGTGAGTGTGAGGCCAGTAAATATGTAAGTAGGCTATATATAATAGTAGCACGTGAGATAACATATATAATATACTACGTGTATTTTTCATGAGGTATATTTATGTTTACCTTACAAGGGAAATAGATGCTTTTTTATTTATTCTTTGGATGAAGTCAGTTTATTCATAGTAACATCTAACAAAGTGCTAGCGGTCTTAATCATTGTATTTATAACTGTGTATCAACCAGAAAAAGGATTCTCTTTCAGAGAAAAACATGGCTAACACTAATAGAGAACCCATATTCACTGTTAACTAGTTGTTAAGTTTAGGTATAGGGTTGAATTAAGGCATCTGAATTATGGTCATGCGTTCATATTTGTTTTATAAGTACTGATAAACAGCCAATATGCTAGTAATATGCATGCTAATAAGCAAATAGTTAAAATAAAGTGTTATCAAAACATCTTGACCCACCCACAACCACAGATAAGATTGTCTCTTTATGCAGCCTCATCACATTCTCCCACGCCAAGTGAGATTATGAAGATGCAACTACAAACAGGACTGAAGAAAAATATAATTACGTTCTGACTTAACGAAACAAACAGTATGTTAGGCCTTGGAAACATGTGTCTGATATAAATCAGATGTGATAAGGACTATTTCGAGACTTTCATAATTACAGTCTATCCAGTTTTTTGTTTTGCTTGGTCGTCCTCCCGTTAGAATAACTTCATGACATTAGGCATGGTCTTGATTCTGTATCTGTGATTCAAGCTGGCACTTTCCAAAACGCGGCCTCTGATTCCCAGCTGTCTTACATCATCGTTCCTATTTATGCATTGTATCTAAGCAAACTAAAACTGTCCTGCCAGGCCTTGTTATCTTGTGTTACGTCTAAATAAGCTCCCTCTTAGCCAAAACTGCCTAAATACATTTCAGATTCACTGCATGTGGACAACCATGTTATAAAGGTGTTTACAGCATGGCTGGGGTTTCGCCGTTTTTATTGTGGCTGTTTACAGTGTGTCATGGCAGACATGTTAAATCAGAGGATCTGTGCTTTAAGGAGTACAAAGCCTCAGGCCGGCACACAAGCACTTTTCTTTTTCTCTGTATGTGATTAGGCTCAGTATCAGGCTGTTTAAGAGAACTCTTTCTTCTAAGAGAGAAGGCGGCTTTTAGGGGCTTTGTGCAGGGGTGCGCTGGAGTGGTGCTTCTCCTTTCTCTCTTTCGACGGGGAGGCTATTTTGATTTAAATGAAGGCTATCTATCAGAGGGTGGGAAGGTTCTTTCAGGTCTGAAGAAAGGAGATGCTGTCAACAGACCTGTTTGCGAGCTGTACGGACATGCAGGCAGCAGATGTGTTAAGAAAGCACAGCCTGTCGCTACAAACTCTGAATAAGCTCTCTTGCTTTTCTTCAGAACAGCTTTATGCTAATTTCCAAGCAGACGGTTAGAGAACTTGGATTCTCCTGGCTTAAGATCCTGTGGTGAGCGCAGTCATGACACAATTTAACCACGGTGACTAACTTTTCCCTTTTTGCTTTTATGGCAAACTGGCACCAAAAGCTTGATGTGCCAATAAAGTCTGAAGGGGAATAGACGCCTCACATCTCACATTTGATGCTGCTTGTTCAATCATGTATTTTTATCATACTCCCGCTGAAGTAATGCAATATAACGTTAGCAGATGCATCATGTTCATTAAAACTGATGAAGGCATATGGTTCCTCAGACTTTTAAGGACTTTAAACAACAAGTAAAACAACCAGGAACCAAAAATACATAAAATGTTAGTAATTTGACCTAAATTGTGTGGAATAAAAATATCGGAAATGGGATGTCAGGAAATGATATCACACACGTGGACCATAATGGACACGGCCACTGTTGGCAAGTTGAAACATGTAAAAAGCAGTATTACCTACATAACACCATATCATGTCCACAAATAGGCTGTTGGATAGTACTGTTTGCATCACTGAGACAAATATAAGTGCTAATAAACAATATGTTACTACTGCTTATCTTCTGTGGATAAACAGCTAAACTCTGACTTGTAAGTTCAAAAGGAAAAAAATGTAGCAATATACAGTACATTGATATACTAGCATACTTACTTGCAAAGAATCATTCTGTATTTAAATAACCATCTCTTAATTACCTTTGTATAATCTGAAGAACCTTCTTTCGCCACAAAGAACCTTCTATGAAACAGAAAGTTCTTTATGGAACCATTTGGACGAAAAAGGTTCTTCTGTGCACCTAGAAGCACCTTTATTTTTAAAAGTGTAGGTTATATATATTAGATCTAGTTAAATATGACACAGGTTCTTCACTAGTCTAACATATTTTGCTTGTATGTATAACTGTTAAGTTGTTTTGTTTTGATATGTTTTGTGTTGCCCAAGTAATGCCGGATGCCCCTTCAACAAAACAGGTGCAATCAATAAGTGATTGTAGACTGCCATTGTTTGAGTTCAGAATGGTAAGCTCTCCTTTTACTGTTACCATTCTACAGTTAAGTGTAAGTAAAAGGACTTGAGTATCACTCATCCCTCAGGGCATGCATGTTTATAGCCAGTCATGGACAAGCATTTCATTCTCAGTGCATGAATGGAAGGCACCAGTGGCTCTCTGCCATTGCTGTGACCAATCAGTCTTCATTTGCCCACCACTCTAGGCAGCACCTACAAATTCAGAAGAGCCTCTGCTTTTTCTATGACGGTGTCTTCCAGGACAAGATCTATTGCTCATCTCTCAGTATGGTGCTCAGAGTGACAGAAAAAGAGTGAAAAGAATGACTGATAGTGTGTGCATCAAGCCCAGGGGTAAACAAAAGAGGCTTGGCTTGGAGAGCCCGAGGCAAGCCATCTGCCAGAGTCAGTGAGAGCTGCTATTGTCCGTGCTAGAGGAATGTTCAGACAGATTGAAGAGGGTTTGCATGGGTCATTCCTACAGGGACGTCAGCATGAGCAACAGGGGTCAGACTCTTTCCACGCAGCAGATGCGGCCTGCGTTTTTGACAACACGTACCAAGCACATGTATGCTTTGAAGACCCGCAAAGCCAAGGAAAACGTAAAAATAGATGGCATCTTTGGTTCCATGAAGAACCTTTCCATTAGTCAAAAATATGTTTACAGTGAAAAAAAGATTCTCTAGATTTTCTTATACTGAAATGGGTCTTTAGAGAACCAAAAATTGATCTTTTAAAATAAACATACAGTGTTGGCATCTTTGGTTCCTTTAAGAACCTTTATCATCCAAGGAAAATTTCCATTCCATAAAAGGTTCTTTATAGTGGAAAAAGGTTCTTCACAATAAGAAAAACTGGAACCAGCAATGGCTCATCACTGTGAAACCCCCCTTTTGGGAACCTTTATATTTAAGAGTGTAGCCCATTTTGTGATCTTAATTAGAGCATCACACACACGGTGTGCAAGAACATCAGGAGTGTTTCGAAGTTTAGTTTTGAAACAGGCCACCAATGTTGTAGATCAAAGCAGCTTAAAATGTAATCCTCTTACAGTCGTCGTTCATTTTAGAGACATTTCTTTTGAATGATTTGTGCTGTTTTCAGTACTTTGGTGTTTAGTTTGAATGTCCTGCAAAAACTGCATGCTGTGTAATGCGGTCGACTGGGCTGTTGTCCATAACTGGCAGCGCCTTTGATATTCAAACGAACGAGAGCAACTGAAACCAAGTTTTGAGTTATTAGTTGGTGAGTTTGTCATGCGCAGTGGAAAGTTCTCCTCAGATGGAGAGACAAAGCCAAGCTGCGGGGTCATGATTGGACGGCGGCAGCCTGCAGTCAAGCAAAGAGGCAGTAATGTGTGCGTGCTTGGAGGATGACCTCTGACCCCCTCAGCAGGTGTGAGTGACCGAGCTTTCATGGGAGAGGCGCGCAGAGCATGTGGGGCGGGGACTTGAGAGGGACAGATGTTGTATGGGGAATGCCCCAGGGGAAAGTGTGGCGCTATAGAGGGACAATCGTACAATAGAGAAAGACTCTCACAAACAGGCCTGTCTCCATGGAGATTGGTTGCCGTGACAGCGACAGTGAATGCTCTTGGAGAGAAATGCTATTGGTCCTTCCAACTCTACATACTTGCATATACTCTAGTCAAATCTAAAAGCCTTAAGTCTGCCAAAACTAAAATCTATTATGTGTTTGGTGTTTTAAGTACTTGGCTGATGAACATTTATTATTTCTAAGACAGATAGGGCCATATTTCCCTCCACACAAGTAAATAAATAAATAATAAAAATGCACATAATATTTAAGCGATCTTAGTTGTCAGCTTTGTGTGTGTGTGTGTGTGTCATTTTTATATATAATCTATTATTGGTTATATGTGGGGGGCTATGCCCTCTAATTTGATATTTTGTGAGATCATGCACTGATATTCACATACTTTAAAGGGATAGTTCACCAAAAAATCGAAATGACGTCATCATTTACTTATTAGTGTGAGTTTCTTTATGTTTAACATTTTGAAGAATGTTGGTCAAACAGTTGACTTCCACCATATCTCTTTCCCTATGGGAACAACTATACAATACTTTGGTTCTTCAAAATGCTTCAAAATATTTTCTTTTGTGTTTAACATAAGAAAGAAACTTATGTAAATGATGACAAAAGTGCCAGTATTGTTGTTAAAAGTAAATTGCTTAGTAATCTGCCCACTAATTTGGTCTAAACATCAAAACAACACATTTCCATGTCTCCTGTTTAACATATTTAGGAGCTGAAGAGCCGTGGCGGGTTAATGGCACTAGTGGCAGACGGCAGGGCAGTCTGGGAGGAGACTGGACTCCGCTGGAGGCCTGCAGCACTCTAGAAAGTTACTGGCACTGCTTTACACAAGGATCTGTGGAATTCAGCAGCCAAAGACAATCCCATCACTGGACTGCAACAGCTCCAAAACCACGGGGAGCCACAGACACAAGATAAGGATAAAAGCTTGTTCTTAGAACTTTTAAGTACTTGCCAAAATTTTTCCTTAGTTGTAGCTTATTAGTGTCAATCAATAAGTTGAGATCCACAAAGACGGCAAGCTAGAAAAGTACAATGTGTTCGACCACAGCTAGTGTTATTTGCACAGAAGACTTTAAGACAGACAATCTGACGTGATTAAAACAATCAGATTTCCCACAGGAACATGCAAATTCCAAAACTCATTGCCAAATATGTCATAATTCAAAAGCTGCAAACAAACACGAAATACCAAATGTAACATTCAAAGCACTTTTTTGGCAGAAAGTGCTGACACAAATCACAGGAGAGAGCTATTTGAGTCTGGATAACTTTAGAATGTTTTATTATAAGGCTTGAAACAACATTGCAGAAGGGAAAATGGGGTGAGGGATGAATTTAATTAGTGTATTAATCACTGCAGAAATTGAACATAGTAATGTACAGGGAGATGAAGAACTGCGGTGCAAAAGTTCAGAATAAAGTGCTGCTGAACTGGGATAAAGCCAAAGCATACAAGTGCTTTCTCATTAAAAAATCAATACAAAATGTATTGTGTGTAAGGGGAAACTTACACGTTGCTTAAAGTGACGGTTGTTGGCTCCCATTGACTTCCATAATATGTATACAACTTATTAAATTATGACAGAATTTTCATGTTTGCGTAAACTACTATTTTAAGTGTGTATTCCTGGGCTCAGTGTAAAGGTCATTGCACACTGAGTCCAAAATATTCACACTTCAGAAAATAAATAGGACCTCACACTGTGTCAATCACGTTTACACACTGCCTCTGAAACTTTCATCTGTCATAAAAAAATGGATCAGGTTAGATTTTCAGAGTTTCCGCATTAGTAGCAAGCATTTTGATGAAAAGCATTTTGAGGAAAGGATGATGAATAAGAAAAAATGGCTTTAATATAATTACATTGAGAACTGCAATGTCAACATCCTTATTATGGCTAGATGCAACAACTAAACTTTGTTGGCAGTTTGTATTTGAAAAAGAAATAGCACAAGGCCCCAGATACCCTTTTAGTGTGGAAAATACTAACATTTCCCTCAGACAGGGTCATGAAAGACTCAGCTGTAAATTATGAACAGGAAAACAGGCTGCCTTTTTTGTCATTGCTATATAAATGCTATTGTTTGGTTCATCCAGGTCTACACAGCTAGTGCACACAGTTCCTGACAGCCTAGAGCGACCATTTGTACGGCATCTGTCAGTCGGCAGATGCATGACATTAGCTGAGCCTTGGGTCAGAGAGTGCAGAGAGTTTAGGAAAGCACTGGTCTGGCTGCTGAATAGAATGGGACAGAGGCTTGAACTTTAGCCACTGAATGAAAAGCCCAGATCAAGTGAAAAGTTTTAGCCCTGAATGAACCATCTAGCTTTAGTCATGTGTTCATCTGAATTGTTTTCAACACATCCTACATTTGTGAATAAGCTCGAAGTCTTTACTTTTGTTATTTACTGTAATTGAGATTGCTAGCGCAGTCAGGTTAAATAAAGTACTGATATTTCATTGATTGTTTAATATGCAAAGTCATAGATTAGGTATTCATGGTGGTCTTAGAGATCTGTGTGGATTAAGCGGTTCAAAAGATAAATTCTCTCTTTGTTCTCTTCTGGAGCAAATAAGCTGCTTGCCCGGGGCTAACTGTGGCCTTCAAAAAGAAAAAGACAATAAATGCTCACAATTGTTTTTTTGCAAAGTGGGGTGTGTTACAAAAATGAATAATCAGTATTGCGTAAAATTGTTTTATATTAGAAAGCAAGACAGAACTCAATCAATACTGGAGTATAAAAAAAATATTCAATTGAATTGGAGTGTCGGGATTCTGAAGGTCAACTTCAGCAAGAGGTCAAAGGGAGCTTAGCTGCAGCATTTTTCAAATGTTATCCTATGGACATTGATGTACTTGAAAATTTGTGTCAGTCAGAGGTCATATGGGCCTCTTTTATATGCTGCAAGTGGCAGCTGTAGCCAGTGGGTCTGTTATCTGACACTTCTTTTATGAACTTCACCCTTCTTTATTGGGGAGTGTGCTCACATATGCTGTTTTTCACATCTAAATCACCCAAACTGTGGAGGAGAAGTATAAATGTGGTCAATATGTCTAATTCTTTCAGGAATTTAGACTGCATTCTGGTAATTGGGCATCTTTACAGATTGCACTTTAAAATATTTACTCAAGTATGTTAAGAAAACAGTCATGAAATTGTACTCCATTTTTAAGTACACTTTAGTAACCTTTTATTATTTTTTTCTTCATTATTTTGATATTATTTGCAAGTATGGTTATTTTAACTCTATGCTTTAAATATTTGAAGTGCCTATTCAATACTATTTTTCGTCATCTTTTTTCACAGGGGTGAGACAAAGAAGGTATTTTAACGTCATATAACATCTTTATAAACGCTCCTGCGATGTAAACATTTTATTTTTGATGTTTTTGTCTTTTATCCCCTCTTGTAGTCTAACATACTTTTAGATGACCAGTTCACATAAAATTTGATAGATTTTATAGAGATCGAGAGGGATCATAGTTCAGTCATTCATAAACTGTCCACATAAGCAGTCAGGATATGGCAATCAATCCTCTTCAATGTGTTTTTCATCATAAGCCAAGATAAACACAGAAACCTTATCACAGGGTGAGGGTCTGTGCTTGGGGAGGAGGTTTTTCCTTCCAGCCAGCCAGAGACTGATTATTAGGGCAAAGTCCTCCTCCTCTGACATCTTGTCATATTCTTCGTTGACTTAAAATGGAAAAAACATCCATTTCTGTTCAGGTTAGGGTGTCCACAGGAAGCTCTGTGTTTTCATATCAATCTGACCAGCCACTGCTCCTCTGACCCACGTAATGTAAATGTGTTTAAATTTCCAGGAAGACCCTCTGATCACAAAAACACACAGCCGTTTGCCTGGATTCCACCCTCATTTCCCTTTCAGCCCGGGACGTGGACCAGGACACTCAGAGGTCTCAGATGTCAGAGAAACATTCCTCATGCACTTCCTACCGCGCAACAATCCTAATATCAGTCATCCTCTGCTGAGACAGAAGCTCACAGAGAGCTGTCATGCTTTATATTGTGGGCAGTTGTTTTTGTACACATAAGTGCTTCATCATCTACGGTGGAGATTCCCACCGTTGTCCGCAGTTTTTCATAGGCTGTTTTGGGAGTTATTTATCACATCCCTACTGTCTCTTGGACTAGTTACACGGAGGCTCAAACATATCAGCTTGAACCATAAATCCTGTTTGGCAACGTATTAAAGGCCTTGAAGGAGCCAAAAGTGTTAGCTGTTGTTATCATCACAACGTTCAGCAGATAATGCTAACTTACTAGCGAGAAAAAATAACACTTAAAGGGTTACTCCACCCCAAAATGAAAATTTTGTCATTATTCACTTATCCCTAAGAAAACCTTTCTTCATCTTCAGAACACAATTTAAAATGACCTTGAGTTTTGTGACTGCCAAGTAACGAACATTGTGAAGTCACTGAAAGACGGTTCAACTCAATGGTTCAACTGTAACATTATGAAGTGATGAGAATACTTTTTGTTTTTTCGTTATAAAGTTTTCTTAATGCATGTAGTCTGACAATAATGCCTTTTTGGGTATCTTTAATATAGTCAGCCTTTTCGGTTACTAATTTGTAAAGTGAGTTATTTCCCTTTTTTGTACATTGTTTTGTATACTCGGCTACAAATGCAGACATAGCAGTAAAACTTCAACTTCCCAGCAATCCAAAAGCCAACAAAAAATCTAAATTCATTATTCACTGTATTAATGTACATTATCGGCCTCCATTGTGCACGTTTCATCAGCGCATGTTATTCTAAACTAAATAAATTGTTTGTTTTTGCATTCTTGGTGCGATTCTGGTGAATGCCCACTTTTCATGATCCAATTAATTCCCTTTAGATAAAATCAAGTTTTTACATATTTTTCTCTCAAAGTAGTATCCTGTTTCACTTGGAAATACATCATATTAGAAAAATAAAGTGGTTTGTAAATGTACTTTCATGTATAACTACACTTTTTAGCTCATCAGAGAAACAGTGGAAGGCATTTATAACTGAAAATAATACTGAACTCAGTTGTTCCTCTTATTATATGACTTGTTTTGCTAGCTGATGTTATGTGTGGGAACATGGCTTAAGTTTATTAGTGCGTGCTTTGATCCGATAAAGTCTTAGTGTCTGTCTCTGGCAGAGGAGCGAACAAACAGAGCGATCACTGTGAGCGAGGGCCCGGCGCGGCTGACCACCCTCCTCCGCTCTTCCTCTTCCCTCTCCATGGGTGGGACTCCCTCAGGGCCGCAGAACCGAACACACCATCTCTCACACTGAACATTATCATTGTTCCTCTAATCACACCAACCGTGAACTCTGACTTTTTTGGGTAGGGCCCACACGGCGAGTGGCGTGGAATCGGGGCTGAAGATCGTATCGGCCATCGTGCCGTGAATACCGAGGGAAAACTTGTCAGTTTGTTTCAGTTGGGCTTATGCCATATCAGATATGAAGCTGCCTCTTTGGACAGGAAATGAAAAATAACTCTGGAAAATACTTAAAAGCACTGATTAATAAAGTGAAAATTGCCATTGAGGGCGACCTCAGTCGAAAAGAGCGTGTTTGAGCTCCAACATGTTCTAAATAAAGCACAGCATTTTAAGATAAGCAAATCGTAATTCCTGTTGGTGGTTTGATATAATTTTGAGTGCACTTTCCTGAAACACCCATGCCAAGGCAAGTGTTTAGATAGTCTTCTAAGTGCAGCTGAAAAGCTCATAATGCCGCATATAACCTCCATTCATCCTTGTAATTATGACTTCCCATCAGACGTGTTTGTCTGAAGCACCAGTTCAGTCATACGCACTGAGAATCAATGCTAGGAATGTAATGTTCCCTCAGCAGGAAATGTGTTTGCATCAATGCACATAGTGGGAAATTGACACGGGGCTGCTGAATGGATCTGTGTTTATGCTGTGGCAGCGAGGCCAATAGCGTCGGTGGGCTTCCCGAGCCACACCATGAGTCAGTTTTTCCACTCGATAGCCACTAAGCAAACAGATGAGCACTGCTGGACACAGATATGCAGAGCGCACAGGAAGTGCTGCTGTGGAACATCCAGGGGATTTTTGTGTTTCCATCGGTATGCCTCGTTAAAGTCTCGCTGTGTTTGGGTCTAATCGAGCAAGTCTGAATGATGAGTTGGACAGATTTGTTGGTAAATGACCTGCATTAAACCGAAAACCTATCATTATTAAGTACAATATGGCTTGTGAGTGTTAGAAGGCCCATCTATATAACTGAAGTTGTTAATGCACACTTATTTAAAGAAGTATTTCAAATAGATATGATAGTAATACATAATAGAGATGGACCTGATGTGGCGATGAGATTATTGGAAGGAGTAAGAGGCGCTTTATTCATTTAGTTTTTTTCTTTTGCAGTTGTTTGTTTATTTTAAATTAAGTGACAAGTCAAAAAGCAGTAAAGAAATGTGCAATATTTCTAAAAAGCTGTAAAATCTATTTATTAAATGCTGTTCATCAAATAAATGTTTAAACACCATATTAGAATGATTTGTGAAGGACCAGGTGATACTGCAGACTGGAGTAATGTTGCTGAAAAATTCAGCTTTGACATCGCAGGAATTAATTTTTAAATTAATGTAAAAAACTGTTTAAAATTGTAACAAGATGACTGTTTTACTGTATATTGGAATCAAATAAATGTATCTTTTGTGAGCATAAGAGACTTGTTTCAAAAACATTGTAAATGTTAGTGTACACCTTCTGAAAAATTCATTTTGAACTCAGTTTAAATATTTATACCAAAGTTTAAACCAGCACAGATAGCACCCGGTCAAGTTTCACCTCAGATGGTTAGGGATGTTGGTTTTTCCCTAAAATGCCGCAAGCTCTTTAGTGAATTCACCCTTATGGTTAATTATAAAGCATTTGTTAAATGGCTACTTGCTGGAAATACTCATTAGGAGAATGTTCCTGCTGTCTTTATCTGTACTGATTAGTCTCAGATGGTTGCTGTTTAAAGGTCCCAAGATTATAGCTCTCCTTAGAAAGTGGTGTAAATCTTCACTAATTGTCATTGTGACAGCTTTAAGGAGAGTGTGTAAACAGAACTGCTCTGGCTCATAGACTGAAGGTATGTGTGACCCCGTCTGACTGCTCCGGGCGGATGAGAGCTCCTGGCCTGGGTAAGATAAGAACAGAGAGACTCTGACTGAGACCCACTTCCTGACCTAAAGCTCTAACTCAACAGTTTCATTGTCAGTCTCAGAACTAATCATCTATCCTTTCTTCTTTCCCTTTCCTGTCTGCTTGTGCATGCTTGAGCTTTCACTAAGATTGTGTTTTGATTACTCCTGCAAATATGCAACCAAACTGCACCTGTTGCATCAATTCTGTCATAGTTTTACATAATATATTGAGTATAGTAAAAATAGTATTGGTTAATAGTATTGATTACATTATTCAGATTAAAAGTAAAGATTTTTTTAGAACTGACAGATTATGCAACTTTGTTTAATCAGAATTGTCTCAAATATACTAAAAAATGGTCAAACTAATAGCCTAAAAATGTTGGTAACACATTAGTACAGGGACCTGTTCTCACTAATTGCTTGTTAGCATGCCTTTTATTAACATATTGGCAGTTTCTTTGGTACTTATGTCCATAATCTACATCACTAATCAATACTTAAACTTAAACAACTGCCTTACTAACTATTAATAAACAGCACATTAGAAGCTCAATGAGACAAAATCATAGTAAATAGTTTGTTAATAGCAAGAATTTAACCTCAATATGAAGTGTGACCAAAATCAGATGAGTTTTTGACATTATCGTTGTATCTGCATTTGTTTATCATTTGAATATAGATGTTTTCAGACTGATCATCAACCAAGATCACACTTGAGTCACATTTTATTGCAATTTCATTCAATATCTCTAATAAACACAAAGTTGCTATAGGTCACTGTCAGAGACTGTGTTTTGGTGATTAATGCAATGTCTCTTTCCAATAATAAATAGCTATACACTCTAAGAAAAAAGGTACAAAACTGTCACTATTACGGTACACTTTCAAAAGTTGTATTTTCATAATATTTCAAAATATCTTTGGTACTTAGGGGGGGGTTCAGCTTTGTACCTTTTTTTCTGAGAGTATAGTTGTGTCCAAAAATATTTTTACTTAGATGTCAGTGGCTATAAATTTAAAATGTGTAACTTGACATTTGACATGAGCTTGTTTATTTGGCAGAGACGTTTATAAAAATGATATGTGCGTTTGGAGTTTGCGTTTTAAGTTTCAGCCTAAGATGGACACATAAGTACTGATGCCATTTCTGCTCGCCCAGCAGCCCTCAAATACTGCATTAAAATGACAGGAACCATTTTATCTTACTGTTCGAGTTAGCCTGCTTGTAGATGTTATCGTCTAGAAAAACAGGGAGAGATGTTTGTTTTGACATCAGGAGAGAGCAAGGCTTTGTTTGCTATCTCCAGCAAGTTTGTCGTGAGTTTGTTTTTCGTCCACACAGTGTGGAGGGCGGCAGAGAAATGCCTCGCTGTCAGCAGCAGCATGGTTTGGCACAGAGGCACAAGCGATCCCACCTCAGCTTGGAGGCGGGCTGATGTCAGGGGTCAGAGAATGGTATTGAGCTCCATCATCCGCTGCCATGACACATTTGAGCAATATCGTCAAAACTCTCAGAGAATAAGCCAGTTTAAGAACCACAATATCACAGCCCTCATTTTACTGTCAGATGAATTTCCATACTCTGTGTGAATAGATCCATAGGGATGCATTGTTTTGATTCAAAGTCTTGTTGGCGCAAATATTCGCTGAATGGGCCTTTACTTATCCAAGCAAATTAAGAGCTGACAGAACTAGTTACGCATTAGCATCTGTTTATTTTATTCACCGCATCAAATAATGATCCTACTGAATGTGAATGAGAGTAGCTTAACGAGTAAAACTGTTGCTGTTCTGCAAACCCATTATAATGTAGATGAGATACAATGGCGTGGTAAAAGCACATTTACAAATCAATATACTGCATAAGGATGAGCGTTCGCTTGATTAGATCTGAAAGTATCTGAGATTGCTGGGCTTTCTAAGAGGGTTTGCAGGAAACGGTCATCTCTAGAGACACTTAGAAAAGAGGTAGGACAAAGCTCTGGGTTCCAGTATCCTGAGAACCATCCCTCTTTGTGTGCTTAGATGTTTGATTTCATGAGGCCGGCCCGTACTACTGTACAAATGTTTGTTCTACAAAAACAGTATTGAGTAATTAACTTTCAATGGAGTGTACTACTGATAAAAATGTTCCTTATATTTGTAATTTTTGTATGGAAATCTTTTTATTCCATAAAGGCAGAAATATAAAGTATTTTTCACATTAAGAAATGCTGATTACATGAATGATTGAAACTTGATTATTAGCATATATTATTAGTAGTAATTAAGCACATATTAATGTCTTATTCTGTATAACCTTATTCTGCATCCCTAATCCTACCCAATACCTAAACTTAACAACTACCTTACTAACTATTAATAAGCAGCAAATTAGATTTTTTTAGGAAAGGTAAAGTGAATAGTAAGTTCTAAAAGTGTTTAAGTGTAAGGAAATGTTCAATGAAAGGATCTTCAGGTTCTTCTATAACATATCTGCAAAACTCGCTTTTAAAAGTTTAGTATAGTAAGTATAGTAGTCATAAAATGTTACAAATCCATGGTGAGTAATACAGAATTTTTTTTGTATTTAAAATGGTATTAAAGTATTGTATATAAACTGTCTACTTAATATTGTCCAACATTTTATTTTGATGGGTCCACAACAAGCAACAAACTATGTGAATCTTTGCAAGTATATACCAACCTGTTCTACTAACCCTAAACCGACACTAACAATCTACTCTGAGGGTTAGTAGACGAAGTTAAGATTAATAAGAATTAGTTGACATGCAGTTGATATATAGTTACAAAGTTACTTATAGCTTGTAGAATGTCTAAAGTGCGCTATCAAAATGAAGTGCAACCAATTTTCTTTTTAATAGTTCTACAGTTGATATCTGATAACTGACAGCACCTTTAAAGGGTCACCTGTCACATGATTTATTTGTTCTCAGTAACGGTTTTGTTCCCCAGGTGCTCTCATGGAAGCCCTCAGCACATTGAAAGCATTTGAACCACTTTGTTTCCTCTTAGATGCTTTTTTTTTCTCTTTCTTTTTTTTGTCTCTCAAAAAACAGTGAGCATCGTTGTTCGGCAAACCTACATTGCAGATGAAAGACTAACACAGTGATTAGCGCCGCTATCAGGAGGACCTGTGGATAAAACCTCCCTCTGAAGCTACTGTAATAACTATCCCAGAACTGCACTTGAGCTATGTTACAGAAGAATAACACTATAAATCATTCAAGATAGATACACCCAATAAAATCGAGGGTCACAGATATTCTGTATGTTGGCTGTTTATGTGAAAGTTCGCTTGATGGCTATTTAATATCCGAGGGGACCCTTGTATTTGGCACATTCCAGGCTGGGTCAGACTCCATGTGTGGATTTGGGAGAGTGCCTGTGTTTGGACTGATAAGGGGGGTGTTAAGGCGTGATGAGTCTCTGTGTCATATCTCTTCTACAGCTTAAAAGTTTCTGAAAACAGTCAGATTTAGGTTTTAATTTGTAGTTTTTTCAAATAACTTTTCTACTTTTTTCAAACTTGGTTTATATGGCATGTGTTTTTACAGTGCGCATATGTGTCCAAATGATATTATTTTACAGACTTTATAGTATTTATTAAAGAATCTTTGTTATAAGTAAATATTATAAAGTCTGCAGTCGGAGACCTTCACACGCTCTGACATTGTAGCTTGTGTTTGACCTGAGTTCGAACCCGGTTTGGGTCATTCCCTGATCTCACCTCTTCCTTCTCCCCATCATTTCCTGTAACCGTCCAATCAAAAAGGCAAAGTCCCCAAAATGAAAATAAATAAATAAACCGGCGGTCATGTTGAGACAACTAATTGCTGGATCTACAGAACATATGGTTTTCATATCTGTAGACATTCTAATGTAAGGCAAACAACGCAAATCCAGGCTGTATGTATAGTTAGTTTTATACAATGCACATCAGGCGGTGACCCTGGAAAGTACCAATAAAACAAAAGTAAACAAAAATATCCTTAAAATCAAGCATGAAAATGTATTGACCCTTGTGAAGAAAAAAATCAATGGCACCCAGCCAATGTTTGGTTACCCAAATATCTTCTTTTCTGTTCAAGAAGAAAAAAAATCTCAGGTTTGAAACAAAATGAGTTGTATCAAATATGCAATTTTAGTCAAATTAAAACCAATTACTTTAAATTGTTGTTTTATTATTTTATTATTTGTAATGCTTTAAAGAGGTGCTCCTATTTTAATGTCTTGACTAGCTGCAATATAATTCAATATTAATTCATGTATTATATTTTAGATTAACTAACTTGCAACTTCATGATTACAAATACATGTCAGTCAGGTTTTTAATTGAAACAACATTAACGTATATGTGAGGTTAAAATATACATTCAGCAGTACACTTTACCAACATTTCATGAGTAGTTATGAAATTACACAAACATGTACTAAAAGTCACACGTTAATGGGCCAAATGATAGCCTATTTTTCTTCTACCAGTATTAAACAGGAAAAAATGTAAAAAGTATTAAAAGCAAGTGTACTTATTTTTCACAATAAAATACCATCTGTGTGTCCAATAGTATGCAAAGTTATCATACAGGTGAAAAAGTAAAATTTATATATATATATATATATATATATATATATATATATATATATATATATATATATATATATATATATATATATTTTTTTTTTTTTTTTTTTTTCAGATCAGCCAGAAATTTTGTTCACCAAACACACAATGGTCAGGAATACCACATTTGCCTTTTTAGTGAACCCATATTTATAGTAATTTGCTCTTTACCTTGCATAACTAGTTTATGGTTTTCGAAAACAAAATGACATAATCCGACAGATAAATTTAGTTTTAGCTTTCTTGATCAAGAAAACAGACATTTTTGAGTCACAACTCACTATTCACAAAGCACTATTCAGGAGTTAGCCCTCACATACAGATATGCAGTTTGCATGTCTCTGACTGACCCTCAAAGATCCCTATCACATCTCTGTGCATTGCTGGCGATGTTAATGGTCAGGTGTAATGGGGAGACTGCATTGATTGTAGAGCCGTTCCCAGGGTCCATCTCTCCAGGGAGAGATCTGGAGTGTAGTGTGGATCTCTCCACCATCATTACAGCCAATGAGACGCACAATAGGTCAGGGAGATGAGATAACATTGTCTTGCTGGGGAGCCGCAGGTGGGAAGCTCAACAGGGCATTATTAGGTGTCCTGGTCTCAGGGTATAGCATTGCTCTTAGCCTCAGGGGCTCTGCCCCACCATCTGCCATTTCTCTCTCTCTCTCTCTCTCTCTCTCTTCTCTCTCTTTCCCTTCTCGGACATGCTCATGCTCTTTAGAATATGATTCACATCTGCAACCAATGTTCCTCTCGTCGCTTTAGTGAAACATATAATAAATTTCAACTTGCTTCTTCTGTCGTCGAGCTGTACGCACAAAAAAGTTCAATAATGTTCATGTCCTTTATCCAAGAATTTCTGGTTCTCCAGAGCCTCTCCCCAGTCTCTCACATGATTTTTGTTTTTTTAAACAAATGCTGTCTGTCAAATCATAAAGGAACAGCAACAGCATCAGAACAGTAGATGACAAAGGAAGCTGTAAGTGATATCGCCACATAAAGCCTCTCGTTGCCGTTTGACCTGTTTCCACATTTGTTCTCTTTGTTGGGTCTATTGAACGTAAAACAGTTGGAAAACATAAAGTGATTGTGTCTGTCCTCAAGTTACCCCCGGGTTCCAAAACAGTGAAAATGAAATCTTAAAAAGGGAGAGATTGATTGAAACTAACAACAAATTCATTGCTTATAAGGCAAATGAAAAATGTCTTTATTTTAATTGTAAATGTTACTTAAAAACAACAGATAGTACTGAGCTCTTGAATGGGGGAATAATGGTCTGTTTGGAAATCAATTAGTATATAAGGGAATAGGAAATGCTTTTGTAAGTGAGAGACCGTTAAAGATGAATGCAAACAAAAGTAGGTTATGTGAGGAAGTGTGGAGGAAGAAGCTTTCAGTACCAGAATTCACATTCAAATGACTGACAAAACATCAGAGCACCTGAAAACATCAGAGCAACATGGTTTTACTGTCGGTTCTAATTTATTTATAAGAAGAAGAAGAAGAAGAAGAAGAGAAAGAAGAAATATAGTTTTTAAAAACAACATTAATAAAATTCAGTTTTCCAGATATTGATTCAATAATGTATTATTTATGAGTATAAAGACAACTTCAAGCTAATCATGTAATTTAACATACAATATACTGTATTTCTAATCTAACACTTAGTGTTTGTTTTCCAGTAAGTGTAAACACTGACCACTATTAAAAACTTTTTTTAAAAGAAATCTTATATGCTTGCCAAGGCTGCATTTATTTGATATATAATACAGTAAAAACAGCAATATTGTGAATTAATATTGCAATTTAAAATAGCATTATTTACTGCAATATATTTCAAAAATATTTATTTCGGTAATGCAAATTTATTTCGGTAATGCAAACCTGAATTTTCAGCATGATTTCTTATGATCCTTCAGAAATCATTCTGATATGCTGAACTGTTGCACAAGAAACATTTCTTATTATTATCAGCTGCTGAATTTTTTTGTGAAAACAACAATACATTGTATTTTTTCATGATTTGTTGATGAATAGAAAGCATTAATTTGTCAAATAAATCTTCCTTAACATAATATGTGTCTTTACTGTCACTATCCATCAGTTTAATGCATCCGGAATGAAAATAAGTGAATTTATTGTATATTTGTACATTGCATAGATACATAGCTTCCTTTGTATTTTTGGAAGGCTATTTTCACAAGGGTGTCATCATATTTGGGGGGTCTTCTGGATTCAATACCGTTAGATAAGCTCATGCTATGCTGGAGATGAAGGATGGTGGTGGTGGTTTTCATCTCCAGGTTGGGTGTATGGATCAAATTATCCTGGGTGTCACTCAATATAATATGTGGTGCATTCTGCACAAGCTGTTTCTGAATCTGTCAGCAGACCGCTCTGTACACATTGTGCCCAGACCTCCAGTCCTGGTCATCCTTTGATCTGAGGCCAAGGTGTCAAATGAGAGATGATTCCTCTAGCACACGTGTGGACCATCACTCCAGATGTGACACACACAAGCAGAACATCAGGGATATTGAATTAAGGCTTGCTGTCTTGCCTGCAGACTTCAGAGAATGAGGGTCATTATCTCCATGTGGATAATCACAACATAACAGCTCAAAAGATTCACCGTGGGACCTTCACAGCTTCTTGGTCACATGGTGAGTATACCTTGTCTTCTGATATTTCATAATGTTGGTACTCTTTGAGGATCTCACATAACAGCTGTGAGTGCTCCTACCTGTTTTGATTTTCAACATGCCAAGCACATTTTTCTCGTTCTCAGTCAATTTTTCGTGTTTTATAAACATTCAGGAACTGCAGACTTGCTGTCTTCAAGACTAAAAATTGTGTGACAAACTGGTACGATTCGGGTTGCGTCTGGGAAAATACTAAAAAATTATTAAAGCAGCTCACCTCGTGCTCCCACACATGGTATTTTCGTCAGTAACAGACACCTCAGACCTGATCTGTGACCTCTGAACCCTGGCTAACATGCATATAGATGCTAATTATCAACATATCCAAGCATTTGAACCATGTCGCCATATATCCTGAGACTGTCATTGGCTTCTTTCCATTCATTAATCTTGCAAACATGTCAGTGCCTGGTTGTCTTTGGTATTTCTGCCGCCTTGTTTTGAATGGGTGAAGTGGATCAGCGTCTAGGCCAGATTAGCAGGACGGTGGATGTAGTAGATGCGCTTGTGCACGTCCAAGAGGCTAATGATTTTAGCAGATGACCCAACTCTGACCCTAAACACGGCCCTATGCCCCAGAAGACCTCCAATATCATGATTTACGCTCGTCTGGTATACAAAACGGCTCAAGATGGGCTAAAGCAGCACAGCATATTAGCGCAGGAATGCTAGTCTGACACTACACAGACTACATTATAATACAGACCAGCTGTCAGTTATAGAAAGAACTGTTCATACATTGATCTTTTTCAGAATCTAATAATAATATAGAAAAACATTTTTTAATCTCCAATTCTTGCTATTAATAAATTAACTAAGATTTTTGCCTCAGTTAAGATAAAATAAAGTGGTACCCTTATAATTATACTAAAAGGGCTGAACTATATTTATTATTAGAATAATTGTTTTTTCAATTTTCTCATAATTTTACATGCCACTGGCAGATTATCCAAGGTGTTAATAATTTTACCAGTAAATAATAATTGAATTTTAAAAATGGGCTTTTGAGCTTTTTGAGTTTGTGTAAAATATCTAAATGATCTTTTTCGTGTGTAAACTATATATAAACATATGTTGTGTAAAACAGCTTAGTCAGATGTTACTGAAAAAAAAACATGCAATCAGTGGTTCAAACGTAATATTATGGGATAAAAGGGTAAAATTATAAGCAGTACAGTATTTAACATGGAGTATTTTGTCCCTTCACATGAATACCACAGTGTTTATTGGTTGCTTTACCAGTTTTTAAAATCATTATAACGGCCTGTCATAGCTTATCACTTCATTATCCTATAAAAGATTTTTTAACATGTCTATTATGATTTTATTTAAAATATCATTATCTTATATCTCGTATTCTCATCTACTCTGAGTTAATGTAAATTTAGATCAGATGATTTCTGTAGTACTATGAGGCTGGTTGTGTGAAATGGGTGAAGAAGCATTGTCTTCAGACAGTGGTGACAGACATGCACTGTTTTCAGAAACAGAAGTCTAGCTGTCAGGTTTAAGAGGCCTAATCTTATCAAAGTGCTTGAAATAGAGGGCCTGGCGACACAGCGACTGTCTGAACGAGTGTGAAATGTCACGAACATGCAGTTATGTTCCACACGTTGTGGCTTAGAGTACTTTAAAATACTATGCTAATTTTTAAGGTTTAAGGTTTAAAGTATTGCCACAATGCACTGCAGTCTCCTGCATAATGCAACAGCTGAAACAAATAATTCATGAAGTAGAAATGTAATTACCGAATGAGTGTTTATAGATTTTCTTTACTTATTTAAACTGTTTAAAATTAATCTCCTTTAATAAAAAAAAATCTGAATGAAATTAAATAATGAAAACGTGTCACTCATCTTGTCCTTCTCATCATCTAGTTTGTTAGGCGGCTCATTTTCTTCCACTATGCCTGCTGTTTGTGGTCCTGGTGATCTTCCACCTGTAAATGTCATTCATACAGCAGTGCTGCCGGAAAACAGTTTGCATGCGTCTGAGGTCATTGAGAATAAATAGTTCGAAGGAAAGCCAGAAAAAACATAACCAGGGGGCTACGAGCCCCTGGTTCATGTTCCTGCTGGAGCCCTGCTGGGCACCATAAGGCCTGTGTTTTGCTTGCTGCCATTTCATTCTCTGAGATTAGGCCATTAAAAGCTGAGCAAACAGAGAGCAGCCCCCATGTACTAACAACTCACTCGCCCAATACACAGACTGTCAAATGGGCAGAATTATGAGCAGGACACTGGCTCAGTGCTTCAGTGCAGAGCTGGACTGCTAAATCACGGTAATTATGGCAAGTGCTGCATTAGTGCTGTGTGATTTTAGTGACAGAGTGTGGTGGGTCTGGGTTTCCGTGAGGATAGCAGAAAGCTTTCTGAAGGAGAGAGCGTAGTCCTTATGATCCCAATGCAGTCTAATCTAGGCCTTTCGGGGCGGACCGGAGGACAGGTGACATGCCTCTTGTTGAATGGCCATTCAGCTCATGTACTGTTTTACCTTTTGGGAACTGACACAAATGTTTTTCTTCCAATTGTACAAAAGGCGTTTGCAAACACTCCACAGCAGCACTAACAGAGGGTCTTCCTTGCTTCTCTCCATTTTTCACTTCTTCTTTTTAATTTAGTCCTCATCAGTTCTCATTTCTTGTTTTCTTGCCTCATTATCACTTCTTTTATTACTTTGATTTGTTTTATTCAGTCTTTTGTTTCATAACTGTTCCAGATCGTTCCATTAAACCCATCTATGATTTAGTCTTGTCTCATCTAATCTCTTCTTCTATCTTGTTTCATCATCACTCAAAATCCTGTTTCATTTTATCTATTTAAAGTTGAACAAAAAAGTTCATCAAAGTTGTCCTAAAACAAGAATGCATTTTGGTTTTAGGACTACTTTGACGCAAGGTTTTAATCCACTTGAAATGTTGACTATATATTTTCTCTACTGTTGTCTTGTTCATTTGTCTTCTTTTATAATGATCATTATCAATGAATTGTTTAATTTCTCCTAATTTTCCAACATTAATTTATCTCTAATTTATTTCATTTAATTTTCTATCTCTAATTTATCTCAAATTTTTTAAATCTAAATTTTCATCAAATTATTTTTAAATTTCTTCTCATCCATAGCCTCCTCATTCTTCTTCTTTTCTTCATAACACATTTCAACTTCAACTTCATCTTTTCTACCCACTTCCCTTCATGTCTCAACTCTTCTTTTATCATTTAGTTTAATCTCTTCTTTCATGCTCTATCTTGTCTCATCACTGGTCTCTTTTGTTTGCTTCTCTTCTTTTATCAATTAAATTTATTTGCATCATATAATCATATCTCAACTCTTCACATCTCGTCTCATCTCTTCCTGGCGTTCTCTCCTGTCTCTGTCTTGGGGATTTGTTGTTTCAGTAGTAAGACAGCATGTTTCCTACTGAAAGGCTCTGTAAGTCTTACCAGACCATGTAGGAGTTTGTTTAGCTGAGATTTAGAAGCTCAAATCCTGTGAGTCAACAAATGAATGAGCTAGAAAGGTCCTCCTGGGTCTCTGTCTCCCCCTCACAGCATTCCCTTGAAACAGAAGGAAGCATTACATCATGACAAAGAGACATTCGCCAACCTTGTGCATTATTCCTTGAGTGCAAAAACGTTATATAGTTGTTCCCAATAAGAAAAATATTACAAAACATAACCGAACCTACAAATGCACTTCTGTGAACACCATCTCCAAATGTTTAACTCTTCCTGCCAAACTACAGGGTAATAGTAGTGTTCTTGGCTTGCAGTTCAAGTGTTGCTTTATCTGTCCAAGTTTCCTTATCATTGTCTTTCACAATGGCGTCATTGTTCATTGTTGAGCTGACCTCAAAGCAGAGTCTAACTGTGAAAAACCACAGCAGTATTGTCTGACATGCTTAACGAATCCAGGGCCTTGGTCCAAACAGTTGGGGAAGACACTTACAACTTTCTTATCATTTATATAGTCCCATCTGTGCACTGCGAACACTTCAGTACTCAAAAGATCAGACACCTGTGCAATAAAGCGGTTTATGATAAAGAAATGTTAACTGTGCCACACCATCTCACCTTCTCGAGAACAAAGGCATTCATTTCCTCTTATAGGTCCTGAGCAGGCCGTGTTAGGTCTTTATTAGTGGAGCCAGGGCTGTTTATGGCTCCTCATAAAAGAATGGAAATTAAAGAGGATATGTGATAGGTTTTACACTGTGTGTATCTCCTGCTGTTTTATACTGTTTCTGTGAACGCCTTATCTTTTAACAGACCAATATATAATTTTATGTCTTCGTAATAATTCCCAGAGGATATTTTTTGTTGCAGTGTACTGACTTTGTCGCAGTCATTTTTCTTAATGTTCTTATTCTTAAAAACAAGAAAAATGTAAATACAAAGAAATAAGGAAATTTAATTTCATTTGATTTAATTTAATTTAATTTATTTTTTGAAAAGCAGTTCAACTCAGCAAAAATCTTTGTAATCTCATTACTGTGTAGCATAAACAATTATACAGCAAGGAGATCTGATTTGTACATCTGAGACGTATGGGCTGTCTCTGAGTAAGCGCTTTTGCATATGTTATGAATTGTAAAAAAAAGTCTAGAACTGGAAATATAATACTTTTTTTATTATTCCATCATAATTTACTCACCTGAATTTCTCCTTAATGTGGAACACTAACAAAGTTATGTCAGTGGGATTCAATATTGTTTTAGTTCCAACTTCATTAAATTCGCAATAATAAAGTAATGCAAGTTAATAAAGCCATGCAACACTGTCAGAAAAAAGAAGCTGTCACTGAGGCAGTAACCTTTTAAACATAGACCTTCACACATTATTTATCTGTAGAGTGTTTTAGTACCTTAAATGTACATCTCATTATCTAACTGTTACATATCAACACCTTTTTAATAGGTGCTAGCCCCAGTAAAGCTTTTGTACCTTTTTGTTTCTGAGAGTGATGTTTGAAACATTGCCTAAATTATGCCAGAATTTTCATTTTTGGTGACCTATCCATTTAAATATTGTCATATGTATCATAAATAGTTTAAACAGAAGTCCTGACAGCTCTCAGTGTTTTGAACATGTGAACAGTTGCTTCTTTATGCTAGTGAGACTGTTCCTGAGGGCTTAGATCCTCATCAAAGGGGCCGTATTTGATCAGAGCTGTGGTCATGAGACTCGCCACAGCGTCTGCCGCTGAAGGAATGCATTTCTGCAGGGGGTCTCCCCAGGGATGCCTATCATCTGTGAGGGGCAGGCACGCCACATGCACTGCTCGCGGTCAAACAAACACACATGAGCCTTTCTCTCCTCTGCCCCGTGATTTGTGAGGAGTCAAGAGTGTGTGACCTGGTGAGGGTCAGGGGCGCTTTCTACATAAACAGTAGCTGAGCGGCACGCTGCCCATTTTACTGGACCCTCCTGATGGCCTTGTCAATAGGAAAGACACATCTCTTTAATATCTCAATTGTTTACTCAACACAGCATTGAGATTAAATGGAGGCTTTTCCTTAAAAAAATATAAATCTGCCGTTAATTATTCACTCTCATGTCGTTCCAAACCTCTATGATTTTTTCCTCTGTGCAGCACAAAAGCAGACATTTGTTGAATTGACAGTGACTAATGATAAATAAAGCACTCAAAAGTGTGAATCAAAAGACAACTGTGAATCATTTGTTTTTAAGCAGTGATTTAGAGACTGCAAAACTGCCGAAGTCATTTGATTAGAGTAAACAGAGCTTAACTGTTTCAAAATGTCTTTAATTTTTGGGGTTTGATGCCACACTCTAAGAAATAAAGGTACAAAAAGCTGTCACTGGGGTGGTACCTTTTCGAAAGGTACACATTTTGAACCTATTAGGTTCAAATATGTCTAGTTGAAGTACTAATATATACCTTTAAGGTACCAAAATAAAGCCTTCAGGTGCAAACATGTTGTTTTTGAAAAGGTACCACCCCAGTGACAGCTTTTGTACCTTTATTTCTGAGAGTGCAGGGTGTGACCTCGTGAGCCAATGTATGTAATTTATTTTATTGTATCTTGTTAAGGGACAGTGCTCATTAATTAATGTAAGTATACAAGTAAAATGGCAGGCTGTTTATCCAAGCTGTTCATAACCCCTATTTTACAGTCATTTAATGGTAGTCTATTGGATGATTGGTTAATTGCATTTAATACTTTAAATAAAATATTAGCAATTGGTTTGTAAAAGCTATATTTATGCATGTTTGCAATAAACTTTCATTGTGCCCTTCTGATCTGAAGTGAGTCATTTTTAAAACGAATCTCAAGCTGTTTCATGTTGATATGAAACATTAATATATTGCCCGCCCACTTGTTGGTCTTTTCACGTTGGTCTGAATGAAAATGCTAATTAATTCTTTGCCACTAGATGCCGCTTTTGTACCAGTAAAAATAGCTTCCCTGATATCGCTGCACACAAAGCAGCACTGCACTCACAAAGGCTTATCGGGCATTACATACAACATCAAACAAGACCAAAAGAGACCGATCGAACCAATCCACTCGTAATAAATTTATAAGACAAAAAAATTTTTTTGACTTTGCATGCATGTCACCGTGTTGTTAGGAACTCTCAAAACCAAAATATGATTCTTACATGACCCCTAATAGGGGCACTTTAACAGTAAAACTACACTGTGTTGAAAAGATCTAATTGAATTTCCCAGCAAAAATCTGTGCCACACACAGTGTCTGAATTTGCACCAAATACACGTTCTATACCTGTGACGCCAAATAATTATATTTGTGCAGTAATGTTATAATGACTGAGAATGTATAGACTGTTTTTGGATACAGAGATTTCTCCTGAGAGAGAAAAAAAATTATCTAAAGCAACTTTTACAAGAGTAGTACTGGAGTAGCCTAGCTACTTAAAACCAAATGATTTGAGCTATGCTATCTGCATTAATTTCATAGATCTGTAATTTTACTTTATGTCAATGTGTCTCACTTCATTATCTATTTTTATTTCTCCTATTGCTTTTTAAAAGAAACACCTGAACCTTAAATGAAATATATCTGAGAACGCAGTTAAGTCTAATGAGCTATAAAAGAGCAACCTCTGCATTAAAATGTAACTCTGGGTGCCCTTTCTCTCTGCATGTCATTAGAGGTTAGAGGACTGTCAGCCTTTGCCCCATAGTGCTGAGACACAAACAGAGCTGAGGAGCAGGAGGCCTGTCTGCCAATCAGCCAATCAGAATGCTCCATACCATGTGTTTTGCCCCTTTTGCTCTGTAGGCACATGTGATCCTGCTTTTAAGGGTACCGGCAGAGACAGGCAAGCTGTTGCCATGGCTATGAACAGGCCGCTGTCTGTAAGGGTAGGGCAGCTGATGGATTTTGCATAGTCATATTCAGACAGCAGCTGGGGCTAGTAGAGCTAATATAGCTCCCATCTGGACTTAGTTACCCTATTGTAGTGATGCATCTGTCCATCTGTTGTACATGTATATCCGTGTGAGCGCATACTTGTGTGAATCTGTGCTTTTTGTGAAAAGCAGATCCACTTGAAGATGTATCTTAAATCAGAATTTGAGTCATAATGTTGCTTTGGGGAAGATTATACTTATAAAAAGCTTCATATGCTGTGGATTATGGCTTGGAAGGGAAAAAGAAAAAGTCAGTTGAAAAAATGTTTCGCTGAAATGTGCCATAAGGCAAAAAAAAGAAATATGAAAAAATATAAAAATCTGGCGAAAATGTTTTTTTATTTACTGTATTTATTTATTCAGGAAAGCAGGTGGCAAAGTTTTAGGTTTCAAAATTCAAGGCGTGCAAAAAATGAGCCAGGAACTACTTCCATGTCTGTCTTTCTACACATGAAAATCAAATGATTTTATCATTCATATGGCTCATTCCAACACAGGTGGGATGATTCATGATGCTTTGACTGTCACAAAGAAGAGCACACAAGAGCAGCCTGTTGTGTGACCTCCATCAGACGCAGGGTGGGAAAAAGCCTGTCAGAGCTCCATCAGGCTGCCCTCCCTGTCATGCTGTAGTCTGCTCCCATCTGCACCATATGGCACATATTCCCAAGCCTCTGAGAGAGCAGAGTCTCACTGCAACATTATGTAAATGGAGATTGGTGGGGGTCTTACATGCAAGACCAAAACTCCATCCTCCGCTCGTTATTGTGCACACAGGACAGAGCAAACAAAGACACAGCATAATGATGCAAGCAGAGAATAGAGGCCTTTTAAAAATGGAGACATGGTCGACGCATGTTTGGCTTTTTTGTCTAGACTCTCTTGGGAATGAGAGCTTTAAACCCAGAGACAGGACTGAGATGTAAACAAACTGGGGTTTGAAGAAATCAGGTCTTGAGAATCATCTGGGAACATGCTCGAGTTGTTTAGTGTCCTGCGTAGCTCATATGTCTGGTTTTGTTTCCCAAAGAAGCATTTTATGGGGTGTTTTTTGAAGGGCTAAAACGGATCTATGACCTACACTGGTATAACGTATAGCCTGATTTGTTTATAAGAGGAAGATGAATTCAGTTGGTCCCCTTTTAGATTTTACTTTTATTTATAGAACATAATATCGCTTCTGCCGAAGAGCAGAGTAGCTTGTTTTTTGTACAGTGGGAGTATCAGTAGCCTGATGACGCAATTCACAGGAGTTTTCTCCCAGGTCTTGATGTTTGGTGATGTTAAAATCCAGCTTGTGTGAATTAGAGCCTATTAAAGTGGAAAACTAGAATGTATTTGGCTGCCTAGCTAAACAATAACATTAGGTTATGGAGATGAAGTGTGTCGTTTAAAGGTCAATGAAGACAGTCGAGTTGATGAAAAAAAGAAACGTGCTTGTGTGTGTGTGTGTGTGTGTGTGTCATCAACACTAAGCGTTGTCCTTGTGCTTCAGTTCTGTGTTATCTACTTTTGTTTTACGCTATTAGCAACAAGGTTTTTCTTTTCACAGATTAGTAAATATTTGTCGCCCTCTCCTGGCCAACAATATACCTGCCAAACCCTAATGTTCTGTTAGGATTGACAATATAACCTACATGCAGGGCTACTGCAAACATTTTACTTAGCCAATGATTTCAAAAGGTTTACAACTGAAAACCTTGATAACATTAGTAATAGTATAACTATACAAACTATATTATATATAACAGTAACAGTGACAATAATATTGTTTCATTTAGGCTACCCTATTTTCACTTTAAATTTTTTTAATATATTCCTCTGAGTTATTATTTATTATTTTAGTTATTATTTAATGTATAGAAAATTTAGAGAAGACATATATATATATATATATATATATATATATATATATATATATATATATATATATATATATATATATATATATATATATATATGTATATATACACACACACACACACACACACATATATATATATATATATATATATATATATATATATATATATATATATATATATATATATGTATATGTATATATACAAAGAGGCCCATATATGTATTACAAAACAATTTTCTTATTGTTTTCATTTTTCTATTTTGATGCTGGATGGTTTGTAAAGAACATTTCACTGCATGTCGTCCATGTATGTATGTGTATGTGACAAATAAATTTGACTTTAATTTGAATTAAAATTTTGAATTTGTTGGCTCTGTATGCACTAAAATAGAAATTGACTGTATCTAGGCAAAGAGTATATCCCTGTTCACCTGATGCTGTATGCTTTGGATCATGAGCCGTTCCAAGTCTGTTTTTTTAGATGGTTTTAGATTAAGTCTAATCTGGTCTTGTTTGCACTTTGTGTTGAAAACTTCTGTTGGCTGGTTGTTATGAAAGAGATTTTCTTTACCATGGAGAGGATCCCCCAATCATCCACCACTGTTGTCTTGTCTTCCATGGATGTTCAGGCTTTTTAAGTTGCAGAGCTCACAGGTGCCGTCTATTTAACTGTCGATTTAGCCTTTCCTAATGTTCCTGCTGTCTCTCTGATGGATTTGTTTCGTTTTTAAAACCTCACAATTGTCTGTTTCGCTTGTATGGAGGGCTCCTTTGGTCGAATGATGTGGGTTCAGAGCAACAGTTTCCAAAGGCAAATGGCATTTAGGACCAACTCCAGACCTTTACTTGCTTAACTGATGAAAGAACAGCCCACATCTATCCTTGAAATGGCTTTTGAGTCAATTGTCCAATTACTTATGATCCATTGAAAAGGGGGGTAATATTTCCTCCAATTTTGATGAGAAGACCCTCAAATTACAGCTCACAATTTCCTCACATAATTTGAACTACTTGAGTTTTTTTCTATAAGTTTGGAATGAATGAATGAATGAATGAAGTGTACACCAGTCAGAGAGTCCTGCCACATAAAAATTCACTGCACTTATTCATGGTTTATATTGAAGGTTGTTATCATGTTTGTAATTGGTTTTCATAAGATTGGGACTAGTTATAAAGACAGAACATGAAGGTCAGTAATGGTTTCTCTGTTCAAACCCTGCACTGATCAAATCTGTAATAGCCTATTGTGTTCACACCGTATAATGATGTCAGAAAACATCTGAACATATGAAGGTTGGCAGCGGAAAAATACAGCATATGTGTGAAGCTGGTGACTCAAACGTTCCTCTCCTTCACAGATTTCCCCCTGGCTTAGATTCTCAATAAAAATGTATGTATGGTAATAAATGGAGAATGAAATTTCAGCCCATGTTGATGTGTCCACAAGTGATTTTCTGTGATGAGAAAGTTGATAGCATGATCACATGCAGTCAACACAAACACTGGACTCGGACTTGAGGACATTACAGAGGTCATAAAACGTGCTACAAATGAAAACATATGTATTATAAATAATGCTGTTCTAAAAAGGGCTATGTTAGATTTTTCATTCTCGCTGCATCAGTACAACCTTCCCCTCAACCTCCACCATATTACACCACCGGACAATTCATTTCACACTCCTTGACCCAGTGCATTCATGCATGTGTGGATTCAGATATGCACTTTATGTAACGCCTTCAACTGTGTTTTAGAAATACTCTGTCTATATGTCTGTATCTCTATCTCTGCCTATCTATCTATCATCTCTCTCATCTCTGTCTGTCTGTCTATCTATCTGTCTGTCTGCCGGTCTGTCTCTATCTATCTATCTATCTATCTATCTGTTTCTGTCTGTCTGTCTGTCTGTTTCTCTTTCTGTCCATCTATCTATCTATCTATCTATCTATCTATCTATCTATCTATCTATCTATCTATCTATCTATCTATCTATCTATCTGTCTGTTTCTCTGTCTGTTTATCTATCTATCTATCTATCTATCTATCTATCTATCTATCTATCAATTATTTGTAAATGTGAATATATATCTTACAAGACTCACACGTTTAATTTCAAGATTCCTACAAGCCTGAAGCAGACTTCAGCAGAGAGTGTTTGATATCACTGCAGCACCAACATTAGAAGTGACACAAAGTGTCACAATGCTTTGTTTGTGTGTTGTGGTTGATAGTTCATATTAGCATTCTGTTTAGACCCCCACCCAGTTTCAAGCCATTTGTTGTCACTGTGTGTCTGGGCTTGTGGTACCCGAGAGGCACCTCACAGACTCATATGAGATGTAATCTAGCAGGACGGAGCCCCCGGCATGCATGAAGATGACAGCACACTGTGATCAGAATGCCGCTGTGTCCTTCCCTACTATCTCAGGGGTGGAGGGGGCATTTAGGGTGGGGCCCCCAGCCATGTAACCGCCTGGTCAACTGATGAGAATCCAGAGCCAGGAGCCGTGTGTGTAAACCCACACACACACACACACACACACTGAACTACACAAACTTCATACAATCCCTGGCAGAGAGTAGAGTGAGTAATTTTGGACATTCAATCTCCAAAGGCCATAGTAATAAGAATCTGCTTAGAAGAGCTGTCTGATTTTGTTACTCGCTTTAACTTGGTCCAAAGTTCGAGTGATATTGTGCGCAAGACTGTGATATTTTATTCATGAATTTTTAAGTGTTGTTAAGGCCTAGGTGGTACAGAAATTCAGAGTATTTTGCAGCTGTAAGCAGGGACATACATTCGGCCCTGATGAGCTTTAGCGAGCCATTGTGACTAAATGCAGACAGGAAATTCCTGAGGGCTGGCAGATTTGATAGGCTATAAAGCCCAAACAGACACCCACACGGATAGTTGTTTAATCCCCAGGATCAGCAGCCAATCGTTCACCGCTACAGAATAAAAACATTGCAAAACGTCACATGGCACCTCTCGTTCATTGCTGATGTCAACAATTCCTCTCCGCCAGCTCCTACAGGAGTCCCAGGCGGCAGAAATACGGTCATCAAAATCACATTATCTTCCCCTAGATAATGTATACACTCCATTGACTGAAAAACAAATCCCGTGATTCATTTCAATAGTGATGTTTTGTGTTGCATAATGAGAGATGGATCGTTAACCCCGTCGTTATTTCCATATACGGTTTCCATTATATCTGCAATTGTGTTTATGCAACTGGTGAAGTACCTGAAATGCTTTGCCAGTAATTCTGACCTAATGTTATTTCTGGTTGCCTGTCACAAGCCTCCCTTGTGGCCTAAGGCAAAGCTATCGTATTGCATTGTATTTCTACGCTACATTTTCTTTTTCTATGCATGAACGTGCCCCACACAAAAGCCCATTTTGCAGCCTTGATCCTGCTAAGCTCACCCTCACGTGGTCTTGCCCTCTCTTTAAATGACCCCTCACTGCCAAAACATATCCAGCTGGAAGCTGATCAATATACGGCCCTGCCGACAAGATGGCATTACGGGTAAGGAAAACACCGTCTGCTAACCTGCAAACAGAATCAGGTCAAGTTTGCTTATTGTGTTGAGTATCAGCTAAGTATTTCGAGATTTAGTGATGCTAAAATGTGCTTGAGCACATGAATGGAAAGTTGCTGATGTGATTAAAGCAGTTCTCGGTCTGGCATAGGTCTTTAATTTTAATTATTTAATATTAGATTTAAATTGCATACCTTCTCCTACTCTAAGATGGTGGTGTGTCGTCACTCTTCTGCATAGCTCATCACTCTCTCTCTCTCTCTCTCTCTCTCTCTCTCTCTCTCTCTCTCCTCTCTCTGCAAGCTAAACTAATGATGCTTTAATTATTTTCCATGTGGCTGCACTTAAAGTAATGGGGGCATTAAAACAGGCTCAGTTTCGATCTAAAGAACACTTCATCACTACCTGTGAAACTCCAGAAAGCTGCTTGCTTACCTTTCCAATGTCATTGAGAGGCTTTTAAAAAACCAATGATTTTTGGTAAGGCTCCAAATCTGCACTTTTCTAGTTCACAGATACTGGTTGCTGCTTGCAATATACGTTCACAGATGCTGCATGAAATCTCACACATATCTCTGCAAGCAGTAACCGGAGTCTGACGCCTAGCAGTGATGAGCACAGGAAGCGTGACGAGTTTTGCAATTCCCCTCGGTTAACCAAACAGGCCTCGCCTTGTGGCACCAAGCTCTCTGAAAGTGGCTCATAATCCAGATAACGGAGCATGCGGCACAGCATAGAAGCACATGAAATTCTCAGATAAAACAGGTGCTGGCCAATGGAGCTGAACTGATAATGCAGATGCAGGCGACGTCATCCTCTAACGTACTTCCAGTCCTCACTGAGTTCAGTTTTCTATGTCTGCCTAAATTAGTATTTTCATACATTTATTCAAAATCTAAACTGCTTTCATTAGAATAACATTGGAGAAGCTAATATTAATAGCACAATGTTCTAACGTCTTTGTCCTAGTTTTTTATTACTTTTTATTATTATTATTAATTGTGCTATGTCTTCGTATTTTTTGCATTTTGCAAACTGGGATTTTGCTGACTTTTGGATGCAATTAATTTTTATGCCCAGCACGACAAAAAAAAAATTGGATTCTATTCATCAGTGACTGATGGGATCAGTTACTGACAATCCTTTCAAGCTATCTGCATGAAAAACTACTGCTTTCTTGATTATTAATGTCATAGATAGCTTCAGGCTACAGAATATTGCTTTAACGTCTTCATTTCTTTCTTAAACGGTGATAGCCATGCAGTAAAACAAAGGTTTATTAATTCATGATGAAGTCGGAGATGAGATCCCTGAAAGGAAGGCTTTGGTAATTGGACAATTATACCTCCTAAGCACCCTGGGTCATCTGAACCATGAATACTCTACATTAGTGATAAATCAATGCTAGGATTATATATCTGCTGATATTTTGTCATCTGAACAACATCAGCATTGGCTTCCGCTTGTGTCGGTTTGTTTATATATATATATAAAACTCTAAAAGTACCCTCTTCCATTTGGTGAAAGTGATGATGTTTGCTATTTTTTGCAATGTTTTGAATCAGTTTGAGGCATCCTGTCCTGACGGTCTATGTCCAGGATGGAGTGTCATCCTGAAAGGAGAGACCCCAGCAGAAGCCAGCAAGTAAGTCTTCAAACTTCACGTTCTGGCAGGCTCTCTCAAAGAACAAACACTTTTCCTGTGAGGCTAATAGATTGTTTGTTTAAAGCTATTTGGTTTTTAATAACATTGTGAAAAGTTAACACAAAAATATTCATGTGTCACTTCTAGAATTGTATAGAAATTGCATTTTATTGTCTATATAGTTTTTGAGTAGTTTTAAGCTTAGGTCTTCAACTCTGCTCCTGTCCTCCAAAGTTTGTTTCCAACTATTTGCACAGTTGTCTTTGATTTTCCAAACACCCTGAAGTCCCTAACTAGCTGCTTCAGGTGTGTTTTGTTCAACTTTCTGAAAATGTCAAAATTTTAAAATTTATAATTTTAAAACATTATTTATATATATTTTTATAAATAATGTTTTCAGAATTTAATCAGAATTTTAGTCAGTCATTCTAATGACATATATTTGTTATCTTGACTTGAAATGGGAAAGCATGAAAAGTTGTTTTTGTTGTCACTCTTTAGAATGGACCGTGATCATGTCCTAATATACCTGCTTTACATGTCTTCAGTGTTTCCTGTACCACCCTCCTCATGCAATACATGTGTTCTTTGAGACTGAAAATATCAGTACCAATCTTCTCTGAGTATGCATAGCTCACACTGCTGAATTATTAATTCAAAAGATTGTTTATAAAGAACTACTGCAATATAACCAGCTCCACGGATGTAATTAAAGAGAAGTGTACATGAAAATAGTAATGTGACACTCGTATGAGACAAACTCATGCGGCAATTAATTTATATGTTATTTTATTCATAGCACCAAATGGAAGAGATTTCTCCTGGGATCCATTCAGATGCGGTTCAGTTATTATTGCTATACAGAAACAAGGGTCAAACGTGACTTTCTCCCATCATTTCTTGTTTAGCATTCACTTGTAGAAGAGTGATGGAGAAATGATCAGACGCAAGCGCCTCATCAGTGCGATGATAGCCTCAGGTTCAGCATTGGCCAAAATGATTTGTTCATTATAGTCTATGTGTCTTTCTCTGTGCCCAAGGTTTGAGATCAATTTCCTATGTGACCGCGATGACAGAATAGCTTTGCATTTCAACCCGCGCTTCACCGAGTCAGATATCATCTGCAATTCCTACATGGCCAACCACTGGGGGCAGGAGGAGAGGTGCAACAGCTTCCCCCTCGGGATAGAAGAGCCTTTCCAGGTGATAAAGCATCACAATCACATTTTTATTGACAAAGTATCATGGGCTGCAGGAATTATGTTTGATTAAGAGTGAGGAAGATTTAGTCAGGATCGACTCCTTGTCTCTCAACAGATTGAAATTTACTCTGACAATGATAACTTCCATGTTTACATTGACGAAACCAAGGTGATGCAGTATAAACACCGCGTGGAAGACCTGAAGACCATCACGAAAGTGCAAGTGGTCAATGACGTCAATATCTCTTCTTTAGAGATCACCAAAAAACATTTTTATTAAGTGGCGGGGCATAAGGCCAAACAGATGATTCATTTGGAGTGAGCCTTGTGTTTGTTTATGGTGGGTTACTGTTTTTTGCATTTTTGTTTACACACCTTTCCATTCTTATAATTATCCTCTTGGCTTAATTATCTTTTGTAAAGGTGTAATTATTGGCACCGACATGCCTTACCTGAACTCCATATTCATATGAATGTGTGAATAAATGGAAGGTTTGAAAAGATTCCTAAAGGACTCGTCATCTGGGTGACTCAGAATTTGTGTTTTTCCACAAAATCAATGTCAAAAATAGATGATCAGATCCATCTGGGTCTGCTTATGATGAAACATCCTAAGACACAATACTGAAATATGCTCGCAAAAATAAGTATACTAGTGATATGATAAATTTCACTGAAAAATAACAAAGCATTAATATTCTTGCTCTACTGTGACATCACATGTATTCTCAAAAAAAACTAAATATGTTTTACTTTTTCTCTGCACATAAACATTTTACTGTGACAATTAGTCAAACAAACATAAAACCTAGTACTTAAACCAGTTTTCCAATATAAAACATGTGTATAATTAATAAAAATAAGTATTCTGGCTAAACTTTTTCTCTATATAATTAAATACATAAATTTTATACATTCATACATACATTGTTCAAAATGTAGGGTTGTTACATTTTTGGGATCAGAAAGGTCGTAAAAATGCTTACCAGAGCTGTATTTGTTTGATGCAAAAATACAGAAAAGACAATAAAATTGTGAAATATTATTACAATTTAAAATACTAGATTATTTATTCATGTGCCGATGAAGCCGATTGTCAGCATCATCTCCTGTCTTTAGTCTCACATGACTGTCAAAAAAAAATCAATGCTGATTTGCTGCTCACAAAACATTTCTTATTATTATTAACATTGAAATATGCTGAAATACATGCAGATGTTTGGGGTTTTTAGATTAACAAATGAATAGAAAGTTGATACAGTTGAAACAGATATATGTTGTAACACAAATATGTTTACTTCCAGTTTAGTTTAATACATCTGATTTCTAAACAAAAGAAAAGGGGGAAAGTCTTATTGGCCCCAAACTTTTGAGTAATAGTATACAGTGATAAGTGGCCAAAATCTTTCTTTAATCAATGATAATGCAGCGTGTGCTCGTTTTTTGGCAGAGACTCCATATGACGTCAAGGACTGGAGAGAGTGCCGATGTGTAGCCTAACAGCGACAGGCAGGCTAAATATAGCTCTAACAATGTGCTTTAACAAAGCACATTACATTATAAGGGGACCACATCATATAATATTACAGCATAAAAAAATATTAAAAGCTGATAATAAACGGTTTACTTGCAGGTTCCCATTGTGACAGCTTACCCCACACAATGTGGGAAAGTAAACGTCTACATAAAGTAAACTTTCTTCAATAGCATTTATGCAACCTAAGACTTGGAACTGTGCCAATAATGCACAGAAACCTTGAAACAAACCTTTTCAGCACAATATTAAGTAAAAGTAAGTGTCTTTCTGTGACCATGGACTCGAATTGAGGGGGGTGCTGGTGCTGTAAAACTCATCCATGACAGACCTAAACCAGACAAAAATACATTTAGCTAATTATTTTTTTATTTAGCCTATCAATATTGACCTTTTTTTTATTTCAGGCCCCAGAAAAAAAACTACTTACAAGTAATAGTTATTTTAATAAGGCATTAATGTGTAAAATTAGGCACAGGACCCATACACCTAACAGAAACTTTTTTTTCGACCACTGGCTGTGTCTGCATTTGCTTCACGGTTAGCGAGCAGTCAGCTACCATAGATTGTTTCATGTTTTCAAAGCTGGCTTTGCTCGTTTTTTTCAATTTTTTTCCACTCATACTCATTAAGTTTGGGCCGGTGGATCACGCACGTGCTGATCAATACATCACTCTGGACTATAGCTATTGACTCGAGCTCCATTGATCAAACTGCTCGGTGTGCTTGTTTGTCTTGTTTTTAGCCATTTGTGTCTGTTTTATGTACTTTCTGCTCTAAGTAAGATTAACATATTATTACCGTTATTTAATTAAATGACGCAGCTGGCCATGTGACCTCACGGAGGCACCCGTGACGTGGCGACCCGCTCCCTCTATAAAAAAAACTGATTTTCTTTAACAAAAATGTATTTGTAGAGTCTTCGTCCCATGCGTATATGCAAAAACCTATTAGAAGGGTTCCTTTGATTAGGTGTACAACTTTTTTTCAATTAGCATAAACACTGGTGAGTGCCGCTTTAATTGCGCAGCCGCTACACCTCGGTGTGTGCGGAGCGACGAGGTGAATGAGAAAACTGCTCCCATCGCATCAGAGACACGCAGCAGCTCCGCCGCATCCGCAGACGCTCGTTTCTTCCCGTCAGCTAGAGACGAAGGAGAAGCACACTGAACCTCGCACCTGCTACCGAGCGCGCAACGTCGGTATGTAGCCTGTATTAATATTTCTTAAATTCATTCATTCGGATGCAGTTGAGGCATTTAACAATTACTATAATGGATGACAGAAGTAAATAAAGAGAAAGTGACTTAACTTGCGGAGGTACATTTTCGACTATTTAAGCAGCTGTATTTAGAGATTTATTGGGGCTCCTGATCATTGGTTCGTGAGAGTTTGCATGTAGGCACAGTTTAATCTCGCTTGATTTTGAAGACAAATAAGCAGGCGGTATTAAAAGACAGAGGTGTATCTCATATTCACTGTTAATCAGCACTAGCCTGTGCCGCGAGTTCGTTTTATTTATGTCTGAAGACCAATAACACAAATGCCTGTTTGTTTTCCTCTTTGTTGGATTCAGATACCTAGCTCAAAACTGTCTGAAATGAGAGTAATTTAGCAAAATGGTGCCCTTAAGAACCATCTCACAATATCACGCACAATTTATCCTGCCTGAGCATTTATTGTGGCTTGCATAATTCACAATGTAATCTAGCACGACAAATTGTGGAGAAAAAATGAAAATGTAATGTAAATTTAAAAGACATGTGTACAATGTATCATTAATCAGGCACTGTATTTTAAGGCGTACAGTTTGTTTAGTGCAATTGCTTGGATTTCTTGTAATTTAATTTCCCTCCTAATGTGTGTCATGTTTCCATAGAGGGCTGTAAGCTAAATGATGGATTTCATTACCTTGCTGGTTTTGGCTGAAGATGAAGATGCCTTGAGCTTTAGTAATCCACTCTGGGATGTCTAAAGCAGCTTTTGGATTCTAACCAGCGCATATCAACATATCACAAATAACCCCGAACCTTTACCACAAACAGAAGGAATATGAATTTAACCGCAGGCGTTCTGAAAAAAGAGCTTCTGCTCTCAAACGCCTTGCTGTCCTTGAACGCCTCTCTCCACGGTGTCGAGGACTTTGCGAATGATGTGTTCCTCCACCAGAGTGGAGAGCTGGAGAGACTGCTGCTGCTGACGATCAAAGAGCCCACCACTATCGCTCTCACCGTGATGTACTCTTTATCGTTCGTGGTGGGCTTCATAGGAAATCTCATGGCCATTCGAATGCTCACCTGCCAGAAGAATAAGAGGATGCAGAGCATCAGTGCCACCCGGAGTTTACTCATCAACTTGGCAGTGTGTGATCTGATGGTGGTTTGCATCTGCATGCCCATCACGCTCGGCCACACCATTTACACCGCATGGGTGTACGGAGACCTCCTGTGCCGGGCCGTCCCCTTCATCCAGGCCGTGTCCGTGTCTGCAAGCGTCCTCAGCCTGACCGTCATCAGCATCAACCGGTACTACAGCGTGCACAGCCCGCTCAATTCCCTCTCGTACTTCACCCAGAAGAAGATCTACATCACCATCGTGTGCGTTTGGATCCTGTCCTCGGCCATTTGCGCACCTTTGCTCTTCATGATCAAGCTGGACGAGATCCACTTAATCGACATCGCCGTGCCAATCTGCAGAGAGCTCTGGCCGCAGGCGAGACTCAAGCAGGTCTACAACGTGCTCCTCTTCGTGGCTCTCTACTGCATCCCCGTGACCTTCAACCTCATCATCAGCTTTCTGACAGGAAGGAAGCTCTGGAGGGCTTCTCATCATTTTGACGATTTCGACCCACACAGCCAGGCCATGCACGCTTCACATCTGAAGATGCGCAAGAAGATCGCCAAGGTGGTGGTCACTTTGGTCCTCTTATTCGCCGTCTCCTGGCTCCCGCTTTACGTTGCAGACATCCTGATTGACCGCGAGATTCATCCGCCTCACTGGGTTCTGCAGAGTCGTCCTTTCGCACAGTGGCTGGGCCTCACTAACTCCAGCCTCAATCCCATCTGCTATTGCTTCTTGGGTGATTTGTACCGCTCTGCCAGAGCAGTAAGGTCCAGGTATCATCAGAGAATGCTTTCCGTCCTTAGATCCTCCAGCTCTTTTAAACTGTCCAGTGTGCTTTCTTTCAAAAGGCAGAAATCTGGCCGGCAACAAGGTGCCGTGAGCCAGGTGTCGGTGGAGACTCTTTCTGATTGGTGTTCAAACAACAGCCAAATGGTGTCTCTCCAAAGCCTGTCAGAGAAGATAGCGTCTACAAGCAATCCTAAGTTATCAAATTTATAATCAGGGTGCATAGTACCTAAAAGCATGCAGGGCACTTATAGGGTTAGTTCACAAAACAACTTTTGTTTTCTACCCAAGAAGTAGAGGTTTTATGAATCTTTTTACTTTTGGGAGAACAATCTCAGATCATTTATTTTGTAGTATTGTCAAAAGGCATGTGATTCTGATGATTTGATGCTACTTAGTTTGTATAGTTTGTTTTCGGAACTAACAGTCACGAAAAGTAAGTTACATTGTAACTGTAAGTTACAGTTACATTGCATCATAGCTTATATTGTACGTGAATAGAAGTTTCTTGATGTGAAGTGGGACTTCCTGTAAATAAAGGACGGTTTTGTATAGAATTCACTGACACAGATTGTACATAAATGGTCAATTAAGGCAAGGCAATTAAGACAAATGTTTGCATGTGAAAATTCAGTGCGATAAATATTTTAATTTGACTGAACAGCTGTTCGGACCAACATAAACATGCTGTCAATGTGATGGAATTTTTTTATGGGGAGATGTTCTAATCTCAGTGAAGAAACCCAGCCAACCAATGAAACCCAGACTTTTGGTCACATGCCCAGAGCAAGAGCAACTGCTGTTAGATGAAACTATTTCTTTTGTCTCTGTACTTTTTGGTGTTGTTTGATAAACATGATAGGGAATACAAAAATCTGAACAGCAGTTTGAAAATATGTCCTTTTGACTTTGAATCTTCGTGTGTCAGAAATGGAAAGTTGAGCAGTTTTGTGAACCGAAGAAACCAAGGTATTTAGGTTCTTGTCTATAAGGTCTGTCAGTGAATCTACTCTTTCCTTATGATTAACATGTTAAATACTAGTTTATATTTGTATCTTTCTGAAGAGCTTTTTTTGCCACAATTGCCTTTAACTTGAAGCCATTAAGGCATAATTAGCTGATATGTTAAGCTGCTATAAAAATATTAATTGTGAAAAGATCTACTGGAATTGAAAATGAAAATAAAAAAGAATTTTCAGGTTATGCGTTTAACTGTGCTTTAATCCTGGTTAAAACAGAAAATACTCTTCTAGTATCTTCTAGATATTGTTCTAGATATGAAGTTTTTGTTTTGCCTTTAGTGCAATGACAATATAAAATCTGTTTCATATTCTATTTATCTATTTTTCACTATTCTGTTACACTGTTTTTCTCATATGCTGTAAATATGTCAATGTATAAATGCCATTATGTTTTAGGAAAGGGGACCCTCACAGTCGTTGTATTGGGGTCCTTGTCTTAAAAGATTTGAAAAGCGTAGTGAAAATTTGTAGTGTTTCGAGTAAAATCATTTTTTCCACAATATCTCTATAAACATATAAATGTGCATTTATATTCACAAAAAAAAATTCTATTTGGTATAGAGTTTCCAGAGTGCATGAATACAATTAAGGTCAATGTGAAGATCCATAGCAATTCGATGTCATTAAATGTACTGTGCTTGATTGTGAATAATCATTACTTGCCTTCTTCAATAAAAACCAACATGAATAGACTCAGAGATGGTTCACTAAATAGAGCTGTACCAATCTTTTGGTATGAATAGATCCACAATTCAAAGTATATAATGACATAATGTACCACATGAAATAGGCTACAAGCACAATTATCGCCTCTTCATTTCTGTTATCATGAGACTTTCTGACAGGAAAAACGTTTTACTGAAAAAATCCACAAAGCAGAATAAAATAATATATGTTACCCTGCACCACAAAACCAGTTGTAAGCGTCAATTTATACATTATCTGAAAGCAGAATAAATAAGCTTTCCATTAATGTATGGTTTGCTTAGAATTTGTCTGAGATACAACTATTTGGAAAGTCTGGAATTAAAAAATATAAATATTGAGAAAATTGCCTTTAAAGTTGTCCAAATTAAGTTCTTAGCAAAGCATTTTACTAATACAAAAATTTGTTTCGATATATTTAGGGCAGAAAATTTACAAAATATATTAATATCATCAAAGTATTGTTGGCTATTGCTACAAATATACCTGTGCTGCTTAAGACTGGTTTTGTGCTCCAGGGTCACGTGTATGTATGCTAAAAAAAATAGTTTCTGAGGAAATCTGAGTAGCATAGACTACAATAACAGTAACAAAAGAGTTTACATGAAGCCATATAGACATATCCTCATTCAGATATTCATAGTCATGAATCCTCTTCTTGGGAAGAGCTCCATCTTTGTCTTCCACAGACATGTGATCACCAACACTAGCATTGGCCCTTATATTCATGCTAATTCTGATTAGCAACTGTCACATCACTCTATATGCAGAATGGGCTTGATTAGCCTATAAGTATTTCACTTTAGTAAGAATGAGCGACTACTGAGAGATATTGAAAGCTGATGAATGGTAATTCTGTTCAGGAGAGAGACAGACTGCAGCAGTTATTAGCCTGAGCTTTTCACAGGAAAGGGGCGTAATAGAAAATACAAGGAGCACTTCTTGAATAAAAAGGAAAAAAACTCAAATCAATAAATGTCTTGATGGCAGATGTTATCACCCCTTAGATGCACTGAGATTTTCTGAATAAAGTGATATTTTATATTTACCATAAAGAAGATTCAGAATAAAATTGTTGCTTTCATCAAACTTTATTTTAGTAGAATTCAAAAACAAACAAAATTGTTAATGTTAATGTTTTAATCTAAACTAATATACCTGTTTGAAAGTGTTCAATAGACGCTCAAAATGCTCTACGGATCGTCTCAAATCATGCTGGAGAACATCAAGTAACAAATCAAGAAAGCCATAAATATTAAATATCAGTGTTCTGTGTTATTGTGATTTAAAAGGGTGCGATGGCCAGTAACACAGCAAATCCTCAGTCTCTTATGATGTCTAACCCAGCCTGTGCTGCATTTGTTTATCTCTTTTCAATTATGTAGTCAACTAATTCCCTTCATCCAATCTTGGCATGGCTCAAACGAAACTCAATCAGCTTTTTAAATTCATTTTCCGCACCCTTTATGTTTAAGAACATTATGTGTCAAATCTGCTTAAAGTATAAACATATCTATTTGAAAATAAAAGCGTTAAAACCTACTCCACCCACTCCATACGCTATACAAAAGTTTTGTATGTGAAAACAACTTTGAGGGGTCAACTCCAGTCATGTCAGTGGGCTGTCACTGAACAGATCATTCCAGCCCCTTGTGTATTAATAAGAAGTTGATTCTCCCAACTGCCTCTACATGGAAGTTCTCCACTAGATATCGGAGCATGGCTGCAGGGATTTGCTCTCATGGAGATGGAGTCTGGCTCGCTGTTGTTACAGTAATTCTTTTTAAAGGTCTGGGCTGTGTACAGACCGATAAAAGTTCCTTCAAGATAAGTTCAAGTACTGTGCAATATTTTTGTAATGTTACAACCCACTCCAACAACTGATATATTAGTTCAGGAATAACAACTTTAATCTGTAGCAAATGACTGTGGGAAACGTATATGAAAATTAAAGATAAATAGTGCAAAAACTGTGTTTACACTACCAAAAGATTGAGTAATATTATTTCATGTTTTTTGCTATTTCTTAAGCATAAGAAATGAATGAAAGCTGCAGTTAAGTAAAATTCAATAAAATAGTGAAGTTATGAAATATTCTAGTGTAAGAGTTTTTTTTTTTAATTTGTAAATAAAACAGATTATTTTAATAATTTTACAAATTTTACTTTTTTTACTGTACAATGTAAAATAATTCTGTTCCATTTTAAAATATAATTTATTCCTGTGATGGAAAAGCTGCTCAAGAAACATTTCTTATTATTAACTATAATAAGTGCTGTGCTGTTTAATATTTTGGTGGAAACCATGCTGGGAGGATTTTTGTTGAATAAAAACTTATACACATATTATACACAAATACATATATGCCTCTGTTGAATGAGGTGAAAAAAAAGGAATGCTCTCATTCAACAGAGGTGTAGAGTATAATAGAATACTGAAAAATAGATAATAGAAAAATTGATAATGGAAAAAAAACAACAGATGGAAAAATTTATTTTACTCAAAACACTACAACTACTAAACTTTTTTTTTTTGAGTTGTAAAATCTTTTAAGCCAAGAACCCCAATATGACGACTGTGAGGGACCCCTTTCCTTGCATTTATACATTGACATATTTAAACCACATGAGAAAAACAGTATAACAATACTGAAAAATAGATAATAGAATACTGAATAGAATATGAAACAGGCTTTCATATTGTCATTAGACTAAAGCCAAAACAAAAACTTCATATCTAAAGATATCTAAGATACAAAAATCCTACAGCATTCAGTCAACAAAAAAGGATCATTAAAAAAAAGGAAAAAGAACAGAAACATTGGGAAGCTTTCAGCCGTAGTAATATCTCCAATACCTAACCCTTAAACATATATTTATATTAAAATCGTTCTGATGTTTTCAGAAGTCTACAAATTGCGGAAGCATTTCAAGGCCATTATGTACTAAATTAAAATACATCAAGCTGCTATCTTAAAAATAGCTTGTTTTTAGTAAATTGTGTTTGGACAATGTCATGTCGCATTATTATGAGGATAAAAGAAAAACAGAGGAAGGGAGTATAATGGGTGACTCTTGAGCATCTGTTCTGTACCCTCCTTATCACCGTGATCTTCATCATCATCTTCATCATCATCTTCATCATCATGTAAACTCCATTGATCCAACCTGCAGCAATCAGTCCAGTGGTTTCCAGTGATAGATCTTCCTTCGCAGTACACAGGTCACTTCTAAGATTCATGTTAACCTTGGTTCAATTACCATTAACCCCAGCAGTCTGTGAAAACAGACAGTCACGCATCATCCGACCAATTCCAACTACGACATTCCCTTTAATGCCACTAATTTCCTGGGATTAACCCTAGATACCAGGCAGCAGAGTGAGAGCACGTCCTAGAGCCTCAACAGCAGCGCACCAGCGCGGGTTTAATACACTCGTGATGATCTGACCACCCGCTTCCCCCAAAACAGAGCTCAAAAATATCCAACACACTGGACATTAGTACCCATGTTGTGTTCCAATGCAATTACAGGTCAGGATACTCTATACGTAAGTGCTTTCGCATCAAAGCCATCAGTGACATCAGAGGACATGGATTATATACGGCTAATACAAATACTCAAGAAGTGGATCCCTAGAGCTCCTTTGCTTTGATCCATTAGCTGTGCCGCATCAACTTGTGGCCACAAATTCTCTCAAGATGTCAAAGTGAAGACCAGAGGGAATATAAATATACCGAGGACGGTTGCTGCGGGATATAGTTAAGATTGGGTTTTCGGTACATTAGGATGCAGTCAGGAGACAGATGACTTCATCATCAGTAAGGATGCAGAGTTGACCTGAATCTCCAGCCTGAATCACATCTGGAGTGATAAATCATCAAAGTAATACAGTTTAAGTGCTATTGTCTCAAATGTTTAGATCTTTAGATGAGATTTTTATGATAACAGACCAATTAAACCTTTGCGCAGTTTTCGAGAAGGATGTCATGTGTCACGAATGGTCCTTGTGTAGAATCCATTTAGAGGAATAGGGTACGACCTTTACGCGAGACAAATGACGGGGTCAGTAATGGAAAAAAGTACACCGACCGGCCATTAAACCAGTAGTAAGTTTGTGAATTTCATGTGTGGGAAGCAGAAATAAATGGGCAAGTTCTGAGTGAGTTTAACAAAGGCAAAACAGTTGGGTCAGCGCATCTCCTAAAAGCTGAGTTTTGTGGGTTTTCCCTGTATGGAGTGGATAGTGCCTAGAAAATGTAGCGCAAAGAGGAACCAGCTTTATAATGCCGAAAGCATCTATAATAGGCACATGAGAGTCAGTCCTAGACCATGGAGCAATGCCTTGTCTGATGAATCACATTTGATTTTAGATCTGGTGGATATAGATCGTGTGCATCGTTTACCTGGGGAAGAGATTGCAGAAGGATGCAGTGAGGGAGGAAAACAGGCAGGCAGACGTAGTGTTATGCTCTGGGTAATTCTCTTCTAAGAAATCTCGGGTCCTGGCATTCATGTGGATGTTACTTTGACATTTACCACTTATCCAGAAATTGCTGCAGACCATGGTGTTTCCTGATGGCAGTGGTGTCTGTCAGCAGGATAATGCACCTTCCACGCTGCTAAAACTGTTCTGGAATGGTTTGGGGAACTTGACATGATGTTGCTTTGGCCTCCAAACTCCCCAGACCTCAATCCGGGTTGACCATCTGTGGAATGTGCTGGACCATCAAATCCACGGAGGTCCAAGCTTGCAACTTGCAGGACTTGAAGGATCTGCTATTAATGTTTTGTTGCCAGAGGTCTTGTGGAGTCCATGCCTCGACGCTTCAGAGGGTACTGCCAAACTAAAGTTTTCTTTTTAAGAGTGTTATTCTTGTAAAACGTTTTTTTTTCTTCATTTTGCTGTCAGTTTTTTACTGCTCAAAAAACCCTAATAATTTCAGATTTAGAAAACACTCATCATAGTAAAGGTGTATTTATTGCATTTACAAATTGCATTTTAATGTATTTTCGAATAAACTAGAGCTCTGGACAGACAAAAATCTGGGTCACATCATTGACCCCTTTTCTGTAGACATAGTTTCAGCATTTTTTAGAAAGCCATTGCACCGCAGGCTATATGCCTAGCCTGACATCTTTCCAAAAACATGTTTACAGGACACTTATGTCCTGTGGAGACAGCAAAGTGACAACAACTCCATCCCTGTGATGCTATCACCTCTTTTGCAGAGGGGCGGAAGCTCTGACTTTAGTGACATGGCAGATGTGTGATGGCTTGCTCTACCCTCAGCTGTAATAGCATTCCATCAAGAGGTGAGAGAGAGAGGATGAGTGCTGCATGTAAACATCTGCAATCATCTCCCTGGGTTATGTCCTGGGGACATGCCAGCTGGCCTTTCCATAAAATAAAAAATAAATAAATAAATGCTGACAGCAAGGTCAACTAACACCACTATGAAGTGTTCAACCTTGAAGTAAACGACATCCACAGATTAATGGAAATCCTCCAGGTTCTCGTTTGCGTTAACTTGTGTATAGAAATGTTTGCAAAATCTTTTTACACAATAGTAATTCATAGTGCTTTAAACAGATTTAAACAGAAGTTAAATCTGTGGAAAAACAAATATATATATATATATATATATATATATATATATATATATATATATATATATATATATATATATATATATATATATATATATGTTATTTTATTATTTATATATCAATCTTGCCCAATACAGAGAAGCAGTCCAGTGGTGTGCTTTCCACAAGTCCTTGTACTTGGTTATGCGATGCTTACATGCAGCTACTCAACCACAGAAACCCATTTCATAAAACTCCTGCCACAAAGTTAAGTGACGATATTAAGGCCAGTGGAAGTTTGTAACTATTCAGCTATGAAATCAGCGACATTGGTCGCTTTTACACAGCATGCGCTCAGCACTCTGTGACCTCGCTCTGTGACTTTACGTGGTCTTCTGCTTCATGGCCGAGTTGCTGCTGTTACTAAAGGCCTCTACTTTCTAATAATACCTTTTACAGTTAACCGTGACATATCCAGAAGGGATAAAATTCCACAAACTGAATTCCTGCTAAGGTGGCATCCTATCACAATGCCATGCTTGAAAATTTTTCCAAACATTTTGTAAAGGCAGACTGCATGGCTAGGTGACTCATTTTATACACCTGTGGTAACGGAGGTGAATGAAAGATCTGAATTTAATAATTAAGAGTTATGTCCTAATACATACAAGGAAGAGTATGGTTCTATAGCTCTGAGTAAAACTTTAAAACGTTTGAACTTTTCCTTCTGGATAACGCCAGCTAAAGTTAAACCTGTTGTGACATTAACATTTGCTGGGCCCTTTCAGACGATCTAATTCAATCAGAGGGGAGTACATGAGTTGACACCACTGATTTCATTGTGAAGAGAAAAAACATGACTGACAAGACTTTATGCCCTCAGTCCATGCGACCTATCGGCAGACCATTTTCATTAGCATTTCTCATTAGAGTTCTGTTGAAAATGATCACTGTGACATGCACAGACACCACTGAAACTCTGACGAAAAAGAGTGTGTCTACATTTATTAGAGCACCAAAAAAATCCCTGCAGTTCAAAGGAAAAATGGGAGAGGCAGAAAATCAATTCTGATTAAATTAATAAAGCACAAAATACCGCCGTATCATTTTGATGTTTAACAAATTAAAACGGCGATCACTTTGCGAAACTCTTGTCAGGCATCTCATCTTCTGTTTAACCCGAGAGGTCTATTTGATATTGTTCGGATTAAACAGCTCTAACTGGTTTTGGTCTTAGGATAACGGTATAGGTTTACATTTTTGCAGTTTAAACCCCAAAATCATTCAGTTATTTCCTATTCTAATGTGCTTTTGTGCATCTGCAGTGAATAATCAGTCCGATTTGCACAGACCAATGCCGATTCATGAATTCAGAAACAGCTCTTGAGGCCTAATTAATAGAGTATATATTGATTTTTAGACTATAAAATACATCTTTTTTTAAGCAGGTAGCAGACGTTTTTAATTCATCTTTTTTGTATAGCCTGTGGATGAAAACTATTAAATGAGTCATGCTGCATATTGCATTTTTCTTTTATTCCAAATATCTTCAGGGTCCATACCCTAACACAGAATTGCAAGCTACCCATGCTTTGCATATTACAGCTGTGGTTATGATTAGAAACTGTGATTGCTGAGAATAGCGTTGCGTCAGTCTCCTCTCGCTACAATTGCGAAACACGGCAAATACGCGGCTCACACCCCTGCATGGTCTTGAGTGAGACTTTCTAATTTTGCAAAGAGCCCAGAGCCAGAAAAAAACTAACATCAGCGATATCATTCACAACGTCCCTTTACGGTTTCCATTGTGAGTTCTGTTCACTTTCATAAATATGGAACAAATCTGTGTCAGGGATCAAGGCAGACAAAAACCTGCCTTGTCTGAATGGTTCATGCAGCCGTGAAAGGTGATGTAAAGGAAAGAGCCCGGGCCGTGTGTGACTGCTGCTTTGTGTGGCCCTCGTGAACACACTCTTCCACGCACACTGTCAGAGGAAAAAGCTTCCTGTCTGCTTCAGTACATTTGTAATACTTAAAACACAAAAGGGAAAACTAAAAATACCATTTAAGCGATTCCTAACAGCTGTTAAACAGGCCTGCACGGTTTACCAAAGGTTTCATTGAGATAATGTAGGTTCAGAATCAGAACGCCTGGACACCGCATGATCACATGACCACTTTTCATGCCTATGTAAATTCTCAACATGAAGTGGACTTGTGTATTTCTGTGCCATCTAGTGGTTAGGACAAGACAACACAGACAATATTCTGTCCAAGAAACGTCCCCATTCGATATTACTGACGGTTGTTTGTTTGTCTGTATCTTTATTGGGAAGACTGGATATTTAATTGTTCCCATTTCCTGTATTTCCTTATACTAGATTGAACTAAAGTTAATATATATAATTAAAAAAATCACTGAAAAAATATATGTTGTTAGTTAATTAAATTATTACATGTAGCTAAAAAAATGTAATGTTGAAATTTTGTTAAGAAAGTCAGTCAACTAAATTTATTTAAATGTAGCTGAAATAAATTGAAGGGCAAAATAATATTTTTATTATTAGTAGTATAAAAATATATTATTATTTTTAGTAATGTCACTGAATATTTTTTTTCAGTGATCTTTAGCAAATGTAAAAATAAGAAAAAAAAAAATCACTTTTTCACTAAAAAATTGAGTAAAAATAATTTCACTCAAAAACTGACAGAATTGCTAACCTAAAAAGAAATATTGTCCTGATCTGAATTGAATTTTAACATGCATCCCTACTTTTTCATTTACAATGACATATATATACACTTATATAAATATGTGTGAACCTGAGCAGAGCTCTTTTACTGAGGAAACATAAAAAACATGTTCTTATAGAAACGAACAGCATTTTCCATAAAGCAAAGCAAGAGCATAAACCAATGTTACAGTGTTTGCACCATGCATTGAACTTTATTGAACTTTTTTCTTTTGAAATTGAAGCATTAAATAATACCATAATAAATAAAAGAAGAGCTATGTACATTGCCCAAAGGGAAAAAAGCAAAGCAAACCAAATATGAAGAACACACTTGCTAAGACCTGATTTAATGTAACATATGTTTCCCTTTTGTTCTCAGCATAATCTCTTGAACATATTTCATGCAACTAAGAAATTCCTATGACTGAAAAGTATGCCAGGTAAAAAAAAAAAAAATACAAATTTTCCTCATATTGGCATCAAAACAATCACTAAACAAACCTTTCTTTGTACAGCGTGGCACCAAATGTATACAAAACGGGTCCTCATCAACAGCATAGGCAACTGCACACATAACAGAACTTATGGTTTATGAAATAGGAAAAGTTGAAACTGATCTAACAAGCCTCAACAGCACAGCCAAAAATCGTGGCTACAAATCTGATGCAATATATATAAGCGCAACTACACTTTAACACTTTTTTTGAAAGTAGGAGCTTTGATTGTTTTAACTGCAAGTCAGAGACTCGCTTACAAAAATACTTTTTTTTTTTAAATGTAAACTTTTCTCCAAAGGCACAGCTACCTAATGAGCCCAACAGTGCGGTATTTCAGAATTGTGGCTTCCCCTGAACCGGGACGTCCTGTTCCTTCTGGCCCGTCACTTCCACAACGATCATGCTACACTTGTGCTCCACAGTATCATTCCCTACTACAATATACGACCAAACACGCTTTCTTCCATCCTTTTACCTCTCACTGCCTTAGAGATCGATTTTATACATGTGATCAAATGTGCAAAATGCGGCACAAAAACACGATGGAAATTAAAAAAGGAAACACTTTCTTGGTAAAGAAAATACTTTTTTTTAAAAATAACCCTAATAAACCCTTATATATTTCTTTTGCACATGCCCACGTTTGACTCTTGACTAGATGAGGAACTATAAACAATACTGACATTTGTGCTTCAACGGTCTAAAGCAATTACACCAAATAACTCTTGCTAAATAACTCGCTAAGTAAGAAATAAATACCCTGTGCCTGCGATTATATTCCTAACAATATCCAAACAAGGCCATTGTTTTACCCTCTACACCTAACAGAGCAAAAAAAAACGCTAAGTTTGCTACAATATTCATGAGTGATGCATATTTATGAAGGACTGCAAGGCACACATGCTAACATCTATAGCATGCTGCAGATCAGAGGGCTCATCCAGTCCCTGCTACACACTAAAAGAATAAAAGGACCAAAATGATGAAAGGCAAGATTTGCTTGACAAGAACAGGCCATAATAGGAATACTTCAGCCTCTATTACAAAGAAAGAAATATCTTTTTGATGTCATTTACTCCATTTGCTTGCTTCACTGCAGAACACTGGCAATTTTGTGCAATAAAGGACCATGAACTACTTTAAAAGACTGAAAAAAAAAAAAACCATGGAAACATAAAAATTGAGGTTTCTGTGTTTAAAAAATGCGCCATTTTCAAGAAAAGAAATGAAACTGCTGTAAGAGCAGTGATCCCTTTGTGATAAAAACAAAACAAAACTGTAAAACGTTTGCTTGCATTTCAAAATATTATGTCGCTTTTTTCCAAGGACAAAAGTGCCTTCACTTTTCACATTTAACTGTAAAAGTTTACAAAAATATTCTAAAATACTCTAATATGTGCACTTGCTAAATGTACAATACTTTTTTTTTTAAATGTCTTGTGATATTTTAGTTTGGTGGTTCTTTAGGTAAAACATACAACTATACAACTTAAAATTACTGGGATTATCACATCCATCCACCTTATAAGAATAATACTAATGAGGTGATGAGTTTGTTCTTAAAACACTGTTGAGGATATCAAAAAAAGAAAATTGTGCAGGCTTCTTTGAGTAGTTAAACATCAAAATGTCTCTGAAATTGTCCATGAGGTCCATACAAATAACAGTAACACATTTAATGGGACACTGGGAAATGGACTGAGGAAATGTAACCTGTGTGCAAGGAATGTATATTCACTACAGTATTACTTTCAATGCCCACAAGCTCCAAAAAGGCCTTAAGGCTCTTTCACATGACTCAGATGACTCAACGTTACCTTTACCTTTAGAGTTAATGTTAACATCACACCATAATTGAGTTTGCTGCACCAATTATCACTGATCTATTCAAAGTGACACAGTCAGCAATGCATTTCATGCTCTTTCCTGATTGGCTAAGTGCATCAAACCCTTCTCTAGAGACTATCATGATCTCCTTATATAAGTTAGCAGCCCAGGAAAAAAAATTTAAATAACCTGTCCATATTATGTTTTAAGAGCCCTCAAACTTTTAATTCAGAAGATAGAAAAAAAACAGGCACTGCCAACACATCCATTATAATATTTGTAAATCACAAATACTTTTGTATGTATGCGATGTGAAAGAAAAAATAGATATCATGACCACAAAGTAAAGATTTGTGGCCATTTTGTACTAATTTGTCCACTAATTTTATTTAAATTACAACCATGGTGTACTAATTCACTCACTTATTTTATTTTTGGCCACTTTGCATTAAATTATTCACTAAATCATGGCCATGTATTAATTCGTTCACTTGTTTTAGTTCAGTCGTGGCTTATCATTTTATTCCCTCTTTCTAATTTAGTTCAATCATGGCCACAAACGAACAAGAGAACAATTTAGCACAACATCACAAAAATCAGTTCTGGAGACATCAAGTTTTGGAGACAAATGCTATTTTTTTTTTTCAATTGATGTGTGGGGGGCGCCATATTTTTTTATCTGTCATCGGAGAAAGATGCTTTTCAGAAGCACCTGATTCAATTAAGATATCTACCTACTGGACCAATTAGCCAAACGGTGATCCTCTGGACACTGGTCATGTGAAAGGGCCTTCATAAACAGCATCATGTGAAAGAGCCGCACATTAAGAACCAAGCAGCAGGAACTGCTATTGCCCTGTTTTTTGTGCTGTCAGAATCTCGTCAGCACCTCAGTAAAGTTGGCGATCAGCATATCACTCGTGTAACAGCTTCTCTGGTTTGGAATACCCGAACAGTTTAAAGTCGGCTTCATACAGCCTGTACAGCTCTTTTCTGGACTCCAGCGGTATGTTGGAGAACCAGTCCTGCTCCCAACTGCTGACTGTTCGGTTGCGATGACTTTGCGGGAACTCGACGACATTGTCTACGCGGAGAATCCGCAACAACTGCTCAGCGTCCTCATCCAAGGTCTCCAGCTTGCCCACGAAATCATAATTTATCTGGCAGGGATGGCACAGACGGTACATCTGTCTCCAGTGCTCGTTGAAAGGCATCTCTTTCTCAGTGCTAGGATCCAATAAATACTGAACGAAATTCGAGAAAGACGGTCGAATCCCAGCAGCGAAAGCGTCCACGACCGATGCCGGTGGATCCGTGTAATTGCCGTATTTTCTCAACATGATGACCGCGAATCTTTTGTAGAAGTCCTCATTCTCTTGCTCGAATTTGTTGCGATAGGCAGAGATCAGTCGCACGAAAGGATCCCTGACGAATAAAAACTTGGTGTATTTCTTAAGCTTGATTTTCATGAGGTGCCGAGAGAACTTTCCATAGCGCTTCCAGAACTTGTTGAAGGTGAAGTGCAGGCTACTGTTATGGATGAGCTCCTGAGGAACATCTAGAGGGTCTTGGTAGGGCACACCGTCCAACAACAGGCTCTCGCTCAGCACGATCATGATGCGCTTCCAGTTTGTGCAGGCCACTTTGGGAACGTAGCAGTAAATAATCCCATGCCTGTCGTCCACAATGAGGTGATCCAACTCTTTATTGGGTATGTCGTCAAAAGTCCTGTTCTTTCCGGGGAAGTCGAAGTAACTTTTGTTACTGCACACATCTTGGATCAGCTGCTTTCTACTCTCCTGCCTTTGTTTTTTCTCGGGGTCTATTGACGTCAGATGGATCTTCCACTCTCGTCTCGGGACGAATTTCTCCTCCGATTTCTCCGAGGACTGATTGTGAGGGTCTCCAGGCGGCGGTTCTCCTCTCACCTGTTCCGTGGGGTCTGCCGTTCCTTCTAAAAACTGGTTGACAAAAGCATCAATGTCCGTCAAAAACGAGCCCTCTTTGTCTTCCTCTATTTTCTTTTCTGGGTCACGACGGCTCTGCGGAGAGAGGTGCGACGGATGGGGCCCGGAGATGGTTGTGTGCAGGTAAAAATTTGAGGCCCCCACATCATCCCAGTATATGATTATAAGAAGTATCATGAAGACGGCGCCCACAATCATAAAAATGCGGAACAGTCTCGACTTTCCCATTTTGGTTGATTTTGACTGAGAAAGTGCCATTCTCACCTCAACTCCATTACACAACCGACAGCCCAGACTGCATTCATCACAGTCTGAAAAAATCAGAAAAGGGAAGTCAAGAGTACGTCATTGTTTTGTAATATTGTGGTTTTCTTTATGCAATTGAAAAGTAACATTTCATATCGTCTTAATGACACAGCACCTGTATTTCTTTCCAACTGGTGATCACTGGTGATACCGTGATTGAGTAGTCAAACGATTTATAATGTGAGCAAATCTATATATTTCTTGGCTCACTATGACAACGGTGCCATTTTAAATGTCATGATACACTGTAGAAACGTGTTGACTAGCTAACAGCTGTAATACAATACAGCCCTCCTTTACAGTCAGAAGTCAAGTAGCTTCGGGTCAGAGTCAGTAAGCAGATTTTGGGCAGGCAAGAGTTGACAGGCTTCACAGAAAACTGCTTAGTCTTTGATGGGCACTGACTCAAATTTGTTTGGTCCAGGCTTTGACTCGACCCAGTCCTTGAGGTGTAACATGTCTGATATTTTTGAACATGTATTATTTTTGTTTGTTGTGCATCGAAGCAATGAAGTGCACGTTTCTGTGAGTTTGTTGTGTTCATAACAACTTGGGAGTCTGCTAGTGCGTGATTCTCAGTTGTTGTGTAGTGAAGCCCGGTTTTTCTCTTTAACCATCTACAGTCTTAGTAAATGCATGATGCCAAGTGTTTTAAAATCTGTTCAGATTTTTAAAAATATGTACTTAGTGCTGGGTACCAACTGATTAAGAAAATTAAGTACTTGCAATTAGATTATTGCATTTTAAATTACTCGTAATCAGCCTGCAGTTAGTTGTCAGTAATAACATGATTACATATTACTGGCACAATATCAATAAATGGTTAATAATTTATTGATAACTAATTCTTTTTTTTTTTCATCGTTCATCCACTGTTTGGGAAAACTTTACGTAATGTTTAATGCAGTTGATGTTTATAGCAACAAATGCAATGTTTTCTTTCTTTTTATGTATTTTTACATCAGTGGAACAAGATTCTCATATTTAATTCAATGTGCCATGTCAAAAGTAATCTAAAATTAATCAAAAAGTTGTCATTTTTACTAAACTTGCATAATGCAAATGATTACATTTTGTTGTGTAATTTGGAACATTTCATCAGCCAAAATTTAGAAATATATATATAGTAATATAGGTCTAATTGACATTGCATTGCAGTGTAATACACAGTGTTTGTTTTCTTGGAAGCTTTAAGCTTTATTTCATGTTTTTTTGTTTAGTTTTTTTTTTTTTTTGGCAAATATATCCCGTCAGCTGTCTATTATCACAAAATAAATCCCTTCAGGGTTTGTTTGACCATAATAACCAGCTGACTGTACATTATCTCTTACATAACGCAAAGGGTGTTTTAGTTCAAACAGATTTATTTAGTAAGGCGGGCTATGGATCCCCTGACAAGGGTTATTTTGCCAGGGGGGATCTCACATTACCCTAAAGGCGTTTACGGGCTACTTACCAAATAATACACCGACATTAAATATTGATACGGTTATTAATATCGCAGTCTTCTGGTGGAAAGCGCTACATAGTACGTTCCCGTGTATGCCCGTGCATTGTTGTAACGGAAACGTTATAATCGCACGGGAAATTTGGCGTGTTTCGAATCAAGCAGCTGATAACGCACAGCGATTGGCTCGTTTCTTTAAAGCATCATAACGTCACAGCTCAACCCTCTGATGCTGGCTACAAACAAACAAAATATGCGTGCGTAGTAGCGTAGCGTAGCGTAATAACGACTGAAAAAACCCACACGGACGTCTACGGGCTGTCAACACGTGTGGGGTTTTTCCGTTTAAGATTCTTTATACGTTTAAATTCGGGTCAAACCGAACGCATCCCGAAAACTCCGAACGCACCGAACAGTCACGCGTTTGCCCTGCTCTCGTGTTCATTTCAAAGTCAAAAGGGAGCTCTCGCATTCAGCTGGACACAATGCAGCTCTTTGACACCATCTCTGACTGTGGGAGGAAGCTGCAAACACTCGAGCTTATCCGCGAAAACTCCCCCTAAGCCATTCATCTGTACATACTTTCTACTATGCAGCGGATTTCGGCTCAATCGGGTGACGGCGTATCGTTTTTTATCCACTGACAAAATGAAGATACTAAGTCAAACCCAGAGCAAGTGCAAAGACGTGCCTAACCACTTTTTGTTCCATGGGAAGTCATGAAGCCACTCGTGCCTGGGATTGCGCCTGTGATTCGCGCACACGGAATTAAAACAATGCTACGTTTAGCGTGATACGATCGAAAAGGCTGTGTAACGTGTCTAAACATGGCTGTAACGATCACTGTCTCACCTCATCGCAGGAGAGCGAATTTCTCGGCAGGCAGACGGCGTCAGCTGGGGAGGGATGTGCGCGCGGGGTGTTGACACAGCAGCGCTTTAGTGCTCCGCGCGCGCAGATGTCGCGAGATTTCCAAGTGTGCGCAAGACTCCGCTCCGCTGCTGAACCGTACGGTGATGAGGACTTTTAGGCAGCACAGACCCGCACTTTGTTTTTAGAAACACTTATAGAGCACATGCTCTACCGGACTTCCAATGAGCCTGCTAAAAGGCGTATTTTAAAGAGGAAAACGACCACATACTGAAAAGTGTCTCGACGTAACCGTAGTCACTTAGACAAATGCCATACGTTTGTCAAAATGCAACAGTTGGAACCGTTACCGTAATAAAGCTTTATGCAGAAATATAAAAAAATTAAAAATTCAATTTACATGTTGTTATAATAAACATGTAATAATACGTTAATTATAACATGTACCATAGAGCTCATAGTACCACTTAAATCAAAAGTCAAGGAATTAAATTCTCTACTAGCCTATCTAGAGCAGTGGTTCTTAAATATGGGGCCAGGAGGACCATAAGGGAGCCTCATAAAGCTTCCAAGGAGGGCAAATTACTTCTAAAAAGTTACTTATTTTAAGATATGTACAAAAACCATTAAAGAAATACTTAAATGAAAAAACAACAATAACAATAAAAAAAAAAACCAAAAAAAAAAAACCTGGATATATGAGGGCATTTTAAAAGTTAGATTTTCAGATATGGACAAGTCATGGAAATAATAGAATTTTCAAAAAAATTTTTTTTTTTTTTAAACAATGAACCATTTTCTATAGTTATGCTGAAATATTTCTGAGGCAAAAACACGCTGTCAGGCAATGTATCCTTACAATATAAGGTCGCAATTTCTACACTCAAAAATTGTTCCATTATGCCATTCAAATTAATTGGCAATTAAATGTAAATAAAAATAATATAAACTTGCCCAAGAACAAAATGCTACATATATTTTGTTAGCATCCATGAAGTAAGGAATCCATAAAAAAAAAAAAAAAAAAAAAAAAACCTGAATATCTCACAATACTAAATGCATCAAAAGGATATTTACTGTAGTATTTCCTGAAATCCCTGATATTTTTATTGTATAAAACTTATTCCAGTCCAAAACACGCTGACCTTTATCAGGTAAAGTTATGTAAAAATTTTGCAACCACATGAATCATGTCTTGCTTTAAGTTCACCAAAAAAGAAAACCAACAAACACTTGAACTTCAGTTAAACTTTATTCCCTTGTTGTGCATTTAATATCAGGTAATCTGAATGGAGGAGGATACAGACCACTGTAGTGCCATTTTCGCACACTAGAGTACAATTTTGCCTTTTGGAAAATCTTAGGAAACAAAATGTTTTCCTTCTGCGAGATGATGTAAAAACAGTTTTTGGCATATCGTGCCATGGTAACACCCTTATGATGAGGTAGATCAACCAAAGGCTAGAACAAGAACGCGTTACGATCGGATCCACCAAGAGCAGGCCGGGATGACGTTGGCAGGGCGGCTTCTTCCCAGAGTTGGATGATTTTATTAAAAAGCAGCAGTCAACAGTGGCACAAAATTCTCCTTCTGCAGCGACCAGTATTAAAAGGCACTTGGACTGATGATAACAAGGAAAACTCTGATAGGGGATCCCTCAATTTTTCTCCAATGCTAGTCCACGCTCCTCCACTAAAAACGGATACTGAAAACGACAAAAGGAAATAATTATGACTGTGTCATGTTATTCTAAATAGCATATCAGAGCCATAAACGCTACACACAGTACCTGCTGATGGAATTACAGATCTCCGATGGGAATAATTTCTTCATTGATGAAAAACTCAATGGTCTCTTCCTCCCAGTCATCGACATTGCTGTCCAGCTCATCAGTGTCCACACCTAGTAAAGATCAGAAAATAGTCACAGACATATAGAAAACTGTCATATATCGCTTATAAACAATAAAAATGTCTGTTATTATGACATCTATTCAGACACTGCTTATGGGAAGTTGCAGTTGTGGTTGTCTAGTTTCACATTTTCAGTGAGGGGATAGATGATCAAACATTTATTAAATTAGTGCCTTTCATTGCAATTTTTCCTTTTTTGAAACCCAAATTTATCATGTTGAACTTTTATCTGGTCGTTCTATTTGCTATTTTTTTTTGTTTAAAATTTAAATCTTGCCAGAAGTGGAACATTTAAAAGTGTTAAATGTCCATTTCAGAACTACTGCAACTGAATTTGACAAATGTTTTTTTTAATTGTTAAACATTTTAAAGCGTGGCATAAGACTATTAAATGTACAGATATAGAAATCATCTAGAGACCGGTTTAGAAGTTTTAAAGTAAATTTATAGTATTTGGAGTATAAAAGTTAGGTAACACTTGTTATTGGCAAACACTTGTTTATTAGCAAAATTAACATATTAATTGAATATTAGCAATTTGTTATTAGTAACTAAGCACATATAAATGTCTTTTTCTACATGATCTTATTTTACCCAATACTTAACAACTACCTTAATTTAAGAATTTTTTTGAGGGACAAGTCTGTTAATAGTGAATAAGTGTTCCCTATTCCAAAGTGTTACCAAAAGTTCTTTATTTGCCTGGCAATGTGATTGCATAACTTAAAGATTAAACATCGCAGCTGCTTCAAAAAAACAAAAAAAAAAAAAAAAAAACAAAAAAAAAAGTGAATGGATCAATAAACAGGTCTATTCTAGAGAAAGGCACTAAAACTCTGCTTGCAAAGCAGCCTAAGGGATGTCACTGATGGTCAATAAAGCCGCCCCCTCCGCATTACTTACCTCCTCTGAGGTCAAGGCGGAGAGTTCTCTGCTCGTTGTACATGTCCATGGCTGTCTCACGGTACTTGCGGTACTCCTCCATCATGGAACGCCTCTTGTCCACCAGTTCCTGGGAAGCACAAGGCACTCATCTGAATTTGAGTACTGACCTTTGATCCATAATTGAATACTGTGCATCCATAAAACAAAACAAAACATTGATTTCATACCTTTGATGCCTTGGACTGACTGAGACGATCTTTCTGCTCGAAGATCTTGGAGTATTTCTTCAAGTCCTTCTTAATGAGCTGTGGATTCAAAACGTAAAGTGGGATTAGAGTTGACTCTGCTTGGCAGAGAAAAGAGAGTGACCCAGCGTCTGAGCCCTTCTCACCTTTATTTGCTCTTGAGTCAGGAGAGAGGGAGGACGGGGCCTCCACAGCAGCTGGCAGAAACGCTCTTTGTTGTTCTTCTGCAGAAGACGGCCCTGGAATGTCCACAGCCAAAAGGCGTTGTCCACCTAAATTAAAAAAACATTTTTTTACAAAGCCATCTGACATACATTTTTAATCCACAAAGGATAATAATTAACACCTCACTGTATTATTTTCTGACTGAAATTCTAAATTTCTTGTTCTTGTATTCATTTTTGGGTATCAATTTAAAAAAGTACACACTTTTTCAGGAAACGTGTTTCACAGCATTTTTGCTTTTCATTATAAATTGTAAGGTGCAGTCGTCTTGTAGTATCTCTTAATTCCTCTGTGTCAGGTTACAACCATCTGTTCAATTCTGAGCTGCTTTTCACATAAAGACATTACTTTATTATGCCTAATAAAATCCAGGTTAAACAGAATTTGACAGAAGAAAAAGCAAACAACACCCAGATGTTTTCTGCTACATCTGTGGGTGTTTTAACATTTTTACCACATTGGAAAACTGGGATGGGAAAAAGATTATTAACTTGTGCACACGTAAATGTTTTTCACACAAAATTAAGTGTTTTAGCACATTTCAACTCCTTGCAGATTGTAAGTTCATTTCATTTGTACACGTTGAATACTTATTTTTTGCCATTAAAACTAAACCATCTGTAAAATCTTAATTCTCATTTTCTGAAAATAATATTTTTGGATTGTGTTTCATATTTTTAAAATCAACATCAAAGGGTTTCTTTTTTCAGAAAAGATATTTTACTGACCTCAAACTTTTGCTTGATTTAATTTAATAATACATATATCAAATTTGCAGTTGAATCATCTGAATCACCTTGTGGCTCCACCAGGAGACAGATGTCACAACATATCGTCCGGTGGGGTCCCATTCTACATCTGAGGCCATGTAATGCTCTGCGATGTTCATCATGGTGCAGTCTGACGTGTCCACAAAAGCAAGAGCTCCATTCATGCTACAGGATGAAGCAGAGAAAATTATACAAAATGAGCAAGAAAAGCTTTTGAGTATTTTAAAAGAAAGTACAAACAAACATTTAATGAGTACAGACCTCCTCAACCCAGCCAAGACCAAGAACAGCCCCTGTGGACTCCAGAAGATGCTGTTTGCCTGTTGCTTGTCAAACATTTCTGAAACAACACAAATTTGTTTCATTTAATTTTCAGATCATGTACATGTATAAAACACCGTCAAGATTAATACACAATGTGAACACTCACTTATTAAGTCAATTTTGCCATTGTTTTTCACATGGTAGAATGATGCATTGATTCTGGGAGCTTCACCGTGTAGCACAGCAAATTTGCTGCCATTTGGTTCCCAAGCAAAGGCAATGATGCCCTCTGTAAAACAGGCAGAGATAACAAAAAAAGACATTTAAAAGACAGCAAGAAACGAGAAATAGCAATATAATGTCTTAAAATCCACCTCTATTTACCTTTCATCTCTACCACATCCACAGGTACCTGCTTCTCTCTCATTCTGAAGATCTCAAAATTGGTGACAACACCCTATAGGTAAAAAGAAATTGATCAAATCCGTGAAAAGGGAAAATTTCCATTTAGTGTCAAAGCACAATGTCAAAGCTGTGTTATAAAGCAGCTGTTATACCTGTGTTCCTTTGGGTGTCCTGTCCACCTTCACGCAGAGATAGTCTCCGTTTTTCTGCCAGTGAAGTTTGCAGTCCACAACATTAAACAGGTTGCGGACTCTGATCTCGTTTCTGGATGGAAGCTGCATGAGTGTTACTCTTGCTGGGATGTCCTTATCCTCAGGAACCCAGAACGCAATGATATTATCACCAGGTGACCAGGAGAAATCCCTGAGAGACAAAATTGTTTAACATTAAGGCATATCTTTCAAATGAAAATTATTGGAATTAGTACAAGTCAATACATTTCTTTAGCAAGGAAACAGTAAATTAAAAGTGACGGAAAAGACTCAATGTTACAAAAAATATATTTTAAATAAATGCTGTTCTTTCGAACTTGTTGAACAAAGAATCCCAAGACAAATGTATCATGGTTACCATAGAAATATTTACATTGATTAACATGGTTTCTCGAGTAGCAAATCAGCATATGAGAATGATTTTTGAAGGATCATGAGGCATTGAAGACTGAAGTAATGATGCTGATAAATCTGCTTTGCATCACAGGAATACAATACATTTAAAAACTCATTAGAATAGAGAACAATTAAAAAAAAAACAGCAATAATTATTATTTCAGTTTATGACCAAATTAATGCAGCCTTGGCAAGCATAAGAGCCTTTATTTAAAACATTCCATGATTTCGAAAAGCAGTATATTTATGCTTTCAATCATTTTATTTTACTCACTTAATTCCATTAATCTTCAAACTCTTCTTGTCCAAAAGACCCATTGACTAGAAAAGAATGAAATTAGATTTGTTAGACAACTGAACTCAAACCTTCTCAAGATTCTCAAAGCTTTTATCTCTGACACAGGACACTTACCGGTGTTTCATAGATGCTCAGCGTGTCCTGTGTCATTCGGGCAAAGAACTTCCCATCCGGACTCCACCTGAACAGAACAAGTTTACATTGTTATATAAATATCATATTATACACTAAAGTTTGACTATAACAGAACTAGGGCTATCAAAATTGCTGAGAAACTAAATTCGAATTTTGTACTTAAATACCATCAATATTCAAATTATATTTGAATTAAAAAAAAGGCATTGTTCCAGGGGAAAGAAGCCGCTGATAAAATCGTTGAAGGTCACAAGACTGTGCATCGAGCAAAATGTTACAAATGCACATCTTCAAAGAAATAAAATAACAAATAACTTTGAAAAAAAGTGCATGATGTTTACAAAACCTATATAATCAAGTTGCTTAAACAATCAGAAATGAAACAGCATCATGTATGCATTAATCCAAAGAGATGGGTTTTTTGACGGCCCTAAACGGGAAAATCAGCTACACACTTGAAAATTGGCCAGTGGGCAGAGCTTTCACAGTGGAAGCCTCTTTTCTTCTGTCCTGTGAGAACATCCCAGATGATGATGGCCTGTGGGTCATCTTTAGTGTCCATAAGAGGGCTGAATGTGACCACATATCTGCAAAAACCAAATACATTAAAAATGTGTGAAAGCGGGAGGAAAACATACTACTGTAAAGATAAAGACCTAGTATAAAAACCTCTTTGAATTATATGAAGAAGTGAATGACTGATTCATCTGCTATTGTCATTTTAATTATGTCACCATTGACTAACAACAAGGGTCATTAGAGATTTTTAACAAAAGCCAATAAACTGACATTACATTTACGCTGAGGTACTTAAACAACTAAATCTAAAAATACAGTTCAAAACATACACCTTTAAAACTATACATTTAAAATGGACAAAAACAACCTTTTAAAACTGTAATATTTAAATAAAAACAAAATCATGAAAATCTGACTTTTGCAGGTATTAAGTGCTATGATCAAGTCCTCAGCACATCTACCAACCAAGAAAACATGAAAAAAATTAACCCAGTAATTTTGTTTTGGTAAGCCTTTCTCTGCAAGCTAACAAGTGCGTCTGATCTTGCTCCCCCTAGTGACTTTGCAAAGGGATCTCATTACAATATTACTGTCCCTTAATCTGTAAATTTTCACCTGCGGCCTGTCATTTTGATTTCACAAGGGACAACAGTTGCCAGTTCTAATGCCATGCCGAAAGTTTGAGCAAAATATGCTAACTGTTTTGTCTTTGGGTGCACAGATGAGTACAGAACACTATTTAAAGGAGACAAGAGAACGAAACCGTATACTGCTGCTGCCACACAGATCTAAAATAAACATGTGATTTCTTTCAAAAGCTGTTTACCTTCACAGTTTTTATAAATCGTGTGTTTTTAAATGTAAACTTGTGTGTGAATGAGAACTTAGTTCAATACTTACTGTTGTGCTGTGTGTGTGTGTGTGTGTGTTTTGGATGTATCCACTCAGAAAACAGTATATCAGACGTTTAAACTTATGATTTAAAATGCATTCTTTCAACACGATAAACATGACAATCAGTACCAAAACAGATGTTTGAGCAGGTATGAGCTGTAGTGGCACAGCTCTACTCTGGAAAGGAGGGAGGGAACCACAAGCTAATGCATTTAATATGCATTTAAAGAAACAGGCACGGAAATCAGAGCGTCTCCGTTTCCACTCAAAATATGCATTTTCAAAATGATGTAATGAATGATCTGTAAAGTAGTTTGAGAAGACACATTTTGAGGACACCAAAGACTTATTACATTTTGTAAAAAGGGGCATAAAAAAGGGTCTACTTTAATATCCCTCCATGTTACAAGTTTTTTAGTTTTTTGTGTGGGTGTAGTACAAAGAAACAAAAAAATTGGGGAAAAAATAGATGTCAGTCAGATAAATATATGAAGCTATTTCTACACATTTCTTCAGTCCATGACATACCTCTCACAGGGTGAGAAATCAATTAGCTGAACCCCCTGATGACTGAACCTCTGGATCTGCTTGAACTTCTCGCCGGCCCAGAGAGCGATGCCTCTCTGATGGAATGTGGCCAGATAGGTGCCTTTTGGAGACCAGCGCACGTATGTTTCGGTCCAGCGCTAAGCAAAATGTAACAAAAAAGATACTCAATACTGTACACATGGACCGATGGTTATTATAGTCTAAAGATGAACAGCTGATCTCACCGCTCTCTCTTCTATTTCAATAGGCTCCTTGACATCATTCGCAAATATGCCAGTTCGTTCACCAGAGTCATAGATTACACTGTACTGATCACGACAGTCAGGATCTTCCAGCCAGTGACGCAGATTCCCCTGAAATGAAAAGACCAAATGTTAAAAGGAATAAAACTGAAAAGTATGCTACTGTATGGCAGGGTCGGATTACATACAACTACTTACAAAATCTTTAAAGGGCTGCTTCTCAGGGGCTTCCCACTCATCACAGATTGACATGTACCTAAAGAGATGAGAATTTTTTATTAGAGCCAAAATATAATACATCACACCGGTTAGATTTTTCATCTGTTGGTCAATAAGAAAAAGAGCTTTTATTTTGACAGCACTTTTCAACTTTTAAATACATTTAATTGCAGTTCATTAGTATGATCTGTATCAGCAGCAACATTGCTTTCTAAAATACTGGCATCAGCAACCTAAAAATGCATATTTTACATGTAATTAACCATTTGCAAATACTGCCACAATAACAGCACAATTAAGGCTAGCATACTTGTCAAAGTCTGTGAACAGATTGACACGGAAAGTGTGCTGCTTGTCCAGCTTGTAGCCATCAGCATTCTTCACAGCTTCATGAGCATGACTTGGTGCAGAATACTCCAGGAAAATGTACCTGTAAAGATGAAGCACATTAATTATAACTAAAAGCATAACAATGTTCTCATGTTTATCCCATTTCAGTGAATATATTAAGATATATAACAGGTTACAAAAGCACTAATTATCCAAGCATTGATTTCTAATAGTTGTATGTTTTTTAATGGCAGGCCAATCAGTGTGTGTGTGTGTATATATATATATATATATATATATATATATATATATATATATATATATATGTGTGTGTGTGTGTGTGTGTGTGTGTGTGTGTACGGAGCACAAAACCATCATTGTAAATAGCATGGGTATATTTGTAGCAATAGCCAAAAATATACTGCATGGGTCAAAATTATTATTTTAAAACGTAATTATAAGTATCACACAGCGCTATGAACTTCATTAGGAAACCGTCAAAGGTGATTTTCTCAATATATTTTTTGCATCTTTAGATTCCTATTTTTCAAATAGTTGGATCTCAGGCAAATATTGTCATATCCTAACAAACCACATACAGTTGGAAAGCCCATTTATTCAGCTTTACTAACCTCAATACACTCAAATTTACCCTTATGACTGGTTTTGTGGACCATGACACATGTCATTTATAAATATATAGGCAAATTACCAACCACAGTGCATCCCTACTTCCCACAGCAAGCAAACCAGAAACTTACCCCTTGGTCTTTCCATCTGCGTCTGGATAGAACTCATTGGTGATTTTGCCAAACTTTGAGAAGATCTTGTGGATGACGTTCTTGAGCTTCTCCAGACGATCTGGTCCGACCTGAGGGACGTTATCCACCACAATGACCGAGTCGATGCCGTCAGCCTCCTGAGGCTTCTCCCTGAGAACATCCCCCAGCAGCTCTGCGTAAGGAGAGACCACCCAATAAAAGTCACATCAGCATCTTGCACATGCCAAGGTTATCCGGACTTTACAGCACTACACTTAACGTCTCGAATTCGAGAGCAAAGCAGCTGCTGACACAAAGCAAGAGCGCTGCCGTGACACGCGCGACTATTTCCCTAAAGCTGCTTTTGTCCCGCTAGCGCACATGCTCAAGTGAAAAACGGAAGCGTTGACTGGGATTAAATGCGTTTAATCTAAAACAAATCAGCAAAGCGGCATATTTTGCTAAACCATACATCCGAGAGGAGTTAGTGTTAGCTTCAGGCCGACACGTTGAGGTTTAGGGTCAAGTGTGTGAGTCGCACCCCGTTAGCAGGCGGGCTAACGCGCAGGCCTCTCTTACCCTGATCACTGATGTCATCCACGAAATCCTCCGGATCACTGAACGAAGGCTCTTCTTCGTCGTCATACTCCATTTCTGCCTCCATATTCTCCGTGTCACGCATTTAGAGATCGATTCCTGTCAACCTGGGCTTGTGAAAAGGCGGCGGTGAATTTCACTGCATTAATCCAGAGATTTTACTCACTCGGCCATGTGCAAAGCAGCCGGCGCCAACCACTGCGAGCGAGAGAAGGACCGTACCATGTCTGCGGAGAGCGGGTGAGGACTCACACAGAGCGTTGTAGTATTATACACAACACAAACTTAAGATCTAGCAGGGGTTTTAATTTAAAACAACAGTTTATATCTTTTTAATGTCATCCATGTGGACCGAATGCGCTGAATGTTTTATTTTACTGTAAAATATGGCACGCCTCACCCCTTTTGTCCTCAAGATGGTCTTTCCCATTGCTTATCTCCCTGTACTTCCTGTTCATGTGACGAGTCTCTCCAGTCCGTGTATAACTGCTAACAGTAGGCCTGTGCAAAACCTGCAAAGGGATAGAGATTAGTGAATATCTTAAATCTAAGGGTAAAACAAAAATCTAAATATTGAGAAATTCCAGATGAAGTCCTTAGCAAAGCATATTACTAATCAAAAATTAAGTGTTGGTATATATTTACACCTGAACATTTTAAAAGTATATATTGTTGTGGATCATGATCTTTAATTAATAAAGAGTGCAGACGTTATGTCTGATAACTGTTAGAGAAATTTCAGTCTAGTTTTTTTTCCAGCTTCATAGTGCTCAAACCGTATTAGACAAAATGGCCAGCGATTTGCTTAGGCTTCTGGACAGTTGATATTACTTATCTTGCTTGATCTGGGTGCAGCCTTCAATGCCGTCTCACGTCGTTTAGATATCCATATCTCTCTGGATGCACTCAGTTTGTTCAACTCAATATTGAATCTGAATCATCTAATGTTACCTCAGGTGTTCCCCAAGGTTCAATCTTGGGCCTTTTGTTGTTTATTATTTACTTACTGCCACTGGGACACTAGATTTTTTTAAATGCAACATATGCAACTTGACATTTTCCTTCACAAGACTTATTAAATGGTGACAAAACTGAACTTATTCTTGTAGCATTCAGGTCCAACTTGGCATAATCTTGCAGCTTTTCAGTGTCTTTTGATCAGTCTACAGTTTCTCTGTGTTTACAGGTCTAAAGTTTAGGTGTCATCCTTGATAGCACACATAGTTTTTTGAAACTCGCATTAAAAATACTGTCCGATCCACCTACTTTCACTTACGAAATTTAAACCATCTTCATCCTTTTTAAAGAACAAATACTACTACTATTCTTCTGCATTCATTGGTTATTTCACTTCTAGATTATTGTAATTCTTTACTTTTTTTACATAAGCTGCAGTGGGTACAGAATTCAGATGCAGGAATTATTACTATTTGCCATCTGTCAAATATTGTATCAGCTTCAATAATTTAGCTTCTAAATCTCTTAATCTTTCCTCTTTCTTATATCTATCTGATCTTCAAATGTACACTCCTGCACCTACCTTGAGATCCTCTTCATCTGCTTTTCTGATTCAACCACGTGTTAATCTGAGCACCATGGGGTCAAGGGCCTTTGGTTTTGTTGGCCCTTATTTGTGGAACATTCTTCCCCTGGACATCCGCAATAGCTTTTGCACTTAAATCTCATCTTAAAACTCATTTATTTTAACTCATCAAAGTTTATGAATGTTTTAATTTGTTTTTAAACCTATTTTGTATGGATTTTTGGTTGTGTGTATATTACTTTTAAGGTGACCTTGAGTGCCATAAAATGCTCCTATAAATAAAATATAAAATGATTAACTGTCATTATTGCTACAAAAACACCTTTTCTATTTATGACAGTTTTTTGGTACAGGGTCACATTTTTGCCTGTTACAAATACATAAACTTTGTTTGAATTTTAGAGTGGGATGATTATTAATTTTGCAAAAACTCTTGTTTGTGTACTCCAATCATCTCCTTTTATACCATTGTACCCCATTTTGGGTACAATCTTTGATTGTAAATGAGTGTACAATGCAGAAGTGTGGTATACGTTGTAAATTTTTTCCAGTGACATGGAAGCCTGGTAATAATCTGGAAATTAGACCCTTTAATCTTCAGGGCGGCTGGGAACATTACAAGGGAGTCATTTTTCAAATACATCCTCAGGGCATGACTGCAATACACAGTTTATGTATAGTAAATGATTTAGTTCATTACTAAAACCTATAAGAAGCTATTTAGTTTGGATGTTTTCCAGCTGATTACACTGATTGACAATGACCTGTGGCAGTCCAACAGAAGTGCAAGGAAGCTATTAAACACAATAGGAGAACGTTATGCATTGAATAAGCACAGTGGTGTATAACATTTTACAATTATACTCTTTTCATCCAGTGAATGAACTGTGGACCACAGTTCAACATCTAAAAGAATTTTAGATGTGTCTCTCTCTCTCACTCTCTCTCTCTCAATATATATATATATATATATATATATATATATATATATATGTGTGTGTGTGTGTGTGTGTGTGTGTGTGTATGTGTGTGGGTGTGTGTGTGTGTCACAAAACCAGTCAAAAGGTTAAAGTAGTCAAATTAAAACTAAGTAATTTTTTTTTTCATAGATTTATGGTTTAAAAGAAAAGAGACAACATTTGGCCGAGATACAACTAATTGAAAATGTGAAATGTGGGGAAGAAAAAGAAGCAATACAGGCAATACATATTCATCAAAAAAGTTATAGTATAATTTACAAAATAACTTGATCTTTACCTAATTTCGTAATGATTTTTGGCACAAAAGGAAAATCAATAATTCTGGCCCATACAATGCATGTTTGGTTATTTCTGCAAATACATCCATGCCACTTAAGACTTTCACCTTCGATCCATTTAATCGATCTCTGCTGAAAAAAAAGTATTATTATTATGTTATAAATAAATGATAACATTTTTAAAATAAATGAAAACATTTTTTTTAATCATCTTTATAGATCAAACACGAAGCTGAATAAAGTATAAGAATCCCTGCATTTTTTTTTTACATTTTCTCTTTTCTTTCTTTTTCCTCTAGCAAGGTTTAATTCCACGTCGTAGAGATTTTCAAAATGGGGTCTTTTGAGTAAACAAGGGCTTATTTCCTCGCAACCAGCAGGGGGCGCTCTTGTCGCAAGAAGTTCGAAGTCCATATTAGCTCGTCTTCCGTTAGTGAGAAATTTCCCAGTCATACAAGAGTCAGATGATTTGTTCTGTCTGGACAGGCTCTGGCCATCTGAGCAATGATTGGTGTCCTTCTGCAGCTGCGATTAGATTACTAACAGTAAAGTTCCCGTAGGCACATCCTTTCCAGCTAATGTCAGAGCTGACATTTTCTTTCACTCTTTAATACTGGAAAAATCACTGTTGGGTGTGTATTTGAAAGCTCGACACGGGCCCTGCAGGCAAATTAAAATAAAGGGCAGACTGAAACATTGTTAAACAGTCTGGCAATGACCGCTGCCCTTATTTATCACTAAATATCAGCATTCAATTTTGAAGTGCAATGAAAGGCAGCCTGGAGGAAATGCGAGTATAACGCAAGTCATGAGTTTTACCTCACGCAAATAAGCCGGGGCCGCCCCAGAAAAGGCACTTTGTGTGCTTAGACATTATCTTCTTCCTATCACGGGGAATATTTGTTTAGATGCGTCTTACCATAATAGGACCTTTTTGTTCCTAGTCAAACATTAGCTAACTCACAGGAAAGAAAAGGTTCTCAGCAGTTCTTATATGACAATAAAGCCTAAAATAGCTGGCTACGAAGACGGGTGGCGTTTTTGAAAAACATGCATCTAAGCTTGAAGTTAAAATGGTAGTTACTGAACACAGGCCCCGGTTGGGGGTAACACTTCCTCTGCCACTTAACTCTTGCATAATGCCTGTTTATTTGTCTTTGTTTGAACTTGCTCCCAAAGCCATGTGCAGGAAATGCACAGTGTGGAGACGGTTTGGTTTTTCATATATGGGAAAACAGCAGATTAAACTTTACCCGCAAATAAGACACCGGGAAACTAATGGAAATACCGTACAGAAACAACATTAATTCATGTCAGATAAATTAATCCTCTAATATTACAAAGGCCGTCGACCCAACTGGGATGTGACCCAAAAATGAGTCATATCTTTTCTCACCACAGACAAAATGTAATTAATAAACTGCAGCTCTGGCCATATATGTCAAAGACCGACTGTCCAATCAAGCAAATCACATTTTGGGGTTGTCGTAAAAAGGACATTCCCAGACATTCATCTTCCTGTTTTTGTGATCGGTAATGTACATCTTTATCAGTACTGTACATCTGTGTTACATTTGACTTTTATTTAGTGAATGTTTGTTGTATTGTTTTTCACATCATCTGTGTTGGCCTCTGTGTCAACAGTCTATAAATAAGTATTGGTCACTTACAATTAACTCTGATTCATTGTGTTTATTTATATTTTACAGTCTGTATTATCATGGTAAGTATGATTGGTAAAATCAGATTTAGAATGGTATATTAATATTTTATATTTTTAAACAGACGCTATATACCATCCCATAATACCTTTAAAAAAATTACAATTTAAAAAATTGTGGGTATCTGGCAACCACAGCTACCTGTATTTTTTTTTTTTTACTGTCAGTTAAACACATTTTTACAGTGCATATTCAGTTGTGTAAGAACAAAGCCAAAAAGTATAACTCAACATTTTATTGTATTTATACAGGTCTTATATACAAAACACACGTAATGAAGTTAAAATCTGGAATTTCACACTTTTTACAATCACTGGATACATAAAACTTTAGGGAAGCAAAACTTGAAATTTGAAAAATCTACAGTAAAACACTGACAGAGTGTTGAAGTAGACGTCCTGTTAATAGTGACACTCACAAGATCCTAAAAGGGACAAAACACCAGAGCAGCAAATGTAACGTAAGTACTGTAAATCACCATCAGTAGATTGAAATCGTTTATTTTATTATTCTCCAAATATAATTTATATCAAATTAACTACACGCCATATGCTTATCTTGATTGCGGTTTTTAACAACCTTCAAACTGTGTCTGTGTTTCTTTTCCGCTATTTAACTTTCAAACTCTCCCAATGGATTTATGGTCTTAAAAGAGGAAGCAGGGGCAAACACAGCCTTAAATGAAAGAGTCCATTCGGCTTCTTATGTGCACAAGAGGAGCCAGAGATCTTCCAGTAAATGCATGTGTTTTTCTCCAACTGGGAAGAGCTGTCAGGGACAAAGGTTTAGGGTGTGTCCGATATCTCAAATCAAATCCCTTCCTGCCAACTTTCAGTAGGCCAACGTGGCACTGCGGTGATTATGAGGAAGGACACCATTTAAATACCTTTAGCGCACAGAGAGACATTGTCAGTGTTGTTTTGCAAGATATGAGTCACAGTTTCCATTCTAATCCACAGACATTAAAGACGTGTAAGAAGAGGGCTTGATGCTCTTGTTAAAACTTGAAAACTATTTGATAGCGTATCTCAAGCTTTCCCTTAACACAAAACAATGGCAAAAACTAAATTCTGACAAGCGGACACCTGCACCGAAATCGAAAAATGACCTTGAGTCAGCGATTACTTCTGATTGCCAAAACCGGATCTCTGGAAAATGGATCAACCTGTGCCACCTCCCACACAGGAAGTCACTTCACGCCCCGTTCATGAAGTAGTTCAAAAGAATAAAACAGGGATCGCAACTCCAGCTAAAACCCCACAGACGTTCACAGATGACATTCATCAAGATCCAGAGAATAAAACTCAAGTCCCCGAACAGCATCGGAACGACTCCCGCTGTAATCTCCTCGTGAAGTCGAAAACTACACAGGTTAAATACATTTCGAGAGGATTAACATCATTCGAATACTCAGAATAAAGTACATATGCTGTGCAATAATGACATTTTAAAAATACCATTAATGCATTAAGTTAGTGGTGTTAGGCATAACCAGTGATTTGACCCTACTCTATACTTCAAAGCTTGTAGCTTAACGTGAAGAGACACATAAAAGCAGAAGAGACAGTTAACATGTACAAAAGCTGCTATTCACTCTATGTACAAAAACCCTGCTTAGTTGTTAATGAGAATTTTGCATGTCATCTATAAACTCACAAGTATAGATAAAGCAAAACGTGATTTAAAATGTTAGATTAAATAAAAAATAAACCTGTCAAGTGAAATGAAATTAACTACTTGATCAAGAAGGATGTTCAGTGCAGGTTTGCTATTTATTTTTAGGATGTTATTTGTGAGATGAGCCAGTGTAAAAGTTATTGTGCATTGAGATTATCTTCGAGGAAAGAGGTGAAAATTCTCAATAACGATCAGTTATCGGTTTGCTTCGTTTTCTTTGCAGTGACGAACTGTAATACCCCCTACTGTTCTTGGCTTTTCTACCACCCAAGGTGTCTTCACACTTCCTGTTTCACAGGAACACATTTAAATGATTGAGATTCACAAGAGAGGTTCATGTCATTTTCACACGCCATGCCTCAAATATTAAAGACTGGATATTGGGGTACGTGGTATTGGGGTTTCTCCTGCACAGCTGTCAAGGCAAAATGGGTTCAAATTAAATCCGTAAGGCATTTTTTCCTGCAATAGCATAGGAAACAGACTTAAACAACGGCAGAATGGATCAAAAGTTCCTGTAAAGGTCACTGCAACATTATATCTTTAAGGTTCTCCTGAAGAATTGTGTCTTTGACGGCATGAAAGACGAAGCGGATGTTCTCAGTGTCAATGGCAGTGGTGAAGTGGTGGAAAAGCGGCTTGCTGCGGTTGCGCCGCTTGCGGTTGAAGCATTGAACAAGATAGGCCTTCACGTCCTCCAGTCGGTGAGGGTCCCCCCGGAAGTCTGAAAAGTGTTTGCTAATGCTGACTTTGCGTACCTTCTCCACCAGAAGGTCCATCTTGTTGAGGAAGAGGATTATGGACACATTAGAAAAGAGCTTGTTGTTGACTATGGTTTCAAAGATGTTCATGGACTCCACCAGGCGGTTGGTGCGGCGGTCTTCCATCAGCACCTGGTCGAATTCGCTGGAGGACACCATGAAGAGGATGGAGGTGATGCCGTCGAAGCACTGAAACCATTTCTGTCTCTGGGAGCGCTGGCCACCCACATCTACCATCTTAAAAGGGATCTTCTTAATGGCTCCAGCCTTCCTGGCCACCTGTCACTCGGTCATACCATCATTAAAACTGGTGAGTCAAATACATTCTTGTCTTTAGATAACAAAATCAAACAGATTTTTTTCCATTAGAAATATTTTTATTTTAGGTTTTTATGGTTCCTTCTACTAGAGCAGTGGTTCCCAACCGGTGTCCTGTAAGGGGTGCCGTGAGATCTTTTGAGTACATAATTCTGTAAAAAAACATTAAAACTGAGGGGAGGAAGGGAGGGGACTACCGAGTATAGCGGAATAGAGACCTGCAATCCCGCGGGACCCGATTGTCTTTAGATAACAGGATCCTGTTTTTGCGGGAAAATAAAATTATTTGCGGGACTCCCGAAAATGGAAATATCTTAAAACTAGAAAAGAAATGAAATATTTTTATCTGCATTAAAGCAAATAAAATTTTTATTTTAGAGAGCATGACACAGGTGGTTCTACAGATATTAGTTCATTATTAAAGAAAGGAGCTAGAACTACAAAGCTAAACAAAGGGAAATCCAAATTTAGAAATGCTTTTCTATAGTATGTGACATGGTATGGTATGGAAAGCCCTTCCCTTTGCGACACAGATGCAGCTAAACATTCAGATTTTTTTGTGCTCAGCTTTAATGTTTATCTATGTGAATATCAATAATAATCTATATTGTTGCGGGAGTGAAAAATCTGTCCTAGGTCTCTAGGCAGTCTTTCTCCACATTCAGTGACCTCTTAACACACGTAATGATGCTTCGAAATGAAACAAATAAATAAATAAGAAGAAAAAAGCTTTTTAAATATCTATTTCCTTATAAGGGTGCTGGCTTTTGAAAGGCTTTCAAAGGGTGCCTCAAACAAGAAAAGGTTAGGAACCACTGTACTAGAGGCTAGTCCATTTATGCAACATAAAACATATACACTACACTTAAACATTCAGATTTTTTTATCTATTTGTTTAATAAGAGTACTTCCTATTGGCAGTCTTTTGCACATTCAACCTCTTATGATCTCACAAAATGTTCTTCAAACACTTCCAGGCCTCCCACCCAAACTAACATATATTTGTTTTGTCACTGGCCTTGGTTTCCATGCTCACAGGAAACACTTCCAGGCCTTTTTTATCACTCATATGAGACACAATATGTGTTCTTGGCAACCTTGGCCAATATCAGTCTCAAAGAGACCATTTTACTTTCATTTTAAGTTTCTCCAGTCTTCAGTGCCACCGCCTCTGCTGGGAAACACTGTACAAAAAGCATTATTCTGACTAACTCTCCTTCCAGATGATTATCTCTGTTTATGTAATCAATGTATCATTATTAGAAACAGTGAATGATCATACACAAGATCTGGCACCACTAAATAATGCTTTGTTATCATGACTCACCGCTTGTCCAATCCTATCCAAGTTGTCCAGGAAATATTTCACTGATTCACTCTGTAAAAAAAAAAAAAAGACACAAATTAAGATTTATACTCTGTGCAATAACGGGCATTTCAGCTTATTTATATTTATGACTCAATTTCAATGTAGCAGAACAAACTAAACTTCTAAATACAATTACATGTATTTTTAAGTCTGGGCTAAATAATATTATTTTTTGAAACGAAATTAAGTCTTAAAAATAAATAAATAAATACAATACAATACATAAATATTTCTCAAGTAGCAAATCAGCATATTGGGATGATTTCTGAAGGATCAAATGAAACTAAACACTGGAGTAATGTTGCTAAAAATTTAGCTAGAATAAATTACTTTAAAATATATTAACAGAAAACTATTATATTGTGTTAATATTGTATCTGTAACGTTTATGGACTTTTGTTTGTGTTTTCTTCTCCATGTGTTCCGTGTGTGTGTGTGTGTGTGTGTGTGTGTGTTTGTGTTTGTATTGCTGCCCTTCCTGCTGGATTGCAACTTTGTGGATTATTAAAGAAGAAGATAAAGGTCCCTCAGGCACAGGTGCTTCTGTTATTTGTACTCTTCATCTCCGTGCGCTCCTTACCACACCATTCTGTGACAATATCATTGTTTTACTATATTTTTGATCAAATAAATACAGGCCTGGTGAGCATACGAGACCTCATTTAAAGATATTGCAGACTCCAAACTTGTATAGCTCTTCTACTCATGCAGAACAAATAAAGTCCACGCAAAACACATTCTCAGTTCTTATTCTCACATAATGATTTATTTGCAAACCTCTCTTTTAACATTTTGATTAAAAAAAATAGAGCAACACGATCCCAAAAGCTGTTCTAATTCAGGAATGGAAAGTCTAAAAGTAACAGGATGTTCCTATCTTTGTCTGAGAACTATGTGGGACACTCATACCACACAGTGCCCGTCAGCAGAACTCCAGTTAACTCTATAATGTAGCTTTTACACATAATGCTCATAATCTCCCGTTACTGAATAAAGTGGTGTGTAGGGAGTCAGATGAAAGATCATTCTCAAGTATTGCTCCCTTGGACCAACACTTGGTTAAGTGCACATTAGCACATTTTACAGCCGTGACAAGATTGCATTAAGGTCTGTTTGCATTAAAGAACGTTGGCTGTAATAAATGGATCCCTATAATCTCCAAGCATTACAAATAACAGGAAAATAAATGTCTGCAGGCTCTATGGGTTGAACTCAGCTCTGACCTTCACTCCTGTAACTACAGGAGATTCAGGTCAGAGGTCGAAGCCCAATCCATAAATAAAGCTGACTGCTGAGACTGAAGCTCAGGGTGATCGGAGTCAGTACAGCATGTTCGCACTGGTCTCGTCCAAGAATCAATTTTGTCTGCTGCCTTCATAAGCCACAATCTACTGATAACTGCATTTATTGCCCAATATCTAGAGACTTTTCCAAGCAAAAAACATGTTCTGTCTTAATAGAACGGACTCCCTAGAATGAAGCAATAGAGAGATGAACTAAACTGCTGTGTTGAGCATTATTTCCTGACAAAGTTGTTTTCACGCAGGCTTTTGGATGGCAGACACTGCGGCCTTGGCGTTTCAGTGAACATTGTCTGGAAAAGCAAATTGTGTCCTCTAGTTTGTGTGTGTCTAACAAAGGCCCCTGGCCTGGCCCATGTTCCCAACAGGAAACAGCTGTGTGTGAAAACAGGGGATTAGTCGAACGGGGCTGGTCCTCTATAACAGACTGAAGCCCAACACCCCAACCCTACACACTACACACATACACACATACACCGCACATCATCAGAGCTTAATGTAACTCAGGAAGGAAACCACATAGATATCTGAAAGCAGTGTGAACACACACACACACACACTTCTGATTTTAAAAATATCTATTCAGAATTAAATATAATTGTGTCATTTAATAATAACATTTCAAAATCTAAAACAAATATTTTATGTTTTACATATTGTCTCTATATATTGTATATGATACATATTTTATATGGAAATAATATCTTTTATTAATAATATATATATATATATATATTTATTTATTTATTTATTTATTTTTTTTTTTGGTGGTAATATTAAATAGCTATGTAGCCTATTAATATGATCAAATTCAAAGAAAAACTGCATAATGCCCAATAGTCAAAAAATAAATAAATAATTATTTATTAATTAATAAATGGTTAACAAGCATTAAAATCTGACTCTGAAATAACTAAAATATTTAAAATAGACAGACCCCAGAACTCATTTAATTTCAGATACATATACATTACAGCATTTTAAACCTTTACAACCTTCACTAAATCATGGGTGATGTAATGTTATGGTCAAAAAATTTGCATGTATCATAGAGATATTGGCATAATAAATATATCCCTATGCAGTGTAGTCAGAAGCTGCAGTAGAACAGAGCTAAACCACAGTATTGTCAAATGACCCTTATCCGGGCTCTCTGATTGGTCCATGCTCTGCACAAAAATATATGCTACAGGTCACTGGCCAATAAAAGATGGGGGTCTCCCTCCTCCCTCCATCTGAGCTCAACATGCACATGATGGTCTGCTGAGAGTGTGGGAAAGATCTACGCTGAGGACTTGCAGGCCAAAGCCACAACTTTAGCACGATGTAAGAAAGTGTGCCCATGGGTATTTGTGCAGTGAGTACGGGGAAGCATGATTGAGCACGGCCATGTACAGAGGCCTTAACCCCTTCCCTTCCCAGCGGTGATCTCAATCTCTACAGTCCCCTTCAAATAAACAGCAGATCTCCAGAAATGAGATCCAATTAATGGCATCCCTTATGACCCTTGACTCAAACACAGACTCTAGAAACTAAGGGAATGCCCTAAAGGAAAACTTCTTTAGGTAAAATAAAAAAGATCTTGAGAAGCACATAAAACTAGCCCCGAAAAATCTTGCAGTATTCTCTGTTTCGATCAAACAGCATCGGTGTCGTCTTGGGAAAGAGCTCGTATGAACAAAGCTGAGTGGAAGGGATGAATGCTTTTCTAAAGTTTCAGCGGGTCCATCAGGGATTCTTTTCACCGCACACTTTGTTATATCTGACAGTAAAACCTTCCTCAGCACTGAGTGGAGATCTTACTTAAGTGATGTTTAACTGCCAGATCCAGCAGCTGTGCTTTGTTGGTGGATAACTGTTCCACGGTGACTGAGAACAGACATATCACTGAATGTTTTCATTTCTCTCTCTGTAGGAAATGTATTGTGCCGATCTAGAAAAGTAAGAAATACAGCTGTATCTTCCCGCTTTTTTCCAAGGAACTGAAAGGAATAGCTCACCCAAAAATATTTCTTTTCACTAAACCTTGTGTTATTGCAAACCAGTTTTTTTTTAATTGGACACAAAGTAAGGAAATATAACAGAATGACTAAATGAATTGAACTTAATATGCTCCAAAACCTGTAAAAAAAAAATAATCGCAATTGCAAATAAGACTTAAGCCTTTTAGAAGATTTTTAGCAGGCAAACCCTCATTTGGTGTTAAAAAGCTACTATCGGGACTAACTAAAAACAGTGGGAAATTAGCACAGAAAAGGTACTGTATATGCATTTTGGGTCCCTTTCGATCAATAACTTTATGGGAGGTATTTCAACGAATCACATGTGATTTACTAACATTTGCACTCGTCAATTTACTGGTATTTGTGGTATTATTTACTGTCCAAAACATCATGCCTTGAAGCAGGTGGTTATTTGCGCTGCTCTTGGTGGTTTGTGCTGGTCATTATGAAAATAAGAAGTCGCGTCAGTGTTCCTTCATGTGCGCTTTTTTTTGGTAAATCACGCATAGAATTTTCCCTCCCATCAACGCTTTAATGGAATTGGGCTTCACTTTGAAGCAATACAATAGCTTTGGAAGGACTTGCAATATAAAATCTATTTATTTGTTTGAAATTAAAAACTATTGTATGCTATTTGGAAAAGAGAAGCCGAGACATTTTTTCAAAATAAGTCCTCCGTAAAAGAACAAAAGCAATTAAGAAATGGCAAAAAAATTCCTCGAAAATATAAAGTCAATAGCAAAACTTTGAAATTAATTTGTGTTCATTTTTGAGAGAAAATCAACCCTCTTCTGCTGATGCCCGCCCTCGCCTCCCTAAATATCAGATTGTGTAAATAATCCTCACGCAAAACAAACAGAGCTCGGTTTCCCGGTTCTTACAGTGGGATTGCCTGTTTGGTTTGGATGCGAGGAGAGAACTCATATTAATCCCCCACATGGAGCTCCTTCACCTCCAGAACTTCACAGAACCTTGGGCTGCTCCCACACTGTTGATCTAACTGAAACCGTACACCTCGCCTTTTATCTTTGCGGATAGACTCGTATTATGATTTCTGAATCGGAGGAGACCAGTAGAAGGAAAATGGATGAGTGTCAGGGAACTCTGAAAACAATTTGGAGACTTACATTATGCCAGAGGTATGTTAACAATAACATGAGTTGTGTTCCTAGAAACAAAAAACTAATGTTGTGAACCTTTATGTTGATCAAAATTATACATATGTACATTACCATTTCAAATTTTGGGGTCAGCAAAAGAAATTGTACATTTATCCAGCAAGGACTGATTAAAAGTGACAGTAAAGACATTTATAATGTCACAAATACTGTTCTTTTGAACTTTCTTTTCATCAGTTATCTATTTTTACATATTAAGCAGCACAACTGTATTCAACACTGACAATAATAAAACATGACAATGAAGAGTGGCGTAATGATACTGAAAATTCAGCTTTGCCATCACAGCAAAAAGATTATGCTTACAGCGTAAGAAACTTCTTTTAAAAACATTACAAAATCTTAGACTCCATACTTTTAAACTGCAGTTTGTATTAACCACAATATACATTATGATTAATCGTGGCTGACAGCTCTTTGAATTGTGTAATGTTATATTGTTTTGTTAATGTAATGTTTCAGTTAAGTGCACATTCAGTGGAACAAGACTGATAGACGAGTCTCTCTGGAATATCCAAACGCATCTGAAGGAGCTGTGCTCTCCAGAGCCATGTCTAATATATGTATAAAACCAAGCCAAAATGTCAAACACATGAACAGACTGGTTAAGAAATCTGTTCACAGGTCTCTGAAATGTCCCATTAATGTTGGCGGATTGCGACTGTTGAACAATCCTGATAGAAATGTCACATGTAAGCTGTCGTTCGAATACACTGCTTTGTTTCAGACCAGTGATGACCAATCAGAAGAACTGAAATCATCTGTACCGTTGATTCAGAAGATAACCAAAATATGACATAAACTCAAATATTTTAAACATTTATATCAATGTATCAATTCTATCTTTGATCCAATAAAAAAGACTGAAGATGTGAAAACTACATAGAATGCATTATGCTGTTATTGTGTAATGTAATATATAAATACAATACTATAAGCACAAATATCACTATATAGGTCAGGGTTGTTCACATAATCAAAACCAAACATAGTAACAGTTTGTTTAATAAAATGTTTTGTGCTCATAAGTATCAATACTTCTTTCTGGCATTGCGTGTTTTTATCATTTTAATTAGATTTAAAAAAATAAAAATAAAATTTAAATGTCCATTATTTCATGAAAATGACTAAATGAATGGCCTGCACTTCTCTGGTTGCTCTAAACTGTGCAATACACTCCTGACTTTTATAACATGAATTTCTAATATTTTAAAAAAAAGTAAGTTATGGCCACAAAAGGCATTTAAACTTCATTTTGACCATTCGGGTCTTTTGGGTCAATCAGTAAAGACATCAGTAATCAATAAAGACATCTTTGTCTATTTACTAAATTATTGATCAGTTTATTATGGATGTATATGGATTTTCTCAGTTAGCTGTTGCAGCCCTAGCGTCATCATTTCCTTAACTCAGTTTAAGCGTGACCTCAGCGGCGTGACCTCAGCAGCAGACACAGTCTGTCAAGTCCTCTGTAATATGAGAATGTGTAAAAAGTGTGAGACTAAGAGCCGAGCCGCTGTGTTTGCTCCTCCTTCCACACTCTGCGGGTATTTCCCTCCTTTCTCTCCTGTGTCTCACCTCAATCAGTTCTGCTCCTATCTTATCCATTCGCCTAATGGCGGCCCCTCAGGGAGACTGACCCTAGACAGGCCTGGAAACGAACCACTGACGGGTGGAATAAAAACAGAGTGGGAGATAAAAAAAAAAAAAAAAAAAAATAGTAAAGAAAAACAGTGTGGGTGTATGACGTTTTCAACAACAGCCAAACAGCCAAACAGCCAAGGACACGGCTGCTTGTAAAGTCAGTTTTTCCTCTTCCAGTACAGTGCTCCCCTTGGGTCTGTTTTCAATAAGAACAGCCCACTCACCATCTGTTTCGCAGGGGTTCAGAACTTAATATCTACTGCTAATCCTCACACTTTTCTCATGGACATGAAAGAGGTATTGAATTGTGTACTGAGCTTTACTGAACATGCAGCTGGAGGAATCTCAATTTCTTCAATGTCTCTCTAAGCCCATCACTGCCAGAGAACAATTATGATCTTGGAACTTAAATTTAATGCATTTTGTATAACACACACACACACACACACACACACACACATATATATATATATTACACCACAAAAAATGTACTGTCTGTACGCTTTTTTAATATATTATAATATATTGTAAAATGCGTATTGTAAAATTCCTGTGATGATAAAGCTGAATTTTCAGCATCATAATTTTCAGCAATGTCACATGGGCCTTCAGAAATCATTCTAGTATACTTATTTGCTGCTTAAGATGCATTTCTGGTCACACTTTAATTTGATGGTCCCTTTTCAACAATCTGTTGACGATAGGCATCTACAATTCAACTCACTCTCATTAGAATGTTAGTATACTGTGATTAATAACTCTTTATTATGATTGTGTCCCAACAGACATACTACTGACTATAAGTAAGTTTTCAAGTACATGTCCACTTATTCTAACCCTAACCTTACTAGTCTACGAAACACTTAGTAGATATTTATTTAGGTAAAACGTTACTTATAGTTAATATGTGAAACCGCATTTCCTATTATTATCAATGTTGAAAACAGTTGTTCTGCCATTACAAAGAATGCAGAGTCCCATAAAAATAAAAATAAAAACATAGAAAATGTGGTCACTTTTTGGATATTTTTTAAGTTATGCTATAACATTGTATGAGAAACTGATTACAGCATTCATTGATAACATTATAAACTGATAACTTTCTTAATCTGAACTAACCATTCAGACTGATTTTTTGAGACAATTTGGTTGATTCTTGAACAGATTTGACTCCAAAAACTTTGTTTACTGCATGAAATCTCAAGTCTCCTTTAATTTAAATCATGCCAAGCACAGAGTTGCATAACTACACAAAAATATATGCATTTTTTGATTGTTTTTGGTGCCCAAGCTATTTTAGGGAAATAATTTAACATTGCATTGTCATAATTCCTTAGAAAAGCATGATTCTTTACTCTCTAAATAAAAGTAGACAATCATCATATATTTAATATTTAAGACGTGTTATTAGACATGAAAACACCTGCAGACTTTCCATTATAAGGAGTAAAATAACCTTGAAAAGCCACTTGGGCGTATAATCTCCAGCCCAGGAATGTCAAGGCAATGGAAGTGTTTGTCATGGTCATATCAAACCTCAGCAATGTCTGTCGAGTACTTTGACTAAGTTGTACTATAATGGCCTAGATAGGGCAAACAGACAGATAGGACACTGGAGGAGCAGGCCAAAATGAGCGTACATTTATCGCTCCTGACAGTCTGTCTGCAGATAGCACATGACAGACGACAGGGCAGTCGGAGAAATATGGCTGAATGCACTAGTGACACCTCTCAGAGTCAAAAGCCATTCTGCCCTGTCACTTCCATTCTGCCTCCTAAGAAATGAAGGATTATAGTAAAGTTAGCGAGGACATGACGCCCAGAAAAACGGAGGGATGTAGGAATGATAGGAATCTATGAACATAAAGATGGTCAGGTCTGTAAATACAGGTCTATAAATGATCCGTTTTTGTCCAAAAAATGCATGGTTTATGTTTCAGAGTTTCTTATTCCTATGTTATTTTTAGATAACTGTACTATAGTAATAAATGCAAATACAGAAATGATGAGAAACACTCTTAAGTGTTTCAAATCATTTAAAACTTTCAGTTAGTTAGGAATAGCATTGGCATGATGCAGATTATCATGCTAGAGAAAAAAAATATATAAAAGCATATTAGTGATCAAGACACATCATGAACAATCAGCACAGCAACTTTATTCAAGTTACTAAAAAGTGATTCCATACATTCTATATAATATATATATATATATATATATATATATATATATAAATATATTATAAAGCACAATTGTAATTATATATGTAATGCCCATATATTACTACTACTACTACTACTGCTACTAATACTAAAAATAACAATAATAGTAATGTTAATTATTTATTATTAAGAATGATTAATTGTATTAGTAACAATAATAAAATATCCCAAATGCAAAACATTAAGAAAAAAAAAAGGAAAGGAAAACGTATTCTTTTTATAAAATTAATAAAAAATGACTTTTTTCTTTGTTTCGAGAGTGAAATGTCACCCACACATTTTAGGTTGCCCTTATTTAACTAAAATTGCAATCTGCAAGAAAAGGCAGTCTGTTTGTCTCAGAAAATAACAGAAGCGACGTGCATCAAAGACTGCCACCAAAAGTACAGTATGTGTTTATTTGGAAAAGATGGGAAAGATTATCCAAACAGTAAAATATAAATATCCATTTTTCATCTCATTTCCTGATACCCTAAACAGAGGAAGTATTAAAATTGCTTTTAAACTATTTTTATAGATTAGCTATGTGAAACAGTGGAAGAACATGAAAAATTTTAAAAGCAGCAATAATGTCATGAAGTCATTTAATAGCAAAGCTATTTATCTAATGTCTACATCTGCCTCATTACGTGATTATTCTTGAGCTTTGTAAATAAATAAAAAACAGAGGAATTAATCAAATGTTTTCTGGATGTGATCTCGGCAAACATCTCGGCCAAAATTCACAAAACATCTGGTCAGTAAGCCTTCATCAATCTTGCCACTACCGATTAACTGCAGTAATTAACCGTAACTCTCTCTGAACCATGAATGACATTGTGTCTGGGTTTCCTCCATTTATTCACTTCTCATACATTTCAAACTGGGCTCTAGCTATGAATGTCCCAGTCCGGTGTCTATATCCCAGCTGTCTGAATAAGTCTGGCTATGTTCCGGGGTGGAGCGTGTTACCCGTTGACCGGGAGTCAACTGAGTAACAATAGGGCATTATTTACCCTGGCCGCAGCCAAAAGAGTGGCAGGACTCAGAGAGAAAAGTTCTCCCACAGCTCAGCACTCCTCTACGCCCGCGTACTGCACACACTCTTAGGCAGATTTACTTTAATTACAGAGTGTGTAAAAACAAGGCGACTATTGACTAACCATACTTCGTCGGGCGGCCGCAAACACTCAGCAGTAATCGCAGCCACATCCGCTTGAGAGAGAAGCCAGATTGATTTAATAAGAAGAGTGGATTGACAAAAGCGCAAAGTCTAGGGAGGTGCAGATATAAATTAAGATGTCGCAAGGCAAAAATGGAAGATAACTAATGAGATGCATATGACCCGAAGGGACTTAAAGAGGAAATGAAACTTCTATGACTTCTATATTTATATATATATATATATATATATATATATATATATATATATATATATATATATATATATATATATATATTATATTTATTTATTTATATATAGATAGATAGATAGATAGATAGATAAAAATATATCACCTGGAAAACATTTGCTTCATAAAAAGCTTGAATTTTTTCCTCTACGCTATTAAGGACTGTTCACACAGAGACAAATGTTCAGTGTAAAAACTATTCTGGTGCAATACACATTTTAATTTGAAAATTTAGATAGAAATGAACAAACCAATGAAATGGATTTTTCTGTGGACAGGTGTTCAAATTTCTTTTCACTGCATTGCAAAGAAAACTGGCTAACCAATAAGATTCCTGGTTTTGGTCACAGTTAAATAAAATGATTTATTATTCATTATTTTGCTGAGCGGCATGTCTTACAGCAGGCAGTAATTTGCGCTGCTTTTGGTAGATTGTGTTAGTCATTATGATTTTCATTTTCAGTAAATCACGTGCAGAATTTTCCCTCCCATCTTTATGGTATTATGCTACAATTCAAATTTGCCCTGTATAATAAATCTGGCCCATAGTGTTAAACCTTTTAACTAACGTCTAAAGTTAACTCATTAATTTTAACAGTAATAGACGTATTTTCTTAATTTGTCCTCACTCGCATATATTCAATTAAGCCATGCAAAATGCTTCATACAAAAAGCAGCTCAGGCATTCTGCGAAACATCTCCTTTGGTGTTATTAAGAAAAAAAAAGAGAACATCAACCTTTCCGCGAGTGTAAGATTTTTCATTTCGCGTAAACCATTTCTCTGCTAGAAGATGTACTAGCTTTTGACAGCAGTAGACACGCATTGGCTTCTGGTTGTGTTTGTGTTGTGCTGCATGATGTGTCGGCTGGCTGTGTTATTGGGAGGTGGACTGGTCTCTGGAGATCTACGCTGCAGCTGCTCAGGAATGTGAGCTGTTCTGCTTATCTCCAGCTCTTCTGAGGAAGGCTTATGTTCTGCTATAAGCCATCGCTCCTAGTCCTCTCAGTAAACAAATACGCCCTTCCTCTGTATGGATTCACTTTATATATTTTGGATTGGCCCTCTAAGACCATCAAACAATCCAAAATGGGCCCCACATATACAGAGTGGAAACAGAAAAACAGAGTGAGGCAGGCCCGGTCCTGGTGAGACCTCCAGGAGGCATCATAAACTATTAAAGATCATCCTTAAAATTGTTGTTTCTGGGTAACTATGCGCAGCACGGTCACTCATTCTGCTGCCAGGAATCTCGTTAAAACATCTTGTACAGAAAAAGTGGGGTAACAGGAAGCTTACCAGCACCCATCTTATTTTCAGCCTTGAGGAATTTAAGAAACATCCAAGCAACATCAATCTCCCCGAGGAATGTTGAATGCCGCCCAGCTTTTGGGCAGCGGTGGGGTATCTTTCTTGGGTCACGAACTGAAATATTCTTATGTGGGGCGGGTGTGTGAAACCTGAAAAATGTCTCCATTTCTGCTCTTTGTGTACACGAGATAACAAGCCCATTAATGGAATGTTTCAGCACATATAATGATGTTCTGTGTGGTTTTATGTGCTGAGGCTCACAGGACGGGGCCCGCTGTCATGTGGGACGGTTCTCAGTGTAAAGGACAACCCCTCCCTCTCTTGTCTTACAAAGAGACATCATTACTCCTTCTGCAGATTCTCTCTTTGGCAAAAGCCCAGCGAGCTTGACTGTTATGGCTGAGACGGCTTTGCACGGATGAAATATGACTGGAGCTTCATATTTAACAAACATAGATCTTGTCCTCTGACAAAAGCTCTCAGATAGGTGTTACAAAACACAGAGGCAGAAAACTGGAATGTCTCCATTCATCAGGTCCTGACTATCATGATCAATTGAACATTTACTTCAAACTATATCAACAGACAATACGATCATGCCATGTCATGATACACATGAGTGAAAGATATTTTTGGATGCGATTGAGAAAGTAGCCGTTTATTGAATATTTGTTTCTTTCGAATATACATAACAGATTCATTTTTAAAAAGTTTTTTATTTATGCAGATGATTATATTCTTGAATAAATAATGTCAAAATGCAAAACGCTTTAATGGCTCCATTTGTCTATGCAATTTTTTTCTGTTGATTGACAGGTGAAATAAGATTGCTAATGTAAAACAGTCTTTTGAGAATCCCCGTTATAGATGATTTTCACAGCCTCTGCCAATAGTAACATTTAAATTTTCACTTTCAAATCAATTGTGAATAACGCTTTCCTATCATAAAAATAAAAAGTTTTACGAGGATTATTAGTGTCCCACTGTACTTGATATACAAGTAACACGCCCTTTTGAAGGGATGTGAAGATTATGGTGAGTTTGTCAGGAAGGAATTTATGATGGCTCTGACTCAACTGTGGTGAAGCTGCATTGCACAGGCAGATCTCGTCTCTGGTCTGGGCTGTGGCTGAGATCTAGTGTGGTTTCTTGGGGGGGCAGCAGAGTCAGCCTTCAACAAAGCAGCAATACAGACTTCCTGTCCATGAACTCTCCGCAGCCTTCAAGCAAAGCAAGGTTTGTGTCCAATCACAATATGACCAGAGCCGCATTCCCGCTAACAGCAAGTCTTGTGATTTTGGCAGCCTTCTGACAATGGATCCAGTCCATTTTCTTTGTTTTTTATGTTAATGTGCTAGTCGTACACACATTAAAGCCAGTTTTCCTTTAAATGTTCCTCATAAATACTGGTGGAGGGAAATTACATCTCAGCACAAATCACGTCACTCAACCATTAAACTCGAATCACAGAGATTTATCAAGATCCATGCAGCCAACTCAATACAATCCCTTAACATTTATCACGGTCATTTCTGACATTAATTTAGGGTTGCATACTGACAAAAAGTCTTATGCTTGTTTCTCATGGTCAATGCCAGTGCTTTTCCCTAAAGAGATCCTCTAATAGACTACAACCGAGTACTGGAGGCCCTCCCTCGCACCGCCACAATCCTCCCAAGAGCTGGAGGAACAGAGCAGACACTAGTGAAAACTGAGCCAAGTTCCTCACAATGAGATGCATTAATAACTCTACAAGTTAATGAAAAGGCTGCTCTTCATGTTGAGATGATCCCAAGAGCATCTTGAGCTTCAATGGAAGGTTGCATGAGCAATATCACAAATTTACAAAAAATTGTCTTTGCATCATTCTGCTCCTTTGTTTTTATTCAAATTCTGAATTGATTCTATGCAATCTGATATTTGTAGGGATCTAAAGTCTGGTCTCATTAGCATGTACACTTGCAGTGCTGGTAGAAAAGAGACTTTTTTACAAGGAAAAAAAGAGCAGCATCTCCATAGGCACACTTTTGTTTGCGGTAGAAACTTGTAGACTTGTAGGATAGGGTTAATTCTGGACCTCTGGTCAATAGGGAACGGGAGTAACTCAGTCGGACAGGCTGAGCCCTGTAATGTCCTCCCACTCGCTGCCTTCTGAATAGACTCACAAACAAGCATGCCTTCACAGAGGAGAGAGAACAAAAGAGGCTGAGGGAGGCTGGGCCACCAGCCCTTTGGCCCAAATGGCCGGTTCAGCGTAATGACCCATAAAGGGTCAAAAGACTCATGTCACAGACCGAAAGGAAAAACAGCTGGGTCAAACTCCACAGATGTCACGCATGTTTCATTAAAGCAAAACATGCAAATAATGGCTTTAAAAATGGCAGACGTACACTTCTCAGGCTTCTACAGTTATAGTGCTGTGTTGTGGGTTTTTGATTTTTCTTTTAGTCTTATTTGGCAATGGGAAGAAAAAAACAGACATTACAGTCCATTTGTTTGTTCATTTGATTCAATATTTCACTGAATTATTTAACTGTACTACACTGGAAGCTCATTTTCTCTTTAAATCCACACTCACTTCTTTTTGCTGGTCTATATTTTCCAGGGTGCTTTAAAAGCTTATTTTTCTTCGATTCAGTCCATATTATCATATACTGTAGCATAAATTGTCTGGCCAGTCATAGTGGCAAAATGTTCCTCCTTGTACATTTTATCTTCTTCATGAATTTTACCAGTTAATACTGAAATAATTTTAGCATTTTATGTAACTTTATGTATCTTATTTAACTGTCTTATTTACTATCATTAAACTCATGTAGACATCAAGCCATCATGCTCTATAGATATCACTACTGAACACATAAGCATTTTTCAAGTCACAATTAAAGTTTGACAAAACCATTGTTATTTTATGGGGTAGTATATCAAATTTTAAAGTAAATAAAAGTATGTATAGTATGAGTAAACTCTCTTTTTTGTACTTAAACAAGTCCGTCTGTGTTTAATCACAGTAGCAAGAGCCGATGATGTAAACACTCTTGTGAAAAAGAAACAAAAATGCAGGGGCAGAACTCTATCCACAGATCACATCACTGATCTCTGATTTAAAGCTGTCTGTTCTTAAACTTTGAAACTAATATGAGCACAGCAAATGGTCAGAAGCTACTTCATCAAAATAAGAAGCATAAATCAGACGCTTCAGACACTTTATGCCGTCAATTTCTGTAAAAAAATTGATTTTATGAAGGAAACATTGATTTTATTATTTTTTTTTCTTCATAGACAAAAGAATGCGAGCACTAAGAAGTCAAATCATCCCGTGCATGAAGGGAAATTTGTGCCATTTCCTCACAGGTTTCCTCACTACCTATCCCGTCCTCCATCCTGCTCCATTGACCTAGATCTTCAGGACTCTGAACGGCACTTAAAAATTCATAAAGATCCAGAGGTACTGTGACAGAGATGTGTATGTGAATCGCATCGCTCCAGTGCGCAGTCAGAGCGATTAAAGTTTGAGAGACTCCTGTGCACAGCTTCTGAACTCATTAAAGTCCTGTGGCAACGTACATGCTGAGATGAGATGCACATAAATAAGTCAAGCTTCCTCTGCTTTTCTGCACTCAGCAGGTTTAATTAAGGTCTCCCAGTGTCTAGCTTTAATAGCTAGGCCAAAGATTTTCATCTAACTGACACTGAAATATTACCATATTTCCCGTACCCCCTTGGCTATCAACTAGTGGAGATCATGGGTTTGATTCCCAGGGAACACACATATAAAAAATATACCTTCAAGAAAAAAACGTACTGAGCATTTGAACGGTAGTGTATTTATAAATTTAAATAAAAATAATTTTAATTAACCATTTTCCCCAAATAATCTTGTTATATTTTCCAAAGGTTAGTCAAACTGTTGTCTGAAAGTGCTGCCCATTGAAGCTCCACTTTATTGGGGTATCTATGAATGATCACAACTGTGCCCTTGAGCGGTGCACTTACCCCAGGTAAATAATAGATTATTTGTTTTATGAGAACACAGGTTGCCATCTACCCAAAGAGCTGCTGGGCTCTTCCTGTGAAACGTATCCAGATGGCACAGGTTGTCAGGAAATGTACTATGATTACACTCACCAGCTGAAATTCACTCCGTCGGCCGTAGGCATCCTGGATGCCACTATCACTCCAGAGAGTCTGCAGGGCTGGGACGTACAGCTGAAAGGTGCAGGGTTCGACGGGCATGCCTGCTTTGTTTTCAAAGGACATAACAAACATGCCATGCTTCTCGTTCTCAGAGTTCTGCCAGGGAACACCAAGTTTGTCTCGGGCATCCACCAGTACCCGCATTCCCTTTAAAAAAAAAAAAAAAAAGACAAAGAGAAGGAGAGAGAAATTAATGCCATGTTTGTTTGTCTAGGGTGTATAACTAGAGCAGGGTGTGTCTTCTATAACAGGAAAATGAAGCAATTCTTCTGGAGACAAAATAAAGATAATAGCAATGTCTTCATGTAACACCTACAGCACATTTAAAACCTGCTGATATTCTGTCTCTGTAAATCTCCCACACTCAGTTTTAAAGAAGTTACCAACTGTTTAGGTTAAAAGGGACAAACAAATGAATGATGTACAAAAGTGTGAACCAGATAAATAAGAGGTTACACAATGATATAAGAGGCTCTACTAAAATTAACATATGAGTCAGAATTAAGTATGTTGTTACATAATATACCTTTTGTATATGTTTCATTGAGTGTAGGCTTGTGTTTAAACCAAGACATATTTTTGGTGCAAAAGCTATTGCCATAAAACATTTTAATTTGAATGCAGTTGTATACAGGTCTTTATTCTAGTCGAAAATATCAAAGAGAAATTTTGTAAAACGACTAGTTTTTTGGTGTTAAAAAAACTTAGCAGCCTTATAATTGGGCTTTTATGTCAAAAATTACATACAAAAAAGATTTGTTTAAAGATTTAAATTTAAATTTATACCACTGTCAGCTGACACAACTTAAAGACAATCTAAATTGTGCTTTTAATGCCTTTAGAAGAAGCTCAGATTGCTGCCATGCTGCCATTCACGACATGTATACCCGGAACATCGTATCCAAGAACTGAAACACTCTAAAGCCAAAAATGAAAACAGCTCCAGAAAGCTCTGTTGAGAACAGCAATCGCACTGAAACTAAACTTCCGTGATGAGCCTCCTCGCTTCCAAGCATAACATTGAATACACAACCCCTGTTCTGAGCCTCTGGCAGTTACCAGGAGGGCTGTGCTCTGTGGAGGAGCAGAAATATCATGAGACGCTTTGTAAATGAAACATAAGGACATTGATTTTTCTCGATAATAACTGCAGTACTATTAACCGATGCAAAATCCTCCTTTGCAGCATATTTCACTTTCCTTTTGTTGCACTGTAATAACATCCTAAATTTTCAGGGTCCCACAAGGGGGTCCTGGTCCTCTGCTCTAAATAGCCACCTATGAATCATCGACACTAGCACTCAAAAATGCAGAGAGCAAACGTATGCTAGAATAATTAGGGCAGCCAACACACCTTTGTCTCCAAAGAAGATAAAGGGCCCTCAGGCACAGGTGCTTTGTGGGAGTTGACCCAACGACAGCGGAAGAGTTTAATGCCATTCCAGCACATGAGGTCAATAGGTTGAGCATCAAGGCAATGAAAACTCCTAGTGTGTCCACATGTGTGAGGAATTTGTACATCAACACGAGACGGTTGCATTGCAAAACCATTAAAACAGCAGGGAAGCGACAGGAAATTAATGTGGTACAGTCCTGTTAGTCTGGCTGTCTCCATCAAATCCTGAGATTCCCCCACCTCCCAAATCCCAAGATTCCCTGAGCCATCAAACAGTTCACAAATGTAAACAGTTGTTCATGCTTAAGGCCTCCCTGCTGTTTCTTCTTAATGCTCTTAATAGTGTGGCTTAGTCTAGGGTTGTCAGGGTACTTTCCTTAGGGCCAAACTCAGTCACACTTCTGCCTTTATTTGTCAGCCCCCCCAAACCCACCTATCCATCTCTGACCTTTCACCCACTTCTGGCCAACACTATCAGGGAAGCGTAGACGTATCCTTCTGTCCTCCTTGGCTGGATCCATTGACAGGGCGAGAGAATAGAGGCGAGAGAATAGAGAGAGCGGTTAGGCAGCTTTATCACAGCGGAGAGGTCAGTTGCAGGGCTTCCAATCTCTTCCTGAGTCATGGCAAAGTCCCAAAAATAGCTCCGAAAGCCACCAAAACCTCACCTCGCCGTGAGCATGGCTCCTATTCTTTCTGAAATGCCTCCTGAAAAACAAGCCCTAAGTGTTTGTTTTAAATGGCATCTTCCAAAGAGACTTGTTTTGTAAGTCCTCGGGAGAAACCACAGAGTTTTCCATATCATTTTTAAGAAAATTCTTGATATTTCCCTTGCTGTTTGTTGACAAAGGGGGGATTTCCTGAATGTTCGGTCAACAAAGCGCAAGAATGATATTATTCAGGGATCTTGGTTTCTGCTGAGACGCTGCTGACAGCGTATCCAATCCGTCGGCCCTCATCTGACATGCATTAGACGGGCCCTGCGTGTCAAGCGCAGTAATTACTCCAGTGGTGGTAATGGCAGTGCTGTGATTTCGCAGCGTAAGCAGATGTGGGGAGCGGACCAGGCAGCCGCTCACGGCTTCCCCACCGCTGAGCAACCACAGCTAAATCAGCAACAACTCCTTAGCCATAAACAAGCCGCTTGTGAAGGAGCCTCCCAAGACAGAGGAACTCTCAGATTTATCACACAGGAAGATGGGCTTGATATATGCTTGCTCCCTGTGTCACCCTTCAGCCACTTCCTGTATCCTCCCCCGCAAGGATCTTTTTTGAGCAGGATGCACGCATTCAAACCTTTCGGTATGATACAACTTTTCGGTAACTTGCTCCTCCATACGCGCTTTGCATGGGATGATGGAGCAAAAACACATTCTAGGCAGTTACTGAATACCGCAACTATTTTCTCAAGGATGTAGTAAACAGAGGAAATGCTCCCCTGCCAATGGTGTCCCGTTGCACAAGAGATCAAGAGCTTTGCAATAGGGAAACTGACTCTTGAAGGGTCAGAGTGATGAGTGAGGGGTACGAGGGGCCAAACGGAGGTGAGATCTTATCAGGTCCCGATACGCAGTGTCAACATCAGGTCAGTCTTTAGATCACTCTCCTATCAAAGATAGGACCATTAAAGAGTTAACAGAAATGACTAGATAGCTTGCTACTGATCTAGGAAGCAATAAATTCCCAGACATAAATTACTCTGCCTACTCAGTGTGGGTTTGCAACAACAAGGCAGGAAATACTCATTGTGTGGTTTATCAAATCATTTATTTGGACACTGAAGACTGTACACACAAAACATTTAGCTTTTTAAAAGCGTCCTTTTAGTATATCAAATGACTTTGAGTGGGACTTGATTTTATCCATTGATTGGATCATCAAACCATTAAACAAGTGATATAGAATTAAATTCAATTTAGATTTCATCTAACAATCTTTAAAAATAAACATTGGTTGTGAAAACATTTTACACCCTTTCCAAGACAGACCACAGCTGAGCAAATGGTGCTGCAATATTGAAATAAGACATTACTGTAAGAAGTTAAGAGGACTATCTCTTGGACCTTTGCCACTGTAAAGTGGCTGAAATGAAGATACCTTTATCTTTAAAATAGCCAATATTTTGATCAGCATGTAGGCTGAGATTCGCTCACGCGACTGGTCACCTCTGGGATTGTTTGTTGTAGTTTTTCCCACTCCGTCTGGACTGGGGTTGCTCCAAATTGGTATCAGTGAAACAAACATCGCCAACACTGTCATCATCCTTGAGCCTTCAGAGGGATGGGCTGAACAGCAGGGTGATGACAGACGGTCAGAGGGGAGATGATGGCACGACTGAATCACCATTGTTTGCAGCATTCGCTGTCTGTGCACTGAGGAGAGGCATTTCCTCTGGCTCTGTGGACTGTGCGATACCGCAAGCCCACAGAGACCACCATTGTGGAGCTATTCCAATCTGACCTTGACTTCATCGCCGACAAACAAGGTCTCCAGTCCAGTTCTCAAGCCACTTAACACATCTTTAGACTGTGAAATTAAGTAATACCACATGCTTTCCTTTTACTGGCCACTGTCCTACTGTCCTAAAAAAGTAGTTTTTAAAAATTCCTCTAATGTTTTAAGCAACTGCTTGAGACCTGAACTGAATTACATGAATTGCAAAGAATTTTACAAGAGTATTAACACCAAAGTGAAACGTTTATACATCCATAAAAAATACAAGAAAGCTAGGAAACCTGCATTAAACAAGTATCATACTTCTGACTCAACATTAAAAAACAGAGCTTTGTAGCTTTTAATGATGAAATTTGTCATCTATATGCTATATGCAGCGAAGCAATTACATCAAAAAACACATTCTGAAAAACTATGGTGTATAAACGCTATAGTACAATAAAAGCACTGTAAAACCTGAAACTCTGGTAATTGTCATGTCAATTGTAACTGTCATGATCCTGAACTTATGCAATCTAAAGTAAGTTGATTAGCCACATTAAATAATATTTGCACTTTTAGCAGTTAATTTAGATGTTATTGTACCACATGAAACACTTTTAGTTAATGAATCATTTTTAGTTAAGCCAATCAGAGTTCCCGCTCCAATTTAAAGAACTGATATAATTATAGAATTTACAGAAATTACCTTTATGTGTCATTTGGACCTTATTTATGTAACTTTTTTTCCTCAAATCTAAACAAAGGTGTTTCATAACCTTTTCATAGCCTTGAGGTGTGTTTAACAAGTTAACAAAAGCAAGTGTGGTGACTTGTGACAAGAAACACAAAACTTTAGGCACATTCTTCACGACCATTTGCTCTTTTCACTTGACTGGCAGGGCAGCGAGTGGACCATGTAATCAGTACCAACACATACATTTAGGCCGTTTAGTGTGGTTAGTCATAAAACTGACTTCAATTCTCATATACACATAGATGGTCCAAAACACAGGCCTCAGCATTTGCCTCTGGAGCTAATGAAAGTGATCAAAACTACATTATAATGTTTTCCTCAGCTCACTATAGTCACTTTGTGGGGAAGGGGTCTTACTGAAAACAAACTGAGATGACATCATTAGCACAAAGAAAGCTCAGTTCTGTTGCGGGTGGGTTAGAAGAGGATCTGATCGCAATCAGTCCCAGTCGAAACAAAGTGAATCTTTAAGCTGTGCCTCAGTCTTGTCCCTCCCGGAGTCCTGAAAACTATGGACAAAAGCTTCTCTGGCTGTGGGGAAGGGTGCCTGATGTGATGTCTGGCAGTTCGGCTAAATGTTTGGTGAACGAGAACCATGGAGATGGAACATGCGGACCTCTGCTTTGACATCCTGAGAAACACAACCTTTTCCATATAAAGCTAAACTCTTCCACTGAGCCAAACCTCTGATCTGGCAGCGCTGCTTTTGACCAAACTGTGGGTAAGATAACAAGACCAAGGAATATTTCTCATTTCAGTTTCCCACTGAATAAATGAACATCATGGTTTGCCAGAATACAGACATATTTATGACCAAAAGAAAAGAAAAACATGTATTATATGTAACAATGACAAAATTCTAGTTTAAAAGACATTGCTGGAACTATCACCTTTGTATTTAAGTTGGTTTGCAAAACTTTATAGCATTTTTAAAAACATTTGGTAACGCAGTAGACTGGGTTTGTAACACGTTAGAAACACATTCACCAGGTTTTTCCCTCAATAAACCTCTAATTCCCTGCTTATTAATAGTAGGTAAGAAGGTAGTAGTTACATGGTCCTGCATTCGTATGTGCTTCATAAGTAACATCCAATAAGCTAGTAATGCATATTAAAGAAATAATTCACCAAAAAAAGAAAATTCTGTCATCATTTACTCACCCTCAAGTAGTTCCAAACCTGTATGAATTTCTTTGTTCTGCCGGACACGAAGGAAGATATTTTGAAAAAAGTTTGTAGCCAGGCTGTTTTTGGTCACCAGTGACTTCAATTATATTATTTTTTTCTACTATGGAAGTCAGTGTTGACCCAAAACAGCCTGGTTGCAAACCTTTTTCAAAATATCTTCCTTCGTGTCCGGCAGAACAAAGAAATTCTTACAGATTTGGAACCACTCCAGCGTGAGTAAATAGTGAATAATGATCCCTAGTCTAAAGTGTTACCAAAAGTGTAATTTAATGACTGAGAGTACAGATTGTAAGTACACATCTGAATGATTGTCGTCAAAAAGGCATTTATGTTTTATTTGTGTGGAGCAATTTAACAATTTAAAAGTGCACGTGGCAGGAGAAAACAGGCAAGTTTGCAATTACAGTTGATCTTGGTACCCTTCGAATAACTTAATTCGATAATAACTTAATAACTTGACTCAACATTTTTTAGACATCTTGATACAATCACAACATATTATCATAATATTTAACAATGAATGTAGTTGAGTTTACTTAAGTTTGCTTTATTTTGTATTTATTATAATTATTATTTCACAAATGTCATAAATGATCAATATATTTTATCTGTCTGGTAAAACAAGGTCAAAATCTCTGATTATTCTATTATTATTTTCCTTGATATAGTTATATAATTTTTCTTTTTGTATTTTTGTACGTTTCTGCCTGTTGTATTCATTGTTTTGGATATTTTAATCAATTATTAAATAAGACAAAATTAGCATTGTGTCATTGATCCGCGTAATTACATCTCATCTAACACAAAATCAGAGTACTGTAAAGATGGCAGTGACAAGATGATGATGCACAAAGCTCTCTGAAAAATAAACACCACAGAAACGCTCTGACTCAGTCAAGTAGTGCTTGTTAAGCACACAGACGTATTGAACAGCATGAAAAGAATGATAGATCTTCTCTATCCCCATTGTAGCGCAGATGCAGGCTGTAATGAGTCTTCTGGCATCGGCTGCTAATCTCAAAGGCTTCACTATGATCACATCAGACGCCATCAGTAAACTTCCAAATGTAAAACCAAATAAGAGATAAAGAGAGGAAGACACAAGTGCAGAAAGTACGCAGATAGGGGAAAAATCTTGAGACATCCAAAAGACACGTGAGCTCAGAGAGCACATGAGCTGATCACAATGATAAGTCAGACACAATCACTCCGTTCATAACAGAGCCAGGGATGAACCTAGACCAAACAAAGTGACTCAATGTAGTGGCAATTGTAAGGACAGCTAAGCTTAGTCTTGTGGTAATTACGAGAGAACATCTGCCAGTCTGCAAATGTTAAGATGCTGATTTGTGATTACTGGTTTATAAGAAAAAGTTGCTTGTACGAGAACATTGTTCCTCGTGTTTCTCTGTAACTCCAGGCAGCCCCAGGCCTGATATCTCATCTCGCACACACATTGTGGGATGCATTTTCACTCCTTTCCCGTTAACTCAGAGCAGTGAGTCAAGCCACTGTTATTAAACACAGACGCCTTAAATCGATGTGCACACAGGAAAATGACCCAAGAATGATCCACAGGGACTCTGATTTGCGGTAGAGCAGATGCCTGAAGCAACCATCATGGCTAACAGATCTGTACGTGGATTAGGTTTTCAAAACCTTTGTGTAATCAACAACCTGAACATCGCATTCATCTAACATGCAGCTAAAGAAAGGGTAGATAGTAACTCCTGAGTTTGCATGTTTGACAGACGCGCATGTGATGGGAGCTCATGTGAGCGCTTTCTGATAGCTGAAGCGCAGATTTTGGGGAAGTATTAATTATGCTGAATGTAAAAAAAAATGCATTTCTTAGGGTTTGTCATTTCTGAAGAGAATGTTTGTTTTACTTATTGCAACAAAAGCGAATGTCACAGCAGGAAACAGGCAAGGACACGTGGCCTTGGTGACCTTAGAATAACTAAATATACTGACGCAGCATCGTTTTGAATTTTTATAGATGCATTTTAAATCTTTCAGTCTGTTTTTTTAAAAAAGGTTTTTATTTTGGAGAATCTATCTATCTATCTATCAATAATAAATAATGTTTTCTATATCTAATCAAATTCAAGTTTAAATTTTACGAAACGCAACAAATTCACAAAACTGCTGACAAACAAAACGGACAATTCTGACGTCAGAAACAACGGCACCTCCAGCAAACTTCTCACGCGCGCGAGAGCGTTACCTTGATGACGTTTTCGAAGATGGTATCCCTGAAGTCGAGCAGCGCTTTCTGGTCAAACTCTTTCCCGTGGATGATCCTCATTTGTTTGAGGAAGGTGGATTTGCCGCTCTCTCCGGCGCCCAGCAGCAGGATCTTCACCAGGCGCCGCACCGAGCGTCTCTCGCGCGCGAGCATGGCGTCGATCTCGCGACTGCGCCGCTTCGCCTCGCGCTCGCGCCGCTTCGCCTCGCGCTCCTGGTTCGCGTCGCGCTCGCCGTCCGGCGCTTTCGCGTTACTCCTGTCATCGTGCGCGGCCTCAGCGGGCAGCAGACACCGGCTCAGGGTGCGCACCACGCCGGCCATCCTTTGCAACTCGAACGCGGTTAGTTACCACCTGACGTATTCATTAAAGTGCCAAAGAACTTTACTCTATGTTTTATACGATATCTACATGGAATAGACTCCGGTAAACATCTGCTGTCAATATTCACCGGTCAAAACAAATACTAAAAGGAAAAAGATGAAACACAATAAACATTTCCCCCCATTATAAAGACGTATGTAAAAGCGTTCACGCCGAAGAGGTCCTTCCCCAGTAAAGCGACCGCTGCTGCACGTTAAAACAGTGAATAAAGGCAGGCGCCCGCTAAACAAATCCGTTGTTCGTGGTAATGAAATACATCGAGCGCTAAATGAGCTCAGGAGATGTTATTTAGCCGGAAACCGTATTCCTTTATATACTGGTAGCGACGTAAGTTCCAAAAGTTCATTCTGGAGGAGCGCGAGCGACTTTCTGATGTTTCCCCGCTGCTCTCTGGGAAGTTTGTTGGCTGGACTGAAGCCCCTCCTGCTGTTGGGCCGGTGGCCGGTAGGGGGCCGAGCGAGATGGGCGTTTATACTGACATGAGGGGGATTGCGGCCGGTGTCAGAAATGTCAGTCTTACAGTGGCCCCTTGCTGTCTGTCATGCACCGCCGTCTCTGTGGAAGTATTAAGACTTTACAGGGAACCTGGCAAAAGGCGCGAGAAAAAGGTATGAAGCAAACAACTGGCAGAGTCGGATCAGTGGCAAATAAGGATGCCTGAGATGGTAAATGGAAATCTCCAAACAGATACATTTTTAACAATTATCCAAAAATCTATTTTTTTCTCTTTGATTGTTTGTATTGTGCGTTCCAAATAGTGTCAATTAAACTGTATGGATACCCAGCTCTAGTCAATGACGGCTAAATGTTTTGTTGTTGATGTTGTTTTTTCTATAAGGTTGGGGTTATAACTCGATCGCTGTTTGCTAAAATTGGATTTAGCTTGATGGCAAGTTGGCAAAATCAGCCATATAGTATTTAAATGTAATATTCTTTGGTCAAGAGTTTCAAAATGCTACTGAGATTTTCGATTTAAATTAGAAATATATATAGATATATTTCTAATTTGAATTGAAATTTCAGTAGCATTTTGATTATATATATATATATATATATATATATATATATATATATATATATATATATATATTTATTTTATATTTATATATATATGTATATTTATTTTATATTTATTTATATATATATATATATATATATATATATATATATATATATATATATATATATATATAATATGTTTATTTTGCATGAGATTTAGATCTGAAAAAGTCTCTTCCTGTGCTCTCCTGCTCGCATAATAATAAAAAAAAAGATTGTATTCAGCAGAGGGCAGTGTTAACCTACGCTTACATTCATACATTTCATTTGAATCATAGTTTCTCATCCACATACAGCATGCATCTGTTGTAAAATGAGCTCTGTGTGAAAAAAAAGGAAAGAAAGCCTACAGGTAAAGAAACCATAAGAGCATATACCTACTCAAAGATAATTAGTATGATTTTCTACACTGTCCTTGTGTGCCAAAACATTATTACGCAAACCGTCGAGAATATAACATGATATTTTTTCATGTTTAAACATCTCCCCTGCACAGCACCACAAAGACATTTCCTTATTAAAACCACAGGTGCAAAAAAAAAAAGTAGAGCGGGCTAATTTTGTGCCACTGACCACCTACGTGAACAACAGGACGTGCAGCATTAGCATATAAATAGTAACAATATAAACAGTGACAATTTTTTCATTCCTCCTCCAAGTAGATTATTCAATGTCATTCACAGCGTAGAAAAAAAAAACAGTCTCTGATTACCGTGGTCTCGATTTAGAGTTCTTAAACCTATTTGTTGAGTTGATATGTGCGAGGAAAACATTTAATGGAAAAGCTTTCAAGTTGATTTTCAAGCAGGAGGTTAATTGGACTGGGTTTTTGGAGGAAAGATGAAATCAACATGCGCACGAAACGCAGCTGAAGAGGCTTTCAGAGAGCAGCACGGCCATGATTACACATTTTGATCACCGAATCAGAAAGAAACACAAAAATATACAAGTATCCATTCTTCTCATTGGGCAAATTGCCCTTGATAGCATTCTTGGAGAGTGCCGAAGCAAGCTAATGCTGAAAGAACCAGCTCCGCCGTTCACGTTTCCCGCTATGCTTTGAAGCAAAGGCAAGAATGGAGCACCGAGGGCCATGACTTTGGGAAAACGTAGGACTGTTCGTATGTTATTGTGAGGATTGCAGCGGAGCCTTTCTAACCAATGTTTGCATGCTATATAAAAAGAGTAGAAGTAGTAATATTGTTTACACACACACACACACACACACACAAAGTTTTTGGTCATTCAGTCACTCAGAATTTCTTTTCTGGTTTAGCATTCAAAGTTATTGTCTTATGGTAAGTCTTTTGCATATTGCAAATACTGAGCTCAGTAACTGTTTGTCTGTTTATTTAAGGAGAGACACAGTAGAGGTACAACGATAACTAATAGTTATCACCTTACTATTAATCGATTGATTATAATTGCAATGTAATCAATTTGTAATACAGGTTTTTCTAAAATATTAAGTTTAGATATGCAAATACGGCATTATTTTTTAAAATGAAAGAACAAAAATCTAAATACTGTATGAAGCAAGTTTAAGAAATCTTTGAATGGAGTCAAATGTTTTTTGACAGATACAGACGGGTGGGGGTGTTGTATATCATCAAGCATATATATTATATAAGAAACAAATCCGTCTGTAAGAACCTTCAGGTTATAGACTAGACATGAATAGAAATGATGTGTAATTTCTGCTGAAGTGGAGATATGTGGCTCAGTGTAGGAGAAAAACTCATTTTGAGAAAACTGTCTTTAAAAATATATTTTGTTACTGAAACTGATTGATACAAATAGACAAAGTGCTATCAAACGAACACTCAACAGTGTCTTTTGGATGTTTTCTTATCACTAGTCTGATTTTTATTTTTTTTTATGAAAAACCAAAAAGTCCAAAATCTCAAATATGGGAGGTGCATGAAAAAACGGTTCAGGGATCAAACACAATATGTACATCAGCAAAAAAATGAAATGGTTGTTTTGTGATTTGTATTTATTTATTTATTTATTTTTTGATGCATTTGTTTGTTTTTGTGATTTATGATTTGTGTTGTGTTTTGTTAGCTCCACAGCCTGTTCACTGCTGACTGTTGTTATAAGGCAAGAGCTTTGTAATGAATCTCTAAAAGACATAGAAATAAACAATGTCAAACCGTTAAGTTAAGGTTGAACTATTCCTTTAACCTTGTTTTCAAAAGGTTGTTTAAAACTGCTCCTTGAGAACATACACAACAAGAGTCGATAAAATTATGTTTTCAGGCACAAACGCTTGCCAAGCCTATTTAACAGGGGAATGCAGAAGTAACACAAAAAACAGATTCAAAGCTTTGTCCAGCCTAATTAAGTGAGATAAGAATAAACCAAACCCAGCGGGCATGTGGTCTCAGAGGACTATAGAGGAAAATGTCTAATTAAATAAATAAAACGGCAAATAATTAAATTTATGCCACTCTTTGATTCCAGCATAATGACTCTCATACGCGGACAAGTGTATGTGTCATTAATGGAGGTCTGTGCTTGATGGCCACAATGAAAAATGGCTGTTATTAGACTGAAGAAGGCTTGCTGGAAAAACAAACTTGCGTTTATCAAGAGGAGCGGGGAAGAAGGGAGAAAAAAGCCACGAAAAATACGAAAAATAAGAAACATAATAATAATAGGGCTATATATATATATATATATATATATATATATATATATATATATATATATATATATATATTAAATAGATCGTTTAAAGATGTAAGGGATGCTCATAAGCATTGAACACCTTTCAAGGTTGCAGATCTTCCTCTCCTAATCAAACCAATGATCTTGAAAATGTGTTTTTGCTAACAACGGTAACAAAGGCACAGAGTTCTCCGCACACTCGAAAAGGCGTTTAACCGTGCAGAAAACACATTTATCTGTGCTTTGGTGAGCAGCTAGAAGCCCCGTGCTCCTCAGAACAAAGGACGAGTGGGATCTCTGACGGCTTCTGAAGCTGTGGGTGAATTAGGGAGATACAGATGGCCCAGACACAAAAGTTCTGATGTCTGTGACAGACACTCCTTCACGGAGAGTCTATTATGACATTTCAGCTCCGGCGCTCCTCACACGTTTGACTGATGGATGCAGGGACCACCGCATTTAACAGATTGCCAAGCCATCTGCCGCGGCGAAGCGACACGCTCGAGACGCGACACGCAACGCTTCCTGTAGCGATCAGCTGAGAGAGAGAGAGAGAGAGAGAGAGAGAGAGAGAGAGAGAGAGAGAGAGAGAGAGAGGCGCAAACCAAAACCGCTGGAAGGTACGGCAATGAAAAACTCAATCAGGGTTGTAGAGACCGGATTTTCATGTTGTGGGTTTGGAATATATTACGATAAAGGATACAAATGAGTTTGTGCATAATCTCTAAAGGACACGGACTACAATGCGCAGAAACCAGCATTGTTGACTGGGACTTTCAAAACATAATGTGTTTGCATTGATGTGCAAATTATATTTTCATATCTCTACTTCCTCTTGGCCTTTTCTGCATTAGTATTAACCGGCGTTAGCAATAACCCGGCGTTTTTAAAAGCAAACAAAAACAGAAGACGGGCTTAACTAGAAAAGGCAGCTGTCTTTTACGGTTGCGAACAAACTAAAGCGACCCGTTCTGTTAAATGAAATCCGAGAGCCTCTCCGATGGTGTTTACAATCACAGTGGAAAGTTGGTTTACCGTCAGAGTTGTTGTGTGCGAGTGACGCTACACTGAAAGGAACCGCCACCAACACCACATGAAGCGACAAGATGTCTGCTTGTCAGGGACCAACCGAAATTTCCACTGCGCTGCTCGTGACACACACTCTCCAGGATTTCTCCTCTTTATAAGCCCTTCGACTCGTTTTCGGTTCTCGTTTCAACAGCAAAAACCTGTCAGTTTCTTTTTGAAGCACGAAGCGCGTGCAGATCCGCGTCTGATCTGGCGGGTTTCAACCCAGAAAACAGAAACTCTGCTTCTCGAAACCATTTATTACCTACACAAAACACACCGTGTTGTTTCAGCAGTACAATCTTGTGTCTGTTTATAAAATAACATTCATGTATATATATAGAGCTTGGGATCCGGAGATCTACACAAAAGAGATGAAAATTATAATCAACTAGACAACAGACATTTCCGTTTCATTTTAATAAACAAGCGCTGAAGGTGGTACATTAAATTTCCCCTTTAAAGTCTTCAGTAACAACAATGAATATATGCAGATCAATATGCTGTGTGTTTAAAATCACATGGGGTCAATATGAGTAGCTGACACCTGCATTTTCTCATAATTCATTTTAGAATTATTACATATACAGTTTTCACGACTTTACTGAATAAATGGAGCATACCACTGTATAAATGTAATGTTTGTACTGTAAGAACTACAAATAATTAAATATATGCAATGCATTTAATTATAAAGATTTAAAAAGTAATCCGACTTGTACGGGTCAGGGACAGGACGTACCATTTCGGTGCACCAAATTTACAAAAGTGATTTTATATACACAAAAAGCAAAGTTAACACGGAAAGGTGTTAACTGTTTTAAACAACTTTTGTGAAAAACTCAAAATATGTAAAAAAATGTTCATTCAGTGTAAAAGATATTTATATATGCAAAATTTAAACATCTGACCTGTACTGGTCTTACTAAATTATATTACAGTTTAATAAAATGGGTATTTTTACCCATTTGCTGACAATTTCTTTTATGAATAGTGGCAGAGATTGGTAATGATTCAGAATTATGATAAATTAGCCATTCATGTCATTATGTCATCTTAAACATGGTATAGAACTAATGATACTCTGAGTGATATTTTAGTGGGCGTCTTGTGTAAATTATGGTTAAAAAGGTTATTATAATAATATATACAAGAAAAAGGTTAAACATAACGCATTCTAAGGTACAGGAAAAATGATTAAATGATGCTGAAAACCCCTTTTCATCCAAAATCCCTTATACATTCGCTTATACATTCACATGCATTTAATCCGAAATGTTACCAAGTTAAATATAAAAAAGTATATGTCTTGGTATAGGTGCCCATAAATCATGGTATTTCTAAAAGGCAAGCTGTAATGGAACATTAAGTAAACATCAGAAATAGCTCTCACAATAATAACATTTAGGACATCAATCAATGACAGCTTAAACAGACTTCAAAATAATGCCAACATAAAAAAAGAGTTGCAAATTACAGTCATGAGCTTGACATGTGATGTACAGTATAATGCCATTAAATTACAGTATGGCCCACAGGTACAATAAAACCTTGGCAAGTATTAACGTAGCAGCCGAAATGAGCACAGAAATAAGCCACACGTGTACGTTTGTATTCAAATAAATATGGAAATCACTGATATTAAATTATGTAATGTGCCTATAAAGACAAAAGTACATACTGTTTACATACTGAGCATTACAGGTGGATGCTGGGAAGGATAATGTTTTATTGACGACATCTATGCTTCAGGAGAATAAAAGATAAGAAGCACTGAGCTGAGAACCTTTCCACTGCTTACAATGTGTAACTCGAGCATCGCATTGTACCTCGTCCCCGTTTTTCTTTTTTGGCAGCAGAGAGAGCCACACCTCACCTTTAACGCCTTTGACAGAGTCATTTCCTGTTCACATGCCTGCGCTGCTTGCACGTATTTCACCCGAGCAGTTACTCGCTCGTGTGATCAGGTCACAACAGGTCCTGTTCCACCCAGACCGTCTTCTTCTGCTCCTCAAAAATCTTGTCCTTGATGATCCTGACGAGATCCTCCACCCCTCCCCAAGAGTCAGGTTCCACACCCGCGTACAGGCACGGCAGCATCTCCAGCTCCTTCTCCTTGGACCGACACATCTTCAAGAACTCCTCCTCAGAGTCCACCTTCAGAGGGAGCCTCCTGCGCAAAGAAAACACCAGAAACGATCGCTAAATGATCCTCTGACCTCGAATAATGAAACTAAACCTCTTCAAACTGAAACTAAACAAGGCATATGACAAGAGTCTTTGAAAGATCGAAGACATCAGAGTTCTTGCCTTAATTTTTTGATGTTCCTTTCGCAGATTTTGATGAAGATCACGATGGGGTAGATCTCTCTCCTCAACAGGTCTTTCACGCAGTTTAGATCGGCTTCCAGAAGGCAGTGCTTATTCTAGAAAACAATAGTTTGATTTACTTTTTTAAATTTCTTGCATTTGATCAAAAGGCAATATTGCAAATGTTTATATTGTAATTTAAAAGCAGAAAAGAGAATTGAGAACGGAAGAGAGAAATGAGAACTTGTCCAGTGAGATGTCGGTTCTCATTTTTTTCCTGTTTTTGGCACACCTCTCGAACAAGTGAGATTTGCAGTGGAAAATTAGACTCATCTCCTGACATTAGCAAGTGAAAAACAATATGCTGCCTCTCATCTAACCACCTGATAAACCCCAACAAGCAGATTGCATCTGCAGCCATCAAGGAGCAACAGGTCTGTCTCCTACGTACCACTGCTCATATATCCCTTGAGGTTCAATTAACTCTTTAAGTTTCTTAATAGACCATTCTGCCCCTCTATCTGAAATAATCAGTTTTAAAAGGTGACGCCCCTTAAAAACATGCACATAAATAGCTGCTGTTATGACTGGTTTAATCAGAAATTGAAAGGGAATCCGTGTAGACCATGTCTCTGATTATAATGTCATCTTCATGTTCAGCTCAGCAACCTGTCACCTGCAGAAGTTGACTCTGCCATCGTCTGCATGATCACAGACGAGGAATACAGTGATCTGATCCAAGGCTTTGTGGACTGCTGTCAACAGAAGTGTAGTGTAGAAATTTCCACATTGTGGAACGAATAAAGGTTCACCTTATCTTATCTTAATGCTTTAGACTTAACATGACCCAACACTTGCGTCTGATGTAGGCAAGTGTCAAACTGAACACTAGTGGGCATGGCCTAGGGCAGTGCTTCTCAAACCGGGGTACACGTAATGGGTGAAAGTGATGGAGGGGCATGTCTGTCTTCCAAGCCAATTGTAGTAAGAAAAAAAAGTGCACCATTTGCTTATGTGTGTCAATTGGAGTGTAAACAATGATTGGCAGGTCGGACGCTTAGGTGCTACGGGACGTGTGCTCACATAACAGAGGAATAACGTACGGTGGCAAATAGGTAAATAAATGTAGAACGCTCATGTGCGTCAATCGAAGTGAAGTGAGAGATGTTAAGGCACGAACGATGCTTAGGACATGCAATCAGTTTTAAGGTAAGGTGGCAAATAAATAGGCTTAAAATTGTAAAGGGAGAGGACGGTTGCATCGTCAATTTTAACATGAGTTTTGATTCCTCAAAATTTGATTCTTCGTGCCACAATCCCATCGGTGTCTTCAGGAAAGAGTTAAGCTCTCGCTGAGAGGAAGCGCTTCAAAATTATACTGCTCGGCAAAACAGTGAACACATAAATATCTGACAAGCTTCTTGAGTAAGCAGAAGGAATGACAGCGCATAAAAGCAAAAACATAATTTAGCTATTATTAAATTCTTCTGAAAAGAACATTTATTACCGTACCTTGAAGGCAACCGCTTCGATGTTTTCTGGGGTGATGCATTCATATGTGCATGCCTGCTTTTCTTTGGAATAAATGATGGGCTCTATCTTCTGTTTCATGAGGAATTCGTCTTTTGTCACAATGTCTAAAATGAGTTGAATTATTAGTTTTGTAAGAAGGCATGTCAAGGAAAACATTGCTTTGCTTACATCTAGGGAGGGCACTGTAAGGGCATTGCTATTAATTCCAGTTTCTTAAAGATTCAATTTATGATTATTTTGGAAGAAGACCCTCCAATTTATTAAACACAAAAAAATGAAAGTCTGCTAAGGATGTGTAGTCAAAAGATACAAAGTGACATGAACAAAGAGTCTGTAATTTCACTTAAGTCTCACGTTCTAATTAAGTCCACATTAACCCATACAGAATCTACTAATAAGATCCTTTCATTCATGAATCTAACTATAGAGCCTAGTCGAAACTATTTCTTCTGCAGAATCTGCAGCAATTTATTTTAAAGATAGTTAGCCTGATAAACATTTATGTAGAATTCATAATTTAGTACTTGATCAGTTTTCATTGCTTAAATGTTGGGTTTAAATTATGCTTTCTGATGTTTTTAAAATAAAACTCTGTTACACCACTGCACCGCTGAAAACTACATTGTTTACATGTAACTTGCTATTTTAATGTCTTGTTCGTCATATTAGTGTTGTATATATATATTCATTAATCTCAATCCTTAACCTTAACCCACTCAATGACTTTTTGTCTGCAACAGCTGGATTTGTCCGATGTTTTTGAGCTAAACATAGACTGAGTGGGTTGTTACTTGTGAAGTAAGAGTTGAGGTAATGGAACAAATTAAAAATAAAGATGAATTCATCATATATGCGTTAATAATGGCGGATCATGAACAATATCTCTTTTGATCATCACTACAATGTGCTGCTATAATTAGGAAAATCAACCTCCAGCCACCTTTACCTGGCTTGCATATATTGAACTCCATAGCACCTCCAAGGTTAAGGAACTTCTGTACGATGGTCTTGGCTAGGACGTTGGGGGTGAAGAGGACAGGTCTTTTGCGCTGACATTGATGTGGCGTCACTAGACTGTACGGGATCAGATTCAAGCTCTTGTTTAAGTCGCTGTCTTGGTCAGACGTGTCTGAAACAACAGAAACCGTTCACGGGTCAGCTTTGATGTTCATTCAGCATAAACATTGAAAATGGACCCGAGCGGCATTATGAATACGAAAGCAGCGGTTTCTCATTCCTTTTAACCAATTTATAGAATCTTTTTTGGGAGATTGTGCACAAAAAAGGCTGATTAAACAATTGAGAGCATAACTAAACGGCGTTAATAAATTATGAATTTTTCTGTTCTGGAAAACCATATTTACAAATTCCCTGACATTTTCATGACAGTAGTACGAAGCCTGTCTACAAGGCAACAGCTGCAAAGATTTCTTCGAAATAAACAAGTAAAGATGAGGGTGGGCAGTCTTACCCTCAGGCCTCAGCGTTTCAAAACCTGGTCTGGAAACTGATGATGGATTTCCTCCATTGACAATGCGGACACGCTCACTGCTGTTCATCCTCTTGTACTTGTTATCCACCCTGCTGACAAACTGACACCAGGGATCTCTTTTAATCTCAGCAAGACTCCGCTCTTTTTCTATCTGCAGTAAGACCTCAGCACTGTGGCAGGGAGAGCAAACTCAAGAGGACCTGTTACCTGTAATAACTGAAAGATGAAAACGCTGGCTCTGGACAGACGTGGACTAGACTTGGGGTCTTGAGACGGTGTGGGCTCCTCGGGTTGTAGAGTGTTCTGCGAACACAAATGGAAGTGAGAGAATTTATAAGAAAAAACTCATTGAAAGTGATATTTACCAGGGCTGCTTTCCCAAAAGCATTGTGAGCTTAAGTACACCGTGGACCCATTGAAACTAATATAGCTTAAATCAGCTTCAGCTTACGCTGCTTTTGGAAAACGCAGCCCAGGGCAATTTATGAGAAATGTGTCATTCAAAAATCATTTAGGGAATGACATCAAGACTATGAATTATAATATGACATATGACTTATACATGCAACGCCTACACTGTATTCAGCAACCCTGATGAACAATATTGCAAACTATTTTAATATGGAGAGTAGCCAATAAAAAGAGAGGTCATTTGCATTACGGGGTACATATTATGCAAAATTCACATTCGCATACGTGTTGGCAGTGTGTGTACACAACCACCCTAAAATAATAAAAACCCACCCGCTCCTGTTTTTTAACCCTCATAAATCATAAGCAGCGCTCAGAACAAGCTGTTCATTGAATTTTTACAATGTGATGTCACATTTTACAAGCCCCGCCCATGACTGTTGACGGACACTACTCTATTAGCAGAGACCCCGCCCTGAGTGAGCCGCACACACACAATTCGCCATGTTTATCTTCATGCTAGAGCATCCAAAAGAAGCATTCACATAAGAATTGTCTCCTAAGTGGTTTTTATTTTATTGTTTGGGGCTGTATATTACTGTATATTAGGCTCCTATCACAAATCTAATATAAATTATTGATGTCTTTTCCAGTTGTTTCACTTCACAGACATAACCGACTGTTTTTGTAACTCGTGTTTGTAACATAAAGTGTGTATTTGATAGTTTAACTGCAATTAGACATGAAAGAGAACCTATGTGAGCTAAAAAAAACAAAAATGTCTATATTAAAATAATATAGTTAAAAATGCATGATTTCAATCGTTTGCATTTAAAGAGACATGCCCGAAAATAATGTGTTTCTACTTGTACTCAAAATAGGCTTTTACAAAATGATATATGAGCTGTGGGGTACTTTGAGCTGACACTTCACAGACATATTCTGCGGACACCTGAGACTTATAATACATAATATAAAAAGGGACATAATAGGTCCCCTTTGATAAATCTTAAAAGGCACAGAAAAACATTTTGTTTAATTCTGAGTATCAAAGACAGGTTCAGACAGGTTCATGACTGTTTTGCTTCAATAGTTGTTGACTGACATTTTAAATGGACTCAGATCCACAGCTGGCCAGTACATAAAAAATAAACTTTTGCATTATATGGACAAAAACAATTATGATGCACAGAAGAAAATCAGTCATACAGGTTTGGAACGACATGAGGGTGAGTAAATGATGAGAGAATTTAAATATTTGGCTGAACTATCCCTTTGAAGTGACAAAAAGTGTTGAAAACGGTCACATTAATTGGCATTCAAATTATATCTCGTCGATTCTGACTCATCATCAAAGATAAAAGCCAAAAGTAGGCGCATTCCTCCAATAATCCTGAAGAAACTGACCCGGAGTCCTCGCAAAGTTTCGGCTTCCTCTCGACCTCCTCGACACATCAGCTTCTGAATCTTCACCAAGAGGAGCTGCTGGGCTCTGGGGAGGAGGTGACAGCCAAGTTCACTTTACAGCTTCTCGTCACAGTCAACAGATATAAAAATGCACGCCCACACACTCACCTACGCACTGACAGACAATCTGCAGCAGGCAATAGACAATGTTCACGCTCGTTTGAAAGCGACACTATAATGGTCACTCAGTTTTCAGTGTCCTCACCTTGAGTAGCTCGGTATGGTGCCTCTCTCTGTGTCCTTGTTGGTGAAAGGGTCCACCCGGGAGCACAGCCACTCGCATTTGCCCTGGTGCATGGTGTCCAGAACATGGAGCACCTCGTCACATCGTACATTCAGTGAGCAGTTGTCCATCTGACTGGAGATGTTCAGATTGAGACGGATGTAGAAAGAGTCTCCGGATACCACTGTGCCATCTTCAATGTCTTTCAGCAGCCGTCTGTAGCCTGGAAACAAGACGAAAGTGTCAAAACAGAGACCCAGTAAAGACCGCAAGAGCCACTGAGGGGCTGAGAAGTGACCCTGAGAACCGCTTGTTGTGGATGCAACTTAACACAGCACTGAATAAGATGGTGTGTGAAGGAAACAGAGGAGTAGCACATTTGATTCAGACACAGCCGTGGGCTAAAAGACCAAAGCCTAGTCGTTTCTTTAGAGTGTGAATATGTTATTAGGTTCCTCCAGTGGAGCAGGACTTTTTGAACTATTGGACCTTCTAACCTTTACTATGCACACTGAACTCTTGAAAAAAAGCATCCTTTTTTTAAGAGAGGTCTGAGCTCACCATCATAGTTAGACTTGTAATGAAGATGCACTTGTCCGGTGCATCTCTGCAGGGTCCAGTGAGCTTCCTCTTTGGTGCAGGTGTCCAAAGTAACGCTTTGAACTTCTCCACGAATATTGCCTTCCAACTAGAGGATAAATGAAATCAAAAAGGAAAAAAAAAGTTACCACTACTACAGCAGGTTTTATTGTTATTTTGGTGGTGGGGCATATGCAGGAGTTCAATCTCACCATTAAAAGATGATGTCCGACTTTAACTCCGGCCCGGTCTGTTTCAGAACCGGACTGGACAGAGGACACAAAGATGCCGCTATCATTTCCACCGATCAGAGTGATGTCCGACAGAACATTTTCTCCAGATAGAAAAAGGCTCTGCACTGGCCGCAATGTGTTTTGAGGAGGGCCCGATGTTAACGAAGGACGAAAAGGTCTGGAAAAAGAAAAGGCACACATGCACAGATCAAAGCGGAGTGATCCTATAGACGTACAAATTGAGATGACAGTGACAACATTTATTTCTCAAGGCCACCAAAATGGAAAGTTGATTCACCGCCTTATAGAATGATTATAAATAACATTATGATAAGCAGACATCAAAATACCTCTCCAAAGAGAATTTCCTGAAGATGTTATTGACTTGCTCCAGATCATATGAGTCCATTGTCTCAGATTGGTGGGAAGATGAAGATGAATGGATGGATGAAGGCCCGTAGGAGGAAAAGTCTAAGTCATGGTCATCTACAGTAAAGAAAGAGACATTTTTACAAAGGAGAGTCACTTAAGTGTATGATTCAGCGGTGAGTGGGTGGAATAAATGATTTATGCGCGTTCATACCCATGTCGGCATTGTCTCCACTGTCAGTATCTGCAGTGTCTGAGATGGGAATACTGAAAGAGAGACACAGCATAACGAACTTTACTTTATAATGCCAGCAACAATTCACTATAACTTTACTAAAGCTACTAACTGGTATTTTTACCAATTAATAATTCATAAATAATTTACATTTACATTTTTGTTATAATTACGCCAGTTCAAAATGCTGTTAAGATTATTATTTTTAAATAATAGTTTGTGTTATGCAAAATACGCATTGTACATCATGATAATTAGGAACTATCCATTTGTTTGCAATATATTATTTTACACAATGTAAGGTAAAATAATTTACATGTATTTTTTATTATTTTATATTTTACATATATTTATTATTACGTTATTTTATTGATTTATGCAAGTTAGGATCTAAGACATTTTAATGGTCAATATATTATAAATATGTAGCAATAAAACATGACTAATAAAAAAAAAAAACTAGTCAGCATGACCAGAAAATATGAAATATGGTAAACATAACCTTAATAATAGAATGTCTATTCTTTTCCCTTGATCAGTGTGTATGTTACATGGAGCTCTGATTTCAGTTACCATCTGTATTGTGAGTTTGGGTTCTCCTTGCTTCTCCTGACAATGGAGTTCTGGTCTGGAGGCTCAGGCACAGTGGACAAGATACTGTCATTACGGCATCGCAGCTGAAGAGGCACAAACACGTACACACCATTTGCCTTCAATTTAAGCTACTTGAACGGGTACACAAATTACAGTAGATGAAAATGCATTCAAGCCTACATTTTTAAAGCAGATCTCTGCAGGAGAAATCACTGCACTGGCACTATTAAGACTTGTGTTGTCATTAGCTGCAGGTTCTGACAGATCTCCATTTGTGAAAGGCATGGCTATATAATGAGAGATTAAATAAAAGGAAACAAAGATCACAGGAATTTTTTTTGGATAATTCAATACCATACAATAACAACATATTAACTGCAAGTTCACAAGCAGCACCGTCAGAGCTTTTTACAAAATGTTTTACCTTGGAAGTGAGGACTTTTGGGTCCAGCGGCTGGAGATTTAGGTCTGTTTATCTAATGAATGACAATGACATGCGCTGGGATGCAGAAATATTCTTAAACAAAGATGCACAATGAGAGATTTAAAGACATTGCTTCAAATTTGTACTCACTCTGCCCTTAAGGTTGCTTCTGCGCTGGAGCTTAGGCTCTTGATCATCAACAGTGTCTTCTCCAGAGTCCTCTGAAGGTCCTCCTGTATTTCCATCAGGTTGCCCAAAGTGCTGAGCAATAATTAGTGGAGTAATGTCTCGTGGCAGGCTCTGAGAGGGAAATACCAAGATAAAATAAGAAAAAAAATAACAGCCAATTAGCCAATACATGATATAGTAATAAAAAGTTGCAAAGGTGGAAAATGAGAAGAAAAAAAAATTAAACTTCACATAGATTATTTCTAACCTGATCCAAACCATTTTCTTTGGCCATCCGTCTCAGCTTGCACTCCAGGTTGACGATCTTGGCTTCTTTGCGTACGATTTCAATTTGAAGTTCATCGCTCCTTTCTTCCAACTCCCTTATTTGCTTGCGGTACTTGTCTTTGTCAATCAGACACTGAGAGACTAGGTGTTGAGCATCATCTCTTGACTTGAAAGCCTGTGGACAGAGGAAACTATACTATATAGATAGCCCTTTTAAGTAACAGCAAATTAATTAATTCAAAGCCATCAGTAGAAACATTAGTACTCAACCTGATCCCGCTCACGTTCAACCTCTTCCAGCTGCACCATGACCGTATTCATGCGGTTCTTGTACATTTCGCAGTCCTTCACCAAAGTGGAGCACTTCAATTCAAGGTCCTCCTTCTCTTCCAGGTACTGCGCATTATTAGATTAAACGTTTCTCATAAACCCATCAACATAATAAAGAGCAAGCTCAAAATTGCATCACATGACCCTGAGAGGAAACCTTACAGTAAGAAAATTCAAAAGCAACAATTTGTAGGGTTTCTTTTCAGCACATTATTAATACCTACCCCTCAGACCATCATTGCACACTAAACAGTTTCATGCGACTCAAACCTTGCTGACTGCATGTCGAATAGACAAAGCTTCATCATTTACTGAGAAAAATGCTCTGCTACGGCATAAATTTCCATTTTGTTGTAGCAGAAATTTCCATCAACACTTTCACACCAACACTTTCAAACAAGGATTACTTTCCATGTCAATAAACAAATAAACGCTAACATATATTTGGGAATGTGGGATGTCTGGCTTTAACAAGCACTCTGCACGCATTAAGCTTGGTTGTAGTGTTAAGAGAGATGCTGGTAAGCTATTCAAGACTAACTCAAATGTTCTTTTTTTTTTTCTTTTTGTGGCTGAAGTAGGCCTTCAACACTCTAAAATGCACATTTTATGCAAGGAGTAGAACATTTCAAAAGCTCCAAAAGAGGGCTGACTGTGATAAGAAGTCACTGCCGCCACCCCTCCCCCTCCCTTCCTGTCTTAGCCCGAATTCTGACACTTTTCACACGTCACTTCAGATGCGCTTCTAATTAGAGCTGCAGCACATTGCAGAAGGGGCCACTTAGAGCAGCCAGTCCTCATCAGCCTCTGTCACTTCTCGTTCATGTGTGACAAGAAAAAAAAAACCTTTGCCTACACTTCATTATTTCTAGCCGACAACTAAAAACTCTCACGCTGAGACCATATTAAATACGCTTAATCCCCCGTGAGGCCAATGTAATATCACATTTGGCATGTTCGTTATGAGGGCATTTGATCATTCGGGATGTGACCAAATTGACCAATACGACCTGACACTTAAGGTCTCTGCAACAAGTGAGCTGTCTACCTAGACAGCCTTTTCAGGCACTCAACAGTTGGTGGACTTACAGTGTTTCAAACAGCAAAGTTATGCTGCCTTATAAGATGACGCATTTTTTAGCAAAGCTCTTTTGCATTGCTTGCAGATAAGGTAATTGCTAGTTGCAATGCATCGAGCTTGCATATGAATAAAGCCTGCTTACATTATTTCATTAAATACGGATATAAAGTTGTTCCTCTTTTTTTAACACCATGTCAACACCAAAAGCTATTTTCATAGCAGGAACAGGAAAGAACAGTTTTAATAAAATGTACATCACTATAAGACACAGTGCAGTTTTAAAAGTTTGTTTCTTTATGGTGTTGAAACAATTGTCTTTTGCCCAACAAGTCTGCATGTATTTGTTTAAAAAACCAGTAAAAATAGCAATATTTTGAATAAAATGATTTTCTATTTAAATATATGGTCAAATGTAATGTCACATCTTTCATAGAAAAGGCTGAATATTCAGCATTATTACTTCAATGTCACATGATCCTTCAGAAATCATTCTATCACACTGATTTGCTGCTCAACACACATTTCTTACTATTATCAATATTGAAAACAGTTAATAAAACCATTATACGTTTCTTTTGATGTATACACAGTTTAAAAGAAAAGTGTGTATTTGAAACATTTTTTTAATTATAGCCTACTACAAATATGTTACTGTCACTTTCAATTAAATTTAATATATCCTTGCTGAATACAATAATGTAAAAACGCATGTATTGCAAATTAAAACAAGCAAACATTTAAGTGGCAATGCATTTCATTTTAATATTTGAATACGTTTCTTTGTGAGTTTTCATTAGTAATAAAGAATAGTGTATTTACCAAACATTTGTATGTGTTATGCATTGTTTGAAAATGAGCTTTGTAGCTGAAATGATTTTTTCAGTTTTAGGCTGGTCCTAACCTTGTCACGGAGCTCCTCGGCCTGTCGGATCTCTTCATGCAGGTTATAGAGTCTGTTGACTAGCTCCTGGCGATCCTCCAGAGCCTCCTGTCGGTCATGCTCCAGGATATCCAAGATGGCCTTGTCTGAATCAGGTAGAGGGCCGGGCTGCGCATACAAAGACACAAAACAAGCAAACAAAAGAACTTTGAAATATCTGACTTTGATTAACCTTCCCGAACCGTTTTCTATTAACTGCGATGCCAACAGCGTCTTCACCTGTATGATGGACTGCAGCTCCTGGAGTTTGATCTTCAAGACCTCGTTCTCTCGCTCCAGCTCAAATATCTGCTCTTTCCGAGGTCGATTCTCAATGTCATTCTTCAATTTCAGAGATTGCCTCCTTTCCATTTTGCACTCCTCCTCCACCTTGTTCAACTTGTGCTTTAGTTGGTCAATCTAGAAGAAATGGCGAGGCAGCAGTCAACATTTGTATCCCACATAGTCAAATCATTCGTGTGAATATAAGTGACCCATCACTTTACAGTAAATACAGAAAACAGGGAGATTTCCAAAGACAAAAATCGTCTTGATTAATCCTGCAATGCTTGCAGAAGCCCTCTGACCTCTAGCTGAAGGTCGCGGCTCCTCATCACCGCCATATTCTTCTCCTCGCTGAGCTGGGCATATCGCATAGCTAGCTGATAGTTGTCATCCTTCACCTTAATAAGTTCATCGTTATAGTTATTACGCTCTTCTTTCATCTTATTGTAGCGTTCTTGGAAAGCCTGCAGCTCCTGGTTGGCCAGTCGTAGCTTCTTGTGCTCATCTTCTAGTGTGCGGCATTTGGTCATGATGTCCACTCGCTGCACGTCTTTAGCCTTGGACTGCTGCTGAAGCTTTATGACTTCATTCATTAAAAACTGTATTAGCCCTTCCTGGCCCTCTTCCACTAAAGGGAAAAAAAACAAAACAAAATACTGTCAATTAAGCAATACTGAAAAAAAGTGCTACGATATCCTTCACAATATCATGCAAATATCATGATATATGTTTATAGTAATTATTTATCACCACCTGACACCATTAGTGTAGTGTAGTAGCACCACAGTAATTGTTTATAAGGTTACTGCGCCAATCTGAAAGGGGATTTATGGCAGATGCTCATCCGAGAGGAGAAGCAGGTGGAAGGCAACAAACATTTTTAAGGCATGGTCGTAGGTCATTTATATGGGCAGCATTTTAATTTAGAAGTTGCTCACCGACTATAGTGGAACATCTGCGTGTAGGATCTTTCCCCGTGACGAGTTTGTAGAGGTCAGGGTAGTACAACTCTAGACTCTCTAGAAAAACCACATAGCCTCGCTCTCCTTTTGTGTGCAGGATATCCAACAACCGACCTGAAACATAAACCACTGCAGCATGACTCTCACTGAATGAAAAAAGTGCAAAGAGTTAATTCTATCTGATGTGACCTTTACTTTAAATAGTATATGCTAATGTGATCAGGATGAATCATTATAAGAAAGTGTTTTTTTTTCATCCTAATTTAGTTAATATTTTGGTGTGTGTGTGTGTGTGTGTGTACATTTGACTATGTATTTATTCACTCTGTTGAAAGTCTGAAACAACAGCAGGCTCCGCCCATGTGATCTTCCGATTGGCTGTGGTTTGATATTGACTTTGTTGCTTCTCTTGGAAGTGTTGTCCTGGTGTGGACAGACAAATTGCTCATCGCATCGCGTTTGGTTAAACTCTGTAGTGTTGCTGTAGCAGGAATGTCCAGATTTGTCTTAGATGAAAGCAGTGCATTGTATTTTAACTCGCTAGAGAAAGCCGTGGCACAAAAAGCACTTGAAAGATCTTCTGTATTACGTGCCAAACTGCCGGTCCCAGAGGGAAAAAGAGAATCATTAGGGGGCTGTGAAAATCCCAGCCGTGGTAAACAAGCATTTTGATGTGCTGCTTTGTGACAAACAAACAGTGCAGACTTTAGCAAGCTGCTCGGGCGAAATCCCTGTCATCCGTTTTGCCTGTGGCCGTTCGGAAGTTGAAAAATGACACGGAGGTTCAGGAAGGAGTCGTTGGGAAAGAAAAACTACAGCGGCAGCTCACAGGATTAAAAGCGTCCATTCATCATCACATTACACCACTGGAAAAACACAGTGAAAGATGGGGTGACCGAGTAACTGATTGATGATGTGATTTGCATGTAAATGTTTTCAGCATTGAATTTGCATTTCCATATTCCACAGTGTTTAGTATTTTCTGTCACCGGCATCTATGAATGTTGATGTCCCTGCAATACGATTTGGAGAGCAAAACCAACCTTGGGCGTGTCCGTATCATATCGTAAACAATGCTACGGTATGCGCTTAAGTGGACAGGAATACACTGAATAATACCTGCTCGGTTGACTTTGGACTCCAGCAGGCGAGAGTTGAGCACCTCGTCTTCGTCTTGTTCGTCGATGACCTTGCATTGCCGTAGATACGAGGTCAGCTTGTTGGGGTTGACGAAACGGCACAAGATGTACCGGTTCTTCTCTGCATTTTCCCACAACGCCTCCCCGTAGTCTAGCAAGTTCATCGAGCCTCCGTTCTCCATTCCTGCAGGGGCCTCTATGAGACCAGAAAGGGAGAGGGTAAAATTTAAGACGCTGTTTTGACACTCCTTTCACACCCATAGCATTGATAGCACATCAGATATGTTATCCTGTTATTACATGCTCAAAGACAAATGTGTTATCCATGAAAAATGGATTGACACGATCTGATTTACTTCCTTCATGCAGTTTTATGGCTTAAAGAGAGTGATTTATTTATTTTTTTACTACTATATAACAATGAAGACTATAAAAATGAAATATTATTAGGACTGCGAGATTAAACAAAATAAAAACAAATTTTGTGATGATATAAATAAAACAAAATGCATTTTGTGTCTCAGAGTGACTCATGTATTTGGCAGTGCAACAATGCATTCAAACTTTTAATGAGAAGTGCTTATAAACTAACTTTTGTCAGTAAAAGAGTAGTATGATGGTTTAACCTCTGGAAATTAAGAATTACCCAAAACTGAACGTGGCTCTTCCAAGCTTGGTAATGCTGGTGGATGGTGACTGACCATTATTTTGAAACTAACCTATACGCATTAGATTTGACGTATGACGTAAGCTGCGTTTGTTTTATAGTCAAATCCTCAGAAAATTGTTTTCAACTTCTAATTTGTTACCTTCATTTAGTATAGCTCTATCCTCATTGGCCTGTTCTCTTCTGAGCTTACGCTACGAATGCAGCTTACGTCAAACGTGGAGTCAGAGGTGAGCCAAGAAGCCACAACTCGCAGAAGTCAATGATTTGAGTTGACTTTATTTTTTGTTACAAAAATCGATTTGCTTCAGAAGACGCGGAAGCCCCTGGAGGTGTATAGGTTAATTTTACGACAGATATATGCATTTTTACGGGGCTTCAAAATAATGGCCACTATACACCATCATTACCAAGCTTGGAAGAGCCAGGATACATTTAAAAAAGCACATCTCTGACTATGTTTATCTTGAAGAAGAATATTATTATACCAAATATAACTTTCTATAAAATAAATAATATAAATATGCATGTAAAGATTTTTACTATATACTGTAAGTGTGTGTATTTCCATATACATAATATATACAGTACACACACACACACACACACACACACACACACATATATAAATGTAAACAAAAACGTTCATTTTGACAGCGCTAATATAATCACAAAAGATTTGCTACATTTTGTACTGCACAGAAAAGCTTATTTTCCCTAAATTATTTTCCCCCAAATGTAAGATTTATATATAATCATAAAAAACCCCACTCCATTGCTGCCGACCATTGACCACGCAGGCTTTAGTCGTGGTAGATAATGAATTTTACAATGATTTAAATGAGGCTGTGAGAAATAGACTTATAGCCTTTAAATTCAAACAGCACTTCATCTTTAACTTTTAAAGAACTTGTAAATTAAAGAACAACACAATTCATTAAACAAAGTGTATTTCTATCCCATAGCGCACTACATGATTCCACATTGACTTGTTTGCTCAAATGTTAATTATAGTTTATTTAAATGCAAAATGAACTGCGCTTTACCACAGCTTCATACAATATACAAAAACATGTCATTAAACTGCCACCGCCACTTGCAAATGCATCATTTTTTGATTACAATGATTGTTTCCACAATTGCAAAATGACTTTCACACCACTACCTTCACTACCCATGTATTATCTTTAAATATCTTCTCTACATTTTGTCAACAATAAAACACAATTCACACAATAGGGACCTGCAGCCGTACCAGCTTTGCGCCACCGTAATGACACATTTGCGTCCTGCGGTGAGCATCGCTTTTCTGCGCGCAGTCACACACTGTCTAGTTTCATAGAGGTGAAAATAAACTCTATATTTTTTTGAAGCGTGTGGACAGTAGCTGTGAAGCAGCCACAGCACACGACTGAAGCCAAAGTGCATAGGACGGCGTGTCTCCACCAGTGCGGAACTGAGCCCGTAGCGTTCTGAATATCTGATGCTTGCAGCACACAAGTGTGTGAATCAACTTTGTACCTGGATCACAGATTGCAGCACAGTGATTAATGGCCGAATGTTATGAATAGCGAAAGAAGGGCTGCTGATGCCAGACAAAACGCTGATACAGGCTATACATAAGACAGTTTAAAGCCCCAAATACCCTGGCATCAAATAAAGCACTTATGGATGGTCACTGCTAATTTTTTACTAGATTCATATGTTCATGGGGGTCATTAATGTGATTCATATCTTTGAGAGCGCTGCTTTGTGTGCATCTTTAAAGAGACAAATGCCTCTGTGTGTTTTTTTTCCCTCCATACAATGGAGATCAGTGGTCGCCGAAATAGTTTTGGTGCTATTTTGTCTTATTTTTTGTTCCACAGGAAAGTTGAGTTTTTAATGTGCATACATTTTGGCTGAATATAATTTCGGTGTACTACATAGACCAGCAATTAGATTATTGTAATATTTTTGAAAGGAATCTCTGTTGCTCACCAAGGTTAATCAAAAACTGCAAAAATACTATTTTGAAATGTTTTGAATTTTTGGGATATTTTCAACCCGTTAATGCATTTAGTGTCAAATGATGTTTCGGAAATCATTTTAATATGCAGATTTAGTGCCAAATAAGCATTTCTTATTATCATCAACGTTAAACATCTGTGCTGCTTAATATTTACACGGAGAAATACTTTTTTTCAGAATCCTCTGATGAATAGAACATTCAAAAAAAGAGCCTTTATTTCGAAAAGAAAATCAATTTAATGCATCTTTTCTGAATAAAACAAACGCCTGAGCCTTTGGTTGTAAACTGAACCTTTTAAGATTTAAACAAGTATCATTCTTATTACACGGTTCATTATCAGATGGGCGAAAAAACCTTCCTAGCAGCCACCGTATCACAGTTACGTTCAATGGAAGAAACTAAATCACAATGAAACTGATAAATGATGAGATTTTCAGTCTCACCTACTTTGAAGAGATAACACAATGTGTCTTTGAGGCAATTTATTCCTGTCATATTTTCCCTGCTATTCTATGAGACATAAATGTAAATTAAAGTGCAGTAACGCATTAACACAAGGCTCTGCGTGACAAATTTCTCGGCATACGTTCTTACGGTGAACGAACACGTCGAAGGTACGGTCGGCCCCCTTCGGCCACACAATAACAGCATTGTTCTCCGGCGCTCCGTGAGCCTTTGCAAACAAAATCAAACCATTACTACTGATATGCCCACACACGCTTTTGCATATTTCTGTGTATCTATTCTCCCAAACTCTATTCCTATATCTGCCCTTTCGCTTTTTCTCCCCTAGGCTCTGAAACAGCTGCGCAAACCGACCATAATGGCTTCACTTCCCCATCCCTATCAGACCGGAGACATTTGACCAGACTTCAGTGGGCTTCTGGTTAAAAAGGGAAGGAAGAGCTTTAGACTTTAGCCAACGTTTGATATTTTTACGTGCAGTGGGAGGGAAGAAGACATGTCGGATACGCCGCATCACGAATCATGCATCTAAAAATGCATCTGAAAATCAGAGAAATGCGTGGGAGAGTGTGTGTGCCTGCATTTGTGTGTGTGTGAGGGAAGTTTTGAAAGCAGTTAGGGCGATAGCATTCTCCCACGACCAAACCCCCCCTCCCTTTATGAGATCAACATCACTCTTGTTTGGGAAACTAAGGGTTTCTCCCTCACATTGCAGCACAATGATTAACAGCAATATACTGTCATTTATCATTTGGCTGTGTGTTAGTGTCGGGACGTGACTCAGCCCAGACCAAAATTAAAGCATCGAATACAGCGGTTCACCTTGACAGACAAACACGTAGTCCTCCACCAGTCTTGTACCTTGACCAGATTTCCTCTTCACTTATTTTGGAGTTAGTGAGTAAGAGAGCGCTCTTCACTTCCTCATTTCATTAGCAGGTGTTTAACTGGGCCTCGTAAAAAAGGAGAAATGTTGGGAGCGCATTTAAAGTTGCACAGCGGAAGTGATACTCTTTTTGAAGTATATTTAAAACTCTTATTATCAGGAGATCAACTTCTTCTTACCAGAGTAAGTCAATATATAGGTGGCTAGCTGGAAATGATTCATTTATTTAGCATTTTTTGGCTATAGTCAACTTATTCGCTGTTATTATTCCAGTGCGGGAGAAGTAATTGAAGTTGCACGAATTTGGAAATATATCATGTACTTTGTATTAGGTTACATTTGCGTCACGTCTGGAAGCTACATGAAATCGGATCTGACCACTGAGACACATTGAATAAAATTCTGATTTGACATGGATTTCAAACCACATATGGTTTTGGTTTGATTTTTTTACACTCGCTAAAGCTGCGTTTATTTTATCGAAAACTCATAAAACCTGTTTTCAGTTTGAAAGTATTTTTACTCCTATGATGAAAAAGTTGAATGCACCTTTATTTTTACACTCTTAAAAATAAAGGTGCTTCGCAATGCTATAGAAGAACCTTTTTGTCTAAATTACGTCGCGCGTTGAGTCGGAAGTCAGCCAAGAGGCGGGAACTCGGCTCTTAACTCAGTCGGTCAGTTATTTACGTTAGAATTTTAAAACTAGAAATATTTTTGTTGCAAAAACCCATCGATCTGTTTCAGAGGACATTACCCCCTGAAGGCATATAGTTTATTTTTATGTCTCAGTACTTTACGGGCCTTCAAAATAATAGCTGCTATCCATCAGCATTACCAAGCTTGGTAGAGCCGAGATATATTTTTAAAAAGCTCAAAATGTATTGTCTTAAAGAAAAAAGTCAGTGGCTTTGTGTAATTTTCATTTTTGGGTAAACTATTCCTTTAACATCTGAAGAACCTTTCTATTTTACAAAATGTTCTTTGTGGCGAAAGAAATTTCTACAGATGTTTTCCGTGTCACATGATCCTTATTATTAATAATAATGATGATAAAAGCTGTGTCACACGATATTTTTATTATTAATAATGATGATAACAGCTGTGCTTCTTAATATTTTTGTGGAAACTGTCATTTTTCTTTTTCCAGAATCTTTAAAGAATCGAATGTTAATAACCACGTTTGGAAAAAGAAATTAGTTAAAAATCTTATAGAATTCTTTTGTAACATACATTGCTGAATAAAGTCTTAAAAACACCTTACAAAAGAAAAAAAATAATAAACAGGACCATGTCCGAAAAACGTCTGAAGTTTGGTGCCTTGTTAAAAAAAGTCAAGGACCTGCAGCTTTGTACTTGTCCAACAGAAGAATATAAAATGTTTTCAAGTTCACTGAGCATCTAAGAACAGAGAAATTGTGTGCTGCATCTACAGGTTGTGCAGCTCTGCCAAGCACCGCTGACTATCCCTGTGGGACCCTGCTTGATTGACTTTCAGTCATGTTAAAAAACTAGCGCAAAACCAAGCTAGCGGAAGCCCTTACCACGTGCTCCTTTGGCTCCATCCGATTTTAGAAAAAAAACCACAAACCAAAAGCACCTCATCAGCCAATGGGCTGCAACCCTGCTCCTCCATGCTACCAGTTCAGGGGAACTGCACCAAGCTGTTTTGTGTGAAAGTGAAACATGCTACAGCAGTTCTGACGTGGAGCCTTCACTGAAATTTTACTATCTAAATATTAGGGTCAAGGGTATTCTGATTGAACTAAACTTCTACTCATGAGAAAACTAAATATAGCTCTTCTGTAAATACAAAAACCTATATATACGATGTGCCGTATTGCTTAAACATAACAGAGGGCTACTTCCTTAAAGGAACAGTTCACGCAAAAATAAAAACACTCTTAGGTTGTTCCAAATGTGCATAACTTACTTTCTGTTGGAACACCAGAAAGCTCTTAAAAAAGCTCTGCCGAAGCTCTTAAATCTCACTCAGTTCACTCAGTCCTGTGGCGCTTTCTAGCATTTTTTGAAGTTTTGGACATTTGTGTGTTTTTTGTGTTTCACAGAGGAAAGTTATAGAGATCTTAAACGACAATTTTGATTTAAACAGAGATAATGGAACAAAGATGACCATTTTTGTTTAGCCCTAACAAGATTTGTTTCTTATGATCATAAAAATGCATTTATTTTATACCTTTTAAGAAATGAATAGTTTTATTCATAGAGGCATTCAAATCAAGTAAAAGTTTAGTGTTAAACATTAAAAGAAATGCAAAAAAAACCCATGAAGGAATCATCAAAAAATGCAACAAGTGAATGGCAACTGTAAGGCTTTTTCTTCAAATAAACGCAGCCTTGAGCAAGACAGATTTTAAAACACTCTAATTCCTAACGCTGAACAGTTTATCCATACATAAGTTATTTTTTTAATTCCCATAAAGTAAATCTCCCATACTAGTTTTCAAAAATGAGATTTAAAGCACTTCCTTCCATTAGCTGTGTCTTTTCTGTGCAACTAACATAAAAAAAAAAGCACTGACTGTTTCCAAACAAGTTTCCTAAATACTCCCTTATCTGAATTAGGGGAGACAAGACAGCGCTATTCCAGCTCCTTTTCTTATCAAAACTGACATAGTTTATTTAACAAACTAAAAAAGATAATCAAAAGTCATCAAAGCATGCTCCTTGAATTCTTGTTGACAGCCAGCCAAACTGACAGCCAGCAGTTTTCAAATTCAAACTTGATGACCGAATGTACAGATTTAACCGAGATTTCCGAAGAATGCTACTCGACGAGATCGATGACAGAAATATGCATTCGTTTCAGACGAACCATAAGAAATCCACTGTTTGGGGTTGAAGAGTGAGTCTGCGAATTCCAGCTGTAATGCACCTGCTTGGATTTGGAGACAAGACCCAGCAAACACTAACAATTCAATCTTTGTGAGGGGGACGCACACGAACCTAAGAGCCAATCTGATGACATTCACAATGCAGAAACAGGAGCTTTCTACTCTCTTTCAGTGAGGTGTAGTGTGCGGTTGGCATGGCATGCTTTTCATACGTATTCGTGGACTATAAAAATCTATTTTCTATTTAGATTTCTAAGCGAAACGTCAAAATCCTCATACCGTTCAGAATGTTCGTCTGTGTTTGCACTTGAATGCAAATTAGTTTACGGACATTTATAATGCTTAGACTTGTTTATGGCATTAGAATATTTTGATAAAAGTCAAGACAGGGCACATTTTTGTTAAATATATTTTGTCCAGGAAATGACTTTGAGACATGGCGTAAAATCATATTTTAAGATATGTAAATAGTTGCAATCTCTTTGCAGTGAAAGACTTTTTTTTCTAAGCGGGAAAAAACATATCTTAAATTCTACAGATGGTTGTCTTTGGGTTTTGCCCAGCCATTATTTCATAAAACAACACTTTTTCAAAGTCTCACATTCATTATGCATATGGCATGATAACATTTTAGCCGATGGTAAATTAACTCTTCAGAAAGTTCCCATGGAACATAAATAATTATGTGCATGTGTTCAATAAGTAATCTGTTTTCTCCATGCATGCTGAACTTGCTCTAGAATAACCAGTGTCCAACTTTTACGACACACCTACAGCATTTTATTTATTTCTTTTTATGGTAAGATATTGCCGTGTCAGAAATGAATTCATTAATGGCTGGACAATACATCACACTTTCAGGTATATTTTCTTTGGGAGTCTGATAAAATGATATTGTATCCTATTTCAATAATAAATGGTCTGTTTTTGTTTCAAACTTGACAATCTTTGTTATGGCCTTCAGACAAATGCATTTTATTAATAAAATTACAGCAAATAACAACCTAAACTGTTATGGAGTGTACTGGTGTGTTGCCAGCAATTCTCTATTAAATAAAATAGCTACTTAGAAGTAACCAAGAAAATGCAAGATTTTTCTTGTCCCAAACCAATTATTGCTATTTCAATTGTGTGAATAATCGACCCGAGTATACCATATCATTATACATATTCATGATGTCTATAATTAAAACATGTTATGAATTATAAATCACTCTCTCGTAATGCCAGCGTTCAAAACTCATTTACGAATGCATTCGCTCATAAATATGTCAAATCCAAAATAATGATTACATTAACAAGGCATTGCAGGTTTCTGATGCGCAACGATGCAAATTCCGCGCTGAGTTTATTCTTTAGTCACTGCTTAATCAGCTAGGAGTGAACGTCACGAAACCTGCGAGGCCCAAGGCAGGGCGGACCAACCAAGACTACTGAGGCATCCCGCAACAACTACTATTCCTGCAGAGCAAGCTTCCTCCAAACGAGAAGCTTTCCAAGTTTTACGAGGACTCTCCTAAAGTCATTATCAAAGTAAGCATGCCATGACATGTGGTTTAATTTGTTAAGCAAATAGGAGGTTAGAAGAGCTGTTGAACACACATAGTGGAACCTGGTCCATCCCATTTAACGGTCACATGACATCACGAGCGGGACGGAAGGGGACAGACAGGGTGTGCCTCATTAGGACGACAGCAGTTGATCTCACTACATTTAATTGCACGCGTGATTGTGAAATGAAGGACTTCGTTTTAAACAATGCACGGTCAGAACCTGATGACAGACAGCAACAATGTACCGAATCCCATGAACACGATCTTACATGAACTCAACAGCATGCAGAAAGAGAGAGACAGATCTGGGTTGACAGCACAATGATATTTATGCGCACTTAACAATTACCTGAAAAATACACTACAGCAGTCATTGTAAATGGATTAATGTGGCAGTGGTGCAAGGTCCTAAGTGAGTGCACACAGCATGTGTCTATCAGTCATTTTGCTATGGCATCAGACATCAGTTTATAGCCCGTGCTGGAGCTGCGAGATTAAACTCATTACATCCTATTAGTTGGTTATTAGAACTGTGAGGGAGAACGGGTGACTAATATATGAAGAGAACGGCGGATTTTATGAGTAAGATGACAGTCAAAATATAGTTTTTGTCTTTCTGCCAAAAAGATATTCTAATCACAATAATTCATCTGTTGCTCGCAGACTACATTTATGCGCGCAAGTACACACTGGAAAGAACTTCAACTATGCCGCTAACCTACTTCTACACGGATTAAAGTAAAGCAGTGTCCACAAAGTGCAAAAAAAACACACAGATTTAACTTGTTGTAGGAGTATATATATATATATATATATATATATATATATATATATATATATATATATATATATATATATATATATATACAGAATAACAACCCTGGTACGGTTTAGTTTCCTACGTATGACGGCGCTCGGAAGCCGCGTTTCGTAGAGAAGTTCGGCTCTGAAGTGTTTACTTAATAAACAGTTAGTTACATACATCGTCTTTCTCTTTTAAAATGTCAGGCAAGTTTCTTACCTGTTGAAGATCACTTCCCGCGGTCTAGTTCGGTCGTTCCATTCTAGTCACTTGAAGACGCCAGTGTTTCAAACAACTGAACTCTGTCTCAACAACTCACAAGACGAGACAGCATTTCACCTGCAGCCTCGTAGTAAATGTCACTTAAGGCGCCGCTGTCGAGTGGGCGGAGCTAATACAGCTCGTCACTATATAAACTTACAGCTGAAGCTGAAGGCTTTATTTTATATATATATATATATATATATATATATATATATATATATATATATATATATATATATATATATATATATATATATATATATATATATAAGTGACATTTATATATATATATAATGCACCACATAAAGAGCTCCATATATATATATATATATATATATATATATATATATATATATATATATATATATATATATATATATATATACATATTTATGTATATAAATATATACATATTATCATGTATATATATATTTTGAGCTCTTTATGTGGTGCATATAGCAAATATAAAATCTAGGATAGTTCAGTGTAATACTGCTTTCTTTTTATTATTATTATTATTATTATTATTATTATTATTATTATTATTTTTCTCATCCCGTATTTGTTTACATTCATTTAACATGACAGTAGTTTTTGTTGTTGGGTTTTTTGTTTTGTTTTGTTTTGCTTGCAGTTGTTAGTCTAGTATTCACGTTTCATCATCAATCATTCTTTGGTACTGGATGAATAGCCTTGTCTAACCCAAAAAATCAAAAGGTTGCAAACGTGAATCTTAATTATTTAAAAAATATATATCTTAATGAGTCGTTGACACAGTTCTGAAAGCCTCCAATCCTGGTTCATCTTAAATCACTAATAACACACAAAAAATAATCTAGATTTCAAACTTATGAATATTGAATAATACTGGAAGTGTTATTGAAATCCAGCCGTCGGACAGATTTTGGAGCATGCTTTGTGAAGTCTTTTGTTGGCTTATAGGGCAGTTGTTCTTCTCTCCAGCCGCTGACAAACACTTCCATCATGAACTCTGTGGTACAGAACATGCAAATGCATCCCCCAAAACATTTGTTTATGGCACGTTACACAAATGTCACACCATGCTTCCAGAGGGACTGTTTCGTTCTTTTTTTAACACTACACAGAAATGAGAAGAACAAAAATATACCCAATTTAACTCGATTCAGCGTTTTGCGTGAGATCAAATGAAAAGTTTTATTTTGGCTGTCGTACGAGCATGCTGTGGTCCTTAACTTTGTAAAAGAGTTACGTTAGGATCATGCAGGTTCTACCAAAATAAGTGAACGATAGCTTGGAAATGTCAATGAGGTGAGGCTTGAAACAGCACGTTGCCTTTTGTGTAGATTTTGCTAATCATATAGGCTACTATAAGCATGGTAAATCATTTACATCCGGGTTCTGTGCTATAAACATAAGAAGAGCTCAAAGATTTTACTCAAGACCTCGCATTTAAATGTTTCGGTGTCGTGTACGATAGCCTACCATAAAAAAATTAAGTCAGTTAATTAGTTAAAGAGTGTGCCCTCTAGTGGCAAAATACAAAGCAACCGCTAAATTAAAGTTTTAGCTACAATGTGTAGCCTGTGTGGGGCCTACGTTAAAATAAATACTAATTCCTAGTGCTTTTCACTGAAGATGGCTTCTCTTCAGGTTTCTTGACTCTCACGTTGTCATTGTTGACTGGATACTTTGTAGACCGCACTTGTTTGTTGAGCAGCATTCTTAACATTTCACTGTTACACATCCCTCTGCTCGGTGTCAGCTGAAATGAAATGTTTAATTCAGTTTAGAAGTTAACAAGACATGGACGTTCCACATAGACTGAACATACAAAACGCTGAGTTAAAAAACAAGCTCTTGAAGCAGATCAGTGGCTCTATTAAAATAGCCTACTATGTTATATTTTGAACCATGCTATGGTAAAATGTACTGTATATATTATAGTATCTACAACACTTATACTGTAGTATTAACAATAGTGAACTGATAGTGTAATAAATACTGTAGTGTACTTTAGTTCTGATTACAGTAAACTGTAGTGTATTGTAGGCCTAGTATAATATGCCTTATAGTTGTAGAAAACCTAGTACTGTACTGGATATAGAAATTTGTTTATATTACTATATGTTTAATTGTTTAATTTAAGTTATTATTTAATTAATTAATTATAGTATGGTTTTAAAAAAACACTAGTATTTTTCACAGAATTATAATAAATAAAAAATGAAAATAAGAATTTGGATAATTTACTAACTCTCAAATACCAATACTGCACATCTTTGTAGAACGCATATTTTTAATCAACCAACTACAAGAGCAGTTGGAAGAATTAATTTTTCATCAGACAGGCCTACAATGTAAAAAAAAAAACAGTTTGTGGATCAAATCTGTCCTGTCTGAAATCAGACACGTCTTTTCAGGTGATCTGCCAACTTACCACAGGCATATCACATATCACATTTTAAATATTTGCTTTTTGTCACTGGTCCTTTGCTTTCCACCCTATTATAAGCAGAGGTCGCCCTCCTATCATATTGACTTTCACACTGCACAGACTGTTGTACTACACCCTGGACAACATTTCCCATTATTTTAGATTATTCTCTTCCCTTGTCCTCAGTATACCCACTCGCTATTGACTCAACCGTGCCTGTTTCACGATTATGTCTTGAATTAAGCCTAGCAGATGGATCGGAATTCTTCCTCTTACGGGCTTTGAGCCTGACCTATTTAAATAGCGATATTAATTTCCACATTTGCTTTTTCTTTTTCTTTTTCACAATTGCCTGCCAAAACTCAAATAGAATTGCAATTCCTCTTGCATGCAGGACAATGCTAGGAAGCTTGTTTGTACTGAGAGGTGATATCAGTCCCAGACAACCGTGCTGAATGCTTTGATCAATGGAGGTAATCGATAAAGACACTGCTAAATACAGCTGATAATAAGTTTGTACCTGTGTGTGAATGAACAGACAACCTTCTGTGCACAATACATATTTCTGTCTTATTTTACACCACATGTAGTGATTATATGCTGCTAACAGCAGGAGCAACAGTACGCACATTATTCCATTGTTACTGACTTATAATATATAACTTATAAATACTTGATCAAATATGATCAAATATGATGTAAATATAATGAATAAGAATAATTATGTTATTGTTACATTATTACTGACTCATTACAGTTCGTCATTTACAAAGACGCATTTGTAATGTGTGTTTTCTTTTTTTTTTAATCTTTATTGTTAATAAACGTATATTAATATGTCGAGCGTTTAGTGCAGTGATGTTGTGTTATGCAGTGCTTTAGCCTAACTGTTAAAAATAAAATAAATATATTTTCTACATTTCTTTATTAACAGATTAAGAAGATTAAGAATTTATTTAATAAAAATTATTTTTCATATTTTTCATATTTTCATATTATTATGCCAAATCTATGACACTTTTAAATGAATAAAAATGCTTTTTAATGACGAAAAAGTCCTTGTTTTAAAAAAGCAACGCTTAATAATATCTCACATCAAAACAAATTTGTTTTTCAGTGACGCATGCATGTGTCCTCATTTTTTGTCAACACCGTCAGACGTTCATTAAAATGTAATAAAATCAGGTAATATCAGGGGCAGCTGTCACTCTAAAGGACCCCCTAGTCACAGTTAATCTCTGCAGAGTACATTGCTGTCGGACAGATACTGCTAAGTGTTATAGTTTTAGAATATTTAAAATACTAATGTTAATATTTCCTGTGTCACAACCATGACACAGGAACACCATCTTCCAGTTTCTGAGGAAATGATTTGAAATGTTTAGATTTACATTTTATTCTCCTGAAGCAGGTTCCATTCACATCTAGCACCAAAAGAAAAAAAACAAAACGGCTACTTTTTCCTAAAAGAAATAGCAAATTTGTCAACATCATAAGATTTAGTGTTTCAGTACTATAATAAAACACTGAAATGTGACTCTTGAATAAGAGCTTTACATACAGTAACATGCTGTTTGTTGTGTTTCGTTTAATACAGTAATTAACTGATCCAGTGTATTTCAAAATGACTACAAATTCAGGTTTTTGTCACCACTGTAAACTGCGCCAGTTAAATATTTTGATAATATTTCATTATGATTTTATATTTGTTGGTCACACGTGAAAGTGCAATCTGTCTGCTAACATGAGAAGGTGTTTTAAAATGTTAAACACGTCTTGATTGCTGTTTAAAATAAATGTAAAATTATATATACACAGTCCAAGGTAAAAGGTACTCTTTTTTTTTTAAAAAAAGAGAAGTTGCATCAAAGCATAGCTTAGTAGTTTAGTACATATAAGATTCATATATGCAATTTAATGAAAGATTTGCATTTGCTTTTGGATTATATCACAGTTTATGCGTCCACATATTAAAAACGTAATTGAAAATACAATTTTGCAATGCCATTTGAAAATAGTCTGGAAAATCCTTCCATAATTCTTAGCCGTAAAGTGTGTTTTTTTTTTTTTTAGCAAATGTTATGTTTACATTTACTAACCATGGTTCTCACAAACTCACTAAACTTCCAAGCAAACGTCAAGATGGCATTACACGATTATTTCATTATATTTCTTATATTTATTCATAATGTGTTGAAAAATCATTCCCACAGAAAACCTGGATACATGTGGAAGTGCTACTTGAAATGTCATGTAAATTTATTATATATCTCCAAAGGCCATTTTTATAATGAACAAACATTTGTATAGTTATGCATGCTCTCAAAGATTTATGGTAGAAATATTTTATTTTATTTTTAATATTCATCAGCCTTCTTATCCAGTGAATCACTAACAGCTTGAAAAGTCATGGGGCCTATTTATTATTTTTGAGAAAGACAATTGGAGCCTTGGAATTAAAATGCTGAGAATCACAGATTTACACTGTTTGTGGATAGAAAATGTAACCATTGTAGTTTGCATGAAATCATATAATTATGCATATTAACTCAAAGTAATCCTGTGAAAGCTGTGTCATTATTATATTTTACTTTTATTTTTAAATATTCACAGTACAGGTTCTTTGCAATGCTCAAGTAAAGTGACACCGAATGGTTAAAAAGCGCTTGAAACATGGTAGGCATGTATCAGTGGGTCAATCTTTATAGCTAAAAATAGAGTTTTGTCATCAAAGCATTACAAAATGCGATATTTTTTCTTTCTCTTTAAACCGGCAAGGCTGTCCTTGGCGAATCTGAATGGCGAATGCTGAAAGCGCTTTCAGGAGGCAAAACCATTACAGCTTTCCAAATATCAAGGGATTATACGGTAATCATATTTGTTCTGATCGTAACTTAAAAATAATAAATTGTTTTCAAAAAAATTCTCCATTACTGAGAGCCTAATGGATCCATGCTCCAAACGAGTCCATCAATTTCCTTAGAAGTGGGTAAATCAATGAACATCAGCCTCGACGAAACATCTCTGATCATATAAGCCTCTTTCTGGTTGACTTGGACCCTTTCATTTTCAAACACTTTTGGTCAAATATCATTAATTTAATCAAAGCTAATGACTCGTGTGATCTATTGATTCGTTCGGTCAAAAACACGAGCAAAATAAATGTACGCACACCCTGACACGTGGCCGTGCTCTGTGAATATCTGATTAGTCCCAGTGCAAATTTAGGTAATGCTAATCACAGAACTGAAAAGGCGCCTGTCAATAGAAAGGTCTTCTGAAGTTTCTGAAAGCAGACTTCAGTCTCTCATTTTCATTTTCATCTGCCAGTGCTGCTCAGTCGAGTCCATTAATAACAGCGGTTTGACCAAGAATCCATTTCCGTGCACAAACTGCTGAGCAAATACAACAATGAGACTAAAAATGGTAACAAATGGACTAGTTATCGACTGTAGTGGAAAGCATTGTGTTGAGACTGCTTGAGTGAGGAGGTTGAGCCGTGTGCTCATTAGAGTCATGTATAAAAAATTCACAGATACGTGACCTGAAGGCAGAGATTGGCATTGGCAAAAATGTCATTGTACGCTTGCCATATTTCTTTAACTTCTTGCTGTAAAGTTGTGGTGGACATGACAATGCTACTGTGTTGAAGCCATGGCCTGATGACCAGTGTTGTCAAGGCAACATAACTCACATACAGTATATAGAAAATAGTCTATTCTTCAAGGACAGACTGCTAAGTTCAAAAGAACAGAATTTATTAGAAATACAAATAGTTTCTAACATTGTAAATGCATTTATAAACATATACATTTGATTGTTGAACTTCAAATAAGCACTAAATGGAGGTGCTAACAGACATCTTGCAGACCTACATGCACTACATGCACTAAATGTATGTCTATTATATGTGTATATTATATATATAAATGTATATATATATTATATATATATATATATATATATATATATATATATATATATATATATATATATATATATATATATATATATATATATATATATATATATACACACATATATAATAGACATACATTTAATGGTAGCTGGCATAAAAACAAACAATCAAATAAAAAATCATATAGATTATAGACTCAGGAATGCACCCCTTAATAACTAAATGATCCTTTCAACAGGAAAATAATTAGCAAATTTCAGAAATGTGAAGTTATTAGTAGGAACATTTTTCAGTCTTAATTTGAGTGCATTTGAATCAAAGTGGGCCCTCTACATCTACTGGTATTTAGTGCACTAGACCAGATTGAGAGAGCTATGAGAAGGTCATGTCCTTCACTTATAATGTGATTTTAGTCTCACAAAAGGCAGACATGTTCTCATCCTATTCATTGTTATAATCTACTCACACAGTGTGCTGGTAAAGGCAGCCCATTCTCTATTATCACATTACTTAAATACAATTGATTTATCTAACGAGGGGATATGAAACTTAAGGGGGATGTTACTCTGAAGAACAGGGGAAAGATGAATCATCATCTTCGCTTTTGAAGCCATTCACTCATGTTTAAGCTGCTCATTTGTATCCATACAAGCCAGCCCGCTTTTATTTAAATCAAAGACATGGCTGATTATCAGTGAAATTAATATTAATACATCAATTTAAGATGAAGGCACAGACGAATACAGTTTCTAGAGGCTCTAAAGTACACCAAGAAAATGTGACAGACTGTCATTGTGCATTTTACGCTCCATATGGCTGACGTGATGGAATGCCAAACCTAAATAGGCCTAGTTTTTCATCGTTTGAAACATTTTTGAACTTCAGTGTAAAAATGCTCAGAATTTTGGATTGTACAGGTTCTTTCCTATAATGATAAAATACATTACCAGTTTGTAATGAAACCTTTATCTATTTTTGGGAACAAGACCAAACTCTGTAAACCCTCAAATAGATGTCCGCATTTACATCTGTGTTGTACGTGAGTGTTTCGATGTCAAAAAGAAGTCTATTAGATGACTTTAAGATGTTTATGATTTTGAATGTATGAAAAACGGACATCTGAAAGACGTTTGTAGACAGCACATGCTTTCCAGATCAAGAGATCTTTAACAGACATCTTGCAGACATACATGTGCTATCTGGGGATAAAAAGATGAGCACGAATTACCAACACAGTGCATTTAATAACACACAAAGCTTTTCCTCCTGTAGAAAATATATGCATTAATCCACAAATCGCAACTTTTAATTTCTCACCAGTCTTAGTACACAGTATAACTACAAAACAATCAAGTTTTAAATAGGAAAAAGGTCGAAACTCCTTGGTCACTTTACTGGTCTACTTGGATTCAGTTATTTTGCTAAGATCAACTGAATGGATACCAATACGGTAAAACCAATATAAACCTATTTCCAAAAAAAGTGGAGTGTTCCTTTAAACGTTTTTTTTCATGTTGCATTTTAACGCCCTGCGATGAACTGTTATGTATTGGACCTTTGCACTGCTCCTCATGCATATTAAATATCAAACATGGAAGACGGAGCGATATTTCTGATACACAACTGACTGTGGGAGGCTTAGAATTGATTTTATAGCACAAATCTCTATCTCAAATCTCTCTAACTAAGCTGTAAGAATCACTGTAAAAGTAAAGAAAACCGAAGCACAGTGAGATGCTATCAAAGATCAGTGTTGTGTTTCTGTGATCAAATGTGGCTCGTAGCATGTCCCTTGAGTAAGAAGGAGCCCTGCTTTAATAGAGCCGATGCTGACGAATGCAGTGGAACCACTACACCGTGCAACAAGGGTCAGGAAATTCATCGCTCAGAAGCAGGCCAGTGAAAATTGAGCAGACTTCGGATGCCAAAAAAACTCCCACACCTGTAACAAGATCAGATGGCATTGTCAAGAACTTTATTGCCTAGTGAAAAGGAACAGATAATTTTACAACTGCACTAAAACTCGGACAAGAGCAGAAGTTCACGTTTATTATTCACACGCTGAAATGTATAACAATGAGAGCGTTTATGAATAGGGGATATTTGCATTCAGCCGCAGCAGATGAAGGCGTATTGTTTTCAGGAGCTCTAGCGAGGAGTTTCCAAGTCTCAAAGTTAATAATAGTCCAATACAAAGTCTTAAAATTATTAGTCAAAGCTATGTATTAAGTTTATCAAGCGCTGCAAAATTGACCGTCTAGCCGTGTTTCATATGCTTCATAACTCCACAGAAGCACCATAAATCTCATTTGTGCATATAAAATTCAAAAGTGTGCTGAATATGTAGAAGCACACATGGAGTTTGGGAGCTTTGATGAAGTTCTAAGCGAATAGGGAATTCAGTTTTAATCACGTTCTGACCTCAGACAAATTTAATATAGTCCATTTTATGGTTCTTTTGGACAAGCCCCTGGACTGTATGCTTTCGTAAAAAAGACTTGTTCTCCATACAAGAAAGTACGTCACGGAGGTTTGTAATGACACAGGGGTGAGTGTAATGATGAGACAGTTTTTATTTTTCGATGTGTGATCTTTTTCACTCTGCAAAGCAAGCACTTGCGAATGAAGTGGCGTGTTTCAAATAAACAATTGACAGTGAAGAAGGCGGGATATGTTTGCAACTTTACGGCAAATTCTGCGGTTGCTACAATAAACCCTGTTCCACGCCGCTCCGACTCGACCTTTAATTTCACCCCAGGAAAAGGAATCTGCGTCGTAACAAAGCCATCAGCCACACGCGCTGAACTCTACAGGGGTGCTCTGCGTTCATTTCCCCTCATTTTAAAAGCCATCTTCACCCTGCATCAGGAAGACTTCGCTGATGGTCTATCATATCACATTTTTTTTGTGCTCAAAACCGAACCAAGTAGAAACGTGTAGTGTAATTTCAGCAGGGAAACAGCTCCCACAAAGGAAATTTTTCCTGGCGTGAGAAATTATTTGTGCAGCCAAACAGTGCATCATTTTCCAATTTGGATTGAAATCAAGCGTGTTTTCCCCATATAAACATATTTAATTTGAATCAAAGTGAATATGTTATGATCTAATTATATTCTTGTGTGCGCCTTGTGTTTCTCACGCGCCGAGAAACAAAATCTGTCATCAGGAATATTTATGCGATGTTTATTCAGTAATTCATAACTTTGATGGTCTTTTCAACTAAATATGTAGCAAACTGATTTGATTTCTGATTATGGGTAGGATGACCTAAAAATGGCTGCTGCTTCTTGGGTGTTTTTGCCTCCTTCATTTATATGATATGAAGTCACACACGATTCCTAATGATCAATACTGAGCAAACTAGCATCCCCTTAAGACCAGTATTTACAGCAATAATTAATTAATGTGGAGTACGACTACCACAGTGTTGTAATAGACTCCAGCATGATGACACTCTTGGTTCAGAGCCCAGTCGCAAAAAATGACCAGATCGTTACTGCCAAATACTAACCATCTTGCCCCCTGCCAGTAATAATCTAATAATGTAATTTGTGCAAATAGTCAACCTTGTTGGCAACGGCTGTTAACTTTACTTTTACTAGAAATAAAATACTTCTATTATATTTGAGGGTGTGTTTATGTGATTCTAGCTATAAAGTTTTAACTCACAGTTCAGGTAATTGAATCAAACATCACAGTTTCACGTCCAGAAATGAGTAGCTATGAGTAAAAGGTTTTTTTTATGAATAGGAATACAAATGCACGTCCTTGTGCTTACTCGTGCATTCGTAGTACGTTTCGAATGTTAAGATAAGCTGTGCTTGCAGAAAATATAGCATGAATTAGCCATATTTGTAAGAAAATAATTCACCATTATGCCGTTTTAACTTTAAAGCAATTCTTCTAATCCATGATAACAGCGAAAAAGTCGGCAATTAACCAACTTATTTGTTTAGAACTGTTTTGGACTGTTTTCGTTTATAAATGTTTCCCTCCTGATTCTTACGAAGCTACTTTTTCACAATATCAACGCAAAGAGGACAGAATTTTAGCAAGTGAAAAATCGTTGTCTCAGAATTCTACCATCAAAATGGAGTTATTCACGTATTCTTATTCTTATCACATTATGTGATGTTTCTTTTGTAAGCTGTGTACATTTATGAAAACAGAAAGGGTTCTATCTACACTTGCATCGCTATGGAAAAACTTTGAAGCTCAGTATCTCAAAACTGTTCAGAATGCCGACAGAACTTTAGAATTCTAAGGCGACAAAATGTCTTAATGAGTGTTTTGTTGCAAACATGCAGCTTTTCAACTCAAAAGACATTAATTGATGGGCTGGAGTCAAGTGGATTACTTGTGGGTTTATGTGACGTTTTAATCAGCAGTTTTGACTCTCATTCTGACGGCACCCATTCACTGCAGCGGATCTATTGGTGAGCAAGTTGCTCTAAATGGATAAATATGGAAATGGAAAAAAAATCTATTCTACATCTTGCATGGCTTGAGTACATTGTCAGTTAGTTTGTATTTTGGGGTGAACAGTTCCTCTAACATGCAGTTATTTAGACATCACATTCATTTCACACTTAAGTATATATTCCTATAAGTATGCCAAAGTATACATTTTCTAGACCTCCCTGGATAAATACGGCATGCGACACAAGCTTAGTCTACTACCTGTCCATCTGTGGAATCTACTCTGATCATTTTATAATTAAAGTAATATTGCTCATAACTCAAGTTAATGCAATTGCCATCTCTTTTGACATTTTTAACTGTTCCTCTAAGCCACTGAAACTAAAAACAGCCTGTGAAAATGTCTCTGCCTGTACAAAGTGTATGAATATTTAATGAAGTCTGCATTTTTTAGTTTATGATTGATTGTGTGATGCTAAACAACCAGCAGTAACATTCCAGTGCCGTTCCATAGTGTATCTTTGGCACCTCAATATAGGATCAGCACTATCATAGGGCACTATAACCTAGTGCTTTTAAAACACAAAAATAGAAAAGTTTGAAATACTGCTTATAACCTAAGATTAAACTGGTTTAACCTGCAACATGAATTTTGATCATCAAGAACGTATTTTTATATTAGAACTAGTCTGCCTTCTGTTTTTCAGCATGTGGTGGAAGACACAGGACAGCGTGTCAGATTCATTGTTCATGCATTTCATGTTTGAAGGACTGAACCCGTACACAGAAACACAATAAAGCCGGGCACGGTGAAGTGACAGCAGGGCGCACATATTTCCTGCTGCAATTTTAGGTCAAATGTTATTCGGGTGCATGCTTTGCTGAATTAATTGCATTTTCAAGTGCCTTCCCTGATAAATCCTAAACCCCCAGGACAGCGTACTGAAATGTGCAGCTGATAAATTTTATCAGAGGTAAATGAAACTATCAGGGTGACATCCGTGCGTCCCGGAGGCAACATTCGGGTCACTCATACTACGCGCTCATCAAACGCGTACCTGCTTTAACATGCCTGTTGCCCCCTGTGATTGGTTCGCGGCCTTTGTCGAAGCAGCAGTTCATGTCTAATCATACAGGGAGATTGAGCATGGATTGGAATGGGCGGATTCATTTTATCATAGCGAGACATCCTGTGTGACCTCCGTTAAGGTAGTGAGGCATAACAAGGCTCCACAGCTGAGTAAACCAATAAGATTTTTTTTTTTTTTTCCCCAGTGCTTGTTCACTTATTCGTAACTGAAAATGAGTTCAGAGGGGTCCCCAGGAGCCTTCGATGAACGAAGTTGAATTTAAATGTACACTTTTTCGGAATGTATTCATAAGGGAGCAGCAGATAAAAGGAAAGCCACGCGATCGGTAAACACTAAGAGACTGCAGCTTTATCAGAAAAGAAAGCTAATAAATATACAAAGAAATGAAGAAACACACCACAACTACCTGACTAGCTCGCTAACACTACTCTTACAAATCAGACTAGCGCATGGCACTATATGTTTGAGGATTTCTATACCTGTGCACACTTTGGCCCTGAGAAAGAATTGAAATTTTTACACGGGTTTATTAGTTCGCTAGCAACGTCCAGCAGTGAATTCACAATGATCCATTTTTTCCCCTGAAATGTCTTCAATGGCACCATCAAAGTGTCATTTCCGTCCTTTATTGAGTTTAATAACATTTTAAGGTCGAAATTAGATTTGTCGCATTTGGAATAAAAGGTCAAACATCTTTTTCTTGCTAAAGGGTAATTTCATAGCTAGCATTCTATGTATTCTAATACAAAAAAATGTCATAAAAACAATTTACTCAGAAATTGCAAGTAAATTTGACAAATAAACACCAAGTAACAGTGAATTAAACATGACTTTTTAAAGTAAAATGTACTACACTTTTTTCTTCAAACAATCTGTTTTATTTAAAGACAATTAAATGATATAATTTCACAAAATCACATATTTATATATGAATGGAAATCAATATTTGATATTTCTGCACAAGAAGACAAAACTTGAGATGACAAAGACAATGAATTTCATATTTTATGAATTATTTTCATTGCATGTGTGCTGCAAAGTTATTATTCTCAAGCAGTTAATAAAAGCTTCGCCATAAATTGTTTGCATTATGATTATTAAATCAGTTAAAATGCATTAGTGTTGTAGCTCAGTATTTTACGACTGATGCATTTGAATAGAAGCAACATAAATAAGGCATAATTAAAAATGTCCAAATGTTTTAATGTTGCCTTCATAAACCAAAAAGGATAATAAAAAAAAAATGTTAACTGAAACAAAAAAAACACTGAAAACTGAATACAAAACCGAAAACGGCAGGGGTATAAATACCTCCGAAACATAAAAAAGAAAAAACTCTTCATGCGCATGATTTCCCATGCAGTTCCTTCATCGTGCCAAAGGGGGCAGTGTGGTGCTGCGCTTCAGTACGCGCTACACCGCAGTGGCTCGTTAGGGCACTATCACAAGTTAGCTAAAGGGTGCCAAGATTAATGTGGAGATCGCATTTGATAACAGACGTTACATACAAAGTGTCTCCATGCTACTTTTTTTTTTTGCTTAAATGCGAAGCACTGCATCTTATAGCAAGTGCGTTTCACTTTTTGTATCTGCCTACGTAACTTCTATGCTTAATCTTGTTAAACACGCTTAAAGACTCACGAGTTTCTGCATCTGGTTCACCCATCAGCGCAAGCTTTTATTGATGTAGTATTTTTATTTGCACGGCAGTCTGCTGTACTTACTCCCACACGCATACAGTACGTGATGTACACTAGGACTCGATGATAACACCCCACACAGTTAAACCTCTCTATATGTTCGGTGCCATCTAGGCTCAGTCAGACAGTAATAATCGCTTCAGTTTTTCAGGGTCACTCGCATAAGGCGTCAAACGCACCCACACACATTTGCATAAAGCAATTATTCAATAACCAATATGTGTTAGCCACGCTGCGCAGAAGTTTGCACCGCCGTACAGATGCCAGTGCTGGTGCTGTAGCTCGCAGCAGTGTCTTCCTCTCTTGCAGGATGAAGCATTTTCTGCATCTGCTTGGTCTGTTATGAGCCACACCGAGTGTTGGCAAGGAAACAGTCAGTCAGACCTCGTAATGAGTAATAGAGGCTGGTTATCAAAGCAACAGACGAATGCAAGACTTGTTTAGAGTTCCTAGTGCGCTTCAAACAAAACAGATACAACAAAGCATTGCAATTTTTGGTTGCCTGAAAGATTACTCCCATAGGACATCATTCCTGCATGATGATTGTGTGACAAAATAAGAAAATATGCGCAAACCCTTTTAGCTTAAGGCGGTGCAAGGCACATCATTTACTCAAAAAAGTGATACTTTTTCTCTTAAAGGGATAGCTCACTAAAAATGACAAATCTGGCATCATTTATTCCAACTCGTGCCATTCCAAACCTGTATGATTTATTATTATTTCTTATGTCAAGACAATGTTGCAGAATATCCAGTCATATGGATTCGGAACAACATATACGTGCTTTTCCAAATCCATATAACGTACTAAAAAAAAAACTGTTTAATTGTAGCAATATGACAATATACAATATGACTATTGTGATTTATTAAGGTCTTTATATACATACATATATGTAATTACATGTATATATATATATAATACCATATACATATAATACATATTTTAAGCATCAGTCATTTGCATAAAATTGTTCTGCCATCATTTATTTACCCAATCAAACCTGTATGAAGCTGTATGAAGCTGTGTTACATTTATTTATCAGACGTGTATGTAAAAAAAATCATGTCGTCTTTTTTATACAATTACAATGAATGGTGACCGAGAAGGTCATATGACTAATAATTCATATGACTAATCTGATACAAATACTCAGACTATATAGAATAACTTAAACTGTAACTATGTCTAGGTCACCATTCATTTTCAATGTATGGAAAAAGGCAGCATGAACTTTCTTCAAACCATCGCCTTTGATGTTCCACAGAAGAGAGCCAGCCATATGGGTTTGGAACGACGTGAGGATGAGTAAATGAAGACTGAATTTTCATTTCTGGTGAACTCTCCATTGAACCCTGAGGCACTTGAAGAACCAATCAAAAATGTCACTTGCACATTTTAAGCAGAAATAGATAAATATGCTGTGGAATCTATCCAGAGAGCCTATCTTTCTTCCAGCAGAGGAGAACATTTATTGCCATGACGATAAGTCATTTATCATCCCGAAAAAAGAAGCAGATACATTTGCACAGATATTCGGTAGGGGCATTGATCTGTATCTGACAGGGGGCTGAGGTACTTCACTTGAGGAGCATGACTTCTTAAGCCAGGCCATGTATTATCTCATCTCTCTGATATCCAGCGCCAGGACCTCCCAGCGTGGCTACAACAAGCCCCATGGCCACACTCGACGTCTCCTTTTCATCTGATTGCACGCTCCTTGTGGTCCTGTTTTAGATAAGAGAAAGAAATGATTTATTGGACGCCAGTGAAGAAAGGTAGCCCAGTTTGCTCCGAGTCAAAGCCCCGCTCATTGAGATATAACCATGAACGTGGCCAGCAGGGGATGGGCTGCGACAGGCTTGAGGAAACGTGGGATTGGAGCGATCTTGAGGCCACACGAGCACAAAAGTCACCCATTTTCAACATATGAGACGGGCCATTCTCAGACAAACAGTTTACGCTAACTATTTGTTGACAGGAAACAGGACCTGGATCTGAAAGGCATGAAATAAACAGGCCCTGCTGCTGCTGGCATTATCTCAACGCCGCTTGCCACGCAGACAGGGCTCTGAAATAAACAGATGCGGAAGCATTTACGCCGAGCGGCTCGCCATATGCATCATCTCTTATCAGAAACACGAAAAGCTGAGCGCGAAAACAGCACGCACCTTCAGCCGAGCGCAGCAACTAACACGCAATAATCATGTCGGCTGTCTAAAAACCATCACAGGCCTCTTTGATTATGAAAAATCTCTCAAGCTGATGAATCACACGGATCACGGCGGCGAGGTGATAAATAACCCAGACGTCACGTGACTCAATAGCCTTATCAACCGTCCTCTCGGCTTTGACAGTTACAACTCAGGTAAACACCGAGAGCTTCGTTTACAAGAATGCGTTGACATAAACGATCTTGCTCAAATTTGTTAACACAGAAGAGATGAAAGGGCTGCTTGTTTGGTGTTTGTATTGCATTAATAGAACATAATCTGCATTCATAAAACCGACTGTTTCCTGCTGCGATGACAAAGGCATTTTCTTAGCTGTTTGGTTCTCCTTTTCCTTTTTTCTCTCATAAATATCAGTTGCAGAATGAATTATTAGACTGGCCTGAGCAATTAAAGACCACAGGTAGCGTCTAGACTCAATGTGACATTCAGTGTGGATTATATGTGGCATTTAAAATCTTAATTACAAAACATCAAGCTAAAGGTTTGGGCTTCTAAAGGTGCAGGGTTTTGTGACGATGTACAGTATGTATTATGATATTAAGCACCAAACTGAACACCTCCCTGTACGTGTTCTCTAAGGCGTTTTTGATATGTGATTTCCTTTTAAGTTTAATTTAAAATAGGTGGTCCAAACACCTCACCTTAAGTTGAACTTCTGTCCGGTGTAAAAGGTTCAATCTCAAAAGTTAATAAAGAGCTTTGTAAGAGGACAAAAGTGTGGGATGAGTTATACGCCAAAGTTGAATGCTTATAGGGTTAGAAGTCTGATCGAATCCTTACAGTTTCCTACTTTTCATAAAGTGGGACATGTGAACTCTAAGAGCTTGAACTATTTAATGGAATCATTCACTTGGAAAGACAAGCAACTTTGTGCCCTTTCGGGTCATTTTTTTTTTTTTGCTTTTCTGACATCAAGGCTGAACCAAGCCATTTATCTCTGTGGAACAGAAAGCTGATTCACACATATTTACATAGCCCGAGTTGTGTTAATTAACATAAACAACCGGGAAGTGTGTGAGATGACTTGATCTGATGATAGAGGACGGAAGAACAGAAGCTGTGAAAGTTGCAAGGATTTTGGCCAAAAAGGATCCACGTTTAATGCAACCCATAACCTTTCATTTTACTGTGTTGCATATAACTTAATGAGCATAGGCTATCAAGCTTAAGTGACACTTTAAAATAAAAAATAGAATCATTGTGTCTGCTGAAAAAAGATAGGCTACTTAATAATAAATTAATACAATAATAGACTAATGTGAGATCTGAAATTAAGAACAAGTATATATTCAAGTAACATTCATATTTAATTTTCATTTTTATTTTATGAAGGCAAAATGATTGCTACAACTTATAAAACCCAGCCTACTTATAGTCAGTTTACGACCTTAAGGCTGCTGTATTTGTAGTTATATTTTGTTTTCTGATTTGTTTTACTAGGAGAACATTTTTACATGGACAAGGCTTACTAAAGATAGGCTAAACGAGGCTTAATCTGTTGAAGTTTGTCTCTTGCCAGCCATAACGAGGCCACATCTTGGCTATGACTTGTTACAAGTTATTCTAGTCTCAATTTCTCCATAAACACCAGTGAACAATACGTGATAAATAACGACAACAATTATATTTCGACATAACTTTCGCTAGCCCGCTGATTTGGTTCACACCCGACCGTTGCTGTGGTTACTTCGGGCGAACGCCATTGTTTTGGCAGACGTCTGACTGGAAGGCACCGCCGCTTATTAGTTTACTGAAAAGTCGTTTCAAAACGCTACAGAAATGTCCCTTTCGTGATATTTCTAATTAAACTTATACTCGTAACGACCCCCGCTCGCAGCACTCCCGTTTTAATATCCTCTGAGGCACATTTCCGATACGACCTCCGTATAATTCGGACCCGTGATATATAAAAACACACAGCACCGCTGCAATACTTGAATCTCTCTGAAGGACTGTATAAAGTATTGCCTCCAGCAGCGGCAGCCAATGAGTCTTTAGTGGGGCGGAGGTGAGTGAGGGAGAGACTGCAGCTCTCAATGGAAGTTGCTGTAAGTGCGCTGGACCTGTACACTACATTATTTCACTCGCTTCATTTCGCTGCGAGCCGGAGCGACGAACAGCCGCTTGTTGCTTTAGCTGCTCAAAAGTACGCCGGGATATCTATTTAGCGGTTCGCTTTTATATCGCGTTCGCCGCGACGTTTCATCAGGCACTGCCGGTGAATTTAAGAGAGGTCTAATTAGTACGCATACAGTTTGTAGGCTGGTTTGGGTGGCTTCACGCACGCCTGGATGGATCCTTGTCGATAGTTTGCGCACATCAGTTCGGTTGGTTACGGTTTGCAACATGTTGAAATAGCAGCAGGAGCAGCGCCGCATCTGCAAAGTAAGAGCGGGTCTTGCGACTTTTTGGGGATACGTCAGGATAAGTGAGTGTGCTTTTAAAGTGGGCTTAATACTATTTACGAGAGGACGTAAAAAAAAGGCTGACCGGGTCCTGTAAAGTGAATCAGCGTTGTGCCGTCGATGCGTAAATGTAATTACCGTCAGACTCGGTATATTCATAAACCCGTAATGACGCGCGTGCAGTGATCGCGCGCTTTCGCTCGCAGCAGCTGGCCGCGTTTAACTGTTAATGAAAAGCGCATTATTCGCCGACTTCACCGGGAACTTTCGCCTGGACGCAATGCACGCGTCGTAACCGTCGGCTCTCGTTCATAAGAGTTAAACTTGCGGAACGGAGCGCGCGCGCGTTACCGGAATGGACGCCGGTGGATCCGATCCCACAGAGAGACAATTCACGGGTCCGCCTAAAGCACACGGAGCTGGGAGACACGGCGCGGCAGCGGAGGAGGACAGTGTTTACTCAGGAGGCGACGCTCCCCGTGCTTGCTCGGCGGCGCTTTTCGCGTGTGTGGACGGGAATGCCATCATGTGCGAGCCCAAGAGCGCGTCCTCCAAGGTTTTTACGCGTTTCTCCGGGAGGAATGTCGGCGGGAATGGAAAGAGAAAGTTTGCGTTGTGCACTTGGAGTTGGTGGGCGTTCTTCTGGATGCACGTCCACGTGTTGAGAGCGGTCACACAAGGTAAGAAACACGAATCGCCACCTGAAGGGCTTTGATTTAGACGCCAGCTTCATATAAAACACTTCACGGGTGATTCTTCAACTAGAGGCACTTTTCACTGCTTAAGAAGAAAATGACTAAACGTTTAGGCTGGGATAAACAACTGATCGTGGCCTTAATCAGATTTCAAGTGGGTTTTGGTGTTATGTGTCTCGTGGGGTGGAGGTTTGATGCTATGCGTGATTGTAATTTTCTGACATATTTTAGAGAAAGTTAAACAAGTCGTTCTAATACAAGTTATCTAGCTAGCTGTCGATTCATTTTGCATGATTTCTATTATAAAGAAGACTATTGTTTCAGAATTTAAAACGAACCAATTAATGAATTGTTTGGCTCTACTGGCAGAAACACCTTCCTTGTCAATTTGCATCCACACCATCATAGCCAAATAATTATAATCTTTATAACCACCTTCCCGCAAAAAGTTTAGCTCAATAGCAGCAGCAGATCACTGTTTGCATAGTAAAAGGAGGGAAGTTTAAAAGACCCAGTTATCCATCTCTGAAATTAGCACCGGCACAGTAGGTAAGGGAAAAAATGTGGGGGGAAACAAAAACCTTAAAAATCTTCCAAGCGGACAAAAATGTTCCCCTGCTTGAAGAATCACTTCAATTCTATAGCTCAACCTGATAGTTTCATATCGGAGATTACGAATAGTGCATGATCGATGCGTTTGACACTGATGTCATAAGACTGCCATACTTAATTTCAATGATAATGGAATGCCAAATATCTGTCTGCCTGTGCAACAGACAGTTGAGCTGAGATCGCTGGACCCGAACAATAGAGGAGTCATTAGGTCAGACTGCATGCATGGTCACAGATGGCATATGCATCCTTTGGCTGTGATTCCCTCTGTAATGTTTCTCATACTGGGAAAATATGATGCCTGCATATGCATAGTGGGCCGCTTGGGGATGAGAGTAACAGTTGGCATGCTGAGAAAAGAAAGTCACTGGTTATTGCTGTTAGAAGAACTCTTGATGTACGTATTGTGTTGCTCTGTAGTGATGATGCTGCTGATTTTGACTGAGCCGGTGCAGTTTGTTTTTATGAAAATGACTTATTTTAGACATTGGGGGGTATAACAGAAGCGATCAGCCACGTGTGACTATTAATGACAGGCTCTTTTGTTCTTCTGTCAAATTATTTTTATTGAAAAATAACCAAAACAGCACGCCTCATTAAAAAGAACATTTTTAATTCTTTAATACGCTGCAGATTAGAGTCATTTTCTCTCCGTAATCAAAAGGATAAATGATCTAAAAACACTAAAATTCTTTTGAATTAAAACCTCATCCAGCTTTAAGCTCTTTCCGCCCACAATACATGTATTTTTGTCACTTGTTCCATTTGCATTCCTGAAGGCACCATAAAATTAGTGGCAGCAGTTTTCTTTGTGGGGGAAAAAAAACAACAACTGACGTTTAGTAAGGGATTTAAAGGTGTTTTAACCAGCTCACTAGATTGAGCTATAAATATAACAATGAATGACAGAGATATTTGAAGCCTAAAACCTGCTTTTAGGTACAAGCAGTCTTTGTTTTTATAAAAAAAGGAAAACTGACTTCTCTCTACAAGAACAAGCAGTATTGGCTACCATTCATAACACATTTACTTTGCCAATCTGAAATATTCAAGTGCATTCAGGAGTTTTTTTTTTGCTTTTGATGATAAACACTGACTGGAGATAAAACACTATCGCTATAGCGAGAGAAAAAGTGTCTACTTAATGGCGTAATTCACTTTGAAATGAATGTATGCTGAAAACGTACTCCCTTTTAAAGCCACCCAAGATGCAGATGAGTTTGTTTGTTCAATTGAACAAATCTAGCATTGCATCACTTGCTCGTCACTGGATCTTTCACAGTGAATGGTGTCCGAAGAAGAGTTCAAACCGCTGATAAGAACATCGCAGTAATCCACAAATAATCCACGCCGACCGCTAACGCGGTTTGTTTACCTTTCAGACAAGAAAACATTTACCTTTCAGTCATTCGGTTTTAGAATAAGAATGAATAAGGTTTTAGCTGGAAGCGACAGCTGATGTTAAAAACGCCTAATGACGCGTTTCTTTATTACAAACACGCAACCTTTTGTTTCACAAGGCATTCAATTGTGGTGTTTTTATTAGATGCTTAGACTCTGATTTTGATGGCACCCATTCACTGAAGAGGATCCATTGGTGAGGAAGTCATAAAAAGCTACATTTCTCCAAATCTGTTCCTGTGAACAAACAAGTTCATGTACATGCATGGCCTGAGGGTAGATGAAGATAGGTAAGGTATATACTTTTCACATTGAGTGAGCTTTAGAGTAAACATCTCATATCTTTATTCACCATTGGAAATATAAATGAAATGACCAGTCTGTTATTTGTTTTTCTAACAAATGCTGTCTGAGCTATGCTCCAAAGTCTACTTTATATATGCCGCTGGGGTTACTAATTAACTTTAAACATACAGAAACGGTCCTTGTATGCGCTCTTAAGAGGATGCATTGACCTCACATCAGCCGACAAACGGTAAACAGACAACCTTTTTCTGTATCTGTGCGGAGGCGTGCAGTTACCGTAACTCACAGTTGCAGTATTTTTATTGCATGCTTCCAACTTTATTTAATTTCTAAAGGTTCAGCGAAGTTGTTGAGGTGCATGCGGTGTCAGCCAGTTCCCAAGTCCTGTGTCAAGGTCTTTTGATGTTTGGAGAGCTCCCAGCACTGTTCTGGGAATGGGCTAGATATTATTGATCTGAATTGAGGAGCCAGCAGCATTATCGGAGCAAGCATATTGGAATGAGGTTGACATGTTAACCTTTTCGCTTTATTCAACATGGCAATATAAATCTGAGCGTTAAGATTAGGGTTTTAAGCTCTTAAAGCCGCAGTTATTTTTATTTTGACATAAGCCAAAAGTGGGAACATTAAGAAAATGGTCACGGTTTGAGCGCAAAAGACAAAGTTGCCATTTATACTCTTTAAAACGCTCTTGGCTCTCATATTGATGCGGAAAAACCCGGACAAATCTGGCTTTTCGCAGGTGTTTATATTTGTCTCAAATCATAAACTTCTGCTGGCAGTTGAATTTTCTGGCTGCTTGGGTCTGGCAGAGGACCACAGTGCCCTTAAAACCAAACACCCGGGCAGAGAGGGAGTTTGTCAAGCAGTAGCAGGTGCACAATCCCCTGCCGTGCTTCTAGAAAGGTCTCTGGGCTAATGATGTTTGTGCCAGAGCATTGTGCAGGTAAATGTAGTTTCGTCCACAAGAAAGTGCTGGTGCCCCTCTATATCATCTGCTAGACGTGCCAGCAGACACATCCACCCGACTCATTTATGGCTGTAAACTTTTAAATTTCATTGCCTCGCCATCTGTGCAATCAGCTCCTGCTAAATTTTTCATTTTCTGCAGTGTCCTTCTGTATTTGAAGAATATGCTTCACTTTAGATAAAGAAAAGTCAAGTTTCATATACTGTACATGTCTTTAATGACTTGGAGGCTTAAACATTCGGTTTTGTTTTGATCGTTAAACATTGTTGTAAATATTTCAAAATTGTGTGTCAGAGTTGATACAAATCAGTAAAGTTTTGCACAGCTTTTAGAATCATAATTGCCATGGCATTAGTACATATATATATATATATATATATATATATATATATATATATATATATATATATATATATATATATATATATATATATATATATATATATATATATATATATATATATATATATATATATATATATATATATACACGACATACATAGTACAGAAAAATAAATGTATACTGTAAAGAGAAATGAAAAAGAAAAAAAAAAGATTATATTTTTGTGTAGGGGCAGCAAGTAAAAAATATTGGTAGGACAAATAGAAATATGAGGTACTGGGGGGCAACTGGGGGCTGAGACCTGCTGCCATCAATTTGATTATTGATTTGTACACAAATCATTGTGAATGCATGTAATGCAAGAGCGGACATTCATTTCACAGCTGTGCAGCGCTGCCAGCTCGTTCAGGTGAAGGATACCGCATAGTATTTCATGTCAAAGTTGAGGAATTGCCTCCTATCTTCTAAATTAAAATGATGAGTACAACTCCTGGCATGACAAATTGTGTCAGTTCTGCTTAACATAAATTATTTTTTTTTTTTCCAGTTCCTTTCATGTGCCGCTTTAAAGAAAGGTTAATCATCAAGTCTGTTGTTTTCATAAAGGTTAATGAAATTAAGAGTTGTTTTTCAACGAGCAACATCGGCTAAATTAGCTGTTATTTGTATTGCTCAAACTTTGATTGTATTTGTAGCTAATTGCAAAGCAAATTAATTTTATGACCAGATTTGACACTCGAAACCCGTATCTCCAAAAAGATTTACTACAAACTCTTAATGGAAAAAAAGATGAATAAATGAATGAATAAACTATGAATAAATGAATTGAATTAATGTGATATCGCAATACAATACAGACTAATTATCTACGGCTGTAAATGTGAACTTCTATTAAAAGAAGGGCTTGTTTTATTATAAACACAAAGTCATGCCGAAAAAGCCTCACTGAGCATCTATTGGTACTTGACAAGGACGCATCTCATCACAATTAACAAGATGTGTGAGTCATTATGTTACCAGAACAAGCTGTCAGGGTACGTCAAAGCAATCTTGAGTTATCTGTAATCAGCAGGGTTTTAAATATACAAAATGCATCAATACCTTATTTGATTTCCATTGTCATTTAAGTGTTTTGTCATAACAATCATTAGGGATTGGTCACAATGGCCAAATACATTAAACAACCATCTAGTCAGTTCGGCAAGCGAGAAATATCGCATCTGAACGTAGAAGAGAAATAAACACGTGGCGATAAAATGGCACATGCATTTTTATATTTCAACGTTTGCTTGCGTTAACATCATCGGCTAGGTTTAGGGTAGAGTGCAGTTTATGTGGTAAGTTAATTTGAACTATAATAGAGCATTAACCTTTTGTATTCGCCAGAGAAAAAATTACAGCTCCTTTTGTGGATGTGTCATCTCAAAAGCGCTTTGAAATCCTGAGCAACGCACTTTAGGATTTAGTCAGAGTCACATATTTCTAATGAGCTTCGGTTGCAATTTGTGAGTTTGATTTAGTTTTTGTTTATTTGTTGCTTTTTTATTTTTGTGGTCCTTGGCCGGTATGTAATACATTTTGCTGTGTTGTGTTTTTAAAAATGCGTCTCCAGACCTCTTGCTTTCTGTTCCTTTCCAATGCAGTATGTCTAGCTCCGTCTCAAGCCCAAAGCCCCAAAATGAGCTAACTAGTTGACCGGGCACACCCCATCTAGTCCAGGAAATCGTTTCTTACGTCTCTATATTTCAAAAAAGCCTTTTACATAGCAGTATAGTTTAAGCAGAAAGGCAGGGCTTAGTTGGACAGAACTGCAAAATGTTAATTTTTCACGTTCATAATTTTAAATATGAGTTCATTTGGGATCGGCCCAAGATTGAGATGCACTTCAAATCTCATCAAGAGGAAAATGGATCGCTTCTTATTATTGCCAGGGTTCAGATGTAATGGAATAGAAAATGAATTGGAATTTATACATTTGAAGAATGAATAAAAGTGAAGAAATATATTACTGATGGAGTCAGCATTAATGTAAAGCTGCTGACCTAAAGCTAAGATATTGGGACAACACACACATGACAGGCTGCCACAAAGTAAGGGTAAAAGTATTTAATAAGTCTGGAAATGCTAAAAAGGTATTTTAATTGAACAAGTTGAACAAACGTCTCGTTTTTTACGTATTTGCTGTAGACTTGTTTGACAGATATACAACCGTAACACATTCTTGCTTGAGTGATATTGATTTATTGTAATAATGTTATCATGATGGCTCAAAATTGTAAAGTTCATTCCCCGAGGATACATACTACAAAAAAGTTAATTTTCTACCAATTTGTGGAATATGATACGACATGATACGACATATGATGACATGATACCAGTTTTATTTAAAATTCTCTTTGTGTAACTTCATGAAGTTCTTTGGCAGTATTGATTAGCTTTTCTTGATTATTTTTAACAATATTGTTCACCCAATGAGAGCATTGACGCCTAACACTCAAAAAGCTATGAGAACAATCTGTTTGTCATGTCATTAACATCTAATAGGTCTAGTTAGTCGTTATATGATGTTACTATTTTTGTTTTTGAGGATAAAGAAGTGAGATTTTGTTGATAATGATGAAGATATAGTTGTAAAAATAATTCTCAGTATTACAGAACTGCCACAGCACAACTATAACAATAAAGGCACAGAGAAACAATATCATTGGAATCACTTTCACAACGATTTTTTCCAGCTGACGAACGATATAAACATCGACATCCAATCAGAATCCATCTAGCTATAAAGAGCTCGAGAATTTAAAGCGGCAGGAACTCTTTTAGCCGTGCACTTAGAATAAACAGATAATATCGTTCACAGGTGCGGATGCTAGTATTGTTATCTTCATAGTTGTCATCCTTGATGTGAACTGGCTTTTAAGGTTTATCTAGAAACTAGCAAGCATGGAACTGTTAGACATAGACATTATTGCTAAGCAAAATAGACACCACATAACAAAATGCGTTCGATATTCTAACACTGGGTTGCATTTTAGAGGTTGCTCTTTCTAGCAAATTTTGCAAATTTAATTGCTGCTACACCGATAAGCTACGCCGATCAATCTAACTGACAAAATATAACTGAGAGAGTTTCATATATTTTTAAAGAATACCTGAAAGAGCCCACTGAGTAAAACTGCTCTGTTGATATGATAAGGCCGGGTGATTTACACATATAAAATGTGTCAGCTGTGTCATGTCTTTAACATTCAAAGGGATCCAGGCTGTCGAGCAACTCATGTTCATCAGGTACAACAGACATGTTTGTGGTGAATAATTTATCAGATGGTAACAGTTGCTCAGTCTGTCTGACTGTCGTTCTCTAACAGGTTTAGGCAGCACTTTTATGATTTCCAGTTATTTTAGCTGACATTAGAGCCCATTTTACAGAGTGCAGTCACCTGTTGCGATACTTGGCAGGCTTGCAATCTACCGCAACAATAAAAGTCTTTGAACAATAACAATACTTCTGTTTATAATGACTCCCATATGTAAGCTAATAAGATAATTCCTGAGGTTCAGCTGGCACGCTTTCAGCTATTGTGTATTATAGACACAAGATGGGCTTGACTCATGCTAGATAATGGGCTTTGCTAAAACATGGCCAACTGTGACCTTTTAACAGCCCTAGACAATTTTGTGTGGAAACCAAACCGACATTTCTAGCATTTCAGAATAGCAGTATTTAAAATAAACTTTGATTCGACCTGTTGCCTCAAAGTTAATGCTATGTACTCGCAGGGTATAATTTTTCAAATTATATTTAACCTCTTGTGAAGATAAGTAATCTTTAGCATAGTTTGAAACAGTGTACGTAGTGTAACTTGAAAAGAATAAACGCTTGCGAACTGATTTTTTCTGACACTTAATTGCATGTCGATTGCAGTTTAATTAAAATAGTTTGAATTTTATGTTAAATGCAATTATCTCAACATTAGAGTGCTTCTTGACCTATTACATCTTTATGTATGCGATTTTAAAATTCATTTTGGTCACACTTTATTTTAAAATCCATTTATTAACTAACAATTAACTATGACATTTGCCTCAACTTAGTATTGGTAAGTTTGGGTATTGGGCAGGATTAAAGATTTAGGCTATAATATGGCCATGCAGAATACGTACTAATAAGTAGCTAATATGCTAGTAATATGCATGCTAACAAGCAATTACAGTTAATTGTGGGATTTGGTCCCTAAACTAAAGTGTTACTAGAAATGCTCAGAAATTGCTAGAACCTCTCACAAATAATTACAAAGGAACAGCAAGTAACGCATTCAATTAAATCTGAATTTTAAAGTAAAAAGGCTGAAATAGCATTTTCCAGTACAACATATTCTTTTGCATAATCCTTTTTAGATTTGATTATTAGTGCTGAGGTGCTAAGTCGCTGCATTGCTTGGCTAACATAAACAACCTGCAGGTATTCTAATGAATTAATACTTAGAAAAACAATTCCTGGTAATATTGTTTAATGAATTCATCCTTTTTTTTGGTACACGTCGCCGTTTACTGCTGCTTTATAAAAGCAGTGAAGACACATGAAGCCACGAGAGGATACGAGTTCAAGTAATTGTACCACATTTTTGTTAGAGACGGCGTGAAGCAGAATTTAAAAGAAAAGATATGCGGTACGTAAGCGATTTTATTTGAAGCATGTCTAAGTATTTTATCAGCCTTTGTGTTTTCTGGGAAGCATTGACCTTGGTGGTGCTAGTGCTGTTGTCTACCAGTCGAGCTAAAGGAGCATAATGAAAATTCCTGGTTGAATAGATGTTTTGGCAGAATATTTGAGATACGGCATAATCTTTCATTCTGGTTGGTTGGATAGACATAGAGAACAGAGGACTGAATTGTGTGTTCTGTTCCTTCGTAAAAAGCACGCTCTCCCACACAATTATTGATCACACAGAACAAATCCCTTGTTCTGATGTCCGAAGTTTTATCTTGAATCGCTCCCTCGCCTGCTAAACATTATGTTGAATATTAACACGAGCAAATATTTCTGACCCTTGCGCGTTTCGTTTTTTTTTTTCTGATGCCGACTCGGAGCAGTTCGCCTTCATGAAAGCAACCATTTTGTGCGGTATTGCTGATAAGTAGGTCACCTGAAATGTGATTAGACACTAGACACATGTGAAGAGCAGCATGGGAGCCAGATTTTGGTTTCATAATAACACAGTTGTTATCGGTTGAAGTTGAAGTCTCTCAGTGGGTCACAAGAGCAAAAGTTCAGGCAGGAAACACCTGTTGAAATGAGCCGCGCTGCCACTCTGAGGAGATTAGCACGATGACTTTTATAAGCGAATTTGCGCGGAAAGCCACTTTAATCGCCAAAACCGTAAAAACGCAGGGCCACCTATTAGCTCGAGCCCTCTTATTTGAAAAGAAAGGCTGTGAATGTGGGCTCAGTCTCCTGCCAAATGGCTTCGTATAGAGCGGAATAATTTTTTCACACACTCAGCATTTCCTCTCGCTGCTGGATCGTTGTCGCGCAGTCTTTACTTTTTAATATATGACCGCAGGACTCCATAGGCAATCTGTCATCGGAATCGAGTGAACTGATGAGGTCATTTACATTTCTTCACTCCTTCTATGCAAACACACGGCGTGCCTTGAATGTCATCATGAGTGGAAGCGAATTTGCTTATGATTTGCACAGATGATGCTGGCGTGTTATAGAAACTGAAACGGCTTGAGCTTCACAACTCAACTTGTGCATCAGTGAAACATTATGACCATTTTAAAAGGAAAAATATTTTACAACTTTTTAAAACGAATGGTTTTGAAAAACATTTGATACCGTTGTCAAAGAAAATGAACAAAATTTTATATTTTAGTTAATATATTTATTTTCCAACGAGTTATTAATTTGTATATATTAAAAAAAGTCAATACCTTTTCCGATTTTATCGACTCATTACAATAACTGGGCAATTAGCTTTTTCCATGTTTATCATAGGCAAGCTTTCATGGATGTCATTAAGTCTAGGTCTGTGTGCACAAAAACATACACACACACACATTTGTTTCTGTCTTTCCATAGGCTTCTGTTACTTTTATGCTGACCAAATAATGTTTTCTATCCCCTAACCCAAGCTTAACCCTAAACCATCCTTTTACACTTTCAGATAAACGTCAACTATTTTTTTCCATCAAAAATGTCAGGTTTTACTATCCTTGTGGGAACATAAGGTTCCCACAATGTAGCATAAACAAGTGCACACACACACACACACACACACACCAATTTTAACTTATAAATTGCTATAAATAGTTAGTAACACATTGAGTTTAAAATCTTTAAAATCTTTCTTGCCAAACATACTCCAGTAATCTGTAATTACGAATATTTTTACAGGATATACATTTAATTTAGCCTTATGTTCTTTTTAAGTGAACATGACTTTGCATGATGATTTATGTATGACTTGAAATGCCTTGTGTGTTAATGAATGTTTTCTATAGACGCGCTGCATTTGTTTTGCCATCTTATGCACTGGCTGCACAACAATCTGGGCATATTGATTGAACATTTAGACCATGTTTTCAGTATGCATACAGTAAGCCATGGGATTGGCATGCCTCAGATGCATGGAGATGTAGATGAAGTCAACTCCATTATGGTCTTTTTATGCTTCATTAGTTAAATTCAGGACTTGCACAAACAAATACTGATGTACTTTTCCCATGTGCCTTTCTCTACAAAAGAAGCTTTTTATTTTATTTTGCCTGGCTGTATTATACTTCTCATATAAAAAAGATCAAGGCTGATAAACCCGGGTGTCCTTTCAGACTAACTTCCTGAAATTAACCCCTCAGAGAATGCTGGTGGGTTTATGGGTAAGCATTTACATGCACTCAAAGCTGAAAACTTTCAGTAAAAAGCAGAGCCGTCTGTGCCCAGAGACCATAAATTGATTTCAACATGCCTCATCTTGCGTAATAGTTTTGAGAGGAAACAAACATTTTTTGCAAGCATGTGATCCATGAAATTCCTTGACTTTTCCATTATGTATGTGCGTATGGATCAACTAATGTTGTGCGCTGTAGGATGTAATAGGAAGCCTGTGTGCTCTGCTGTGGGAAAGCAATAGGAAAATGAGCGCGGCAGGTTGTGGGGGGTGAGAAGGCCGTGTGACTCTGCCAGCTGTGGTGACCACTGGGGCACACGGTGGCAGGTGCTTGATTTGCACCGAGTGCACCAGTTTCTAACATCTTGACCCCGACTCATGACATTTTTGCTCCTTATTGATGACTGTGTGGGACTGCACTCACATTTAATTATTCTGATTTAAATTAACTTTTTTGCCAGTACTCCAAATGGCTTCTGAGGAAGCATTTCAACTGAAATTGACCCATGTAAGTGAATGAGTTGGAGCGGTCATGTAGTATTGCTCGACACATTGATTTTAATAAAGGTAATATGTAACAAATAAAATGAAAAGAAATTAATACTTTGTTCAGCCAAGGTGCATTCAATTAATTAAAAGTGACTACTTTCAGCGTAGTAAAATTATTTCTAAATGATCATGTGACACTGAAGACTGGAGTAATGAATGCTGAAAAGTCACAGGAATAACAAGGAATAACAATATTACAATATTACTGTTTTAGCTGTATTTTAAATAAAATAAATAGATCTATAATGAGCATAAAACATTGACGGTCCTACCATTTAGATTTTTTTAAAGGTAGTGTGTATTTCTTTATTTATTATTGGAACTATTTGTAACAATAATTAAAAAAAATAGATTTTTTGGTTTTATAGACTTAAATGAAAGATTATCACAAGCAGCTTTTGCACAGCCTCAGGAGGAAAATACTAATAGAAGGTGCAAAGTATCATGCACACAAACACTAAAAACTATTATGGTTAGACACGTGATGCCAAAATAATGCAATAAACATTAATTGAACAACATTAGACATAAATGTAACAGATAAAAAAAGAAGAAACTGTTATTTCAGAAAAAAGCACAATGCAATGACTTGTTTCTTTTCATTAACAGTATTTTACTGTAAAATTAAATTACTTTAAAGGTGTTCTTTTCTGTAACATTTTTCATTTAAGCAGTCTTCTCATTGTCTCAAAATACTGCCTCTGTTGGCATTTCACTAGGTTTTGAAGCGAAGCACATGATTTAACTCCTAATACTTCAGTAGGCGTATTCAGTGAGGTCATTATCATCATCTTTATGTCTCTACAACTCATCCTGATAGATCCTTGATTTGGAGCGATGTGCCAGTACGAGATTGTTGACCGAAATGTCAGAGGATAGTGAGATGTCAGTTGATGAACCATTTCTAATTTGAAGTTCCCACTATAAGCGCACACTTATTGGCAAGACCACGATAATCAGGTTAATCACGGCTGTGGAAGATGTAATTGTTCTTTTAATGTGGAGAAATAGCTAGTGGCTGCTCGCTCTCGTGTCTGCGTCGTTGGGTAATCCGCTCCTCGATAATACCGGAGGCTGTCGGATCCACACCATTTAAAATGTTAACATCCATGTCCCTTAAATATTACCATAAACATTTCTTCAGCCTAATTGATCTTCAGTAATCGTGGGTGCAAATGAGCAACATTCATTTGGATTACGGTGCTTTGCTGATTTTTTATGGCAAATATAGATTGCAGACTGTTTACTCTTATCATCACATGCAACAGATGCAAATGAATGACAATGAACGTAGCTGAATGAATGCACATGGTTGTTCAACAATAGTGCGATTGTTGTTCAGACGCGACCAGCATGTGCTTTTACCCCATAGGCAGCAGGACAAATTGTGATTGGGCAGATTACTGTAGGTTTTATTGAAATCCAACAAAGCCAATGCCTTTGATTGTGTATAATGCATGATGAAGTGCTTATTAAGATGCATTATCAGACAAATGAAATGCAAATCTGCACTCTCACTGGGCCATTTTTGACTCTTGACATAAAGACGCACCACTTTCCCAGAGTAAGCCAAGTTTATTTCACAATCATCAGCACAATGAAAGCAGCGACGACAGAACCTTGACAAAAAAACCTATATATGATAGACACACATTCCTTAAAGCACTCAAGGGGCATTTTACTGCCAATCGTGGACAAAAGAGCAATCTAGCTGACATTTGCATCATATAAACCTACAAAGTATTGCTTCAAGCATTTGAATTAGTTTCTGCAGTTCTCAGCCAAGAAATGAGCCTGTGTGCCGCCAATGATTGTGTGTCAGTAAAATGAAATCCCCTCTAATGCCCTTAGACATTGCTACAGAGATACAGTGCAGCTGCTAATGTGCTTTCCACACATTTATATCAAGGTAAACAGTACGCCGCCCATGCTCACGTAAAATTACATGGTCAGTTAAGCCCAAATGATCATTTCTGGGTAAGTAATTAATTGTAATCTTTAGGCATGCAGTGTGGGCCGTGTAGGATTCAGGTGCATTGTGGGAGAACCTGTGCGTGTGGTAAGACCTTCACAGCCAACATCCCAAGTTGTACTTCTCAGCTGTAGATACAACTAACATGCTTGTGTGGAATGGTGATTTAACCAGTAAAAAACCCATTATGCTGTCTTGATGTTGTTGTTTTCAGTTTGCATGATTCTTCAGGCTCTCTGGCTTCTACCTTCTTTGTCATATGGCTCTGTGTGTTAACTGGCGCTCCATTTGAAAACACGGTGATGGAGATTTACCACTAATCAAAGAACCGGCTTTACTGGCGAGAGACGCAGAAGCTACATGTGCTAGTGTTTGCATAAAGTCGAACATTCAGCTTTTCAAAGAATGTTCCATTTAATAGTATCAATGTGGCTGTCTGTTGTTGTTGCACACTCTGCTGTTTTGTTGTTTTTAGTCCATCTCTTTATTTTCGGGCCAGTGTTGCCACCTTGTGGAACAACTGATTAGTGCAAAACATTACGCGTACTGTTCTGGTGATAAGATCTGCATCACTCTCATGCAAAAGTAGCCTAAGCAAAGGAAAACAAAGTGTTTTGAACAGTAAACCGAAATTGCTCTTTTGAATTCAAAATAATGAAAATTACTTTTTTATCACTTTTTTATACATGGTTTCGTAATCGAAAAAAAAAAATTAAAAGTTGAGTGATTAACTTTACACTGTTCACTACAGACTTGCTTTCCACTCACTGATCTCTATGAAGTATTGATATATTCTATCATAGATCAGTGTTCCATTCGAATATCATCTGGAATTCTGAGTTTCCAACTTGTAAATGCTTGTTCATTCATGTGCTGAGAACTCATAATTACAACATTTCCAACTCCACTTGAAGGGCACAAGAATTGCAGTTGGGAACTACCAGTTAAGAATAGACCCGTGTGAAGCTAATAAAGTTTCTCTGCACTGGGTTGAATTAAGCAACTGCTCTCCCACTCCCTAAATTAGTCTCCATTGTACATCGCAACCAAGATAATTTTCCATTGTGATTGAGCACACAAGGCATCACGGACAAAAGCCAGACCTTTCATTAATTCTTAAATTAGGAACAGTACAGATTTTCCAACTTGGTTTTGTCAGGTTTTCAGATGACTAGTAGAGGGCACAATAGGCAGATTGTCTCTCTCTTCCACCTCAGTATGTTCAGTGAAACGAATATCTGCAGCTCAAGGGCCCAACGGAGGCCGCGTTAAATGGACCATCGTCTTTATTTGATTAGAGAGTCAAGTAATGTCTTCGTTGTCTTTTAGCATGTTGGTAAATTGTTCTTTTCAGACTCATCCAGTGACCCCAGTGAAGTGTTTTTTACTCTAGCGCTCTCCCTTTCAACCAAGATTAAATTCATCTTCTGATAAAAGAACAGGATATGGCTGCAACCCCTCGTGCTTCAAAATCAACAGCTTGTGAGCAGAGGTTACAGCTGTCTGTTAGCTTTGGTATCTCTCTTCCACTTTTCTCCCGTGGATGCTGGTAAAGCGGGCAGCGTGATCTTGCTCGGTGAGAAGTGAGTGATGAAAAGGAGAGGACGTGTAGAATGTGAGAGGTGACACATCTGATAACCTATAAATAGGGCGTCTGAGAGCTAGAGCTAGCGGGCACATGCTGAGGTGAGAGCGTTTCGAAAGAAAGAGAGAAACAAACAGTGGGATGGGGCTTCTCGTGCTAATATCCTTTGGGACAACCTGGTCACATTTGTCTCAATCAACAGTCACTCTCCAGTAGACCAGTTGGTCTCACGAGACACCGAACCACAGAGCGAATCAAGCTCTTGCTGGTTACAGTAAATGTGTTTTGCGAAGGAGGGTGGAGATGTTGCTTCACCACATTGTGATGGTTTTATGGACCTCACCGTCCAGCTGTCACAAGATGGCTTTCATACAAAATTATAGAGACACATAATGTTATTGCCATTTAGACAGCCATATTTTATCCCGCTGTGGTGAACCCAACGTAATCCGGAGAAACCGAGCTGTCGCGGTGCCAGAAGCCAGATATTGTGGCTTTGGATTGTCAGTCTTTCTCAAAGTAATCATAGCCAGGAGCTTGTGTAGCTGAGAAGAGGAGGGTTATTATGGTTTCGCCTTGTGGTCATGATAAATAGGTGCTGTTTCAGTGGGAGTGAAGAATAGTCCTTTGTGAAGTTGTGAAGCGCAATTAAAGAAAAGATGCTAGCAAAAAGTGTACAAGAGAGGAGAAAAGGCCAGTTCCTGCGTCCATTGTCGCCAATGGGAGATTGGCGGTGGCATTGAGGATCTCAGACACTTTTGGTAGTGAAGAGCCTTTTTCATTGGTCAGATATACTTAATTGATGCAAATAGCCACACTAACCTGCATCTCTTTTCATAAGAGTAAGCTTATGAAAGCTTAAGAGAAACGAGAGAGAAAGGAGTCTGAACCCTTGACCTTGTCTCCGTTCAATGGATTCTAGTTATTCTGTCCAGGTGGGGAATAAAAAGCGACACAAGTACATAGTACAGAGACTTGACAGTCCCAATTCTAAGAGGCTTACCATATTTTATCACAGGTCTTTCAAATACTCCCTTAGCTTTCCTCTGGAAATACAGCTCAAGCTTCAGTTTGACCGTCACTTACCTCTCTATACTGTTACTGCAGGGCTCAACAATAAGGATGGCCTGCTGGCCTGGGGCCAATGTGAGAGAGTCTCGGGCCAGTTGATGGAACTTGCTCTTGTAAGTCAATGCTGTATTTCACCAGCCATCTATCTGGCTAACAGATTTTTACAATGACTAAAGCATTTATTTCTACATTTTTTTTGTACTGTATGCAATTGTTATGCAGTAGTTAATTAAAGTCAATTAAAGTTATGTGATTATTTCGTTTTTAGATTTTTTAAAACTTTTGTTTACAGTAAAATTTCTTTTAAGTAAATGTATTTTTTTTGTTTCATGAAAAAACTAAAACATAAAAAATATTATTTAACTAGTGCTGTTAATCGTGATTAATCACATCCAAAATAAACATTTTTGTTTACATATGTTTGTGTGCCAGGCATATTTATTATTTTTATTTATATATACACGCACACATATATTTTCAAAATATATGTTATGATTAATTGACATATAATACAAATTACATGAATATAAATATACACATGTAAATGCATTTTCAAAAAATAAATAAATAGAGATACTTGTGGTGAGGCCAGTGAAAATGTCAGAAAAAAATCAGAAAATCTGCAGAAACAAAAAAAGTCCTTGTTGTTGTGCCCTGTGTAGTATGAGACAATATCACGTGTGTTAAAGTTGTTTTATGTAATCTTCACTTGCTCTTTCCCAAAAGCCATAATGAAAAGGTCATTCAAGTCCCGTGTGAACTCTACGGGCAACTTTATACATTCAGCTGAGAGCTGAAAAGCTACAAGAAAAGGCCAGAATCCACAGAAATGTTTGCTTTGGGCATTGTCTTTTCGTTTGAAATAATAGGCAGCACATAGCCGTTACAGATACTGCTACCCTTTACCTAGAAAAGATAGTGATCAGCGATGTGTCCCAGATGCCAACTACACGTCTATATAAGCCCCTTGCTTTTCAAAACAAATAAAAAATAAATAAGCATTTGGAAAGCTGTATTCCCAACATATTTTGGGTGTAATTTAGTGTTTAATTAGGATAAACCACTATTTGTAATTATTAAAGTCTGATCTAGATCTGAGACATCTGAGGCAAGACTCCCCAGATTACTCAAAGTCTGTGCGAGCTTTTTCCCACTGGCAGAAACGAATTACTTGAAAGACTTTGAGTTCACCGTTGTAATCGCAATGTTAAATGTTCCCTGTGATTAAATCAAATGCTTGTGAAGCTCCGATACTTCATAGACCCGCAGTAGAGTGCATGGCCTGCAGTCAGACTACAACTCTTGGGAGCGTACTGCAGTGACATTACTTGTTTGTCCCGAAGGCACCTGGTCTAAAAGTAGAAACTAATTGACAGGGATGTCTGCAACCTTGCCTTTGGCTGGCTCAAGTGCACTATGTGGAAGCCTGCAACCATTCTGAATGAGGTAATTAATCTACCGCTATTGAAGCTTGTTTTTACACTCCCCTTGTCTTCAAATTTTTATAAAGGGAGCAAAAGTATTGAGGCCTTTCAGGGACGTTGCTTAATTTCTCACATGTTTTGCACCTCTACATTGCCGCTAACTAGGGAATTGGGTCATCAATAAAATCGTAATGAGTTCAGAATGGATTATTCAACTTTGATCATTATAGATTAAACCGTTAGTCAATCGATTAGAAGCGAGAGATTTACCAGTTGAAGCAATTTAATGGTAGACATTTTCTGGTGCCGTTATCCTGAATTCTGCTATAGAGTAAGGGACGGCCATCACTTTGCATTCAGAAAGGAAATGAGCGAGAGCTTGTTAAAAAATGGTTTGTGGTGTGGAACTGACTCTCTGTTAAGGTCCACTTCCCCGTTACTGTTGCTAATGCAGTCAAACTTTCTTTCCTGAGCCTCTTCTGCCACTTTTAACTGAGAGAAACATTTCGCATTTAGTGAATTTCCTCATTAACTGTTATCTGTATTAACCATGCATTTACATATAGCAATTGTATTTAAAAGTCTTTAAAAAGGCTTTCAGTCGGTAATTCCAAAATGTGTAATAATTTAATATAATGTATAGACACAGTTATAGGCTTTTATTATAACTATTTATTGATTGCATTGCAATGTACATGACATACACTGTGGACTGTGGACATTGTCAATAAACCCCATAATTTTTTTGTAGCTTTTAAAACCTGATTTAAAGGGATCGTTCACCCAATGAAAAATCTGTTTACCCCCAGGGTATCCACGATGTACTTGACTTTGTTTCTTGAGTAGAAAAGAAAATATTTTTTTTTTAAAAAAAAAAAAAAAAAAAAACGTTGTAGTCTGTATATATCTATGTGCCATATATATATATATATATATATATATATATATATATATATATATATATATATATATATATATATATATATATCTATGTGCCAGACGATGTTGACGAATCACATGCCAGATGTTGCGAGTGAGTCGGACATTGTGGTGTATTGGATGTAAAAAATGATATAAATTCTGTTCAGTTTCTTTTACAAACCACAGGGTTTAATTTCGATTTGTTTTTTTTTACTCTCAGAGATTGTGTGCCCATTGACTTTCATTATATAATTGACAGTACGAACTGTATGAGTTAAAAATCTTTGTTTGTGTTTCCTGAACAAACAAAGTGACCTAAATCTCGAATGCCCTGGGGGTAAGCAGATAAACATAATTTTATTTTTATTTTTGGGTGAACTATCCATGACAAAAGTACCTATACATATAATTCACTGCTGTTTTCACCTGAAATGAACTCTATTGACAGTAATTTACAATAAATTTAATTCCTTTCAGCACAAATAGTGAGTACAGGGGGAGGTTATTGATTAATTGACTTATTTTTGCATTGTTTCTCACACAATATTCTATAACATGACATCAGACACTCAACAGACATTTAATTTCTGCCGCGATACACACAACAACCAAAATGTCGCTAGATTAATGTTCATCTGGTTTGGATAAAGCTGATCACGCTTTCAGCTTCACAAACATGCAGCCATCAACGTAATATATACTTTTGCTGAAATGTCACTACAGATATGTTTTCCTCCTAAACTGTAAACACGTGTAAAGCGCGATACCACAATATTAGCAAACAAATCTTCTGTTCTTTATAGACTTGTACTGTACAGCGTGAAAATCCTTTTGCACGCCGTGAGTCACATATGGTCTCGGTGAATAGATATACCATGACTAAAGACTTACCTGAAGGCGACTAGATTATTTTCCCTACATTTTTCAATTTTCTATTTATCATTCAAGTGGAATGAATCCAAAGTTGCTGAGCAATGAATTCACAGCACGGCAACTGATATCATGGCTTTAGGAGAAATGAAAAGCGAATAGGCTGAGGACACGGATACAGACATATTGTATGGGAGGAGGCACTGTAGATTGTGAGCATCTCACTGAAAGAGCCTGCAGGCAGGAGCAGAAATGCAAGGCGGTGAAAATCATTCATTGTTTGTGCTGTTATCATCTCTACATGTTGTGAACATAATGCTATTGCATCGGGAAAAGGTTTTTGCTGGTCAGCAGTAACAGTAGGGAGTCTTCATGGAAGTCTTCTCACATTGTGTTTATGGCCTTGTGCAGTCGTGTGTAGCAACAAACTCTTCTGTAACAATAGGTTTGTTTGAGATGCCAAACACCTCGCCTCGAATGTACTCCACAGTAGGTGGTTGCGTCTGGGAGGAGTCAAATATGAGCTGTCAACTCAGACAGTTTTCACTTCTCGTAGTAGAATAGAAATCATTCGCTTGGTCTTTGTTATCTTGGGAGTGGATTTGAAATACTCGTAGATGAAGACGATGAACGAGTTTATCAGTGTGCCTGCTGAGTCGTAGATGTTTTCTTAATCAGTTTATAGAAATAACAGCACAATTTCAAAACGATAATTTAAAGTTTTTATTTGTTGCATCTAGTGATTCCTTGTGGTGCAAAGGTAGTTTATTTGCCCATTTTCTGACTTTTTTCCACACACTGGTAATTATCATCCTAAATTATAAAACTGTACGTATTTTACGTACGCCAAATAGTGAACACTTTCAGTAGATCTATTCTATACACTTTTCTTTTTTGTGATTGCCGTAATCCATCTCTCCTTTTTCCCAGGTCCTTTGGATAGTCATGGAAATGCATTAGTTATATGCAAATATAAACACAAAAATAATGCAGTGGTCTGCACTATAACCTGTATAGAAGTTAATCCTACAATATTTTACATCTGCGTTTCAACTGTAGAAATGTGAAAAGAATCAATGACATTTTAAAGTTACGGTCTTCACTTCCATCAGTCGACCTGCCTCTAAAAAAATAACCTTTTATTAGGCTACTCATATAAGTATACGTCAAAAAAAAAGTACAACATATTATTTTTATTTTTAAAGTAGACCGTAGAAAAAGGTCACCTACTTAAAGCTGTAATACTAAGTTTTGTATCTGCCTTAAAACTTTCTGTATAATAAAATTGTCTGTACAAGACATTTGAACTGAAATGATATGAAACATGACTTATTAATCAAAGAATTTGTACAATGTATTATTTATTTCTTTACAAAACTTTTTTTAATGAACGAACCTGTCATATATTCTATACAGTCTTTGTACTGTCAGACAGTAGGGAGAGTTCACAGTGTTCATTGTCTCCTTGGCATATCCGTCCATTCATTCATCCATCCATTCTTCCATCCATCCATCTATGCTCAATCAGATGTCAGCCAAAGGTTCTCTAGAGCATTGAGCATCCTGATGAGGAGGCTGCTGCAGCTGTTTGCTTTTCCAGACATGGCTTTATGCTCACTGTTCACTTGCACGGTGTGCTGGCTCCTCATTACTCGTGTCTGCTACACATCCATTCATTGGCACCAAAGGTGGCAACACTGGGCTTGTTTTGTTGATCCCTCATTATAATGTGCAGATACTAGGAGCGAAACTTATTAGAATGCGCTTATGCATAACTCCGATTACCCACCGCAAAAAATTACACGCAATCTCCGCGGTGCCTCTGACCTTACAGATGTCTTTTTTCTTTGTTTCCAATTGCATGCCCTCTGCAAATCTACAATTCAATAAATATCATTTGTGGTTGATGCCACCAATTAAAATGAGTGATTGTGAGGCACTTTATAATAGTTTCGAGTGCAGCAGCAAATTATGTCCTGACATGTCTTTGATTTATGAAGGAAGACGCCCAGTGGACTGACTGCAGATGCTGAACAGCTGTGATAGTCTATTAAAATAGTCTATTCTTTCATTTGGATTCTGATTCCACCCAAGCCTTAAGCATATTTTACGAAGCTTGTGTATGCTACATTTATAAGATACCCATCAAAATCTTTGCAACTAAAAAAATATTTGGCCGATGTCAGTATGGATAGGTTTATATTTTTAATATACAGTATAAGTTTAAACGCACAAAAACAAATCTGAATTTAACCCTTTTAAACAGCATTTAAACAAGTTCATCCCAGGAAAATGAAAGTGCTTAAAGCTTAAATCACTGGTTGTTCTGTTTACATCTGATTTTGTGATTTATGTTAATGTCTGATTTTATGTACTTCAGATTTTTCGACAACATGTGGCAACACAAATATTTATACTGACAGAGAGATTCTTTTTTATATTTTGGCACAATATTTACTCATAATTCACAAAAGCAACTGAAAAAGTATAATTAACTGGCAAACCTCCTGGTTAATGGGTATCACATAATGGTAATAAACAATATGGTAATAAAAACCACCTGTCTATAATTATTTTGATTATTTTTGGTTAGCAGTTAAGATTAATGTCATAAAGGCATTATTCTAAGTGAGTCATTTACATGTATAAATGCGCTTTTTAGTGAGTGTGTGCTACACTGGCAACAATGAACTAAGTGCGGTAATATCGGGACATACTACGATGTCAACTTTGATGCCAGAATTAGAGAATGTCGCAAACCCATCTCTCTGAGAACCGTATCATGCTATGATGTCAGATGGGCGTTTATGACATTAGACCTTCAAAATCAAAGGCTCCAGTGTGTTGTTCATATTTAGCGGCGAGGAGCGAGTTCAATCACACGGTTCATTACTTGTGTTGCTTGTGGTGTATATTATCTCTAATGATACCAATCTGCATCAGGCCAGTTTGAAAAGCAAAGACCCTCTGGATACCAGCCAAATGATTTTATAATTAGATAAATGAATTAGGTTAAATCAGGAAATAAGAGTCAGGACAAGCAGATAATGGTCTAGTGAGGCTACAGGTTCAGACACGTTAAGGGCCATCCTAAGTACCATCGCTCACGTCGGGGCTGCGAAGACATTACTTCCCTCATAATTGCTCTGTTAAGTCACTCGCTCATTGGCACTCAGTCATGCACTTCTGATCGATGCGTGTTTCGCATGGGAGAGAAGGGTCTCCTTCTCGATGATGACTCCGAGGTGTGACCTATGGTCTTCACTTAAGAATGACAACTTATTATTGTGAGAGCATCCTTATCTTAATGCACTTCGACTGATAAAAGCTTTTTTGGCAAGTCTGAGGCTGTGGAAAAGAGGTTGAATCGACTGTATGAGAACATTTAGTGCTTAGACCTTTTTGTTGTGTTTGTGCTTTCATACATTTCGTATTTTCAAATCTCAATGGCGGAGGTCTCAGTTTAAGCATTTTCCTTTTCGACACTGTGCTTTTTGACACCGCAGTGATCGATCGTTTGCATGCTTCCATGCCTGAATTTAGTGTTTTGCAACAATCTCTCAGGTGCTAAAACAGTTCATTTAAGTGTATAATTAGTTTTTAATTTTGCCCTTTTTGACACTTTAATGATAGAAGCGTGAGAAAGGTGGAAGAATGCAAACGTAGCAGATATTTTGTAGTTATCTCCATTATTACAAGTTATTAGCGTTTAAAGCCAAGCGGTTTTGAGAGTGCGGGCATTTACATGGATGAGTTTGCAGTTGATGGCCTCAGATATCTCGGGTTGCTGCCTTTGAGTTGAGCTCTGAGATCCCATGTCACCATGCACACAAGCCATTAATTTAGAGCATGTATTTTTCATGGTTATCCTGAATGAAAAATCCTATTTGTTTCAGTCTGCTGGCTAATTGTACATTTTGGGTCTGTAATGAACAGCACACAGCGGCTCTGGCTGTCTGTGCTGCTTCAGTTCCAATATTACAGATCTGGCAGCCACGTTTAATCAATAAGAGACAATGGAGTGTACATCATTTCTTATTGATGGGACATTGGGAGAAGATAGTCGCTGAATTGCAGTGTTTCTTTCTTGTAGCAACAAAGTAGCCTGTCCGCTTGTCCTTTATGACTGATTTTTTCTGACTCAACAACAAAGTTTTGAATGCCTGGTATTTTTGAAGCAATGCAGCAATTGAACATCTCTTTGTTGTAAAGAGGGATGGTGTATAACTGTTTATAGAGAGTGACACATAGACTTTCTGTTGTCTTGTTAAAGTCATGTTGTCTTGTTCTTGGTGTGTATGCGGTAAATGTTTGTGGTTCTGTTTTTGTCTGTTTGTTAAATTGAACGGATAGAGGGATGGAGTTTAAGCTGGCTAAATAATGTGAGGACGAGACACTGAGTTCACAAGAATGAGATTTTTACACTTTTTAAAAATAAATCCTAAATGATGAAATCGAGAGGGGAAATAGTATTTTATTTGACTAAAACATAATAAAATGTGGGTGCATTTTGTAATCAACTTTTTGAAATTAAACTTCTGTTTTAATTAATTGCATGCAGTAATAAACAAAAGAGGAAAATGTCTGTGGAAAGATAAGGTAAGAGGTAGGACCTGTATAAATATCGTATCAGCTTTCCAGTGCAGAGAACTGAAGGAGCGAAAGGCCTGCGATCGGATGCCATGGTTGCTTTGTTTCAGCTCTATAGGTGAGTAACACCGTATTTACACCAGGCCCCACGACAGCTAAAGTCTAAAAAACCATTTGGAATTTGTATCAGCACGTCATAAATAGAAGTCACTATAATCAGTAATGGTGTCAGAAAACTGCTGCCGTGTTCTATCGTATTTTTGTGCGCCGCTTGCATAGCGTATAGATACGGTATAACATTAGTCCTCCATCGCATCATACCACAATCACGAGATCTCATCACACCCCTAATATATATATTCCTGCTGTCTGTCATTCATGTTAAATTTAAAGATCAAGAGAGAGAAAATCTCTCACTGCTCTTGACTTAGCCACTTTTATAACTTTAATAAGAAGAAATATATATTTCGTACGTTAGATTACTTCATACAATGTATGTGGCAGTTCTTATTTGTTCTGCTGTAGTTTTCTTGTCTAATTGATTGCAATTAGTTCTTATTTAATCACTGACTTGACTTGTCAATGAGCTTGAGTTTTTCTAAATTTCTAAATTTAGGCTAGTATTAGTTTTTTGTGAAATTTATATTGGTGACATGCATGATGGCATTTCTAGAGTACCAGAATTTTTGTAAAACCATAAAAACAACTGAGTAAACTGTTCTGCCCCTTTTATAGGATCAGTCTGTTTCATATATTGGCGTTTTTGAGGTTAAAAAGTAATTTTAGTATTTTAGTATAGGGCTACTTTTCTGTTAGCCTGCACATCTAGAGTATGTAAATATTCCTCTGCTGTCAGTTAAAAATACGGCCTAAAGTTTCTGCCTTATTATGCCGGAGAGTCTCACCAGCACATTGTGCCAATCAACACAAACCCAGATGGCAGTAAAAACGTCATATCGTTCCTTTGTCAACGCTCTGCTTGTCACAGGCACCTCAGTATATAAGCTCTTCAGACCTCTCTTTTTCTAGCCATTTTTCCTCATTGAAGGTGTTTTTCCTGGAAAATGTGCACCACTTTTCCGCCCCCTCTAAGCCAGTTCCTTTCTCACAGTCGTTCTGGCATATAATGCATGAATCAACAGATGCCTGACAGTGAACCAATCAATCCATGAAGATGTGGCTTTCTATTTACAGAGTCCTCTTGAAAGATCAATGCTTTTCTCCTCGCTTTCCATTTAAAAAGGCATAAACAATAATTTGAAGGGAAAAAAAAGTAGCTGGAAATAACATAACTCTCACAGAACTCTTTCGCACAATTCAGACCAGACAATGAAGACAATAGAGAGCTTAGCATTGAAACGAAGAAGCTCCATCCAGCTGTTTAATACATTGATTAGAAGCTTTTCTCCGTGACTCCCAAATTTTTATGTGTCTGGAAGGCAAAGAGCATAACTGACACAATTCATTTTCCATTTCTTTTGTGATATCAGTGACTCTCAAAATCCTCTAATGTTCTGAAAACTTGCAAGTATCTATGAATTCCGGTCTAGGGTGTCAGAAGGTCAGGGGTAATAAATGAAAGAAAGCATCTGTGAAGCAGACGTTCTCAGGCTCTATGTCTTAAGTGCGCGATCCTCCTTTTCCTGGGAAATTTTCTTTTGCAGACCAGCTGTAGGTAATTGCTCTGTTCTTAAACCTAGCTGCCTACCTAGGCAGGATTTTACAGGGATAGTTGAACCAAAAACCTGATAAAAATGCTCATTTAAGAAGTTTACGATTTGCAATATGGGATCAAGAGGATTAATTTTTTTATAGAAAGTATTACTTTTATTCAGCAAGGATGTATTAAAGTCACAGAAAAAACATTATATTCCAAATAAATGCGTCAAACTTTAAGGTTTCAAACATTAAGGTTTCCGCAAAAACACAGGAGCACACATTGTTTAACGCTGATAATAAGAGGAAATGAAGGATGATGAAGGATGATGAAGGGTCAGACTGCAGTAATGGCCGCTAAAAATTCAGGAATAATACATTTTAAAAGAAAGTAGTTATTTTTTTTACTGTATTTGGATTAAATAAATGCATCTTAACTAATATCTTCTCCATTGTCCTCTATTAGGAGTTGCAAAGGACGAGCACAGGCATGACTCTGATAAATCCTGGATTCATAAGTCAGTTGTGTGTTTCCACCATCATTCTCATGCAGTGCATTTATTTGTTGCTGGTTTTCTTTCGAATGCTCTCCGCACATTGCGAGGACCGGCAGACCTTAGTGCAGCAGGGCATCTGTTTTTAATTCTTCTCCACTCGCGGACCTCCGTGACCCGCTCTAGAGAGCATCAGGATTAAGATAAGCCTCCCCATTGTTCTCTTTCGCTTGGATCTTAATTCTCATTAACGTGTCCTGACTATCTGGAGTCATCGCTTGACTCTATTTCAATCAGTGCTGTGGCGTTTCAGATATGCCTCTGCGAGCAGGGCAATCACTTACACGTAAGTGATTTGCACATACATGAAAACATCTCAGCTCCATGTTCCTGCCTCCCTTTCGCTCGTAACCTCAGGGAAAGGTGACTAATTTACAGCTTCACAGGAAGGAAATAACCTCAAGCTAATTGAATTATGCCATTTAACTGCGTGCACTCTATAGATTATACCGGTTTATTAAACAGGCCCTGTGGAAATGTATTGGCAATGTTGGTTTGGTACACTCTAAAGACATCAATTTACAAGTTAGCGGCATCTTCTTTTAGAGACCGGTTGATAAGTAATCTTCCATATGCGGCAGAGACATGCAAAGTCTGCTCATATGGCATGATCTTGAAGCTTTAGCTCAGTCTGTTCAGGGATTCTAAGTATCTATTTTTCCATAATTTTCTTTTTTTATTCAACATTGAATATTGCACTGAAGGCAGTGATTACTAATGGCAGCACTTAATGTCTTATTTCTAAAAGCCTGTGCTTCAAACTGTAATAAAGTGCATATTTTCAATCTTCTTGTCCTGTTGCGGAGCCAAAGGTTGTACTCTGTTGCTCAATTTTAGATGTTAAAGTTACATTTTTACCCAACAGTTTTCCTTATGTCGTCCATGAATGGTTTTAAGGTCAGGTTAGTATAATCCTTATTACATACAACAGTCTGACAGACTGCAGTTTAATTAGGAGGAGAATGAGTCCTTGACATTTCACAGTTGTTGTAAATGATCCTGGTTATCATTTGAAAATATCTTTATAGCACAGTGAGAAGCTCATATATTTACTACATTCTAGCCTCGTTGTCAATTTTTCTGTAACTGCTGCAGGTTTCTGTGTACCTCAACATATAATATCTTTGCCATTTTTATGCCTTTAGGCACTTTATTTCAAAGCTCTGCCCACAAAGAGCATGATTTTTTAAATAGAAATTCAGATTATTGTTTTGAATTTGGATGTGTCTTTAAATAAGTAACATATAGAAATGATTAGGTAAAGCTTTAGTATTAGGGAACAATTTTTACAAGCATTTATTTATTTAGCATGCCTATTATTATTATTATATATTAGCACATCTTCTGCATGACCATATTCTACATCCCTAATCCTACCCAATACCTAAACTTAACAACTTTCTTACTAACTATTAATAATCAGCAAATTAGGCATTGACTGATGCAAAAGTCACACTTAATAGTTTGTTAACACCTGAGAATTAGACCTTTAAAATAAAATGTCACCGAAATAATATGAAATAACTAGATGCATCCAAGCTTTTTGATACTGTATCTCATCGCTGTGGGAACAGTTTAGGCGCTGACAAGGTAGGTTACTCGCGATTGGCTCACTCAACCTGAAATACATCCGTGTTTCTTTAGAAGTCTGACCTGAGCCAGGCATATCACTGAGATTCGAACCCGAGATCCGAACAGCGGTACACACCATGAAAAGCCCTGCTTCACCTGAGCTGTTCTTATTAAATTCTAATGACTGCACCTCAAAAGAAACTATCAGTCTCTGTCAGTGCTACATCAACAACATTTCATGCAGCTTTGGTGCGCAGTGCTCGACTGCATATCGCATCAGAAACAGGGCACCTGAGAGACCGACTGCTTTGATTGAGGCTTCAGAGAAGGAAGCGATGTGTTCTGGTGGTCCTCACAGAATAACTCGCAACACATGGTGTGGTCGTGACTGATAAAATTGAGTCCGTCTGCTGAAGGGCCGCTCGTCTGTGTGCTCAAGATTACCTCAGGGTCTCTCCAGTGAAGCCCCTCTCCATCAGCCTGACCTCTTTCCAAACCTTCAACCTCAAAGCAGCAGGTGCTGACCTTCCCTCCAAACGCAGATTCACCAAAAACACTTTTCGGATGGGATTAGGTTTCTAAACAGCCTTTCTGTTACAATTCGTAACATAAAACATCTGCGATTTCATGTACTGATTTGGACGGGATTGCCCTGTTTGGTTTACCTGAGGTCACATTGCTTGATGAAAGCCATTGAAATTCTATCTAATAAATCTTTTAACTTGGTTTAAAACATTTGTTCAGATTAACCTCTTTTAAACAGACCTAAATGAATTGTGTGTATAATTACATTCAATGACTATTTTTTGGGGTGCACATTCAGTGCAAATTTGTCTTTTTGGCCAACTTTTTAAATTTAAATCAAAGTTTGTAATGTTGTGATTAGCATGGTATATCAAAATAAAAACAAAAAACACGAAAACCTGTGATATAATTAAATAAACATGTACAGCAAATTTCCAAGTGAAACTGCGTTTAACAACTATAGTTAAATACTATTTTTGCAGTACATATTATGACAATATATTTCAGTTTTTGTTTGTGTTTTAAATTATAATTACCATGTGAAAGCCTTTTTAAAGTTATTTATTTATTTATTATTTCATATCTGTTGACATTACTGTTGCAAAATTTTTTTTTGTTTTAATTAGTTCTCATAACATTTAATTTAATTAGTTGATTTAATTAGTTCTTATAAAATTAATTCTTATAAATACATTTCCCAAGTGAACACCTTTAACACCTAAACATTTATTTTCTTCAATTGTCGGATGGTTTGCACTCAAAATTATTTTTCTAAAAATCTAAATGTATAATGTATAATTGCTAAAAAATATTGGAAAAAAAAAAAGTATTGCAATGCTGTTTTTTTTCCCAGTGTTGCACAACCGTAGTGAATTGCTTAGTTTCGTTTGTTGCATAGATCTCTTCAATGTTCTTTTTTTCTAATGAATAGGAAGAATAATTCCGCAGCCAAGATGGGTACAGTTTTACTCTATTTACTGTAAGTGCAGATCGTGTTTAAACACAAGCTGCTACCACAGTGTCCATTCTGAGCAGTATGTGACTGAGCTTTCCTTACTGATCCTTTTCTTTTTGTCTAATCAGATGCCGCTGAAACGCGAATTCACCTTGGTCAGGGAAAACCGGTGCCATGGGAAGTGCCAGACGTGCATAAGCATGCACATACATGTCCGTGCCCCTACCTCAGACACACCTGTCAGACAATGGTGTCTTATTTCCTGCCACTCTTTGAATTTTTAACTAGTCTCAGCCACACACTCTTTAGGCTGCTGTATGATGTGGTGACACAGCAGTGACATTGAAGAGTAGCCACGTGGTGATGTGGCACAGATCAAAGCTTTTTAAATGACGGGGGGGATGTGCTGATACTTGTTGAATAGCTCTTTTATGTGCGCTAACATTGGTATTCAAACAGAGCCCGGGTCACCATTCAAGCGCCAGCGAATAAAGGTGGGGTTTGCACGGTGTAGCGTTACACGGGTTGCTAGGAGGCAGGAGTGGACGAAGACAAAAAAGAGCGACCTGAACAACAATGACGCGCATTCAGCAGCACCACAGCTATCATAAAAGAGTCCATGACGGCTAATGCTGTATTGAACGGTTATTATTAAACTGTTGGGAGTGATTCTCATTGACCCCTTCTCTGCATTGCCCTCGTGATATTTTCAACGCGACGAATGGAAGACAAAGAGCGATGTCTGTATCGATGTCGCTCGCGCCAGCCACTTATTTGAAAACTCCATTCGCCTAATGATAGATTAAATGAGGTGGTAAATTCCAGTTTTAATGACTTCTAAAGGTCAGTGATGTACTTATCATTATTTAAATAGAAAAATTATTTGCTTTTGGAAATACAATAATCCATTGCTCATATCGTAGACCTTTCAGGAGTTCAAACGACTTTGCTTTGATTGGATCTATGTTCGGCGTAGAAAAAAAGAGTTATCTTTTCTCGCATACACCGACTTGTTGCCGTTGAGCAAACTTCTCATTTCAGACTGACAGGCGAATCCTTATAGAAGGCGATTGAAATCCGTGACCTTGGTATTTGCTGTAGGACCCCGAGTTTAGCAGGTAATGACTTTTAAGTAGTGCGCCAGAACTCAATGGTTTTTTTGACAGCTCAAATGTCTACAAATCTGAAATGTCAGAACGCGTGAAGACTTTCTGCAGTTCCGGGTATTTTTGAGAAGGCTGGAATAATGTCAGTCGGAAACTGTCGCTAAGCGTAAGTGGCGAGGAGGTTTTCTGCATCTGCTGGTTTCCAGCTGTGTAATAGCAGCATTCTCAGAAACATGAATGTCATTATTAATTTCACCGTGACATTTTGCATATCATTTTAGGACGCTATTGATGCCCACTGTTATGAACTGACAACGGGGTAGATTGGAGCATTTGATGGTGGTTTAGAATGGCTTGAGCTGAGGGGAAAGTAATAGAAAGTGCTTAAAGAATGCTGCAACAACAACTACAACATGCTGCCGTGGGGATAATATCAGAGTCTGTGCAGATCACTAGATTGGATGAATATTTCAAGGCTGCAATTCTTTTGTTTGTAATGGCATAGATACGAGTAGATTAAAACAAGCTTACACAATTTCTTTTCTGCTGTTAATAATCGTAGGCTGGAAAGCGGCATTCTGCTCTAGTGTGCAGCTGTTGCTGGAAGGTCTTCTTCAATATGTTTGCCTGAAGATTTACATCATTTACTTTTAAAGCGATAGTTCATCCACAGATGAAAATTCAGTTATGGCATTTCAAGCCTGTTACTGTTTTTGTTTTTTTTCTCAGAGTAACTCGAAAGAAGAAATTTAGAAGGACCTTTATATAGATCTAAGTCATTTCTTCCCTATAGTGACTTATAAAACCTACTGATATTACTTATTTAACAAAACAAACAAACATTTCTGATAAATATTGTGACATTTTAATAGTAAAAAATGATTGTAAGTAAACGTTTGCTCTGGAACATGGAATGCAATGAAAAGGGAAGTTATTGTGAAGTTGTCTTGCTCTTTCTCAGCACTGTATTTATCCTGATTGGCACAAGGCGGTTTGAACCATGGATAAGCTTTAACTCTCAGTCCCACCGCTGCAGACATGGATGACTTCAGCTGTCTGAGACTGATTCAGTAGCCTTGATTTCCCCAGGGACGAGTACAGTAGCCGTTTGCATAAGAGCTCTCAGAGAGGCTGATCTTTCATCTGGACAGAATGTGCCAAACATATACATTAAAATAGTTTTAGGCTTGTCAGTAAATGAAAATAATAACCAATAGAATCATTTTAAGTATGTGCTGTTAACGTTCTATTCATCAATTAAACCACAAAAAAATGATCGCAGTTTCCACAAAATCAGCAAATCAGAATATTAGAATAATTTCTGAAGGATCATGTGACACTGAAGACTGGAGTGGTAAACATCATTGTACCTTTAAGCAAATAAATGCCGCTTCAGTGAGCAGAAGTGTCTTCTTTCAAACAGACTTTAAACTTTTGACTTTAAAGTTTAAAGTCTGTTTGAAAAGAAGACAAATCATTTTGAACTCTGATGCTGGATAATATGAAGTGGGTATTGTTTAAAGGTAGAAATTCTGCTGTACTATTTATACTGAAATATGCATATGACGCAACCTAGAACTTCTGTCGCCAAGCACAATATGCATTTTTCTCTATTATAGACACTAAAATATTTTAAACGTAGACATTACTTTATTGCTATACAATATATAAAACATTTGGGAGTTGATTTTCCGTATATACCTTTACCTTGATATTAAATTACTCATACTGTCACAAATGATTCCAGTCATACCACCCACCCCTACCTCAGAGACGTTTAACATGCCAGTCAGTCCACACTTAGATTCAGCTGTTCGGGAAGGGGCTTTTGGCTTTTTAATCTGAGGTATCAAATCTGCACAAATTTTCTGGGCCATGAAAGTCTCATAATGCTTGGCTTATGCCTCCTTTGCTCTGTGAATGCTAATGTCTGCTCCTCAGATCTTCAGAAAGTTTTCTTCACCTCTCTCCTCTGCTGTTTCAAATGTCAGTGCAGTGAACGCAGATGCTGTTAACAGCAAGATAAAGGCTCGCAAACACAGCCTCATTGTACATTATTTAGTAGGATATTTTCGCGAGCTAGTAAATTCACATTACGATTATTGAAATTTGAAGTTAGATCTTTGTTTTTAATTCTTCAGCCATAAAAGCTAAATACTTCTGCATCGCTTCGCCGTTAGTGTTTTGGCTAATCAAAGATAAGGTCACCTAGCCAATCTCTCTTTTTGGCGGAAAGCCCTGTCCGTACCCACGCTAGATGATTTACCGTTATGATATTCGTCAAGAAAAATGTAACTGTCTCATCCCTGGCCTGTCCTTCTCCTCCAATACATCATAAGTGCAATAATATCTTTCAGGATCGTTTTTCTGACACATATTTGTGTGTCATCCTTCTGCTGATGTCATGAGGCGGTATGATATCAAAATCCATGAGAGGAACTTGCAGCGTTCTGAAGAGTGATAAATGTTGCAGATACATTTTAAAGTGTAGCTTATGTCAGTGTGTTTAGAAAGAGCCGAGACTTGATATCTGCTGACTCCATCTGCTCTGAAACAAACAAACAAAAGCAAAAAGCTGGTGTTAGAGACTTAGGGTGTATTCACACCCGATTGAAACAAAGTCAACCTCGTTTCCTCCTTCGGGGCGGACCTTTTGGGCAGGTGTGAATACAACCGAACCGAGACCAAGCCGCAGAGATGGTCTGGTATGGTTTGTTTAAGGTGTGAATAAAATTCCTATTGATACTTTTTGAGTTTTCAGCCTTCCGTAGTTGGAGTTGACTTATGGGAAAGATTCGAGTTCGCTACATTTGATAGCCAAAATGGGACACGTGCGAAATCCTGCAATCGCTTTCCTATACGCGCTTTCTTTGTGCTTTCAATTGCGCCTTCTTTATATTTTGTCCATCTTCTGTGCAGCGCACTACAGAAAGTCTCGGCGATTAAGCTGTTTTCGAACTGCCTGTTTTTTCCTGCTTGAGAATTTCTGTGAACGGATGGCCTTGGCACCCGTGTTGGTTTTGTTTACAATTTCTGGTTAAATCGCAAAAGTGGCAGCGTGAAAGCAAAAAAAAAAAAACCCATTGTATTTGGTCCGGACCAAAGCAAGTGAACACCCTAAGGGCCTAAAATCTCTCTAAAACTAAACCAGATCAGGGTTTTTAGCTTTAGTTGACGGGTTTTAGTCACCGTTCAGCTACCTCACAAGATAAACCAGGTAAAACTCTCAGTGGACCAGTTAAACCAGCTTTAGCTTTTTTTTAAACTCTTGTTGTTGGCAGGGCCCAGCTGTCTCATGTCTTTGACCTGTGTATTTTACACAATAGGCACGTTTGAGTCTTGAGTCGTGCAGCCAGATGGCGAATACATTAACGGTAATGGAAATGAAACCTCTCTGATTGTGATTATTAGTTTACATCGAAGGAAATTAAGGGTTGCAAGGCACCGAACACCTGATGGCCTTCTGTCCACCTACAACTTTAAATAGATGTCCGCATGGTAAACATTTAACACTTTGATGGACTTGCGTTAATATATATATACTAAAAAAAAAATGTTAAACACTCATGTCAGGATTTAGACAAGAAAGAATGATAAGCTAGTAATTTAAAAACTAATAAAACATTTTGTTTACAGTTTTAAAAATACAATTTGAAGGAATAGTTCACCTAAAAATCTAACTGTCAAGTAGTTCTAAACCTGTATAAATTCCTTTGCTCTGCCGGACACACAGTTTGAGTGAACTATTCTTTTAATTGCTGTCTTAGGTCAACATACCATTTTAAAGCCTTGACATTTTTTCCCATGTACACCCTACAGCAACTTCAGAGGAGCCAGAAGATGACTCAAAATATATAGTATTAAAATTAAAAACTTTATTTAAATGATAAAAAACTAAAATACTAAAGGGGTACGGGAGTAAAAAAATGTTCATTTAATGTTTTTAATAGTCAAGCATTGTTCTGCAAAATTAAAGAGCAAATATTTCATCTTATTCAACATGGCCACCCTTTCAGATTCAATTAGGGGACTTAGAATCTAAAAGAACTCTTGATCTGCAGTAGAAAAAAATAGTAGAGATAAAACTCGAAACTATGGGAAGGAAGATCAGGAATGAGATTAGGACATGATGAAGGATAAACTAATAGATAAAGTGGGTAATATATTGAATATTAATACAAAATTCCCGTTGTTTTTTTTTTTGCTAGCGATGTAAGATTAAACTTGTCAAGAGTGTAGTGATTTTTTTTAACCCTTTAGGTTTCCACCAGTTTGGCTGCCCTTCCTTGTTTCATGACTATTGTTGTTTAACCTAACCACATTTGACCGTTAAAAGATGGTTATCTTTAATTAAAAGCCAATTTACATTAAGTAGGAAATGCAATTACTCTGATTAAAGGACAAAAGTTAAGCTCTAGTCAACAGCTTTTAATAACATCATTGTTAATTAGCGCAATTAAAACAGACTTAGGCATCCATGTTAGCATGCAAAATATAACTATAGTCAGGTAAAATAATGCGCCTTGGTATTTTCACTGTTTATGGTTAACAGATGGAGACTGAACTTGGAAGTCCCTGAAGAAATGCTGCCCATGGGGTGTCTCGGATTTTGCATTTCCTCATGTAATTTTCTAATTATTATCTGAATTTATGTAAATATTATGCTGGTGTCATTAAATATGATAGATATCGCGACTAATAAAGCGTGGGTGTGTTTGTTAGAGCTATTGCCATCGGCAGTTAGTGCTTTGTATACAACAATAACATCTCAATAACTGATGATGAAGACGTTCTCTTGTTTTCTTCCATAACAACCCTTATACAAAATACCGTTGATTTATGAAATGTTAATCATTTTGGTCTAAATAGCAGAGGTAATTTCCATTTCTAAGTGATTAATCCGAAATCAAGGGAGGCGTTCATGTGTCATAATCACGCTAATCTGCATCTTTACCCAAAATCCCCACACGAGAGGCTCAGTGCTCTAATCAGGGCTGTCCTACACTTCCACCGGGGAGGATTTTGAAGGCCTTTTGATCTGGATTTCACACCACTTACCGTCTTTATTGGCTGCTACTGTATCTGCTCTGCCCTTTTCACTACAGCGTACAGTACCGTACCTCTGACAAATCACAAGCTGTGCAGGTTTTCTTTTATTGCACCTTGAGTATGCAGGGACACAATATGATACGAGACGGCTGAACTAATCAATTCATTCGCCACTGAATATTCTTTGATGCCTTTATATGTGTGTTGCGCAGATCTTTCGGCATGAGGAGCCAATGTGTTTGCAGTTGGAATAGCTTTTTCAAAATGCAGTTTCTTTTTCGCAAGATGCCTTTTTTATTTAAATGATGTGTCGGTGATCAGATGGCGTTTTAGTCATTTGCACAAAATCTTCAGGCTTGTGCCCATTCAAACTTCCAGATGCAGCACAATGCCTCTGATGCCAAACATTGCTGGTCCTTACGATCTTTAGAACTGATCGCGATGAGGCGTGCTTGAATATTTTATTCAAATGCAAGTGCAACCGAGACTTAAAGGAATAGAGAATCCAAAAAACGAGCACTTCCTGATTATTTACTCAACCCCATGCCATCCAAGATGTGCATGACTTTCTTTCTTCAGTCGAAGGTAAACACGCAAGGATTTGTCTCCGTTAGAGCTGTGCAATTAATCAAAATGCAGTTTCGATTTAGATTTTGACGATTACGAAAATACAATAATTGAGATAAAACAATTATTGAGATAAACCAATTAATGTAGGAGTGAAATTTGGTTTGCCTAAATTTAATGTGCAAATCATGTAATGTGACTTTCGCAATACGGGACGTTCTCAATTTATTTTATGATTATTGGATTTTTTTTGTGTTTTTAAAAGCGTGAATAAGAACTTTTTATAACACAATTGATGCAGAAGAGAACATGGACTAGTAGAGTGAAATTTTACTCTCGTCGGTTATGTTTTAAGTGAACTTAAATGGTTGAAAATAAAAATACATGTGTAACAGTAACAGCTAAACGTAGAACATGCAAAATCCATATTTTGGCCACTTTAAAGTAATCTACACGACCAAAGCCGATAAAGACTATACTCTCGTGATCAGAGCAATCATATTCAGAAGGAAATAAAAAATTTTGTGTATTTTTAGCTACAAATGGCTGGTCCAGCTTGGTTTAGTTCAAAACATCCCACGTAACACATTGCTATAGCAAAAACATTTTGTGATGTATATATTAAATTAGTTTTTGCATTTGTCGAAGAGGCTTTATACCATTTTCGGAATTCTGCAGCCATTCATAAGCAGAACGTAATGGCTAGTAACTTCCTCCCTGCTGTCCACTCCTGCTGACGTCTCGTGAAGTTCTGCATGCTGGAGCCGTCTGGACTCCCGCTGGCAGCTCGGGGCTTTGCTTTGCTGGAGGTAGAGCTGACGACCCAGTTATCACTGCAGGGGAGAGATTCTGCTTTCTAAAGCCAAACAGCATCTGAACTCTAACGGTTCAGGGAGTCCATATCTTTTCTTAACAGGCTGCTCTTTGCCTGTCCAATGTACTTCACTTGACGAGTTTGAGAGAATCTGCTGCCATCATCATCAATATCATCATCATCATCATCAGGTTCAGCCGTTAATTATCTCACGTGTGAATGTGGATGTAAAGGGCTCTGTCGTGATTAATATTCGTGAACAGCAAAGCAGCGACCTGTCATAATTTGTTTTATATCACCGTTATGTCTGTCAGGGTTAAAGGCTAGAAGAGGTAACAAGGAGGCTTCCTGTCAGCGATGACAGACACCATTTATTGCTTACTTTGTGCGAAAGTAAACAGTGTGACATTGAGGTGACAGTGTGGTTTACTGAATCTGTGCTGACTATCAAATAGAAACAAAAGAGAAACAAAAACATTTTCAGTGATGTGTAAAACAAAATGTATCACTATTTCCTGAAACACATTAAGCAGCATAGATTCGGTTCTGAAGGATAATGTGAAAATAATGAAAATAGAAAACTGTCACATGATTCACAATAATACCATTTTTGATCAAATATATGCAGCCTAGACGAGCGAAAGGGACTACGTTCAAACCTAAGACTTCAACAAGAGTATATAAAATACAATAATAATTTTGATTCATATTTTGATTCATAAATGTCCTTATTCGACTAAAAATATAATCTGTATCTTTGAATATCTTTAAAAATACAAAAAGGTGCATTCATATTAAATATTGTCATCATTTAAATGTATTTAAAAATTATAATAAAATAAAATAAATGTAAATAACAATAATCTTATTGACCCCAAACTTTTGACCAGTACTAGCAATTAGTTGTTTTATTTTAATAATTGAATATTAGAGGAAATCAGTATACTTCATATTGGTTAAATTCACTGTATTCATAAACCGTGTTTTAATGTTAAGATTTGAATGATCAGTCCACAAACAGTATCTACTGATAAAAATAAACAGTTCATTTTCAGGAGTTCACAAACCTTTGCTCATGACTGTATCATAGAGCAATATCAGGCCAATAGAATAGCAAATAGCCCATTAGCCAACAAATAAATGGTATTGCTTCAGATTAGGCTCCATTGCACTCAGTTAAAATCTTTCTTTCCCTTTGTTATTGCCATATCCCGCCGTCTAATATTTCATGTGGCATCATTTCATATTTGCATTCTGTTACAACAAACAAATGATGGAGTCATTTTAAATGCGACTGCACTGAGCGAATGCCCTAATGCGGACCACAGCTCTGACCACTGAAAGAAAACTCGACCTGCCTCTCTCTCACTGACACTAAAGCCATTTGCTCGACCTTTACTCATTCACTCTCTCTCTCTCTCTCTCTCTCACAACACACACACTCATACACATAGAGTTTGGTAAACTCACATATCGAAAGGTATTAGATGACATGCATATTCAGCGTCCACCGAAAGAATATGGATGTGTGGTGTACAGTAAATCAATAAGCATTCACATAAGCGTCTGGGATGGTGCCATACATTTCAAATCAGATTAATTGTCTCGTGGGATGGCTTCCCAGTTTCAGGAAAGACACTGTGGATATTTTGATGGATAGAATGTCTTTATTCTGCCCCACAAACAAGTCATACGCCAGTGTATTCAAATCAGATTTGGAATCAAATGAAGCCCGGCTCAGGATTGCACTGTGGGAGTTTATTGCCTTTCTGAATGCGGCGACCTGCTGAGGCTAGCAGTTACTGTGAGACACCATCACCTGAGAAGGCAAAAACCAGCCTACTTTCTTTTAAAATAACCCAACGGCATTTCAGATCATTCTTCGATGGGAAGAGTCAGATATTGGTTTTAATTCCATGGTATGGTTTTGATTCAGTTTGATTGAAGCGGGTAAATCATTATGTTTAATTTTAAATAGCATGATATTGAGGTCTGAGCATCGATTGATTTTTTTTTTTTTTTTTTTTTTTTTTTTTTTTTGAGCTTTACACTGGGTAAATTCTGCAAACAGAAGTCATTAAATATGTATAACCCAGAGCTCAGAAACTGTGAATTGTAATTAGTGTTGAGTTGAGCTGAAGGTATTTGTACGTGGCGAGTTCCATTGCAAAGAGCAACTTGACTTTCATTCTATGGTTAAAGAAAATGCTGTTTCATACCTGTATGACTATTTCTTTAATGGAGCACAGAAAGAGGTTTTTAAACACCATACAAATATCATAAAAATGTTTTTGTGTTCCAAGTCTTCCGAAGTCATAGCAACATTTAAGTCATTGTTCACTGAATATTTAGATCGGTCAGTTTATTCATCTTTTGAGTAATATTTTCTTAATGTGGATAACAAAACCAATTCTGAATTTATTCTACAGTTCATCTCACTCATCTGCTCTTTGTGGTTAACAGCAATTAGCAGTGAATAAAGTCTTGTATTTATTATTCAACAGAATAGAAAATGGCAGATTACGATTGGTAAGATCACATGTCAATCAAACTCTCTCCATTCTTGTGTGAGCTATACTTGAAACAAACCACATCAAAGACAGCACAGCACACAAACTTACAGTCGTGAGACCCCTTTTATAAACTATGCTATTATCTGAAGTCATGAAAATATGTCATGACAGCATTGAGCCGTGCTAATTGCGTTAAGGGAGAATGGCTGAGCGAGGCCGGCCGACAGCCGGAGAGTAATCTCAAACAGAGAGCATGCTGGGATGAGTGATGAGCTTCTCTGCAGAAATGACATTTGTCTGCCTGATAAACCTGCATGTTTTAAAACATTTTAACTAAAATTAGCTTAATGTGGTCGCCGCAGCAGGTGCTCCCACTCCCTTGATGATTCACTCCTTGAGGAGAGAATGTGACTCCGGAACATTAACGACTTTGTTTTACGGATGTTACATATTTGTCTTTTGTTCCTTCTTGCATTCGCAATTTAAGCCTTGCTTAATGGGTATTGAGGAATTCTAGAAGCTTTTGTCATCTTGCTAATCTGGGTAGAAACCGATCATAAAGCCCGCCTATAGCAGCTGAGATAATAACACGACCAGTCGATTTTTAAAACGCTTAGTTTTGTACATACTATACTGTAAACTGAAACTACGGCAGCGTGTATGATTATAAATGCGTCACTGCTATTTTTCTCTGACTATTGTGGGTTTTCAGTTTATAGAAATAGAGAAAATTACACCGTGATAATTTAAGAGACCATGAAAACCTAATGATGTGACTTAGCAGGCTGTTAGGGTGCTGCAGTCAAGGCACAGGTTTGCAGTTATCAATGAGAGGCAGGATGCATTAGGCTAAGCCATTGCACAGAGTTATTATAATCCTCTAATGCTGAAATCACAAGCTCTGTGACTCACAGGTGCTAATATCTGTCATTTACATACATCTGGTACTGTTATTTCAAGCTATCAAGGGCTCCATCGTTCCGTTCTGTGTATTTATATTCAATTACAAATGTGCAAATTCATTGTTTTCTTTTTATTTTGAGTTTGTACTGCGTGTAGTTTTTCAGTTATGAATGTATTAAATCTGGTATGGTGAATACATGTTATATTATAATTAAAAAATTTGATCCGTCGATGATCATTTTTGCCGTTATGTAACGCCAGACCAGAAGAGGGAGCTCTCACGTCTGCTCTAAATGTTTTTGCTCTCTCTGCTTCCTCTCAAGTGACTTCCTGTTTGGCCGTCATATAAGCTGTGGCATGCCAAACGGAAATTGTGAAGTATTGTTTTGCTGTTGTGGATTCTAGCAAGCGGTTTCTGGTTAGATCTTGTTTTCACGTCGATTACCATTTGCATTGTTTCATTTTTTTACTTTGGATTGCCCTGTTGGATTTTGACCCGGGACTATTGCCTGTTGTTTGAATGTTTCACTGCCTGCCCCGACCATTTCATGTTTACTGGATTACGATTCTGTCTCGCCATTGGATATTCCCGTTTGCTAGTATTCAGACCTTGTCTGTTTTGACCACGTTGTGTTTCAGTAAAGCTCGCATTTGGATCTACAACGCCTGTCTGAGTCTTGCCATTACAGAATACTTTGCCTTCTGTAGATCCAGCGACTTTTGACACAGCCACGCTACCATGAACCCAGCAGATCACCTTGTTCACCTTCGCCAAGGAAACCGAGCCACAGAAGATTATGTGGAGGAATTTTGTGGGCTTTGTCACCAGGAAGATTTAAAAAAACTCATTGTGGCTTGCACGGAAGCATTTCACATTTAATGGCACACTGGTTACTAGAAAAATATATAGATTATGCTCTAATTTTACTGGGAGTGTTGCGGATGTGTTACCCTGCAAACCTACAGTGAACTTCAGAACAAGATTGCTGTGGCTCAAGCATCTCTTCACAAGATGACTGCTTGACTAGAAGCACTTCAAAAGATGGCGGCAACCACAAGTAATCATCAGGAGCCAAGTCAAGCTACTTCTTATTTCTATCTTCCAAAGTCTCACCATGTCTCAGCTGATCTTCCAGAGCATCGTCACGACATGGCCGCCATTACAGATTCCACTCATGACAAGCCTGTCACGCCTAGTTCTCCGGCCAAGATGGCCGCCACGCCTGGTTCCTCCTGTCCTGGAACCTTGCATTTGCATCTACGACGCCTCTCTACGAGTCCTACCATTACGCCTTTGTTTATATTCGTATAAGACAAACAGGCCTTTCAAACAGTGTGATGCAACATAACACATCACCAATCACAGACTTTTTTTTATTTTATAAGGCTTAATACATCAAAACATGATCTACATGTAATATGAACAGGGTCCGTACAAGGTGCTTTAAGTGAATTTAACTTAAGAAATATAAGTCATGGAAAACTAAACTATTTTTGAAAAGGTATCTGAATGTTTTAAAAAGCAGTATATATGAAATTATAATTATTTTTTTTTTTGCTTACAAAAATAACCTTTTCTCACAAAATTAGCGATGCAGTGCTTCTGAAATACAAAGCCATTTCTCCCAGCGTTTGGGAGGCCACAAGATCTTGCGATATTACTCCTTGAGGTGGGAAGTCTTGTGATATCAGAAAAGTTGATTTTGTGGTAAAACATTTAACAGGGCGATCATTATATTGTTTGGTCTTTTGCAATCATGTTGTTTTGTTTTTTGATTGTATTTGGAGGCGCGCACAAAGTCTGACCTGCTTTGTGTCGCACTGCTATCATTTATAAACATGGAGCAGCTCGGTCCACAAACTCTTCTCTGAATATGCTGCGAGTTTGGGTTGCTTGCTTAACAATTTATCTGAGAAACAGTGTGTGTTATTTCAGTAGATTTGTCACGTAAATAATTAAAAAACCCATGCCAACACAGGACAATACATCAACATTTTTCTATTTGTGTGCATTTCAATTTCAAAATAAAAGTGCTCTTGTTCTGAGTGTGCATGTGGACAAATGTTAAAATCAAGTGGATTTAAAAGTCGTTGAATCACGTAGTAAAATCCAGGTTGTTGGTGCCCTTTGCCAGTATTAAAATACAGTCTCGTTCTAGTCAACTGTATTTATCTGTATCTGTGTTGTCACACCCATAGTGTCTATGTGCATGCTATGGCTAATTATTTTTCAAGTGTATGATGAAGCTTTTAATCGTCAGGTCAGTCATATTTATTTAAAAATATAAAAGGCAATAACTTTGGCATAGTATTTTTTCAAGTTGCCACAGCTATTGTGTACTTTGCATGTGCTGCACTTTGTGTACCATTTTGTTTTATTAGATCATTTATTAGAATTTGAAACATAATAACAATATTGTGTACAAATAATACAAATATCTCTGTTTTTAGTCCTTGAAAATGAAAAAAAATATATTGCTTGAGAAGTCCTTGAAAGCCCTGGAATTTCATTTAGCAGTTTCGAACCTTGTACAAACCCTGTTTGAAGCCTTGCTTTCAAATATAAGGATAGATTTTTATAGCTCTGACTGATTTTAAATGGCAGTTTGTTTAGAAATGGGTCCGATACCATTGATGTTTGATGAGAAGTTGAAGAATTTACTAGAAAGCTCCTGTCTTTCAAGGTCATGCATTTATTCCAAGAATGTAACGTAAGTGTCTGTAAAAATGCAGGTGAATGGTTCAGTTGAATGATTAGTTTACTTTAAATGCTGTTAAACGAAATGTGCAAAGCCTGTTTTGCTGAAATATACGTAGAATTAACAATCCCGTTGAAAAAGCACAGCTTATATATCTGATCAGATGCACAAGAACATTGTGTTCATTACAACAGAACATTACAAAATAATTATTGAATAAAAAGTTGTGACATGCTTTAATTATGAACCAACATGATCTAATAATGGAAAATAATGTTTATATTATAAATTAACATTAATCAGAATGGAGAAACGTGGGAAAAAAATAATCATTTATTCTCAGTGCCTTATTTAGAATGGAATACGTTGCATGTTCAGATAGGCAGTATAATACTGACCTCTTTAAAGTGACTGTAATTCGCACCCTGACTGACTTGATAACAAATCAGCCCTACTGTTAACATCCCTACCAACCAATAGTACAGCGCTGATTGTGAAAAGAAGTTAAGAATCTGTTAGCACTAGTTAATTGTCATGATCACCAGCTGATTATTGCTTAGCCATTACCTAGTTACTATTTCCGTGTTTTTCACTCTGTGTTTCCTAGTTTCCTTGTGTTTTGACCCTGAACTGTTCCTAGATTCTTGATTGTTGACCACCTGCCCCGACCCTCGTTTGTTTATCAGATATACTCTTTTTGGCTGAAAAGTACCAGCAGCCAATAATCTTGCCATTCAAAAACTTGTGCTTGCTATAGCAGTGGTAGAGCACTTCAGAAACCCTCCACCTTCCCTAGCTCCACCTGTATAGATCTGCCACAGGGTGATTCATGCATGCTATATAGAGTTTTTTATATATGTTATATGTGCAGCAGCAGTACTTCTTACAAGCTCACAACAGCATGTTAATGTATCGGCAGTAACATGTCTCAGGTACCTACTTTGCCACAGCAGCAGTAGACCAAACACATTAACATTGTCATCTACATAACCATGCTGATCCCTCCATGACGGAAATACTGTTAAAAAAAGTTAGTTGGTGAAATGTAATGCATTAACTAACACTGACATTACCAAAACACTTTCTTCTAGCATATCGTTTTGTATTCCATTCGCTTTAAGTCATTATAAGAGTCCAAAAAGTACTAGATCACCCTGACTCGACTAGATGAACTCTGATAGGCGAATATATCAGAGTTCGTCTAGTTACTCCCATCCACACGTCTGTTCTGTCAGGCCGTGCCTCAGGTATCCAGGCCCATTAAACTCAGGTTAATTTCTCATTATACAACTTCACAGGACTTCAGCTCATCACAGAGGGCGGGGGGACGGGAGGCGTCTCAATGAGCAGGTAAAGCCGATTCCACTAGAACCTCCACAGAGGTTAATTTGATTCTTTCACTTGTCAAGAGCTTACAGGACTCCCCAAACTAGGTTTTCATCTTTTCCATCTGTAAAGTTACTTCCAATTTCAGATCCATCTGTACCGTTGGATTTCAATTTCTGACCCAGCAGAGCTGAAAGACGGGATGGCGAATCCTCCCATCTCCCTCAGCCTTGGTGACCCCCCGGCCCAGCCCGGCTTAATCTCGGAGCAGAATTCCAAGCAGTCCTCTTTCCTATTCATTCACTAGCACTTCTTCTCTCTCTTAGGCAACCCAACCGCTGAGGATTTCATTAGGATTCACAGAGAAGAAGAACATGCTGGTGCCTTTATATGGCGACCTTGTGGTTGGATTCCCAGAACTTCCCATGAAATATGCATGCTGATTTTTATGTTGATGTTAGACCTAACAAAACAAAACTAACAGAATGACACAAATACAGACGATCAGCGTTAGGTGCAGAAATGCATAAATTAACACCGCAAGGTAAACCATCGGAGGTTTCTCTTCGGTGTACGTTCATCCCCTGAGGAAATGCCTAAAGTTTTCAGTTCAATTTGTGCTGTCAATTTCAAGCTAGTCGGCACTGAGAGCCTCAGCAGTTCTCATTTTCAAGCAGTCAATCTGAGCACAGATGAAGAAAAATAACAAGTGGAGAAGGGGGGAAGAACAGTTGCCTGACATCCATATGGGTTGCCAAGGTCTGACGTCTCAGTGTATGCTCAAGGACTTTGTCATGCTGTAAATATTGCTCTTCTCCAGAATTGTGTGTGCCTTGCACTCTGATGGAGATACAAATGACATCTTTTGGGCTTTGTTTATTGGTGAAGCCTTGGTCACTGTCCCTGAAGCAGTCTTAGCTTTTTCTTCAGGAAAAAAAAAAACATACATGGGTTGTAGTTTTGATTATACAATATAATGCTATATATGCAATTCTGTTAAAAGCAATATTAAAGGAAAGGTGGTGTGTAACGTCTGTATTTACAAATGGAATATTAACTGGTGTGGCAGTAGTGAAACATTTTTATACTATTTATACCAGTGGTTAAGCCAGCGTTCATATTTTGATGTGGAAATTAGAGTACATGAAGATGATAATTTGAGAAAGCCAGTTTTTTTTCTTGAATCATGTCAGAATTGTTCAAGATAAATTTTTTATGTTGCACAGAAGAAGCATGGGAGGTGATGTTGAATAAATGATGACAATTTAAATTTTTAACTTACAAATATACTTGTTTATTTTATTATTAGCATTTACATACAGTTCTTGTGATAATCAATACTAGATTAATATCAAGCAGTCACTTATTTTGGAAAACCTCTTTTTTTGCCAACAATCTGAATTTTCTACAGAGAGATTCTTTAAGAACCTTCACCTTCATTTGTATTCGGTACGGGAGTACAGTAGCTGTGGATGACAGATTCTTCAGAGAAAGTTTTTTTTTTAAATTTTACATCAGCTTTGGGGGTTTTTTCTATAAAGGACTTCATTTATACTCATATTGGCATTTTAATTTGATTCATTGCTGAATGAATGGCAGGCCGAAAACACATATTGGCACTTTAATTGTGAGTGATTTTCAAATGTAAAATTCCATTCAGATGCATTGGAAATTAATTTGCTATCATTTCTAAATGTCAGAAGAAATTTGCATATATTAATGTCAAATGAGTTATTTGGTTAAGTATTGATGCGCATTGAATGTGGGCATTAGGCATTTTGTTTTGCTTCAGATGTGCAATTAGCTGTTGGAGGGGTTCGGTCAGATATTTTTCACAGTGCAAGAGCTCCTGTTGTTTGCTTATTTGAACCCATAATGATGTTCGAGCCTTTACACCAGTGGCAGAATTGATGAATGATTTGGTGTCTAACCAAGTGAGCAGCTAATGTGTGCAGTTGAACGCATTCGATTACACATATTGTCATGGAGTGCTGCTGCTAAATTAAAGAAGCACCATGTCAAAAATATCATCACATCGCATTGAGTGTAGTGTTAAGTGCACAAATATGCCACAGATATATATCTTCTTTTTTTTCATTTATCATGTGCAGTGAATTACACAATAACACTGTCCTTTCACTTTTCGGTCTTCCTGTCTTTAGCAATTAACGCCCATGGCTGACTAGTGAAGACTTGCAAATTTGTCTGCAAAGCTGTCAGATCGGCCACTCTCACACTGAAACAGTCTCTGTGACTCAGAGCACTAGTGCAGGGCTGCATGATTATGACAAAAAAATCCAAACTGTAAAGGTGATTATTCATTTTCATTGATAGACCTCAGAACTGCACAGCGCAGTTCTCACAGACACTTCTGTTACAGCACATCTTTTGCCAGGATTCAGGATTCATTTTATAATAAAGATTAGTCTAAATGTTATTTATATCATGTCATTGTTTAGCAGAATGAGATCATGTTCAATCAAATGTGAGGGGAACTTTATTTGGGACTAAAACTGCAAGGGTATTTATTAGATAGGTAAAATAACATTTTCCATTGTTTTTTAACTTTTACAGTTTATATACTATCAAAATTTCCAAGGACCCCTTAGCACTCTTTTTTGGCTAATCTGAGAACCCCTGCCATAGTCAACACAACGTTTAGCTTCTTTCAAACAGACGGAAATATGTTTTACATTTTTTAAAAGAACAAATAAAATCTAGACTAGATCATCAGATGGCAGCTAAACCACTTTGACCTTCATCAAGTGGTTCTGTCAACTAAAAAAATAATTTGGCTTCTAAAGGTTTATTTTTAAAAGCACACAGACGCCTGGTATTTTTTTCCTCTGGGGGCTTGCTTATTTTACCGTATTTGTAATCTCTTTTATTCTATGAAATGTGTAGGCCTACACTCCTGCCATTATGTCAGTTTGCAAGTCACATTTGGCCTAGTTGGCATACTACATTTTCTTGATGCTCCTCTCTGTGAAAAATTCTTGACTTTTCTCTCGATGATCACCCTTCCTCCTTCAGATAAAGAGACGAGCAAAGGCAGCAGATGAAACACTACCTTCACATATAACATCAGTGGCTTCTTTTACCACCCCTGCCTGTTAAATAAAACGGTTTCTTTGCTTGTATTTCTGTTTGTATTTCTTTTTTTATTCATAGGCATGAAATGATTCGAAATCTCTATCCCAATGGAAAGGCACTCCATTGATAATCTCAATTAGATGCTTTCAAGTAGCGCATTAGTATTTAGATATGTCTCCCCCCGATGCAGAATATTTAGCCGGGATAGATAACGTCAAGCCAGATGTTTATGTCAATAGCAATGGCGTATTGTCCCCGAGATGTATGGCGATAGAAAGCGACATGAACAACGCCGCCTCGTCTGAGAGCATGATGTCTCCATGCCCGTACAACCTCCCCTGACTGGAGCTAATTTGTCCTGGAATAAGATAACACAGGAAGCCATTTCTTCTGGACACCTCCTATCTGCTTTTATCTGTTCCCTGCAATGCCTGGCAGGTCTGCCCTCTGTTCCTTAAAATGAGATTTTCGTAGCATGAATGCAAGGTGAATAAACATGCCTTGATAGACATCAAAAGACTCAGGCGAGTGTGGCTGGAGGTTAACTCTCTCATCTGCTTTTCATCAATTTCTTCAAAGGGAGAGTAGTTTTCTTCCTGAAAGAGCTGGTGGGTTGAACGGGGCCGTTCTCAACACCTGCGACTCCTCACGGCATGTGCCATGTTCTTACATTTCTCAGGTACACTTACAATGCAACATATTGTTACGAAGTCCGAAGTCACCTTTGAAGACAGGAATAGGGTTGGTAAAAGCTCAGATATATTTAATTTCCTACATTTTCTTCTTAATCTTTAATCCCAAATCTGAAAATGCTCCTCCCCTCTAAAATAACTGGGTCTTTTTTGATGACTCAGGCATGAGCGTTACATCTTTAACCACGCCCCTTCAACTGTCAGTGTTCGTTTATGAATTAAATGGCTACTTTACTACACCAATTCTCAGTAGAAAACACAAGCAACGCCATCTAGTTTCCTCATTCAGTGTTCTGTTTCTCTCTGAAGTATGTCACGATACAGAAGTAAAACTTACGGTTCTGGTTTTCTTTAAGCAACCCCTACTAGAAAAAGATTTCCATGTGCTGATTTTAGTGGATTCGAGTTGATTATGCAGATTTCCCGCTTTGACCAAAGTGACATCTTCACACATTGCTTTTTAGTTGGTTATGCGACAATGGCGTTTTTTTGTCCCTGTAAAACCACTGATTAGTCAAGTTTGAAAACAGGCAGTTTTGCACATCCCTTCTAAGAACTGTGTTGAGGGTCTATAAAGTATATGGCACATTTCATCTTTCTTTGTTTCTTGATAAAATCATCATTCAGCTATGAAGCAGTGTTTGGGGTTCACTTTCAGGTTGGCATTGATATGGAACAACCATCCCAGTCCCAGTGGTGACTGCATGGAAAAGTCTACTGTAGCTCAGAGAATTGTGTGTTTCTGGATATGAGATATATGCCACGGGCAGGATGAAGTTGGCATCTCTCCTGGGCTCTCATGCATCGGGGACGTGCCAGAGGAGGAGTGGCGCAGTCTCAGTGATTCAAAATGAGCCGGCAGCAGTTCACACAGAACATTGTGCCCATTACTGTGTAGATGCTGTCCCGCAGGAACGAGCCATTTAGACATGGATATCTCCTCAAGCTGCTAAACAGATGTTGGTGTTGCAGAAGAGAGTATTGCTCAAGATTCTCGTGGTCACAAATGTCTTTTAAAGGCTGCTAGTATGTTGAGAGGTCTCGTTGGCTCTTTTTTGGATCTGCAATTTTTTTGTGGAAACTGTAAACTAGTGGTTAAAGATCTGATCTGATAACTAAAAGTTTTATTGATTCAAACTCAGCGAGAGACTATCCTTGAGAGATCCCAGTAGAATTGTCCCTGTAACTTAAGATGCTGATGTTGCGTTCAGTGAAGCACATATTTGAATGTCAAATAAAGGCAACTTTAAATGCTGTTGGATTTACCTTCATGAATACTCAAATGTACTTCTTTACTTTATGTAGCAAGACAGGAGTTTGCAAACTGGTGCCCAGGACCTCCAAATATGTAAGGGATGCATTTACTCAAATATAAAGAAATAAAAAATTTTCTTAGTGCACTAAGTGAAATAAATTAAATTAAAATGATAAATTTTGTGTGCAATTACCTGTACCACACCCAGTATTAGATTTATATATATATATATATATATATATATGTATGTATACACACTGAATAAATGTTATGTTTATTTATGTAACACTGAAGATGGAAAGCGATACAGAAAATTCTACTTTGCATCACAATAAATTCTATGTAAAATATATTTCACAAATTAAAAATCTGTTTTTATTGCATCTGTGATCAAATAAATGACTTGGTAAGCATTAAAAATCTCAATTTGAGCCAATAGTTTTTATTTCTTACTGTCAAACACATCTGTAATTATAATATAAATAAATAGAATTATATTAAATTATTATAAATTAATATTTTATTTTATCTTTTAATCTGAGGAGCAGTGTTTGACAAGGAAATCACATCCTAACCTAGTTTTGGCAGTTTTTGTTTCAGTTTTGCTTTAAGACAGTCCAGTTTGCTAGCTAAAAGTGTTTAGAATCCTCCAAATACTGAATTTTAAGTGAACGTGTAACAGCCAGACACGATTCCATTGTCCAGCATTCATCTCTGCACCTCATTTAACCTCTGGCTGAAAGAAAAAACTCCCATCTAACAACAATATTCGGTATGTGTCTTTATGTCTGGTTTTACCCCTCCAGAAGCTATTGATCTTTCTCTCATTACCACTGGGACGGCAGAACTGTAGCTGTGAACCGTTGTTCGCTGTCGAAGATAAACTTAAAGGGCTTATTTTTACTCATTACGTTCAAAGCAGACGGGCGACATGCGATTACGAATTTGTTACGTGCAGCCGTCATTCACACAGTATACAAACTAAAGTTACCGTTTCACTTATGCTACTTTTTTTTATAGCTCCATCTGGTCCGCGATCACACGCTCTCACGCACCTCGCACCTCTGATCCGCGCTTGCGGGATTTCTTCGCACGCTTTGTCAGCCCCATTCTTCATGCCGAGAAAACGAGGATGGCATGCCTGGCTATTGTCCAACCGCAGACCATCACACAAAGATTCAATCTCACCTCCGAGGCCCTTGAAAGAGTTGTGAGAAAGTTGTCAGGAACTGAGCAGCGAATCAGAAATTCCTGTCCTGGCCTTCTTGTCTCGCACAGGTAGTTAAGCAGACAAGGGTGCGCTAATTCCTGCTTGACGAGGCTGTCGGCGTACGTGCGCTGACTGACAGGTGACGGACAACTTTGAAAGAGATCAGACATCTTTTATAGGAAGCTTGATGTGCCTCGCAGGAGCCGGGTTAATTACTCATCTCCAAAAAAATGGGCTGTTTTCTATAGCGATTATGATTGCTTCAAATAACGCGGCTTTAAAGACGTGTCATTATCTGTGATTCAGAGAGGATTAGGGCTAGATTCGGCCTTCATGTGACGCACACGCTTCGGCTGGATTACTTTACGACTCCCCGGTGTTGTATTTCTGTTGATCCTCCTGTAAGCCATTGTAACGCTTCATGTTTGTGAAATACTTATGGTTTGATTTGCAAATTCTTGTCGTCGCAATACATCACTGCGGTAGCTCCGTGATAGTTAAGTGAAAGGTGAATAAACAAAGCTCCATAGACGTCAAAAGGCAAATTTAAATCCCAGAGAGCAGGCGTTTGGTTGATTTTTATCTTTCCATTGTTGGATGTAGGAGTTTGTTTTATTCTCAGCTGGAACAAGCAACTTTTGTGCGTGTTGTGCAAGTTCTTTTCTTTTCGTGACCTGCTGACTGTGCTGAAAGCCCCTGGCTTTCACTCTCTGCCCAACAGGAAGTACTTTTTCCAGCCAATTAGGGGTGATCAAGGGACTGGGCACAAATGATAGGGAGTAACAAATCATGATTCAATGTGATTTAGTGTTTTGATTTGAAGTGTGTACCTTGCAAGGCTCATAATGTGCCTTTATTATGTGCAACGCGGGGGCAGACATGTGAAATCAGCATCTTTTATGTCGAACATATGATAATCGTTCTAGTGAAGAATTTGATCATGATTGTCAGTGTTGGCAGGGAATTGCAAGACATCAGCCCATTTGCAAGAGAAATCAAAGTTATTTAAGTTCTTAGCGATATATATATTACTAATAAAAATTAAGTTTATATACTTACGGTTGCAAATTTACTAAATATATTAAATGGAACATGATTTTTACTCAATATCCTAATGATGTTTGGTACAAAAGAAAAAATGATACACAGATTTTGACACGGATAATGTATTGTTAGCTATTGCTACGAATATACCCATGCTACTAATGGCTGGTTTTGTGGTCCATGTTCACATAGATTGATTTTTATTGTAACATTATAAAATTCTCTACTGTGACTTTTCATATTTAGCTATGAAAGACTGCAGATTTTGCCCTAAATGGAAAGAAAACCTGAAATACGGCAAAGTAGCACTGGACTTTATACAGCATGTATGCTGATCTGTCTTTGTAGATCGCTTTCTCTTTATCTCAGCTCCTTTGTGTAAAATTTAAGACTGAGATCTGTTCTTCCAATCATCTTGTAATTTCATTCTTGGTGTTCCGCTTATTGCAGTTTCACAATTCTGGCTAAGAACACGATGTTATCAAGCATCTCGCTTACTGCATCTGCTCAGTTGAGTCGGAGAAGCTGATATCATCAGCGAATGTTGTGCACTACTCTTACATTTCACTGGCAGCTAAATTATGGGTCACTCTTTTGGAAACCTGCTCTCTTTTTAAACGCTGAGCAGTTTTGAAAAGTCTCTGAAATTATTATTAGATTGAAATGAAAGGGGAAGGCCTGTCTTGTGTCTGTTTAGCGGTTATCGAAGAGGCTGCTCATAATTTAGGGCATTTGAGGAATTGAGAGGGGCGTCTTTGAACTGCCTGTGTAGTCTGAGGAACACTAAAATGAAATCTTTGAGAAAATGAGTAGAAGTAAGAGGGAAAAAGAAAACGCTGTAGATGAATCCAATGTGTGCCTCCGCTGTGTTTCAGCCTTTACCGCAGATCACGTCAATATACACATTCTTGCAATTTTAGTTTATTTGACTGTCCATGTGGTCTTGAGTGAGATTATGAAATGATTTAGAGTTACAGCTCTTTTCACAGCCCACATTGCAGTGAAATATATTGAAAAAGAGCCAATAGTAGTTTAGGTTCTCTTCAGCAAAGTTCCATAACTCCTATTAAGCTTTGAATTGTAGGTGAACAAAGTCTATTATTAATGAAAGAGATGAGATACACTAGTCCTCTGAGCTGGATACATTAAAGCGCATGATACAGGTCTACATGTCAAGATGCTTTCTTCACAGAAGCTTGAAACTAGCAGCGTTGTTAGGTTACCACCATCACAATCTCTTATGCACAAAGATTCCTTCTAACGCTTTCTTTAAAGTCCAAAAACATCTTACATCGCGGCTTTTTTGTTCACAGCAGATGTGATATTAGTTTAGGTTTTTTAAACGTTAAGATGAAAATGGAGACATGGAGCTCCCTACGTTCACGTTTAATAGGCTGAAAGGTTGTTAAAGTTGTTTGAAGTTGGACATTGAACAAATATCAGACACATGTTGAGAGTTGAACAGTTTGATCTTTTTATAAATTAACTTTAAAGCCAGGAGGAAGCTAGAGAAAATCACCAGCAATCTCAGAAGCATTCTGTAAGTTTGTTTTAACACTATGTGCACAACCTTACATGCTTTTAGAAGACATGAATACATCAGAAGCATATTAGATCATTTTATTACTACCGTGCAGAGTTATAGGATTGGTAAGATTTTGATGTTTTTGGAAAACATATTTTATGCTCACTGAAGCTAAACAATAAAAACATTTTTAAATGTTATTGCAGTTTAAAATAACATTTTTTTTTTATTTAAATGTATATTCAAGTTTTTTTAATTCCTGTGATGCCAAGCTGAATCAGTCTTCAGTGTCAAATGTTCCTTCAGAAATCTGTCGAATGTGGTGTTTTGCTGCTCCAGAAACATTATTTCTTATTTTTAACAATGTTGAAAACAGTTCTGCTGAATAAAAATGTAGATCCTACTGATTAAAAGCTTTTGAACAGGAGTGTGAATTATGGTAAAGTCCATTTAATTTCTTATTTTATTGTACACCTGGATGCCTATCATTAGGCTGATGAAACACTGAAAATATGTTTTTAAAACTGAAATGGGGAAAAAAAACTTTAATTGGAAAAACACCTTATACATTACACTGCATTTCAGAGCTTTTTTTTTCAGATCAAATTAAATGACACTCATGCTGACTAATTCTGTGTTTAGGTAGTCCTAAAAGTTCAAATTTGTTGTGATGCTCAGTGTGATTTTGTTTTAATTTTCCTGACAAAATCAGAAAGCATTTTAGCACTTATGTGACAAAATAAGAGCAAAGCGGATATTCAATGCTATGAATGCAAATAATCGTTATTGTGCTGCCTTATGGCTCGTTTCCTTCTGTTGGGGTACCAAGCAAAGCAAAGGGTACCAAAATGGTGGACCTAAACTCACTGCAGAATCTTGATTGGTTGGCTAGAATTGTCACTTTTGCAAGAGGATCCCCTTCACTCATTTTGATCTATCCATGAGTTTATTGACATTTATTTATATCAGAGTGCACATACACAGTGTATTTTATAATAAAGTATTTTGACACAGACAAAAGCCATTTCTTAGAATGCGTTCTTGTCTGTTCTTGTGGACTTGTGAAATCCATTGGCCAAAAACCCACAAATTATCAAAATGCTGTTATTGTGTCATGAAATGTAGTTTTTCAGGTGAGAATATAATTGTTTAAAAGTCAGATCTGCAGTTTGTTTATAAAGATAGCATCTATTTGAAAATGTATCATGTATACTTCAGAGCTCCTGAGTACTAATGTATACTCTTAGTCCTTTCGATATTTGCCGCTGGCTCTGATATTTCTGTAGTGATTAAATATGAGATGCAATTAGTTTTGGGAAATGCTATATTTAACAGGCATTGGTCTCATGCATCAATTATTTGTTCCTGGTCGTATAGTTTTTACTAGGCATAAAATTATATTTAACTTTTTATATTTATTTTGAACTGCCGTAGTACAACGCTGACTTTGTAGCATGTTTGCTTTTGTTTTCATTTCCTCTTAAGCCTCTTTTACATTTATAATGGCTATTATTGTTCATTAAAACCGACAAAGAAAAAGCATGTTGTGCTTGTTGTCATGCTTTATCATCGAACTCTACCTTCCCGCATACACCATACCTATCAAGCAAGGGTACTGATGGCAGTGGAAACGCAAACTGGATCAGGCTGTTCCGTACCTAATCGTACCATACTGTACTGTACTGACCTGTACCGCTCAACGAAAACGAGCCAGTAGAGAATGATGGGACATGTAGTTCTTTTGATAAATTGTTTTCTGCCAAAATGTAATTAAGTTGAAAAGGCCAATTATGTTTTGTGGGATCAGATGGTTACCCTTACTTAATACCACCTTTCACCTATTAGAAGTAGTCTAACATTATTGCCTATCACTCTTTTACTGTATTCATGTTTGAAATTCGCCATTTCGATCGGCACAAGATGACAGCGTCAAAAATACTAAAACAATTTTAGATACAACTCAGCCTGCAAACCTGTGGAATGATGGAACTACAGTTAGAGGCTTTAAATCAAACAGACAGGAGACTTAATGTTGCTCTGTGAGTTAACAACATGGCTTAGTAGGCAAACGACAGATGGAGGAGCTCCTCGTTCGATGAGTCTTTGAGACAAGGTGCTCCCTGAAGATCCCCCCAATCCATCTGCAATACACGGTTGGGCGTGTAGTTATGACACCATCTCTTAAACGAACTAGCACCACACCTCTGACCCTGTCCCTGAGGCCATCTGATAAGACGACGCCCCCACCACCTGCCGCCCGTCAATCACACACCGTCTCTCAGCACACTCAAGGAAAGCAATCTCTCACTGATGTCCCCTCAGATTACCTTCCCAATATCCCACACATCTCCAATAATATCAACTCCACAGCCAAATTTGTTACTGCACTATAAATACTGTAATTTTGTAATAAAGTGCACTGACATCACAGTGCCTTCCGGAAAATACAACTTAAATAGCGTTTCAACCAGCTAATGTTAGTTAACAACCAACACGAGCAAGATAGAAATCAGGAGTCTTGAGATCAAGAACTTGTAAGTGCTTCAAAATGTTTTTTTAAAGGATTAGCTTAGCACTATGTAAGTGAACCTAACTGCCCAGGCCTCAAGACGCGCAATAGGGGCTGATACTGTATTAGTGACTGCAGTCTTTAGCGTACTTCTTAACACACTCATACAATGTCATTCGATGCTGGTCAACTCTCGCTGGGAGTTGTGCAAATAGGTGCCGTAACCGAGGTTCAGTAAACCTTACTCACAATCGGGGTCACGGCACCTATTTGAGTTGAGTGTAACTTAGTAGTCCATCCAATACCTTCAATGTGCTGAGCAGGATTCTCAAAACGTGTAGCTAGCTATGCTACTAACTACCAAAATATTAGCTGAGCAGCCTTTCGAAGAAACAACATGGGAGAGTTAGCTTTATGCTACTTCACTTTTTCAAAAACAAAATATTACAAGTAGTCAACTACAATTTGAATTAATACATGTTTTAGCTAACAATACCACTACCTAGCTATTGAGAAGTCTAATTAACCGACAGTAATAGCTTCACTTTTTATAGGTGTGCTACTGTTCAACATTAAATGCAGCTCTGTGGGATTTTTCTTCAGCTTGCTTCAGCTGGCATGCAGTAAGTGTGACAGCTTAGAAAAGTCCTCAGCAAGCCGCACAATTTGAGGTATCATTCAAGTCGGTAGCACAAATTGAGCCTGACAAGTCGAACATAAAAAAACTAGGTTTAAGGGTTCACCGAAATCTCTAACTGTAAGTATGAGCTCTAGTAATATATTTGCTAAGGCTTACATCACTATATATATATATATAGACGTAGCATAAAAAGATATGTTATTGACCATCTCAGCTTTATCGTTGACGGCGACGTATCAAGGAGCTTCAGGATGAGCCGTGGATGGCTGTCAGGACAGCAGGCCCACAGATCTGATGTTAGGGCTTGGTGTTCAATGGAATGAAAAGGCTTTTCATTCCTGCGGTTCGACTAGGGAGGAACGTTCAGGCAGACAGCTGTGCACATAGAAGGGAGCTCTCTCGCCCCTCCTTTTAGAGGAGAGACCCAGCGTGTGTGTGGCTTTGGACCGCAGCGTGTGTGTTCAGAGGGGGTGGGTGGAGGGACAGAAGGTCCAGCCTAAGTAGGGAGTTCGCACTAAGTTCATTACACATCAGACTTAGTTATTTTTTTAGCTGTCACGGTGTGGCCGTTCATTTTTAGCGAAGGTCACGCAGATGTGCGAGCGGGTGACTCTTCATCTCGACGTTATTTGTTTTTACTGTGTGTGTGCATCATGCTTTTGTTTCAGAGCATTATGAGAACTCTTTATCTAAGTCAGCTTGGTAAACTTTGGAATACGTGAGGAATCTCTGAACACTGAATATTTCTGACATATGGCGGGTTTCATATAGGACTGTGAAAATCGCTCTGGCTTTTTGCTGTGAAAGTCTTCATATGCCCTGTAATGACATCCGTGACCTCTAATCTGTATTTCTCTTTTCTTTTTCCCTTTATGCCTTCCTGCTGTCTGCTGATGCATCCTGCTTTTAGGTAAGACCACCACAGTTATGAATTACCTGCAATCTGTTGTTAGAGCACTGTTCTTAATCACACCTGTCTCATCCAGCAGAGATAATGACTGCTTCAGTAAAAGCTGTGTTGTGCGTGCGTTTGTGTTTGTGTATAGCCAACATATGATAATCTTCTGCTACTTGAATGCAAGTTACTTCCGTTACTTGAATGCAGTGTTACTTCAATGCGTATTACTGTTTAAAAATTAAGTTTTGTTATATTTGCGATAAGTAGTTAACAAAGTATCTTTATGGAACCTGTTCTTTCCTTAATATCCTGTTAATGATTTTTGGTATAAAAGAAAAATACAATTTAATTTAGAACCATGCAATGTATTTTTGGCTATTACAAAATAGCATTATTTAACATATATCCAGAATATTTAATATTTTTATATAAAGTCTCATTGCAAAAATGTAAAATGTTGTGCTCAGTTGCCATAAAATTAGCATCACAACTGTTTTAGTGATCCTAAAAGTAGACTTAATTTCCTTCAGTTTTCAAAATTGGTATTGTGATTCTGGGCATATCTCCATGAGATTCACATCAGGTGGTACAGAAATTGTGCATTGCACATTCTCCCATGTGTTTAAAGAGTTGCCTCGAGCATCGATACTTCAGTCGTTTTCCTTCACAAAATCTTCCTTGGTTTCCTTATCAACAGCTAAGTGCAGTCCGCTTCAGTTACAGTTCAGCTTTTCCGAGCGCAGTTTGTACGTTCATCTGCCGGCGTGTAGATATGCGAGCACGCTTTTTGCACAACACTTTTGTTTCATTTCTGGAGGCAAGGAGAACGAAAGAACGAGCTGCCGCGTGACATTTACTCGGTGCGGTTGATCAGCAAGGGCAGGGATGATTTACAAATCCATAGCCGGCCTTGTTCATGCAGATTCCTAACAGGTTTTTCACTTACCTTGGGCGGACCTGTCTGGCTTGCTTAATTCCACCTGGGAGCACTGGCCGTTCTCCGGTGTGTCTGGTTAACTCACCCATCCTACCTCCTCCTTCCAGCCCAACCTGCACGAGCAGGCTATGGAAATGAGTCAGTAGGAGGCCTTGGTCCCCGGGGCTTTGGACAACTGACAGCATGACAGAGAGGAGCTGACGGTGCCCATCCATTTCGGCTCTTAGCAGCACTGCTGGGCGCACCACACAATTACCAATTCTATCAAATAGATTTACCTTGCTTGTGTTTCTTCATCCACTTTCTTTGGTGGGCGAAAGTAAAGCACCCTTGAAAAAAAACCAAAAACAGCTCCGGTCTGCTGAAAGATGTGTTATATTTCTGCCATATCCCAACAGCTTTCTAGTGTCATGAGAGAGTAACAAGATGTGACACTGTGCTAGAACTGATGTCGGGAAATTGGCTCGAGTGATGTCTACCTGAGCCGGAATACCATTGAGCCACTCAAAGTCATACCAAACTTTTGCATTTATTCATGAGGAGCGCGAGGTTGAGGGCAATTGTCTGTGTTTATGGCGAACGGGCTGCGCTCTTTCCTATGATGGGTCCATATATTTAGCTCTTGACTATTGGTTAACTTTACTTTACCCTTCAAAGGCACACCGCAACATCTCATGAAAGTTATCGCCCACATCCAAATGTTAATACTAATGGTCTCCAGCCCCTTTGGTTTGTTATGATGTGGTGCGAGAAGTAGAGACTCTTTCCTCTGTAATATATGGTTTGCGAGAAGCATGCTGTATTTCTCCATCTGTCTTTTTCTGCCTCGTTCCACAGAAGTCCCCTTTCACTCTGTGAGGGATTTTCCTCAAGCTCCATGCATATTCATGAGCTGCCCGTTTTCTAGGCCTATAGGGAGAACGCTCGGTTTATTGCCAGCATCACACCGAATTCTGTTTGGCTTTTCTTAATCCGTGACCTCCCAGCACTGCCACATGCTGTCAGACGGAGGCAGAAAGGTAACTTCGGGGAGGACTGGGGTTGTTTGCACTGTTGCTGCGTAGGAGCGCTATTGCAACGCGCCTCGGTGGAGATGTAGTAAAAGCACTTTCATATAGCATGTTTGTAAAAAAACGATTTTTTAAAAATGTATTCATTTATTGAACAGGGAAAGTGGACATTAATAAACATTCCTGTAAAAGCGCCAAAGGGTATTATCCATCTGCCATCCCTGGGCAGGTTAAATGATTAACATAAGGAAAACACTGATATTAGCAGGCGTGTATCAGGAAGAAAAACATTATGGACAACAACTGATAAATGGCATATGACTGCTTTTGTGTTTTAAATGCTCTAAGCGAATTCAGGCATTATAATGTAGGTGTACTGTATAAAATGAAAAATGGTTATTCATTTTGAGATAAATTTTTGGAGTCAAAAATCATTATCCATTGAAGCAAATAAATATCCATCATTTATCAATTATTTTATATTGCATAACAATTATTATCAGTTTAGATATTGGCCAGAATTTTAATATTACTGTATGCACATTAGCACATTTTTTTTTTTGTCTGTTGTTGTGGCAATGTATGAACCTATTGTGAAATCTTTCACCCTCAATTTACATTTCTAAAATGGCTGCAAAAATAAATAAAAACATAACGAATTGTATTGAATGCAGTGTATGTGATTATAAAAGCATTTGCCAGATGCTCAAAAATGATGTGAGCCTATACTGTATAATGAGTTCTTGCCCATGTACAGTATGTATACAGTAGGCAGCATGGATTAAAAAAAAAATAGCTATGTTATGCCGAGGGTTGGTGACCGAAGTGAACCGAGTGTTAGTTTCGTTGCTGAGCCACTCATAAATATGAATGTTTCCCAGGATTCCCAGACTCATATCTAGCTCAACAGTTTTCTGTGCTTCCTCTCCCCTGAGTGCACTAAGAAAGTGTGTTGAGACGGTATAGGTGAGAGCAATGGTCAACTCTTTCATTACAGAGCATGGCTATGGCTTACAGAGAAACAAGATGACAAAATGATCCATTCCTTCCTCTGCAGCCATGTCCATTCGGTTCTTCCTTTAGTCTTGGCTTTGGGCTATATGTATCCCCCGAGTCCATGTCATTTGTACAGCCCACCGAGCTGGCGTGAAGGTAATTCAGTACACTGAATCACGGAATCGATGATGTGTCACACGCAAACTTCCTGTTATAAACCCTTTCTTGCACTTTTCATCATCTGCGCAGCAACAGAAATGACTTTTGCTGTAGCACCGGGCCCGGCATCAATCCCGCGCTTCATCCCGCAGCCTCTTTACCTTCAGCAGACGCACAGATTGAGGAAGTATCAGCGTCTGATCGGAGGGCAGGTGTGCAATGTCAGAAAACGGCTTGCTGGCAAAACACTTTTTTGAATATCCGCCGTTTTATCAGAGTAATTCAAGTTGAGCTTTAAGAACACTTCAGCCGTGTTGCATAACAGCAGCGTTTCGCACGGTGTTTGCTCTAGGAGCACTTGGGGAAAAAAACCATGCTTGATATTCTCCTGCTGTGCTAGCTCCGTTTCAGCAGAACACAAATTAACAAAGGATCCTAAGATATTACTGACTGTTAACGTTAAAATCATGTCTGTTTAATCTGTTACTGTCTGTTGTGATTTTGATTGACATCGAGTAATTAGCTTGTCAGGGTAACAGATGATTACATGGTGAGTACAGACAATTACTGTATTTGAAGCCTTTAGGCATAAAGATCTCTTATTTGAGTGGTAATCAAAAGAATGTGTTCTAGCTCACATACTGCTAGCATATGTGTTGTACATGAACAGCGAACAATATTTCATTGCCTTGAATCACAGAACATTTCAAAAGACCAGTGTCTTTTAAATAAATGGTAATAAACTCGCTGGATGAATAATATGCTTTATATGGATTAACAATGACCAAGCAACACGTTATTAACAGATTTCATTAAAGCCCCTTTTAATTTATTTTTACAAATGTTTTTAATGTATTTTATATTAAAGCCGTATTTTAAAACCCTTAACACAAATTCAGTATTATTTGTAAACATTTGTTCATTCAAAAACATTTAGACATTATTGTTAATTCATTTTTGTAATATAGTTTTATTACACTTTTGTATATTTTATAGAAGCAATTTCATATTCAAGCTTCAAGTCTACGAACAGAAGCACAAAGACTATTCAAAGAGAGGCCGAAGAGTATTCAAAACCCATTTTTCTTGTTGACAGAGGAAATAAATCTTATTTGTGTGTAAAACTTGTATGTAAATGTTTTCACGCAGACATCACTTACATACTTTTAATGTAAAATCACATAAACTGCAAACAGTTGATACTTTGATTCTGCAAGGATGCATTAAATTGATTAAAACGACAGTAAAGACTTTTATAATATTAAAGAACATTTCTGTTTTAAATTAAGGCTGTTCTTTTGAACTTTGTATTTGTCACAGAGTCATGATATAAAGAATGTAGTTAATTAGGCACCAAAATCACATGACAATATGTAAAAAAGCAATTCAAAATAAAACATATCTATGTAAATAATTTCTATTTTATTATTAATAATTATTAATAAATGTTTCTCTTATTTCTGAATGACTTTTAGCTTTACCAGCATGGAAATTCAACAGTATGCAGCTATATTGTTTAGATGTGTTGAGATTTTGTAAAGGATTTGCTGCAGACTCATTCTTTCTCATTTAGAGTAATCCATTCATCAATATTTCAATGAAAATGAACAATACTTTATGCATCTGTGAATTATTTTATGTCATTTTTTCTTGCATATTTTTACGCACACATAAACTATGTAGTTAATCAGACAGAATGTGATGAAAGGCAGGTTTTAAATAAGCGCTAATAATGCTCTGAGGCATGTTTGTTACATTTTAAATGTAAAAAAAAAAAAAGAGCCGTAAAAGGTCAGCTTGTGATGGCTGCATAATTTGAACGGCACATTTCCCTTGATTAAAGAGCATTTCCTTTGGAAACCGATTCTTTTTTAGCAAATACCTCCCATATGTGGCCATATAATTTGGCAGTTGCCTGGTGAACGAGTCACTTTTTAAAAGTCAAAAGTGCGGCCTCAAGATTCAAGGGTCCCATTAAAACATCTTCTTTCCACATTTTCTCAGCGAGAGCCCTTTGAGCTCAAATTGACAAAAAAAGAAGAAAAGGTATTAAATATTCATAGGCTAACACTCATTAGACATATTTGAGGTGTCAGTCAGAGGCAGGTCTATTTCTGGGATAAGAGCACTGTCTGCTGTTTGTTTCACTGGGCTGTCTCTCACAGCCTTCCAGCACTACCACTGGCACAATACGGCACGTTTGATGTCGAGGAAACAAGTCACACAACTTTTGTCAGCCTCGCCTGGACTTGTCAGATTCTGGAGCGCTGAAGGCTTGAAGAAGTGCGGCGAGACCTCACATCTAGTGGCTGCAGATGACATGGAGAAACTGAAGACTTGCTGTGGCATCCAGATCTTCCACTTCTTCCCTCTCTCGGTCGCACCGAGAGTTGGCATGTTCGAATGGAGGACTTTCACAAATAACGCCTCTGAAGCTGTTTATGCCACTTGTTTTTGTTCCCAGCGCTTCCGAATACAAAGATGCTTCCTTGCACTCAAAGTGGATTATGAGAAATGTTTTTTTTTTTTTTTTTTTTTCATCCTGAGCGTTACGATGCTCATTAGAGGCCCCTACAGTGCTGAACCGACTGATCCTGTTGTTTCTCACTCACCTCTGCACTCTCGCGAAACCTCGCTCAACATGGAGGAATAGTGGCCGCAAATATTCAAATGTGCAGTCTGTTCCCCTGGCACATATATCTGAAACCCTGCCACACTCCAATAGATGAACATATGTCTCTCAGCTGAGTCAAAGCTAATTGAATTAAAAGATGTCTGCGCAAACTGTGCGAATAACACTCGAATCAAGAAAAAATGAGTGAATCAGCGCTTATAATTTTAGAATGAGATGGGACATGCTTTCGGGCTTTTAAGAAGAATATGGCTTTGCTCGCACAGACATTAAAACCTGATTTGTCTCAGTTCGCCAAACATGCAAAATTCAGCAACTGTGCCAATACTGAAAGTGAGAGAAATGGATGCATCGTTTTTGGATGGAATGAATATCTATTTTTACACTTGTTTGGTTTAATGATGAGTGCAGTTGAGCCAAATGTGTGTCACAGGAAAGATCAGATACATTTACTGTCGCTCTGTGATGTTTTGTGGTCTTTTCTATAGGAATTTAGATTTCATGTCGCTTTTCGTCGTGCAGATTTTGTACAGATACTCTGCATTAGATTCATGCTTCAATTCATGCTATTTGCGGTAGGCATTTTTTTGTGAACATTTAATTAATGCCTTGATTTCGGTCAAAATGTGTAGTTTCTGTCCTTAGTAAAAACACAACAAAACACACACATATATATATATATATATATATATATATATATATATATATATATATATATATATATATATATATACACACACACACACACACATTTATTTAATGCTTAGTATTCCACAAATACATTTACATTTTTATGCACTTAGAAAAATGACCTGAAATAGTGTATTAAACTGGTATATTTAAAGTCTCCTAAACTGAAAAGACTCATTTTGTACTTAATGCACTTTAATTGCGTGAAAGTACAAGTGAAGTCTAAATTCGGCTGTCAGTTCAACCTTTACTCCTTAATCACGTTCTGTACACACACAATACAATATGAAAGTGACAGCTGCATTCGACAACCGCACTAACTCCAGAAAAATACAGGTAGTTCTGCGCATTGTGTATGAAACCGAACTGGAAAAAAGTGCAAAAACATAACTTTGCACATTTTGACACGTGGCTGTATCTGCGCTCACGAGCCCTGCGGTAAAATGTCATTGTTGCCAGATCTTTATAGAAAGAAAAAACAAATGAACAAGGACAGGCACAAAAAACACTAAAACACCCAAGTGCTTCATGTTTTATAGTACCAAAAAATCATATATCTCATATCTACAACAGCCCTCATTATTAACTCCATTATAAACACATTACTAAGTGCCTATATTTACGAGAAAATACAAAAAAAAACAGGTCTAATAGCGCTTGTAAATATGAGGACGTGGCAAGACAGCAAAGCAGCCTCCCGAGCAGAAACAAAGCTCAGCGCGTCTATCAGCGGTAGTTCTTCGTCTCTGTATAAAGTGTAGTCTAAGATCCGTTGCTTCTTTGTGTCACTCGAGACTCAGTACTTAAACATTTAATGTATAATGTAATACAAATTGTACAATACGGTTTAAAAATCTGTCCGAGTGCTCTTATTCATTTGCTCTATACTTGTGTAACTATGTAACATTTCCTCTGTAGTGAATATTGAATGAGTGAATGACTCAGCATTTCTCAACACGGCGTACTGTATGCATGAATGTGTAAAACCCCTCAGCCGCTTGGGCCCTCAGTTGGGCCTTGTGGGTTCAGTGAGATGTCATGATAGACACAAGTAGAGAAACGTTATTTAGTTATTTGGCTCCCTTTAACAGCTACTTTGAGCTGCTGTATGAAATAGCCTGTTGCTATTGTGCTAACACTTTCATTGTTACTATAGCAACTGACGTACAAGTACATACATTGGATATTTGAAGACAACGTTTTAGCTAATGAATCAGATTTCATTAAGGCCAGGTCTAAAGTGTAAACAAAGCCTGTGTCTCAACTAAGCATTTATATAATATAAAGACTAAAAATATAATATGCTACAACTACTACAGTACTAATAGGCCTCTAGTTTTTGTTTTGTTTCCTAGTCCAGCTGAGGTGCTGAGAGTAATATTTTTTCTCTTCTTACTTGATTGTTTTTTCTTTCTCTGAAGCTCCAACGTGCTCTTCATCTGCTGGCTGTTGATCAATACATGGCCGTGAGAGCCGAAGGCAGGATGTGTGTTCAGATATGATTATATCATTTGTCCCCAAACAGGAACATCGCACCCGAATCCCTGCTCTTTGACCCCGTGAGGACAGCGATTGGTCAGTTCCCAGGGCCACTTCCTGACGGCTCTTCTGTTTTCGATCACAGTGGCAGAACGTGTTTGAGGCCAGTGAACGGCATGTAAAAAAAAAAAAAAATCAGTCAGGAAATAGCTAAAGTCAACAATATTCCCTGTGCTCTTCCGGGATGGTCTTATCATTGCTTTGCCTGTCCTTTGGCCGGCATGAAAGAGCCTCGTGGGTATTTGAGGGAGTTTTCTGTGATGTTTCCATTGCTCTGGCTTTTACATGAGCTGCCAGTAGGGGCCCTTTGGCACAGGAGTGGAAGGCAGGGATGTGATGTAGTAATTAATGAGGCTGGAGAGAGGGGTCGTGCCGGCTGCCTTCGTCTAGCTCGGGTGTCGTGGGGGCACCCTACGGCGAAAACAGTGGTAATACAGTATTCAATTAAGAGCTTCGGTGTGCTCTGACAGGATCCCAGCAGGGGGCTGACATAGCACTAACCAGACACTTACATGCATTGGAATTAGGCGCAAAATAATAGGGAGCGGGGATAAGCTGCTGATGAATGAACTGACCTGAGGAATATGTAACTGACCTGAGGCCGATTCTAATTTCACCTTAGACCACAGCCAGAAAATCGAATATAGTTAATGTCTGGATTGTATTCAAGGGTTTGGATTAATTTTTTTATTCATTTAACATTTCCAGTTCCTCTCTGAAAGCTTGACCTTTCACACTCTTGTTTAGACTTTTGCCCGCGAACATAGAGTCTGGCTCACTTTGCTGCTTATTCTATAAATTAACCTCCCATTTCAACAGGAAGAGACTGTTTTGACTGAGTCTAAAGAAAAGTTGAAATTGTGGGAACTCTTGTTAAAAAGTGGGATGTTTATAAGACGTTCTAATGGCTTTGAAAAGCTTATTTGACCTAAATGAACATTTTTTTGATTTGATATTTGTATTTTAACAACAAATTGCAATAATATTTTATTTTATTTTTATTTCAGAAATCATTCTAATATGCTACTTTTCCGCTCTTGAAACAATTTTCAAATAAAAACTAAAAAATGGTTTTACTGCTTAATATTTTTTAGGAAGCTGTTTACTTTTTTCAGGATTTTTGATAAATAAAAAGTTCAAAAGAACAGCATGTGTTTGAAATAGAAATCTATTATAACATTATAAGTGTCTGTCAATTTCTGACCAGTTAAAATGTCTTTGCCTTTGATCAAATTATTGCATCCTTGCTGAAAAAAAGTTTCTTAAAAAAAAAAAAAAAAAAGAAGTACTGACCTGTGTTTGAACAGTAATGTCAGGTAGAATAAGTAGATACATTTTAATAATAATCTGAGCTGCTATTTGAAACCTCACATAATTATGAAAACTGGATTCACAGTAAGACAATGTAGTTCACTATTAAACAGGCTTAGGCTGCTGAGCATTTCATCATGACACAGGTTTAAGGACATAAGCTCGCTTGCGATTTGTGAAACTCTCATTATCATCGCCTCATTGTCTCTTGCCTCTTACTCTCTGGTGCATTGCAAGTATTATCATTTTCCTTAGGCTGCTGATGAGGCCCAGGCCCTCTGCAGTTTATTCATCTGCTCATTTCACAGCACCAGTCCAAATCTTCATGCACCTAAACACTGCACTTGCATTCCTCTGTGCCATGGGTCCCGTAAAGAGGGCTGTTTCAGGTAGACGAGTCTATGTAAAGGGCTAAGCAGCAGCTGAGTGTCTGGCAGGCCGCTGTCCCTTAATATCATCCGCGGGGAGGTGACAGATCAGATCATCCTTCACGCAGGTGGCTTCCTAAGTCCACCTGACATGGAGGAGCACTCATTTTCGGCAGGAGATTAAAACATCCCTCTGATCATATTCAAACGGACACCTTCACTAAGATGAGTCAAGAGTTAGGACCCTTTCTTTTTTTTTCTTTTTTTTTAACGGCGTCCTGTCAGAGGCAGGATGACTCGGCTGCTTTTAAGGAAATAAGAAAGTGCATGTCATCGTTCGGTCCTAATAGTATTGAATTAATCTTATTCTGTGCTACGTTAAGGAATGCATCATTACAAACAACGTGTTCCTCTTCCATAATAATTATTCTGTATTTATTAAATTTTTGCCATTTCCACGGGAGCATAATTTCATATAAACAGTTAATAACCACGTAGTACTTATCTAGAATATGTTAATTTGAGAAGTTTTTTGGCACCTCAGTTCAAGTGAATCAGTGCCATGGAAACACTACGGCATTCTAAAGGGAAATTAATTGCTTTTTTTTTTTTTTTTTTTTTTTTTTTTGGAAAGCTTGAGAAAACAAGAAAAACGTGAAAAACCAGTGTGTATAAATACAGACTGTTCTATCTGAGGGAACGGATATCTTACTTCACTAAAGAGAATCCGTACTTTTGAAGTATTTTGTTGCATTAATAATGGATACTATTATTAATTATTCATTTTTATTAATTTAATTTGTAATACAACGCTCTTTTGGACATCCACTTGAAAAACATTTAAGCAAGGACATGAATATGGAAGAGAATATTTCATCTGTATCAGTAAAAGCTTAAGACCTCGCTGAACCTGAGGAAAATGTCTTTCGGGCCGAAGTCTTTCACATCATTATTTCCTCCAATGTATTACAATGGTCTTAAAAGAATTTGAGTGACAGCCAAGGATGATTTCCGCCGATGTTCAATAGCTGCCGCACAATATGAGAATGCAACAAAGGTAGAGATGATAGGAGTTATTACATGTACTTTAATAGATGTATGTGCACTGTGCATGTTGGGTTGGCTTGGAAGGTGTTTAAATATCTTGCTGGCATGGCAACAGCTTGGGATAATTATAGAGTACTTTTGTCATTTCTCACCTCTGTCATAGAACGAAATACGTGACTAGGGTCCGTAGCGCGAATCAATCAAGTAATCAGTTTTAAACTGACGAGAGTATGACTAATCCAGTTCTTCTTTTCTCTTCCTCTCTAAAGGAAGATTATGGCAGAGGATGTCTGTGATCAAGGCAAATTGCTTTTCCAACGTATTCATAACAGCTTATTTGGACTGTCGCCGAAGGAAGAGTCCTCAATGTTCATGCTATTATTTTGCCAGGTTTTACATCACGGACAGCGAGAATTACAGGTCATGTTTAATACCTGGCAGTTTTCTTGGTCCTAATCTCGCTTTTAGCTGAGCGGAATAATGAGATGAAATATCTCGCGTCATTTTCAAGAAAATGATTCTGTCCATACCGGGATTCATACAGGCTGTTTAATATCGGAGCAGTCTGTTAGACTGCTTTTAGTTCTGTTATTTGACAGAACGTGAATGCGCGGTGGGCTTCAGATTGAAGCTTGAACCCCGTCTGAGCTCATTAGACCGTTTGACCTGATCAGGATTGCACGCGACTCTTTAAACAAGTGATAATTATTTTACATTTTGGCAAATTCATATTGATCACTTTGATGTCATTTGCACGTTTGCATACATAAGATGTATTAATTCATTAGAATTCATCAGTTCATAAATCATTATCTCCTGAGATTGGGGTGATACGAAGGCACAATGCTTCCCTAAGCACACAAGAGCAAATGAGAGCACATGGTTACCAGTTTAGTAAATAAATATTGGGTGTCCAACAGATGGATGGAAGTTATACAAATAGTCTCATAAATTCTTCTTGGTACTTTTTTGAAAACAAGTTGTTGCACAATTACTTGATCAAATAGAGAAATGCATTGACAATTAATGGTTTCAGTTAAGTTGCTTTTACAAAAGCATCTGCCAAATGAATAAAATGTAAATAGTTTCAGTTCCTTGACTGTCCTTGTCTGATAAAATGCTAAGTCCAACTGCATTTTTGCTCTATAGTTTTTCTTGCCGCTTGCAGAGTTGCTCGGCCTTGAGAGTGATGGGAGAACTCTGCTGTTATTATTTCATCAACCCTCAGATCTCGCTCATCTTCCATGAGATGATCACAAGTTCTACCTTGCTAATTTTTAGGTTTATTATTCATTATGCAAAACCTGTGTGTTTTTAGAACACATCAAATTTGGGTCAGATAGCAGACCTCTAGTGATTTATGACATTTCTTTACTCTCTCATCGTAATATTTTGCACTTTCCTTACTCTCTTTATCTCGCTGTGCCTATTCCATGGCAGTTCCGTGGCTTTTAGTACATTGAATGAAATGCAGAACAAAAAAGCTCAGAGGATCTTTTTTTCATAACTGACAGTCTGGTCAATACAAAAGGCTTGTATTATTTGCACAAATCAGTTAACCCTTAAACACCTTCGGCATCGTGGTCATACCATGAAGATATTGAATAGCACATTAATACCATTGTACTTTGACCTTGTTTTTGGACCCAGCGTGGGTTATTTGATCAAAACTACAAAATGGTTTGTAGTCATATAACTCAAACAGCAATTAGAGATAGTTTATAAAGCATTTTACCACTTTATATTTGTAATATAAATGTCTCGGGCAGCAGCGAAGGACTTCCCACTCACCTGTCAATCAAACATTTCACTTCAGGAAGCTGTTTAAACTTTAAACTATGAAATAACTGTGTTAGAAATTATGTGGAAGCCAGTCTCCTCAGAATAAAAAAATAAAAACAGTGATTGTGAGATTAGTTTAAAAGAAGAAATAGTGACATTTTAAGACATACTGCTAGTCACACTGTGAGATGCAGTATAATGTCACTTTGTGAATTAATGAGGAATAAGACAGTATGACTTTATTACCAACCATCAATCCATCCATACATAGATCCATCCATCAGTAGACCCATCCATCCATTCATCAAAACACCTACACATCCATAGACCCATTTATCCATCCATCCATCCAAACCATCTACCCATCTATAAACCCATCCATGCATTCACTCATCCAAACACCATTAATCCATCCATCCATTCATCCATCCATTCCTCCATTTATCCATCCAACAGTCCCGTTCATCCATCCATCCAAACATCTGCTCATCCATAAACCCATCCATACATTCTCTAATCCAAACACAGACCCATTCACTGACTCATCCATCCATACATACATCCAAACACCCACACATTCATTAATTCATTCATTCATTTAATAAATCATCCATCTAAACATCTACCCAACCAACCATTCATTCATGCATCCATGTTTATGGGTTAACATTATATGAACATGTCCAATATACCTCTGTGCTTTTTAGTACTTTTCTTACTAAACTAAATACAGTTAATTGCGAGGCAAAAATAAGCCCAGAGTACAATGCTATCCATAGAATTATTTCTTTTCAGCTGTCAGAATGGTTGGGGTGTAACCTAGGTGTTTTCAATCATGTCCTGCCGCCACGTAACATGCAGGGACTTGCTCTGCTGATCTACTGCATGTGGCTCCGGTACCCTTGTATTCTTTCAACAGATAAAACAAGTGGATTTGGTTTGTTTGTCTCATATTTACTCTAGGGCTCAGGCGCTGTAGCGAGGGGATAACTGCGTTTCATATTTGTCATGGCCGGCTGAGAGCGGGAGCATATTGCAGGTGTAACTCAGACCCCTCCTTAGACAGATTGTTTCCCCCATGACTGTGAGTTATTGCAAGGGACCACATTTCTGTCAACAAGCCCAGCTCAGGGACCAACCAATCATAATCTAATCTTCTGAATGGGCTCAGTGTTGTGGGTGACTGAAATTGTTTATTGTACGTGGCACAACATTTCAAGTCCTGATTAAAAGAAAATATACACAGGGCCTCATATTGACCTGTGCACTTTTTAAGGCATTTGGGAGTCAAAGGGCAAAGCATAGCTGTTTCTCAGAAATAAACCCTCAGGCGAACATTATTGAAATGAATGGTTTGCGTAGGCAAGAGATCAGAGGTGGTATTTTAATATTCACATTGTGCATTAAAAGCAGACTGTGCCCTTAAACAGGTGTTTCTGTGTACGCTTGTGTGTGTGCACCTGTGTGAGGGTGTGTGTGTGTGTGTGTGTGTGTTTTTAAAATCAAACATGCACAGCTGTTTGCTTTCTCTCTGTCTGCAGTGATGAGAGGTTTAGTTCAGATTCTTTCAGGATGTGTCAGTTGTGTTTAGCATTGTACGAACATCCCACACCACGAACACGAGAACATCCTGGAAAAATCTATTCTCTATTCACTTGCACAAAGGACATGCAGCGCTGAGAATTTTCTTTTTTCCCGTCCGGTCTTGTTGAACTGTGTTTCAAATTTTTATTTCTGGCGGCACTCTAACTAACTAAATTAATGTTTATTTAATTTTATTAATGTATTTTTTATTTCAGGTGTCTCTTTGGGGCTTATTATTATTTTTCTAGTCTAGTTATTTTTTTTACTCATAATTGAATTAAACAGTGTTTTATTTTTAGATATACATGCAAATCGAATCCTACACAAAAGGAAGGTTACATATTTCAAAAATTTTATTAAACAATAAATATTAGTCAATCTTTTAAATATTTTGTAAAAAAATCTTTAAGTTCAATATCAATATCTGATTATTATAATATTGCAAATAATGAATCTTTTAAGGAAATCATTTTGGCGTGTGAAATCCAGGATATTTTGGTAAATGTTCTCGCTTACATGTATGCCCATTTGGTCTAGAATTGGCATCCATACACAAGGTGGAGCTATTAAAGGAACCATAATGATTTAATGAAACGTCTGTATTTTTACTGTACTGACTGTCTGCACTTAGACACGTGTGTCTTAATCTTTGAGACAAGCTCATATTACTGTTCAAATAGGCAGCCAGAAGGAGACCACACGCAGGTCTCAGCTTGTTCCTCTCGCTTGATTTGTGTTTACGTGTAGTCTGATGTTGTGAATAAACCCATGTTTCATGAACTGAGAATGCCTCTAGTAGTCGAAATTGTATAATTTATTGCCAAACATAGAATAAACAAAAATTTAAATAGTGCAGTAATGTCCACACATGCTTTTTTATAAAGAAAAACCTATGTATACGCAATTATACAGTCTTATATTAAGCTAAAATCGTGATTTGTTAACTTTCTAAAGAATTTAATTGAAAACCTTTAACGACGACTGACATGTGCATGTTTAACTGTAAAAAACCCTTAATTTTCCACTCCTTCATTTGACAAAAAAACTGTAGCAATTGAACCACTTTAAAAAAAAAAAAAGTATTTCGCATCTCGCAGCGGAGCTCGTGGATGCTACATTACATGAAATGTGCGATCAGACCATCAGAATGTCAGATCCTGTTGCTTTCCTTGCTGTTATGTGACTTCTTTCAGGGGCTGCCGATATTGCGCGTTTGTCATAGTTTGACTTCGGGGTGTTTGCGGCAGCGGTCCCCGGGAGAAGACTTTGATGTGCCTTTGAAATACCGTTTAGCCTCGGGCTTTCTCGCTGTGATCTCGTATTAAGACCCACCAGGCTTGTATGTTTTTCACCACAGTCGTGTTTATCTCGTCCCATTAGCGATGAAGCCTCCGGTGCCCACGTTCTACTTCGCTCAAGCACACCGGCCCCAGAGCTCCTGCGAACGCTGCTTTATTTTGGAGAGCGCCTGATCAGATTTGATGGAGAGGAAAGGGTTCAAAGAATGCAAAAGCAAATGCCGTACGCTCAGGGAGGTCAGCGCGCTTGTCCAACCCCTCCGTATGTCATTCTCAGAGTTTGCGAGTGAGCCTGGTGAAATGTAATGGCTGTGAAATGAAAGGTGAGGCTGCAGTCGTGGCTCATTCGTCAAACGATGGGTTGCGGGCAAATGCGGGCCGTCGGTACGCTCGCTCCCAGAGTCTGCAGCTGTCATTTCGGGAGTCTGCACGGGTGTGTAAATCAGAGAAGATTTGTGTTTGAGCTAAGCAGAGACTGAAGGCAAGGTGCCGCCTCATGCAGAACTGGTCGCTTTATCCTGTAGGCCACATGTAACACACTGGCTCTCTGGTGCTATTGATTTAATATTGAGGCAATCTGTGTTCCAGTGGGGAGACATATATGGGAAATACAGGCTATAAATGCCAGGGCTCGCGTTTAAAATGAAGAATAAGAGGAAACAGCATTACTCGTGAAGCACAGCAGAATTTCAGAGGCATGGGGTTAGTTAAAATAAGAAAATGATTCTTTTTTAAATGATCGAAAGGGACATTATCATTTATAATTTTACAGGATCCTAAAACACTTTTACTAAAAAGTAGGTGTCAGTTTATGGAATACGTGTGATAAGGAATAAAAAAATATGTAATTCACTTTGCTAATTCTATACAAATAGAAAATAGACTTAGTAATTCAATAAGTGATCAGTAATTGCAAACAACTTGTTTAAATAATGAAGTAATTGCTGAAATGTGTATTTTTGTTATTTTGAACCATGTTTATGTAAAATTGATTATCTTGTGTTATCTATACATAGTGAAAAGCGCCCGTATAAAGGGCATAATAAGACTACACTACTTTTTCATTTATTTATGTTTATTTTTTTATTTTGTGAAAAGTTGTTTAAAAATAATTGTAAATAATTGTAAAACCATACAGTTGTTATATTTAATAATAAATGACTAATTTTTCTAACGATTCATGTAAATGCTGTGGTTTTAAACTGTATTTTATCAAAACATTCTGAGAAAAAAAGCTAAAATACTGTATCCACAAAAATAGTAAAAAGCGCAGCTGATTTTGATATTGATAATAATGTTTTTTGAGCATATTAAAACTTTCTGAAAGATCATGTGACACTGAAGACTGAAGTAATGGCTACTGAAAAATCAGCTTTGCATCAAAGAAATAAATGACAGTTTTATGTATATTTAAATAGAAAAAAATTTAAAGAGCAATATTTCAGAGTATTCCTTTTTTGTGTTCTAAATGAATGCAGCCATTGCGAGCATAAGAAGCGCATTGAAAAGGTTTACAGACCCCAAACTTTTTAACAGCAGTCTACTTGGACACGATAAGTATTTAGATACTTAAAAATGGATGTTATTACTAAAAGGCATCTGGAAACAAATGATACTGATACTTCTTCCTCACAGCTAAATTCATTTTACTGTGACGAACGCCCCAGATTGTAGCCAAATTGATGCTTATTTTGGTTAACTCCTTTTCTTATTTGTATTTTGTTATTGTTTTCTGCATGAAGTCCAGTGGAGTGCCTCTGCTGATACCAAGCATCTGTCATTTTAGATTAGATTAAGTTTCAAACTCATTGCTGATGAATGCAGAGCCAGCGCAATTAAAAATATTTGTGTAATCAAACGTTTATGTTAAGAATTTATTTGTTGACATTTAAAATGTTTGAAATTAAACTGCCAAACAGTGTTTATGTGCTTCAGTTGGGAAAAAAATATAAACTCATAAAAGCAAAAATGGCCATGAAAATTGGTAAGTTCACTTCTGAAACTAATTTGAATGGCCAGCTGTTCATTTCTGGAAAGCCCTGTCAATATTTGCATTCATATTTATGAAAAACAACAGTTTGTTGCTGATGCTCTATATATATATGTGTGTGTGTGTGTGTGTGTGTGTGTGTGTGTGTGTGTGTGTGTGTGTGCGTTTTGTTTGAAAAGCATGCTTATGCTAACCTTCCTTCAAAGAAATGTGCTAGTCAAACATTTTAAAGGAATGTTTCAGTGGTTCACATTAGGCCCGTTTCTCACACTTGTGTTGTTTCTCAGCTTAAAAGCTTCAAACTTCTATAACTTTGTAAGGGCATGAGTAAATTCTTTTCATTTTCAGCTGAATTAATCGTTGAAGTTGTGGACGAAGTATTTAGCGTTTTGAAATGTGAGCCACGAAGATCTTTCTGGAGTTTTTGCCGTCAACAGAAGAAAAAAAAAAAACTCCCTGCAGCTTGAGGTTTGAAAACAGACCAAGAAATAAAAAAACCTTGACCAGGTACAAACATTGATCCAGTCGGTTGGCCAATTACCGTAGCATTGTGTACAATTCTCAGTACAGCCGGCAGAGAGGATTTCCTTCATCAACACAAGGTCGAAGCGATGCTCTGGGTAGAATATTGGTGCTGTAGGTTAAATATATGTACTGGTGATGGGCTGCTTCTGTCTCACGGGTTGAGGCCTTTAGTCTTGTGTCCCTGCTCCCGTTTGTCAAGTCGGAGAAACATAAAGTTCTCTAATTTGAAGTGAATCAAAGAAATCGAAGATTTTACTCTGGAAAAAAAATCAAGCCTTTCACAGTTTGCTGTTTACATGCAGTACGTCCTGATTTATTGCAATTAACTGTATCTGAAGAGTTTAATAAAGCCTTAATAGCTTTAATGACTTTAAAAAGAGATTCTGCGCAGGTACCCATTTGTTAAAAGAATAGAAAGATCTTTCAGGGAAAAAAATGTGCCACACGCTGACAGGCTTTTCAATAATTATTATATTAAACTAGAGTTCTATGAGAGCATTTACTTGGTTTTAGTGCGGGTTCCTTTAACTTGTTTTTTTGGCTGATCGCCCAGTGCAGCTTATGGGTTTTTTTTTTTTTTTTTTTTTTTTTTTTTTGAGGAGATTTTGGTCAGGCAGAAATGCATGCGCTGTTGAGACCCTCTATTACTGACAATAATTCAATAATTCACACAGATTGCATCCTGTCCAAGGTGAGCGCGTTGTCCTGTGGCTCTACCTCATTCTACATGCAACTCCATCAGTGCCAGGCCGAAATTGTCATGAAAGATGACAGCGCTGTGCCGGCAATATGAAGGCCATTTTTTACTGACTTTTAGAGACTGCTTTCACAGAATCACAGTTGTCTCGAGGGAATAAGGCCATTTAAGTCTGGTGATAGAGGAATGTTTTCATATTGCATCAGTCCCCTAGTTGATCTCTGTTTTGTGGCATTTGGTGTCAGACTCTTAGAAGTGAAGGATTGGTACCAGTTTAATGGCTTTCATCTCATCTTGCTAAATGATGTTGAGCTGTGCTTTGCAGTTTTTGATCAAAGGAATTCTATAAGAGATATTTATGCATTGTATTAAATATGTAGTTTGTTCGTTAATAATGGAAAGTATATTAAATCTATCTTTGTAAGAAGACAAGTTAAAATCACTGACACTTGGCCTTGAGTGACTTCCAAGTATCGCATTTTTGGGTATGTGGTTTGCTTTATTTTATTATATAAAAAAATGTAATTTAAAAATAGCATTATTCAATCTAATAATAATAATATAAAAATATTATTGTAAATTTCTTTAGAGCGTTCTATAGAATGTACACACAAAATAAAAAAACATTTCATGATTCAGCCATACGACAAAATTTAACAATACACAAGTGATATCTTAGGTATATCTTATTTTTTGTATATGTGTGTGTTTTAAATGTAGTTAGACCATTTAGATTGAACTGTTTCATAGACTACTTACACTATAAGTTGTTGCTGTTCACAATGGAGAATAGGCAGGTCAAAAATCTATCTCTGAATGAAATTAGTGCGTAAAGCACAAAGTGCTGAACTGAAGAGTGTGTGATTAGCTGCTAACAGCTTTTCCGCAGTGATCTGCTGTGCTGGAACATTAGGTTGGCTCTTTACACAATTACAGATGACCAGGAGGAATGACAGCCAATGCACTGAGACAGTTTAGCTCCCTCACACCTGTGCCCTGTTCCAAGACCACCGGGACTGCCACGGGTCAAGGGCTGGATGGAGGGTTTATGAAGTAAAAAATCGGACACAGGTTGCGTGGCTTAGTTAAGTTTAACATCACTACTTTCGTGATACAATTTTTACATTTAGAAGACGCTTTTATCCAAAGGGATATACGATGAGATAAGCAAGAGATGAGATAAAAAAATGGATTTTATTTCTTGTTTTTGGTTTGGTTTGCAGTTAATTATTAGGGCTTTTGGAGTGGTTGAAGTTCTAGTGGGAAAGGTGTTTTCAGCTGCTTCTTAAAAGTTATAATGTTATACTGTTCAGCGCTTCAGGTGGAGGTTGGCTGCTCGCTCCATCGAAAAGGAACAGAGAGGGTGACAGTTCTGGGAAAGCAACTTTGCAAAGGAGCAGCAAGGTGATCTACTTAGTGTGAACACAATTTTTTTGAGTATGAATCAGTTCATTTAAAATGAAAAATTACATTTTGAATGAGACGGAACAACTACAGGGTAGAGGATTTGAAATGCATTGATTAAGATTCCAGTTCTGCATAACTTCTGTAGTTTTGCTTCTGATTCTTATTGATTGCTATTTTCGATTCCAATAAGGTCAAATAAATGATAAGACATTTAGATATCAAACATATTTAGTGTGTACCTTTTTGTAAAGCATTCTTTAACAGCTTACAGAACATTTAGGCCTAAAAGAGGACCTTTTTTTGGCTTTGAGAAAAATGACACAGCAAAAACAAGTAGACTAATGTAAATTTCAGACATTAAATTGTTAAAGACAAGTGAATAAGAGTATTAAAATAGAACAAACAAATTAATCAGTAATAGCGTAAATAAATACAAATAAACATATTTCAGGTACAGAAATTGAAATTTAGTTGAAAAGTTTAAAAACACTGCTTAGGTTTTCTTGTCATAAATAAAATATAGATTGATCCTCAATAAAATTATAACGACATTCAATCAAGATCAAGTGAATGATTTTTTTTTTTTATTAAAGGGGATAGTTCACTCAAAAATAAGAAGCTTTTAATGCCATTAATTAATGACCTTCATGTAATCCCATGCCCGTAAAACTGTTCGTCTTCAGAAAACACAAATTAAGATATTTTTGATGAATAAATATCTTTCTGACACATTCAAGGCTCAGAAACGTAGTAAGGGCACTGTTAAAGTAGCCCATGAAACTAGTCTGATGGCACACTTGTAAACTTAATGGTCAAACAGATGCTGACTTTCTGAACTCAGAGTTTTAAGTTTTCATGCAATAATATTCCAGGTCTTTTCTCCTGCTGGTGTCTACGGCTCATGCACTCTGCTATAGTTTGTTGGCGCTTTGCAGGAAGCAAATATAAATGCACAGAATAAGTCATGGCCCCTGGGCAGCCTGAAGTTTCATACATCAGCACAGATGCTGTGAGAGTTCAGACAGGAGCCCACAGCCACGCCAGGTCAGCATGCAAATCAGGCAGATGCGGCACACGAGTCACGTGGCCCTGGACCCAATCAAATCAAAGCGCTGACCCAGCCGAGCGTGAAAATGCCCCCTGACTGTCGACCCACGACGGCCACGGGGTTCGTGCTTCTCAGCAGAGGCGACATGTCATGCCGGGTCATTTATGCATATGTGTTTATGGGTCAATTCAGGAAAGATGCAAAATGACACTGGTAATTCAGCTGTGGAAATATTCAACAGGGTGACTTTGATCGGACTTGTTTGGAAGGACACAAAAAACAATTCCAGAACAAACATATGTGTGGGCTCGGGGAAGCGTCGTCGTCAATTGACTTGACTGCCAGTGACGGTGTGACGCCATTTCAGAAGGTTCATTTCAATAAGCTGTAAAATGCGAGGAGATCCCCTCGGGGCATGACAAATGAATGGGTACTATGCTCGCTAATTAGAAATGCATTGAGACTTTCCTTTTATTCCATCCGTACTGATGGAATGCAAAAATCATGACCCAATACAATTGCAAGATGGGTTATTTGAATGTATTTTTTTCAAGAAATGATAAAGAAGCATGAAAAACCAGGAAAGCTCAGGAAAAACATATGGCAGACCATAGCCCACAAATGTCTGGTTGCTTGTTTTGATGCTTATGTATCATATTAACCCAGTTCAAATGTTTGGGATTAGTAAGATTTTTTATTAGTTTATATTATAATTTTTTTTCTTATGTTCACCAATATTTGTTATTTGTACATTATGCATTTGTGAAATACTGTTATTTTAATTAAAGACCTAAACGCTGTCTGAGAATCTGAACTTTATTAGGTGCCTTTTCCAGAAGCAAATTAACATTTTAGCAAATAAATTCAAAATCCAGTAGCTCACAATAGAGCAATGGTACCTATGTGTTTTAATCAAATGACTGAGTGAGTGAGTGAGTGAGCGAATGAAGGAAGGAACGAAGGAAAAAAGGAAAGAAGGAAGAAAGATCTGTTGTGTTTCTCAAGCCATAAAACTCAGCCATATAGCACTTTTCACAATACATGCTCTTTCAAAGCAGCTTCAGAAAAAATGCAGTATACAGCTATTAGGTAATAAAGGTTTTGTGGCCAGTTCAAAATGCTTCAAGGCACGAGTTGCCACAGGAAAAATAGTTTAAGCACATTCCTCGGCTGCACGCTCATAACACACAGATGTCAACTGAGAAAATGTGACAAACGCATCTCAGATCCCTCAGACGTGGTAATAACTCTCGTCTGAAGGTGAGGCTGGCCACCATTGATTGAATTGAATCAGTAATTCTGTCAGACTGGCCTGAATGATTTTTTTTTTTTCGACCAGACTGAGCCAGAGTGAGCTGCAATGTTTTAGTGCCATAGGTTACAGGCCAGGTATCCAAATGGAGCACGAGCCAGTTTAATAAAAGATCCTGTGAGATAAGACACCTCATTAACAAGATGAACAGTTAATGACCGCCGGGCTCCTTTCAGGTGTCATTTCGCTGCTTTGAAAAGACACAGCGTGGAACTGAATGAAAGACTTCCACGTTTAGCTTTTTAGGTATTGTTGGCCTAACCCTCCTGCCTCCTATGCAAATCAATGGTTCATTTGAAAGTCAAAAACTAAATTGTTTTAGAACCTTGTCATGGTTCCCTTGTTACCATGCCCGGACATTCACATGACAGATATAAAGGGCACATGTCTCTGTGCTGAATCTCATGTGCCAGTCTTTTGAAATAGATTATTAAAAAGAACAACATGTAGGGTGAGGACAGGGTTTCAGCCAACAGACTGAAGAAGTCCAGCAAACATCACCAAGGAGAAGTATGTTGTTTCATTGGAAGATCAGATTTTGAGTGAAAAAAAAAGGTTTTTGTCAAAAGAATTGTTGTTATTAAGTTGAATAACACGCATTTATTACAATTAGGAAATTCATTTTCATTTCATATGTTTGTAAAAATAAAGCACAATGTTTTATGTCTATATAAAATAATATGTGTTTATTTTTCACCATTTTTTGAAGGATATTGTCCTGGCATAAAAAAACTGCATACTTCTGCCATTTTTCTACATTCTTTCCTACAGTACATGCCAGCTTCAGACTAAAATAATTAGGGATTAATTAATTTCAAAATTAATTATTTGAACAAACATTCAAGTTTATCATGCATAGTTAGTTTATAAGTTTTTACAATTTTAGTAAAAAAATGTTTTGTTTTCTGTTTTAATCTGAAGTAATGAACAAAAAATCTATATGAAATCTATAAAAATTGATGCGGTTTTATCATATAGCCAAAATTGTTAAGAGATAAAAGAGAAACTTGTGGTCTGTTGTATACATGGAACTTAGGCCTTTGACCTCTGGTGCTCAGGTTTGTGTATATATCCTCCAAGGCTGTATTTAGTGAATGCTCATGTTTAGGTTCGGGTTTTATTGACGAAGTCTGGGTTTAAGCAGCTTTGTGTCTGTGAGCGCTAATGGAAGAGCATTGGTCCGAGCGTGACTGCTTTATTATTGGTAATCCTTTCAAAGACCATTAGAACAAATCCTCCTCTTCTGTCTCTCGTTCCAACACTTGATTCACTGCTGCCTTTTTGAGTTTGCAGCTTTTGTGTCAATAATTATACTATTTATTCTCGTTGCTAAGTAGGGAATTTGTCATCTTTGCTGTGCGCGGAGAATGTGCAGTTGCAAATCTTTTGTTTCTAATTGTGATATTTTCCCCCGTAGACAGTTTGCCCCCCAACATCCGTGAAGGACAATTAAGAGGCGAGTTTTTCTGCCGTATTGCAGAGAGCCGCGCTAATTAATTAGCATGGTGTAAATGAACGCGCCGCTGTCTCTTGCTGGCTCCACACAGCTAGTTTAGTGCTTTAAAGACTATCATTAACATTGTTTTCATGCACTTCTGATTGGACGAACACCTATGGTGAGAAGAAAAAGTACAGTTCGCCGAGTGCTGAAATAGCATCCGTAACCCGCTAAGCTGTTGGCAGGTTTCTTCACGCTGAGCTCAAGTCGACTCAGGGGCGATGCTAACTGGGCTTGTCTATCATGCTAACGAAACTCCAGCAAGCCGCCGTAACAGTTCTTTTTCTCCTTCTCCTGTTTAGACAGCTCGCTTTTGGCACTTCTTTTGTAAAAGCAAGCAAGGGTAAACAATGTTGATCAATTATACAAAGACAACCTTTTCGTTTCACTCTATCTGTCTTTTTTTTCTCTTGGTAATTAGACTATTCTCTTTAGCAGCAGTCTATGCTTTCACTCCATCTACATAAAATACCTGTGCGAGTCGATACGCGTGGGCACGACTGGGATTATTCACTGTACACATGAAATATTCAACATGTGAAAACCGAGCGATCGAGTTAATTGTCGTCGGGGAGACTCGACGCACCTGTCAGGCGCGCCGGTAAAGGTTCAGTTAATGCTGTCCTGTGGAGGAAGATGGCGAAATGCTCCCCGTGTTCTTGAATGATTTAGAGGCTGACCTTACTGCTGTTCCTCAGCACCCAGACAGGTGCAGCACTTCTTGCTCGGCATGAGGACAATCTGTGCACTGCTGTTTGCCACAGATTTACTGTCCTGCCTGGACAAAGACTGGTGTCCGGTGTAGTTTATGGTTTGCTGCAATACTCTACACCGGATTAACTCAAGATCCCTCTGTTCCTCGTAACACATGTACCGTCAACATCACTGGCCTGGAGCAGGTAATGAGTCCGTCTACTTTTATAAGGCCACTGGTAGGAACTGGCCTGCTATTAACTTTATAGCAAGAATCACTGTGGCACTTGTTAAAGGTCTAGTCACAGAAATGTGCATTTTGAACATCTGTGTGTTCCTTTGCGTTTGAGCGGCTCTTTCTTTTACAGAAATGTATAGTAGAGTTCACGTTTTAGAAAAGCCTGTACTCATGTCATTTACAGCCACTATTGCACCTCGTCTTTAATTATAGTTAATCCCATCGGTCATTATTTACTCTAGCCAGACCTGTAATACTTAACGCAAATGAAGATATTTTGAAATTCGCTCATCCTTTTTGTCCATCCAAGTCCATGCAACCAACTTTAATGCAATAAAAAGCAAAAAAAAACAATAAATAAAATATAGAAAGATATTTATGTGGAGCAACATTTTGGCAGTTACACTTTGATGCAGCATTGCAGCTATCATCATATTTTACCCTTTTAATATGTTAATGCAATTAATGCAAACTAATAATATTCACAACATTAAACCACAAGCTGATTAGTTCTTGTTGCATACATAGTCAGTGAGCTTTTACATTTAAATGGCTGGTAACGTCCACTAGAGCAGTTCACATCCTCTGAAACCCTCCACCTTCCCCAGCTCCACCTCTTCTGCGAGCTATTATATATGCTATTTGTGCAGCAGCAGTATGTCCTAAATACTCAGATACAGCAGTGTATGTGCATATGTAGTGGCAGTAGCAAATTCCTGGATTGCTTAGCAGCAGCAATAATCTACAACTACAGCCATAACCAACAGCAGCAGCAGTTCAGCAGGGTCTATTCCACTTCGATTAAATACATTAATATCGTCATATCCATTATAATGCATAAATCTTCTGAGCATTGTCATGATAGAACTTGTGGCGCACAATTAAAGTAATGTACAAAATAAGCAGGTAATAATAAGTTATATTGCTTTCGTTTAATTTTAATCAAATGCTTAAACTCTTTAAAGTGGCAACGAATGAAAGCATACATCACCAGAGACAAGTCTGTACTTTTACTGGAAGCTTGAATTATTTCATTTTTATAATAAAAATGTTAACAGTACTTGCATTTAGAAAATAGAGAGATTTATCATTTCATGTTGACTTTAAATTCAACTGTCAAATCGGTTTTCTTCGGTGAGATCATGAGAATAATTTACTTTTGAATGTCTGATTATGTATGTAAATACATTTGTCAACTGTTCCATTAAACAGAATTATTAATTCACTTTGAATTCCAATCCAGAATCATTTGAAAAAGAATCACAACACATCAGTGAATTATTTTCTCCCAAGCCTATTTGACATGTGCTAGTGCTAGTTAGGGCAAGAACATATAATTACTTTTAATTAAACTTTTAAAATAATCCTTGATTCTTTCTTTTTTGTAGCTCAGCTGGTGCTAGCAACACCAAGGTCACAGGTTTAATTCCCAGTGATTGGACTGATGAAGTGCGTTTCTCAGATGCACTGTAAGTTACTTCAGATGAAAGCATCTGTCAAATGTACAAAAATATGAATCCCAAATGCAACACATTGTGTCTGCTTAAGACATGGTATAAAATGCTAATCATTTCTCCAGATATTTGCATAGCCTTGATATATATTTGGTGAGAAGTGTGAAGTCTCTTGGCAGTGTCCTTCCTCAGAACTACAAATATACAATTCCTTTAGCCTTTAAAATGATTCCCACCTCACACCCCGTAATATATTCACTGCTGAAACTGATTCTGCATATTCAACTTTCATATGAAAAAAGCAGTACATTAAATGAGTATCATGTCCAAATGGTATTTATGAGACAGTACTATAAATGAACAATCGTAGGTGACCTATTGCATTCACTGACAGTGCAGACACAATGGACGCCTGCCTGCAACTTTTATTTTTATACATATATGGGTAGTTGAAAAAAAAAAAAAGACACTTTATTTTATTACTTTATTTTATAGAGTAATATATATATATATATATATATATATATATATATATATATATATATATATATATATATATATGTATATGTATATATATCCCCATCTAAATTAAATTGCAATTTTACATTTTTATTATTTTATTTTGCTTTCTTTTTTAAGTTTTTTTTATTAGTGTTATTAGTTATTAGTGCAAGTTAAACAATGGCCTATTAAAATAACCTAAATAAAATGTATAAAAAAGGTACTGCATTGTAAAATTACATTTTAATTCAAGTACATTTTTGCATTTTTATTTTACCGTATAGGGTTAGGGTATGTGTTGTTTATACTAAAGTGCACACCATATTATACCGAATGCTTCATCAGCGGTTGTGAAAGAAGTCCATTATTGCACATGTACATGCTCAGAAGCCACACAACACTGAAAACAAAAAGAGAGTCTCAGATTTGTATCAGTATTTTTAGGGGCAAATTAAACAGCAATATAAATCCTTTCATGTTGGTTCTGTCACTCTTGTGCGGTTTTTCATGACTTTGAAATAATTGCTTTGTGGGCTGCGAGCTAGTAAGGAAGCCGGCGATGAATGACAGTGCTGGCCAGGAGGTCAGAAAAACACCTACCTCTGCTGCATCACAGACTGGGAAAGACAGACAACCTTTTCCTTCACACCGCTCGAAAGACTAGTTTGAACTCCAGGGTCGGCTTGAACGCAGATTTTTTTTTTGATGGGTCAGATCTAAATAATGAATTAAAGCAGGTGAATTTATCAACTCTGTCAAATAACTATGCAGCGAGATGCAATCAGCTGCACCCTTTAAAAGTGGAAGAAATGCTGAAGTGCTGCCCCGTGGGAAATCACAACTACAATACTCGTCGGGAGTTAGAAAGACTGATGAAAGATCGGATTGCGGTCCATTAATGATTCACAATAACAGTTATTTTCTAAATTTCTGTCTCTCAAGATGTTTTGCTTCGTTCATTGTACAGATTTTTTTCCATCTGAGTCATCAGGCTTGTCTGTGAAGAAAGATGACACGTGAAAAAGGCTAGCATTAGTAATGCAGACACGCACGCACTGTACTTTTGCAGTGATTATAAGTCGGCTTTAATGGATGCTGTGTTTTTCTCTCTTTGTTCTTTGTGCTTTTAATTTGCTTAACATCCCTCAGAGAGACTGAAACCATCTCCGGGCATATTCTTTTTCAAATCTGAGGAGACGCTAGGAGACGCTATGTTGACCGTGCTGCTTTGCATACTAGCAAGTCAAGTCCCATTGAGCTGTCTGAAGAACTCAGCTCTTGAAACGAGTTGTCGCGATACCAATCACAACACTCTTCAATGCTAATCTGAAGACTTTTCGTTCTAAACGTTCGGTGTCCACAACAATTCGCAGGTGGCAAAACATTTTGTCAACTGTTTACTGCCTGTTTTTGTTGAGACGCACTCGGTCGATTCACTCACAGAAATGCAATTGGGCCAAAATCACGCTCCACTTAATTAAAGTCTAATCAAATGGAAATTGATATTGTATACAGCTTCTCGAATTAGAAAAAGTTTGAGTGGGACTTGGTTTTGTCTATTGGAAAATGATTGTCTTGTTTAACTGGATTGCTGTTGTTTGCTAATTACTACGTTGTCTTATGAGTACTATAAACTTGTTTCATATGAGTTTACTCCAAAAATGTATTAAATAATAACAATATTCTCTTTTCTAACACCCTGTTAACTCTGTTAAGTACAACCGTTATTAAGTCATAGTCTTTATTTTTGGTTTATTTGCGCACAAATAATATTTTTGAAGATGCGATAAAAATATGTTAAATACCACCAATGTTTCTTGAACTATTCCATCAATGTCTGTAACTGACTTTCTGGGCCTCGAAAGTGGTTGTTTCATTGCTTTCCATTCAGTCAGAAAGCTATCTTAATTTGTGTTCTGAAGATGAACAAAAGGCTTGCAGGTTTGGAGCAACATGAGGGTAATTATTGACAGAATTTTCATTTTTGAGAGAACTAGCCCTTTAATGCAAATCAGTTTGATGCAAACTTTATTGACACTAGAAATTATTCAGTTTGTGTTCTGCTTAATATAATCAGTAATTAAATGCACATAATTTTTCTTTTTCTATTAACGGCAATGAACTTTCAGTCACATTTGAATATGCAATATTCAAATAAACTTGCTATGTTTCTTAGACATCACTGTTAGTTTAAATTTGTAGTGTAAGAATAGAGTTTCACTTCCAGTCAGGGCATGGAAAAATGTTCATGTCGCGTTTGATTAGGATGCAGTGTTGTGATATTAAGGTGAAATATGCCAGGAAGTAGAATAAATTTCAGGGTTCTGTCAAATTCAGTTAGTGTGTGAAGCATTTAAATGCTTCTTCTGTTTTAAGAGGAAATCATATCAGAGCTATGCTAATGCTACATTCCATTCAAAGTCAAATGTAAGTTAGTTCTACTTGATCTCTGACTTCCAAACACAAATTGCTCGATGAAAAGAGGCGGAGGGGAGGGGGGTGACACCACCATTAGCTTCACGGTTGTTGCTGTTGTCAACAAAGTAGTGTCTTGGCAACTGCATTGTGCAGAATAATGTTGCTATGCACTGTTAGCATTCGCTAAACAGGTGCATGATTACGAGAAAGATGATCATTAGCTATGTTTCCCTCACCCCTCTGTTTAAATGTTTGCTTTTTTTATTTAATGCGCACTATTTGACATCCAAGAGTATGTTAGAAGCTTAAAGTGTTTATGTTTCTGTGTTGCTTTGTTAAGTTGTTGATTTTTCCGAGTAAATTCAGACTTAGCATGATGGCTGAAAACGAAATTATCATTCAAATAATGATCAGGATGGGCTAGTTCAGTTCTGAAGGAGTTCATAATAGATAACAACATCAAGAGGAATGTGTAGTGCGCTGCTCTTGTTTATTGATAGCTTTTGTTCTCTCCTTCATTGCTATAAGGCTCTTAGCATACTTTACATCCGGCTCTGGATCTCTAGAGCATCCATCGCCGTGAGGGCTCCCACACAAGCATCCGAACTCCCACACAAGTCACTTCAAACCCCCCTGTGACCTGCCTGCAGTCCTGCCCTCGCTTTACCAAGATGCACTGAGAACACTTACTCACATACTGCCGATGTCCCTGTCACCACTCCGGGTTCCCTGGTGTCAGAGGTGCGAGTCCAGTTTCTTTCTTCTCTTTTTACCTTGTCTTATTTTTCCCTTTTTTTTCCTTCTTCTTCTTCTTTCCACAGCACAAACACAGTTTTTACTGTCAGTAGTCTGAAAGAGCCCAGCGAAATATCTCATCCCCCCAGAGAGAGCGGGAAAATCTCAGAGCTGCTACTTGCGGTGCCTAGGGTATGACGGCAGCTTAGCAGGATAGAGGCTTCTAATGCTTAAAATTCTGCACCAAATCTTTCCTGTGCAATCCGCAGTCAGAGAAGACGACTTTACCTTGGGCACTTTATAGAGCGTCCATTACCCATCTACTCAGCAGGATATTAACTGAAGCCAGACTGCGCAAGCATGCATCTCTAGGGTACAGCAGCCATGTCTTATTACTCTATTACGGGTCAAACCTTCCTCTCCAAGCACTCCGTGTCCGTCCCCGGACTTCCTGATCATATTTGATGCTCATCATGCATTTAATATATTCTTTTTTACCGTAATAAGTAACTTTGGATGATGCTATTGTCAGAAGCATTCTGGAAGAGTTTAGATTGGTCATGATGGCAGCGTTTTGCTTCACCTTCAAGGTACAAATAGGAAGTTAATGACCAGAAGTAAGACACCAAGCACCAAATGCGATGAAATTGGCTTTGGCAAATAAATAAAACTCCCCATTTGGACAGTAACTGAATAAGACGTTGCAATATAATGCAGGGTTTGTATCATATTATCCTCACTGATGTAAGTGAGCGATTGGAATCAAGTCGTCTACCAAAGATAAAATTTTGTTATGTATACATTTTTAACCTTTAAACCAAAAAAGATGAATGTTTTCAAACTCTCGACACATTTTCTCATTCACATGTGAAATGTGCTTAGGCATATGCGAAGGTGTCAGGTTTTTTAATCTGCAGATGTTGCGTCACGCGCACTATTGTTCGAAATGTTCACTGACTCTTGCACCATGGCTCTGATTAAAGATCTTTTGTAATTCCCTGGAACATATTATTAAAGTTTGTTAGCAAGTTATCTTTTTTTTAATACAGCCCACACTGTGAATCTGCAGTGTCTTTTGTAACACTTTGCAGATTGCAATATAGATATAAAGAAGCTTTATCTTGATGTCTTCAGGATCTTGTTCGTATCATAACATACCGGAATGTGCTAGAGAAGCTCAAACGGTGAAGGTTAATACTGAGCAGGGCTCTTGTAAGCATGGTTATGTTCAGTCAGCTGGTTCTAATTATTCTTTTAATCGGGCGTATTTTGCTAAGGTACATTTTTCTCTTTTGTACTGTGCCAGGCGTGTAGTTAACTTTAATTTAATTAAATTGTAAAAGAAGAAATCAGCTTTGTTTTCACGTTTAAAGATTCAATGCCAATCTCTTAGTAATAGAGAGAACAATTAAAGAAGCAAAACGTTTTTGCCATTATATAGTAAATGCTGTTACTGTTATATCAAACGGCTTGGAAACTACTACATTCAATGCCCAGTAACGTAGTAAGGATCATTAAAATAGTCCATGTGACATCAGTGGCTGAGCCTCTATTTTATAAATCTATGAGAATGATTTGAAAAGAAAACTTAATGACTTTATTCAGCAATTCCTTCTGACTTTGACATGAATTCAGAACATTTTTTTTTTGTGTGAACTGTCCCTTTAAAGGTTGCAGGAGAGCAAAACACACTGGAGATAGCGAAATAATAATAGTAGGCAGCTAATCAAACCCTGTAATGCTGAATGAAAAGCAACCGCAGTGCGGTCCAGCACTTGGCGGCTGCAAATGACCAGTGATTACAGAAAACGTGTTGAGCTCAATGTTTTATGCCTTGTGGATCATCCAAACACTCCACGGCCATTGGTTACACTGCGTAATGGGCGCATTCATTACTCGGGAACGCCTCACAAGAGCCTCCATCACTTTTCAGGGCTGTCCTAGCCCATCTCATTCTTTAAAAGAATCATTAGAGGCCAGTAAAACTGAATTAAGCTCCTATCAATCACGGTGTATGAGGACGCCTCTGCACTCGGATGCTTCATTGAAGCCATTACATTCCCGATCCCACGGAGTGCCACTCCGCTTACAGACACTGAAGTTGAAGGTTATTTAGTTATGGATATTTGGCGTCGATCCAGAAGGCTTCTGCGAGCTCGAAGCATGTGGGAGGCTCACGGCAGCATCTGATGAGAGGTTACCCAACTGGTATTCATGATGTGTTTCTACAGCAACATAGTGCTGTTATGTGGCAACACGGGGGACCGGGTTTTAAAGGTGCACACTGCCCAAGGTCCAAAATTGACTTTTTGCCACACTTGCTAACAGTGAGTGAGACAATTAATATGAATATCATGTACTAGTAATGGATATTTAGCATTATTTTTACAGAAAAATGTGTAAATATATCATTTAGAACATATAATTTATTAGCTAGAAAGAAAAGAAGGATGAAAGAAAGTTGATGCTCGTTTTTATTTTGGGGGCTTAGTACTAATGATTTGGATCAGAAAGATTTACAGCCAATACGGTGAAAAAACAGCTTTCATTATAATATATTTGAAAATGCAATTTATTTTGATAGCAAAACTGAATTTTCAACATCATTACTCCAGTTTTCAGTGTCACGATCTTTCAGAAATGATTGCAAGATGATTCACTGTTCAGGTAACAATTATTATCAATGTTGAAAACAGTTTAGCTGCTTTTGTGTAATATATTTATAACATTTTTCATATTTTTCGACGAACAGAAAGTTCAAAAGGGCAGCACTTATTCGAAATACAGATCACGAGTTGCAATGTCACTTTTGATCAGTTTCATCCATCCTTGCCGAATAAAAGTAGGAATTTCTTTAAAACATGTCCTTTCTGACCGCCGACTTCGAAACAGTAATCTACGTGGCAGTGTTATTTGTTCATGCGTTTTTTTTGTTTGCCATATCTTTTATTGTGAAGATTGTTTTTGTTCACTGTTTTCCTTCCATGCAAGCTCCCCCACGCCAGGTGAGTCGGTGGTTTACATTCATCCAGCAGATGGACTTGGCACTGTCATCATCCCTCTGTAATGTAACACTCAGCTACAGCAGAAGAAAAAAAAAAAAAACCAATGCAGGTTTAGCCTGGGAACGCAAACTACGTCAACGTGAGCCCTAAAGCCTGAGAAACCAAGGACTCAACAAACAGAACAAGGCAAACATGTTGGAAAATATACACAAGGCCTAATGACTTAATGAGAATAATTAATGGCACACACCTGGAAACAATCAGTGAGGGACCGCTGAACAAACACATGATGTGAACAAAGAAACCAACCTTCAAAATAAACATCGCACAGAACAAAAAAGCCACCAAAAACATGTTCCCATATGAATATTGCTGTGTTTTTAATAGTCCAGCGAGGAGGATGACCTTAAATTCCTTTGTAGGGACGTAACAGACTGCTATTGGGTGGCGTGTCGCGTTTAAGGTCACGATATCTGCGCAAAGGCATATTTATCTTGTCTTTGTTGTTCTTTCCTGATGTTTATTACACTGATTGAGCATCTTAAAACGCGTTATTTGTTCACTGCGGTTTCCGTAATACGCCGTTAAACCTCATAGGCATGTCTACACACATCCTGCGTGATAAATACCTCAAGATTGAACGGAACAGTTGCGGTACTGAAAATGGAAATGTACGTGGTTTGTTTGTTATTCAGCAGATAACCCGATTCCATAAGCTGCAGGACGGACAAGTTGATTTCGAAAAGTTTCGCGAGAAAGCCGCGGCGTCTTAAAGATTGCTGAGTCCAAGCTGACCTCAGTGTTGTGGAGGATTGAGAGTGTGTGAGTGGGCTTATGATTATGGGCCTTGAGATCCCGCTATGTGACGAGGGAGGGTTTGCTGCATTATTGATGTCTGAATGTTCTAACGCTGATGATTTTTGAGTTGTTTACGTGGATGATAGACACCGAGGGAGATGACTGTTTTGATTATCACGGCAGCCTCACGCATTTGAGCGATTGTTGTTGTTGTGATTACCCTCCATTTGAGGCCTCTTCTGCCGGTTCCTTTATGAGTTTGTTGATGTCTCGAGAGCAAGGCGGTTGTGGCGACGTGCGTTTAAATCCTGCGTTCAGTGGCCAAGTGGAAATATTAATATTAACAGTAAACCGCATTAGCTACTGCTGTGCTTGTACTTGAAGTTCATATTAGCTAAATTAAACTTCTCGCTTGTCACTGTGCCAAGTGGCTTTTCAGTCAGTAGTGAAATATTGAAACTGTTGTAAAGCTATACTTTATTTTAAAATCCAGGAGCATGTGAAAGATACTGTTGAACTGCAGCCTGTGTTTTATTCTTTATTTCCTATGAGTGAAAGAATGATAATTGAGGATGTAGAGCATGTGTTTGTGCAAGTGTCCTGGTTCTCAGATTTTTTTTTTCTTTTGGGAAACACCAGCTGAAAACCAGAGATTCAAAAGACAATAAAACAATTCCTCAGAATGTGCTACGATTTGAAACATCTGCGGTCAAATGTTTGAAAGTTCAGTGTGAATACATTTTTTTTTGTCTAATTGCTGAAAACATTTTTCCACAGATTTTTCCCAGACCAAATTATCTGGATTTATTTGTTTTATTACTGTGTTTTACCTCAACACTGTCAGCAATTGTTGCATACCTTTATTTATTTATTTATTTATTTTTTGGTCTCAGTTCATTTCCAGTAAAAAGCAGGGGATGTATCTTTTATGTACTATTCGCTATTAAGAACTCCAGTTTATTGTCATTACCCAAATAATCATCAGTTACACCAAACTTATATGTAGGGCTCCACACACAAAAATCGAGTAAGGAGCTATTGGCTCCTAATAAGAAACAACAACTTAGGCACCAAATAATTTAAAGTTGCCACAGAAAAAACTTGTTTTATTTATTTTATTTTACTTTTCTTTTCTTGACCTTATCAGCGTTTTAATCCATCTTTCAAATGACCTGGGACCTGGGAGCTGAGGTTCACTTAAAGTGGACTGTAAGCATCACCTAGTGTAGTTTGGGTTCTTCCTCAATGCATCCTACTATAAATGTTGTGCACATTCAGTTTGTTGTTCTTCATGAATAAAGTGCAATTTTGTTGAAGTTGAATCATGTAGACAACAGGTTAAGTAAAAATATTAACATGCAGTAGCATGCAAATATAGTTTTTACATTGCAGTGTTCACAAGCTTTACACATTTTCCGCAGTTTGAAACACTGAATGAGCTTTTACATGAGACTTCTCAGTAAGTTGTATGTTGTGCAGCTGCCCTTCTGATGTTAATTCTCTACTCTACTATATTAAGAGAAAGACATAATGGGTTCACTTGAGCTTGAACTGAGGTGCATGAGGTCCTTCCTCATTAAAGAGCGTCCAAACCGTATTTATTGTTTGAATTAATTATGAATTTGGCCTAATTTTAAAGCCGATACATTTTGTTTATTTAAAAGTAACAAAGCTTTTAGCGATTCACTGGACGGCAAGCGCCCTTCAAATAATGCGAAGTTCATGCATTAACAGAACACGGCATAAGAAGCCATATTAGTAATGATTCAACGAGAATTGTTCATGTTATTGCCAATATCCACACAGCTGGCAGCATTACATGATGAAGTTTAAGTCGTTAACTAAATAGACACTGCTTTTGTGCACTTTCACTCGTTCGTCTCCGTCATTTTGTTCTCTTGCGCGCTGCACAGCTGAGCTGCGTTTAGCAGGTGTGCATCAAAGATGAAGAAACTTTTGAGACTTTCTTTTTCCCACTAAAACTTTGATACGCATCGCCTCAGTTTAATATGCGAGCATAACAAAAGATGTGATCGCAAAACCATCAAGGAAAAAGGGTGTTACGTGCAGAGTCATAATATGTAAACATATATAGTCGCCAGTGGTGACCTCAGCAAAGTTTTAATAAACCCTGAGAGATTGCCACCAAAACATTGACCGTCATTGACACTCAAGACTTCATGAAAGAAATCCTAATGTCCAGAAATGCCTAAATTAAATGTGCTCAATGTTCTCATGTACAGTAAAGCATTTTTGTTTCTTTTCAGAAGGCTTAGATTAAACCACTTTACTCATATATCAATTTTGTCTTTTAAAGTGTCAGTTTTAGTGGAATGAACATAAATCTCATATGTGTATAAACAAAAGTCTTGATGGGTTTGACAGTGCAGGTATAAACAAGCAATTATTTAGCAAAGGCTTCCTGCACAGCTTTTTACGTCTTTTTTTAATCAATTGCTAGTTGAGGAGCTGTTTGTCACATGTTTTAGTGTTTATCTGGTCAAGCTCACAAATCAAGTAAATGAAGTTGGTTCCTCTTGTGACCGAGATGCTTCATGTCTCAGAGTGAGTATTGAGGGTGAATCTCAGTTTCTCTCTCTGTCCGTCTGTGTTGGACCCCGAGTGTTAGTCTCCACAGTGATGTGTAGACAGGGTTGATTGCTCCCTGTCTGGCCTGTCAGACAGTGTCAGGCAGAGGAATGATCATCCTGTGCCATCCAGCCCGAAGAAAACTTTAACTTTCACCCCTATACACAGAGCAAAGCTTACCGCACTGATTTTTAGATTAAAAGTTGTACCGTTAAAGATAAGGCTGTAATTGGTATTCTTAAGGAGAATCATCCTTTCATTTATCGTTTCAGGAGCAAGCACGGTTAATTTAACAGAGATCTCACATCAAGATGGAAATGAACCTCAGACACTGTAGCCCAATCATTATTCCATTAGAAATAATTAAAACTACATTTTCTAATAATTAAAAAATACATTTTGTTGACGCTGAAATTCTCGAGGAAATACAATGCAAGTTGTTTTAAATGTTTTTAGCACATTTCTGTATGGTTGCCGGGTTTATAAAAAGGCTTTAGTGGCTTTTAGCAAACTGCTGTATGGACGCTAGGGTGTTCTGACGTTGATGGGGTCTTTCTATGTGGCCTTTCTATGTTAAATTAATGCATTTTAGCCAATTTGGGAGCCTGAAAACAGGTTTAAAGGTTTTTTCATGTACGTGTGAACTACATAAACACACATATGTGAAACGGTGGTGTATATGCGTTTGTGTGTGTTACATGTTCGGTCTATAGGTATGCGTGTAGGTGCTTAGGGGTTTTTTCCGCAAAGTGACACTGCCACTTTTTTTTACAGTGACTACTGACCTGACATGCATAATACAGCATTTTTGTCATTTTTAAAGATCTGTGTGGATTGTTTTGACAACATCTGTCATCTGTATGCAAACCTTTTCAGAAATTCAAAGGTAAAACGTTTTTGTGGAATTATTGTCGCTGTACCCTAAAGTGTCGACAGCGCGCCTAGTTTTAATAGGCCTAGTTGTTAGTACCTGTATTTGACGTACCACAAAAAAAAATCCACTACAAATTACTAATTACTTCTTTAAAATTGCTATTTGATTACATTACTGATTACTGCATTAAAAAAGTAATCAGATTACTTATCACCTTACTTTCAAGCTACTTTCAAGTTTACTTTTTGAAAAGTTACATTTATATCTACTTGCAATATCAACAAAACACTGTAAAATACTTTGTAAAATGTAGAAAACAAACAAAAATGAACAGTGAATACTTGATACACAAGCATGAGAAATATTGTAATGAAAGCTTGGAGGTGTCGATTTTTATATCAAGTATTAGCTCTCATTTTCCGGTGATTTATTGAAGGCCGTGCATAAATATAAAATGCATTTTAATTTATATTTTTTCTGAATGCTGCATTTTTAACTTAAACGACATACTTTTTATTGACATTAGTAGCTATAATCAAATGACTATGTAAGAGGCTACTGTGTAAAAACGCTTGTTGGTAGGGTCTGGCTGGTTGCTAGATGGTCACTACTTTTAGTGAGTTTTTGCAAGCTCCTGAATGGTTGCTAGGGTGTTTTTGGTGGTTGATAGACTGTTGCTAAGCTGATTTGAGTCATTTGAATCACATTGCTGTATGGTTGCATGTTGTTTTCAAGTTTGATAAGTAGTAATCGTGACGTTTCCCTAGCAAACACCACTTATTAAAATCATTTAACCCTTTTTTGAGTCGAAATCTTACATTCCCTGTCATTGTAACTATAATTTACAAAGCTTGATGCCTTGTATACCAGTATGCATTTGGCTGTTAACTAACTTCACATGTGTGTTTCTTCCTGTGTTGATGTATCATATCTTGTCAAGCGCTGTGCTCTCAGGTTCAAAGCCCTGGCTAGCGCTTTGATTCACAGTCAGCTCATCAAATGGATGGTAATGAGCTAGTTTTGCCCACTCTGATTGTCAGTGTGTGGGCTTTACTCCCCCAGACAGACTGACAGATAAAAAGCAGGCTAGTGCTCCCAGGAGCCCTTTTAAAGGTAATTGAGTTAAGAGTCAGAAGGCAGGCCTGTATTTCCCATGGAGTGCAGAAGTAACCAGCATCGGGAGGCTGTTAGCTCCTTATCTGACGTTACAAATGATTGCAGAGGGTCCTTGATTTGACGAGGAATGCAAAGTGATCCTGGTTTTCGTGCCCGGAGGGATATTTGAGGTAGCTGTAGTATTGTGACAATACTGCAATTTTAACGGGCAATACCATTACCAGTTAAATTTCATGTTTTTTTATGTACTGAATGTTTGTTCTGCCTGTTTTTAGATTTTAAAAGCGTTTTGGCATCATCTAGCACTAACCTGAAGGGCTACAGCTAGATTACAGTAAAAGCATATAACTCCTTAAGAGTTCTTTGCGTCAAAAGGAAAAAGTTATCTATATTCCATAACATATATTGCATAACTGGGAATCAATTAAATCAATTTTGGTATTACAACATTAATGTACTTTATAAAATATGTATATTGATTTAACATTGACAAAATCTACTGATTTTAAATTTTATTTTATTTAGTTTATTTAAGACAAAACGTCAATTTTTTTTGCCAAATTGTTGTTTATTTCAGGCAATATAGTGGACAGTTATTGGTTACTGGCCATAAAATAATTATTTACTAGAGTATTGATTGGTTCACACAGTTTTCAGTATTTTACAGGAGTGACAACCAAGAAATGACAGGTTATTTTTTACAAGCCCATAATAAACTCTTCGATAAATTCCAAATGTGTTTTTTGAAAATAAGACTCATACCGAATGTTATATGTAACATGTCAAATTCAATATTTATTGTAAATACTATCCTCTATGGACACCTTGGGAACTGAAATGCCATAGTTTTTTTTTATAGCATTATAATACGATATTCTGCTAATTTAGCATTTTTAGATGATAGATAGAATTATTTGAATAAGCGTGAATGTATATTTGTTGCCTGAGCTTAGGTCTGGTGGTGGTGCTTAAGATCGGCTTAAGATCATTTCTATAAAAAAGGGAAAAAACTAAATTATTGTGATAACAAACAAAATTGTAATAGTACGAATTCTACTACTAAGAACAATATAAAATGCATTAGGATTATTGGGCTGCTCTGTTCATGAATGTTATTGTTAATTTTGCCTGTATTCGTCGTAAGGCTGCATGCACCGTACAAAGATGTCCGTTCCATGGCGGTTTGGTACAAATACATATATCGTGCCACCCCTATAAATAATATTTAAGATATAAAAAGAAAACAATTAAAATCATAGTTACTTAGTTAGCTGCTTGTGACATTCTAAATTAGTCGTTAGAAATAGTCAAGATAAAATTATGTCCATGCCTAAAGACATAAAAATTGCCATTTTGTGTTTTTTTCCTATCTCTGATTTTCTGGGGATTTTTGCGCCGTTGCTCTGTCAGGCTTGCTTTCCTGTTAGAAAAGGTTAGGAAAAAATTATAAAAGCAGCAGTAGCTAATGAAAAAGCAGGGGCAGGTTTCATCAACGTAGCCCATCAGGCCTGGAGGAGGCCTGTTACAGCCTCTTTTAGCCAAGCTGTCCGCTGTCGGAACATTTCATCTTTGATAATAATCCCAACAAATTGAATTTCCTTCTTGGTCTCTGCTTATGCATTCCTGAAGTCGTCTCGCAGTGGTACGGTCCACTGGAGAGGCAGAATGCTGATGAGCCCCGCACTGCCACTCCAGCTTCATGCACAGACAAATGGAAAGTGAAGGCTCCATTGAGCACACCTGGCAAAATAGGAAAGGTGGAGTAGACGGGAAAAGACGCCCGCACTCTACCTGTCTAACAGGCATCTGCCTCAACCGCCCAGGGACCTGCGGCAGATGGGAAGGGTCTTTTCTCGAGAAGTAGCTTGCTTAAAGAGGCTCGCATGAAACTACATCAAAACCCTGCCTTTATCCGATTTACCTTTATTATACTCATTAATAATGTTCATTTTGAATTTGAAGGAGGGCGGTTTGCGAATGGTGTATCGTTATGACATTGATAAGCAGAAGAGGATGTTTTCATTTCCTTACCGGGAGGTGAAGAGCTGATTTGGTGCAGTTATACTTGTTTCTTTTCCTCTGCTTCCTATTTTTCGTCTGCTTGATTTGATCCTATCTGAATGAGAATTTGTAGAGGACTCGTTGGTATTCACAAGGACAGCAGTTCCCATAGCATATCAAACAGAGCGCGTCTCAAGAGCGACGTACAGTCATTGTGAATTCTTCTCCTGGTGTTTCGCTGGGAATACCTACGGCACTTATGCTAACACAATCAAGGTCCTTTTTGGCCTTTTTCATCAAGATGGACAATGTCAGTTGCAAACATAAGATAGCCGATCACGATGAGTGTTTACTTTAGTCTGCGACAGATTTTCCTTGTGTACACTTCCCTTCACATGCTCGCCGAAGGAATGTGAGTGTAAATTGCGTGTTTACACCATAAACATTTTGATCCTGAGGCGGAATCACATTGATTTAAAGGAGTCAAATTCTAGAGGTGGCTAGCTTTTTATATGTCCCCTAAAGTCCACTTGGGTCAGAGAAGGATTCATAGGTTGTAGGGCTGAACGGCATATTGCATGCGATAGTCATGCACATCTCGTCAGTAAAGATGGTTCTTTGATTAACAATAAATCTCCATCAGCTATATATATATATATATATATATATATATATATATATATATATATATATATATATATATATATATATATATATATTATATATAAACTGGTCTTTAGAGAGAGCCTGTGTAGTATTCGTAAGTGGCTAAATGCTGAATAGATTTTGATTTGCAAATGTGAGGAGTTGCATTTCTGTTGAATAGCATATATATGGAGAAGAGGATATGTTTTGATGCACAGTTTTGATGTCTGTATATATTACAGATAAAAAGTTTGGGGTCAGTAAGACATTTTTTGAAAAGACATTAATACTTTTACTCAGGAAGGCTACACTAAATTGATCAAAAGTGACAGAAAATGCATTTACAGTATCAGGTTGTAAAAGATTTCTATTTCAGATAAGTGCTGTTCTTTTGAACTTTCTATTTATCAGAGAATCTAAAAAAAAGTATCTCCTTTCCACAAAAATATTAAGCAGTATCGTTGTTTTCACCTTTTATAATAACAGGGAATGCTTCTTGAGCAGCAAATCAGCATATTAGAATGATTTAGTAGTTCGAAATTCTACTTAATTTAAATTGTATTCAGATTTCAAAATGTTATATTTTGGTTATTTAGTTATTTTAGATTTAATTTGTAAAGCTTGTAAAAAGCTAAAGAAGTGTTTAAATGTTTATATAATTAATATTTGACACTTTTTTAAATAAAGGAATTTTTGTGTTTCCTGAAAATCTAATAATGTTACAACTACAAAGTTAGAATTGTGATGTTATTTAAACTTTTAAATTTATTTTGCATGGGAATTTCCGTCAGTTGTTTGGTTGCAGTGTGCAGGAAGCTTTGAAAACTGTAAATATTAGAGTATGTCTGCATAGAACATCAAGCCCTTCTCTTTCAAAAGAGCAAGGAAAATCCCGCTTTCTGTAAAATGTCCCTCTCAGAGTCTGAAGCAGACTGATCAAAAATTAAAAATTCATTTCCCCTGTTATCTTCACAGCATCAAATAAGAATAAGACACAATGAGTGAGAGCCGAATCAAGCTGTCAGGGAAGAGCTTCTAGCTAAGTAGGTGAAACGCGTTCGATGAAAAATGGATTGATACTAACGGCTGAAAACTTTCTAACAAGGTGCTCCTCACCCCGGTGAGGACGATTAAACTTGGGTGCGCGGTTTCCTCGCCACTCTTATTGCTTTTTTATATTTACAGCCAACCATAAGGCTACTAACATTTTACAGGTTTTATGTCGGTGCTGGAGGAATGAAATAAGAGATGCGTCAAGTCTGGCACGTCCTTCGATGTTTGCAACACAAGCAGGGGCTGTTTTTGAACTCTTGAAGGGAGCCCACGCGTGTTTCGCACGTGAGATCAAGAGTTCCTTGTGTCTTTATGGCAAATATGTCCGTGGGGTTCAGTGTTTCTTAAAGCTTGGTTAAATGCCATGTGGGGATGCTTTAGATTTAGGAGATTTAAATGCTTTAGAGGTGAGGAGTTTTCTGCTTGTAGACATGACTTCCCTCTGAGATGAAAAACTAGAGAGACAGAGGAGGAGGGAAGAGGAGGATGTACGTAGTCTGACTGAACATTTTCAGCGCTAGCGCAGTCGGAGATTAATCTTAGAATGATTATCCATGATTAGCATTGAGTGTTTGCTTTAATTACTACAGCTCTTGATTGCCGCAAACCCTCAAGCTTAAGAAAACATTTTTGTGATGTATTATTGAGATGAATTTGAATGTTTTGTGAGGAAAGGAGGCCAGTAATGACGTGTCTGCCTCTTTTATTCAGGCCTGCAGAAATATTAAGCAGAGAGTTGAGGAAAGAGTCGAACAGAAAATACATTAAGTTACAGCTACAACGTTTGTTGTAGTTTTTGCTTGAAGTCCACGGGAACAATATTAAATACGTGCTCTGGGTTTGTCACGCTATGGAAAAATGTTATTACCACCCAGACAAATTTGAAAAAGAAAATGGTCAAATACTGCTACCACATGAACGGATGCACCCTCAGCTTAATTGAATTTACATAGCCATACGGGTTTTTAAAATGCATCTACGCAACAAAGGCATAGCCAGTTAGAAAATTGCATGTAACTCGCAATTGAGTAGGTTAACCACTGATGCTAATGCGCTTTAGTTATTATAGTGCTAGTGGAGGTGATCGGCCCAAAAAGTCCTGAACATAAAAATGGTGAAGAACTGTTTCATCGTAATTCCGTATTCACAATATTCAAAATTCAGAAATACTGAATGGCCTTTAGACAGACTTTAAGTAAAAAGCATTCATAGGTAGTGGCTTTTTGTAGTTTCCGGATTTTATGGCCCAATTGTCCCCAATATCAAAAGAAAAAAAAATCCACAATAGCATTTCTATGACTTTGAAAAAGAGGGAAAAAACCTATCCAGAGATTTCAAAAGACGTCAAGTGCCATCACTCCCTTAGCCAATGTATTAGTTACTAGTTTTTGATTTGTAATTTAATGCCAAGGTAATAAAACACAACGTATAGTGCTAATTTAAATTAATGTTTATTAAAACAAAACAACTGTGCTAGATTTGTGATGTTTGTTAATGCATTCTCACTCTTGTGTGATAAAGGTCCATTAGTGTGCTGTAAATATGATCCAGACCTTGGATTAGTTAGATCTGGACCTTGAATCATATTTTATATTGTGTGTGTGTATTTCTGAAAATTTAACAACCAAAGAGCAAAGCATAACATCCCTAGAATTTATGCAACTTTTAAAATGCTTATTGCTTTTTAATTTCTTTGAGCAACACATGGGCTCCTGAAAGAGTTCTAAGCTTTTCTAGTAGAGCAATTCAAAGGATGAACCTCTTGAACCGAATACCCATGAGATAAAAGGTTCTCAACTCCCCAGAGAAAGAGCTCAGCAGGTCTACCCCATGATTTTTTATCATGGTACCCAAAAGCAGAGATCTACTTCAAACGTATGGTCCTTGCATTTTGTGTCCTCCTTTCTGAAAAGACAACTATAGTAAACCCATAAAACGGCCATAAAGCAGTGGCCATCTTTCCTCGCCCACACTGGTCACCCTCAGATATTTCTCAATCGCTCTGACCTCAAGGACACTATGTCTCTCTCAGCTGTCACCTGGAGTCTCACTGGCCCTTGGACTCCGTCTCCTCCTTTCATTCCATTTTTACAGGCCTCATTGATATGCTCCACAGCAGCTCAGCTGCATCTGTCTACATTCTCCACCATGTGCTCTACAGCAGGTTTGTGACCCCTTGACATTTTGCCCATTTAACTGAAACACGGCAATTCTGGAGCCTGTACATGAGCCTAAAGTGTCTGGATGTAGGTATATAAATGCAAATACGTTTTTAGATTCATAGAACTTGCAATTGCATCTTTCGTCTTTAACAAATTCATCTGTTAAAGAAAAAATTATATCTCTCAGAAAATGCAAAACATGGCTTTTTTAATCAGTATCTGTATAATGTTTCCAATAAAACATCTCTAAAACTGAATACATCTGCTGCCATATCAAAATAACGTCTCTTATATTAAGTTCATATTTCTTAGTACTTTGACAAATAGTGTTTATTTTTTCTGTGCATAAATTTAACTACTGTATATTTAGTGAGCTTTTTGACTAAAATTAGAAAGCATTTTGGCACCGGCATAAGAAAAATACACTTGCAGCAAAACGCATCCAATAAAACAAGCATTATATTATGCTTCTCGAGTAAATCATCCTGATGTTCAGATAATATTTTTGCCTTGTTTTCCAGTAAAAAAAAATGATACAGAAAATGATTATTTTGCAGCGAGTGCATATCGGCTGAGATGCAGTTCTCGCACTTATATATTTCAGATGGCTTACACACTGTTTAAAAGAGCCATTGCATGGCGCAATTGATTTGTCTGAGCTTTAGGGGAAACACGGCGACGGCTGACAGAAGTCAGATTCACTGCACCCAGGTGTCCTGGCTCTAAGTCGTCCTTTTTTTCAAATCAAAGCTCTGAGCCTTGCTCTTGTGAAGTGTGGAGAAATCCACAGATGGAGGATTTAAAAGGTTTGCCGCTGACTGTCTTTGGTTCTCCGGCGCTGTGAGGTGTCATGAAAGATTTCTCCGCCTTTGTAGAAACATGTTGCGATAACCTTTGCGTGATTGCTTCTGTTTGTTTGCTCACACTGAGGAATGGGCATGAATAGCCATCTCTATCATTGTGGATTTCCGTGAAGTCGACGCCGCTGGTTGATGTAAATTGTGACGGTCCTGCATATTGACTTCATGTTTGATAGCACATGACTTTGGGCCCGCGCCGTGTAGCGTTACAGCGAACTGGCACCTTTTCTAACCGTGCCTCTTTTATGTCTGCCTGCAGGTGATGTGGCCCCCTACTTCAAAACAGAGCCGGGACCTCCAGAGATTCACCTAGAAGGGAACCGTCTGGTCATGACCTGCCTGGCGGAGGGCAGCTGGCCTCTGGAGTTCAAATGGATGCTCAACAACACAGATATCACAGCCTTCTCCCCCGAGTACAAGTGAGTGCCAGCTTTCATCTTAAGGCTTTCTGGAGATGAAGTCCTGCTCAGAACTGTCTCAAGGTTACAATGAGAAAGAACAGCAGAGGCTCACGGTTAATATGAGAGACAAAAAGTCTAATATTAATCCCGCCTGCAGCTTTTCTTCCGCACAACCCGCACATTTATTCACTGTCTGTGGCAGGTATATTAAATTTGTTCAAAGCATGACCATTAACCCTTAGAACAATATTCTTATCCCGCTGTTGTCGTTTATGAATCTGTTTAAGAAATCTTTCTCACTAATGTGTAGTTTTAAATAAAAGCAGCCATTTGCCATTTAAAGAGCATATTCATTTTTTTTTGTGTGTGTGTTAAACTTTTAAACTCTCAAAATATGAAGCTTGTGTTTTTGTTAAAGCACTTCCTTTCTTTCATCTGTCCAAAAGTTGTTGTGCAGCTCTTATTATTCTTCTCAAAACTAGCAGATTTTTTTATGTCAAATGACATTTTAATAAATCATTTGTTTATTACTGCTGCATTTCAAACGCCTGTTATAGATTTAAGTATATTACAATATAAATTATGAAAATAAGAATTTAATAATAAAAATGTAATAACAATACCAATGAGTGTGGAAGTGAAAAGCAAAGTCAAGTTAAATATAAACTTGTAAATGTAATATTTTTTTTTTGTTTTTAATTGTGACAGTCTTTTCTTCTTTATGGTGACATATCCGAGTGAAATCTTGTCAAAGAAAAAAAGTGTAGAATAGGACTTGATTGTATCCATCAGTTATTGACTGGTTTGTAGAAGATGTCAGTGTTTGCTAGCGATGTAGTGGAGAAAAAACATATAACTGTTAAAATGTTGTTTAAATTGTCCAATTATCAGTGGGACTATTGGTCTAGCTGTAGGAGTGTTTAAAGAGCACCTATTCTGCTGCTTTTTACAAGATGTCATTTAGGTCTCAGGTGTCCCCAGAATATATCTGTGAAGTATACGCTCAAAATACCCCACAGATTATTTATTAAATCATTTTAAATGCCTATTTTGGAAGCAGAAACAGAAACTGCCGCTCCCCGGCCCCTTTTCTAGAATAGAGCTAAATTACGTCAGATAAAAAACAACGTATGTCTGGTTTTGATTATCATGTCTATTGCACTGAAATCAAGCCATCAAAGTTAAATCAAGCCATATAAGTTAAAACGTCTGATAGAGCACACACATCTAAAGCTAAAGCACAGAAAGCCACAGGAAAAGCGTGCACAGAGGTCATGCTACTCTCCGAAATGGTGCTATAGAATGACATGGAGAAGAATAATTAAATTATTGCACACAAAAAGTATTCTCTTAGCTTCATAAAATTACAGCTGAAGCACTAATGTCACATGGATTGTTTTATTAATGATGTTCTTACTACGTTTCTGTACCTTGATCATGTTAGTACCCTTGCTGTCTATAGAAGGTCAGAGAACTCTCAGATTTCTTCAAAAATATTTTAATTTGTGCTCTGAAGATGAACGGAGGTCTTACGGGGTTTGGAACATCATGAGGTTGAGAACAGGGTTCCCGCCGGTCAGAATTGATGTGATGATTAAATTCAAAAGATCTAGGTATTGCAGTTCAATTTCAAAATATTGGAGACGTTTTTTTTTTTTTTTTTTTGCCTAGCCCCACCTAGTCAGGCTTGACGCACATGCAGGTTGCCAGATTCCCACTCAGACCCCTTTCGTTTGCCAGCTTCCATGACTGAAATAAAATATGCTCTGTTTTTCCGTCAACTGGCAACCCGAGGTTCCGAAACTCGATTAGGTAAACTGGCAGTAGGCGGGTTTCACAAACTAAACCAGAGGCCAACGTTCCAGGCCAGAACACACATTTTTAAAGGAAAATAACTGTACCGTTGTTTTTCAGATAAACAACTATGTTAACTTAGGATCTTTTTAAAATATATTATTAAAGATATTTAAGAAACATACTATGGTCAAAATTCTACATACAACACCTTTAAATATACTCTGCCTGTTTCAGAGTCGGGTGTTGCATTGTTGCATTGTTCTGCTGTTAGTGGGAAACAGTTCTGAGTGCCTCTTTCTGGCAGAAAATAAATGTGCATTTTCAATAAGGCTTTTGTTGTGAGGTAGTAGTTTCAGGACCCCTAAACATGCAAGTTCAAGCTAGCTGTTACATTAAAAATATGGAATAGATATATATATATATATATATATATATATATATATATATATATATATATATATAATTAATTTCCATGGATCTAGGTTTTGCATTTGTTTGTTTAATGCTTGAATTCCTCTGTGGGATCGGCCTAGTGTTCTTATACCTGCAAAGACACAGAGCTAATTCATCTAAAATCTGAACAGTAAAATGCGTTTGTATGCTAGTTCATTTATATAATAATTTATGGATGATAATTATTTAAATGAATACAATAATTAATACCTTTGGCTCATCCACTGAAATGTGAAGTGTATCATTTTCTGAAACTTGTATTTGTACTTGTATTATGTATGTAAGTTATTTTACAGTTTCATATTTTACTATGGCCATTGCCCTACGCTCATGTGGTATTAATGTTATTTGTGCAGGTATTTTAAAAAGTCTTAAATTTGAGTGTAGAAATCGTGCAGCAGCAATTAAGGAATTTACTTTTTTTGGTGAACTATCCTTTTAATATGACCTAAACAATAAAATAAAACCAGAAATCCACTTTGGAATACATGTCTTCTATATTTGCTTCTTTAAGATGCTCTAGTGTGAAGGTAAAAAGTGTTTGACCGTGTGCAACAGTTTCATGCCTGAAATGTGACATCACATTGTACAGATTCTACGAACGGGGTGTTCTGAGACGTGGCTTATGATTTATGGGGATTAAAAAAACTAGCAATTGGATTATTTATCATTTTACGGTGGTCGTGTACACACGTGTTTTGTTTTGTTCAAACGACATGAAAACTTAAATTTTGCATAATAGTTGTCCTTTAAAGGATTCTCCTGTAAATACATACTCATGCTAAGTCTGTTAAAGCAATTTCTTTTAATGCAATGCCTTCACCCATTGTAATCGGATTACTGTCGACACTGTTTTTGTTTGCTTTTACAAACTGAGAGACGAGTCGACATCATTTTCTGCGACAGATGCTGTCGATGGAGCTTAACTTGTATTGAACCTGGAACGTGCCTTTAATCAAAAGCGAAGTTACTAGAAGTGAAGCGCATTCAAATAATTTTTAATTAAGTTTTTTTTCTTTCTTTCTAGAGAGAGAGAGATTCCTCTACTTTATGCAGTAGTGCAATTAATCAGCTATATAATTTCCTAGTTGAGGTCTCTCCATGCCTTATGTTTAATTTCTCAGTAATGATAGCCTCTTAGCCTGACCTTTTTTAACCGGCGTACAGCCTCTGTAGCACTCAGCATTTCGCGTGGAGTGTTAAAGCTGCTGAAGAATTGGCCCTACGGGTTCCTTCTGTCTTAATAGAAGAGTCTACAGTGCTGCCCGGCTCTCTTTAGAGACGAATAATGCTTTCATTCGTTACCTGAAGTGCATTGCAGACACCTGATTCACAGTTAATGTCAAATTTTACATTAGATGTTTTGATTTATATTCCATTTAGGAGCCGTATACGTGCTAAAATAGGTGTTTCGCATCTTTGCGGCTTCCCGTGTCAAGTGTTTCTACGTTTTGCCTGTCTACAGAACAGGTTTGCTCTAATTGGTATTGCTTTTCTCATTATCTTACATCACCTAAACAGCGTGCTCAGAGCTGCCGCCGTATTGCTATTGAGTTTCTACGATGGAAGGAAACCACCACTGAAATGCACAAATGCACCGGATGGCATTTTCAGAGATGTAAACAGATTCAACTAAGTAGTGAGCAACAGCGCATTAGTCATGTATTCAGCGTATTCGGAAATGCCAACCGATTTTAATGCCCCTGCGTTCGACACCTTTGCTTTTGGTCGAAGTGGCCTTTTGGCTGAAATCTGATTTTCGTCATCATAGCTGGGCATGGAAAGGAGCTCCTGTGCTGCGTTTTGATGTGCTCTGTTCACGCTAATGTGTGAGCTGGCGAAAAAAAGGATAGTCGTGACTGTGAGGGTGAACCTTTTAATCCCGACCTCTCTAAATGGGAACACATTTGAGTCGAAAATCCTTGAATTTGTTGGCAAATAGCAGGGAGCTGTTGTTTTTCCTGCTGCTTTTTTAATCATCGGATGTGAATTAAAGTTGTTGATTCTGTGTCTCTCTCTTAGGTACACCATCTCCTCTCTCCAGCGCTCCAATATGGGCATTTATCAGTGTGTGGTGAGAAACAGGATGGGCGCTCTGCTTCAGAGAAGAGCTGAGATACAAGTGGCATGTGAGTTGATGTGGATCAAATCAGAGCTTTGCATTGTAGTCTGTTCCTGTTCCATCAGCCACACAGTTCTAGTCAAAATGTTACATATACTTTGCAGTGTCTTCAAAATAAGAGGGAACGCATGCTATTTTTAAAATTTAGTACTGACCTGAATGAGATATTTCCCATAAAAAAAATATTAGTTGAATTTATAAGGTTTTCCAGCTTCTTAGGGTATTTGAACACTTTCTGACAATGACTTTATAATTTTGAGAACCATTTTTTTCCAAAGGAGGACAACTGAGGGACTCGTACACAACTATTCCAAAAGGTTCAAACGGTCACTGATGCTACAGAAGGAAAAACCATGCATTAAGAGCCTGAAGGGGAAAACATTTGAACAGAATTAATTATTTTGCTAAAATATTTTAGTACTACCCTTTAGAAGCTACAGAAGATACTTTCCCAGAAGACTAAATAAGTTCAGTTTCCCCCGATACCCCTAATGCATTGTTTTTCCTTCTGGAGTACCTGTGAGAGATTATACCTTCTATAATAGTAGCAAATGAGTTCCTCAGTTGTCCTCAGTATAAAAAGATGGATCTCGAAATCATACAGTCATTGTTGGAAAGGTTTCAAATATGCACAATATTCTGGAAAACCAGCAGATTTGTGGGACCTGAAGGAATTTTCTGAAGAACAGTGGGCAGTTTACAGTAACCGTTCAGGACGAGCAAATCAACTATTGCCAAAAAACAAACAAAAAACGATTGTGGATCATCCGGGTAAAAACACAGTATTGAGAATCAAGTGATACTGCAATTGAAAGTAACTGTTTTCCATTTTAATGTATTAGTAAATATATTCTTGTGATGACAAAGCTGAATTTTTAGCATCATTTCTCAAGTCTTCAGCGTCACAAAATCAGGATACTTATATATCAGCATATATCTAAAATATACATTTTTGTAACATGATAAATGCCTTTAATATTACGTTTGATCACTTTAGTGCATCCTTTCCGAATAAAAGTTTTCATTCTCTCCAAAAAATACTGACTTACTGACCCCAAACATTTTAACAGTAATATATATATATAATTTTATGGTGCTTTTGCATGCTTTCTGAATCTTAAAACTCATTTTTGCAAATGCTTGGGAATAAGAAGAAAAGTAGATACTCTTCCTTGCACTTACATGCGAGGACCTGAGTGATACCTCTTAAAACTTCCCAGATAAGCTTTGAATAAGGCAGGAATTATACTGAATGAAGAAGATGGATGTTTTGCAGAAAAGCTGACTTTTTAGGCTTGGACCTTTACTCTAGCATTTAAAACATGCTCTAAAGGTTCACACTGACCTAGACTGACTGTTCCAGACACTTCAGCATTTCAGCTCAGAAAAACATCTAGCCATGATGGAGTCTTCACAAAATTGTCCATGTTCGATCTAGTGAAGATATAAAAAAATAATCCTTTTAAGAACATCATATATGATATTGTTCTTCATTTTTCCAAACCAAACCAGCAGACAGGTTTACATTGTTATGTTAACATTAGTTTATGCCATGATATAGCGCTAAACTATGGTGCCCTGCACATGCAAGAAAAAATAAATAAATTGTGCACATGATATATAAATTCGTCCCCACGATTTACTAGATTGTGTGCACAATTTATTAATTGATTAGGTCCTCCAATTCTGCAACACTGCAATGCTTTTGAGAATATCTATATAACTCATTCCCAACTCAAAATAAAACCTAATTAAATTGTCTTTGTCCATAACATAATATGACATAGCAGCAACATGTTTATGAGAATGCTGACAGGAACAACTATAAATACAGCTATATTTTGTGTGCATGATTTACCTAGAACAAGCACAAATCATTATTGAGCACATTATTTACTTAAAATGAGGGATCTTGCTTGACTAAAATTCAAAGGTGTTTTTAGAGAAAAGCACGGCTAAAGTAGTTTCAGCCAGCTCCTGCCCCCTTTAAATGATTTCAGATTTTTCAAGGTCCTTACAGCCTAAAAAACAGCTAAAGAACTTTTAAACACTTTAAAACGATGTGAAAGATGCACCACTGGAAGTATGTCACCAAATTGAATGTTCTAGACGTTCTTTTGTTCTGCATGGTGATGCAATCTTGTGTTGCTGTGCGCCATGAATAAATGTTTGAATAAATGTTTCTGATTGAATACCTCTGCAGTTTGTACCCAAAAGCCTCCTGAATGTATCATCAAGGTTGCTTTGTTTGGTGAACAGAAGTGCTGCCGTGTTTGTAATAAGATCCCTGACTTTCTTCTCACAGATATGGGAGACTTTCTCGACAACGACCAGAGAAAGACAGTGACACAAGGCCGGGCTGCCATCCTAAACTCCCCAGCGGTCAGTTGCTTCCCGCGGCCACAGGTGACATGGTTCAGGGATGGCTACAAGATCATTCCCAGCAACAGAGTGTAAGTAGAGCTTAATTGCTTGTCTAATCTTTAAACCTTAACGCCTGCTCATTAGGAAAGTTCTGGGTGACCCAGCAAAGGTCCCTATGGCTTTGGGTTCACGTAAGAGATGTAATTACCTTCTGTGTTCACGCTTATTCCCTCCGGGCATCCATTTACGGTGGCCCACACTGGAAAACGCTGGGAAAAAAACTGAGAGAAACACTTCAGCCAGTGATGCAGAAGTCATGGATAACGTGCACGGCTTTCTCTGAGTGTGTGCGTGAGTGTTTTTCTCCCACCGCCTTGTCACAGAAGTGCAATTAATGCCTGTTCTCTGCCCTTCTTTAATCTTGCTACGGTAGTTCTTCATTGCCTTTTTCTAATTAGCAGCTCACCAAGGCTGAGATCGACGAGGCTGATCCGATTCGCCGTTATCAGTCAAGTGTCTTTCATTCCGAAGAGACCCAAATAAAACTCCACCACTGAGACACATCTAATGACTCACCTTTCACTCCAAGCATATAGCGGTGGGCCCATTTGAGAATTGCATTTGATTTTGGCAGAAGGTGTAATTGAAAAGTAAGCAGGCTAACGCAGGTAAATTTAGAAATAGACTCTGGGTAGTAATGATTTGCATTCGTTCCGTTTGGCTTCGGGCTAGGATTGATTAGGTAGGTCGACGTTCAGGCAGGTTTATTTTCAATAAAAACTCTGTGGTCGTGGTTCTGTGATTCCATTTACACCTGGAATTATTATATGTGTTGTTGATCCGATCGCATGTGGACAACCAATTGAAAAGTATGTGATCCAATCAGTCATGCCTTATGAGTAGACAGAAAGTCTTGGGACCAAATCCCATTCGTTTTGTAAACGCCAATCTATCATGAACAGAATAAACCCAATATGATTTTGTAATATATATATATATATATATATATATATATATATATATATATATATATATATATATGAGCTGGGCTTAAGAAGCACAGTATATGACACCATTGTTACCAAATTTTGTTCCTAATTTGAAATATTTTTTTTCAGATGTAATTTCAAAAAACATTTACATAGATTGCAATACTTTCACAATGAACTGTAATTGCATGTCTGGAAATTACTGCAGGGCTGTTACAAAAATGGACTGCCAGTGCCACTGGCTTGCTTAACAAGAAATTTCTGGAAAGAAAACAACCATCAGCGACTCCCAAACCATCAGATTCTGAGATGTAGTTTTACGCATATAACTTGTGTTCTTCTGAAGTAAAATTGTGCGTTGGATTGAAAGACATGTTGGAAGGTGGATATATACGGGCCCTTCGTAGATGTAGTTAAGGCAGTTGGCAGTTGGCCAGCTCAATAATTGGACCGGTGCTCTCCTGCCAGTGCTTTGACAGAATATTGCATCATGACAGAAAGCAGGGGCACATACATAAAATCAATATGCCACTGCTGACAATGTTCACTGCCGCATATATGCAACCGAGGGAATCTGTACCTTTGGGATCCTGGCGGTCTTCCCAGACAGCGTTGCTGCTTTGACCCTATACGCAGCCCAGCTGGTGTCTGCGGCATCCAGACTCGAACCCAGAAGCTCACCCAGCCCAGAGGATGGCAGACTAATATCAAGCAATCATACATCCAGCCAAGCCCATTAGCGCACTATTGGATGTGATGTCACATCCTTAATTGTTCTGTGGCAGCGGCTGAAGCAATGCAATCAGCTTAGCCATTTAAACTGGCACTATGTGTTACTGGGCAAAATCCCCAGGATGGACTTTGGGAAATTGGGCTGTACTTCTTAAGCACTTGACTGGCACGGTCATTACATTAACTGCCCTTGTAGGATCAAAGTTTATCTATGTGCTAGGATCTACGGCCCTGATTCAATATTAACATGGATAAACATACCGCAGCATGAATCTATTTCTCAGTCTCGGATGATGTTTCCTTCACAGAAACTGATAAATACTGCTTTGTAACACTAATGTCCTCTACAAAGAGAAGAGTGGAGCGGAGAAAACCAGTGGCTCTTTGTTTGGGATGTCCTCGTCAAATCTTAATATGCTTGGTATATATGGTACATATAAACATTTGATCAATGAAAAGAGGTACTCAAAATAACGGTATTGTTAAATTGATAATCTTAATAATGGTGCTGCTGTCAGTCTGCTCTGGAGTTTCTTAGCGGTTAATTAGCAGACTATTTCTGTCATATTTGCTGCTTTTTTGCAATTGATTAATCAGAATGATATGTGGACCAGAATTTCAACACTAAAATATACAGTGGCCTAATAAATTATTATAATAGTATGATTAAAAATAGTAGGGTAAGACTTGGTATGTTGCCCCCCCGGACTACACAAAACCTCATCTCTGCACTTTTGATGAATGGCTACACTATTTTTAATTTTGTCATTTCATTTGAGTATCAATATTTGTGAGATTTAGTCAGATAAAACAGTTATTGATCTAATTTTGGAAAATAGCTCACTATGACAGCATGTTATGTTGAAAATCATGGTTTTATGTTTCATGTCTTTATTGGGGGATTTATTAGCACACCAGTGGTATTAGACCTGTGGAGTAACCATTATCATTTTTGTTTTGAAGTGAAAAGCTAAAATTAGACCCTCTCGGGGTCTGATGTAAAAATGGCCTCCCAGAATTGGGACAGAAGGCCTCAAGTTAGTTAGTTTTTTTTATTTTGTCATTTAATACTATTAATAGGATTAGTCAGCATTTTCATTAATTATAAATACATTTCAGAAAGTTTTAATGATATGATGCTATATCGTTTTTCAACAACTACATTTTCTATTCTCAGCTTTTCTTTTTTTCTTTCTTTCTTTCTTTCTTTCTTTCTTTCTTTCTTTCTTTCTTTCTTTCTTTCTTTCTTTCATGGTTGTTGTTTTTTTAACAAATACTTGTAATCCAGGACCAGGTGATATTTGGCAAATGCTTGAAGTGCTTCATATTACCAATGGACATGGATGATTCAAGGTGTGATCACACTAGACTTTGCTCTTCACTCACCTTCATTTATATGCATGCAAATGTGGAAGCAGAGTGGAAAAAAATGCAAAAAGTACCATGTTTTCTTGTGTACCAAAGTTCAAGGTGGTGAATTCTGACCTTCATATCTGCATAATTGACTACAGATGGGCTCAGTATGGGTTGCATTGTTAGAACTTACTTAAATGGTACTTAATTGTTTTTAACATTGATAACAGTAAGAAATGTTTATTGAGTAGCAAATAAGCATATTACAATGATTTCTGAAGGATCATGTTACACTGAAGGCTGGACTCTTACTTTCAAATAAATGCAGCATTGGTGGACGTAAGATACTTCTTTTAAATCTTCTATATTTTACTTTTTCACACAAACATAAGTCCTAGACCGTGACATAATATCATGATACTCATATCTGTCGCAGAGACTGAAATAAAGCCTAGCGTGAGCACGCAAGCATGAAAATTCAGAACAATATTCTCGTTGTTTATCATTTTAACCCAACAAATGTCTTTTTTGCTCTGAAAACGACATTGTGGCATGCCTCTTTAAAATAAATGCCTGGCTGATGTGGTTTTGTTTCAAGCGCAATCACACATGCATATTTACGCGAGCGGCTCGAGTGTCCAAAAAGACTTTGTGGCCGCAGCAACTTTTCATTCATTCTCAAGCTGTCCATTTGAAATTCCGGTGTGAAAACGCATCTCATTGAAATGTGGAAAGCAGAGGCACCACTCAGTGAAAGCAGCTTGAGGCGGTCATATTTATTCCAGCACGGCTTCATTGCAAATGCTCGTTTCCTTTGCCCTGCAGATCTTTGTTTTCACGCAATCAGCATTATGAATTGTTGAGCTGTGTAGTCAATATATTAATCCAACTCTGTTTGATAGCGTGTTGAACATTCCCTAAAGAAAAGAGATTTTTAGTAACTTCATCACACGCCGCTGTGCAGTATTTCAGCGTTATTATTTCTCGAGCACTGTGTTTTCTGGTTTCAGTTTTTCGGTGGCCTCAGAAACGTCCCTTTGGTCTGTTAATGTAGCATGAAATAAGCGTCCGTGTGGACGGGCGATGCAGCTCTGTGTGATTCCTATCGCATCCGCGTGCTGAGGGATAACTGTGCCGCAATCCAAATGGTGCACAGTTATTATTTTGAGGGGTTTTTTTTACTCCTCTTCTGTGTGGTTAGGCTTCTCCTTCTCCATCTCCCCTAGTTTTTTTGGTCGTCTTTTCTTCTCTTTGAGCCACACAAAGGCAGAAAGTTGTTAAAGCAGAGAGGTCCAGAGGTGAATGCCAACGCAGGGGAGAACAGCGAAGCACGGGCCTTTGAAAGTCACTCTTATTGTTCCACACTGGCTTCCCCTTTAGACAGCATGAAACTTTCATGATGGCGATAATTACCCCATTGGCGAGAAGTGCTTTCTGTTGCCACTGCAGATGAAAGTAGCGGGTTGGAAGTAAGATATTGTGTCTACCTCTCATCGCTTTGTCCTTGCTGCATCCTCTACCTTGCTGAATTTTTCATCGTTCATTATTTGAGATCTTTGATGTTTCCACCCATTACGAGCTATTCAGGCTCCCATCGCGTTTCGCACATAAAACGGCTTCCACGCTAGACTCATCCTGTCCCGAGTACCACCAGCAAGAAACCAGACAATAAAGGAAGTGCTCACAGGAAGCCGATTATTTTCCTCTGTACAAGCGACGGGGCTGTGGTGTTTGTGTGGTGACAGTGATAGCAGCCGTGTTTGCAGTGTTTCTGCTCCTCCATATGTGCATCTCTTTTCATCAAGAGACTTGACAAGCGCAGACTCCTGCGTGTTTTGGCACTTATGTGCACAAAATTACACTTGCCACAAGCTTTTTGAGGGACCTTTATTTTCAACTAGTAAAACTGATCACTGATCATTCTTCTCTAAAAGAATCACTTCTGTCAAAACATTTGAAAAATATTTTTTTGGTTCATTAGAGTTTGAGCAAATATGATGGTAATAATAATTATAATAATAATAATAATTATTATTATTATTAAAATTATAATTTAATTGCAATTATTATAATATAATAACTTATATATTTTCTATTTTGACTTTTTAGTACATTTGAAATTAAAACATTTAAACAAGCTTGGCAAATAATTTATTATTATTATTGCATTTATTTTTTTAAATCCTGATATTAGCTAATTAATGAAACATTTCTGCTGTATCTTATAGGTGATTTAACACTGAAACATGAGCTTTTAGCTTATCTGACACAATATTGAAATATCATTTTAGGCTATTTCTGGCTCTTTTTTTCATTCAAATAAGTAGGAGTTGACTAGAAAATAGCATTACAAAGAACTTCTGAATGGACTGATTTGCTTAAAAAGGGCTTTAGCAAAATCAGAAACTGTTAAGGAAGACATTTTCGAGCTTTTTGGAGTCTGAATTCCAGGAATATGCTCTCCTGAAAAGAATGAGATATCATATTTGTTCTGAGCTGAATTGTGCCGGTAATGTGTTTGTGATTTGCTGTTATTATTTCAAATCACGTTAGCTAGCTTTTTTCAGCTGTTGTCATCATTCCTTGCGCTCCTCTCCACAGGTAGTAAATGATGTGTTAGACAAATGCAATCAGGAGGAGATTATCCGATTGAGAAATACGTCTCTGTCCTGTCACTCACTGGAGGGTTCGAGCCGTTGCCCTTTGCTCATATTCTCACCGAATGGACACGTCCATTGTGAATCAATGTGGTTTGGCTCTGAGAAGTCAAATGAAAAATGACGTAGGCTTGGCTAATTCGATAGAGGCCGTTTATGTGGCCTGGTTTTAATACACCTGCTGGCTGGTAGGGCCCCTTTATGAAGTTAATTATTGAGAGCCATCATCAGTCAATTGGGGCATCTGTGGGGTGAGCCTGTTCTAGCCCAAGGCTCCTGCCCACATTTGTCTTCATCCACTCCCTCCTTCACTCTTAAATAAATTAGTCTGTTGTCACTGCTAAAGCTGAGATCCAGAGAATCCAGTCAAGGCACTTTCTGCAAGTAGGGTGCACTTTGGTGTCCTAATGTTTTTGTTTTTTACCCATTACAAGTATATTTGTTTAGATTATTATAAAATTAACCCTGTGTAAAAATTGTAAAACAGCGTTTTTTTAAATCATTTTGGACTGCCCCATATACTGTATTGAATGATCTGTTTTTATTTTACTTTTACTTTTCCATTCTTGGCATTTTATTTTTTTTGCTGTAGTTTTTTGTGTTGTATACATTTTTACTTACAGTTTACTTCAATTTCTTTTTAATTAAATTGTTATAGTTTTTATAAATGTTTATTTTTTCAAATATAAGTTTGTATTACACATGCTAATATTATGCAAAATATATCATACAACTCTTAGACAATACTCTAGAGTGAAAAGCAGTGGAATTTAAAAAGCAAATGTTTGCCTTTTGGCCTTCCGTGTCTTTGTTTACTATATCAAACAATGCAAATATCATAATGTCACAAATATTTCATATCCGTAACAGTTTAAGATAGAAATAAATAATACGCCGAGTAGTTGGAGGTTAACAACAACTTTTTCTGAGATTACACGTGATCCTCCCTCACTTTGTGGATTAAGCTTTTTTTTTCCACTGACCATTTTGAAAAAGGAAAATACGTTTTTCGAGGTTCCAAAGAAGATTTTTGACTCTTTCATGGCACTGTGAGAATCCATTTGAAAGTTATTTTTGATTAAAGCCCTTCTCAGGCCTGTGGTGTCTGCTTGGTAGAGTTACAGTCATTCTCAGGATGCCACTGAGTGACAATCAGCCTGCCGTCGTCTCTGCTTTCACACCTCTGTCTGTGAAATAATGCAGCCGGAGGAAGAGGACACTGCATACGTCAAATCAGAAGTCAGCACATATAGCGCTCGTCCTGCAGACTGCTGCCCTCTTTTCAGTAAACAAGAGGAAAAGAGATGCAAGTAGCAGATAAGGAAAGGAGAAATAAGAAATGTGAATGAATGCACAGCCTCTCTCACGGCCGATAGGAAGCTTGTTAGACACCAATAAAGAAAAGTTTGAACTGCTCACAGGCAGAAACGGTTTGCGTATTTGAGAGCAATTTGTGTGCGTCTGCTTACTGGCGGCTCTGTTGGAGCTGAAGTGTGATTAAATGTTGCTAAAGAATTATCATTGACTCCAATTACACATTAATCAGGACCAGTATCGAGCCGAAACACGGATGATAGATAATTGCCTTTTCACAGGCTATTCCAGAGAAGTTGTCGGATTACACATTAAAATAAAGAAGAAATGCCACCACTAAGGTGCATTATTGAGCAATTGCTAAATTGACCGGAATCCTGAGAATGCAGAGAAATGTAATTTTCAAGATTGATTGGACTAAAATATGGAAAGAATTGTCTCATGATCCCATGACACTTTTATATAGCGAAGGCTGGAGCTTGGCATTGTAACAGGAATTACTCTCTATAGCTCTATTTGGGCTGTAATTGTTTTACATGTCGACATGATGCAATTTCAGCATTAATAGGTGTTAGTCAGTGATTTTATTGCCTTTTTCTCTCCTTTTACCACCCAGGAGAAATTCCTGGACGAATTACCTACTGCTTTTTGACAAACACTGTGGTCATGTGGTAATTTTATTCCTGATCGATTTGTCATCTCTGGGTTTACATAGAGTAATTGGTCCAAAAGTCAATCCAAATGCATATGTTTTATTATGGAGGAGTCATGTAAATTGCCATATTTTTGCCCTCTGGACTTTTGGAAATTATACTCTCTAAAAACACATTTTATTACAGGAGAATTGTGTAATTTTCCATACATACTTTGTGCGGTAATATTGTGAAATATTATTACAATTTAAACTAACTTATCTGTGTTAATATATTTTTAAATGTATTTTTTTTCTGTGAAAAAAATCTCACATGATCCTTTTGAAATCAACGTGCTGATTTGCAGCTCAAGAAACATTCATTATAATTATTATAAATGTTGAAAACAGTATTTTGTATTTATTGGTAAACAAGTACACTAGTAAAAGATTACTGAAGCTTAGTTGTCATTTCTGTTAACCGTTTTAAAAAATATTATAATATTCATATTTTGGATCATTATGTTTTATGAGGATGAAAATAAATGTTTGATGCAAGTTTTAAGTTTTTACGTCAAAAAGAAAGAAGTTGAAATGTTGCTGGTAATAAAAATCAGTCGGACTAGTGCTTTTAGCAGTACTTGAAATGTCTGCTTTTCAAAAAGCATCTCATAAGTCACTAAAGATTATGCCTAGTTCACTACCCGCATTCAGCAGAGGAAAAACTGGACTAGACTGGCTAGACGTGTGAACGAAAGAGACGTTCTGTGTTTGCTGGAAAAAATGAAAAGGAAGATATCTATCTTCAGCATGTTTATCCCTTATCCTGCTTTTCACTGAGCGACCAGCTCTGTCAGTCAATCCTTTTATGTTGCGCACTCTCGCTCAGCCCCCATTTCATGTCAGAAGACGCACGCTCCCGTCTCTGCGATGGCGGGCGACAGAAGTGTGTGGGTAGACAGAAAGCAATCTGTTCTGAAAAGGAAGATCAAGCTCAAGATTTCATGTGTGACATATTGAAACACTCCAATGTGTCGCAGGGACGGCGTGTTCGGCAGTGTGCAGCCGCAGACGGTTGCCCAGAGTTCATTGTGATGAGGCGGATTCATTTAGTCCCGAAGACGAGTGTGGAAATGTCAACGTATTATGAAGAGCTGACTTTTTTCTCCAGCTGAAATCTCATCTGCGCAATTAGTTACCTGTTGAAAGCATAATTCACTCCTGTAAAATAAAGAGTGTCCATCTATCTTGACAGTGCAGCCATTTGGCTTTCATTGCAAATAATACAGTTGCTAAGAGTGTGCGTGCTTTGTGATGGCCTTTCAGCCTTTTAACAAGGAGTCCATTACCGCTGGCAGCATTAAAAACCGACCTGTTCACCTCTCTAAATTGAGAAGAAAAAAAAAGAAACACCATCTTTAATTTTGAAGAATGGGATATTTTGGGAAACCAATGGCCTGCCTGTACCTGATTCTGCATTAACTATTAAGTATTGCAATTAATTCGCAGATCCATTTATCATGCAAATAGGCCGGTGAATAATGCATACGTTTCGGCTCATAAATAACTAATTTATGCAATCGCAAAGCGCTTTTTAAGATAAATATAATTAAAGGTCAATAGCGATTACATAAACACTGTGAACTTTTAACATGTTTAAATGTTAAATCTGGGCCTGCTTGCCAGATCGGATGAGAAGCAAAATACAAAAAAAGAACTTTTAATTGCCGCTAATTGATTCCAGACACAGTTTTTCACTCCAGACCGCTGGAAATACCTGTTTAGCTTTGCATAGGAAGGCTTTTTAAGTCTTAATGCGCTTACCAAAGTGTATGTTAGCTGGAGGCCGACTTCCAGGCAATCAATTTTATAATTGAATCAGAGTGAATGCTACAGCGGGTTTTGACACACAGGGTTGTTGTGTCTGTCCATCTGTCGCGCCGCGGCGGTTCTGCCGGAGCAGGAAAAGAAGCCGTATCCTGCGGTGTCCAAAGCTGCTAGATAGATCAAGACTCACGGCTCGTGCACCTGAATACTGTCGCTCGATGACTACAGGCCAGCCGTGCTGTCTTGAGCTCTGAGCTCTGAGCTTTTAATCAGTCTTCCCTGTGTGTTTCAGAGGAAAAACGGGTCTACGCTTGTCCTTTAAGCCAGCAGCTCTCAAACGGAGGGACGGGGACCATTAGCAAACGTCCAAGAGGCCACAGGATCACTGAATTATTTAAATTAGGAGTGACTATATTTTATTATTTCAGTTTATTTGTACTCATTTTGCTAAGTTGATTTAGAAAATCATTTGGAGCATGATCTGTTCGTTATTTCGTAAGTTTTTTTTTTTTTTTTTTTAAACAGCAGCCAGAGGCAGACAGTGAGCTGGCAGCCTATGTTTGATCAATTTAGCCTTCTCAAATCATCACGACTTGCCTAAAACAAAATCTATAGATATAAAACAGTTCAAGCACATAACACCATTAAACCTAAATGAATGTGCGCTGTATCCAGTAGTGTTCGGAGAGAGCAAGCTTTGCAGGAAATGGAGGCACCAGAACACTTGCGTTTTTTGCTCATAAAGAAAGTATAAAGAATCTCTTACTTGTGTGCACTCACAATATTCACCAAATAAAGAAATAAAGAAAACAAACATAATAAATATATTTATAGAAAGCTTTTACTATTGATTACTACTAATTACTACTTAACAAAATAAAACAAATCTTATTTCATTATAATCATAATCTGTGAAGATGCACTTCTTTCTACAGGCACATATAATAAAGAGATGGCAAATCAGGATTGGCAACTTCATCCATGCGACACCGACTCAGAAAACACTACTTTATTAGTAAATAATTCAAATAACTCCTTACTATTTCCCCCTGACACATTCATGGTAATTACTTTTGCTGTGGCTTTGCAGCATACTTTAGCCTATTGCATGCATTTGAATGCAGAACTCTTCAGCTGCGCCGACTTGAAAATTGTCCCAAATCCCTGCCCTATAAGTCGGGGATTGTTGGGCCCAGGGTCTAGTTTCTTCATCTGAACAGATTTGGATAAATCACATCACTTTTTTGTGAACTGTTTTGGACAATTTTCGCTTGTGAATAGTGCTTGATCCGTGCATATTTCCCTCATAATTCAAATGAGAGTTTCACTAGAGAAAGCAATATTATGCATAGAGGAGTTGTGTTTTAGCATAAAAAGTGACTAATTGTTTTGCATTTTTGGATTAACTTTTTGTTTGAAGAACATATACTGCAGTTCTTGAAGCTTAATACCTGTCTATCTGTCTGTCTGTCTCCCTTCCTATTAGTTAGCATGCATTGGCTAATGCACCTTAAACACGTACGTTTTAGCGGTACAAACATTTAGCTACTTTTCATTTAAATGTTCAGCATACAGACTTAATGACCTCATAAGTCAGGGACTTTAATCTACTTTATAAGCGGTTAAGCAACTATTGCACTTGGGTTCATTTGAGTTAAGCGTGCACTACAAACAAAGCAATATGTTACACGCGCGCCGCAATTAGCGGGTTGCTTTTACTAAGAGCGGTGTAATTCTTTTTAATCCTGTACATTTGCTCAAGGTTGCCGCTCTCTCGCTGTGCGTTGTGTGCCGCTAACAGGGAACAAGCATCTGTCGGTGTCATTGACTGGTTGTTGTGCAACGCTTTTTAGAAGAAAACCACATTCCCACCTCCTGTTGACTTTGTGCATCTAACGACTTAGTGCAAAATTAGGTAGCACCGCAGCGGTTTTTGGGCTGTTCTGTTGGCAGGTCAAGACAAGCCTGGCAGAGCACACCCATTATCAGTTTTTCGGCTCTTGCTACTTTTAAGCGTACTAGCGCAGTGAAGTTAGTATCTTAGTGGTGATGCGGTCAGGGAATTTAGTCTGCAGCTTTTGAAACGTGTCATTGGTGTGATAAGCGCTTGCTTCTGCGAGTCGCAAGGGAAAAAACAGTTCACGCTCCAAACCTTTAATTACATGTTTGGTGATGGTAATGTGCAAAGATTACAATAATTTCAGTAAACACTGTTTTTCATGTTGGTGCAGGCTAAATGGCTTTTTTTGGGACAGAACTAATTATCACTCACGTTGCCCAAGTCCCACAAAAAAAGGTGTTGTCCAATAAAGAACTTGGCAAGACAAAGCAATGTATTTTTCGGTTTAGATGAGCATGTCTTCTTTACTCGGCGCAACGTTTACTACTTTTTTTTGTGTGGGGTGGGGGCATTTAAAGATTGTAAATAAATTCTTTTTGAGAAGGCTGAAGGGAAGTTTCTCTCTGGTGAGTGAAACTAGGTCATGTTTGCAGAGCACTTGGCTGTATGGAGGATTAAATTAAATTAGGGTGAAGAAATTTGCAGAGGTATTGCAATTTTTGGTGATATGGTACTTTTGAAATATGGGACTGAAGAATACAGAAGCTGAAAAATATACAGACTTGAATCATCTAATAAGCTTGAAGCTCATGATGTATGCATTTTCCGCTTTGACTAGATTTTGTTGTCTAGAATGATTTATTTGATCTGATTGGGTCTTGAATGTGTGCCTCAAAAACTGAGAGACAGACACTTTAAATACTGATCTTCTGTATGAAGTTTGCCTACACGTTTTTATTGTAAAAAGGCAGCGAGCCTTTTATTATTGGAAATGTATTACAATAAGTCATCTTATAATTGTCTGTGACTTAATATTAAATAAATAAACAACAACAATTAATTTTAGTTAAAATTTAACCAATTTATACAAATAAAAAATTCAGTTTTCTACTGTGCACGCCGATTATAATGTCAGCTTTAGAGGATACTTAGGGACATTAAATTATGATTTAAATTATGAAAAAGCCTTAGGTTTATTTCACCTGTGTTGTCATTCAGTTTTCTATTGCCACAGAGCTTTCTTTTGTTCAAGCAGCTTTTGCCCAGATATAATAATGTTCAATTTTTCATTGTCTTTGCATCATAGACCAGAGAGATATACTGAGTTATGACCTTCCTAGTTCAAAATAAGTTTTTTGTGACAAATAATGTCGTAGGAAACAAAAGGTTATCTGCATCTCTGCCAGAGAGAGAGCTGGTGCCACGGTGAACAAAAAAAAGACCAAGAAGAACACCAATCATAAACAGACAGGCTCGTTGTAATTCAGGAGAAACGCACTTGTACAGCATTTCACCTTAAGGTGACATTCTAAACCTCTTTTAATCATCCTACCAGCATCCAAATGCATTCATTCATCTGCATTATATGGCACTTCTGCCCATCTGCTCCACTTCTTTCTTTCCCAACCCAACGTCTTTTTCGACATTGGCTAGCGAGCGTTTATCTCGCCTCCTCTGCAAGGTGAAAAATAGACTTGAGAACGTCTTCCTTCTTTGTTATTGAACAGATGTATCTGATCGATGTAAATCTACTAATGAGACTCCAAAGGCCTCCCTCCTTCCCATTCTCTGTATCGGGGCTGCGGGCTGCCCACTTTAATTGAGAATTAATTACAGATGGGGAGGAGATGCTACGGGGATCACATTAAAGCAGCGCCAGAGACGTTCCTCAGCAAGCTTTCACCTCCATCACCCATTCAGCCTTTCTCCTCTCTTGAGGGATCATTAAATACCTGAAGGTTCAGATCAATAACGGCTGATGGGTGGCGTGTTTTGGCAAAGGCATGTTTGTTTCATATGAGAGGCTTGGAAGTTGCGAGGTCTGTTTTTCCGGCAGTTTTTCCATTTCTTCTTCCTCCTCGGATCAGTCAGAAATGCTCAAGAGGAATCACTTGCACCCCTTGAGTAAATTATACCAATTAAACAGATTAAATTCCATACTTTATTCACTTAATTGAAGACACCGATAATTACTTATAATTACCGTTCGTCTTCTAAAGACCGATTGTCGGCCACTGAAGTTTTTGTGTTTTTGTCTTCGAGAGGGGTTGTGGAAAACAACATGAATGTTTAAAGTGGAGCGGGCAGACATGGGCATTGGAGAGGCAATGCTTCAATAGATAATGACCCAATGGTAATTGCTTTCCTTGAATAGTCTGTGTTTATTCCCGGGTATCAGACAAATTGTGAAGACTATGATTGTTTAAGAAAATAACAACTGGCCTAGTAGCTTGATAAGCATCTAAGGAAGATGCCTATCAAGTCTTTGATGCCAAAGAGCACAATAAAGGTTGGGAAATACGTATGAAGGTTCAATTCTATGTAATGTACTTCATCCCTTTCTATACACGCTTGCGAGAAAGACCATCTTTGTCCATTTCCAAGTTGGTATATGTTTGTGAAAATGATCTTTCCAGCGTGAAGGAGAGGTCCATAAAGATGTGGTCTACTGAGTGTGATGTTGTATCTAATAACATTTTAGCTAGGGCTGCACATTTAATCGAAATTAAATGAATCGCGATTCGGCAAAGGCTGCGATAGCTGAATAAACAGAAGATTGAACTGCTTTCATTGATGAAAATATGGAATGGCGATAAAGAAGAGCGAATTAACATTGATTTAACGCAAATATATGGTTTATCTTCTCATGTATTATCTTTATAATAAAGTGTATTCATAATGCATTGTTAGTCCACATAGCCTTTAGCACTGTGTAGAATATTATTAAATAATATGTCGCATGTCTTATTCTGTGCAGGAAGTCACATCATCTCACGGAAGGATTTTATTTCAAACTAATGCTATTATATGTCTTTCGGACAAGAGGTTCATGTATGGGAAGATGTTTAATACATGTTGCGTTTTCAAATGCATCTCAGTCATTTATTACTCAAGCATTTACTTCTTTTACAGAGCCGTACTTTCATAATCACGCTAAACTAATGATTTATTAGCTATTTTGATTAATTGTGTAATTTTAGCTGATGAGAATGCGAAACCAAATACTCAAATAGATTGTACATTAATTTATATCAGTATATAATCACATATAATCATGACCGCACTTTGGCAATACATAGTAAATCATGCTTGTCAGTGTTTGTGTATTGGGGCAGTGTCATGAAAAGAGCGAATTCACAATGTGCGGGGGTCTATGGTGGTTACGGCCCTGGATTAAACCCATATGTATAGGATGCCTTTGTCACTCTTGCATTTCAGCGCACACAGTTCAAGTGGGTCAAGTCAAACCTTGTCAGTACTTACTACGATTGCATTATTTGAAACAGTTATATTTAGCTCTATTAGTTATTGTCATATTTTTGTCAACAAGTGGTTGTGTTTTCAGGAATCCAAATGCTTTTTGCCATATAGCGGGGACATAACAATCCAATACACCACAAGTGCTGTGTTTTCACATGTGCAGGACTAGAAGCACAGGCTTACTAATTCAGATCAGTCACAGTATGGGCATTATGTTTGGAGACCATGCTGTTCACTATCCGGCTCCGGTGTCAGCTGTTAATGCCTCCTGAATGCTCCATGCATATTTTGGCTGGTAATGCGCTCGACATCAGATGCTGGACGGCTGCCCCATTGACCACACTGATATGGAGCGCAGCGCCGTGACTTGGCCGGGCCCCACACAAAGGTCACCATTTCCCTTACGTCAGTCCATTTTCCAGCAGCACCGCCTGAAAACCTGCTGCCATCAGATCCCTTGACAGAGCTCATAATCCAGCCTCTATGATCTGTTTAATCCACATTCTTAACCAGTCAATAGAAGTCTTGTCCATGCTGTTTTTTTTTTTTCCTCTGGCTGATATTGACAGATGGGGTTGATAACATTAGAGTCCAGGGGTCTGGCATATTTCTTTGCAATCAAACTGTGCTGTTTTCTGGGCTTTTTGCCCATAACTAGATTGCAAAGTAAAATCCTTATCTCTCTTTTAAAGTCTCACACAGTCCGTTTCTCCCTATAAGCTTGTTGTGAGTTCTGGTCACTGGTGAGGCTTCAAATAGATGCCATCAGCATCTCAGCTGCAGTGAATGCTAGCCTTATTGGAGCACACAGCTTGGCTTACTGAAGCATAAACTTCTTAATAGTGCTGGTGGCAGAGAGAGCAGGCAAATGTCCATGTCTCTTCCTCTTATGTTCCTCATTATGTTCCTCGTGGCAAAAGCTTCACACTCAGCTGGAATAATGTCTTGCATTTTTATCAGATTCAAAGGATTGTGAAAGTGGTCTCATGCACTTATCATTTTTTCCAATACTTGGAATCTTAAAAATTAAAGACCTGTAAAAGGGAATTATTTTATTTTGCTTTTAAACAAACATTTCTTGGCCTGCTTTATGGGAAGCTTGGGTCATATTGCATTTTCTGTTTTGTAAATGTTATTCAAAACAATATGAAAGACTGATTGGTTTTTAATGAAGAGCTCGTTTATATGTAATGTGGATTAAAATTGGCATATTTATTCAAATAATTTTAAATTATGTATACTCTACTATATTATTTTATAGTTCCGTTTATCTCAAGTTCAAAAAGGTTTTTGTACATTGTGCCTTTGTATGCGATCCACTAATCTTTACTTTTAACATTATTTAGAACAATATATCTAATAGTATATATGTTGTTGTTTTTTACTTTACAAACTTAGGTTTGAAATATGATTGTGTTATTTTTCTTTGAAATAAATCGCATAAAAATAAATATATGTATTGTGCTCTGTTTTAAATGCAGTCCTTCCTTTAGTTCCTTTTCTAATCAAATACCCCTACTCAACTCTCTACACTTAGTACATTACTGAGTAAATCAGAAATTAAATCATTTCTTTAATGTCTTTAGCCATTGGGCAACGTTGTTAGATTTTTTTATTGTGCCACTGTTCTGAGGTACAGACTAAAATAAGTTGATATATAGCTTATATAGTAAGTATAAGTAAAATCAATGTATATATTTTCACTTGCCTACACTAGAACACTTTAAAAGTTCCTCTCTGTTTTCTCATGCAGAATTTAAATGTTGCATGTAAATGAGATTCTTTCTTTTCTACAAACCATGAAATAAAGTTATAATATTGATAAGAAAATGTAATATTGAGGCCCGGTTTCACAGGCAGGGCTTAGACTAGGCCAAGATTAGGCCATTGTTCAGTTAGGAAATTTCATTCAGTTTCAATTTCATTGTTGTTTTTTTAAAAACTTTTTTTATTGAAAACTGTTCAATACCACAATTAGTTGTGATTGTATTTTATCAGTATTATCTTGTATTTATTTTACAGAAACAATGACCAATGTCTCATTCACTACTGCTCCATAATTCTTAGTTTAATGTGACATATAATTAATTTTGATTATATCACGGCTCCAGTGAATGCTTGAATCTGATTGGCTGATGAATGTCCTAAGGTGTGCACACAGATATAATCTCTCTCTCTCTCTCTCTCTCTCTCTCTCTCTCTCTCTTAACTGTATCATCGGTTCAAGCCTTCATTACTATGTCTAAAATGATGATTTGGAATTAACAACAGAGGAGAGTATAAAGGAAAAAACCGGACCAATACCTTCAAATATATCATCTGATTGATGTCTTGAGGTGTGTCAACTAACTTGACTTCGGTCCATTGAATTAATAGAAAAATAATGGACACTCGATGTGCAGTTTTTCTAATAATTCAATGACCCTTTATCGCTTATTTATTACTTTATATATGATTTTAATGTTTTAGTTCTAGCATCAAAACATACTGATATTTTATTACAATTTTTGTCTTATGCTGTTTGAAATCATATCGCATATATAAATGTTCCTGTGAAAAATCTCTGCCATGTCATATAATACATTTTACTTTACAAATAGTCTGGCAAGTAAGCTGAAATATTTACTAGCCAAAGTCGATTCCGCTTCCAGTTTGCTGGTTGAGGGTTGCGGCCTGTAATTTTCAAGCAGTCTAAAAGACTATAAAGAATAGATTATTTTATTATATTTTCAGCTGTGCTTCATTAAGAATGGAGCAAAACTTTGCAAGACAGTGGCCTTCTTGAGTTTTCATATTAAAATAAACGAAATAAACTCATGTAAAATGAATTAATATGTAAATGAACGAATCGTTTCCTCCAAGGCCTCCTTGCCTCCAAAGGCCAATTTACAGTTAATACACTACATGCTTTTGCCTTGACTAATGCTATTAATCAACAGTGCCTCAGCTCTCAGTGGTTATTAGGCAGAGCTGATTGGGTTGTGTTCCTCATGTTTTTGTATGCACGCTCGCTTCTCCACGATATAACACACTGCATGCCAAGCACGGGAACCATTCTTATACAATTTCAGCCTCACTGAAGCACTGCATTGACAGGGGAGTGCCTTTTTTTTTTTTTTTTTTTCTCTCCAGTTCTTCCGTGAATTGCTTGGCGTCTCTAGACAGGCAGACCCGTGTTGCGTGGAAAGCCCACCTCGACTACAACAATTCAACAGTCTATAACTGTGTGAGAGAGGCCTGCCGCGTCATTCCCAGCGGCTTCGGAGTGAACGTGGTTGATAGTTACATTTTAGTTGTCATGTAAAGATATTCAGACCGGACACGCATGAGCAGCGCAGCCTCCGTAAACTTTTTTCTGCATTGTGCCACGTCAAATCCCCAAGCAAAGACACTTTGTCTCTTCTGTAATGAGATTGTGTCTTTTGAAAAATTTCACATCAGATTTTCTGACAACTGCAAATTGAATTTTACATGTCTATTTGTGAAAGTCATTCATCATTTGCTGTTGGCTAAACAAGCACTTTTAAATGATATTATGGCTTCAAAAATATGATTACAAGCATGAAATCTGAAGCATATTTTACATGTCGCTCTACTGTTTGGTCCCAGTGTTCAGAGTCGTAAAGATCAAGAATGAACTTTTGAAACGTAAGACGTGTGGCACCTTTTATAATGTGCCTTCTATAATGCAAATTCAATCACAAACGGAAAAAACAAACACGCTCTTTTGTTTTCAGTTCTTGAGATCTTTCAATAAACTGTCAACCACCCACTATATCCTAGTTTTCTCTTGCTTATTTGTTTAAGTAAAGCAACATACACTAACAAATAAAACCTTTGCTGCTATAAAAGGATTGAATTTCCAATGGAATTTTTTTTTCCATTTTTGGGAATGTTTTACAGAAACAGTCTTGTCAACAAAAAAAATCAGGGTGTCTTTTGTTTCACTTTTCATGTCAAAGAAGTGGAGTTGATTTGCTGTTAGAAACTGTTGGCATGTCTTTGATAGAAGACCGTTGTGGATCCCTACCTATGGTTGCTCCTATGGTTTTTATGGATGTGGATGTGATTGCAACTTTTAAAAATGGATTTGTGTGTGTGTTGTTGTCCACAAATAAATAAAATAAAATAAAAATAGAAATATAAAAATGAAAAATAATGTTTTTCCTCTTTCCAGCTGCTTTAAAACGGTTTTGCATTAACACTCCTGTCCAGAAATGGGCTCTCTCATCAGCAACAGAAAAGCAGTTGAGCTTGGCCACTTATACCGCTGGCCATCCTATTGCAATTTTAATGGGTTTCAATGGGACCAGCACCAGGTTGTTAGAGTGAATTTGCAGGGTACCACCACCTAAAAGTAATCCCAGTCTTGTCTGTGACCTGATCCCAGCATGGCCTTAAAACCAGGCCAGTTCACCCCATGCAGCAAAAAAACAAACAAATAGAAACCCCTTAGCTTTGAATTTCTGAGCTGGGTAGGCTGGTGTACACCAGGCGACTGGTGTGGTGTTTTCTTTAGTCAATGCTAATGCATTTTATGTTATTTTACATACATTACTGTATACACTTTCTTTTGTGAAATTCATTTTAACCAATTACCGAAGGCATTATGATTGAAGGAAATGTGATTTTATTTGCTTACATTTAAAAAAAAACCCTTCAAAATACCTTTTTTAGTTATGCATAAAATTCTAAATAATTAATTTTAACAATAGTTAAATTCTTAAGTTTATCTGTTTTTATTATTTATTATTTGTTTTTATTTATTTAACAAATTATATTTATTTTACAAAATTGGCTGTGAATTTAATGCCAGTATGATGCTACAATACTGTTAAATGCTTTTTTAATAACTGACTTGACTGTATATTTATTTATACAGTGTATATGTCCTATGTGTGATTAAGCTGCCGAGCATTTTATATATTTAGAGTCCCTCTTTATATTGTGTCCCTAATAGCTAATATAATAACTAGATGTGTACGTAGTATGTAACCACAGCGTAAGTGCACATTGGTACATAGTATCTAAAGCTCTAATGTTTGTGTAACAGATATTAGGGACACTTAATATAAAGCGGGACCCTAAAAAGGCTGAACTGCCATTTATAAGGATTAGCATAAAATAAGGTAATATTTTTCCAATTATACTGTTCCACTCAGAAGAATCCGTATATCCAACTAATAAACATTTTATGCTTTTGCTTTGCTTTTTTTCCTGTGAATTCTAAATACATATTGTCTAAAAAAAAAACAGTTAATTGCATTGCAGCATGTTTGTATACATCTTATTTGCTATAACTAAAGTACGTGTAAATCTTCATTGTACCAGCCAAGGGCCACCCTGTTCTCTGGATATTGGTATTGGCATCATTAAAAAAACCCATATAGCACATATAACCCACAGCAGCACATCTGCTTCCAATATAAATTTATCATGTTTCGTTGGCCATCAGAGGTTTGAGGTTTTCCAGCTTTCTACAAAAACTGTTTGACTGTCGTATATTAATAGAGACTAATGGGCTGCTTAGAAAAAGACTAAAGTAGCCAGAGAGGCTCTTTAGAGGAATGGCCTTTTGGCTTCCCGTACATTAAGGCGAGTCTTTGAGGGGTAGTTGAGTTGAGGTGCTATAATTATTGCAGAGAAATGGTAATTACTCAAAGTAAAGAGGGCGTTTGTGCTGACGAACGTGACTGTGTGGCTTTGGAGAGATATACTCTATTCTTTGAGCGAAAGAGCTGCTCTGATTCTCTTATCTGGAGTGGATTATTATTCCCTTTGAAACAAGGGGAATACAGTTAAGAAATGAGGACATATTCAAGTGATTTCGAGAAGGATTCCTCCAACGATGAGACGCCTTCGTGAAGTGACTTTGCTCGGAGTGACTGAGACTATCAAGTTGTTTCAGCTCATTGCGTTAGGTTGGGTTTGTTTTGGTGTAAACAAGATCAGGTTTCATATTTTACAGTAAATTGCTTCAGTAGTAGTATAGTGTGGTGTTTTATTACTATTATTGTTATTATTTCCCCATATAAACATCCTTTAGACCATATTTCTCGGACAGAGCTGTATTTTTTTTTAATTAGGTGATCACAGTCGAATAACATCCTGGATCACCAGCACAGTACTGTACAATGTTGAAGTGTTGAAAACACATTTCACAAGTTCATTAACATTCATGAAAATGAATTCTCTTCTCCCCAAGAGCAGACCATTTATATTATCTATCATTACTCATGATACCAAGAACCTAATTAACTACCATGGTCTATGTAGCTCCATTTCTGCAAAGTCAGGTTGGGTAAAGAAATTATTTTCCAATTTAATTTAAGAGGGAAAAGGGGAATTGTTCAAGACTGACATATACATATATATATATATATATATATATATATATATATATATATATATATATATATACATATATATATATATATATATATATATATATATATTATATTATATTTATGATTATATTAAACAAAAAATATATATAAAAAAAAATCGGAAATATATACATGCATGTTTTTGCGGTTTTACATAATTAACATTTGGACTGTGACATTTGACACTGGATTTCAGAGTTCCTGTTCTGTTTATTATTAGTTTTTGGTAAATTGTTAAATTCTGTTCCAAAGCCTTGTCAAGTCTCACAGATGGAAAATCAGTAGGTTAAATTATTATCGAGCAAATCATTTTAATCAGGGCTTGGAAGTCGTCCATAATGAATTATGCTGAAAGTCTTTGAAATGTCAGCTAGCACTTGAAGCCCCAGAGCAGACGGGTGCGCTCCATCGCGACCCACACAGGCTGCTGGGTTACTTAAGGAGCTGCTCGGGACTTGCCAGCAAACCTGGTTGCCTAGCAACCGCATTAATTCCCTTAACGAGGACAATTTGCATTGGGTGACTCCAAGGAAATTAGGTTTTGAAATTATACATTGTGTTATAGAAAATCAAATGTTTTCTTGTTTCTAGATCTAAATCAATTAGGATTGATGTGGAAATCTTTAAATCTTTATTTAAAATGTAACAGAAATTTCTTGATTATATAATAATAAAATTGTTGCGGTGGCAAATGTTTCGGTAATTTTTTTTTGTTTTGTTTAGTTTTTTTTTTTTGCACTTGAACGACAAAAAAAAAAACTAGAAGAAAAGTCAAATCTGATATAATTTCACACAGAACACAAAAAGTGAACTGGACAAAATTGTTGCCACGCTTAACTTAATATTTGGTACTTCCTTAAGATCTCTCCACAGGTGTTTTATGGTTTTTCGTGTCTGGACTCATTGCTGACCAGAACTCTCCAGCGCTTTGTTTGTAACCATTTCTGGGTGCTTTTTAAAGCGTGTTTTAGGTCATTGTCCTGCTGGAAGATCCATGATGCAGTTTTCTGACACTGGATATATATATATATATATATATATATATATATATATATATATAAAATAAATATTTGCAATTTCTTCATTTCTGCTTCAGATACTCATCTGCATTTAGGAAATGTGCTTCATGTTACAGTGTATTACAGCATTAAAACTGTCATTGCACTGGTCTCATTCTAGCCTCCTGCTTTAGAAGTTGCAAAAACACTGAAAAAACATCGCAAGAGACCGGATTGACATGGTTGAGGCTGCTGGGATCCACATATATCACCCACAGAAAGCAAAAGTGGCATCAGGAGTCCAGAGGGCAAGCACTCCAAAACCTTGTTCATCAAAGAGAATAGTGCATACTATCTTTTCTTCTGGTGCATAGTCTCACAACAACACAGCCTTCACATTTCTGATGAGGCACGTCTCGTCTCATTATTTAGTCACAGTGTTGTTGCGAACTCTGACACAACAAAGATGCCTCTCTGCCTTTGTACTACTGTCACTCTGTCTGCATCCCACAGCTAGCTGACAGTCTCAGGACCCAAAGTCGCAGCTGTCCCGATCACAGCCTGTCCACCGTGTCGCAAAGATGCCCTAAAATGTGACTGAGAAAAGAAAGCAAGATCAGATGTATACTTTTCGCATTCACCAGGACTTTTTTTGGTTCGTTTAGATTGATTGACAGTAATATTCACCGCCTACCGTCTAAGGAAGAAGACGGGCCTGTCCCTTCCCTTACAGCTATAAAGAAGCTTTTATAGCTGCCTTCCCTGTGAACTTGTAAACTTTGCCCGGTTTTTCCTCCAGCACTATTTGAGTTTAGATTTCGGTGATAGTAGCTGTAATAGTGCTGTGAAGCTTCCACAGTCCCTACAAAATGGAAAGAAAGATGCATAAGTGACTGTACAGAAGGCATTTGCATTGGTTTTGTTGCTGTAGACACTGCAGGATACAGGGGTTACCACGTGTGCTTGTATGGAAAGAATATTTTGTTCTAGTCTACATTTATCAAAATTGCATTCATTTTCAGGTCATGCTTTCTCTGAGAATTGAACCCATGACCTTGTCATCCCATGCGCTACCAGTTGCTGTTGATTTTTGAGAAAGGCCAAAACACCTGACTTGAAGCTTCTAGTAAGTTGAAATGAAAGAGGTGCCCTCCTGAAGAGCAGTGCGCATTTACTGCTAAACCGTATTTTAAAATGAGTTTAACGTGTACATAACAATAATGCATTATCCAATACACTGCTGTCAAAGGAGGCCATCTTGCCCCACTGAGGTAAGATGACCCTGTGTCATTTATAATGATTTATATATATATATATATATATATATATATATATATATTTTTTTTTTTTTTTTTTTTAAATATCTTTGTAGAATAATAATGTTTTGTGTGAATGCGTGAACTTTGACCCTAGTTATAATAATGATGACAATTGTATATTTTATATCCTATGTTTATTAATAGAGTTGTCATCATAATAACACAGTGAATTTTGATGTCATATTTCTGCAGAATTTACCTGTGGGCTATAATGAATAATGTATTTCGTGGAATTAAATAACTCCATGCTCCATGAATTATAAATAATTATTAAATAAAAAAATTAAACAGAAGTCAAGGGTCTAACTTAAACTAACATTTACCTAAAAATAACAAAAAAAAATCTATTGAATTGTTGTGTCCTCAAATTCTCCATTTTCCTTTTTAAAACAAATAAATAAAAACAAACTGGAGGATAATTTACCCTTAAATCTATTCAGGTTGCATAAATCAATAAAAATGTGTTAAGAGTAGGTATTTCTTTTTAAAGCGCTTCAAACCATTACCAAATGTCTTTTGTCTCATTAAACTCCTAATTTGCTGCTTATTAATAGTAAGTTAGTTGTTAAATTTAGGATTAGGGGTGAAGAATATGCAGAACGTGTGCTTTATAAGCCAATATGTTAATAATAGTCACATACCGTTTATAGTAGGGAAGTATGCAGCCCATTTTATCCAAATCCTCAAGACCTTAATTAGCTGGTTCAGGTGAGCTAGGAGCTAAGCTCTGCAGGAACATGGTCTTCTAGGACCAGGATTAGACTCCTTTAGGCACAGGAACCATTCATTTCCTCAAGTTCTCATGAATGATCCAACAAAACATCACCTGTCGTGCTCTGACTTGAGTTCTCCCCAACTGTATTGGTTCATTTATTTATTCTCTTTCTATCTCTCGGCACAAAAGTAACAATTGGTTTAATCTTGTGTTTGGTACTGTTGAGCCCCGGGTACATGCCAGGGCTCTATTATTTAGTAGAATAGCGTGGAACAAAGAGAATGAGGGGAAGTAAAGGCCCACATGGGTGCAGCAGTGTTTATTTATCTCTCATAGTTCTGCTGCTCTGCTGAGGTGTTCGGTAACCCTCACCCTGAAGGTATGCAATGCAGCTAATGAAAAAGACTTGGCGGTTTTTGATCCAGTAAAGGAGGCTATTTATTTCATTTTTATGGGGGTGGAATAAAAAGCATATGCATTAAAAGTTAGCTTTCTGGAGATAGTTCAAACCCTGGAGTTATGTGGTCTAGTGTGTATGGCGCTGCGAGAGGCACAAAAACCCCCATTTGATGTGACTTGAAAGTTGTGTACGGATGCAATGCGTTCGGTTGCTTTGTCGAACGGTATTTTAAGCAGAACTTTTTAGACGCGGAGTTGAAAAGGTTGGAGTTTCGGTGAGAGCTTTACCCTGTAACATTACCACAGTCTTCAATATTTAAAGGGAGAAACTATCTTGTTTGGACCTCTTTTCACCATTCTCTGAACCTGACGGAAATATCCCTTCAGACTCGTTTATATTTGATTGTCTGTATTGATGTGAACCTGAATATTTCATTGAAGGAAACTAAAGGAGATCCTTCAGCTGAGCTCTGCAGCTCGCCTCGGCTCAGATAATGATTAGGCAGATGTTTAGATTTATCTGCCATCCTCTTAAACAAACATGTTAGATGTTAAAGCATAATTAACCGTTTTTTTATTATAGCAGCCATGGGAACGACAGCTTTTACTTAGACATTATGAATAGTAGCCTACTAGAAGTTAGAAAATTGGCTATGGATTGGCCAGCGGGGATGTACGGAGAAGCAAAGAAGGTAATTTTTCACCATGAAACAAAAGCATATTCAGGAAAAACACAGCTTAAAGACAGATTTTGTAAGCGGTAACGTGCACCTGCCAAAAACATACAAGCTTTGCATTTTAAACAGTCTCTGCTGAGATTTTTTACACACTGATTTAGAAATATTAAAGGTTTTAAAGTAGGCATTTGTACGATTCGAAATAAAGTCATAAGTCATAAGTTTGTGTTGTTTGCACTGTTTCTAAAGCCAATGTCACGGTTGTATGTCATTCAGAAATCATTTGAATTAAGGTATTAAACAGTATATAGTATTTTAATTCTGAGTACAACAACGTAGAATTCAAATAAATAGAAATAAAAATATATTTTAATATAAACTGTTTATTTTTATAAAGCCTGAATATTCAAAGGTTTATAGTCTTAGATAACAATAGATTGGTAGATTGGTTAGAAAGATAGATTTAAAATGGAAAATTTTGAATTGCACTGCAATCATACTGAACTGTACTATGGTTTGTTGTTAATTGTACTATAGTTGGATTTGAACTGCTATTGATTATGTATATTGTGTTTATAGGAGTTGGTTCTGGCCAGCACAGCACAGACCAGTGGGGCCGGTTGAGTTTGAGTTCTGATAGGCCATTAGTCATGATTCCCGTAGTCATAGGGTTGAGTCGGGTTGAGGGACGGATGAGGCAGCAGGCTTATCTCCACTTGTACATCTCAGCCTACAAATGGCCAGCACATTCATCACAGAGTGGAGACTGCAGCGGACTGTTGCTTTTAATGGATATTAAGAAAGCAGACGCTAGAACCGCTAGAACTGTGGCCTGGATATGGTCTGGCAGAGAGATTTTCTGCTGTCATTGCATTCACACCATTGATCATCTGGGCTCCGGCTCAGCTCCATCGTGTTTGTGTGAAAGTGTCTCAGCGTGCTGTGATACATAGCAATGCCGGAGAGAGAGAGGAGAGCAGACGTCACTGCATTTCTTGTCTTGGTCTCGTCTTATTAGCTCTTCTCTTAATGCTTCTTCTTATTTCCTTTCATATAGTCAAATACAAAAAAATTAAAAATAAATATATATATATATATATATATATATATATATATATATATATTATATTTGCCTTATCTCCACCCTCCTTCGTCATCTCATTTTGTGTCCACCCCTCGTCTCATCTTGTCTTGTCTTGTCTCGTCTCGTCTCCTTCCCTTCTCTGCTCATTATCTGACCTCACCATCCCATCTTCTTTAATCTTTTTCTCATTTTGTCCCCTCCCCTTCTGTCTTATCTCATCTTTTCTAATCTTTTTCCTCATGTTTGTTTTTTCACATCTCTTCATGTCTCATCATGTTGCGTTACCTCTGTTGCTTCTGCTAACCACTCGTCGTCTCCTCATGTCTCCTATATTCTCATTTTATTAATTTCTCACTTTATAACTTAACACTGAACACTTTAGACAGCATAAAAGTTGGTAAGCAGCAGAATTTGGGAGGAATTAGGGAGTCTGTTCTGTTGAGTTGTGAGGGGTCAGGTTGAAGGGACAGGGAGATTTGGGGATGTTCTCTTTTTGTAGTTTGGGTTAAATTCCTTAGAGAACACACAGGGAGGTCTAGGCTTCTGGTTCAGCAGCTTTCAGAGAAGCTGTGCTTCATCTGCGCTTTGTACGTGTTTTGAGACATGCGTATTTCCATTCAGAGCGTAGCAAGGGAAAAGGCTCGACTCATGCCCGCAGACCACCTTAGGCATCTGAGCCCGAAACAAGAAAATTGCCATGACCTGATTTCCTTCACTTTGAGCATTTATTTGTTTGATCCTGGGGCTAAATGGGAAAAGCAGACATAGTGTCACTCTCTATGGCCTCCTGTATGGCCCTGAAGCTACTTTCCCAAGTTCTTTTACTGTTTTATAGTGTCACATAAACAGACATTTGCACTTGTCTTTTTTTCTCAGACTCCCAGCATATTTTCTGGCATGATAGTTTGCCTATATTCTTACTTTCAGATAGACTTTGATCTCTTCTTTTGCGGCATCACTTAGAGGCACGCACAACGTATTCCATGGTTCCGACATAATTCCGGGTCATGACGCCTCGAGGCAGCGGTGCTTGCGTCTCTCTGCCTGCTCCTGGGCATCAATGTGGTAAAATTTTCTGTCCTCAGATGTGGGTGGGAGAAAGTTTTCCAAGGCCCGAGAGCATCATAAATCAAAACGCAACGTCAGATCCACGCAGCTGGGCTCCCAGGAACTAGAAGCACAATATGAGTTGCTGACATTTTAATTACTTTGTCATGCATCTTAGACTGGTAAGCCTATTTTGAGAGTGTAATTTATGGCAGTAAATGAAAACAAATATTCTCTAAACCATCTTTCTGAAAGCCGGTTCTTGCCATGTTGATTAATGTAATATCTCTCTAGCGGTCTGTCCAGTGCCCAAGAGAATTAGGTTCTGGCCCTTTTCCGACACGCGCAAATTTTGTTACAATTCAGAGGCTTTTGGACGCGAACACACTGAAACGGCAGGTAAACAATATGCAAAAACTCTCAGAAAGTAATTCATCTTCAATTATGCCTGTGACTTTTTTCCCCCTCAGAAAAAGTCATTTTTCTTTTAGTTTTCAAAATAGAGGTGATAAAAAATTATTAAGGCGTGATTGTCAGAGCGTATCTCAGAAAATTGATCTTTAGATTTGATTCCCCTTTATTGGAAATGGCTGGCCGGTTAAATTGGTGCTTTTTAGCCTAGTGGGTGCACAGCCTTTTCGACAAATCGAAACGGTCGCCCTCTTTGAATATTTAGATTACCTGGGCTTCCCGGCACCTTTCCTAAGTGGATTAACATTTCACGTGGCTCCCAACCTGCATTTTTAATACGTTGTGGGCTGATATCAAAGAGTCCTCGGGGATCAGAAACAAGCATTCCCATTATCTTTCCCCGCTGTGCTTTGTTTACCAAACCCCGAGCAGGGGCCATTCATCTAGACAATTGTAATGGAATCCAAACTAGCCGGACTAATCATAAAATCACTTTATACACAGGGCGCATCGATTTCGCTCGCGGCGTAAACCAGGTAAACGTTCGGACCCCCGCTCTCTCCGCTGGCAGCGTTACACAAGATCACACATGCTGCTATTAGGCCCTTAAATCATCATGCAGGTGAGCTGTTTATGTACACATCAGCTCGGAGCCTCTGATGCTTGCCAAGCCATTTCAACCGATGCATATTTAATAATTAAAAGTCTATCAAGGCAGGCCGCTCTGACCTTTCGAAGCCGCCAACGACATCTGTGAAGGGTGCCTTTATTTCCCAGATGCAGCCCAGCCCGGATCCGCAGCCAGGTGTCAGGGTGCAGACAGCGATGTAATGCATCCTCATCAGCGGCCGCCAATCTCCATCCCTCGCAAGAACCCCCTCCCCACCCAAGCAGCAACTTTTGATGGATCTCTTTATGTTAATCTGCACTTAATCATGAAACAGCAAACGGAGAACTAAGCAGAACCGAAGCTCGCTCTAATTACACGTCAATAATACTCGGCGAGGAAGCGCAGACAGCCCTCTTGTTCCTACTTCTGCTGCATTTATTTTTTGCATTCGTCTATTTGCAGACTTCTCCGTGACTTGACAATCTTTTGTAGGGATCTGTCTTGGAAATAGGTAATGACTGCGGCGCTTGTACTCGCGGCGTGTAGGAAGACGCTACAGGTTCCGCGGAGCCCAAAAACTAATCATAAGTTTCAAAGCATCCCCGAGCCGTGCTCTGCCTCTCAAGGGCTTCTCCGCGGTGGTCACGCCTGAGCAGAAAATCTCTTAGACAGCAGTGATGTGTAATTGAGGATGTCATCAATTAATCAAAAAACGAGGGAGGAGAAAGACTATGCATGAGGAGTAGGAGTCAGGGCTGGAGATACGCAATCCGCGCAGGCTTTCATCTACGGGAATAAAAAGAAAACAATTCCATCCAGCCTACGTGGAGTCGCAGGTTATCAAAGCGCCATGTTCGAGCGCTGGTTTGAGATGGTAATTTTGCCTTAAAGAGGCACAGGGAAACTGACACCTGAATAAATTGACGGTGATGCACATCTGCCACTAAGTGTCTTCCTAAAAACTCTGGATTGATGGATGGAGTGTGACATGTTCTGATTAATCATTAGCACGATAGTATAGCTCTGACTTCTGAGCGAGATAAACCCTTATTAACCCTCAAAGACCGAGACTGCCGTGGCTAAAAATAGCTATTGTTCTTAAATGTTTAATAACTTTTGAACCGCTAATCCTATCTGAATTCTTTAAAAAGTTATGTGAAGCAGAGATTTTCTGCTTATTGGAGATATGACATGTCTCATTTGGATATTCAAATACGTTTTTCTTAAAATTCTGTAAATTCATTAAAAGGTTCTCTTGTTTATAATGATCTATGCTGACTGCTAGAATAGGTCTGAAAAAGTGCAGGCTCTAAAGTTATAGTTCACAAAAATGAAAATTTTGCCATCACTTACTCACCCTCGTGTTGTTCAACGTCTTTTTTTTTGTGGAACACAAAAGAAAATATTACAAAGGAAATACCAGTTGTTTTTTCTTTACAATTACTGGAGCAAAGCGTTTTCAAGGAACCTTAAGGTCACAAAAAGTATTGTGAAATTCATAAATTGATGTTTTGATACACTAAAACCATTTTCTGTGAAATAGTTCAAATGATTTGTTCTTTGAAAAAAGATAACTCACAAAGAATCTTTAGTAACACTTTACTTAAAGCTTTAAAGAATCTGTATAATGCAGTATAAAGGGTTATTAAAGGCTATAATGCATTGTAATTGTTTATAATGTGCACTGTAAATAATTATAACTGTATTTAAAATGCATAGTTTAACAATAAATTGATAGGTGTTATAATCTATTAACTGTCGTTACAATTATTCATGCTATTGTACAATGCATTATAATATGCATTACAAGGCATAATTAATGCCTTACAACTTTTATAATGCATTATACAAAGGCTTAAAGTAAAGTGTTACCAAATCTTTTCAACTATTACATAAAATGTATTACAATTATAAAATAATTATTTTATCAAATTGGATGAAAATAGAAAAGCCAAGTCATATTGTGAACTATTGTTATAACTCGTTTCTGTTTTGTTGTATTTTGGAATGCAGTTGACTCCAGTGCTGGCAAAGCTGAATTTTCTGAGCCATTACTCCAGTCTTCAGTGTCACATGGTGTATTTCACAGTCGAAAGCATTTGTTTGTGATTCATGTCAAATGAACTGTTTTTGTAATATCTTTTAGGAGCCTTCTGTGGACATTTTCAGTGAATTCTTCCACTGTTTTCACTTTTTCCCAAGCCTTGGTCTCAACAAACATCTCCGTCATTTAAATACTCGCCCGTAGGTTTATTCCCACCGACAGCGGTATTTCTGTCCGTAATGACCCTTACCGCTCATTGATTCTCAGCTTGTGTCAGAATGAGGGATCAGGTACATTGAAACCGCTCAGGGCCCCATGAAATTCCTCTACGGCAGACGCGTCCCCGTCAAACCCAGGGCGCAATGAGTTCACGGCAAAGCTAGTTTTATGGAGCCCAATATACATCAGTTAAGCACTAATTAAAATGCTGTCACTCTATTGCGATAGTGGAATTTGTTAGGGTACCAGACTAATTGTCAATAATGGTTTAACATAGCTGTATTTCATTCGCTTTGTTACTCTCCACAGAGCCATAACGCTGGAGAACCAGCTAGTGGTGCTCGCCACGGCCGCGGCGGACGCCGGGAGGTACTACGTACAGGCTGTTAATGAGAAGAATGGAGAAAACAAGACAAGCCCATCCGTTTACCTGAATGTGGCAGGTAAGTTGGGGGGGGGGTGAATCCCACTAGATCATTTCTATTACCCTGCAGCTAATGTCACATGGCCAGCCACTGATGCAGCCCAGACAGAACTATCGACCAGGCGTGGGAGTTATGGCCTTCGGTTTGTCCACTGCCTCTTTTGTTTTTGCCCACATGTTGTAGGCGCAGTTTAACACGCTCGCTTCTGAAGCGCCTGTAGGCTCGCATGCAGATAACCTAATTTCCCTCAGGGGGGCGTTTAATGCTGCGCATTCATCAGAGAGGAAGGGCATCAGTGGAATGACACACAGAATCTGTTTGTTCCAGTGACACACTTGGATCTGCCAGCTGAACGTTGTTTGGTTGCTCTCGTCGTAGCTGCTTTGGCAGGTTCTACTGAGCGTTGCCGGCTTTCACAATACTAATGTGCATGTCCCATTCATGCTTCCACAGCCAGTGGTGATCCGTCAGAAATGGCTCAAAAATGTAATCCAATTAATTGTTGGTTTAATCAATTAACCTACTAATCTATGGAATGTTTATCAGGCGTTCTTCATCAGTCGAAATGTCGAACGTACTGTAGTGTTATTTGCTTGTATCTAAAATATGGCCAAAGAGGTGAGTGGGAGTAGAAATTAAATTAGCTTGCAGCAGGAATAACCAGTCATTATCAGAGTACCCTTTCAAGCCAATTAGCTCTTTGCTATTGCTTTTGCTATAGTGCATCATCAAGCCCTGCTTGCGGGAAATGCAACAGGTGAAGAGAGACTTCCAGTTTTAGGCAAAAGAGGAGATGAAATGCATATTATTAAAGGATCTTAACCAAATGATTAAAAGACAAGGCCAGGTGTTGCATAATAAGGGAGCAGAGTCCATTCATTTACAAAAGTTAGTTATTTTTTTTCATATTGTCAAAGGTTTAAGGTCAGTATAGTTGCAATAGTTTTGTTTTTGAGAAAACATAAAATAATTTAGTAAGAAATGGAAAATATTATTACAGTTTTTAGTGTCATTAAGAGTTTTTAGTATCATTACTCCAGTCTTCAGTGTCATGTGATCCTTCAGAAATCTTTCTGCTATACTGATTTGCTTTAGAAAATTTTTCTCATTGTGTTGCTTAATATTTTTTTAATTATTATTCTGGCATGCTGTTAAATGCAATCTCAAATGCATTCGTACTGAAAATTATAATTTTGTGATGCATAAATGTGATTATTTTAGTGCTAATTTATAAAATGGGGAGCACAAAATGAGCACAATATGAGCACAAGTATATTTGTAGCAAAAGCTAAAAAATACATTGTATGGGGCAGAATTAAAGATTTTTCTTTTATGCCAAAAATCATGAGGATGTTAACTAAAAATCGTGTTCCATTATGATATTTTGTAAATGTCTTACCGTAATTATATCAAAACATATAATAAGTAATATGCATTGCTAAGAACTTCTTTAGCAATTAGCTTATTGGTAACATCCAGAATGTTGGTGCATCCCTAACTGTAATACAGTCTTGGCATTGTCAGCGATTCCCTCACAAGCTGTGGGTTACATCATTGACCTCTGGGAAATGGCAGTGAGCTACAATTTGATGTGAGAGGAAGGAACATGGAACTAGCATTATTTTTTCAATACCAGATGAAACCAACTTGATGATTTGAGGAGTATAAATGAGCAAGAGGCTAGAGGCCTCTAATAAAAAGAGAGGCCGGCGCTGAGCTGCTACGCCAACTGCAGAGTTAATAATTCAATTGAATTATGAGTTTTAATATCCTGATGAATGGAGTGCATTTAAACTAGTCTTCAGTAAAAGCCTTTAACGCGGTTCTCTTCATTTGCTTTTCAACAGCTCCAGTTTTCAGATTATCACACGAGATGATTAGCGTCGAATCTGTGAATGCGGTACAGATAACGTACAATTGTGTTCATCGTAATGAGCGTGTATGAGTGTGTATAGCTCTGTCAGAAACAGGGATTTGTTAAGTTGCGATGATACTTTTTTTTTTGGACGCCGTTGAAATTAAGCAGTTAATTAATTTCCCCATTGAAGTGCTAATTCCCCTGATATTTGAGGAACAATAGAGCCGAGCCCAGATGAAGGGGTCTATCAGGTGACTGCACTGTGGCATTTGTGCCCGACGTCTCATTCTACTCTTCACGTTCTCAGGAAGTAAACACGGAACGACACAGACAGCAAAATAAAGAGTATCCGGTGGGAAGCAGCCCCCTGAAACCCTTTTTAGTTACACTTACAGACGGCAGATGAAAGCTTCTACTGCCCTTAATGTGCGTTAAGTACAATTTAAATGTCAAGACTGCCCTTGTGGCATTTCCTGCTTTTCAAAAATTAGCCAGCATTCACCTCAGAGCTACAAGGCAAGTGCTATGAAGGAAGCAAAGAATAATGACCTCTGAAGAACCGTGGCCTTGGTCTTATTGTAATTAGCTGTGCTAGCTTGCCAAGGCCAGTGTCAAATCTCAAACCCTCCGTGTGAGCGTACAGAAGGTTCGAGATTTGAACACACTGTTAACCCTAAGTATTAAAATGTAATGCATCCCTATTCACAAGACTGTGATGACGCGTTTAACGTTCAAAGGTTTTAATAATTGCATTTTTTTTAAATGTATGTGCATTTATAACACTGTTCTTTGTATTATATCACTTTTGCAAAAATAGTTACGCTAATGTGTCTATAGGAAGGGACAGTATTTTTATTTTTTTTTTGTTGAAAGTCATGAAAACACTACCGTAGAGTTTTTCTTTTGCTATTTGAGCAAATGGGAATGCAAACAATATGTGGTACTCTCCCATTCACTGCTCTTCAAGTTAACCCAACTCCACTGCTGAGAAACCCGGAAATGTGAAAAATGTCCATATGTCCTGTACCATTTACGCTATGACCTCAAACCACGCTGCTTGTTGAGGGAGAGATTTGCTATTATTTTAAGTGATTGCACTTGCGTTTTTTTACCTTGTAGACAATGAAACAGGTGAAGATATCCCATATATTTTTGTATTGAAACCACGCACATAGAAAATGTTAGAATCATAGGCATAGATATCTTCCTGTACATTTTTAGCGCAAATGTTCATGTAGACATTTTTAAGGGCAACTGTAATAGTCATATGATTTTGTATGCATTTTATGTGAACACTGCTGAATGGGCCTTTCAGGCAGTAAACAAGCACCCCTAGCAATGACTTGACCACAATCTGGCAACCCACACAACATCCTAGCGTTTTGGTGGCTAGTTTGAGAGTTCATTTCTTACTTTATTGATTCATATTCTATTCAGAGGCATTTTTTCTTGCCCCTTGCTTAAAGGTGATCATCCATCCAATCATAAGTGAATTATTGTGCGTCACACTGAAAAGCTTTTGTCAGATGCGACATGGATTCCATTTGGCGGCGTCTCCCTCGGGCTCCATGCTGTCGTACTTTCATTATTCCTCACACCTGGCTTCAGAAAGGTCAGCTTGGTTGAATAAGCCACCTTGGAGCATGAGATCACAGCTGATTAATTGATAACACTCAAGAGAGCATGTTGTTACAATTCAGTATTAAGAGAGGGATGTGATATCAGTGGGCCGATGTAAAGGATCACCTTGAGAGTTGCGATTTCAACAGCGGCTTTTTATAGAAATTCTGTTGGTTTTGTCAGTAAGATTATGCACTGATGCACTGTTATTCCTTCTCAAATGATTCTGGATCAATCCATAAATATTCTACGCAGATCGGATATATATGTGTTCAGAATTTTTGCGGATTATTTTGGAATTGAACTCCCTAAAACGAATCAAAACTTGAGGGGCCTAACGATTCTTACACCTGCCCTTTACTAGGAGCTGAATTTATTGGACCATATTGTCTTATAAACGTGTGGACGTGGTTCCTCTGATACAGATGATTTATCTGAATGCGGTCTGCCTGTCGTTCTGCCTGGCAAAGGCAGCATTTTAACTCTCACAGCAGCTTGATTTATTCAAAAGGAAATAGGCTTCGACTAACCAGCTCAGTCATTATTTGCCGTTACTAATGATCTCATTTGGAGGCAACCGTGTGCTTGGTTCTGTTTCATTTCTCCTGGCTGAAATAATAATCCACCATTTTAAACCAGACCTGGCACTTCTGCAGAGATGTGTCCATTGTGTGATGTTTCAGTGTAGATAAATGACACTGAGTCTCACAATCGAGATTTTTCTACAGGTGGCTTTCCAGGCTGGCTTTCATAGAACTTGGCAAACTCGTGCTCTGCATGCATAAAAACACATGACACAATAGGCACTTGACAGCAGCATTATGCTGAGGCATCATCATATGAATGCTGAAAGATTCTTAAGTACTTTAGTTTTGTTTTCCAGTAAATATATTGCAGCATCTTCAAACAAGATAAATGTACGCTTAAATGACAACTTATATACTGTTTCATATTTGATACTGTACATGGCTATTCAAAAATTATATAAAATTACATATCATATTATATTATATTATATTTAGTGCTGTCAAACAATCACAATAATTGCATCCAAAATAAAAAAATTTGTTTGCATAATATATGCATGCGTTCTGTTTATATTTATTATGTATATGTAAACACACACACATACAGTATATATTTTGAAAATATTTCATGCATTTACATGTATATATTTACATTAATATAATTTATATTATAAATAAATATATAAACATAGCATTTTTTGCTGAAGTATATACATGCATGTGTGTGCATTTACTGTATATATACATAAATACACACATTACAAATACATATATTATGCAAGCAATTACTATTTTTGTATTCTATTCAATTGTATTGAGAAAATGCACACTGTAGCTTGTATTAGTATTTTATTAGTTATTTTAAATTGTTATTTTAAAACTACTACTTTCTGTATTATTGTTTTTAACATATATTTGATCCAGTAAATGCAGGCTTGGTGAGCAGAAGAGACTTTGTATTTATCTTTTTCTTGCATTAAATTTAGTATTAAAATGTATTTAGTTTCACTTGTTTTAAGCTACACTAGCTACACAGATTTTGCTTTCAAGTCTCTTTGAAAACATTCTTTTGTCATTTACATTCTCAATTAAATGTACATTGTTCCACAATATGTTTATATATTTGTACTAAAAAACATGCTCTCAAAATGGCAGAGCAAAGCGAAATTAGGAATACACTTGTTTCATTCAGTACATAACACGCTTGATGAAAAAAAGTTTTGCCTGCGATTTGTGTTTGTGCTAATTCGAGTCTTTAGCTAGTTTAGCAACATGCTAACATCAACCTCTTCTGAACATGCAGAGCTCTGTTTGTGTGCTGCACGAGTTCTCTGCCTACGTCGAACATTTCACATCAGTCACTTATAAGGATTCACGATGTTTAGGATGCTGCTGTTGAAGGCAGCTGGTTTTGTAGGCTGTGAGCAGCAGGCAAGCTCATATAGTCTGGAGATTAACAACAACACAGGAAGCTGGTGTGGGTTTATATTTTCTAAATTATATATTTTCTTATTTCTTCCTATGGATTTCATTTTGAGAGCGGTGATGCTTTGCTTTCTGATTTCAACAGTGCTGCCCCGTTATGTGCAGGTATTGAATTCATAGTGGACACAGAGAATCTGGATGTAGCGGTCTGCTCAGGTCTCCCATGGGTACCCGAGAAAACCTTTCAAGGAAATCTAACTGTGTTTCTAAGCCCAGCTGCCTTTCATCATTTTGGATTTGTGACAATAAGGGAAAAGCCAAGGATTTAGGAGGGAAAATCAATCATGGTTTCGGTCTCAAAATGCTTGTAATCAAAGCTGCAGTTTAGCTGTCTTTTGCATCATCCAATCAAGTCCCCATCCAGATATGCTGGTATAATTTGCAGTAGATGACCGATTAGAGAAGATTGAAATTGCAGAACGAGGATGGTTGGCTGGTAACAGACATGCAGACATTAAAAACTCATATAGAGGGTCCGTCCATGTCTTGTATCATGCCCCCCTCATGGCCTACATGAGGTTTAAATATGCTTTTATCTACCTTTTAAATGGACCATCCTTTTTGTACATGTTTTCATAATGCTCTGACAAGGCTGTTCCGTTTGGTTCCGATCGGTTTTGACATCACCTTTCAGTACAGCCGGTTAAAAAAAAACCCTAAAAATAAAATTGCTTTTTTATTATTAAACACTGGTTTAATGAACAAATTGTTCTTATTATTATCTAGAAGATTTAGCTTTTTTTCTAATGTAACAATAAATAAAAATGTAAATTTCCAATAAAGCCGCACTCTCACATCTATCAATCCATCTGTCTGTCAATATCAATCTGTATTAACTTCAGTTTTCTTTTAAACCTTATTTTAAAACTTTTAAAGAGGATTTGAAAAACAAAATTGCAATTTCGTGTCCTGTTTGCTATCTCAATTAGGATGTTAGAATTGAATTGGCATTTAATTAATTCTGAATTCTGAATGATGCACTATCCTGCTATGCCTATTATCCATACGTATTTTCCATAAGCACTGAATACACAACTTATCACAATTTGCTATATACAACAGGGAACAATATGCATCTCTCATTGCAGTGCATTCAACTTTATCTTCCGTTTACAGTGTGATGAATGAACTCCCATGACTCATTGTTTGAATGGTCTTCCGATTTTTTTTCTTTTCTTTTCTTTTCTTTTTTCTTTTCTTTTCTTTTCTTTTCTTTACGTTGCCCCTGATGTAAAATAACAGGTCACCTGTGATCCTGAAGGAGCAGCTCTGAACAAAAGAAAAAAAGTGCTCCCTTCAGGCCAGTGGAATATAATAACATTTCTACGATGTTTTGAATGAGCAGCTACCGTTGCTGCAGGGACAAATTTATGCCAAGCTCAGTCAGAGCTATGTGATAAACACTTCCACCTGCAGCCATCATTTGCAAGTCAGGTTCCTGTACGGTTCTTACCCTGCGAGGCTTGGGGTGAACGCTAACTGAAGAATCGACGCAAATCGACACGACTCGGAGTTCGATGGGAACAGCAGGACCATCGGGGGAGGGCGTGGGATTGAACCCCAGCATGCGGAATATTCAGGGAACGGCATCGTTAAGATTTAATGAACACCTCCATAAATTTTTATCATACCCTTCCTGCTGGCAGATTACATTCAAACAAAAGCCGCTTTCCTGTGCCGTAAGCTGACCCAAGAGACTAAACATGATTAAAGCCGAGCCTCGTTCCCCATGTTATCTACCTTTATTTATTTATTTATTTATTTTCTCGCACTTATTGTTATTATCGCCTTCATCCCGCCAGAATATGCTCTCCACACCCCACCCGCCCCACTTCCACCATCTGATTTCCTTGAGGAGTTTCAAATTAGCTCCGCCGCTCCAATGAGGGTTCCATCCCTGACACTCAGCACCTTGTTTAATTGGCTATATCTTAAACAAATAGGTCCCCCGAGAGATCGTGTTTAGTTTGTAATATCTTAGATTTGATAACTTGTCACCTGTAATTTGAGCCGAGATTGATAGGAGGCGACAGCGGGCGATTTGAGGCGCTCTGATGGACCGTCTGCTGGAGAAATCTGCCGTTTCTTCTCATTAGCGTGTGAAAGACGCACCGGGGTTTGGTGCTCGCAACAGCTCTTGACGGAGGAATAATAAGATGCCTGTCAGCTTTTCTGATAGTAGATGCTTATAGGTGTGGCGGCACTTAACCTTTTAAGATGATAACACGCTCGATTATGGGAGGCAAATCGCAAGCGTCTTATCTGTCAAACATTGGCCCCTCTTTGTGTTCTTGACGAGATTTGCCCGATGTCATTGTTATTTTTGATAGTTTGCCTGAAGTAATGGAGGATGAAAAATCAAAAGTAGAGAAGAATGCATTAGAAATGCCCCACAGGGCCAGCCTCAATTTCCTCTTCGATTACAGTATCGTCTGGACTTAATGTGCTACCAAAAAATGAATAGGCTCACCACTTCAAAGTTGGAGAAAGGACAACATTATCAGCTTCCTAAACATAGCCTTTGCTAATAGCTTTTTCAGCAAGCCAGATGTATCTTTATGGGATGGACATTAGAGTGGTTTTAATGATAATGTAGGGATTAAAGGGATAGATCACCCCAAAACTACAATTCTATCATCATTTATTGTGTGAATCTATGTGTTTCCAAAGCATAATTTTTTTAATCTACTAGTATACTGCTGCTTCTTTCTGGGTTACAGTACCAGGGCTGATTGTTTTAATAGCCATCATTGTTAAATAAAAAAAATATAGGTTATTTTATTTTTGTATTATTTATTTATAAATATAGTATTTATTAATATAGTAAAATTTCTATCTATTTATTTTTTACTTCAAAAGACATCTTTTCATTGTATTAGGGGCACACTATAAAGGTATTGATATAAAAAAAAGTTTGTATCAAAAGGTGAACTATGTAGGTTAAGATTTTTTTATAAATACTACTTTGTAATGAATTTATCACAATATTTGCAATATTTAGTTTCTAATTAAAAGACGTATTTTACATTTTCTCAGCATGTGCATGCACTCTTTTGATTTGCATAAAGATCTTTTTGTTCTCTTTTTTGGATTTCTTTTAATTAATAACCAACTTTTGTAGGCGCAGTAATAATGAATAGCTTGCCAACCATGTGGCTTCAGTAATTACCAGTTGGAAAACCATTCCATTGTTTTGTAATTGCACCATTATTAGCAACCACAGTGTTGCGTCTCTTAGTTTTCGGCCCCAGGAAACAGACTGAAGTTTTGTTTAACAGCAAGACGTAGTCATAGACATGCAATGCTTAAATATAATTGTGTTTTTAAACGAGACTTAAACTCACAAGCTGATATGCACAGCAGAGCGTCCGTTTCAGTGTGTGCATTTGAATACAGTCCAACCCAATGCACCCTATGTGTCACTGGCAAGAACAATAACACTAATAAAATCCTCATTCGCTGACCCTTTCTCTTCCTGCATACAAATAGGAATGACAGTAAATACGTTTATGTAAACAGCTGCATATCTTTTGACAAACCATATTTTTTGCCTGCTAACATAGGAAATATCAGGTGTATTTTTTGGGAAAATAAGCAAAGGAGACGTCATTTCTAAAAAAGAGACACTCTTGCCGTTTTAGCTAGCAGGTCTGTCCTCGGGTATCAATGTGACAGCATGCGTTTCGGCTAGTGTTACCACAGCTTTATGGTCAGCTTGAGTAAGTCTACTCTAGTCTCACTGTCAGCTTGTCAGTCACGAAAGTATCGCTGGCGGTGGAAGTAGGTCATGGAAGTACAGTGGTTAAGTCTGTTTACAGGAAAGTCTGCGTGTTTTGTTTCCTGCACCGCAACAAACACTGCATGTAAATGAGCACGTTCATGGCGGGCCGATGCATCTGAGATATCTCCTTTATGAAACTCCAGCGTGGCGCGATTGTGATGTAAAAATAAACAGCCATCTCTTTTTGCGCGAATCACACTGCGTTCAGGGGCCTCTCCCGGCTTTCATTGTAGCAGTGCAGAGCCTCAAAGTGTCGCTGCAATCATTTTTGTATATCCACAGTAGCATTCTATTTCATGGATTGCAAACAGATGGCAGAGGCATTGAAGTGAAGTGTTTGCATATGCAAAGAGCATCATTCCAACATCAGAATGGAACGGCGAGGAATATATAGCTGGATATGCCTCCCCTCTATATATATATATATATATATATATATATATATATATATATATATATGTGTGTGTGTGTGTGTGTGTGTGTGTGTTGTGTTGAAGTCAGGTGGCATTCAGACGGCTTATTCTGTGTCTAAAATACGAGCCTGGAAGCGATGATAACAAACTTTTCATTCTCAAAAAAAGCCAGTAATGCGGTTCCCCAGTAATAACATTTTTAGTGCCGTCTAACCTCTTTGTGCCAGTGTTTGCAAGAAGTCTGCCTCGGCCATGCAGAGGAGACAATCACTGATGAGCACAATCTCATTTCATTGTGGACATATTATTTGCGCTGTGATTGTAATATCAAATCCTAGAAGACTGGACTGCGTTTTAAATGGATAGTTCAACCCCAAAATGAGACTTTTGCAATTATTTACTCACCTTAATGTCATTCCAGACTTGGGGTGCATTTCCCCAGCATTGTTAGCTAACTGTGGTCATGAGTTCCATTGTTAATAATATTGGTAACTCACAACCATAGTTGATTTTGGGAAACATACCCCTGAATGACTGAAATTAGCAGAATGGTCCAGCTGTTCTTTTCCATATAAATAAACGTGAAGTTTAAACTGTCTAGTTAAAAAAATAAATAAATAAATATATATATATATATATATATATATATATATATATATATATATATATATATATATATATATATATATATAATTGAATAAATAAAATATGAATTAATTCATTAATTATAACAATTAATTATAATAATAATAGCTGTTTTAAAAGCACAAATAAGATATTTTGAAGAATATCAGTAACCATAGAGTTTTAACATTGGGTTACAATTGACTTCCATTGTGTAGAAAGAACAAAAATCTGAACCTTTTCTCAAAAACTAAAAAAGTTATATAGGCTAACAAGAGCTCAAAAGCTATCAGAGCTCAAAGCTATCATCATAGTCACTTGGACAGCTGTTTTTTTTTTTAAAGCTTGAAACTAAAACAAGCAGCTTGAACATTCTACTAAATATCTCTCCCTGTGTCCCACAAAATAAGTCAAGCCGGTTTGGAACGTCATCAGGGTAGCTAAATGATGACAGAATTGTCATTTTCGGTGACCCGACCCTTTAATAAAGTTTGCTGTCAAGTGGAAAAAAACGGTTCTTATCTTGTGTCAGTTCAATAACTACACACGCACACTTATTGACTGGCCGGTGTGGCCACAACTCCTTGGCAAACAGAGACATCATGGGCGGTCAGAGAATCAGTCGGCACCTCCTCTCTTTTATGTTTCCATTGTGTATTCTTAAGATGACGCTTATCATTCTTCATTCTGTCCGTCTATATGAATTACCCCTGAAGCAAATTGCCGAAAGCCATTTTGCAATGCTGTCTGAACAATGGATGTTAATGCTGTGACTATAAAGGAGCACTTACCAAAATGCTGTTGGCATTTGCCATTGGATTTCAACCCAAGGCCAAAGGAATCATAAAAATCTATGCAGAGGGTATCTACAGCCACTGATGACTCTGAGTTCCTGGAATGACTGCTGGATTGGACTGGCTTTTTGTGACGGCTCAAATATGCTAATGGAGGTGGGTCATTTGTTGAGCATGGAGCGTTTAGACTGTTGTAATATTAGCGCAGAACGAGGCTGCGCAGCGCCATCAGTGCAATTAAAGCATAATTAGCTTCAGCGTGAGAATGAGGGTGTTCGCTGGCTCATTTAAAAGACATAGAGGGCGTTTGGGCAGATTACAACAACCCTGTCGTGGCCTTCATACTAGGAATGATTTATGTTTGAGGAAAACTCATTCTTATATGAAAAGAGGGTTATGGGGGAATTGTAGAGATAATTAAAACCAGTCTTGGAGTCATTTAGAGGAAATTTCGCTTTGATATATGTATAGCATGGTGGTGTTTGATGAACATGCTCATCTACATAGTGCCAGGGAACTTCGTTTTTGAAGCCACTTTTAGTAGTTAGTTCACCAACAAATGGCATTGATTACTCAGTCTCATATCTTTCCAAACCCATAAGATCATTCATCTTCAAAACATAACTGAAGATATTTTCAGTGAAACCTTCTTTGTCCCTCCGTTGAAAGTCTGTTACACCACAACTTGATGCATCATAAGGGTTCATAAAGAGAACATAAAAGAAATCTATATGAAGCAAAGTTTTCTGAAGAAACACGATTAGTTTATACGGTTTACAGAATAGGGCTGTGCCTTTACAGCTCATACCTCACATACTCTGCTAAAAAACAGTGTGCTGAAATCGTGTGTTTTAAACTTAGTTTAAACTTCTGATAGACGATTTTCTGAGCGCACACATCCAAAGCACACACACAGAAAGCGAATACTAAACTAAGCGTAGATGTGTTCTCTTTTGTGTCTTATTGCGCATAAACTGTCAAATACACACACGTTTGTTGCAAATCCACAAAAGTTACAAAAATGGTCGGTTATTACTATGAAGGTAAAACAATTGGAAAGAAATGACGTATTTCTTTTAAATGTGTGTGGCAACAGTGTAATACAGTAAATCGCTAACTCCACTGCTCTTTTGTCTCTTCTGAGGCGGGGATTGTAAATACTGTTCTGTGCTCATCTATGCAGCAAAAAAAAAAACTTTTCAAACTTTTGCTATGCTGTTAAAACAGGTATACTGTTGTCGCTTTTGAAAACACAGTGTCAGCACTGTGGATGGAAACGTTCAGATTAAGAGACTGTAATATTATGATAAGATCCCCTTTCTTCGTCACCGGGGAGCGAAATATGAGCGGCTTGGGTTTTTTTCCAGTTTTTTTTTTTTTCATTTTCAAGCTTGCAAAGAAAGTCTTACAAAACAAAAATTACGGGTTTGTTCTCTTTTTCACGTTTTCTGCTTTGGTAGATGCACCGGGGACTAGTCAGAAAGTCGGAAGTCAGATTTTCATGATATGTCACCTTGAATTGAAATCATTATTTTTGCAGTTCTGTTTAATGCTGCTTGTGGAACAGAAATGACACGTTACCTTTAATTATTAAAACTACTTTTTGAGTTGCTACAATATATTAAAGCATGTTAAGTATGAAATACTGTAAATGTAATATAGTTAAGAAAACTATAAAACAGAGGGATTTTAGCTGTTTCTGATTCATTCAGAAAAATCTTTCTTCTCATGACTACTTTTGAGAGGGAGTATAGTTAGAGAATGAATTTGATTTATTAGTACAGTTTCCTTGGCTGTAAAACGACATTATGTAGTGTAAAAACCTGGCAGCATCGCATTACTTATCCTTTCACTTGAAAGTTATCTACAGTACACTTTGCATATGAAAAAGTTGCTTATGTATTGGAAAGTTGCACTTTCTACCTGTATAATGCTAGTTGCTTTTTTATCACCGCGTGTGCAGTGGTATTCAAATAGCACTCCAAGTTACTTCAAAGTGTAGCAAGATATTACCATTCTAAAGTCCAAAAAATTGTGAATGCTGTGGTGCTTTTTGTTAGTGCCACTTTTAAAAGCATCCTTTGCAGAGGTGCTATATCTGACTTAAAATCCATTTTACATTTAAATAGTTTTAAAAGTAGAAGTTTTTTCCTGACAAACAGCAGTCCCTCTTTTTTAATTTACCTGCAGGGAACTGGGGATCGCTTTGAAGAGAAAGCAAAGAGAAACTCATTTTCCCTGACTCTCATTTTCCTGTGCAGTCATAAAATAGGACGAGAAACGACTGCCATTCTTTTCCCCCTCTATTTACCCTTTCTCATGCGGTTTACAACCGGCCAGCGACACCAGTGTGTGATTTGCCACCGACGGGCCCCTCGGGGGACGGCAGCCGTGCAGTCAGCAGTCAGACAGGAAGTCTGCCGATGTCCCACCATTGTGTGTGTTTATGCACAAGTGGGTTGTGAATGTAAGGGGCAACGCTAAAGCTCAGACCACACTCTTCCTGAGCCCGACTGCGGAGTGCTAATCTCCCGCTGTGTCTCAAGGGAAGAGCCCCTTGACTGCCGGATCATTAACCTCTCTCTCAGAGCAAGCGCGCTCACGTCCTGGCTGGGAAGAAATCCCCCCTCAAGCAGCAGCTCAGGAAAGAGCGGGAGTCCTGACGCAGGTCTGCATCCTTCTCTCGTGTGCCTACTGCTGATCTCACAAAGGAGCAGTGCCATATTATATTATATTACACAATTGTTCAAATGTTTGTCAGTGAAAATACCTTTATTCAGCAAGGACGCTCAAACAAGAGCCACAGAGGCATTTAGATATTAGTTAACACCAGATTTTACCAGATGCTTTGTATTCATCACGATAAAGACACTAAACGCTACATTAATGATACTGAAAATTCAGCTTTGCATCACAGGAATAAATTGCATTAAATATTAATTTAATGGTGTTTAACGTTTTTGCTGTATTTTTGATCAAAGGTTGGGCTTTTTGTGAATCTTCTTTCAAAAACGTATTAAAAATGCAGATCTAAACTTTTGAGCTGATGTTCAGTGCTGTCAATCAATTAAAAAGAACTAACACGTTTTGTTCTGTATTTAAATGTGAATAATCAAGCTTAATAATAATATTTCATTGAAATCTTCAGATAAATGTAGTTTAATGGGATTTTGTAGTAAGTTCTATGAATGAAGTCTCAATAATGCCAATGCAGATTTTTTTATTTATTTTTATCAAATTAGTAGCCAACATTATAGTATTTGTGCCATGTTTTTGTCATAACCATAAACATTGAATAGGCCTAAACTCATTTGTACGTCGCTTTGGATAAAGGCGTCTGCTAAATGACTAAATGTAAATGTAAATGTAAACTGTAACAAAACATAAAACTAAAATTATAACTTTTCATTTAGGTGAACATAGACGTATTATGATAAATGTGACATTTAATGCTTTTAATGTAGTGTGTATAAAACATATTTTAATATATCAATGTTTCTCTCAGTTTCAAAAGTAAAAAAAAAATAGAAAAAACTAAAGCTAATTCTGTTTTAATTGTGTTCATTATTTTTAACATGCTTAACAAGAAAATCACCAAAATAACCATCATCATATAATCATATTATATTTATTTATTCTATTATTTTATATTACAATATCTGTGAAAAGAAAACTGCTCGCAGCAGATTTAATGAGATTCCAGTGAATAAGCTACTCCGGTATCTAACCAGTCTGAATATAAACACTTATTATAGGTTCACTGTAGTGATTCAGGACAAGCCAAAAACACGGACTGGATAATGGATTGATGGTATACTTGCTTATTATATACATTTTGTACATTTTGAAAACAAAAAAGTTACAGTCTGGACAATGTCAGTCGGTGATTTTCTGTAGGATTCTCTTAAGTTAATAATGTGCTTTGGATTTTTAGACAACTTTGGGATTTCTCCAGACAGAGATAAGGCATTTCCATAGGCCAAAAGCCAGAGGTGAGGAGCCATGGAGGATCCATATTGTATTATTCCATAGTATATGTGCAACTTAATTTCCAAGCCAGTCGACTCGGGCGCCGGCCATGTAATTTTGCTGGGAGATGGAACTCCGTAATGATCTCCCTGGCGAGGTGAGTATGGGACGAACCTCTGACTCTGAAGATTGGTGTTGAGGGAGTGTAACATTTAAGCCTGTGAGATTGCCTGCAGCACTCAGATCAGGCAGCCGGCGTCTCCGACAGATCCCGAGCTCTCCCCTTCCGGCAGTGTGGATTCAGATTCCAGACGTTTACCACTCTTATTCATTCTGGTTTTTGTAGTGCGTGGCTCTCTTTATCAATAATGCCGCAGTAGGTCTTAGTGAACCTTCATTTGCTTGAAGTGTCTGGAAGCACAAGGGCGAGAGAAATAATGATTTCAAAACCTGCTTTTGTGAAACCGGTGTAATTGGGATGAAGCCGATTCCAGGCTTTGGTTCAGAATATGTTTTTAGCTGAAATAACATTGGTTATAAAACCCACTGTTATTTGACTAGATATGGCTTATATTATTTATATTATAGAAGAACTGGAGCAACTTTCTCATTAACCAAACAGATCTGTAGGACTTTAATTATGTTAACGCTGTGCAATTTTATCCATATTTATTTTCCACAATTTTGCAGGTCCTTATGTTAATGTAGTTTGATTAATTGTTTATTCATTCATTCCTTGGAACTAAACTAATTTATGATGCCATTTTAGCTCAATTATACATTTTGCATAGAAACATTTTCAGTAGCCTCAGCCTTTTGGACATGTACTGTATGTTTAATAGAATTTTTTTTTTTTTTTTTTTTTTTTTTTTTCTGCTGTTGCACCTTGAAAGATGTGTAATTTATTTATGCTTATTTGAGCCACAGATGTTTGAATACCCAGTCTGGGCATAAGTGGAATGAGATATTAATGAGATGAGGGAAAAGAAAAGGGGAAAACGCTTTTGAGCTACAGCTGTGCACGCTGTCGGCCCATCTGAATCATTGAAGGAGAAGTCTATTCTCTGGATGATTACTGGACAAGCATTTATTCGAAACGGTTCAGGCTGTTTTTCTAACCTGAATCTTGCACTCTGTTGTTCATGCGCATCGCTGTACACTAATTAATTTGTGCAAAAGCAGTTGGTGTCCTCATTATTTCACAGACATTCTCGCACATTTTGAATTGCAAGACCACTCTCTGGATAAATGGACAAGCACACATTAATTTGACGGGGCCAGCTGCCAATTCAAAACATTTATTCAGCAAAAGTCTAAAAAGAAGACAAGAAGGCACTTTTACTTTAACTAGCCTTTGATCAGAGTAGAGAGGGGATACGCTTTATCTGCGCAGGGCTTTAAACTAGTCTCCTGACCCCAACGGTGCCGTACGTTCCCACTGCAGCAGCATAATTAAATCATTAATTGGAAAAAAAGTGTCCTCACCTGCTTTTATTAACATGCTCAGTGACTGGGAATTATTTTACTATCCAATTAGATGCTTATTTACACCTGGCGAGTTCACTCAGTCTCGGATGGAGTGTTGTAATGAAGTGAATTACTGCTGAGACATGCCAGAAAGCGTTGTCTGACTCTTGCTACGTATGGCTGGTGTCTGCTGCACCGCCTCGAGCCGCTCGCTCAGACCCGAGAGGTCACGGTTTGGCTGCTTAGCCTGTCCTTGTTAACCCCTGCTGGTAGATGGCCAAACTAGGGCATATTTCTCCATTGACTAGAAACATTTCTTAATTGGAATGCCTACCAGTCTACTATGTCTTTCTGTCTGTTTATCTATTTATGTCTATCATACTATCTATCTTTCTATCTATCTATCTATCTATCTATCTATGTATCTATCTATCTACCTGTCGGTCTGAATGTCTTTCTGTCTGTCTGTCTGTCTGTATCTATCTATCTATCTATCTATCTATCTATCTATCTATCTATCTATCTATCTATATTTGTCTGTCTGTCAATCTATCATCTGTCTGTCTGTCTGTCTGTCTATCTATCTGTCTGTCTGTTTATTTTTTCTGTCTGTCTATTTCTGTCTGTCATTCCATCTGCTGTTCTGTCTATCATTCTATCTATCTGTGCAGTTGGGGACAGTTTTACTGTATGGTAACAGATAGCTTTCTCCAGGTATTAAAGAGCTCCTTGATCCTCCAGCATGTCATGCATGTCTGCTCACTCCTCACTGCCTCTACACCCGGTCAGGCCCTTCTTCCAGGTGAAATACCAAGCTTCTTTAAAGTTTAGGGCCAGATCTTTGCTTGTCTTTCAGCTTGATTGACACAGAGCGCCAGAAAGGTCACCTTGTGTCAACGTCAGTGCTGACTTTCCAGCATCCGTCGTCCTCTTTTAGCTTTTTCCATCACTCTTTCACTGTGTTGTGGGAAATCACTCACCTGTCTGAACTGCGGGTCACACAGGGTGGGATCAGTTGTTTTGATGGGGATATCTGAGACTCAGAATAAGACCCAAACAGCCTGGATTGTGTATGGCTGTGTTTATTGTTCAGCCGTCTGCATTACAAAGAAATGCAAGTGTCAATCGATAAGATGAGCTCGCGGGGAGGGAATGCTAAGCAGCCCGAGTGCTATCTGAGATGGCAGAGACCCTGTAGCTCTGAGACTGTAGGAAAGCTATTTGAGGCTTTTCATTATTAAAGAGATGTCCGCTCCCCATCTATTGTTTTCTGGCCACAACTAATGCAGTTCCTTACCTGGCCGACAAAAGCCTTAACAATGCATCTGGCTTTTTACACCTCGTCCGTGGAAGTACAATCTCAGAAGCGAGTTGAGTGGGGTGTGCTCGGAAATAGAGATCCATTAAAGTGAAAGAGATGAACACAAAAGAGGATATCCCTATGATTTATTTATTGAAAGTATTCTGTGCAGGTCACACCAGACCTGAGGCATATAGCACATTTACAGCTTTGTCCAATTCATGTTGAATACCCAGGAGAAAACCTGTTGATTGACAGCTACTTTGATAGCTTAGTGAACAGGATGTGCTTTTATAAGATGAAAGTGTTTCACTTGACCCCAGAGAAATAAACTTTGTCTTATTTAAACTTCTTTATTGCAAAGTTCTCAGCGCTGAAGTAATGGGCCAAAAGGCTAAATCACATCATATTTTTGACATGTACAGAATTTCCACACTGGAACAGAACTGATTATTAAAATTAGAGGGTAACAGCAGAGTATAATACCACGCAAGTTGCATACGATTGTTTTTATTCGTTTATTTATTTTATTTAACATGATATCCTGATGGCAAAGTAAAGTGTTTGTTGCTGTAATGAGATATTATCATGACAGTTTTATGCATTCCTCTGAATAATGATCAAATATTCTTTCTCCATGCTAGACTCAGAAAGAGGCCGAGGTGTGCTGTAGTCACTGGTGTTTTTCAGAGCAGACTTTCAGGTCCATTACTTTGAAGTTCTGCCTGCCGTGTGTGGAGAAACAATAAAAGTGCATGTCTGAAATGTGAGACACAAAGAGAGCAGGGGCTCGCTCAGGCTAATTATCCTACACCTACCATGTGCTACCTGAACAGAAAGTTGGTAACGAAGTCCCTTAAAAAAAACCTCTGCTTCCACACCAGCTCTTAGATTTAAGGGGCCGTCACTTCAAAACAGCATAAACCATGGTGAGCTTGGGAAATATATCTCAGTCCTGCACTTTCACTTTCATCCTATGTAACCTAACAGGCAGATCCATGGTTTGGCAGAACAGACGTTTGGCAAATCCGTCACATTAAGAACATCTAACTCAGGATTTCCATGGCTGTTTGCAGGTGTGACCGACACACAGGCATGCATTAATATTGTTAATATTGGTGTTATCAAAGACAAGCTTACGGCATTTGTAGTGGCAGCATCGAGGAAACACCAATCTCAGACCCTTAAAAGGATAGTTCATCCAAAAATGAAAATTTTGCTTTCCTATATTTTTTGAAAATCCTGAACAAATCATTCTTTCCAGGGCTGTAATATTTTAGAGCTATTTCAGAAGCTATACCTTAAATACTATTTATTATTTTATTCTTAGAAAACAGCACACAATCCAAATGAATGATTTTTGCGAGGTTTTCTGGAGCTTGAGAGAGGTGGTCAACTGTCCTTGTACAGAGAAAAAATGTTTATGACTCTCTTTTTTGCATTTTTTTGCTGAATTGTCCCAACCCTCAGGAGTTCGTCCCGTTTTGACATGCCACATTGAATGAGTTGTACGTTGCCCGCGGGGTTAGATGTGCGAAAGAAAAAGTGAAGGCCGCAGCAGGGTCTGCCCGTGCAGAGATGCCAAACAAACTAACAATGAATATGGATCAAGCCCTCACACACGCAAAGCAGTCTGGGACACCGATCTTGTTCAAATCCATTTATGTGGAATCTGTCTAAATAGGTCCTGAGAGCAAGCTTCTGCCTGCGGGGCCTCAGGGGCGACCCGGACCCCATCACCCCCTCCTTACCTGGCAAAACAAGTGACAGAACACAAGCAGAACAAGCCCGCGAGGAGCCAAACCCCTCGTGTGCCATTGACAAGCACTGGAATAGCCGCAGCTCTGTCTTTATTCACCCGCTAACACCTGCCAGCGGTTCACCTTAACACAGAACTAGCAGGCTGGAGACAGCACTTAAAATCAGAAGTCACACATCAGCTGTCAGCACGAGGTGTGGATGAGGTCAGAACCACGGAATCAGACTCCATTGCTATTCACTTGTTTGGGAACGTTGCTTTTTTGGGGCTGCATCTGTCACAAGGCACACTGAATTCAAAATGTTGTCTTCTGTTATATGTAATATTTATATTGAAAAAATACATCAGTAGACCATAAATTATGGAACAAGTAGGCGAATAAGCCTCCATTTGATACAGCGCTGGTTCATTTAATAGACCTTTGGGTTACTTATGTCAATCCAGCCTCTTTCTCAGGTGTCTGCTAAAAAATAACGTGCGTGCGGGTGGACCGTCTCTCCGTTGACAACGACACACGACATCCACCATCCATACTAAACCTTCCGGGCAACAACAAAGCAAATATTTGTCTACCGGGCATTATCTACAAATGCACATATTTCCTCATATTTTCTCAGCTGTGTTCTGTGGACGCCCCGGCTCGCTCATCTGGGCCTGTTTGTGTGACAATACCTTCTGAAGAAACTCCTACATGTGCCTTGAAGTTTCCCCGGTCCCTGAATCACTGAATATTTTATAGCTTTAGTGTCTTTTTTTTGGCCTGTCAATCTGCCAGCTGTTCTCCTTTCTTTGGATTTTTTTTTCTGTCTGTGTGTAGTATGGTATCAGATCACCTTTTCATGCTTCATAGGAATTCATTAGGCGTTGTGTAAATTAAGGCGACGACAGATTTAGGGGAGGAAAACAAGGACGTCTTCACCCCTCTGCTGCTATTTATCGTCTCAGCCCAATTCTCTCCAGCCTTGAAAAGGCTGTTCTGGCATGTTCCTTCACATCTCAACTGCAATTAACTGTAGGTCATGTTCTTGTGCATTATCTCTATTTGAGTCTCAGGGTTGATGTGTTGCTGTAAAAACTGGCCCAAATATAGAACGCATATAGATTGTCATTGTACACTGGGAACCTTTTTAAATCTTGTTTTGAATATATTATGATCTCATTTTTTCATTTCAGTAATTATATAGTTTGTCCATGCTGTGTATGGGTGTTTTTAATTTTCAACTTTGGGCACTTATCCATGTTCCAGGTGTATTTAATGAATTACCTTTTCTTTTTGTTAGGATCACATTAAAACTTGCAGTTATTTTATTTATTATTTTATTTTAATGCTTTTACATTAGCTTTATTTATAGTCTTTTTATGAGGATTATTTTATGCTTGTCCCAGATTCTGAGTGAATACTTTCAGTTTTAAAAAATGTATTAAAAAATGTTAATAGCATTTATGAGACAGTTAGTGTACTTGGTTAAGAGACTATAGTTAAAGTAAGATATATGTTAAATATAAGAAAACTATAAAAATCTATTTAAGAAAAGGATATAAATATTATTTAGCTGCATTCCCTCAGGATACATGAAATGCTAGCCATGAAATTGGAGAAAAAAAAAAAAAAATGTACTTCTTCCACCATCATTTACATCATAGAAATTATGAAAATGGCCTTGTGGTGGGAAAATGTTATGAAAAAAAAGTTTATGTATGCACACTTTGCCTCTGATAGAAGACAAATTGAATGAAATAAAGACAGCGTGCCATAGGGACAAAATGGCCCATAGTTGAAGAAACACCCTTTAATATGATTTACACAAGTGGGAAATGTTCCTGCATCTTTTATTGTTCCTGCAACAACATTGCTGTTGACAAATCATGGATCTGACATTTTAAAGTAAAGTTTAAAGCTTGAAGCCATAACATACCCTACTTGTGTAAATCACACTTTGCATATACAGTACATGCATACTGTAAATTCACTGTTTTGGCTGGTATTTGTCCTCTCTTTTTGCCTTTGCTGCCGGACAGTGAACAAGAAGTACCGTGGATCACATGGTAAGATATCTTAGAAAGCTGCAAGCCCAACATGAGTGCAGAACATTTTTTTTTTATCTTTGCATATATTAACTAGAATTAATTTAAATAAAATGCTAGTATGCTGAATTTACAGCAACAAACTAAGCATGGAGTGAGGCTGCATTGTTTGTCTTGTAAAGCATACGCCAGTCTTTGATTTATTTAGTCCTCAACACATGGTTCTCTGTTCTCCTGTATGAAGTGTCTTGGAGTTTACAGCTAGAATTAAATGAAATGGCGTTTATGCTCTGTGGACACCATCAGACTTTTGGCGTTCACGGGAAATAATTGATTTACAAGCAGTTTAATGAATTCATAATGAATGTTGAGACTTGAGGCAGAGGCAGATCGTGGTAGATTTTCATACTATACACATTTCATATTCAACACCCCTTAAAGGAAAAGTTCGCTCAAAAATTACAATTATATCATCATTTATCATTTAAACAATGACAGAATTTAATTTTTTGGGGGGGGAGCTATCCCTTTAGTGTGCCTTTGTGGACTTGATTAGACAAAATAATTACTATTGTGGTAATGCAGAGAATTACTTTGACTCAAACCCTTAGCTATAGCTATTCAAAGAACATATTCAGAAGCCCGGGAACAGACCTAATACAATTATGAGTTCAAGCCTCAGCCGAGATAACAAGCACACAGAAAAGGAGATAAAGTAACCTAATATTCATAAACTAATATAATTTACATAGATAAAGGACGGAGTTGAGGAACCCAAAGCCCCTTAGTATAGAAACTGATGTCTGGCTCGCTTGTCCAATGGAGATCATGAGGTAAAAAGAGGGAGCTGTGCTGTTTACTGCATCCCTGATGAATTTAGTCAGATTATTGCCTCCCATGGCCACAGGTGAGGCAACATATCCATTGAAGCAGAAGTAAGTAACCGGAGGATTCCCTGAAACGTGCTTCGCGCCTCACATTTGATCACACCACAGGATTTTCACTCTCGCTGCTCCAAAAACAAAAATGAGTCTACCAATAATATCTTAATGTATTGCAAAGGGTTGCCCCATCTGCAAATACAGAGAGAGAGAGGGAGGGAGGCCCATGCGGCCCACCCCATCTGTTTTAGTCTCGGATGTTCACCGACGTGAAAGTCCACTGGAGATTTAGATATAAGAAACACGTTCCTACTTACACCAGATTCAAGATTTGGTTTAAATTAGCATCACATTAGCTATTTGTGAAGATTCCAACCAACATTATGGCATTTATTGATTTTTCCAGTGTTTCGTTCGACTGAAAAATTTGGAATTCATCCACATGTTGTTTTCATGCCGTGGAGAAATTTGTCTTTTCTGTCAAGGAATACTTCAAGCCTGCAATATTGTAATATTTGCTGGAATTGTAGCCCAAAGTACAAACATAAATCATAAGCGAAATGCAATCTTTAGCAGTGACCTTTAATATTCTTTTTGTGAATATTAAAGGTCACTGACAATATTCAGATTAAAACTCGGGCCAATTTTTCAATTAAACTATTACATTTGGTTCTCTCTATCCTGAATATGTGGTTATGGCCTCTGTATAGTCCTTGACATATTTAATAAGTATCATCAGATGCTATCTGTAATTGGAGCAGCCCGTCCCTTTTAGGACACCTACAGTAGCACATGAAGTTCCCATTTTTGACAGAGTTCAGCAGCTTCTCCATGCATTTCGACAAATTCGACATCAAAGGCTCGATTCTAGCATTCGACTTAGTTATTTAAATCCTCATTATCATAAGATTTCAATATTTTAGATATTCTCTAATTTTCCTCTGGAAAGAATGAAGCTGATTTAATAGGCAGTATTTAATTTTTCACTTCTAGACGAAAGATGTGCTTGGGTCATTTTAAAAATGTAAAAAGCATATTTTCACGCAAGAGTGATTTCGCATAACAGCCGCACGAGGGGGTGGGGAGGGATCCCACCGTTTGGAGCTTGTTACAGGACCACTGCCAAAAGATTAATTATTCAAAACGTTCTTTGTCAGGCAAGCATAGAACATAAAGAGCCCAACTCTCTGCTTTTGTCTTATATATAATACCATAACACATGTTGGCAGATTTACTGTAGATCCTGCTTAATGTTTCCTGTGTCGAAGCTGTTTAAAACTGCATAGCCTGGTGAAACTGTTAGGCTGGTTTGTTTTGATAGTTTTGTGGGGATTTGAGGTACTTTTGGGACCACCAAAACCAGCTTAATCGACTTGACCAGGCTGAAAGGCCAGCATTTTGGAGTCAGATGTACTGTAGATCTAAAGGTCTCTTTTCTCCCTTTCCCATCACCTTTTCTCCTGTTTAGATTCAGAGGCCCCCGCGGACCCCGTGGCTCCGGTGATTGTAATCCCACCCCGAAACACTACAGTGGTGGCCGGTGTCAGTGAGGCTACACTGGAGTGTGTTGCTAATGCGCGGTGAGTATGGGTATATGGACACACACTGTTCCCCGCAGGATGATATTCATTTACCTCTGATAGGTTCACAACCATCAATATTGAGACCGTCTTACTCCATTTAACCTTCATTTCAAAGCCATTATTATAATAGCTGCTAAAGTAACACTTATATTGATCATGTGTTTTCCCAGAAAAAAAGCATAGATAAAAACAGGATATTTAAATATTTTTATGTTTTTAAAAGAAGTCTCTTATGATCACCAAGGCTGCATTTATCAAAAAATACAGTAAAAATTAAATTCTGAAATATTATTACAAAGTTTTCTATATGAGTGTTCAAAAATCAGTTGAAAACTTGAAAACAGTGTTGTGTTTCTTAATGTTTCTTTTAAAAAGCCTTACCATTCCAAGATTTTGAACAGTAGTGAATGCCAGAGAAAATTCTTCCACCAAGGCTTCTGAATTATTGTCACAATTGACTCTTTGCCGGGAGTTTGATTGACAGGAAATTTGTCCAATCAAAATGCTGCGGGGGAACAGATCATTCATGGATTTTTGTATTAATGTCTTTCGGTGGTTGAAACACGTTCATTTATGTTTATTTTTTGCTTTTCATGAACTGAGGCAATACAACGATCTGTTATGTCACATTACCTAACATTAACTAGTTAGCATCACCTTGAAAGGATGTTTAAATCAGAAGAATTAGCAGCAGCAAAATTTTTGCCCTGTTGTTTTCCACAGTCCTGTTGAGAAGCTCAGTTTGGTGTGGCGGAGAAATGCTGTGGAAGTGGCCAGCGGCGTGGGCTCCTTCAGTCGGCGCTTGACCATCATCAACCCAACGAGTGCTGATGTGGGCATGTACGTGTGCGAGGCCTCACTTTTGGACAGCAGCGTGAAGCCGGCGGAGGCCAGAGCCTTCCTCTCCATCACAGGTGAAACACCTCGTCCAATAAAAGCTCCATTTCTTCTCTCCGACACAATGCTTTCACAGCCGCACGTCTGCAGAGAAAATCCACCGTCTTAATGGTTCCACTCAGTGGGGAGTGATGAACAGCAAAGCCCTCTGATAGATATAGCACTACATTACTGCGCATAAAACCTGAAATTACACACTGTATTAGCTGAGCTAAGAGCTTTTAGGAGAGCCTCAGGCATTACAGCTATCGGTCACAGCGCACTATGAGAATATCACCAGGTAATACTACACATTAGGATCATCCTGAATACACACCGCTGAAGTGCCATTAGACCTATTTCAAAGTCATTTGATTTACTTAATAACAGAAAGTGCACATAATTTGTAGTCGTTTGAAATAGCAGCGTGTAAGGAGATAAATGTTGGTGTTATCATATCTTTAGGACAGCACAGTAAAAGGCAAACATGTTTTCTGTTACATGAATACAGTGTTAAATTAAGAGAATGGATTTCAGCCTCAACGAAAATTACTTTACCTAATGTAGTCATATTTGTTTATTTCAAATAAATATATTTTTTAATAAAGTATATTTATTATTATTATTATTATTATATTTTTCTTAATAATATTCAGTTGTACAGGAATAAATTGTAGAAAACATTAAAGAACAGATTTATTTCATTCTGTAATACCATTGATAATAATCTCTTATGTATGAATAATAATAATATATAATTTTTTAAACAAGAATACAGTTAATCAATTACACAATAAACAATTAAAAATAAGAAAATACATTACACACACGGTGCAATGATAGTATGCACAAAATGTATACAAGAACAAAACCGAAATATAAAAACTAAAATCTGTTATGCGTTCTTAATTTTAGTAATAACAACAATAATATTTATAGAAATTATGAATATATTGTTGCTATTATGACATTAAGTTTTATTAATATAATTGTTATATAATTTTTTTACAATTTCTGATGTTACCACACAGAGCTCATTATTTAGGGAAACTGACTAGTAATTGTTTAACTGCAAGCGTAGGACCTAAAAATGTTTTTTGTACTGTACCATCATGCGCCATCCCAAAATTTAATTCATTGCATAAATCTGTCTTCGTCTCTTAGCTAGAGACAGCAACATAAAACAAGACTCTCCGTTTCTCAATTATCTGTTCTTGAATTGATTTATCTTTAATGTTTTTCTCAGATTTATGTCAGTGTCAGGCTACGTTCAACAGTTTTTCCTGTCTTTGCATATATTTAAAACATACTGAGTATACCCAGTTTGTCCACCTCTTCTCTGTGCAGTTATATATGGAAACCCATTGAGCTAAACAGCATATTAAATATTTATGCTTTCTCTTCACTTCACATCGGCGTCTATTTGAGAGCCCAGCTGACAGGTGTTCTGAGCGCCATGTGAAGTCCAATACATATGTATAGACAGACGGATCCGTTACAGGAGGAATATATTGCACTGGGCAAGAGTGCATGTGAATTGATGAATGTGGGCTGTCAGTGTGGCGCTGCACATAAGTCAGAATCTTAGTGACTGTTTGGGTGTCTGAATTATATTCAAGACCTCTAAGTATGTATTTATTCATCTGCTTATTTAGGTAAAAGATTCACTTCCAATTTCTGATGGTCTTGAGAGGTTGTTTTTTTTTTTTTTTTTTTTTTCAGAAAACACATCACAGTTCTGTCTGTAATGCATAAATCTCTACAATAATGTCTCTTTTGGGCTGTACATCACACGGGATTCATTTCTTTTAAAACTATTAAAGAGATCTATGAAATAGCTCATAGAAAATAAATCTATAAATATGCTTTCTTGTGCTGATTTTCATGATTAAAGCTCCTAAATATCTGATTAAAGGAATAATTTACCCAAAAAATGAACATTTTATTAACTCTCATGTCAGTGTGAGTGTCAATGTTACATCATTTAATTTTCAGTGGATAAGTAGTGTGTAATATCTGTACCACTCCCCTCATCTGTCATTGGACGCATAAACATGGCCCCGCCCTCAAACTAATGCCATTGGTTGAGTAAGTGTTACTGTCGTCAGGCGCATTAGCACAATATGTGTTTTTAACATGATAAGAGTTTTTATAATTTTAGAAGAAAACAAACTGTGAATAGTTTACTTACAAGGTAAGACACTACAGGTGATTGGGGTAAAATTAAAGTTTTCTAAAATGTTATGTTTATATAATAAAATTTGGAATTAACCAGTTAAGTATGCACTAATATGCATACAGTACAAATACAGACATTGGATGAAGCCAATTAAGAGTCATTTTGTTTAACTTTGTTGAATTTGGGATATTTCCAGAAAATACTGTCTACAACAAATACATTTCCACCATGTTTTTATGAATACAATGTTATATAAACCATGTGAATGTCATATGAACAAACCCTTTAAAAAATGTTAAATCCTTCAGAATATAGGAATAAAATTGTGGATGTTTTTGGCTCAGTGCACGAACAAAAAACACATTTTGAGAAAACCTTTTAATTGAAATGTACAGATGCAAACAGATAAAGCATGTTCAAATAAAAATGTGCTGTTTTGTAAAAGTGTAAAAAGTGTAGAGATAAATTATAAGAATTGTATTTTGGAGGTTGAACCATTTCTTTTAAAACAAAACAGCATTCATACGGATCTGTTTACAGTATAATGTGAACATAATCAATGGCAGATTTTCCTCATTACGGGCTCATAACAGATGTTTTATAAGCATGAAATCGATAATGTAAGACTGCAGTATTGTGAGAAAGAGAAGTCTCAGTGGCCATCTGTGCCTCTAAAGGAAGTCCAGACATTACAGTAGAGGACGTTGTGCATTAGGTGAATGAGCAAAACATGCCCACCAGTGCTCTCAGTCTTAATGGGACCCTTCCACATGTCTGACTGCCGAAGACACGTGACCACATTAAGCCCACAAGCCGAGCATTTCAATTTTGACAGTGTTTATGAATTCATTACTTTTGCTCCAGTAAACGTTCAGTTGCTACAGAAAAGGGAATAAATGTGTCCCACGCCCATCTGCGCTCAATGAAAATACAGTTTTTTAAGAAAATACATTGAATCCCACTGACGCAATCATTCGATTATTTCTGAAGCTGTTTATGAATTTCAATACCCGGGAAAACGTCACTCTTTTGTATTCAGTTGAGAAATGCCACTGTGTTCTCAAATAAGCTTATTTGCTTTTCGCAGAGGCACCCTATTTCACCGCTGAGCCCAGGAGAAAGATGATGGGAGAGGTGGAGAAAAGCGTGGATATCCAGTGCCAAGCTCGAGGTGAGTGTTTTACGTGCGGGACTTAAACCAAGGGGGCTGGATTGATTCGAGATTTATAAGTATACTCTGCAATATGCTTTACGCACAATAGACATACAATACACTTCAACCCCTTCTGATCCAGGCGCTTCATTGAGCGCTCAGCGCTTTTGTAGTCGGTAAGCTTAGTTACGTAAAGGTATTTATAGCAATTTTCGCGTTGCATTCTTTGTGCTGCTGCCTTCCGTCGAGAATGAAGTTCCAGGAGCGCCGTGCGGGTCTATTAACAAACCCCGAGAGCTGTGTCCTGCTCTGTTTGGGGGTGATTTATAAAATCTGTGCATTTAGAGGATGTCAGCGTCCCTTCGCGGAAGACAGATGGCGGCCTTTCGGACGAGTGGCGAAGAGTTTACGATTAGCTGTGAGATATGAGGTGTTGATGGGAAGGGGCTTAAACCATTATCATTATAGAGTGGAAAATGGCCGATGAAATAGTATTGGTTTTCTGCCAGAAATATTCTCTAGCTTTCTAATAGTGCTGGAATGGAAAGCCGGCCCAACTGTTATAACCGTACTTATGATATTTGTCCGTTGAGGTTCAGGCTCGGCTCAGCTGCAATTTCAGCGAGGGGTAAAAATGATCCCTCAGCATCAGATGGGCTGCAAGAAATAAAAACAAGCGAGTCACCCCGCCGTATCCTCGAGAGTGGAAAGTGGAATCAATCCATTACCTCTCTTATGTGCTGCTTCTGAGACCGTTCTCACTTTTTTATGTGGCTGGATTGAAAGGAATCCTTTTGTTTTGAGAAGTTATATCTCTCCAGAGCAGAATCAGAAGTCTTCAGCTCTCGAGGATCAAGGGAAAGACTATAACACATGCCCAGAGCCCCTCGCTCTTTTGATACGTCTCAGAAAATTTGCACGGCAATGTCTGCGGCTGTTTGCTGCAGAGTAGAGCTTGATACAGCCGTTAACCACAGGCGAAGAGCGCTAAATGAGTTTGAATAATACAATCTGGTGGCCTTCTCTTGATGCAGACTCGAGCCACAGCGAGCGATGATTTTTTTCTGTTAGCTCTTTCAGCTGTTACTTAAATCATCCCCCCCGAGAGTGCGCTTTTCCAAGCTGCTGGAATATTCTTAGAAGCGTGCTAGCCGAATCTGTTTGGAGGCTTAAGGCCTCAGATCATCTCATTTCCACTTGACACTTCATCTTTTTTATATCCTACAAAGGGTGCAGCCAGCATTTTCAAAATTAGACCTATGAGTGTGCGTATAATAATGTTTAGACCAGGGTGGTGCATGTGGCTTCATACCACACAGGCCTAAGCTTCCAAAAACAAGAATAGGGATAAATGTAGTGTAATTTCACTATAGCCAAATGGATTCACTGAACCTGGGAAACTTATTTAATGCACTGTCACCTCAGACAACAGACCAACAATACCAGGAGGCTTCATCGATTGTCTGTCAGTTTTAGTAGCTATTGAATATTTGATATTTAATACTAAATGTCCTTTTGAAAATTATCTGTGTGTGAATTTATTTTCACACAGAGATATACCTTCACAAGGTAGTTATTCTGTTAAATAGATCTTTAGTAAACCTCAAAATGGATATCCATTTTATATTGTACATTATAATGTTTTGATTTCATAATTTAGCATTAAATGGACATGTAATCAAATGTATTTTTATTTGTCATTATGTTTTTATTTAGACAAAAAATAAATAATTTGCAGGTTTTTAAATAAAATTGTATTTATACATTTCTGGAGTCAGCTGTTCAGTCCCTTCCTTCATCCATCATATGATGTTGTGTTTTTAATTCACAGGGGTGCCCATGCCAAAGCTGGAGTGGTATAAGGATGCCGTGCCCCTCAATAAACTTAACAACCCTCGCTACAAGATCATCTCCAGCATGGGCCTTCAGGTCAGGAAACTACAGCCCAGCGATGCCGGAATCTTCCAGTGTTTTGCCAGGAACTCAGCCGGAGAGGCTCAGGTCCACACTTACCTGGACGTCACGAGTGAGTCTGACCCCGAGGGCGGCTTGCGGGGCGTCATGCATTCTTTATCGCACGTCTTCCAGACTCGATGCTACTAATTACCGACACACAAACAATCGAGACATTGTCAGGGGTATTATATGTGGCCAGCTGCAAAGTGCACCTTCTCTCAGTCGTTGTACAGCAGTTCCCTGGCGTGACAGATGTGTTGTTCCTAATCTACGGTTGTGTGATTCTCACTCCTTTCCATAAGAGACACAACGGCTCCCTGTGGAGAGGCCTGTCTGGAGTTGATTACATCGTAGTGTTTGTCAGGGCACTGCCCTGATCTGTACATGAGGACATTAAGACCCCCTCAGAGGAGCACTCTCATCACACAGATAATTACCACAGCCCCGATTGCACATATTTACTGCATGTAGATTGCCGTAATGATTTTAACTTCCAGCTGCATTGACCTTTGAATCATCTGATTGTCTGTGCTTGTACAGGCCGTTTTTGGGAATAAAGCTCAGTCAGCTTGATAGGTTTAGTTTAAAAGAAAGCATTTTAGATGTTAAAAAACCCAAATATATAAATCTTTTAGAGTATAAAATCCTTACTAATAAGCTGAACTTTCACATAAAAAATAAATAAAACAGAGAATAAGGACACTTTAATAAAGATAAACAATTAATTTCAGGCCCACTCTCTCACTTTAGCTCTGAATGGCTGAAGATCTCACATGAAATGCGGCTTCTTCTGTCTTGCATATTGATTGTGCATATCTAGACTCGCTCACTGAGCGGCGGTTCAATCAAAGCTGTGTTAGTTCTTCAGCTGCCTTTATTATTCCTGTATAGATCTGTTTCATGCTAAAGTGATCAAGGATAAGTACAGTGGATGAATTCTAGTGTGATATGCAATCACTTACCAGGCCTTTATCTCCCCAGAGAGCCTGTGAACGGGGTCACCGGTTTAAAAAAAAACAAACAAAAAAAACACTGGAGCATGTTGAAATTGTTGATTTTTAATGTCTTACTACTTTTGATTTTTGAGTGTTTAACATTGTATCAAGATGTACAGTTCAAGTGCTCTTGCAAACGTAGCGCTGAGATAACTACAAAATACATAGCAAGAGATATAGAGGTTTATTTATATTTATGCGAAATGATATTGCATTTCTTCTCGCACATTTACAGAACACTTAAAAAATGTAATGTCCAGTAGTAAAAGCATGTTCGGTTTTATTCAAAACAGATGAACGTGAATCTGGCAGTGGTAGTTGGCGGTGTTATTACGTTATGTACTGTATTGCAGTATTTTAAAAAAATATGTTTGCTGAAGCAACTAGGCTATTTTAGATTGCTTTTACAAGATTTTGAGCTATTTTTTGGCATGACTCATGTCTTTTATAGCACTCTGCATTTCAAGTGCAATTATGTAGCTGCCAGGAGACCAACAGAACAAGTCAGAAAAGCCATACGCATGAAGCCAGTTATGCTATGCAAAAGAAAAAAATGTATTAGCTTAGTACTAATGGAAGGTCTGATATTGTGCAAAGGAATTAAGTCTTTAGTAATCAATAATCTGTATTTTTATTTCTGCTGGGAACTGCTGTAAATTGTAGATTTTTGGTTTTTGAAGTTTTGCAGACATTTTGTAGGAAGAAGCGTGTTTTTCCAATGAGACTTGGTTGCAATAATCTGTATCTGTATTAGTCATATAAATATTGGTCAGTCTGGGAAAAAAATGAGTAGACAGTCATTATATATCAGTGACTATGATAAAAAAAATAATTACTCAGAGCATAATATGAAATTTTGGTTGTATTGCCCAGCCTTACTGTGGCATCAGTATTCATGTGATAAAAATGATATAAAGCAATTGGAAAGCAAGCTGTAATGGGTTTTATATTTCTGTCTCTACTGTTCCAAATGAATATGGCACACATTCAACAATGCATCCAAACAGCGATCTTTTGCTCTCAAACAGCAGTATGTTTTACTTTTCCAAATGGAAATACCTGTTCATTTACACATCTCTGCCTATTAAAAATGACCTAGCAACTCCACAATGCCACATTGGGCACCCAATCAGAACAGTATAATTAGATTCATGCTAGTTGTTTACAGTCTCCGATTTGAAACACAAATTTGCAGACATGTCCCGCACCGCAATAAAAAGCATCAGTAGTGTTTTGATGGACATAACATTGTTTTAATACAATTTACTGGCTGGTGTTTGGCCACTTGTAATAATTTGCGTGTTCCTGTGGGGGTGTGTGGGCGGACTGCATTAAGCGTGAATGAGGGGCCTCTGAATGGATGTAGCGGTTTCTCATCCTGATTAAAAACCGTGACTGTGTTTTGCAGGTATGGCTCCATCCTTCACTGCAGCGCCGGTCGACATTACTGTCACAGATGGAGCGGTGGCCACGTTCACCTGTCAGGTGTCTGGGGCCCCTAAACCTGCCATTATCTGGAAGAGAGGTAATTTTGATTTTAGCAGTTTTATCATTTGTAATTCACTAATGAACAAGGCCAAAATCACAGCTCTGTTCCAAAACCTATAGAGATGCCTTCTTGTCTGCTTCCTGCACTGGACCATTTTGACTATTCTGTTTTAGCTCCAAAGAATTTGCAGCATTCTTTGTAGGTAGAAAATCCACATGCTGCCTATGTTTGACTCGCAGTTGAATACACTTGAGTCTGATGTTGGCAAGAGAATGGCGTGAAAGTACAGTGAATACCTGAATTAACTGGCTAAATAATACGTTTTCAAATCCTCTGAACATTTTTTGTTAATTTATAATTACCATTTGAATTATTTATAACCTTGAATATGAGTGTTTAAAGGTCTGGGTTCAGTAACATTTTTTTAAATGTTTTTGAAAGAAATCGCTTATGCTCATCAATCAGTAATATTGTGAACTACGGTTTAAATAACTTTTACATTTACATTTATTCATGTAGCAGATGCTTTTATTTAAAGCGACTTACAGTTGAAGAATACAATAAGCAATTTATCATAAAGAGCCAAATAAACTCAGCAAATGCTTGCAATGTAAAGCTCTTTTTAAGTCAAATGGTGACGAAGAAGTGTCACTTGAAAATTGTCAGGAGTTCAGCATTCTGGACAGGGGCGGAAAGCCAATTCCGCCAGCCAGGAATGGTGGACGGAAATATTTTGTAAAATGATTTTGTGCCTCCTGTGATGCTACCACGAGGCGTCGCTCACTCGTAGATCTCAGACTTCTAGAGGGGATACAGATGGAAGAAGCAGGGTGCTGAGCCTATATGTAAGCATCTTGAACTTGATGTGAGTTGCAACCAGGAACCAGTGCAGGGAGATAAAGAGAGACATGGGTCTTTTTGGGTTTGGTGAAGACCAGTCATTGCGCTGCATTCTGTATCAATGTATAATGGGTAATTGTTGATGAACCTACCTGGATGGTAAAGTCATGCTGTAGAGCTGAAGTGACAGAAAAGAAAAGAAGCTCAGTCAGGTTGAGCTGTAGGTGATATTCTTTCATCCATGCAGAGATGTCCGCCAGGCAGTCTGAGATCCGTGCAGCTACCGTTGGATCAGCTAGTTCAAATGAGAGATAGAGCTGTGTGTCATCAGCATAGCAGTGGTAGGAGAAACCATGTACCATGTGCCTGTATGATGGGACCCAGTGGTGTGTATTTAGAAAAGAGGAAGGGTCCAAGAACTGATCCCTGAGGAACCCCAGTGAACAGCTGATGTGATTTGGAAACCTCCTCACTTCAGCATGATCCTTCAGAAATCATTCTAATATGCTGATTTGCTGCTGAAAAACATTTCTTAAAAATCAGTTGAAAACTGATTACTATGTTTGTGAAAACTTTGATACAATTTTTTGGGATTTTTAATTAAATAGATTAGCATTTGTAATTTCTAAAATAGGATTGATTAATTAAATTGTTCTTACATAAAACCTTAAAATACATTATGTGTTTTTGTTTAAAAAAAACAACAACAAAAAATATATTTTAAGATTTATTATTTTTTTTTTTTTTTTTTTTTTTTGGAATTTGGTCCAAATAATTTTTTTAAGGGACAGCATAATTAAGTTGTCTACTTTTTGTCTTCACAATTAAGAGCAACTATGCTTGCCTAAAATGTTGACTCCACGTGAAGTTTTTCTAACGTAGCATCAATGTGCAGAAGTAATGTCAGTATTAACATGAATCCATTTTGGCCCTGCTGTTTTGTTATGTGTACTAGTGCTATATTTTACTGATTATAGCCAGATCGCAGTCATCCTTGCTGCTTTGTTACTGCAGCAGAGGCATAAATTGATGTATGAGGTTGTGTGTTTTGTGCTTCACAGGAAGCCATTAAGATGTCATTGTTGCAGCCGATTGGCAACACAAAAGATAATTTCATGCAAGAGTAACAAAAAAAACTTCCATTATTTTCTACAACTGTTTTGGCGATATTCATGAAGTCGCTTCCATAGCATTCCCAATTATAAAGCTGCATATTTAATAGCGTCCCCTAACAAGGTAGAGAGCTCTGCAGGCGGTTACAGGAGGATTTTCCTCTGGGAAACCTTTAAGCTTGTAATAAAATCATCCCGTACTCCGACGCCATGCATAGTGATGTTCTATTAATTCCTTATATGGAATCAGATGCGAGATGTTGAGCTAACTGGTGTGTGTGTTTGTGTTGGTTTGCATTTGTATGCACATCAGATACTCAGATCCTCGCCAGCGGTTCGGTGCAAATTCCACGTTTCACGCTGCTGGAGTCCGGCGGTTTACAGATTCAGCCGGTGGTGCTGCAGGACACAGGGATGTACACCTGCTATGCCGTTAACTCAGAAGGAGCAATCAACTCCAGCGCCTCCCTCACCGTATGGAGTAAGAGAAACGGACTTAATCTGAACCCTTCTTTTAACCACAGAATAAAAAAGTGAAAGGGGTAGTCATTCCGAATCTGTAAGACCTGTGACCTGTTTTTGTCTTTCGAGAACAAATCAAGATAATTTTGATCTTTCTTTTCCTGTCTTTTTGTCTCACCGTTCTGACTTTATTTCTCACAATTATGAGCTTATATATATATATTGTAATTTTGAGTTTAGTTATAAATGAAGGAAGTTGCATAACAAATTGTTGCATTTCAGGAAAGTGTTGTCAAATCCCAACGGACCATACCTCAATGGAAATATCACTGATGATGTATAAATCCTTAATTGACAAAAAATACCGTGAATCATAAAACCAGCCATAAGGGTCGATTTATTTCAGTTGAGTATAATGTATAAGTCACAGTTTTCAGAAAAAGTTAATTTTCCATAAAAAACTTCCATATATAGCTATGTAACTTACATAAGTCCACAAACATGGAAAAGAGATGGAAAAAAGATTAGAACATCTCCCAAAAAAAATCAATACAAATGTTTGTATTGATCTGAAAAGATGGATTCAAAATCACTGATTCAAATCTAAATCTTTATTGTTTGTGTTTGTGAGAGCAGGCCTTAACTGCACATTTAGACATACTGATCGCCTTTAAAACAACACATTAATGATCTGACAATCAACTTGATAAATAAAGAGCAAAATTCATCATAATCAATTCAATCATACAAACTTCTTCCAGAGGAACAGAAAAAGTAATGTGCCAGACTTAATTCAGTGGAGATGTGTGGTTCTGGGATGTACAAAGGCAAAACTCACATCAAACTCCCTTTCCTAAATAAATAAATAAGTCGGAGCAGAACCTGATAAACTGTTCCACAAAAAGCAGCTTCTTAGCACAGCTTCGCAAGGTGATATCTACAGCATCCAGACTTGTTATTACACACTGATCAGAGCATGTAAAGTCCTGGCATTGTCTCAGCGGGAGGGAAACGCACTCGGCTGTTGACGTGTGAAGAAGCAGTTAAACAGGGAAGCGTATAGCTGTTTGGTTCTTGGAAATGTTGAACTAGTGCAGAATTAACCGTGTTGTGTTTGCTCCAAGGTCGCACGTCCATATCCAGCCCTCCCATGGACAGACGTGTCATTAAGGGGACCACGGCCATTTTGGAGTGCGGCGCCACCCACGACCCACGCGTGGCAGTGAGGTGGGTGATGACAAACGAGCGCTGCTTCCTTCTCTCTTCTCACCACCAGAGCCCAGGGCTCCACACTCGGTTTGATTGTAATGTTAATTCAGAGTGTCAGCCCACAGGCCTTGAAGTTGATTCAAAGCGCGATCCGTAGTGCTGTACAGTTAATTCGCCGCTAATATGCTGGATATCAGCGTAATGAGCCAGCGCTGTTTCCTGCGCTCCCCCTGTGTCAGCTTGACTGTGATAGAGTTCTCTTCCGCTCCTCGTCTCCTTCATTTGGCAGGTACGTGTGGAAAAAGGATGAGGAGTTAGTGAGCCAGACCAGAGGGGGGCGTATCAGTCTGCAGGAGGGCTCCTTGCACATCAGTCAAACCTGGTCCGGGGACATCGGGGACTATACCTGTGACGTCATCTCTCAGGCCGGCAACGACTCCAAGGCGGCCCGTCTGGAGGTCATGTGAGTGACTTAGCTTCCCTTCATCTCCGAGCATTAGGCTGACTAATGCGCTGTGCTGATGGATGTGTGTCACCTTCCAGATGCGTATCGCGCATCATTTTTCACACTCCGGCTTTGAAGTGTGAGGATGGAACTGAAGAGCGAAAAATATGCTGGCTCTTAAAAACCTCTAACCCTAAGTATTCAACTTTGTCATGTAGCACATCCCACAACGTTTCTGCTACAGACATAAACGATTCCTCAAATCTTGAAGCTTGTTGTGTAATATGATTTCCACCTGGTGGACAATAGAACAGACAAAAAAATGACATGCTACATGGCATACTCCTCCCCCAAAAGATGTAAATTCTCAATCTTTTCCAATGATTTTTTCAGTTGGTGCTACCATTATTTTTGACCCATGTTTTCTTATATTTTAATAAATAAGCTTATATAACAGCAACATTTAAGATAACAGTTACTTTTTTTTACAACTCATCGTGATTCCTATTTTGATAAATATTGCAAATATAAGTTACAAATATAAGTTTTAAAGGTTAAAGACAATTAAAAATAAGCACAAATTAAGAAAAATACAAATTATACAAAGCTTTTGTAGGTTTGGAGGTGTGTTTAAGTTCTGCAATGAAACAATCAAATGTATAAAGGTCTTTACTGTATAAAATAAATGCATATGTTAATCATTTTTAAAGCTACAAAGACCAGTGAGTCACAGCAGTTTGTAAATTAGGTATTGTCACTTTAAGACTATGCACAGATCCAATATATGGATGCACATCCGATCTCTGAAAATGTTTATGTTTACTTAAAACCTAAAAAAGTTTGAAGCCACTCACCAACAAGCCTGCCAACATGTTGTGCACTTGTAGTTTAGTGTGATGTTATATGATTCGTCAGAACAAAAAGCTCCCTTTAACATTGCACTTTCGTTACACTGCATGCTTGCTTTCTTTATCTTTCTTCCTTGTTCTGTTTGCTCACCCACTGCAGCATCTGCATACTCTATGTGAGTGGATTGCTGCTCTCAGCAGGAGCGTGTAGACTGACCTTTCCTCGGTAACCTTTTTCAGCGTAACCTTTCCATCTGGATTCCAACTGCTTATACACAATTTTCATATTCATCAAAGGTCCAGCTAATTGTAACTTTTAAAGCATTTATTTAATCGAAACAAGTTTTTCCTCTGTTCTTTGCCTTTAAACCCTGACTTTCCAATCCTAGTTTTTAAAGTAGCTAGTTTGCTAGCAAGCACTGTCCATCCAGAAAAAATGTCCTGACCGACTCCTAAAAATCTTTTGACCTTTCGACCGGCCTCTGAGTGGATAGATTTCTTCATCCCAGCTATTTGAAACTCTATTTCTGATCCGCGTCTGCCAGTCGAATCCTTAAACCCAAAATAAAAGCCGAATCTTGGCAGCATAAACATTTTAACACCTAAAGCCTTTGCTTATGACTCTGTATCACAATATGATGAGGGAATAAAATCCCCTCTGAAGCTCTCCAGAAATAAACCGCTGGAAGACGGCAGTAACCAGCGGGTGTGTGTACTTTATGCAGATTTCATGAGGCTAATGTTGTGTGGAACTAAGACTCATTATCTGTTTGTGGGTTTTCTGGCTCCTCATTAAACTGGAGAAGATGCCGTGGTTGTGGGGAATCGGGCATGTTGTCAGGAGGACTTTTCCCTAGTGGCTGAAGTCACCCATGCGTTGTCTTTTTCCACCTTCAGCAATCACAGCCCACGCCATTATAACTAAACACTGATGATCCAACAATCTGAACAAATCATTAGTTCTGAGGTCTTATTCTTCCTTCTTCTTTTTTGTCAGAGTAGCCATTTATTTCTATGTTAAAAATTCTAAACTTGCATTTTATTGTCTTTGTCGTCTTTTCTAATAACACCTGTGAAAGACGATATCTCAACAGCCATTATGACAATATGCATTCACATGAATAGCAAGACTTAGAATAGCTCACCAAAAAGATCGTTTTTATCCTTAATTGAATTTAACTTATTTTCTCAAGATATTTTATTCATTATAGTAAAATCACTGCTTCTTAACATTTTGTTAACATTGTCTCGTTAACACCATGTGAAAAAGTATACATTTAGAAACTGCATAATCTTCCTTCTTTAAGCACAGAAAAAACACAGAAATCTTAAGCATTGCCGGGTCTCTCCATGGGTTTATTTAGAGGAGAAAACAAACTTTCCAAGCACAACTGTTGGTGCTCGGTGCCTGGTCTCAGCAGGAAGCCTAGCCTCCCTAGAAATGATTAATAAAGCAATCAATAAAATAAAAAAGCGAGTGTGAAGAAGAAAATCAAGACAAATGCAAATGGATGCCTGCCTTCGTCTGGCAGTAAGATTCTTTTTTTTTTTTTTTTTTTACTGAGAAGCCGGGAGTAGTAGTGAATTTGTGAGAAGATCTGAAAGTGGGCCAAAAAGACCTACTGGGAGAGATAGTCCCATAGATGATCATCAACAGATCCAAAATATAATCAACGCCTGGTAGCTCTTCTGTAATATTCTGTGTTTGATTTCCATCTGGCTTGAAATCTAGGAACAAGTATGTTTAGTAACCCCAAAATTGCACCACTTTCTGTATAGAACCTTTGTTTATGCAACGGTTATGCGAGAAGTGTGAAACAGCCCTTATTGTGAATATATGTTGTCTTCTGTCCTCAGAGAGCTGCCGCACTCACCTCGAAACCTACAGGCCAGCCTGAATGCCAACAACAGCCGCAGCGTGGATCTGTCCTGGATGAGACCCTTCGATGGAAACAGCCCCCTACTGCATTATGTGGTGGAGCTTTCAGAGAACAGTAAGATAAACCAAGCTGTATTTATTGAATGAATGAATGAATAAATGAATGAGGTAATGATCTACACTATGTGAATTTGTGAGTAAAAAAGTTGTTTTATTGTGTTAGTTAGCTTAGCTAGTTTTTTTTTTTTTTGTTTGTTAGTTTTATTGAGATTAAATAATTGGAATACACAATGAAAACGAGTTTATTTGTTCTGTTTTTGCCAATTAATATGTAATATGTAAGTATATGCAGATTATATACATTATATTGCAATATAATATTTCGTATTTTCACAACTAGTTGATTTTTTTTTATTTGTACTATTGTCTGTTACAAATAAATGAAAAGAAACATAGTATTTATTTTTTTTACCCTGTAGTACCGAAATCGTACCGAACCGTGACCACCATACCGAGGTTCGTACTGAACTTGACATCAGTGTATCGTGCCACCCCTAAAATATGTATAAAAATATGTATATATATATATATGAACACAAGTGTCCATATGTACCCATTTACCACAAAATCTGCATATATTGCACATAAATATTTCACTTTTTTTGCAAGCATAGGGATATTAGCTTGACCACGTCATTCGCAGCAATGCTCTCGATTGACTGTTTGGTGGCAGATTCTCTGCAAATTTATGGGTCTTTTTTTTCCAACAGAAATTATATTCTTAAACACTAGTTTTCAAAAAAATTTTAAAGCCTTTACCATCTAATAACAACCTCTTCGCTCAAAGTAGGTCTGCCTACTGTTTTTTGTTAGGTTGTTGTTAGAAGTTCTGCTATGGAGAATATGAATGGGATTTTTCTTTCCAAAGCCCCACTGGTGCGCTCTTATATAGCAGAAATAGTATGGGTAGTATGCAAATGTGGTATTCTGAAATCAGCTCTTTACATCCAATAAAAATCACCTTGACACCACTTGATTAAAAGACATTTGAGTCAAAAGTGGCTCAGAAGAAGTGATATAGCCCTCATATCAAATAATTTTAAGAGTGAATATGATGTTTAAATACTTCTTGGGATCAATGTATAGCCATTTGTTCCGTGACAAAATGTTTAAATGAATCCCACTTTGAACCGGCAGTGCTAAAGAATCTACTGATCTCAGTGCCTCATTCACATCTACCCGTAATGCATCTGAATGTTCAGGCAGTCTGTATTTATAGTGCATGCTACATACATGAGCTGATCTCAGCTAGTGTCACCCAGTGGCGTAAAAGCCAGTGGTATTACAGAACCAAGAAAAAAAAGTAGATTGATCTTCCACGGCTGGAAAAGGACAGTGAGGAATGTGTTGGAGTGGAGGTGAAGATTACTGGTGCAGGGTGTAATATGGCCGGGAAGTCCCATTAGAAACACCTTTCAGAGAAAGTGAGAAAAACCCGCTCTCCCTCTCTCTGACTAAAATTTTTTGCCATCAAAAACACTGATTTCAGGTGCAATCTATAATTTTCTTCCTCATTAAGAAGATCTGACACATAAAGCATTGAGTAGTATTTATGTTTTAAAATCAAGAGATATTTATTCATTGAAGCATCTTTTAATTTCTTTTGATCTAATATTCATCTCATTGCAAATGTTGTTTGGAGTCGGTTGTATAATTTCTGAAGCTACATGGGCTGGTCATTAAGTGCCATTAAGTAATAATGGCCAGCCTGAATGCTGTGAGGAGTCCAGACTCAAGCATGTTATGTAATTATGAGTGGATGAATAATTTGTGTAAAAAATATCTTGACAAGTATCATGTGATTATGCTTGATTATGCAAATTGCGTAATTTTATATATGCCACCATGTGTCTTTAGAAGACAGAATACAAGGTTTGATAACACTGTATAATTACTTTCATTAATAACATTTACAGAAATGATTACACTTAACAGATCTTTAGTTAAAGGGGCTTTTATCACGGAAAAGGCAGACTTTTTGTAAGAGCGATTCATTTCACATGCAGACTGATTAGCCTATCACATAAGAACTCATTTATATATAGAATTTTTTGGTACAATAGCAGTAAAGGCCTGTTTAATTCTAAGTGTCAGTGAAGAGACTGTTTTATGGGGGTTTATAAATACAGGCTAATTATTATAGGTAAGATGAAACATAATATCAAGTAGCCTATTGTATGACTGTATTAAAAGCTCACTCTATTATGTATTGTAGAATATTATTAGAGAGATGGGCCTTTGTGCATTTGATTACTTGAATCTGATACAGCATTCATTCTTCAGCTCAAATAGATAAAATAAATTGAAATAAACTGCGTATTTGTAAACAAGTATACTCTCGTAAAACTACATTCCATGACACAAAACGGTATTAATTATAAAATTATTTGGGCACCCACTTTGACACTTGATATAAGAAATGCTTCAAGCGGAGCACTATATAACTCTGAACTCCTCTCAGCCAATCAGATTCAAGAACTAGAACAAATTTTTGTATAAATATAACTGGAGATACATTAAACCTCAAACATCAACTTTTTTTTTTTTAAGAATTTGCTTTCATTCAGTAAGAACTCATTAAACTGATAAAAAGCTGACTGAAAGATCATGTGACGCTGAAGACTGAAGACTTACATTTTCAAATATATTCAGAAACATACATTTTTCACAATGTAGTTTGCACTATATTTTGGGTCAAAAAAAATGCAGCTTTGTTTAGCATAAGAGACTTTAAAAATAAAAAATTCTGCTGAACCATTAAAATAGATGCATAAATAAATGATGTCCCTTGTCATTTTTTAAATAGTTAGAAATCCTCTGCTCCTCTTTGCATACCAGATTCTCCCTGGAGAGTGTATTTGCCTGATGTGGACCCCACCGTGACCGGAGCCATGGTGAAGGGCCTGACTCCGGCCCGCTCGTACCAGTTCAGGGTGTGCGCTGTCAATCAGGTGGGCAAGGGACAGTACAGCACCGAAACCAACAGGTAAGAGGACATGCTTGTCAACGGCTGCTTATTCTCATGTTGTCTGCCCCAAAATTGCAAGATTCGTTTTTTTTACGCCCAAGCTTGGTCAGCAACAGGTTTATTATGTCCCATCACCCTACGGTCTGCTGCCACCCATCATTGTTTAAATGCGTGTTCTGTCACTGATCCTCCACCCGCAGCTCTCAGTATGTCCTGCTGCGGCTGAAATCACAACACCGTGGCTTTTCTTTCTCAGGTCGTGAGTGGCAGGCCTCTGCTCTCACCTCTCGCTCTAATCAGACCCCCTAGCAGCTCGCTTTCGCAGCCTTGCAGCTGTGGGCGGCAGACGCCTCTTTCCCAGCAGCTCCTCAGAGGTTTATCTGCTCCTGACGTGGCAAAACATGCCATTTCTGTTCCAGGTGAAAAGAAGGTGGCGTCGTCTCACTTGAAAAATTAATCGCTTTTATTTAGTTGAGTGTTGAGGATGGTTTTTCAGAGATATACAGCTGCTTAAACCTCTTCCTTAATGCTGAATTAGCTGAAAGCTACATTAAACAGGTGGAAGAGAGCAACAAAAAGTTGAAAAGACTTTTCAGTTTCAATGGAACGATCAAGGTAACTATGCATCTGCCTTTGCAGCGGAAAAAGACGTTCCTTTTACGCTTGTGTGAATAATGAAAGCGTTCTAGTAAATGCAAAAGCTGTTAATGAGCAACCGATTTAAAGGCAACTGTGCAATCAGCGTGAGTCAGTCGGGTACGTAGAGCGGTAATATCATCTCTCTGCAGACTTCACATCTATTCTCTCCCACCGCTGATATCTGGCTTTTCTCAGCACCTGCGCTTCCAAAATAGTGCTATCGTGTTGTATGCCTCTCCAGGCAAAGTGAATATTAAAATGGAACTTTTTGACTTTTGAGCCCACTCTATAAATGTAATATTTGTTAGTTTGTCTTTAAAAAAATATTCATGTCATCTAGGTTAATGTGGAGTGCAATCTGATGAGAGAACACATTAAACTTTAAAGACCTGCTGTAGGTTCTTAACTCTTGTTTAACCTCAATTAACGCTTAACTGTTTCAGACGTGCTCACATTACACATTTAAGGGCTTTATTTGGTAAATTATATTCAAGTGCAGGAAGCTAAAAGCAATTCATAACCTGCCATTTTGTTATCATATCATCACAAGTAGTTTAATCACGACTGCTCATTGTTGTTACAGATTTTTTTTGTGTGTGTGAAAATCTTTGATTCATCATTTAAACATTTGCAACCAGTTGTGAAAAACTGTAAATTTTTAATTACACACACAAAAAAAAAAAAAAAAAAATATATATATATATATATATATATATATATATATATATATATTTTTTTTTTTTTTTTTTTTTTTTGTGTAACAACAACAAAAAATCAGCATTCTGCTTCCAATTATGCTTTAAAACTTACTACAAATGTTTCGAAGGGAACTCTTATTGTTCACAGATTTTCAGTGAAGCTTGTATTAACTGAGCTTTGCTTGCTTGTGCTTTACATCTGTGTCGCTTGCACGTTGATGTCAGGCCGACCAAAGTTCCTTGAATTCTTTTGCTGATTAACTCATACACAAAAAAAAAAAAAAAAAAAAACATTTCAGAAACAGTGTGCATTTAGATAACAGAAAGTCACAAGATCATGAGTCTTATATGGAGGACTATGGAGGACAGTTCAAAGATGCACTCCTTTAGAGCAAAGCTGCTTCCTGAGGGACAGAGTTAAAACAGAAAGTGGTGCTTGAAGGGCCCCATCAATCTTCTCTAGCATGCATGTCTCCTTGCTGTGACAGACATCTGTCCATTTTGGGCTTATTAAGCAGAAGGACTAGAGCTGACAAGCTCACAGAAACAGAGAAGTGCAGCTCTCTCATTATAAGCCATCCCCTTCCCGCACCAAGTGCTATTTATCTGCTTTTTTTGGCAAAATGAAATGCATTTAATAATCTAAAGAACTTTTTCCAGAAAGGAAAGAACCTTTTGTGCAATGGAAAGTTTCCATGCATGTTAAATTTCTTCATGGAATCTTCAATGACAATAAATAATTTTTATGTTTAGGAGTAATAGCCTAAATTAAGAGAATTCATATTAATAGTAAGTTTGGAAACAAATGTTGCTTTGTGGCAATTGAAAAAATTTGTTTATCTAATAATTTTCAGAAAAACAAAATAATGCCTCTAATGCTTAAAAAAGGTCATATGACACCAAAGTGTACTGCATCCATGAAACAAATGAGGCACTTTTTGTGTTGTTTATGTTCAGAAGCAGATGTTCAATAGCTGGTGGCACAGTGCAAGTGTGTAAAACAAATGTGTAAATACCGCGTGGCTATGGTAAAAAAAAAGCACTGTTTCAGTGAGGAGCGAGCAGACTTCCTTACGGCCATCATTAGGCAGATTTACAGAGCACTGTCTGAGAAAAGCTCCATGATATTGGTTATAGAGGGCATTAATTATGAAATAGACTTCTGGGAAGAAATAACAAAGTGTGGTCAGAGGTTTAAGAAGACTCTGACAATAAATCTAAAAGGACCCAATGATCCTATTAAACTTTAATGCAGATTTAACTGTCCATTAGCATGAAACGCAAAGGGCAGAATGAATCTATTGGCATTATTAAGCATTCAACACTGATTCATTTTTAAACTTTGTTAATTAAGAAAATGCGCTTTCTGTAGGTGGAATGAACCGAGCATTGCTCACAGATTATCATTTATGTATGCTAGCAAACTAGCCTTTAGAGACCAGCCATTATGACTTATTGGACATTACCAATGTTCACAGAGCCCACAAAATCATTAGCATTTCCCTCAAAAAGTGTTTACTATTTCATTATGAATCTGTTGTTGTAAGAAGGGACCAACAGGGTCTTTTGTAAACAAGTGTTGTAAAACATTTTCCCATTTTGCAAATGGCAGCCCCAGCCTAAATAAAGGACTCAAAGTAACGCACAGTGTCAATATGAATGCATGCGTTTGATCGACAAGAATAAAACTTTCGATGTCTTTCTTCCTGTTTCGGAGTTTTTCAGAGAGAAATGTGTTGAGGTCCATTTGCACTTTGATGTTTGCCCAGAGCCTCTGCATTTTTTAAATCTCACAAAATCTCAGTCAACAAATGAGAATTGAGACCCTTTAATAAACTAAAATATAAACTCCAAAAAAATGGGAAAAATGTTCTCTCCTCTTAGGACTGAACAGAAATAGTGCTGTTCCTTCTTTGAAAAGGGTACAGGTATTTACAACCTGAGTTAAAAAGCAATGACATTGGGGACAAATCCTTCAGCAGACATGCACAGCACTATGCTCTTATCTTTAAAAATGCTTGGTCTATTTGTAATTCGAAAGCTTGAAATTTCAATGAAGCGTTTAGCTTGAAAGTGCTGAGCCAACGAACGCAATCTTGTACGGCTGTGAATGTGCCCAAGCCAGCTGCCACGTAAGCAGCGACCTCCAAAATCAAAGCATCGCGGGTTCTTAAAGCACAGACAGACATTTCCAAGAAAGCGCATGAGAGCTTTTGATGGAGTAGGCGGATGCGAGACAGTGCATCAGATTGGGAAATGGACTTGTGACCAGAGGGTTACACTTATGTGGCTCAGAATGTCGCGCCCCAGAGCGAGACGACTAACCTGATTCGCACGAGAGAAAATGGAGCAATGAATCGGTTATGTAAGAACACTTTGATACTCTGTTGAGTGTGTACCTCGGTGTACGCTTTCTCCTCAGATTGATGCTGAGAGAGGAGCCGCCCAGTGCTCCGCCCAAGAACATCGTAGCCAGCGGAAGAACCAACCAGTCCATAATGGTGCAGTGGCAGCCACCTCCGGAGCCTCAGCTCAATGGAGTCTTGAGAGGCTATGTCCTCAGGTGAGACATGCACAACTTGACTGATAAAATGTGCCGAAATATGTTGCCTTGTACTTTCAAGATTCTCTATTATTCTGTTATTTTTATAGGTAGCATGTTTGTTTCTCTAAAAAATGTCAATTGTTTGAGCTACCCAAAAAAGCAGCATTGGATCAACCAATAGCATGAGTTGGGGGTGGGATCATCTGTTTCTGTGACCAATGAAAGCATTTGGGAATTGGATTTGAAAATCTTATTTGGAAACACTTTATAGTGAGGTTGCTTAAAGTTAGTTAAAGAAGTAGTTTATTTACCCAAAAATGGGAATGTTGTCTTCATTTATTCGCTCTCATGCCGCTCCAAACCTGTATGAGTTCTTTACTTCTGTTGAAAAAAAAAGAAGATTTTTTTGAAAAACCAGTCAGTTGTTGGTCTCAATTGACTTCCATAGTTGAGAAAGAAATACTATAGAATTCAATGGCCATCAACAGTTTGATTACCAACATTCTTCAAAATAATTACCAGCATTCAACACAAAATAGAAACTCATACAGGTGTGTAATGACATGATGAAGACATTTTCATTTTTGGGTGAACTATCATTTTAACACATTACCTATCATGAGAAATACATTATTAATGTTCGTTATTGTACAATTTTCCCACAAATGTTGGTTCTTGTCAGCTCAGGTGCATAAAAAAAAAAAAACTTTTATTTTAATAATGTATTTGTTACAATGTTTGCTTTAATTTTAAATTGTTAGTTCATGTTAACTAATGTATTTAACAAATGGATCCTTATTGTAAAGTGTTAACATAATTTTTATATTCCATTTTGTACCACTAATGGCAAAAATCTGCATTTTAAATACATGTTTATTCATTTGGTAGTCACTTTTGATTAAAAAGCTTATTTTGGGGCCAGCAATGTCGATGTTGATTGCATTTGTCATCCCATCTAGATAATGGAGTTGACCTTAGAGCTGTCACTTTCACTGCTGTTTTAATACAGTTGTAGCCGAGCACATTTATAAGCCAACTGATTTAAAATTAGTGTTTGACATGTCTATGTGATAGCGAATCTAGTTAGACTGTTTTAAAGCTTTTGGCAAACATGACGCTCCACACTAGTGGTCAGAACAATGCTTTTTGGTACAAGTTTAAAAAAATCGCACATTAAATAAAAGTGATTCAAATATAATTTACTTAAAAAAGCTATTCTGTTGCGAAAGTGCTTTTAACTGCACATTTTTAAGGCCTTGACACGTCAAGCTGACCACTGGTTAATGTCAGCCTAGTTTTTGCAGTTTATTCCGCACAGCTGTTTTTTGCCTGATTGAGCTTGGAAAATTGTCGAAGCCCATCAGCAAGTAAATGACGAGGCTTAAGAGGCTGTTAACGGTGGATCTGCAGTCCTAACTCTTCCAGTTTGCCTTTTTGAATGACGACTATAGATTACCGTTACCTGCAGGTTGTTGCTGCTAAGATATTCCTTTCACATAGGTGGAGAAAGTACGTGAAAGTTAGCACTGACTGTAGTCAGTGAGCTGTGCTTAAGCGCGTGCTCTTTGGCCCAGACAAAGGCGACGTGAGGTGACACCACATTCTTGCAAGGTTTTCTTATGTCGATTCTGCTTGTCTGGGCCTTTATATGAACCAACGATTTATGTCTTCAGTGTCTTCATGATCCTTCAGATATCAGTCTATTATGTGACCCTGGAGCACAATACCAGTCATAAGTAGCAGGTACATTTGTATCAGTAGCCAGAAATATATCGCATGGGTCAAAATTATGCCAAAAATCATTAGGATATTAAGTAAAGATCATGTTTCATTAAGGTATTTTGTACATTTCCTACCATAAATATATCAAAACTTTGCTTAGCAAAGTTAGACGTTTTTAATGCCATAAAAATCCTATCATAACAAACCATACATCAATGCAAAGCTTATTTATCCAGCTTTTTATTTATAAAAAAATCTGAAAGTAGACTGTTATGTATGTTTTATTTGTGGTCCAGAGTCACATATGTAGATTTTCTGCTCAAGAAGTATTTCCTATTATATTATTAAGTTGACATAATTGTAATATTTTAGTAGTCTTTGATAAATAGATAGTCCAAAAGAACAGCCTTTTTTCAAAATACAAATCTTTTGTAACATTTTACAACTTCTGTGCCGTTGCAGAATAACAGTATTTAAATCTGCATATTAGAATGATTTCTGAAGGGTCGTTCCGGGCATCCAGTCAAGATCTTATTTTGATTTATCATAGTTATTTTACACACAACAGAGAAGATCGACCCATTAAATGACACCCATTTCTCTTACGTAGCAAGAGCTTGGATGCATTTCATTAGTTTGACCACTCTTATCCTCCTCAGCGGATGTGTTGTGAATATTTATGCTGGTTTTAATAGCATTCCCCCATCAGTGGAGTATTTAACACTATTTCTTCCCTGGAAGAGAGCTAGTGTGTGCCTAATAATTATACAGCCAGCGGGATGGCTTCTAACGGCACGGTGACCTGGAAGAAAATCGTTGTCGCTCACTGTTTGGCCATCGATTGCCCTGATGCAGGTACCGGCTTGCCGGGCTCCCTGGAGAGTACCAGCAGAAGAACATCACCAGCCCCGAGATCAACTACTGCCTGATCACAGAGCTCATCATCTGGACCCAGTATGAGATTCAGGTGGCGGCGTACACCGGGGCAGGCCTGGGCGTCTTCAGTCAGCCTGTCACTGAGTACACTCTGCAGGGAGGTGAGACCTTCTTTCTCTGTCACAATTTCAGGTTGGTTTTTTTTTTTGCCGTTACCTAACAGTTGCCGCTTTTGTCGGCCTCTGTGTTTTCATCTATTCCTTTTCATCAGCGGAGGCAGGAAGGGTGCTGGTTTGAACCGGCTGATGCAGTACTTGTTTACATGCCGCGCTGGGGTCAACACTGAGCCTCCACATAGACGCCACATTTATTTTAGAGCCCTCTTCTCAGACAGCTAACTTCCATGCTAATCCTCTTCAAAACAATTATGTCAATTATGTACGAGGCCACTTTTCTCTTCAGATGAGAAGAATCCATCTCAGGAAATTTAGAGTCTTCTCATTTGGACATTTTGGATGATTATCTGGGGAGCGGCAAACGTATCGACTCTGCTTTGAGAGGCTTCATCTGTCTAATTATTTTAAATAGACATACTATAAACAGAGTCTGTCAAGCAGTTGAATGGTATTGATGCAGCTCTGCTGAACACACTCACAATTAGCAACCTTGACGACATCACAGATCCTAAGAGAGAGAGAGACAATGTTATATGAACTTCTTGCAGTTGCTTGAATGAGTGCAAATTAGGGCTGTCAGTAATTTTGAACAATCAATTATTAGCATAAAACATTTAGAAATTTAAATTCATATTTATTCATGTCTCCTAGCAGTGTGCTACCACACCATTTAAAGTTTGGGGAGGGTACGATTTTATGGTAACAATTTACAGTAAGGTTCATTAGTTAGCTACATTAGTTAACATGAATGAACAATATTTCAAAAGCGTTTATTAATCTTAGTTCATGTTACTTTCAGCATTTACTAATCTAATCGAATTATGCACGGACTAACATAAACTAACAATGAACAACTGTATTTTTATTAACTATCATTTACAAAGATTACAATAATGCTTTCTTTATTGTTTGTTCATGTAAGTTAATAACCAAATGTTACCAAATGACAGCTTATTGTAAAGTGTTACCGATTTTATTTATTTAATTTATTTATTTCTGTGTTTATAAATGTAAAGAAATTAAGACTTTTATTCAATAAGGACACATTAAATTGATCAAAGGTGGTTCAAAAATGATTAAAAATATCAAACGTAATGCAACATTGATGATAATATAATCAGAATAATTCTGATTATATTATCATCAAAAAAAGGATCATGTAAAACTGAAGACTGGAGTAATGATGCTGAAAATTCAGCTTTGCCATAACAGGAATAAATTAATTACATTTTAAAATTTATTCTAATTCAAAACAGTTATTTTAATTTGTAATATTTCTAAATATTGCTCTTTTTTTTTTTTTTTTTTTTTGATCAGTTAAATTAGCTATGCATAAAGACCGACACTAAACGTTTGAATGGTATTTATAATAATTTTTTTTCTTCAACATGTCTGCAAATTACCTTTATTTGATTAAAAAAATGTAATTAATTACTAAAATTGATTGACAGCTTTATAAACAACTCCAGGGCTGCGTGTGTTCTATCCAGTGAGGAACTTGAGGTAGGGAATAGTGTCTCTGAAGAGCAGAGATGCCACTGCATAATGAATGTGTTTACACCGCTTTAAGAGAGGGCTATAATTGGCAGACTTTTGAAAGATAGTCTTTTGATTCAAAATAAGTCAAAGCTTGACAGGCAACCTGAAAAATCAGCCACAGAAGAAATAAAAAAAAAACACAACTCTCTCACCAGGCTGTCATGAATATGCTTTTTGTATGAATTTTTCTACCAGGGATTTTATGAATGTACACAAGCAATTCCACAGAAAAGTCTGAAATTCTGTTTTGTGTGTGTCATACAAATGCATGCTTTTCAATTGTGTTATATATCAACATAGATGTCCATACAGCAAAAAAAAAAAAAAAAAAAAATATGACAGACAATCCGGATCCTGTTGTGATATTGTTTTGTTGTGTTTTGGCTTATATAAGACCTGTCCTTTCATTCGACTGGCTCCTCTCTCGCTTCAGCCTTTTAGAAGGGTACTGGATGTATAATAGAATGTGAATATCTTTTTTCTTTCATTTATTGTGTCCATGCTACAGCGTGCTACTTGCAGAAAAGGTCAGAAATGTCTCAGGCACGTCTCAGGTGCACCGTGAAGATTGGAAACTGGGCCACTTAATTTACCTGATGAATTTTAATACAGTTGCAATTCTAACGTCAGTCATTTAATGCTGTCCTTTGCGTTATAAAAACAAGAGCAAACTCTATAACCTTGGCATTATTTTTGTTATTGTTACAAAATTTGACAATGTGACGATGGCCGCAGCTCAGTACAAAGTGGCCCCTTTTCAGTTTTCTAATGTAATCATTACATCAACAGGACTTAAGACTCACATTAATGCATTTAAACTTAACTTTTTAACATCTGTTGTCACTTTTTACTATCATATCATGCAAATCAATGCATATTTTATGTTTATGCAAAAACATATATATGTATATATATATTTTTGTTTTTGGAATTGATACGATTTTCACAAACAAAGTGCCCCTTAGTAGATTTTAAAATGTCATTGTGATTTTTGCAGTTCACGCTGTCATCTGAAAATAGATGCATGTGTCACATTTGGGATGCGTTCAGCTGCAGTGTGAATGTAGCTTGTCAGACGTGATCAGGTGGTGGCCGTGCTGTTTGTCGTGTGCATTCAGCAGTGCTCATTTTCTTGAGTGCTGTTTAACTCAAAGAGGATCGCTCAGTATGTAGGTGGAAGCCATGTAATGTACATTCAGTCCGGCATTGTGGCGATCAACTGTGTCCCACAGCCCATCAATTTTAAGGCTTTGTTTGTTGAAAGCTTTCCATTGCGTCAGAGATGCAGGTAGTCATTAGAAATGAGCCACTTCAACTGAGACATTACCAGCTTTATCCTTTGTTGAAGACAGAACAGAAAGCTGGATTTTTCTTCTTTTCTTAGCCATTTTTTTAGAACTCTCATTTGAAGACTTTCATCTAGACCAAGAACATGAAAATGGATTAAGCCATTCTGGTTCATTAACATTCTGATTTATCATTCTTACTAGTCAATAGCAATTTTGTTTACCCACAAATTCTGTATTTAGTTACATATTCTCATGTCGTTCCAAAACCGTAAAGCCTTCATTCATCTTTGGAACACAAATTAAGACATTTTAGGTGAAATATCAGTGTTTTCTGATCTTGCATAGATAGCAACTGAAGCAACTGAAACATTCAAGACCCAGAAGGTAGTAAGGACATTGTTAAAATGGTCCACGTGACATCAGTGGTTCCGCCGTAATTTTAGGAAGCTTCGATAATACTTTCTGTGTGCAAAGAGAAAACACTTTACACAACAATTTCTTCACTGCCAGGTCAGTCTTGTCATGACAGTACCATGGGTGTCCAGTCCTGCTCCTGAAAGGCCACTTTCCTGAAAAGAGTTTAGCTTTAACGCAACTACCTGGAGGCTTCTAGCGATCTTGAAGAACAAGTCCAGATGTCAGGGTTTTAAGATAAACGCTGCTGAATAGTGGCCCTCCAGGATCAGGTATGGACATTAGGATGTTATATTAAAGTCTAAAATACAATATGTACTTGCCTCTAGTTCCTACAGCGCCCCCTCAGGGTGTGGAGGTCAAGGCAGTGAACTCAACCACAATTGAATTTAGCTGGAACCCACCACCTCAACAGTTCATCAATGGCATTAATCAAGGTTACAAGGTAAACTCATTTCTGTTCTACTGGTTAAATCTCATAGGAGTCCCGTGTCCTATCCAAAAAAATATGATATGTTTTGTGTTGGTCTATGCTTCAGCTGATGGCGTGGCCTGAACGTTCTCCAGAGGATGTTATCGTCGTGACCATCACCCCTGATTATCACGGGACACGGCATCTCGGTTACATCAGCAGTCTTAAAAAGTTTACCTGGTACTTGACGTCAGTGCTGTGTTTTACCACACCAGGGAATGGACCCCGCAGTGTCCCAAAACTGGTGCAGACTCATGAGGACAGTAAGTAGTAGACAGTCTGTCTGTCTGTTCATAGTCCAGGTCATTAGGTCATTTTTGTATTTGTTTTGTATCTGTCTGTCACAAAACAAGCACAATTAAAAATGTGGGGGAAAAAACACAATAACCTTTGTTTATGAAAAACATATGTGCAAATCATCACATAATAGTACACAAATAATCATATTTAGTTTAAAAGAACATGCATAAAATTGGATTTAGAAATTATTTACAAAATCATTCTTGTTCTTCACTAGTAATTCTGCTTGTACCTTGATGACAGATGATGTTTTAAAGAGAAATGACTTAGTGGCCTATACTGTTTGGCCTATACCCAAAATCCACTGAAAACATAATAGAATCATATTCATAGTACATATTGGCTTGTGTGTTTCTTCTGGTTTATATGGTTCATGAAGACACTTTGTGTGTCCCTGTAAACCAAATGATTAAAAAAACATACTAAACTTAGAATAAGAGCATAGAAAATACACTTTATACAGTACAAACAACATTATGTCTATGTAAAGCTACCATAAAACATAATGTTAAGAGCACAGAGGTTTTTTTGCGAAACCGATGAAAATAACGATGTTGTATTACCTTTTTAATCCATTCTAATGGAAGCTTCAAAGATAATTAGGTTTAACAAAATACTTTAGAACAGAATGTTTATTTTAATAACTAAGAAAGCCAAACCACAAAAAACACCCTTTATTTGACAGGAAATATTTTAATATATAAGTAGCTTACTGCCAGCTTTTGGCCTTTGCAACAGCATCATGACACAGTGTTCTTGCTCTGAAACTCTACTAGGGTGGCTCAGAGGTGATAAAATACCAAATTACAAAATGTCTTATAAAAGTCACATTAATTAAAGTACTTTTCAGACTTAAGTGCAGATACTGCTTTGTGGGTCAAGCAGATGTAATTATATCAGTGTCTTTAGGCATCTGTGACACTACAAGTGAGAAATTAGGAGGAATATTAGAAACATGGAAAAAAACGACAATATTTGTGTATGTGTCAGGTTTTGATATCATTGGGATCTTTGTGGTGGTTCATTATAAAGGGAATAAATACTGCTTTATTTCACATGTTTCATAATTAGAGCTTGGATTAGCCTGTAATCAGCCCAATTAGCTACAATTGTAAGAGCTTGTTTAGAAACAAAAGGAAGTATGCCTTTGTGTTTAGTTCCAGGCCCTGTTGGGCGTTTGAGCTTTACGGAGATCTTGGACACATCTCTGAGAGTGAGCTGGGAGGAACCTGTGGATACGAACGGCATCATTACTGGTGAGTGTTCTTGGCCTTTATGCTGCTTTTATGGATATGATATTGGAACTAAGTAAGTAGACATGTCACAATAATAAAGGAAAACACTTATTTTTTTACAGCAATTAATCTGAATGAGTTTATTGAACCAGCATTTGCAAAATTCCGTTTTGGGAAAGATGAATTGTTCATTAGATTTGCCTTTGCTGTTAAATGAAATCTAATCTGCCCCCCTCTGTTTAAATGTAGCTGAACGTTGCATTAGACAGAGCAGGTGAGCCTGGAGAGGAGCTCCATTTTCATTTGGCAACTCTTGGGTGTTCGTATAGCTTTATTAATGGATACACTTCTATTTAACACTTCATTGAGTTTTTGCACAAAGGCAATTATGGCATCGTTGTTTGCGTTCAGTTGGCAGAAACAATTTTCGCTCCCTGTTGCACAGCTGTAAAGGATGCTTTTGTGATTGTGTGTGTGCGTGTGAGTGAGTGGCTGTCTTTCCATGTGGCTGTGTTCGGATGCATGTGTATTTAGTATTCTATTTATTTATGAAAGTAATACTCTTATTCAACAAGCATGCGTTAAATTGACCAAAAGTAACAGTAAAGACATGTATTATGTTCAAACATATTTTTATTTTATATATATATATATATATATATATATATATATATATATATATGCTGTTCTTTTGTTTAGCAAAGTATCCTGAAAAAAATTATCAGTTTCACAAAAATATTAAGCAGCACAAGGATGATGTGATGCTGAAAATGGAGTAATTGATCACAGGAATAAATAGCATAAATAAATTGATTATTAATGTATTATTATTTTGCAATTTTAAAAACATTAGAAAATCTTATCAACCAGTTACATAACAATCTTATATATATATATATATATATATATATATATATATATATATATATATATATATATATATATATATATATATAATACTGTAAAAAATTAAGAATTTGAGAATTGAGAATTATGAGAATCAGATAAAAAGACATTACTATAAATGTCAACAAATTAATTGTCACGTAAATAATGTTCAAACATTTTTTTTTAGTTCTTTTCTTTCTTTTAGCTTGAAATATGACTGGAAAAACACATTTTCATGAGAGTCAGTCATGACATCTCAATAATGCAGAGAAAGAATTAGATGTGGACTAACGAGGCAGCGGTAGATTGATACTGGACATAGATTAAACCGAGTGAGCTGCAGAACAGCGCTGGATGTAGATTGAGAGTTTGGAGATGAATGAGATCAGACATACATTAGACTAAATAGCTCCTGTCTATATCAATGTACACAGCATTGTTGCTCTTTGAATGTTGCCTATGCCTGTTCTCCAGCGAGCTCTCCCAGTGCAAAGCTTGATTTATGAGCGCCTCAATGGAAAAGGACATTCAGCGATTGGAAACAGTGCTGACTCTGGGAGAAAATACTCCCAATAAACAGCAAATTACATAGGATCTCTGCTGGCTATTAGTCTCAGTTAGATGCGGGTTAGGGGGCAGAGCCCTGGGTCTAGACAACTCACTACAGCAGCTCCCTATTTCACCCACCTTGTTTGTTAAAGAGAGATTGTTTATTTCAAGTTCAAGACCTCAGAAAAATTCCTCCTGTCATCCCAGGTTGGACTTGGACAAGACGCCCCAAATTGACCCGTTCCCACGGGTTTTGAGCTGTAAAGTGTGTAAAACTCAAATGACTTTTCAAGTTTTAATGAATGTGATGGTGTTTTGCAGGTTACCTGGTGTCCTGGGAAGTTCAGGGGAGGAACCAATCGCGAGTGACTCGTACTTTGACCAATTACACATTGGAATACAAGGTCACCGGTCTGACGTCCCTCACTACGTACACGCTAGAAGTGGCAGCTATGACGGAGGCGGGCGTAGGAACTGTAACTTCCTCCACCATTTCATCTGGAGTGCCACCAGGTACCAACATAGGCAATAAAAAATAAAACCTGCGTTACATGAGCTACTCTTTCCACACGAGTGTTGTACACAGGCAAAGTAAGAATGAGTGATGATCATTTATGCTGGTGTTTTTTGCTCAGAAACTGCAAAGTTGGTGCCCGTGCACTTTCATAAATCAAATGTGGCACTGAAGGAGAAATATTCATTTGCACCGGCTTTAAAGCAGGCTTTCGCTCGCTGACTGCGAGCTGGCTGAACGCCAAGCCAAAACCATAATGCCTGCTGATAAATTGCATATTGTGAGACATTAGGGAAACAGACGTCTACACATCTCTTCGGGGATTTCAGGCAGATGCGAGACTATCGTCTGTTATTTGATTTAATTCCAGTGTAATTTCATCAAAGGTTTCTCGAACCAAATGAGACTTTTTATCTCTGCACTTCAAAAGAATCGCAAATCTCTTTTTTTTGACTCAGTCCCTCGTGCAGCATGGATCTACACGGTGTTATTAAAAATATTCCGGTCATGATTTCGAAACGTTGAATGTTATTGACTTCAGAAGGCATGCTTGTGGATGTTTTGTGGTTATTGATTGTTGTGATGTGTGGATGTTGTTTAGAAGTGACTTTTAACTTTTGCGTCGATTCGGTTTCACGCAGAACTTCCCGGGCCTCCGTCAAATTTGGTTATTTCCAAGATCAGTTCACGATCTGCTACGCTGAAATTCCGTGCAGGGGATGATGGGAAGACGACCATCTCCAAGTGGATCGTTGAGGGGCAGGTGAGTCATATTTCAGTTCTCCTTTATCCGATCATTATCCGCCTACCATCACGCTGGCCTGAAGCTGTACATCCTCACAGTGCTCCCTGATGAGTCTTCACTAGCAAATAAAAGCATTTTACATGATAATGAACCGTCCCTGCAGTGTTGAGCGAAGTACTTATGATGATTTGTGTAGGCTTTGTCTCCTAATCCCGGGAATGTACATTCCCGTTAGTTTGGCAGCTTGATGGATAAATCAGTCGAGTTCTGGAGGATTTAAGGTGGAACAGTGAAGCAAAGTGTCTGTGCTATTTTTATTTCAATATTCGATATTATCGACAAATATGATTTAACAAGATTTTCATCTGCTGTAATGTGTCTCAAATGAAATAAAATAGTAGGGCAGTGGAGCAAAAACATATCTGCAATATTTTTATTTGTATAGTAGGTTACTGAACAACATTTTGACTGTTGCCTCGCTAAAAATAATTAAAAAGTAAGCAAAGAAATAAACTAAGTTCTGAAGGATGTAAAGTGGGACAGTGGAGCGAAATATATTTGTGCTTTTTTTTAAATATTTAAAAAATGTCTGTTGCTTAGAAAAACTAATAAAACAAACTAGAGTTCAATATTGATAAGTCAATTAGTTGTAATGTATCTAAAATCAAATAGAATTAACAGTTTTGGGGGGTTCAAAAGGTTTTTGCCTGTTGTATCATGTTTAGAATAGAATAGAATAGAATACAATCTTGAGGAACCAGAGTGGGACAGTGGAGCAGAAACAATTTCTTCAATATTTTTATTTGTACAGTAGGTCACAGTCCCTCGTGCAGCATGGATCTACACGGTGTTATTAAAAATATTCCGGTCATGATTTCGAAACGTTGAATGTTATTGACTTCAGAAGGCATGCTTGTGGACGTTTTGAGGTTATTGATTGTTGTGATGTGTGGATGTTGTTTAGAAGTGACTTTGACTGTTTGACTGTTGTATCATGTCTCACTAAAAGAATAATAAGTAAATAAACAAACTAACTAGTCAAGCTCTTAAGGATTTAAGTGTAATTGTGGAGCAAGAAAATCTTTGAAATTTTTATTTGTTGGTCAATGCATGTCAACATTTTGGTTATTTTGTGTCTTACAATAAAGAATGAATGGATGAGTGTATGAGCGAATTAAACTTGACATTTTTGACTCATAATTTCAGTTCGATTCAACCTGTCTGCTCATCAGTTAAGCACACTTAACATTACGCAGTGCTCATTTGGTAGTGTTTAACTCAAACCTACATCCAGCTGTTATCACAAGGCTTTAAAAACAGCCAGCATGCAGACTTATCACACACACTCGATTCACTTCCACTCAGCACTTCCATTTCAACCTGAATAACAGCGCGTTCCAGTTGTGATTGCCCTCCGCAGCTCAGAGATGTATTGAGAGCGCACCCTCGCCCTTTCCCCATCGCCTGCGACTCTTGCAAAAGTGATGACAGATTGAATCACATGACTGACTCCTAATTTGTAATCGACGTCAACTCTCTGAACTTGACGGCGCCAGGCCAGAGCTTGCAAAAGGAAGCTTCTGCTTTTCATGTGGCGGCACTTGAATTCCAGAGTTGATTGAGGCCGGGCTATCTGCCGCTGCAGAAATCTGTCACCGAACGAGAGAGAGAGAGAGAGAGCCCCTGCATACGCACCAGCTATGAAATACAACGGCAGTCTCCAGCATAAGGTGCCACGCGTCCAACATCTATCACGTTGGCATAAATGCTTACCGCATACAGTACACTCCACTGGTCATAGTAAATCTTCCTGAGTGCTATGAGCTTTGATTGGTTTAGACTTGGCTCGCACAATGTGTTTGAAATGGGGCAGTGGCTGGCACTGTCCTGCACTCAATTGAAAAAGCTTTAACCTGCTCCGCTCTGTATTCCCACTGAAGGCCCGTTCTCTACAAAACACTCTAAGAGCCTTTGGCCTGTGACGTACCGGTATAATGAAGTGCAGTGTGGGGATTTTTCTTTGCCTTCTTTCATTTACTTTGCTGCTTGGACTCGACAAATGCTGAGAGATACCGTTCTCAAAAGGACTCTTTTCAGATGTTTGGAACTGTCTTGGCAGTTCATTGTCCAGGTAGTCTCATGTAGCCAGACTACTGCCATAAAGTAAACAGCTTATTCTGGCAAACAAGCACCCATCTTTTAGATTTTGTATTGCTTTTGTAACAGATTTTGTGTTCTGGTGATTGATGAGTGAGTGTTGGTTTGTGGTTTTCCACAGATAGTTAATGTATAAAATGATATACGTTTAATCAAGTATTTTAGCTTTACTCATGTTTATTATTGTAAAAAGTAAACATGCTTACAGATACATTGAAAAAAAAAAATCATTCATCATTAATCAATTCATCATTACTCTATTAGTGGGTAAAAAAAAATATTCCAGTTAGTTTTGGGTTTAGTACAGGAACAGCCAATTATTAGATTTTATTTGCCTGAATAATAATATAATAATAATATCTAAATAATACCAAGATAATTTTTCTAAAACCGGAATGGCTGAGGAATACAATTTATTTCAGATAAGTTTGCTTTTCATAATAAATTAAGTTTTAAAATGCATTATTTTAAATACATTTACATTTACAGACGCCATTAAATATATTTAGTACATATTTTCAGTTAGTGCATTAACTTTCATCCTTAACATTTGTGTGAATAGGTCTGTGTTGTAGAAAATAATATAGATTCTTTCATTTTTTTAAAGGCGTCATGAACTGAGAAACCAAAGTTCCCTTGATCTCTTGATATAAAAGAGATCAAAACTCAGAATTTTCTCATTAGTCTAAAAACAGCTTATTTTGAAGCCAATCTGCCAAAACGATGTTCTACTCTATAACTCTGTAATAGTGTGGTAAGCACCGCCTCCACAGAAGAAGATCAACACCTGCTTCTACATCGCTGCTTGTTTAGCCCCGCCCACCAAATGTGTAGATCTATGCAGAAACCAAACAAAATAGATGCTCCGATGACAAAGTGACAAATTGGGGGAAAACTGCATTGACTTTGTTTTGATCCCTACATTCGGCAAGAAAGGAGGAACTTTTGTTCACTTCATCCTACCCTGGATTTGTTTACACAAGGCACAATTTGCCACAGAATTTTCAAAAAGATTGAATCCAACAGTATTTATCAACCTGGTCTAAAAATATGTACCTCTGTGCACTTTTTGTGTAACACTAACACTGTTTTTACATGTCTTACTGCGTATTTTGCCGCTGTTTCAAAAGGAAATGTCCTCTAAGTGCTTCTAAAACACATCTTTAATATGTCAAACCTGGCGCATTTTTATAACATTGATTTAGGTACGTATTGCTGTGTTTTTATTATGTTAAATATCCACAGGACTGTCACTAAAAGTTGATGCTCTATGGTGTTGGAAATATTCCCTACAACAAAACCAACCCTAAACCTACCGATCATGTTAACAAATGCAAAACTGATATAAAACACATTCGTTGATTCGACCATGTCATTTCAACTTCCTTTTATGCAGATTTGAACCCGAGATTCGAACCAGAGCTAGAAAAACCCATAGTTATGAAGCTGGATATATATACGATGCAAATGTTCGAAAGCATCCATTTTCAAATCTCCCAGTATATTAAAATAGTTTTGAAGTCATAACGTGATATTCTTCAAGTAATTGTACAGAAAGTACGCTTTATTAATCAAAACTCCGGAAATGTATCTGAAAAGGACAGGAAATACTGATCTTTTTTGATTTCAAAATCTCAAGTGAACCAGAGAGAACAGTACAAAGTAATAAAAAAGGCAGCTCATGACTCCTTTAATACATCCCTCATGAGGTACTCGTCATATGTAGAAGTCATTGGTATTGTTGGCACAGACTGTAACAGCAGGGCTCTCTGTCTTTAGGTGGGCAGTATCGGTGAAGAGGAAGAGTGGAAGGTGTTGTATGAGAAGGAGAATGACCCTGAAGCGCAGGTGCTGGAGGTGCCCAATCTCACACCGTTCACACACTACAGGTCAGCGAGCACTCTTTCACTCCAAACACACAGTAACTGCATTAGCACAGAAATTGCCATGTAAACAGCATTTTCATTTACTTTAATCTGAATAAATACACATTTTAAGTGAGCCTAATCGAATTAAGACATGTAGATTACTTCAATTACAGTTGCATTACTAAAGACACGTATACACTTTAATCAGATTATAATTCTGTAGCTGCATAAACAAATCGAACGGATCACAGTTCAAGTCAGCACACTATGGCAATGTTTTCACTTCTGTGTTTATGCCTCTGATCTTGTTATTTTCTGCTTCTTTCCCTGAGGATGCTGTTAATTCATTCCTTTCTTCTTTCTTGTTCTTTCTGATCTTGACATCTTTGTCTTATGCTGAAGAAAAAAAGACAATTGAACCTAGATTTGCTACAGAATTGCTGAGACGTAGTGTGTGCATGAAATCTATTTACACACAGAAAACACTTTATTTTATGCATGGGCTTCAGAATTGACTACACACTGCAAGTTCTGCGAGTGACGGTCGCATCTGAATGATCGCTCTGTGTGTGTACAGCATACAACACAGTGAAAAATCACTCTAGAACTTGCGATGGTTCAGAGAGCGATAACCATAGCTGCAGTATAGCATATGGCATCTTGCGGATGTAAATAACAAACATGGATGCCAACCTGTTAAAGAAATAATAGAAACTAGAGCTAAAATAGTGTCAGGATGTATATATTTGCAACATGTGATTCACATACGCATATGCCAGTTCACTTTTTGCCAAAACAGTTAGACATTTAAAAACGTCAGTTCACTGTAAACTAATTCATATTCACAAAAATATGCACGCTTCATACATGCACAGTTTGTTTGCACATTTATGAATCAATGTATGTTAAATGAATTATTAATAATTAATAGTGCTGGGATAACAGTGTATAACGATTAATCACATCCAAAATAAATGTTTTTGTTTACATAATATATGTGTGCATTTTGTATATTTATTCTAAATTTACATTTAGTATATATTTATATTCATATAGGTTATGTTGCATATAAAAATATATTTAATATATAAACATAACATATTGTTTTGAAGTATATGCTTACATTTTTGAATGCCTGTTTTAATATAATTAATTATTCATTATAAATAATTATTAAATACATAATCGTATTGTTATTATATAATTCACGCTTTACTTAGACCAACAATTAGGTAAAAAGTGCTATTCATATTCAAAAATATGAATAGACATATTTGAATAACCAACTAATATAATTTATCTAATTAAATATTTTTTATTTATTAACATCCCTTATTTCAAATGCTGTATGCCAGAACTTGCTACATTCACCATATGAAAATTATATTTTGTAAAACTGCACCTACGCACCATACGACACATTTGTCACTTGTAAACTGCTCAGTTTAAATAATGTCTTATTAATCAAACTATTTCATCTGGTGAATATAAATATATTGCTGTTATCTAAACAGGTTTAATGTCTGACTGGATCCGTTAGTTTCCGATAGCTGGAATCATCCCTGAGCTTCATGATGAACTGCTTGCCTCCGTGTTTTTTTCTACCCTGCAATTTATGTCAGATCATATGGATGTTGTCGCAGCCTCTCCATTTGTTCTACTCGCTGATAAACTTTGATTTCACGGTAATTGGCGCAATTATAAAGTAAACCGCAGTAAGCACATTTCCCACACAGACTTCCTCACAAACACTACAGCCATGTACTTTCCCTCTAGAAAGTCTGACCAGTGTTAAGTTTTACCGAAGTGACTGATTGGTGGTTACAGGTTCCGAATGCGTCAGGTGAATATCGTGGGCCCGAGTCCGGTGAGCTTGCCGTCCCGTGTGATTCAAACCCTGCAGGCTCCTCCAGACAAGGCGCCCAGCAGTGTGACAGTGCGCACGGCCAGTGAGACCAGCCTCTGGCTACGCTGGGTGGTGAGTGCCATTGTTTTTCAAAATCTGGGTTGTAGATTGTAAGTTAAGGGAAATTAATCAAAAGGGCTCCTAAGGGCTGTTTAGTATAACTATTCCCATCAACACATGAAATGAAGCGTTTCGTTAACACGCCTGTGACTTTTATTAATCAAAAGTATGCTGTTACATAAGATATTCCAACGATTAACGTAATTCAGTGATTAGTGTAACTCACAGATGCATATCATGTGCATTATGTTCAACTGAGTTCATTCATTCATTGTTTCTTTCGCAGAGGTTAGAATAAAAAAGGGATTCGAGGAAGCTATTACATTGTAACTTTTCAGTCCTAGTGTTCTGACAGGGTGTCATTATTTTGTATCACACATGAATACAAGCTAGGATGTTGAAAGCAGGGTGTTTTCAGACATCTATTGATTTTCACCTGATATAAAGACTGCTGACATGTGAGAGCTACTGCCTAAATTGAGTTTCTCAAATTGAAGCTCTTTACCTGTCAAATTAAAAGCACATGAGAGCTGATGTTTTGCCAGTTTGTGACATCTCACTTACCTTTTGGCACCCAATCAAAATCGTTGAGTTCATTTTTTTGAGCACATAAATGATGTAGCATTATTAAATATGCGTATTAAATATAAATATGAGATTTATAGGAGCATGTATATTTAATTGGGTTAGGCTGAGCTCAGCTTGCTGGTTTTAGCAATGTTCGGGATGCTGCTGAGACTGCGCGTTACAGAGGCTGCACTGTTTATTTTTATATTTTTCGTCTAATGAAAAATGTTTTATAAATTTAGTCTTCATTTTGTCGTGTTCAGTATTTTTAGTCCATTTTACCCTGAAGGGCATCTACTTTTAGTCAAAGAAAATAATATTTTGAAGGTTGAAGGCACTGCTCAGAATGATAAAAAAAAAATGTTCAAACATTTTATAACATATACGACTAAAGTTTGGGGTCTGTATTAGAGACTGCATATTATTCTTCCTGGTCGCATGGCGTAAACATATCTGGGTGCACTTTTTTAGAGAGGCAAAATACGTGCCGAGTACATATACCTGCAGTTTCCAAAAGAAATGAAAACTAGAGGAAGTAAGACACCTTTTATTCCTTTTCACACAAATTGAAAGAGTGTCGATTAATAAAGTGTAATTTTCACACATTTCTCTTTGAAACTGCAGCAGAATGTGCAGTAAGGCGCGTAAAAAACGGCATATTTTTATGAGACCAGGTTGAAATTATTCGATCAGTAGCACAGTAAAAAAGTTCATTATGTTTTGTTTAAAATAACTATTTTCTATTTTAATATGTTGTCATTTATTCCTGTGATGACAAAGCTGAATTTTCAGCATCATCTTCAGTGTCACATGGTCCTTTGGAAATCATTCTGGTATGATGATGTGCTGCTCAAGAATCATTTATGATTATTATCAATGTTGAAAACAGCTGTGATACATTTTTTCAGGATTCTATAATGGTTAAAATGTTCAAAACACAGCATTAATTTGAACTAGAAATAGAATAAATGTCAACTTATTTAAAAAATAACAAATGTCTTTACTGTCACTTTGCCTCAAATTAATGCATTCCCATTGATTAACATTATTAATAAAATAAAACTTTCTGACCCCAAACTTTTGACTGGTAGTGTATATAAAATTACCATAACAACATAAGCATTTATTAATTAAAATATGTATGAATATACACAAACCCAATATACTCTTCCTTTGCGTCACCATGTGTCAAAGGTGTATCATTATCTTCATGAATACAGATAATTAATCTTACATAAGTGGCTCAGTATTGAGTTATTTAAATAAATTATTTCCAGATTTCCCTGCAAAAGACGCTGTTAGTTCATTATTGATGTCCTGCAGTTCTTTTTTTCCCTTGTCACTTAGCGTCTACTGCATGTGTTCATTAAAATGAATCTTTTTTCCGTATCTTCATTACCGCTGATGAAATGAAAACACTCTGTCAAGGAACATCTCTGTCAGTAATTCTGTTGTCTTATAACAAGAGTGATGTTTCCTTCGCAGCCGCTGCCAGAGACCGAGTACAATGGAAACCCGGAGAGCGTGGGCTACAGGGTCAGAGTGTTGCGAGCGGACCTGCGGGGTGAAGCCAGCACACGATTGGTGAACGACAGGCTGGAGAGAGAGATCACCCTGGAGGGTCTGGAGGAGTGGACCGAGTACCAGCTGCAGCTCCAGGCATTTAATTCCATAGGACCCGGGCCCTGGAGTGAGCCTGTGAAGGGACGCACGCGGGAGTCAGGTGAGGACACCCACACTGCAAAAAACAAAGCTTCGAGTTTTTTCTTGTCTCCAGCCAAAATATCTACAAATTCTTAAATCAAGAAGGATTTCCTAGTCACGTACAAATTATTGTCTTGTCTTCACACAAAACAAGTCAAAATGAAGTGACTTTTCGTTTAGAACAAACAAAATAAACTGCCAATGGGGTCAGCAAAATAATCTCATTTGCCGTTTATTACTTAATTTAGAATTTTGTTCGGAAAACAAGACAAAAGATCCAAGTTAGAAAAGCATGTTTTGCAGCGCAGCCAGATACTAATGCGGGTTGATGAGCCCCGTGGGATGTAGCGATGCAGAGGGAGCATCTTGAAATTTCCATTCTCAGGATAATCATATTCTCAAATGTAAATAGGTGCTTCTCAGATTGAAACTTTATTTCTTTTATGTGATCACCATAACAGCTCCTCACGGCACACTTACTCTGACTCGAGAGCAGCTCTGAATGCATGCCTATGCTGCAGATAAGAAGCCAGGTGATTGGCTGCCTGATGTTGCTACTTATCTTTACCGTTGCTCCCTGCAAGATACACTTGATTTATTGAAAGATTGAAAGATTTATGGCCCCAAATGGCTGCAGAGTAAATTTTAAAAAATATGCTATTTAAAGGTGAAGTGTGTCATTTCTGTGTCACCGGTGATATCGGACTGGATTGTTAACATGTTTACATTTTTTGTAAACAATGAGAATGATGTTTACACATGCAGAGGACAGCACCCCGATGCTGGGGTTTTGTGGTTTGCTCGCAGGGCAGTGCTGTGCAGCAGTTCTGAATGGTTGCTAGCCTAGGCCTAAAGAAATGAATCATTTTATTCAGTAAGGAGGCATTCAGTTGATCAAAGGTGAGAGTAATACGTTATAAGAGGTTATGAAAGATAGCTATTTCAAATAAATGCTGTTCTTTCTATTCATAAAACAATCCTGAAAATAAATGTATTACATTTTCTATACAAATATTAAACAACACAACATTCATGATAAGAAATCATATTAGAATGATTTTTGAAGCATCTTGTTATACTGAAGACTGGAGAGATGATGCTGAAAATTCTAATACATAAAGTACATTTAAAGATTGATATATATACTGTTTCATAATATTATTGTTTTGCTGCATTTTTGATTGATTAGTGTTGGTGAGCGTAAGAGATGTAAAACATTTTACAACTAAAAAGTTGTAAGTCTGATCACTTAGCGTAATAGTCAACCTCCTCTAAACATGCCACAATATTTAATTTCAAAACCTTTAGTATGACAGGTAAAAAGTTGGTTAAGTAATGAATAAATAAATGTTATGCCTAAGCTAGTTGTCCCACTCAAACAGATTGTAATTCAATTTGGTGCCACTGGTGGATCAGAAATTGCACACTTCAACATAAATAGATCTTTAGAAGCCTGCAGTTGGATGACCGTAATCAAAAAAGTGAAGTCTGTGGTGCGAGTTATTACATAATTGTGTGGCTAAGAGCTCACACAGAGAGGTTCTGGGCTGGCTGCGCTATCTGATATGAGGACTAGTGTTAAAGGTTTGTCGTCTTTTAGTGGTCCGTTCACTGTCTCCTCACGCTCATGCTCTTGTTTGCTGCTCACAATCTAATGCTGTTTGCTTTCTTTTTTCCCTTATGACATTGGAGAGTCGAGTAATCCACGTGAGTTTGCTCAGAACCCGGGGCCGTGTGTTAAGGCACAGTGCGATAAGGGAGTGTGATTTGTCTTTGTCTGTTTGCGTAGTGCCATCGGGGGCTCCGGAAAATGTGACCGCAGAGGCCATGAGCTCCAGTCGCATCCTGGTAACCTGGGGCCCGGTTCCTGAGCACGAGCAGAATGGCAACATCCTTGGATATAAGGTGGTTACTCCTGAGAATCGCTTCTGCGTTGTTGTTTTGTCTTTTTTCATTCGTTGTGATTTCACAGAAATGAAAATGACCTTAGACTCATGTCAAGTAGTGCGCTGAGGTACTCTGAAACAATGTCTGCTGAAGGAGCCCTCGGCTCGGTATAATAAGCATCTCAGAAGTGAATAAAGGTTTTTCTCATGTAAGATCAACCCCTTAAACTGTGTTTGTATGATGAAATGACTTGAAAGATTTGATGTTTTTTTTCTCTAGAGGAGGGGAGGCATTGTTTTTATTCTTCATTGAAACCAAACATTTCCTTTAATAACTACCCTTTGTAGCTGTACTTTTCTATTTTGAAAATGAATCAATCTGGTATGTATTTGTGTGTGTGTGTGTGTGTGTGTTGTGTATACACAATTACATTATTTATTTATTACTTATTTATTAAATTATTTTACCTAAATAATAGGCAAAATGCCCGCTATTTTTTATTTAGTACTAACCTGAAACTGCACGCATTTCTTTAGAAAAGTCCTTGAAGTCCCACAGTTCTTTTGCGTATTTGAACTATGGATGTTAACAATTAAACAACAATCAATTCATCTTTCATATGGTTTATTCATTTGTGGCCACAGTCCAAGTTTCATTCATTTGTTCCCATATATAAAAACCCATCGACCTGTGATTTAACTAAAACTAGGGGAACAAATGAATAAGTCGAAGGACCAAATTCTTAATTAATGGGACCAAAATCTTTTTTCCACTGGCCAGGTTTACCATAGTAAGAGATGCGAAATCATGATTAAAAGTAAATGACAAGAAAATAAAAGAGGGTTAGAAGAGGAAAGAAACAATATACATGATTCAATTCAAAGAAATTCGTGACCAACCTGTAAAACAGAACACAAACCTAAAAACATGGTGGTGATGTAACATTTGCCTGCAAACCAATTATTTTTCTTATAAACAAAGCTTTGTACCTCACTTGTGTCATAAGGGAGATGGAAGCGGTTCACTGACCGCGTGGCACAGGCCCACATGCAATACTTACATTTGGGATCGTTTTATTTTAAATGGCGATAATTTCAAGGGCAAACTTTGCGACTGTGTTTTAAAACACTATGAGGACCGTGAAACCATTTGAAAAGATGAATTCAGCAGCCAACAAAGTGAAAGGATTCCAAACGTTACTACAGCATTCATTTTACAATCCTGCTACAGGTCTTTTAATTATACTAAAAAAAAAAATTTAATTTGGGTTTGGAAGATGGCATTTAACACGTCCTGCTATGCTAGTGACCATATGCCACTGAATTTTTAATTGAAACGATAATCGATCGTGGGAATGATCAAAAATTGAAAAAATTAATTTGAACCCTTTCCAAAAATAACTATGATTTTAGGGACTTAAATGCAACTTACGAAAAGTTTAAACTCTCTGTGAATTCAAAACTTTTTGAATTTGTAGATCAGGGTAAATTGAACTTATTTTGTCTTCTGGGAAACGACGCAAGTATGTTCTGTAGCTTCTGAAGGTCTAAATGTAATGAACATACATGAAATTAAGGCAAACAAAAAAAATGTACACATCTTTATTTTGTTCAAACGTTTACACCTCTGGCTCTTAATGCATGTTTTTCTCTTCTGGAGCGCCAGTGAGCGTTTGAACATTTTGTAATAGTTGCGTACAAGTCCCTCAGTTGAATAGATGTGAAAAAATATTTTCGCAGTGTTGAAATATGGGGCCATATGATGAAAAAACAAGACTTTTTTTAAGTTTGATATCATCCTTTGAACATTTGATGCGCTTTCTTTTTCTCTTAGAGAATGTTTGTGCCAGTTTCATTTTCATTTTAAGTAATGAAAAGGTTTATGAATTCATTCATTAAAAATCTGACCCATGTGGAAAGACAAATATTTGTAGTTAGATCTGGATGTGCACCCATATGTTCAGAAAAGCTTCTCTGGTTTAAAGTCAACAGTAATTAAGAAAGGAGGCTTTATAGCGAGAAAAAAAAAACAGCAGCCTGCTGAACAGCGGACCCAGAGGAACAAACTTCTATTCCTGTGTTTTTGTATTTAATGTGATCTTGAATTAAAGTTAGTCAAAATCACACAACAGTGGGAACAATGCTTAATATGCTTACTTTTTCAGGTTATGTACAAAGAAAAAGAGACAGATTCAGAGGCACAAGTGAACGTGGTTAAAGGCAACCTGACACAGTCTGTCTTACTGAGGAATCTGCTTAAATACGTCCAATATGAAATCCAAGTTTTGGCTTTCACACGGATTGGCGATGGGCAGCTCAGCAACCCAGCAGTCTTGGAGAGGACCAAGGATGATGGTGAGCAACCTTTCATGTTTCACCACTGCCGTTCAACGTAATGACAACACAGACAGTTTACTTCTCCAAAAAATCTGTCATGATTTACCCACTTTCATGTCATTCCAAAACCGCATGCTCTTTTTTTGTTTTGAAACATAAAAGAATTTTTAATGCAGCTCATCAACAACAGTTCATTGTCACCTCAGGCTGCAAAAATAACAAGAAAACACAGATTATTTAAAGTCATCTGATGCCACACTTGAAATATAAATGAAATATAAATCATTATTATCTGATAATCTTTTTTGTCGGTGACTTGAGAACCAAAATCAAATAATAAATTGGCTCAAAATTATTCTTTTCTTTTCAGTAAACCAGTATGTTCACAAATTGGGCTGATTCATTCGCGAATATGGGTTCAACTGTCAAAGATTCCCAGGAAATTACGTGCCGTTTTAAAAGACTTGTAAGATTTTTTGTGTGTGTATAATTTGTGTAGCTAAAAATATCACCAAACTGTCATTGCCTACCTTAAGAATATTCCAAATACAGTATTTAATTTTTGTTCCAAGAGAGACTTGAAACCCATAAGGATAAATAATGACCAAATTTTCATTTTTGGATGAAGTATCCCTTTAATGCTGTAACTCTGTTTTATGTGCACGCTCCTTGACCAAGCAGTGTAAGTTTATGGGCTGTCATGAGTAATGGGCATTTGCTCTGCGCACGAAGAGTGCACAGATTGATGTGGCCTTGGATTTTATAGAATAAAAAAGATGAAATGCCATTTAGTCTTAAGCTCTTTCAGACACTTTTTTGAAGGTCCTCTAAAGCTTTTGATGCTTCATTTGTTTTTAGTGTACATTCTGTGCTTCTGTGTTCGCTTAGTTTATTCGCTCACTGTCTTTTTTAAGACTAGATGTGGTATAGACAGGTAAACCAATACAGACGGTACAAACTCCACTGGAGAAGATGGCCTCCAAATGTTTACTTTATGGACTGCAACTTAAATAGACTTTGAAAGGCTGGCTGAGGAATTTGAGAAATGAAAGCTTTCAGAGGAAAGGTATGATAGTTTGCTATCCATTACAAAGGTGATTCACTCTGGTCAGGATTAAAGACAGATAACAGTTAAAACTAATGCACTCTTAAATGACTGCTATACAGCCAACAGGGTCATAAAGGACAGACTACAGCAGAAATATGTTTTTGGGAAATGGCACAAATAAGGCCCCCGTCAAGGCTTTTTTAGAGAAACAACCGATATACTCAGTGTATCATGAGATTTGTCAGATAAAGCGTGATAAAGAGTGTACATATGAATTGCTGGATTGTAATTTTTCTCATATTCAATCAAGCATTTTATACTTGGAAAGGTAATATTAAATATAAACATTTTTACTGGGAAATGATTTTTGTTATCTAGAAATCTCAATGGAAAAGGAGGAATAAAACATATTAGTGAACTAGACTGTAAACCACACATGCAAGACTAAGACTAAGAGGAATCAAATGTATTTGACATTTAAAAAAGATATAATTCAAATTCAGTTTATAACACTGTGAAAAATGGATTTAAGTGGGTTTGAATCTTTAGAGTAACTGTCCAGTTGGCCTTCACTATTCTTTATTTATTTATTTATTTATTTATTTTTATTCTTCGGGTTTAGTTCAGTTTTTGTTCTATTTATCTATCATCTATCTTTCTATCTATCTATCTATCTCAAGGTGTAAATGCTGTAAATATGTTAGTCTATATATGTTTGCATGCTGTGTATGTGGTACTGTTAATGTGCAGTTTATTTTGAAAACCCAAAATCTTACCACAAGAGAAGACATCATGGGGGATAGTGATAGAAGCCTTTTCCCCCGGCTTGTGAGAGCCATTTAAAGAAGCCCACTATGTGAAATACAAGGGTCAACCCTTAATCCAGCCAGCTACAGAGTCACATTAATGGAGTCTGCACGCCCGCGGTCAGCTCTGTGCTGGTCTCTGAATAAGAGATAGCAGGACTCTTTTAAACGTGGCTGTAAATGGAGCTCCCCCTTGACAGACGTAGAGAGCTCGGGCCATTTCACCGCCGCACTTTTATGATGGAAGCGCAGGGCCCGGGCAGCATGTCCCCCCGTCTGTGCTCACTCGACCTTGGCAGCAATTATCTGTGTGTTTGCCTTTTAAATTCCCCTCCAGAACAGACCTCATTAAGGACTGATGGTACAGCAGCGTTTTATCCAGGCCCCGTACGCTGTGCGCGGGGGGTTGGAGATGCTACGGGCCGTCCATTCTGTATCGGCCGGACGCGAGTGATCATTTTGGCTTTTGTCTGCAAACTTAAACATCCTGTAATTGGATTTAATCAGAGCCGTATCAGCAAAGCGGGAACCAAATTGGACGTTTCTTTTTTTGCACTGTGATTAGATTAGCATGCCTTAAAGTTGTTAGCGCTCACACATCTCTGAAAAGATTGGCAGGAAAGTGCGTTTATTAGTGACTTGCTTAAAGAAGTAATTAATAAACGGATTTTCTAATTGTAGATTCACGCCGAGTAAATGCACTTGAATCATGAGTCGTGCATCATAAGTAGTTAAAAGACTCCTCATGTGCGTGTAATCTCCATATAAGCCTCATGGTACGCGGAGAGCTGATAGCAGAATGATGAATGTTAGCAATACATTGGCAAGAGAAAGAGGCATCTTGGGAAAAGCACGCTCTACTGTAAGAGCTTCTTCTTGTGGACATGTGTCCCTATGGTCCCACACACTATGACTGCAAAAAGCAATACAAATCAAATCGCTGTCAGATGTGTTAGATTTATAAGTTCCTTAATGTCCAGGAAATGAAACATAGAATCCGCCTAACCGACCGCATCGACTGGGGGAATCCAGAGAGAAATAAGGAAGCGGTCGAGAGACGGCACAACGTTGATTGTGTTTGTTCCACATTTGTACAGCTCGACGATTCGCGTACAACACAGCAGCGGTGTCGTTTCCTGCTTGTGTGTGTATGTGTGTTTACCTCAGGCACAGCACTGGCCCACCACTGTTATTGGATTCCCTCCATGTTATCTGTCGCTCCACAGGTGTCCTGTTAGTGGATGTATAGGCCTGTCACAGGTGCCTGGGAGAGAGGGGAAAGTGTGTATGTTTAGAGGTGAGACGCACCAGCAGGGGAAGGAAACATCCTCCTTAATCAAGGCCTTTAGCAGAGCCCTCTTTCAGCACCAGTGGCATACTGTGTCCTTCAGAGTAGGGCGCAACAGTCATTACATCCTCCAGTCATCATCGGTCTCCTTTTGTAGGCAGCAGATCGGCCCTTGGCAATGTTTCCCTTCAGTCTTAATGTACAATGATAGAGCTCTGCTCATCTAGCTGAGCATGTGACTCAGCGTTTGCCCACATTAGGAGGGGTAGAGTAAAAAGGTGTGCCATGTGGCAGCACTCATGGACCAGCATGGATCTAAATACTCTGGTCAAGGACAAGTGTCAAAGTCTAAGGAGAGAACGAGCAGATTTTGCAGCTTGCTGGCCGACAGCTAATCATTTGTACTGTTTGCTAGAGCAGATTTGAATTAATAAACCACACAAACTAAGGAGACTCTGGCATCTAATTCATGAATATTCATTTTACTTGAAACCGTAGAGTAATTTCCAAAGTCCAGAACTGCTCAGAGCACCTTAGCAGCCATGTGGCAAAACCCTGGGAACCAGCCACAAAACTTTAGCAACCACATTCTGTAATAATGTGCTAACAACCAATTAGAACATATCAAAAAATAGACAGGTAACTCTTTGCCAACCACCCATAACACTTTAATATTGTGCTAAAAACCACTCAGAACTCTTGACCACATAGCAACACCTTGACAACCACCCACAACACCCTAGCAACCACATTGTGCAGTAATGTGCTAACACCCACTTATATTTTAAGAAATGACAACAATTTGACAACCACTCATAACACTGTAACAATTTAGCATCCACATAGCAACACCTTAACAACAAACCACAACATTCCAGAAACCACATTCTGCAGTAATGTGTTAACAGCCACTTAGAATCTCAAGATTCACATCTCAAGAAAAATCATAGCAACACTATGGCAACCTCCCATAACTCCGTAACACTGAACTAACAACCATTCAGAACGCTTAACAACCGCATAGCAACACCATGACAATCACCTACAACACCCTAACAACCACATTCTGCAATATTGTTCTGATAACCATTTAGACCATCTCTAAAAATGACATAGCAACACCCTGGCAACCACATTCTGCAGACAACCACTTGGAACATCTGGCAAATCTGGCAACCACCCATAACACTGTAACATTATGTTAACAACCTCTCAGAACACATTTGCAACCACATAGTAACACCTTGACCACCACTTTCTAGCAAATCCCTGGCAAACACCTACAATATTCTAGCAAATACATACTGTAACATGCTGACAAAAAGAATTATAAAGTGCCAAGATGCCACCAACCACTAATGTAACAGTCTAATTACTCATTCAGACCTCTCATTATTTTTATAGTAAAACAGATCAGAAAACAGTATTTCCGTGCACAGGAACGTGAGCGTTCACTCTTACAGATGGAAACAGCTGACTTTATCCACTGACGATAATCTACAATATGTTCATTAAACTGCCACAGTTTGAGTGCTGTCATAGTTGTCATAACTGTCTCTTTTTCTCTTCGTCCCTTATGTTTTTGTCTTCTTATGAATGTTACATTTTTTTTGTTGTTGTTGTCCTTTTCAAAGCAGACTTTTTTTTAAATGACCTTATCCTGACGTAAATACCATTTCAGAGGCTGTCTCGGAGGGCTGCTGCTTTGAAAGCTAAATAACCTCTATTAAAGCTCTCTAAATTTGAACTTGTGGTTCTGCTGTAATTCAAGAGAAAGCTTTAGAGTTCTATAAGGTGTATAGGTGTTGTAATTAATGCATGAGTAATGATAAAATCTTATCTTTGGCCTCTCCTTTTCCCCTGCAATAGTTCCCGGACCACCTATGAGACTTGTGTTCCCGGAGGTACGTCTAAAAGACGTGAGGGTGATCTGGCAGCCTCCTGTGGACCCCAATGGCATAATTATGGGTAAGAGAAATAATAGGTCAATTCTTTCTATTACACACTGAAGAAATTAAATGTAGAACATATTGAGATTTTGTTCTTCACTTTTTTTTTCCGACATATTGTTATCATATTATTACACTACTGATTAACACTAGTTGTTTATTAGCGTGCGTAGTGTTCCCTATTCTAAAATGTTAACCACAAAAAATTCCAAAAACAGAACCTACGATTCTATGAGCAAATAATCCAAGAATATACACTTAGGAAGTGATTTGTCAGACTAATTTAGCCCATGATTCAGAATGATCCTATGTATGTATTCAGTCAGATTTACTAAGTCAGTTTGACTGATTCGTTTGAATAATTCGTTGTGCTGTTTTTGTGCATTTTTAAAATATATTGCCATTCTTCTCATGAGAATGGTCACGGCTGACCCATGTCGCCTGGATTGAAGCGGAAAGCTGCTTTCATGTACTTCACCTCACATTAAAAACAGTCTCCTCAGTACTTGATCTGGCCTACATGAGAGCGTGTAATGCATTGGACTGGCAGTATCTGGCTCAGAGCAGAGCCTGTTTCTTTCCTCCGCTCTGTGAATGAAGCCATGTCACCGTGCACCTGAGACTAATTCCTCATACGGGAAGAAGGAGCCGGAGAGGAGAAAATCCCTGCGTTTTAATGAGATTAGTCTGACTAACACCTCAAGTGAATGAAGCTCAGAATAGCCGCCTGCCAAATCATGCTGCCTGTGCAAATCACACCGGAGAAGAATACACGCAATCTCAGCGATGCGAAGATGAGATCCGAATACACTGGCTGATAGAATCCTATTCACAAAGCATTAATTTTGAATAAAATGAGGCCAGTTTAAGCATTTTGATGATGTTTGGGGAAAATTGGGACTTTGTTATGGTGTGTATAGTGTAGAAAAATGAGATTGAAAGCATATGCACGCTTCGTTTTAGTCTGGAATGTGGCACAGCATGACTGTTTACCCAGAAGTCTTGTAAATCCCCATTGGAAAATGCAGTTTAAGATGTTGTAGCTGTGTTTTCTGGAACATGGGAGCTGGTTTCTATCTGCTCTAAACCGATCATTAGCTGGTCATTAGCTGTTGTCCCCCAAAAAGTGTAAACAGTGTCTCTGTGGTGCTATCAAAACATTGCTCTGCCTGTTTTGGAAAATATTGTCCATCATATCTGGCCAACAAAAGATCATTATTTGGTGACTTTAATGGCAAAACTTTAACTTGTCATAGTTAAGTTATGTTAACTTAACTATGTTGAGTTAAAGTTTTGCCATCAGTTATCTTAACATTTTTTGGGGGGGAATAGCTTTACATACTCAAGTTTTCTAAAATGTATATGCTTGCTTTGTGCGGAAATAATTCCCAAATCTAAGAAAATAATGCGAATTCTCACAACTTTTGTCAGCGCATTATGCTTAAATGTTTGTAAGTGAAGTATGCATCTCTCACTTTGAGAACTATTTGACAAGTTTCGACCATTTAGAAACCAGCTACCATGTTCCAAAAAAAAACAGCTACCAGCTTATGCTGGATTTTCCAGCAGAGACTTTTGTTTACAGCAAAGCCTAAATGTAATCCTGTTTTCAAAGCCGCTGAAAACTGTGTTGTGTGTTCCCAGAAGCGTCAGCAAACCTGACCGTTAAAGTCCATGGCTGGGAATGGGAGTTTGCTTTGGATTTTGCAGCAGATCGAATAGTCGCACTTAATCTGACTGCAGCCGCCTCACTCAAACACAAAAAACAGAAGGCTCTGACAGAGGAACTGTGCAGAAAATGACATGCTAAATCAAACCTGAGCTCAGACGTGTGTTGTGAACATAAGTTAAATAGATGTAAAGGCATGCGCAGCCCCCGCCAGCGGAACCTGGTTAATTACATCAACACCGCAACGCTCCTAGACGAACATGCCACACGCATGGTGTTATTTCGCACTCTGTTTCATGTCATATTTTGGCAGATCAAGAGATGCTGGTTATGTAGATTGAAGTCACAGAGAGAGCTCTTTCAAAGAGAGAATATCCCAGCATGCCTCTAATTTGCTGCATCTTGAAGAAGGGAAATGCATTGAAAGCAGATGTTGATGTAAATGCCGCTTAATAAGATTCAGTGGCTGTTTTTGTTTCATTTTTTGTTTTTTATTTTTTGTTGTTCTTTCAATGTGTGCAAATTTTGTGAGAGAAAAAAAAACATGAGTTATACTTTTTTTTACAAACTGTTTTAATATATATTTATTTTAATAGTTAATATAGATTTGTATCTACTTTGTCTATTAAGAAAAAGTAAAGAACATTTTAATTAAACAAATGGCTTTCATAATGTCCAAAATAAAAAGACACATCTTGAAAATGGAAAATACACTTTTGGTAAAGAAGCCAAGAATTTTTTTGTGATGTTAATGGCAAAAATTGCACACATTATCTTGTCATTAGGTTGACAGCAGTTTTTTTTTTTATACTTTTTTCCATTTAAAAAAAAAAAAAAAAAAACAGTACATTTTAGTTGTACAGATGACTTTATAATTGAATATATATATATATATATATATATATATATAGTTCATTTCTAAAATTACAGAACCTTTTTAAATTGGATTTAATAATATCCTACATTAAAAGAGGCATCTTAAAGAAAGGAAATGCAAGTGAGTGTTGATGAGAACGGCGCTTGCTGGGATTCAGTGGCGGAGCGCTGGGCTTTCCTGCCCTTTCTGCCGAGGCACTGCCCTTGTGAGTGTTTTTGCTGGCCGCTGCAGGACCGGTAATCACTGGGCAATGAATGAGGAAAATAGAGCTGCAGGAGTTTGTGGGGTTGTGACCTAGCCAATCACATGGGCCGATGCCCTCACAGTGGAAACCCTTTCCCAAAAGCAAAGCCCTAATAAACAATGCACGGGTCATAGCCCGTCGAAACCACGCAAACGGGCTGCTTTTTGCCCACAGTACTCTCTGTATCTCTAGAAATATAGACACTGGCGTGGAAGTAACTGGGAAGAGAGTGTGTGTGCTTGTGTGTGTTTGGGGATGAATGTATGTGATTTTCCACTGGCCCTCATGGCTGAAGTGGACATTAGGATGAAATGGCAGCCCCCAAGTGCTTCAGATTCACAATGTGGGATGGCCTAATTTCGTTTTGCACAGCCCAAGGGGGCCAGCATGCAGTGCAAGCATCCCGAAAGATAAATAGACGGTTGAATAATGTTCCGTCTCTCCCACGGCCAAGCTCTGCCCACACATTCCATTTTCAACATGTTTCCCGATAATGTTATCATTTGTTTTGCTGGCGGTTTGCAACACATGTCATTCCCTCGGACACGATGCAGATGGACGCGCAGCAGACCGCAGCACTTGTGTGTTTTTCACGCACAGAATTGGGTTTTAATTTAAAGCTGGATAATTCTAATAATGGCAATTAATGACAGTGCTAAATAATATCCGGTGTCTAGCTGTTTTTTTTACAATAGCTGGATGCGGATGAGACCAGAAGCCAGGTTCTTAAAGAAACATTTAATAGACATTTGAAAATAGTCTAATTTTCCAACTTTTTATCACAACTTTGCATTTTCCATTAGTCTTAGTATGAAATGTAACTACAGAAGAATTAAGTTTTAAAGAGGACAAATATCGAAAATCTTTCTACCATCAGACCCAGATATTTGCTGAATGGATTTGAATGGAACAGTAGGGGAGTTGGGGAGTTGGAAAATGAGCCTATTTTCAAAAATTGTTTAGTGTTCCTTTAAAATGTACAAATGGCCATGCTCATTTCTACGTAAAAAATTAGGTGAATAAAATGAGTTAAAAAGAACTTTCTTGTTTGGTGTCAATAAAGGGCTACCTATGCCGTACCTATGGTGCTGTGGTAAAACACAAACAAATTTCATTTTATGCAGGTTTGTTGCACATCAGCTTCTTGTTTGTGATTCTTTTCTCTTTGTATTGAATTTTGACATTTAGATTAAATTCGATATAAGGAGTGAAGGCAAGGAAGAGGACTTCCCCGATGAAATGCGTATTTGAATAAAATCTTTCTTCAGTAAAGGAAAGCAATAACTGCAGACGTTAACCAGAGCCGAATTTAAAGTAGATGCTGATAGACCAAATTTTCCAGTGCACTGAAGCCTTTTTGAAAGCCATTCGTCTTATAAACCGGCTGTTGTTTTTCTAAAAATGGTTTCCCAACTACAAATGGCTTTTTGAGGAGATATTTTCCTCCTGTCCTTTTGTACTTTGAGTTTCTGAAAACGACTCTTAGAATTTGTGGAAATGTTATTCAGACTTTTGATGTCAGCTTAAGCTGTCTCACCGTAGACATGAGAAGGATGGAGGATCAAGACTCACCTCGGATGATCTAATGACTGTTTTGTAGGATACCAGGTAGCTTACCGTCTGGATTCTGGGGATCCCAACCAGTTCATCACAGTAGAGGTGGGCCCTGATACCCGTCAGTTCACCGCCTCCAACTTGACCCCAGAGTCGGCCTACGTCTTTCGCATCTCTGCCAAGACGGAGCAGGGCTGGGGAGCACCTGCTCAGGCTGTGGTCATAACTACTGAGATTAGAGGTAACGAATACACATACATAAATACACAACATCCTCATAGCTTTAAAGTCAGGGTAGGTGATTTGATTCAAAAACATTTTTGTTACACTGGCTGAAAGTCTCTTCAGATCCTGATAGAAAATAGTGTTCTAAATGAAAAGAATGAAAATGAGCAAGAATGAAAAGAGTTATTATTGAAAATGATTTGCTTTGTACTGTAATGTTTTCCCACCGGTGAATGGTATAAGGTAACCAACATCAACAACAGCATTCTCCTTGTTTATTTTCTGAATGCAAGTTAATGACTTTATGGTGTAATTAAAATTTTATTCATCAGTAGATCTTCTGTTAAAACGCTAGATTTTTTCAATCATTTTGTCCACTAAACCTGGTCCCTTTTTAACAACTGACAATTGAAAAGTTTACATTCAGATCTGCCTTCATCGACAGCAACAACATTATTTACAACAACATACTGTTGCTGACAATATTACTTTAAACTTTAAACTATTCGAAAATTCATTTGATTTGAATTTGTGGGACACGATCCTAACCCCAACTTTAAAATTATAAGCCAGTGAAGTCATGTTTCTAAAAAAAAATATGCATGCTTTAGTATTATATTTAAAGAAACAAAAAAATTATATTATCTTCATTTGAAATAGCTTTTCAACACATCATCTAGAACAGAAATTAATGTTAGATATTGTTTCTAAAATTGTTCCAATGGTATACACTGTATGTTAGTGCCAGTTAATGTTAACTTCATAAAAGTCATTAATACCAAAAATAGATTTGTAATAGAAGCATTATTATTACAATGCGCTAAATTGCTCTGAAGGATGAAATCGACTATCCACAATAGACTGAAAACTCACATTCAAGTCTGGCTGTGTTCTGAAACTACTTTTCACAGTCCAAACCATTCACCATAGATAAAAAACAATCCTATTTTCCTCAGAAGCCAAGTCACATAACAGAAGTAAAATAGATTGCGATTGTTTTTCCTCTAAATATATCTTAAGTTTAAAAATGTATGTGTGATCCAAATCGGTCTTTACTACATTTTAGACTACTAAAGAGTCATGATATGCAGCCCAACTGCTAATAAACAAATCAATTTCAAGACAGCCAGATAGCTTGGGTTAAAGATGGAGAGTGATTACTTATCATCCTTTGACCTCCTGAAGCTGCTCGATTGGTGGTTGTAAAGGCCGCATGGGCAAGGCCATTGCAATCATGGCATTCGATGGCTTTCGTTGCGCATGATCTGCATCTTTAATGGCGGTCGATACCGCGCACCTTTAAATAAACAATTATGCCTCTCCGTATTGATTTCTCCCATTAAAATCGATGAGGTTATGCAGTTGTGTGTCACACAGGTGGGGAGGGGTGGAGAGGCCAGGGCGAGACCCGCTGACTGATGCACACATGAGTAGAAGAGTCCTGTCTCGTGATTAAGAACAGTCAGCAAGACCAGGCTGACCCCTGAACTCACGCTTCACATCTATCTTTCCTCAATCAGAGCGACCGCAGCCTCCGCGGCAGCTACGGGTGCCTCAGGACCACGTGCAATCCCGTAAACTTCAGCTCAACTGGGTGCCCGGAGGGGATGGTTCCTCTCCCGTCCGTTACTTCACCCTACAGACACGGGAGCTGCCCAGCGAAGACTGGCTCATCCATTCTTCTGCTATAAGCCACAATTATACCTCTTGGGAAGTAGACAGGTGAGCTCCTTCAATCCCACAAACAACGGTGCCAGGGGCTTTACCCAGAGACTGGCATCCAATGACCCTCGCAGAGTTGATTTCACTCTCGGCTGCTTCGAAGCCACATGTGCTCCCCTGCAGGCCTCACGAGGGCCGTACAATAAGGGCAGTATGGAGGGAGTGTTATTAAATGCGTAGGAGCCTTTTTTTCTCTGCAGCAATTTATGATACTCAATCCAATTTGAGAGAGTGAGAAACAATCAGTATGTTAGGCTACGGGCGCTCTAGCTTTTTGCATATGAGTTATGTCGGATCCGCAGCTATGATTATATGGGCAGTCGAATAGTATTTTATATGCATTCAGAGGGCCATCTCATCTTGATTATGATGAGTCCCCTTTCTCAGTTGAAAACTCTCTCAGCCATCAGCTTTTGAGTGCTTTTTTAAACAGCCAGATTGTTGCTAAATGGATTATTCAGGACTGATTTGTGTCTTTACCAGCTGGAGGCTTTTAGGAGTGGGGCATCATGGGAAAAATATTCCCTTTAACCAAGCAAATACGAATAGCGGAAAGCCCCCTGTTTTGAAAAGCGCCGTGCAACTCATCTCAATCGACAGAGATCGGTTATGAAATCTAAACGACATGTTTAGTTCGTTAATGAGCCCAATTGGCTTGTGCAGTGTGTCTTGGGTAAATGAGAAATGAACAAATTAGAAATTAAAAGTATTTTTTTTCCCACATATTCCCTTTACTGTCAAAATCAAGAAGTTTTGTGCCTGTGAGGCTAAGCAGTAGGGCTGATATCATTATAAAGTGTATGTTATTATAATAATATAAATTATTAATGTTATATAGATTTTTTTTACATTTGTGTTGTATTTAATTGTTATTTGATGCATGCAAGGCATGTATTATAATTTGATGTGCAATTATGACAGTAGTAATTGTTCATTATTGTTAATCTTTTAACATTTTTTTGTGATTATAAAAAATATATATATATTTCTGTTTTGTCTCAATATGCACACCAGTATTGTTTTTCCTAAGCACATTCATAAAAATGACTTAAATGTCCTAATTGAACTGTGGCCTAATCCTGGCTTAGTCTAAGCCTTGTCTGTGAAACCGGGCCATTTTGTGCTGTAATATCAATTACTTTTTCCAATAATTAATTGTGCAGCCCTATTAGGCAGGATTCCCTGACATAATTTACCACCACCCCAGTTGTTCATAACATATTTCTGTTCTGTTTTTATGAAGTGGCATATGCTGCACTCATGTCTTTATATGAGCTCTCCGATATGAAGTGTTTCGTATCTTATTTCCGTCCTCACCTCTCTGCCTCAAGTGCTTTAAGATAAAACTCTGTAATTGCCAGCGCGTGCCCTTGGGCTTCAATGGATTGTGTCCCTGACATTTATAGATACTAGCTCATACATGCACTGCTGAGCCACATCATTTGTGATGGGAAAGGTCTTTGTCCAATATGAGAGAGCTCACAAGCTGTGCAATCCCTCAGGCTGAAACCCTTCACTTCATACCAGCTCAGAATGATGGCGACTAATGACGTCGGAGACAGCAAGTACAGCCAAGAGACGGATGCAATTACCACTTTACAAGATGGTGAGTAATAATGAGCGTCTTGTATCTACTGGCTTTGGTTGATGCGCTATTGATTCAAATAAAAGTCATAGAGGAGCTACAGTCTGATCTGCACCATTTACTTGCAAGCTGAAGTCTTGGAACTGATTTAATTCTGTCATTATTTACTCACCCGTATGCTATTCTAAACTTGTGTGATTTTCTTCTTGTGGGCCACAAGGGAGTGAGTGCTAGGTCTGTGGGAAACTTCAGAGTATTAAACAAATTGACATTACTTTTTATTCTTTTTAATAGTTTGAAATAAGAAAGAAAGAATGACTTTATTCTTACAGTCAACATTTTATGTTTATCTTCGGTTCTTATACATCTAAAAGTACCTTGGAAAAAAGATCTAAAAATAAAGAATATATAAATCAAGGGGAATATCATACCTGGGGATCAAGGGCATCAAAAGTTTGTTAATAACAACAATAGGGCTTTTTCACACTTGCAGTAGCTAACCTAGGGTCAGTTGAATGCTGGGTTGTTTTGCTTCACATTTTGCACTAGTCATTATTTACCCGGGGACAGTAAAACCTGAGTATTCATATGCTGGCATGTTTTTAAACCCCGGATCAACACTGGTAACATCGTAAAATAAACTTTTTAAAATTTTAAAGTAACAATGAAACAGTATCTTCTTCACTCCGATTGATACATTTTCTACCACCATTTGACATTTTTCCCCTCAAACGCTGAAAACAATTGGTTATACAACATGCAATGTTTCTGGGGCTGTCCGAAGCACATGAATGTGAGGCACTCGATTGGGTGGCTGTTGCTAAGCATCTAGCCGTAACATTCAAACACTGCATTTTTTTAGACTGTACAAGTTTGGCACCGCAATGCAGAGTAACCAGAGCAAAAGTGATGCTAATGCTGTCGAACCTTTCTTTAGCTAAAAGCAGGGTTAAGAACATCGATATCCAGGGGGTTAAGTGCTGTAGGAAAAGCTTTTTTTTTGTTTGTTTGTTTCTCACACAAAGAAATCTTACAACTTCAGAATAGGTGATATGATATGGTCAAAGTACTTTTTTTAAGGTACCTTTGTGTCAGTTTTGAGGTTGGAGCCACCGGACTATTTGTATACTATTATAGTGGTTATATTCACTACACTCATATATTTCTATTCCGTTGTGTCACTTTAAAAGGACCTATGCATTGTCATTATTGTAAAATTACTGAACCTAAACATAGGAGCCTGATAAAAATACTCACTTTACATCAGACGGCACTTTGGGGCTTTTGCATCTTCATATATATACATATTGAAAAGGCCGATCTTCAAAAATCCTTCTTTTGTGTTCGACCGAATAAATACAGTCATACAGGTTTAGAACTTGCCTAATGGGATTTCTTATTTTATTTGTAAACTTATTATCAGTGTTGTTTTCTGTGCATCCGCAGTTCCTGATGAAGCTCCCACAATTCAAGCCTTGAAACCCTCCACGACAACATCGGTGCTGGTGCAGTGGCAGGTACGCTAATGCCGGCCCACCCCGGGTCGAGTGAACTCCTGACCCCCATTACGTTTATCTGATAGCTAGATAACAAACCGGCTCCAGCCTGTGAGAAGAGTAGCGGCATGTTACAGGCTATCACCAGTGAAATTACAGCCCTGTTCTCTTTAATGATCTGACTTTTGTCAATAGGTAGCCTCGGCTCGCTTTGAGCGGCCCAGCATGCATCGCTTAGTATTCCTTGTGCAGGTTTGCATAAATTAATGACATGCGGTATTGATACCCGCACATTTACAGAGCTCGCAAAGGGCTCCGCCAGGCCCGGGATAATTAATACCCACGCACGACAGTGATCCTGCAATCTGAAGGGATATTAATTAGTAGCTGAAACCTTTATTCACTGACCTATGAGTCCCGGATCTTCTCACTACTGTCTGTTTTATCAGCAGAACCGTAGGCCGAGTTGATTACGCTCTGCTCTGAGCTTTGTTAATTACCAACTGACTGAATGGCTCAGAAATTAAATCCTCATCTTTTATTTATCTTATCCGTTTGGCGGCGAGCGTCGCGCACAGACTCGCGATGGGAGATCAGTCAGCGCTGTCTGTCAGTTACGGCAGGGACGGCTTTTTATCAGGGTGTGCTTTAATAAGGACAGTGAGAACAGCTAGCGGAATGTGACCTTTAATTTAATCTGTGCCTTCGCAGGCGCCCAAGGAGGAGAGTGTGAATGGGGTTCTGGTGGGCTATCGGCTCTACTACCGCGAGCTGCAGTATGACAGCACACCGCAGGAGTCAAAGAGGGCCGTCAACAGCTCCTTGCTGCGCACCGAACTGACAGGTAACTAGCAGGAGGAGGCTCTCCTCTTGAACCAGAAACGCCTGCACGCAGACATGATTTATAGCTCGAGTGCTTCTTTGAATACTTTAACCCATCCAGCTGTTGAAGAGAAGGAATTCCTTAACAATTTTTACCTTAGTCTTTTTGACGTGCGCTTTTGTGCATTTCTAGAAGCTCTAGAAGCTGGCATTCTTGCAGGTGAACGCACCTGTAGTGTGCCACCCCAAATCATTTTCACAGACCTTTACGTTAAATGTTCCCTCCTGGTGGAATGATCTGCCGAACTCAATCCACGCAGTCCTCAACTCTCGTTATCGGCTCTGCAAGCGAGCGCGCCTGTTCTCGCTCTCCTTTTGACGTTGCAAAGGAATCTCATTGTAATATTAGCGCCCCTTAATCTGTACGTTTCCACCCAAGGCACAGTCATTTTGAATTTGCAAGCGACAACAGTGTACCAGTTCAAATGCCATGGCAAAGGCTGGCATTCAGAGCATCAGAGGAGAAAAGAGAGCAGTGAATTTATTGATTTATTTAGTAGAACTTACATTGTTGCTGCCACACAGATTTAATATAAACATGCAATTAATTTCCCAGCTGTTTACCTTCACAGACATAATTAACCGCCTGGTTTTGTAACTCGTGTGTTTTTAATGTGAACTTGTGTGTGAATGAGAACTTTTTTTATTTACATTTTTTACTCGCAGCCACTTTTCAACGTAGTAAACATGACAGTCAGAATCAAAACTGATGTTTTTAGCAGGTATGAGCTGTAATGACACAGATCTTTTCTGGAAAAGAGGGCGGAGAGTAGCATCTCATTTGCATTTAAAAAGACAGGTATGAAATTCAGCCTGTTTCTGCTTCCACTCAAAATAGGCATTTTCAAAATGGTATAATAAATAATCTGTGGGGCATTTTGAGCTGAAACTTCAGAGATACATTCTGGGTACACCAGAGACATGTATTACATATTGTAAAAAGGGGCATGTTATTTATCCTTTAAAAAAATGACTGAACAATGTACTCATTGTTCATTTACTAAGTGCTAGTTTAAAAAAAAACTAATACTAGCTTCTCTTGTATTCTATCTATTTCTTTTCTTTTTATTTATTATAGAATTAACAAAAGCAAAAAGGCCTCTAACACTTGTTTTATGTATATAAAATATTTTTTATATAATAAAATTAAAAAAACTTGAGGCTTGTTATAGCTCTTGCATATCAGTGGTTTTTGTTGATTTTGATTGCTTACATTGTCCTCATTTTTAAGTCGCTTTGGATGAAAGTGTGTGCTAAATGACAAAATGTAAATGTGTTTCACAGTCACACTAAGCAATTGCAACTGAGGTGCAATCAGTGATAGCAAATTCTGAAATGATCGATCAAACTATTAATCGCAAAAAATTGCATCCCAAATAAAAAATGTTGTTTATATGTGTGTGTGTGTACTGTATATGATAGATAGATAGATAGATAGATAGATAGATAGATAGATAGATAGACAGATAGATAAACACACATGCATGTATATATTTAAGAAAAATATTATACGCTTATGTATTATATAATTAATTGTAATTGCATGCAAATATTTTCAAAATATATACTGTAAAGGTGTGTATTTATATAATAAGCATACAAATACATTAAGCCAACAAAAATAGCACAATTAATCGTTTGACAGCACAAATTCACATAATACTCTGAACATTGTGCAAATCTGTTGAGTTTGAGCGCTATCAAAGCGTTAGTACGCTCGTCCTCCCTGCAGTTAGAGAATAATTCTCCGACGGATGGCTGAGCGTAGGTGAACTCATTACGCGCTCAGGCTGTGTGAGGTGCGGAATCATGAGTTTGAGCTCAAGTGTTCGGCACTGAGCGCTCCAACAGGCTCTTTTTCCACAGCCTGGATTCAGCTGCTAAATCTCCTTTGACAAATTGGACTCAGCAGTGTTGACAGCATTTAAATGCGCAAGCCCGGAGCAGCCGAGCACGGAGGCATATTTAATTCCTTTCCCTATGTTCTGCACCGGTCAAGGCAGGAGTGCAATATCTCTCCTCTGCTCTCCACTCATCTTACATGTTAAAATCTGAGGTCTGTTAAGTGCCGAATGTGCCTCCCCGCTGAAATCACCCTAAATGCCAAGAGGAAATTACCGGAGCTATGCTCTATTTGTTCAGGCTTAACAGCTTACATTGAAAAGTTAGCAGGTACTCCAGAAGCTAACAGGGTCTCTGTCACTTTCTAGAGCATTCTGCCAAAGCAGAGTCAGTTTATGTTACTTTATACTTTATATATATTTGATATGTTCGTATATGCCAATGATTGTTGTTTGTAGTGTGCTGTCGGAGAGATACTAAGATTTGGTATAAAATCTTCTAGATCATGTGAAATGAAACAAATCTGAGTCTTTATTGTTGAGCATTTACCATTCCGTCTTACTGTTAATACACTGAATAAAATGACAATAAATATCATACATTTTTTACTTTATCACTGTAAAGTACCACTATAAATGCTGTGATTTCTATGCACTTCTGTCATGAAAAAGTGGCAGATTATTAAGAAATACTCCTGAAGTTTAATAAATATTTATAGCAAAAGATGTTTGAATCCCTTTTATAAATGAAAAGCTGAATTTTTGTAATAAAAACAATAGTACAAGAGTAATTGTGATGTTCAAAGTGTAAAGTAATATTGTGTGATTTTTTTGTTTAGTCTTACTTTACAATATTCCATGTTTAAACAACATGAAATTACAAAAAAAAAAAGGCAAAAATCTGTACGATAGTCTTAAAATATGTTTAAAATGATTAATTTTTAATTTTCATGTAATTGAAAGTTAACACCATGTAAGGTAATTCTCTGTCATTTTTTCCATTTGGGCACCTGAAATTTGTCTGTTATTTATTTATTGTAAATAAAGTTTTCAGTGAACTTAACCAGAAGATACTTCATAAAGTCTGAAGTAACGTCATATATAGAAGCTATATTTGTTTAGGTTTCAGCACTCAAAAGAAACTGTATAAAAGGAATGACCAGATTTTTCTTTAATTTTACCAAACTGATGTTGGATCATTATATTTTCAAAAAAAATCATATTAGGTCCCTAATGCACCCCAGCTTGTGATTTAGTACTGTATATTGGCTGTTGAATCATTAATCACTGACTGGCTTTGGTTTCTTGTGGGTTTTGATTGGAGTGCTAGATGAGCATTGTGGAATTCCATCAATCTCTCGGAGAAGTGTGTGATGAGCAACTTTGAAAAGCAAAGATTTACTGCCATGATGAAATATCCCTTTGATTTGTGCTTTTCCGTCTCTGCTGCTTCCCCAGTAATGTATTCCTCATCGTTTGCTCTTTCTCCCTCCACAGCCAAAAGCACTGTGAAGACTGTCAGCAATCCTTCATTAACCGAGTTCGAGCTAACACGTAAGTTTCATTTAGCCATCTTTCTCATTTACGTCAGTCTGCTTTGAAGTCCAAAATATTCAAACTCCCTTTGGCAAAGTGTGTAATCCCTAATACTCTTCCTGTTCGGAGAACAAGGTCCTTCCTCTAATCCATCTACTCTGACCAGGAACATTTTGGCCCCAAGATATTCTCAAAGTGAATCCCATTGCGCACCGCCTTAGACCTGAGACTTGCACGCTCTCTCAGTCTCCACTGTACCATATCATCAATACTGTTCAAAGAGTTTGGAAAGAGTAATGCCATTCCTTTCCAAGATCACACCCAAACTGTTCTGTATCCACACTGATAAGGAACAGTAGGTGGTTATCTCAGAGATGCTTTTGTTCCTACCCAGATGTATTCCCATTCCTCTTATCGACTGTCTCAAAGCCAAGATGTGCCTTTCAAGCACCCTTTATGGATCTTCTGTTTGTAATTTTTGAATTCTCATCAGAGCTGCAGAAATACAGGCGCTATGAAATCGTGATGACTGCCTACAACGTCATTGGTGAAAGCCCTCCAAGTGCTCCGGTAGAGGTGTTTGTTGGAGAAGCAGGTAAGCGATTGTGTCAAAATAATTATTACATTATTACGATTTTTTTTTTTTAAATTGTTAATTCGTCAGAAGAAATATTTTGTTTGCAAATATGTAGTCACACGAAAGCTGTTGCTATGATTTATTTATTTAAAAAAGTTTTGCGAGATTACCTTGAAACTATACAGTGTACATAGTCCAACAGGAGTTTATTTAATATTGTCTGTAAACTATAAGACCAGGTTATTCCATGATTGCTGTAAATTTATTTGATGAAAAATGGAAATATCCAGCTCCAGCAGGCCCCTCACCTCACCCAGGCCATCCATATTGTTGAGCCCTGATGTGAAGGGGATCGTAAGGTATCTCGTATTTTCTAAACCTGCACAGTTTGAGAGCATAACTCATTATTATATCAGGAACTGTTTGCTTTTTTAATATACAGAAGTAGACTTTTGTCAAACCCAGAGCAGCATGCTTTTCAGGCATCATCCCACCGGACAAGCAGTTTAATGAGAGAGCAAATTGTCAGCGAAACATCTCTGCCGCTCCACCGTGACAGATGTGGTGATGACCACTGTCGATGGATGTTTCTTTTGAGATGGAGGCCTCTGCTGTAATGCTCTCCAGGAACAGGACAGCATGCGCTCTGTCTCCGGTCCTTCAGGGAATAAGGCGTGACATGAGTTGACAGATATGAATTGTGTTCTCTTAGTGGAGTGGCATGAAGAGGGAACAAAAGGACAGAGGCCAGAGCTATGGTGGGCTTCTGCCTAATGTGACAGAAACACAAACCCACCTAAAGGACTGGGTTTGAATTAGTTTCTGGTTTTGGACCAATTAGCTTTGTTATAACTGTCTGATGCAATCTTGATTAGAACTGAAACGCAGTTTCAAGGATCTGAGAGTGGTTTGGAAGAGATCTGGCTTTGAAACAGACCACTTAAAATAAACCAAACTCTCGAGTTTAAATTAAGTTTAGATTGCTTATGAGGTGAATTGTGGGTGCCTTATTTTCACTTTCGACTGTGACTAAACGTAAACTAAAAATATGGCTGTCACAGATCATCAAACAGATTGCTGCTTATTCTGTTTTTTTATGCAAATGACAAATAAGATATTACATATATAGTATACTAATTATTAATAAGTTTCAGTCTTTTCCAATACTTAAGTTAGTGAAGTTAGTATAAGAGTAGTAATAATTATTATTATTGTTATTATTCACGCATATAACATGGAATGCATCATAATATTAAGTACGTTCTAATTCATCACTGTTGTTATTAATAACAATAAATCCAAATAGATCTGTGATATAATTATGATATGGTGCATATTTTATTAAATGTATATAATACTTATACTTACTATAATACATATCGTATTTTATATTTTAGTTTTAAAAAAAATATACGTAGCCTAAAAAGAGATTTGGGACTACTTGCTGTAAATGCCTTAAAAAAGAAGAAAAAAAATCTGTCTCTTCACATTTTGATCCAATGTGAGTTTGGTTCTTTCAAAGAGGACTTGAGGATGATGTGCTAAAAGGACCACATGGATCTGGAGTGCTTGGAGATATGAAAAGATGGCTGAATAAAGAGTGTGCTCAAAGATGAGTTTGCTGTTTCAAGCTGTACTAGCTCTCTGTTCTTCCCTACCTTACAATCACGATCCTGCCAGCTAGCTTGTACTACTGAATTGTAAAGTGCTTTTCAATTTGAGTTCAAGTTGTTTTGTTACTAAAAACAGTCTTTTTTTTTTTTTTTTTGGTATATTTATTGACTTGAATAATATCCAGCTGCCTGGCTGAAGAGCCGAGCGCTTCGTCTAATGAGCTGCCAAAAGAAAAAGCCCGGATATGACATTCCAGCTATTCCACAGAAAACTGATAATTGTTGTGCTGTTTTATTGGGTACACCACCAAGGAAAGGATTTTTATCACCTACACAGCCCGAAACAAATCTATATTCACGCGGGGCATCTCATATGATCAATGAAAGGGCCTTTAGTGGAAAAACAATCCTCCCCCTGCTAGCAAATAGATGCATTACGTCCGCATTTCAAACATATGCTTAAAAGTATCGAGCGCAGGCAAATTGCTACAAATGCGAACTGTCGTTTTTGCTGTTTAATTCCACTCCAGCCGTGCTAACAGGCTGACACTGCACAGACAGGATGTTGTCAAGGCTCTTGTTTTGCATTTCGCCCAATCATTGGCAAGATTATTTATGGAATTCTAAGTAGTATTTCTGTAGCGCCACAGTATTAATAAAAGCAGTCGTGCTGAGTGTTTTGGCAGGTTAGCATGTGTGTGTGTGTGCATGTTTTTTTCTACCTCTTTCACCTCTTTGCAGCATTTTTGGCCTCCTCTCATAAGGGGTTTAATGAAGCAGTAAATATGAATCTGTCATAAAGAACTCAAGCAGCTGGCGGAGCAGGCAGGGTTATCAACATCAGGTTATTAACAGCATCATTAGAAGGGGCCAGGCGTGGAGATTACTCCCAGCAGCAGGAGGGGGGACAGCCGAACAAACAAATGAATTTCCCTCTGATTAACGTCAGGTCGGCTACATCTTAAGATACTCTGAGAGGGATCAGAGAGATGTCGGCTAGGAAACAGAGGCGGAGAGCGGGCGTGAAGGGTGCTTTGCCCGTAAAGCTTCAATACCAATGGCCTTGCTCAGGGTTGCCAAGTCTGTGTTTTTTCCACCAAACTGGGCTACTTTTAAACTGCCTCAGTTTTTCTGGTTTAATTTAGAAGCTTTGACACCAATGGAAACCATCTAATACTTTAAAAGTAAAAATAATATATATATATATATATATATATATATATATATATATATATATATATATATATATATAAAATCTATATTGTATTTTACACTAGCAATGTAATTAATTGGCTATTCCATTTATTAAAACCAAGTATAAGTATTTTACATTTATTTATGTTCAGTGTTCAGATGTTCTTTTTCATAATAAACTTATTTTCAAAACATAAGTCATCACTGGTCATAGACGCAAAGACAGAACTTTAATTTCAAAAAGATGACTGCTCACTAAAAAAGCCCACAGATCATGTTTTTATGCCCTTTTGAATTGACAAAGTGGTGATATGTAAGTGCGTTGCATTTAGCAAAAGTTGTTTATTTACTTTTCATATACACTATAAAGGCACTGTTCTACTTTTTAATTTAGTATGGCTAGTGTAAATAGTGAGTTTACACTGACAAATCCAACAAGAAAAAGTATATTATTTCACTGAAAATATGACTTGTGGAATGTTGGACGCTCAGCTGTAGTTTTCTTTTCATAACCAAATTGGGAAGGCTATGCAATGCTGGATGAAAGCGACCTTTTAGATCTCATACGCTATATGTTTGAGTACATAGTAAATGAAATAAGTGCATAGTGTGTATCACATCATTTGGGACACAACTGGTGCGTCTCCAGTGCACCTGATGTGAGAAGTGTCGTGTGGCATATGGAGTTGTCATCTATATGTAGATCTCACTTAAAATGTTGGGTTTCGGTTAGGATGCTTCCCGTGTAGACAGCAAGACAGCTCTCTTAGATGTTGGAACTGAGCTTGTCTGTGCTTTATTTTAACAGCTCATTCAGTCGAGTCTCTCGCCAGCCCCTCTTGAACCCCACTGTCCACAGCTGTAATTCATTCCCGCTCATAAATGATTCAGCCCGCTTTACTACACGTAAACTCAACTTTCAAGCCCCTAAAATAGACGAGCTGTCACGCTCCCGGAGTTAGCTCTGCTTTCAGGTTTGGTCTTATTAAATTCACTCTTTTTTTTTTTTTTTTTGATGATTGCTGTCTGGGGTAGCTGCATCTGTTGCTGTGATTTATGACGGATGGGGATTATGTATTCCTCGCCCCTTTAATGAATGACATTTAACAGAGAAACAACAGAGGGCGGCATGCACGCAGGAGTCTGTGTTCATCTGATATTACTTTTCTACTGGTACCGGCTCTCGCTCTGAAACTGATGTTGCCACTTTGTGTGTAAACAAACTTTTTTGAATAGTTCATCCAAAAATGCTAATTATGTCACCATTAACTTACCCTCAACTTCCAAATCTGTATTAGTGTTGTTTAGTGTTCTTCAGCTGAACACAAAAAAAAAGATGTTTGGAATAATGTTAGCAACCAAACAACTGAGAGTAGCCATTGACCTCCATAGTATGAGAAATAGACTATGGCTACCATCAACTGTTTGGTTGCCAGCATTATTTAAAATAACTTCTTTTTGTGTTCATCAGAAGTGAGAATAGAGGCTTAGAAAAAGTGGAATGGTTCCAGATTGGGTCCGGCACCAAAGCAGCATGAGTGCATCTCATTTTCCAGGGCACAGTTGATGTCTTTTGTAGTGGTTAGCTGGAGGGATCGAGTGTGATGTATTTACAGTATCTCCTCTGCTCTTTCGTAGCTCCCTCCGTGGCTCCTCAGAACATCCAGATCAACACTTTGTCATCCACACAGCTGGAGGTGCAGTGGGAGCCGCCCCCTGTCGAGACCCAAAATGGCATCATTCAGGGATATAAGGTGACACCCCCAAACCACCCACCTCGTCCAGTCTTTCTCACACTTCTATTATCCATCTTTTTCTCCTCCTCTCTGACTCCGCTGTCATTTCGAGCTCTCTAGGGTGGAAGAACATCTATAATCTGTTTCTTTTGCCTTTTTTTCTTATATTCTCCACAGATTTTACTGCGTTAGATAATGGCGCCCGACAGTATGGTTTAAAGAGCTGCCCATTTGGGTCATAAAATAATGATCATGGGTGAGGGTTAAGTGAATATCTGCAGAAATAAGCATGAAATTGATATATAAAAATGTCCTGGCAGTAATATGGCAGATTCATGTTAATGCTGAGATCCCTGTTGCTTCATTTAATACTTCAGTTCCTTGTGATCAAAGAAGAGTTATAAGCCCTCTGCACATTTCATTTGTTCTTTAAAGAGTTATTTGTGTGATATAACTATATTGGACTGAATACGTTTGATTATAAAAGAGATTATTGTGTTGAATGCTGATAATGAATACCAATACAGCATTCCAGACGTGCCAAAATACACAATATAATAACATCAGTCCACCCATCCATAATAGCAGCTATGACAAAAACTATTTACCTGTAACCTGATTTCCATTTTGAACACTTGGGCCATGAAATTCTACTGGCTATATTCTACTCGCTATAATTGGTCCATTCAGTTCAGTGTTTCCTACTAATCATATTCATGTATCCATTAACATTAGCATACATAACCAGAACATATTCATTAAATGCTAGGTGTGTATGCTATGTGTGTTCTCACCACCTCCCCAGCACCACCTGTCTAGATCTGCTGCAGGAAATCTTTCTCTCTCTAACAGCAGCAGCGGGATGTTTCCTTAATTTTATGATCCAGGCATTTAGCAGAGTAAGTCGATTTGTCTTACTCGGTCTTTCTGTTGCCTGTAGATTCTTTACTGGGAGATGGACAATCAGAATGAAACAGAGAGAGTTAAAATTCTCTTCCGGCCTGAAACCAGCATGAGACTGAAGAACCTGACCAGCTACACGTACTATATGGTCAAGCTGTCCGCCTTCAACGCTGCTGGAGACGGTCCTTTCAGTGAGCCCAGGAGGGGGCGCACTCTTCAGGCAGGTGAGCATTTACACAAATCATCCTAACGGCCATTAAACTCCCATTCACAACTGATCACAGAGGCCCCTTCTGACCCGAGCACAAACCGTTACACCTTTTAAGGCTAAACCATAAATCTGACCGCAGAGAGTGCGCCAAGGGCAACACGTCCACTTCCATATTGTGTTCTTCTCCATGCATGAAAACCAGGTCGACACCTGATCATATTTTGGAGCATGCTGCGTTATATCACCGTTGCATCATTCACATTAGCAATTCATGTGTTCTGCATTAAATCATTCACTCTATAAATGTTGTCTGAATGAATTACGCACAAGCAGGGAATGATTTGACCTCAGGCTCCACCTCACTGAAATGACGGGGAGGGGCTCGTTACCCACGAGTCACCTAAAAAAAAAAACGATTCGAAAATTATTCAAATGGTCTTGATGTGACCTCATTTGTTCAAACAGAGGAAACTCACCACCTCTACCTCTCTTTGACATTTCCTAAAGCAACAAGCTGCATTTGTGTAAGAGAACAGATTTGCATAGCTAGCACTGTAAGATCCCTGAGAGTGGGATTGAGTCACTTTTATAGATTTGTTTTTATTTAACATATTACATCAGACTCTAAAATTGGATCAGATGTGCTACATTCGAAGATGTTGCAAGACAGGCAGTGTACCCACACCTGTGACACATACCGATTAATTTTTGCAGTAATATAGGAAGTTGCTACAATGCTTAGCAACTGTAAACGCTCTATAGTTCAACTAAAATCTGACCTAAAACTTTCAATGTATTAATACTAAAATTGATATTATTTAAAAAGAAAATAACAGAAAAAAATAATGAATGTTGTAAAGAGTATTTGCTGCAAAAAGTGCAAAATCTTGTTTATTAAAGCTCTCATTATTTAAAGTCATTATTAAAATTCATGAAATGGGCTCAAATTTAGCAGCAATTATTGAGATAAGTAAAAAGGAAGGAAGCATGTATTAAGTTGGACAAAAACAGCAGCATTATTAGAGTCATTTGTCATATTCCCATTTTGTACAAGCAATCTTTCCTTTAAATATTTTTCAATAATTCATTGATCCATCAAGAGAGAAAGTGCGCTTTCCATAGATATAAAAAGTCATTTTAGTTTGTTCATTTTATCTTATTGTTTTTCATATTTATTTAACACAGCCAATTTATTCATTTATGTATTTAGTTTCCACTTCTTGCGTATACAATACCGCTCTTTGAAACAAATTAAATCATTTTATTTAGAACACGAAACCATAATGTGGTCAAGATCTTCGTGTAGTTATGCAGAAAAACACAGTGTAATCATGGTAAAAAAAAACACCAGGTGATGGCTTGTTGCTTTAATGCAATCTGTACGTGTTGCATTGATCAAACTACACGCGTCTCGCAGCTCCCAGCGCTCCCAGCTTCATCAGTTTCTCAGAGGTGACCAGCAGCACTCTGAACGTGTCCTGGGGATTCCCGCTGTCTCCCAACGGTGTGGTGGAAGGCTACAGGGTGGTCTATGAGCCCAGCACCCCTATTCAAGGTCTGCATGTTTCCACTGTATCAGACAACATTCTGCTTTTTTTAACATCTCTAGTAGTTTTCTGATGTTGTTTGTTGATGTGATGAGTTCTTTACATATAAAAAAAAAAATCTTGTTATTGTTTCCACGGCTCTGTGTTGAGTTTTCTCAAAGCCGGAAGCAGAAAAAGGCTGACTTTAATAATATTTCTTCATGTCAACATGCTTTTTGGTACCTAACTGGAGTAATTGATTTTGACTCGCTGTTCTTAGGTGGGAAGATGCCGTTGCATTGTAATGTTTGCCGAGTGGTGTGTAATTGTGCTGTCTTGTGTGTGTTTGTGCACATTAGGTGTGACCAAAGTGGTAACGGTGGATATCCGTGGCAGCTGGCAGCGCTGGCTGAAGGTGCGTGACCTGACCAAGGGTGTGACCTATTGCTTCCGCGTGCAGGCTAAGACTATTGCCTACGGGCCCGAGGCAGAGGCCAACATCACAGCGGGTCCTGTCAAAGGTGAGCTACACAACCAAACAAACACAGCAACAAAAACAGATCAGCAAACCTCTCAGGGTCGCTGAGCACAGCTCACATTCCCCACTCCTCAGCGAGAGGTGTCAGAAATACAGGCTGAGAAAAAAACACCTGCGTGGATCAATATCTCACAGTGATGTAGGCGTTTGGTTTAGCTTTAGACCTTCACTCACAAGGGTCGGAGCGCTCGCCTGTTCTTCTCAGTTCACTGCACGCTCTCCTCTTTCTGTTTAGGCTCTCCTGGATCTCCTGTAGAAATGTCAATCACAAAGACAGGATCCATGCTCAACATCCATTGGACACCAGGAGATGCGGGAGCAGGGCATGTGACTGGATACGTGATCGAAGCACGCCCATCAGGTACGTCGCTCAAAACCTGCCATTAATATAGTCACTTTTTTGTTAAAACATTCATGTTTAATTGCTGCTTTAAATTAAAGTTTTAGAGATTAAAATCTAAAAGGTAGATTTAAAGCAGCAATTAAACATTTAAGGAAAATCTAAATATTGACAAAGTTGTTTGCACTTCTTCAACCACCAACCAGGTTAAAACTTAAAAGGTAAAAAATAAAAATAAATAAAAAAACACTGACAATATAAAAAGCTAATTGAAAACATAAAAATAACAATGTTTAAGTATTGTATATTGTATATGTTTGATTTTACTTTTGTTAATAGTTTTAAAATGTACTTTATAAAGTGATTATTTTAATCTACACACAGTATATTTTCATCCAACAGTACATTGGTTTCACCAAGACTCGAAATGCTTCTGTATTGCAGTCAATTTCTTTTTGCCACAAACCTGCTAATCTACCAAAAGAATTTTACCAGCCGTCTGTATTTTACTTTTTTTTTATGAATTTATTTATTTTTTTATACAATGCAGGTCATTGCATCGCTTCACTGCATCATTTACAATTCCATTCATTTTCATTTTGGTGGTTTATGTGTTGCTTAGACATCTTAGATGAGCCTCCGATTTTTTGTTTTCACTGACCTAATAATTGCAAGATCACTGCAATTCTTTAAAATTCAAAGCATGTGATTTTAGAGAAATTTAGCCAAATCTAATTTCTACTCGCATTTGATGCTTGACGAGCGTTAATTTAGTTCGATTGCTGGTCTGAAATAATCTCCTGAACATTTACACGCCATTCTTACAGGGATACACTGGTATAACTGCCCTTTCCATGTCACCATGGTTTCATTCACATTGAACATCATCGCTTGTTGGGCAATGAAACAGCTGCTAGCTGCTCTCTTGATGTCAGCATCTGCTAAGTGAAATGAGACACAGTAATGAACTTAGTGCTACCAAGTGCGTGATGACATTTTCACTGGAAGTGACCTTGCTCTCCGCAGATGAAGGGATGTGGGATACATTTGTGCGCCACTTGCCTCCCACCAGCACCTCTCACTCAGTGAGTCTAGACCGCCTGCGGCAGGGTATCAGCTACCAGTTCCGAGTCCTGGCCGTCAACGAGTTCGGCTACGGCGAGCCGAGTGCGCCCTCTGCTGCCATGTCAGGTAATAACCCTCGCCTCCTGGCCTCCTGTACTGAGATGAGTCATCAAAGAGATTTTGACAGGGTGTTGCATCAGTTACTGTTGGTATTATTTAGTTCTAATGTGACTTTTACACCCACATGAACTGTTTGTACCACGTCTTTCTGGAAAAGCTCCGCTTTCTTAGCTGACAAGTCTTAAGGAAGCGTTCAGACTTGTTTCGTAAAAAGGTCGACTCGCGTGTTTCCGCTCTAATTCTTTAAGATAAATAAAAATAAAGGTTAACTAATTGTAGACATTTAGTTAGCGCATGTGGGTATGAAATATGTGCAGCTCAGACGAGGAGCGATTGATTTCATATCGATTGCTCTGATTTGATTTCACAGTTAAATCTTAATTCTTTTGAAAGAATGGATTTGATTTCTCCCAGTGGTCTCCATTTTAGCTCATTGCTGCCTGTGAGAATTTGTTGATAAAGCTATCACACTGCAAAAGATTCATTGTGTTTAGACTTTAAATCGATCTTAAATCAATATACATTTATTTGATAAGACTTGTTTTCTAAAGGTAAGTTTATACTTATGCTTAAAACTTAAAAAGAAATCGACCCATTGAATAAGAAAAATGGAATAATTCACTCAAAAAGATGAACATGTGCAGAACATTGATTCACCCTCAGATCATCATTTGTGAGTTAGAGATGTGGCTCTTAGAAATTCCCCTTAGAAATGTTTACTCATTGAGATTGCCTTGTTTCCATGTGTTTTCCTGTGGTTGAGCAACCACATCCCGAATTGGTATGGACTCTGAACCACCAGTCTGCCTCCTTATCACAGATAAAACAACCATTTTCTTTCTCATTGCTGTATAAGGAAAGTTAATAAATGTAACCGGGGTCATCTAGAGGCCAGTGCCATAAAAGGAACCTGAAACTACATTTATTTATCAGACAAATATAGTGAAGACCTTTGTATCTCTGAATATTATAGCTGAGAAATAATCACCGAAGCAGTTTTGAGATTTTTACTTGTCTACTTGGACAGCGGCTCTCATATGATCAGTTTGTTGTTTATAACAACAGTTAAACAATGTGTTTTTTATTTGCGATATTATAAACCGAGTCGTGATTCATCGTGGTTTTTCATTCTGGCTTTAACCTTGACAAGAGCGCGTCGGTGACAAAGCATGGGTTTGAAAGCAAGATTTCAATGTTAACCTCTAAAGCTATACAAGGGGGAAAAAAATGAAGCTGTCAAAGACTAGAGCTTTCTTCACAGCCTCATTCAGTCTTTCTCTTTGGCCATAGGCTAGTGCTTTCAAGAAAAACTGCCATGTTGCCTCAGCAAGTAATTAATGCAGTGTGGTGCAAGTCCTAGAGGTCTGTTTGTAAATGAAAAGCAAAGTATGTTATCAACATCTCGCATGTCGCGGGCCTGAAATATTCATACCACGGGCATGCTTCAATCTGTCTGTGAGCTGATGTCACTGCAGCTCAGTATTGCTGTCAGAGCGGTCCGTCAGTGGCTGTCACATATGACTGGAGAGTTCTGGCACATTTAGGCCATGCTCTCCTTTACTCCAGAGCACTAGAGATGAGCAGATAGGACACGGGCCAATAAACATGCATCACTGCTGCTCTAAATATGCTAGACAATCACTGCTGCTTCTCTCAGGTAAGAAAACATCTTCCTGAGTTGAGGAGGATCGCTACTACTAACTAAACATATTTTTCCAATGCCCTGTTTACACCTGATGTTAAGATTGATTTTTAGTGGTCCGATCAACCATACGCATTACTTTTTACACCTGGTCTTAACATCCCAAAAACCAGGACCAGAACCCAGCAAACTTTAATAACAAAATAAACAATACAATGCAAGTAAGCGCTAGCCTTACAGCATGCTCCGTGGTTGTATCTGACTCTCTGTGTTTGCGCTCTGGACAGCATCAAAGTTTTCTATTTACAGTGTGTTTTTGCATCGTCAAACTTAGTAGCCAATACAGAAATATCTGTGGATTTCTTGAACGCAGTGGCTAAGCAGTTTTAGTTGTTTTTTCAGTTTTGAGTTCTGCAAGCTAAACGTCTCATTATAATAAAGGAAGACGCAATGTAAATCAAAGATTTATTGTGCTGTGTCAAAAGAATCATTGATTAAAACAGATAAACTAAAGTCAGTGACAGCTATTCAGTGATTATTATTGATGTTCTTTCCTGGCTATATATAATCCATTCAGAATTTGAAGAAAAGTTTTTTTTTTCATTGATGCCAACAGCCTCGTGGACAGCTTGCTGACGTACAGAATTTTCCGCTACGGGTGTCCTGAAATTCAATCCTGGTTTAAGGATGTGTATATATATGGTCACATCAAGTTAAAATGAAAAATATCTCTTAAAAACACTTTAAAAAGTTTGAAATCCACTGTTTTAAAAGCATCTCCTGTGACTACTTGTGTTTGGATTCAGTTCGGCAAGCTCTACATCACTTTCACAGGATCTCAGTGGTCGAAAGCTTAAAACATATTAGACCTTGTTTACAAGACAAACGAAAGCAGTCTGAAACCATGTTTAATATCCTGAGACTGGATGGAATCATCAAGCTTCTGTGCCCAGCAAACACCACGTGATTTCATTTCATTCTTTCAAGTCTGACTGCCCAAAATTAAAAAAAAATGTAAACAATGTACATTTCTGTCCCTTTGTCATAAACAGCCCAACAGGACACCCCGTTTTATGAGGAGTGGTGGTTTCTCATCGTGTTGGCGTTGTGCGGTTTGATTCTGCTGCTGCTTGTGGTTTTTGGTCTCGTCTTACACGGACAGAACAGGAAGTACAAGAGCTGTGGAACAGGTGACCTGAACTAAACCTCTTCAGCCTTCTCTTGACACATCCATCCATCCGTCCTCCCTCACATAATCATTATGTGCTGTAAATCCACATACATATTCATCCAGATAAACACATCCGCCCACTCAGACTCCCACGCCGTCCAGCAAACAGTGTGATTAAAGTTTGACCCAGGTGATGTTTTTGCTGTGATGATGATATGCTGACTGCTGTAGGTAAAGCTGTGTCCACGGTGGAGGAGACGGTCACGCTGGACAACGGAGGCTTCACAGCTCTTGAGCTCAACAGCAGACCTGTTCATGTCAAGGGCGTCTTCTTGAGGAAGAATGGCACCAGGTAATGTAACAGCGGCTTATTTATGAGGCATCTGATGAATTCACAATCTTGTGGGATTTCATAAAATCATACTAGTTTATCCGGTTGCTAAATGGGTTGAAATCGTCATTAGGACTCATCACATGATTGGGAATTTCATGTTCCACACACAGATTTCGCAGCAGGTTCAACAAATTTGGCGGATTGGCCAACAGATACCTGCTTGGATTGAATGTGACTTAAAGGAATAGTTCACCCAAATAATTTCAATTGTTGGTTCTCATAGTGAAATCTTTTAGCTACCAGGCATTTAGTACAGCTCTATCCATGCCTTTATCACTTGTTTTCGTCTCCGAGCAGGTCCCCCCCTCGACCCAATCCAGCCGGACTGCGCTATTCAGATGAAGACATCTGTAGCAATTACAACGGTGTGGTTTCCACAGAGAGCACCGCACTGACAGAGAGGCCCGCAGAGATATCCGAGTCTGAGGTGGGGCGATGCATATTTACCCAATTAACACTTTGCAGCGTGCTGACAGGCGATCTGACCAATCATTACACAGAATCTGCCTTTTTTTGTCTGACAAACCAGACCGAAGAGAAGATTAACGTTTGAAGACATTAAAGAGCCACAAAACAGAATTTATTTTTTTTTTAAAAATGACAAAATTTGAAAGCTGCGACTTTTTGCTTTATACTTACAATAACCTGCTCTGTCTTTAAAGAGGTAGTCCACCCCAGAAAGAAAAGTTTGTCAGTAATCACTTACCCCCAGGTCGTTCCAAACCAATAGAAGGAACGCAGTTTAAGTTATTTTGTGACTTGTGACTGTCCCGTTGGCTGCCAAGTAATGAACACTGTCAAGGTCCAGAAAAGTATAAAAGACATTTTCAAAACGTCTCCTGGTTTGATTTGTGTTCTGAAGACGAACCGAGCTTTCACAGGTTTGGAATGACATGGGGGTAAGTGATTCATGACAAAAAATGAGAGAGAACGTGTGTGACGCGAGAGCAGCATTGCTTGTCCGGCACAGAAACATTAAGTCTTAGCGAACACTCAGCTGGGGTTTTCTTTGACCAGCTGTCTTTCCATTATCGCTTGCATACAAGATATGGCAAACACGAATCTTCCAAGTGTGTGATTTCCCCTCTCATATTTCCACCGTCAGGCCACAGACAGCGAGTGCGAGGAGGAGCCGATCAAACACTCGTTCGTGAATCACTACATGAGCGACCCGTCGTACTTCAACTCGTGGAAGCGGCAGCAGAAGGGGCTGAAGCAGACGCTGGCCTGTTCCTACGACGAATGTGCCAGCGGGGACACGGAGTCCTACTATCAGACAGTGGTCACACAGCACAGCGTCGGCGGGGTCTACACCCCCGCAGGCCAGCCCGCGCCAGGCTCACGGACTCCCGTCACAGGCTTCTCCTCGTTCGTGTGACACACGAGAGGACCCGGACCCCTCTTTGCGTCTCGGACAACATAGTTGCAGAGGAACTTCTCTGGTTTCGCACAGTACTATCACCACGAGCACTACAAGAGACATCACATGTGACTGACTGCTCATCGAGTTGCTGGATCCTGAATGTACTCGCTTAGTGATCGAGATCATCATTAAGAGAAGGGGAGAAAAAAAAAAAGATTTTTATACGCCGATGCCGAAGACTAATCAGAGTTACTGTTAATGTACGTGTCCCCATCCCCCCCGCCGTTTGCAGCCTCGGTTGTGAAAGATGCGTAAATGTCTGTGGTTTTAATGAGCAGGACAACAGAAAACTCCTGTGACGAGACATTCCCGGCACATATTCACACTTTACATTCCTGCCCTTGCCACATTGAAAAGAACTTAAGGAAAAAGCTAAGTGAAAAACACGCTGTAATTACTGTATACTCTTGTCTGAATAATCTCATCTCACTGTCAGTGTCGCTATATATACATGTTGCACTCGAGATCGTAAAGGTCATGAAATGTAAATCTTCTCTAATGGATTTGATTCGCGTTCTCGCGGCCTGGATAATGAAGCACGGTTGTTTTCAGTATATTCTCTATAGACTCACCAGCAAGAAAACCTACGGAGGCTGTTAGAAGAAGCCAGACAGCTCTGGTTCCCTGCCTCTGTGTAATCAGACGGTGAGACAGTGCCAGATGTGTTGTGATTCGTGCCATCGCTCATTCTCACACATATCAACAAAGTCAGCTTTTTTTTTTTTTTTTTTTTTACATTTTTAATTTTTGGCTTTTACTCTTCTCGTTTCGTTCCTGTCTGTTCGGCCTCGCTTAGGAACTGCAAACACTCACTTGAAATTATTTAATGAACGATTGTATGAATTGTATGTGAGGAGATCGGTATGCGGTTGCTTTGCACATATGTTCTGCACTTTTGAGCCATAAATATTTCAGTTTCCTTCTTTTGATTGAATATTTGCTTTTATACCGGCTTGTAAAAAGTGTAATTTTACAGTGCGATTTTAGAATTAATTTGTATGAATTTTGTTGTTCACTGTAGTGTTCTTCAGAAGTGGCGTACAGTAGTTCCGTTGTTCTTTCACAAAAAGTATGAATTTTTGCAGTTCTTGAAAATGCCAACACAAAAAGTACAGTAATCAAACAAGAGTGTACCGTTATGGAAATGTTTGTTTCAATCCCACCAACTGTTTTAGCACAAGTGTATGTCATGGACGTTCATGAAGTAAAGATTTTTTTATGATAAATTAAATGTTTGTTGTTTACTTAAATTGCTCCAACCACAATTTCATATTGATAATACGTCAACATGCACATCAAATCATGACAGAAAGACACAGATTTGGGAAACCATTTAGTCAAATCATCACTCACAGAATAGACTGTATTTTGTATCTCTGTCCTGAATGTTGGCGAATCTACAGACAGTTTTTTTCTTTGAAGTTGCAACAATTTGAATGAAGGAAAATGGTCAAGTATATCAAACATATAATGACCTTTTAAAGCACAAACTGGAGCAGATAAGGTAAGAAGGCGAAACAGCAATAAATGTTGTGCAAAATAATCATCATCAGTGTAAAAATGACAACTTTGACTGACCTGGCCTGCATGAGCTACATTGTTATCTTAAAATCGCTGTTCATCTTTTCAGTTTAAATCTGCATTCTTTAAATAATTGTCTCTGGTCCAATGTAAGCTAATGTGGTTTTGTGTTCACCCAACAAGCTTTTTAAAAATATGATCAATTATAATATTCAATATATATATATATATATATATATATATATATATATATATATATATATATATATATATATATAATATGATGTTACTAGACACCCCAGCTGAAAAAAGCTAGCATCAATAATTAATTACCTTTTTAATAATTAAATACATTAAGCTAAAAAAAAAAAAAAAGATTATCTGATCAGCAACACATTTATATCTGAAGACACTGCAAGATTCAGTATTACGCATCCATACTAAAAACTTAAACTTTTGCCATGTTTGCCATTTTACTAGAATATATATATATATATATATATATATATATATATATATATATATATATATATATATATATATATATATATATGACTGAACTCAGTTCCCTTTTGTCCAGAGGGCGTCACCAAGAACTGTTAAAATACAATGAAAGGACGTCCCTAATGTTATTGTGCAACAGAACACAGAGGAAGTGTGTTTTAGAAAGACGCGGGGCTTTGCTGTCTTCTAAGGTGAGTAAAATCGATGTGCTACTTTATTAGACATTTAGGACATGGTTTCTGTTGTTTGTGCCTTTCGTCGATTTTATATATGTTACCCAACAACGACATAAGACTTACGTAACCTCTGCTAGTTACCGCAGTTAACGCCGATAACTCGACACGTAAAAATGTGGCATTTTGCCTTATTTGGTCGTCCAGCCAACCTGTAAACCACGCCCCTTTCCGGTTCATGCGCCGTTTGATGGAAGTTAAATACACCGACAGCATCGTCGAGCAGTAGGACTTCAACAGAATACAGCGCTAGACTGACAGCTGACTTACAATGATCGATCTCCCATCTCTGTCCGTCACCTGGAGCCTGGTGCTTCTGCTCCTAACACTTTTCTATATGTGAGTACTAAACAACAGGTTAAAGAAAAAATCATTAGGCTATGCAGTATTGTGTTGCGTTATGTTGTTAAAACGTTTAATTCAGCAGCTTCAGCTGCATTTTATCACATTTTTAGTTAGTAATGTATAGCGTTGCGTATATTGTGTTCTTCATCACGCTGTACAGTTCATAACATCTATATTTCATGTGGTTATGCAGTCTAATATCTGTGTTATCGAACCCACTGTAGTTATGGTGTTTGGCCGCATGGATTTTTTAAGAAACTGGGAATCCCAGGACCAAGGCCTTGGCCTTTCTTTGGAACATTTCTCTCATACACTAAAGTGAGTCATTAATTATGTAGCTCCTGTAGAATAGTATAGGGCAGTGCTTTTTAGCTTTTTTTTATGTCTGTGTGCAAATGTGTTTTAGGGTTTTTTCAATTTTGATATGGAGTGTGCAAAGAAGTATGGAAAAGTTTGGGGGTGAGTCTTAATCGTACATTTACATTAAATATGATGTTATGCTTAAGTCAGTTTTATTGTCAGTAAAGCTCTAATGGTTAAATTATGTATTAAAAAGAAACTGGGCGTTTTATTAGTGGATCACAACAGATCTTTCAAAATCTGAGGTTCTTATTTCCATGTTATTTTACATTATTTTATTGAATTCTTTTATGCTCACCGTGGATACATTTGTTTTTACATTAAAAAAAGGAATATTGTGAAATATTGAGTGTGACCCTGGACCACAAAACCAGGATTGCATGTATATTTGTAGTAATAGCCAACAATATACAGGTGCTGGTCATGTAATTATAATATCATCAAAAAGTTGATTTATTGCACTAATTCCAGTCAAAAAGTCAAACTTGTATATCATTGTTCATTAGTTACACACAGGCTGATATTTCAAATGTTTATTTCTTTTCACTTTGATGATTATAACCGGCAACTAATAAAAATCCCAAATTCAGTATCTCAGAAAATCTGAATTATTTAAGACCAATACAAAGAAAGGATTTTTGAATCTTGGCCAACTGAAAAGTATGAACATGTAAAGCATTTAATACTTATTTGGGGCTCAATGACTGCAGCAATGTGACTTGGCGTAGAGTCAATCAGTCTGGGGTGATGCTCAGGTGTTATGTTATGAGTTTGCTGGGCAATGAAGAACAGGGATACCATGGTCCTTCTACCAGGAACTGGTAGCTTTGGGACTGTGTGCAGGTACCAAGTCCTGTTGGAAAATAAAATCTACATCTTCATAAAGTTGGTCAGCCACAGGAAGCATGAAGTGCTCCAAAACCTCCTGGCATACGGCTGCGTAGACCTTGGACCTCAGAAAACGGTGGACCATCACCAGCAGATGACATGGCACCCCAAACCATCACTGACTGTGGAAACTTTACACTGGACCTCAAACAACGTGGATCCTGTGCCTCTCCGCTCTTCTTCCAGACTCTGGGACCCTGATTTAAGCCTAAGCGAGTCACTTCTGATGCTGTCTGTTGTTCAAGAGTGTCTTGACACAAGCAATACGACAACTAAAACCCATGTCTTCGATACGTCTGTGCTTGGTGCTTCTTGAAGCACTGACTCCAGCTGCAGTCCACTCTTTGTGGGGTTTTGTTGTACAGTCCTTTCCAAGGTGCGGTTATCCTTATTTCTTGTACACTTTTTTTCTACCACATCTTTTCCTTCCCTTCGCCTCTCTATTAACATGCTTGGACACAAAGCTCTGTGAACAGCAAGCCTTTTTTGCGATGACCTTTTGTTTCTTGCTTGCTTTTCGCAAGGTGTCAACGGTCATCTTTTGGACAACTGTCAAGCCAGCAGTCTTCCCCATGGTTGTGTAGCCTACAGAACTAGACTGAGAGACCATTTAAAGGCCTTTGCAGGTGTTTTGAGTTAATTAGCTAATTGTTGCACCAGGTGTCTTCAATATTGAACCTTTTCACAATATTCAGATTTTCTGAGATCCTGAATTTGTTATAATCATCAAATTCAAAAAGAATTATAAATAATTATATCGGTCTGTGTGTAATGAATGAATATAATATAGAAGTTTCACTTTTTGAATGGAATTAGTGAAATAAATCAACTTTTTGATGATATTCTAATTATATGACCAGCACCTGTATTATATGGGTCAAAATTACTTTATGCCAAAAATCACTAGGATTTTAAGTAAATATAATGTTCCAAGAAGATCTTTTGTAAATTTCTTACTGTAAATATATCAATATATTTTTGATTATTAATATGCATTGCCCTTCTAAATATGATATATATATTTTTGTTGTTGGTCCTATCGAACCTTAAATTGTGTAAAAGCTTATTTATTCAGTTTTCAGAAGATGTATAAATCTCAGTTTTAAAAAAAATTGGGCGTTGTCACATAGTTTATTTGCCTGCTTTATATGGTAATGTTTTAAAATGCAATTATTGCTATCTTGGTCATGTTTTTTGAATAACATGTGACAATCATGTGACAATGTTGCATGTATATTTAGTGATTTAACCGCTTACAAGTGAGGACAAAGTTGAAACCGTTGTTGTGCTGAATATTTGTTAAATTTGTCAAGATTCTTTACTCGAAAGAACACTGTTTATTCAATGCAGAAATGTTTTGTAACATTATACATGTATTTAATGTCAAGTTTGATCTGTTTAATGCAAGTGGAATTATACTTTTTAAAATATGTTCTTTTAAATGGTAGTGTAGGTATTTGACTGAATCACCGTGATTTCGAACTGATCAATATTGCTTTCATTGCTCAGGATCTATGATGGAAGGCTCCCAATATTAATGGTCGCTGACCTGGAAATGATCAAAGCGATTATGGTGAAAGAATGTTATTCTACCTTCACTAACAGAAGGGTACGCTCACCTTCAAAGTTGTACAAAAAGTGTAATAATGGCATGAAGCTGAGGACTTCTTTACACCCCAGTACACATCGTCATTTTGTAATTTGTGCAGGAAACAAATGCAGGTCTCGCTGGCCCCTTTGCTGATGGCATAACTATAGTTAAAGATGAGAGATGGAAGAGAATACGCAGTTCACTCTCTCCATATTTCACAAGTGGTCGACTGAAAGAGGTACGTAAAAGGCCACTGAAGCCGTGGTTCACCAAAACATGTGCTGTTTAAAATATGAATGACTTTCTTGTTTCTTTTGAATGACGAAATATGTTGTTATAAAGTTGTTAAAAAGATATGAAACAAATTTAGTTACACTTTAATGCAGATGTTTTTGTCACAAAAAAAAATGGTATTGCATACTTTTGTGTAATATTTAGTTTTATATTCATTTATGCTTTGCTTGTTGCTCTCTGACACTTACGTAACTAACACACATTTCTAAATGTTTCAGATATTTCCCATAGCTGTGACACATGCAGATCGATTTATTAAAAATATGCAAAAGAAAGACAACGAGCAGCCAGTTAAAGTGAAAGAGTACGTGTGGCACCTGTCTTTAAGGCACTCGTAGTCAGTCATGAACTTGTGTACAATCATAAACTAATGTATTTACTGCGGTTGATTGTGATGTATAAAACAACATAGCATTCTTTTAATTTATGAATTAATTATATTATGAAAATTATGTAGATCGCATTGACTTTGATAGAAAGTAATGATATGAAAATGATCACTATAATCTAATGAGAAGCATTTTACTCACATACTCTTTTATTCTAGAGTTGTGGCTCCGTACAGTTTGGATGTGGTCACCAGCTCTTCCTTTAGCATCGACATGGACTCCATAAACAATGCAGATGATCCTTTCGTTGCTAACATCAAAAAGTTTTTAAACTTCAGTTTATTCAGTCCTCTCTTTCTGATTTTAGGTAAGTCATTTTTATCTTTTAAAAACATTACTTATACATTAGTTTCACAGCTTTTAATTTGCGCGAATACACGAATACTGTTTTCATATCTGAATTTCTTTTTGTATTATTTCAGCTTTATTTCCCTTCCTTGCAAATATTTTGGGGAAAATGGGCATAAGTCTTTTTTCAAAGTCATCTATGGAGTTTTTCTATAGCGTCCTGAGAAAGATTAAGGATGAGCACAGCAAGGAATCAAATGTACGCTATTTTGCTCTAAAGCTTATGCATGCCCAAAAACGTGTTAAGGCCATTACTTCAAAGAATCAGAAATGACTTTGTGTTTTTTAATTCAGGATCGAGTAGACTTTCTCAAACTCATGATCCAGAATCAAATACCTGATAAAAAATTCGAAGACACAGAAGAGCAACCAGCAAAAGGTTTGAGAGACAGTACAGAATTTACATATTATAGACTATTTCATTTACAATGTGCCTCGTTTTCAAATATGCTGTTTTTGATAGGACTAACAGACCACGAGATTCTGTCCCAGTCCTTCATTTTCATTTTCGGAGGTTATGAGACGACAAGCACCACTCTCACTTACCTCCTCTATAATCTTGTAACTAATCCTGACTGCCTGGAAAAGCTGGTTGAGGAGATTGACACAAACTTCCCTCTTGATGTGAGAAACCGCAGTTTCTGCTCTTTTGTGTAGACAATCAAGCTTAAAGGAATTTTGGAGAAATTCAGCATTAAATGGCTTGCTCACCAATAGATCCTCCGCGGTGAATGGGTGCCGTCAGAGAGAGAGTCCAAACAGGCACGATGATCCACAAGTAATACACATGACTCCAGTTCATCAACTGTATCTAGTGAAGTAAAAAGTTGTGCGTTTGTAAGAAACAAGTCCACGATGAAGGCATTTTTAATTCAAACTGTTGCTTCCAGCTAATATACATCAACAATATTTTGCAGTGTCTCATCTGAGTTAGATGATAGTTATGCACAGATAAAGCACCATTTACAAGAGAAAACCCTTTTAAATGAAATATGCTGGTTGGATTTAGATGTGAGAGAACAACAGGGGATGAATAATTTTACTGGAGGAAGTGCTATTATGGAATATTTCAACCATTGAGGTATTGGTTTAAAGTTCAATGGTGGCTGTGTATGTTAACGTCGCTTTTGACTTCATAAAAGTGAGAGACTGGAGTGGATTAGTTGTGGATTCTTGTGACGTTTTATATCAGCTGTTTGGACTATCATTTGAAAGAAACTCAAATTTTCTCAAAATCTGTTCTGATGAAGAAACTAAATCATCTATGTTGTCCTCAGTAGATGTTCTTTTTGGGGATTATTCCTTAAAGTTTAATGTTCAGTTGTTTTAATTAATGAACTGGAATTGGTTTTAAAACAAAGCTGAAATATGCATTGGCTATGTTTTTTGTTTGTTTATTTAGACTCCCATCACGTACGATGCATTGATGAAAATGGATTATTTGGAAATGGCCATCAATGAATCAATGCGTCTCCTTCCCACTGCACCACGCTTAGAAAGGGTCTGCAAGAAGACCGTGGAGCTCAATGGGGTGACCATACCAAAGGACACTCTGGTTGCAATTCCTACATATGTTTTGTGTCGTGATCCAGAGCTCTGGGAGTCTCCAAATGAGTTCAGGCCAGAGAGGTGATGTCAATCATCTGACACCGATGCTTTCTAAGCATTTCCTGCACAACCACTTTCGGTCTTCTCACTTCGGTTTTTCTTTCATACTATAGAGCATATAAATTAAATAGTTTAAGAAGATTAATTGAAACAAAAATCGCTAAACCTCTATATCTGTGATATTTTTTTACAGGTTCAACCCAGAAAGTAAGTCAGAGATTAACCAGTATATTTTCATGCCTTTTGGACTCGGGCCTCGAAATTGCATTGGAATGAGATTCGCCCTAATGATCATGAAGCTTCTTGTGGTGAAGCTGCTTCAGAACTTCAGTTTGGAAACATGTAAAGAGACACAGGTTTGTAGAAAATGTCTTTAGAATGCATACATTAGTTACGTGAAGCTGACTATGTTTCGCCTCTTAATTAAACGAAAAGTTATTAATGCATATTCTTTATTTTCTCCTGTTTTCAGATTCCTTTACAGCTGAATGCTATGTTTCAGCCAAAGGTTCCCATCACACTGAAGTTTATACCAAGATCTCACAAGGCAAAAGAATAATTAAAATGCAGATAATTTCATATAATTATGCAGACTATATTATACAAATTATATTTGTTGTAAAAAAAAAAAAAATAATTACCTAAATATTTTTTTTTATATTACATTTTTACACTGTATTTTTGAATTGGTCTTGATTGTTTGGTTTTGGATGGATGGTTGTGATATTTACTGGACCCTGAGCTATTCCTGATTTATTCACTTTGTGTCATGTGCTATGTCAAATGTAAAAATACACTAAAATGGTTTAACAAGATTAAGGTGGACGACATGTTTTTTCTCCTCTGATAACTATAAAAAATAAATAAACTGCCATGTTACTATATTAATATCTGACTGTTTTACAATGTAATAACTTAATAAAATCAAGACGTATAAGCTCTTTCTGATATTTTAAAACAATAATAAAACATTTTAGAAAATTAGTAAATAATCTTCGCTTACAAGTCTATTGATTTATCTTAAAGATTTTTTTTATTATTTCATATAGAAATAATAAAGTACGACATAGAGTGTGTGTTCATGCAATAACAGGGTTTGTGATACGGTTTCTTCTAGTTTGCCACCTAAAAAAATGAACCAACCTACCATGGTCTTCTTGTATTCAATTGTTTCCCAGTAAACTAGAGCTGGACATTAGAAACAGCTTCCAACACAACTGCTAGGCAATTCTCCTGTGTGACAAATAGACACATTGCTTCATTTAAAAAAATGCATTTGATACATTATATCTAGACTACAGTATTTGTTATATACGTGGTGTTGAAAATATGGTTATTCTGTCTGATATACGAGGCTGTTTATCTTGCTGATAACTGTTAAAAGGGTTACTACTATGCAACGCCTACATCACTAGCTATGCATCATGTGATTGGTAGGTTATTAACAGACGGCTGAAACAACCAATAATATACAGCTCCCTCTACATTGTACATACTTACAATTCACCAGAGAGTTGAATCATAAAGTGTTTAGCAGTCAGTTTCAGCAGTTTATTTTGTCTCAGCACTCTGCTTCTCTTTTTGTCCGAAGGGTGTCTCTGTAATCTGTTACAAAGAAATGTTACTGTGTGCATGGGTTTGTTTTGAGTCGCAAGATATCCAACTACGAAGCGCGAAGCGGCACTCTAAGACCAAGCCGTTTAGGTTAGAAAGTGCATAATTACATTTGGTGTCTTTGGTCGTTTTCAAAAAAAAGTAACGACTGAAGTCTCGTGGAGCATAGTGCTGAATATGCCAGAAGCGTCAAAAGTGTCGACCGGCGCTATTTGGCCGTGGTGCACACCTGCAGGCCACGCCCACCTCCGGAACACTAATAAAGCCGAACCCGCCGCGGCGTTAATGAGGACTCCGCTGACTCACAATGATCGATCTCCCATCTCTGTCTGTGACCTGGACCCTGGTGGTTCTGGTCCTAACTCTCCTGTTTACGTGAGTATTTAGGCTATTCACAGGTCAACGCAAGCATGTTTAAGTCTTACTCTGTGTTGTAGCTTTCAGATTATTATGTGTATTAGGCTGGCCAGATGCAAGGGCAGACAGACGCTGAAATTGTAAATATGTCCCGGTTTCAGGATCCCTGACCGTTTCTTTGACGCTGAATATCCGTTTGGTTTCGTTTGCAGAGAATGAACGCTGTTTCTCTGCCGCCGAAGCGTCAAAAGTTGGTGTTGCTGATAGTCATCGATGTAGAAAGTCTGCTAACTCAAAGCTGAACTGCAACACGCTATGCATCTTTGCGGAAAATAAACTGATTTATATAAACAGCGTTGAGTATTTTCTTTAAAAGATTTTCGATAGTGATGCACTAATAATAATTGATCGCCATTTCAGGAGGAGGACCGACTATTAAAGAAGATAACGAAAGCCAACCAAACTTTAAGTTGATCGTCTGTTTGTAGTCAGATTTACTACAGTCGTGTATTTCTTGGTTTGTGGTATTGTATGAAGTTGCTTCAAATGCAAAATACTTTTAATCTTAAAGGAAATCAGTGCGATAACAGAGGTGTGTGATTGCCATGACAACTGCACGTACTCCGTCGTAAGAGGAAAATCGCGAGTTGCTGTTTTCTGTTGTTGTTGTTGTTGTTGTTGTTATTATTATTATTATTATTATTATTATTATTTGCAATTATTGGTTTAAAATGTGAATTACATGTTAAAAACAACAATAAAAACATGCTTTATGGCCCAGTTTTAGGGTTTAAAAAATCTGGTCACCCTAATCTCAGTCTCTATTAAATGTATATTATAATTGTAAGTATTTGTGTGTAGTCTTATATTTGTGATGTTTGTCACACTGTAGTTATGGTGTTTGGCCGCATGGATTTTTTAAGAAACTGGGAATCCCAGGACCAAGGCCTTGGCCTTTCTTTGGTACACTTCTCTCATACACTAAAGTGAGTCATTAATTATATAAAGAGTATTCACTATTTTAATCTCTCTCTCTCTCTCTCTCTGATTAGTTGTCTGTGTGCAAATCTATTTTAGGGTTTGTGCAATTTCGATATGGAGTGTGCTAAGAAATATGGAAAAGTTTGGGGGTGAGTCTTAGTCATACATTTATTGTGTTTAAAAAATCAAACATCAAATTGGTAATAGTATACTATATATATATATATATATATATATATATATATATTCCAAATGTCATTCATGGAGTAAATTTACATTTATTACTTTGATATATGAATATAAATGGGTCATTCACAGAAATGTTTAAACACATTTAAACGCGGACCACATTAGGTTACTTTTTGGCTTTATGAATGCATATAAAGGACGGATTAATTTAACTTTTTGTGTGTGCAATTATTTCAAGGTTATTTTGGTGTTACCTTTAGCAATATTTATGAAATATTGTTTCTCCAATTTTTTTAGCAGATGTAGTCAGAGTTACAGAAAAAAATTATGAAATCTGTTTAATCTATTTTATCTATTTAACATGAAAGAAATGAACCGTACAGTAACACCGGTGACACAATTAATCACCAGAGACCTGATATGCTGACCTTGCTTATAGGTAACACCAGTGACAATTTTCATTCAAAATCCATTTTACAAAATGTCTGCTGCAAAGTATCAAATTATATGTTGTCAGTCATGGTATACTCACTAAATTAAGTAGTTTAATCTATTTGAATGATAGTTTTTCCCTAACAATAAATAGGTCATACCAGTGAAATTGTAAGAGCTATGTTATGTAATATTTTAGTTTGTCTGTTGAGTAAAATGTTTAAGCATCATTTAAATATTTCACAATATAGCATGCTTCGCGAACGTTAATAAAACATTTATTTAAATGGCTGCTGTCTCATATATTTAATAGAGTTATGATAGTCCATCATAACACAAAATCACATTGCTGACCTTTAACCTGTATGTAACCTGCATGTATTTTATTTGCTGGGCAATGTATTTACTTTCAAACAGTGCAGTTTATTAGTGGATCACAGCAGTTGGGTGGTGTTTGGCTGAATCAGTGTAAACTGATCAATATTGCTTTCATTGCTCAGGATCTATGATGGAAGGCTCCCAATATTAATGGTCACTGACCTGGAAATGATCAAAGCGATTATGGTGAAAGAATGTTATTCCAACTTCATTAACAGAAGGGTAAGCTCACCAAAACACAAACACAGTTTTGTGCAATAAAAAGTGTTATTATGGCAAATCAGAGACAGAGGCTGAAAATCCAGTAAAGATCATCGTTTTTGTATTTTGTACAGAAAAGAACTACAGGTCTCGCTGGCCCCTTTGCTGATGGCATAATTATGGTTCAAGATGAGAGATGGAAGAGAATGCGTAGTACACTCTCCCCGTATTTCACAAGTGGTCGACTGAAAGAGGTACGGTAAAGGCCTTTTAATATGAACCGCGCCATGCATTGGAGTCTAGTCCCAATATTGCTTCTTTGCAGAACAGCAAATTCAGTCAGTGGTTTAGAGGTTCAGGTGGAAATGAGTTAAAGCCCAATGCATTTCATTATATTCTTGTTGTGCGCTGACACGCGTAAACGAACGTTTGTCTGTAAATATGTTTCAGATATTTCCCATAGCTGTGACGCATGCGGATCGTTTCATTCAAAATCTGCAAAAGAGAGACCATGAGCAGGCAGTTAAAGTGAAAGAGTACGACAACTATCCTTAAACAATATGTATAGAACTTTAATAAAGCATTTATTGCATAACCTTCACTTAATATGTAGGATTGTTTCTGTCTACAAATAAAACACACCTGAAATTAATTTAATTTCTTAATAAAGACAATGTAATGATGTGTAAATGATCACTTACTGTATCTAATATATCTTTCTACTCTATTCTAGAGTTGTGGGTCCGTACAGTTTGGATGTGGTCACCAGCTCTTCTTTTAGCGTCGACATCGACTCCATAAATAACGCAGATGATCTTTTCGTTACCAACGTCAAGAAGTTTATTCAGTTTAATATGTTCAATCCTCTCTTTCTGCTTATACGTATGTTATTGTTTGTATACTTATACTGGAAAATGAACAAACTATGAAAAGAGAAACTAAAATCAAATTAATTTTTATTTTTGTATTTCAGTTTTGTTTCCGTCTATTGCAATTATTCTGAAGAAAATGGGAGTCACTCTTTTTTCAAAGTCGTCTATGGAGTTTTTCTACAGTGCCCTGAAAAAGATTAAGGATGAGCACAGCAAGGAATCAAAAGTATGTTTGTCACTATTTCACTTTTATTTTAATGTCACTCTCACGCAACGATTTTGACGCATCTGTGTTTTTAATCAGGGTCGGATAGACTTTCTCCAGCTCATGCTTCAGAATCAAATACCTGGTGATCATTTTGAAGACACAGAAGAGCAACCAGCAAAAGGTCTGAGAGACGGTATGGAATATATAGACTGAATTTATACATTAATTGCTGTTTTTGTGAACTTGATAGGACTAACAGACCACGAGATTCTGTCCCAGTCCCTCGTTTTCATTCTCGGAGGTTATGAGACGACAAGCACCACTCTCACTTACCTCCTCTATAATCTTGTAACTAATCCTGACTGCCTGGAAAAGCTGGTTGAGGAGATTGACACAAACTTCCCTCTTGATGTAAGCACACTGTCTTCTGTCTGTTCGCAGTTTTTGTGTAGAGAATCTAGGTTAAGGCGGTTTGGGATTTTAGGCTTCAGTTATTTTACTTAAATGCATAGTTCACCCAAAAATGAAAGTAAGACCTCAGTTCATCTTCGGAATATAAATGAAGATGTTTTTGACTTTCTGACCCTACATAGAAACGTATGCAAAATGTATTGTTGCTGCTTTGTAAAAAATTACAGCTGAGCTATTGATGTCACATGTGACTATTTTAACAATGTCCTTATACATGATTTGGTCTGGGAACAATTTTTTAGTATTGTTGTTTTTTTTTTTTTTTTTTTGTTAGACTCCCATCACGTACGATGCATTGATGAAAATGGATTATTTGGAAATGGCCATCAATGAATCAATGCGTCTCCTTCCCACTGCACCACGCTTAGAAAGATCCTCTAAGAAGACCGTGGAGCTCAATGGGGTGACCATACCAAAGGACACTCTGGTTGCAATTCCTACATATGTTTTGTGTCGTGATCCAGAGCTCTGGGAGTCTCCACATGAGTTCAGGCCAGAGAGGTGATGTCAATCATCTGACAGTCATGACATCTCTCTTTTTTTTGGCATCTATCTATTTTTTTTTCTCAACCACAATTTTTCTCACTTCAGTTTTTCTCACAAAAAACGATCATCTTACAGCATGTGATTTTATACCGTTTAAAGAACCACGTTCCAGATTTATGCTGGCTGTACTATTTTTTAGTTTATTTTTTTCTCAATGAATCAGCATTATAAGTGTAAGGAATCATGCTTCTATACTGTAGTACCTTACTAAATGAAACACGATTTTACACAGTTTTGTACACAGAAGTCATTGAAAGTAAATTTTATTTGTACAAAAAATGAATTTAGAACAGTTTGTTTAGACCATTTAATTGAATGTAAACTCAATGTGTTTCTGATGGGTCACTATAGGTTCAGCCCAGAGAGCAAGTCAGAGATAAAACAGAATGCTTTCATGCCATTTGGACTCGGGCCTCGAAATTGCATTGGAATGAGATTCGCCCTAATGATCATGAAGCTTCTTGTGGTGAAGCTGCTTCAGAACTTCAGTTTGGAAACATGTAAAGAGACACAGGTTTGTACACTGACTGTCATCAATTTGAATTGATATACGATATATATATATGTGTATATATATATATATATGTATATGTATATATATATATATGTATATGTATATATGTGAGGCAGACTGTGCATTTTGTCTTGAGTTAATTATTGTCTATATTTTTCCCTCAGATCCCTCTAGAGATGAATGCTGCTTTTCAGCCGAAGGTTCCCATCACACTGAAGTTTATACCAAGATCTAGGCAAAGATAAGGCAAAACAATAATGCAATGCAAAACAGATCTATTCATTACATAATTATGAATAATAAGATGGTAAATCATTTTAATCATGAAGAATGAAACGCATTATAATATTTACATAATGTACATGATGATGAGTCATTTTATGTACATTTAATTTTTAAGTGAGCCATTGTAAAGGTCACTGTATGATTTATGGTGCTCAGGATTGATGGACCTTGAACTCTTCCTGGTTCATTCACTTTCTGCCATTTGTTTGATGCTTACTGAAATGTAATATATATATATATATATATATATATATATATATATATATATATATATATATATATATATATATATATATATTAAAAGACACAATATTGTGCATGTTTAATTATATGCATGTCATATTAAATTAAAAACAATTAAATCATTTACTGTATATGTACATTGTACGGTAAAGCAGAGGTGACGTTCTTTTCTGTCATATTATCAGAATTATTTTAGTGCAGAAAATGTGGCCATGTGAGAAATACTTTGTGGAAAAAAAGTCATTTCGTTATCGATTGCACCAGAAAGCTCATAAAACTAAATCCAGTGTCCTGCATTTGTTGCCAATGAAGACTAAACAGGAAGAGATTGTTTTCATTCCACTTACAGCCTTAATTGGACTGCCATGCTCTGATAACCACCAGTATAGAACACATATTAGCATTGGCAGTTATTTCGCCAAAATGGGGCATACATTTAATCACACTAATCATAGGCCCATGTGTAATTGATTCATATTATATGATGTATTATATAATGTTTTTTTTCTCTGTACTTTTAACGTTTAAATTAAGACTAACTCACTATGTAAATGTATTGTGTTATGGTAATGAAATTTCATTAGGATTCTCCTGAAGTAGTATTGTTTGTTTACCCGCTTTATCAAATGAATGAATTACTATATTATTAAATAATAGTAGTCATATGAGTATGTATAATTAGACATGGTGTTTTAGTTACTGCTGCATTGAATATTTTCCGTTGACTTCAGCACTGAATGTGATGTAAGCAGCTGTAATTCCATCCTTCATTAAGGCATTTTCCTCATTTCATATTTAAAAATGTTCTTGTCTTTCTGTGGCATCTGAGAATTTGCACATGTAACTTAAGTTTAACCAAACCTAGTGCATTTTGAAGCCTTTAAGGTCAAGACCTTTGTTGCAAGACATGTTTTGGGAAATCAGGCAGCAATTTTTTTCCTTCCCACTTCCTGCTGACTCAACTCCCAACAGTCTAAATTTTTGATTTTGCCCTAGAAAGTCTTCATTATTTTTCATGATCTCTTTTTCTGAGATGGCAAGACAAACCTTTGCCTGATTTCGGTTTCAAATATAAAAGAAGCCCATGAAAATGATAACGACAGCAAAGACTATTAGGTTTTGGTAAAATAAGCCAGAAGGCCAGGCATGCCGAGTATTTGTAGTCCTTACTGACGGTAATATTCTGAAAATAATACAAAAGTTTATTACACCGCTCACTGGAGTTCTTACAGGTCACTTTATACCCTCATGCATTCCCCAGCTGTACACTTAGCCTCACATAAGGCACTAAGTAAAAGATTTTGTAAAGTTGATAAAATTGTAAAATTATCAAGAGAATAAACTTTAAATGTGCATTAAATGGTTGGACAATAACTGAATGCAGAACAGCGAGAAGGTGAAGAAATGAGATGAGATGCTGGCCTTGCTAGCGCTGTAATTACACAATGTACTTTCCCCTCTTGACTGCAGAAAAAAATTACATTATTATATATTAAAATGAATAACTATTTACTTAAATTATTCTGCCTTTTCAAAGGCAAGTAACAGAAAGCCGAATTCGCTGTGTGTGTGTCTGGGTGGCTTGGTGCGTGTTTTTCTCTCTCTCTCGGTTTTATTTTGTGGTTCGAAAACAATTGTGGATACACTAGTGAAGACAGACACCTTGTGTTGACAAGCGAAACTGCGCGTATCTTCAGCCTAATTTCAGCGCGTCCTTGTGAAACTCCAGCATCCGGGCACTCCGTCATCCGGGGTTTGCCTCTGCCTTGTTCTTTCTCTGTTTATAAACAGAAAGGGCGCAGAATGGTCGATGCGCCGTGACGTCACCCCTCAAACCACGTCACATTATTTTGACCTTCCAAAATGCTTTTCACACCGACCGAGAAACGCAAGCCGTCAAATTTCGCCTGTATTTAGTAACTGTCCGAGCGAGCACGCGTGCATTCGACGTCAAATGTGCCTCTTTTTCGTTGCCACATGTAACGCACGTGTCGTCCGGTTCCAGGAACTGCAACAATATTAACCTTTAATTTGCCAGAGAGCTTAGTGTACGCCCTGCGAAAGCGGTCGGGGGAAAATAAACACCTTAGATGAACTTCGCGAAAAAATCGAAACGGTGTCGCTCTGCTTGAGGCTAAGGGTTTTTAAAACTAATGAAAAGTAAACGAGGGTTTAAATCGCGCCCCGCTCCGGTCCGTTAATCCGTGACGTGTTTTCCACGCGCCATCTCCATGTTTTGACTACCACCACCAACAGCAACACGGTGAACCCTGCCAACACATAGCCGTTGCGCTTGCAATCCCCTCTGTGTTTTTCAACAAAATGGCTGATTTAGGGGATGATACCGGAGCGAGAGCCCTGCTGGCGCTCAAATCTGCGCCTTGTAGCCCGGTGGCTGTTTCTGTGCCGCCGGTGTACACGCTTTCCTCCTCGACTTCGCCCGGAATCACATCATCCATGTCCCTCTCCCCTCCGTCGCAGGCCCTCGCTCGCCTGGAAGGCAGGGACTTCGAGTTCGCCATGCGCCAGAGGACGGTCACCGTCGGGCGGAATTCGTCGCACGGCTCCGTGGATGTCAACATGGGCCACTCGAGCTTCATATCCAGGAGACATCTGCAGATCAACTTCGAGGAGCCGCATTTCTACCTACGCTGTCTCGGCAAGAACGGTGTGTTTGTCGATGGCGTTTTCCAGAGGAGAGGCGCACCTCCACTTCTCCTGCCGAGGGAGTAAGTTACTAAAATGAGATCTGTTTCCTTACATTAGCTCCCGTGGCCAGACTTGGAGAGCGAATGCGCTAGACATACAAGAGATTAAATTAACCTGCTTAATGCAGCGCCTGCATAATCCGACTAAACTGCATGCTAGGTAGAGAATACGAGAACTGTCAGAAACCGACTTCGGGGTGCTTGCAATTTATGGTGCAACGTAAAAATGCAACGGCTACAAACTTGTTTTGGCTCCGGATAATCTGACAGTGTGTGCATTGATCTGCTGTTGTGAGTGTAGTATGCTCTTAAAAATAAATGTCCTCGGTCCTGTGAAGAACCTTAAACATCCGTGGAAGCTTTTCGGTGCAAAAAAAGCTATTTTAGGTCAAAATGGTTCTTTTAGGAACTGTTCGCTGAAAGGTTCTTTGCAGAAACAAAACGGACCATCTCTGCACAAACACCCTTTTGGAGCCTTAATTTGTAAGAGTGTGGATGAGTCAAAGTAGTTCACACAAAATTACAGTTGGGGCATAATTTCCTCACCCTCATGTTATGACTTTTTTTTCCTTCTGTGTATTTCTACAACTTTGTTTTTCACAGGAAATGTTGACCGAGGCTGTCAGTTCGGTCTCGATCCTATTGTGTTCCATTGAAGAAATGCAAGTTTGGAATAACACGAGGGCATGTAAACAATAACACATTTTTCATTTTTGGCTCAAGTATCCCCGTAGGCCCCGGATCTGGATCTGTCAGTGGATCTGGATTTTCAATATTTTATTGTTTTATTGTAGTGTTTGTTTTGATGAGGTCGGTACTCAAGACGGGTTAAAATACAAACATGAAGAGTAAAAATTTCACATTACGACCACAGGAACTGTGTGCACAACGGAGCTTGGATCCGCCGCATGATTTTGTGGGCAGATGTGAGATACAGGCCGCATTTATGACACATATCAGTAGTAACCACTTTATGATCTTCTGCAGACAAAGAACAAAGGGGAAAACCTAATAATACTATAATGAAGCACTTCGAACAACTATCTTTGAGAAGTAATATTGCATCGTTTGTACACAGTCCTCGTGAAATCTTATTTCTATTTAGCTTTGTTTTAAACAATTATTACGTTTGACGGTATAAAGAGTTAAGTTCAAATCATTTCTGTGACTTTAGGATTTTGGCATTTATAGTTAACTATTTGTGTTTAAAACGTTTGAAATCTGATTTCACGTTTGAGTTTATTAAAACAAATTGTAAAAAAAAGTATTGAAGTGTTTAAATCTTGCATTTAAAATATACATTTGAATTTACTAAAACATGTTGCAGCATGTTTTAGTTGCTGTTTTGCTTTTACACTAAGTTCAGCAGTATTTATCTTGGTAGCAATCACCATTAGAAAACCAATCTGAGTAGCTGATGGTCCTTCTAAATGAGATGTTTTTGATACCACGAGTAAAGCAGTTTCATTATCAGTAATCAGTATGAAAGCAGTTCTCGTGCCATTGACAGTTTTAGTCTCAAACATAAACACTAATGATTGAGAAGTGGATAAACTAGTTAACTAGATCAGACAGAAGGTCTCTGCGTAGATGTGCTGAACAGCGATGTTGTGGCTAGAGTTCAGCTCTTGGTGATTTTTATTAAAATCGCTATTTGGCTTCCCCGTTCTTATCCGAGTTGCTTTTACCGTGACTCGGTGTGTGCCATCTGTCTTATCAATGCAGAATAGATCTGTGGAGCTTGTTGTCATGGAGGTCAGAGCGACTATTCCTGCAGACCGCTGTGAAAACACGGACAGACTGAACCCATAATGGGCGCATGCCAAGCCAGCCATTCAAAACAACTGCAGTGTGTATGCTGTAGCGTTAAATGTGGCTTCCTGGTGCAGCACTTGTGTAAATACGTCCAGTGGAGGCGGTGCACCAATTCATCATTCTCTCTGTCGACAGTTCAAAAACTGAGAGAAGGGGTGAAAGGGACAGTTCATTTTTACTCGAAAGTTCAGTTTGTTGGTCCCAAGCGGAACCATAGCCTATCGGTTACGTAATTAGAGTTTTCACTAAGATTTCTTTTGTCTTTTGTTCACCATCCATGTATTCTCTTTAATTGCGAAGTAAAGGTTTGATTATCAATCTAAAATGCCATACAAACCTTTTTAGTGGCTCAAGGACATGTATAGCAGTATGGAGATCATCTGTGAGCTTTGGGGCTGCTGTTAATGAAGTGTGCTGGGGAAATCTCTTCAGTTTGCTAACAGTCTCAAAACATTGTTATTAGTCTATGGTCAGAAATCAAGTACAGTTCAAAAATGCAGGGTCAGTAAGTGTTTGTTTTTTTTTCCCTCAAAGAAAATAATATTCATTCAGTAAATGTGCAGTGACAGATGTGGCTGGACATTTATAATACTACAAAAGATTAAATTTTTTTGAAAGAATCTTGAAAAAATACTTTGCAGCACAACTAATTTAAAATCAGTTGCATTTAGCAAATTAGAATGAAGAGTGATGGAGTGAAATTCAGCTTTGCATCACATGAATGACATTTTGAAACATGAAGTATTGTTGTGATCGATGTATAAGAAACTTTCAAAAACATGAAAAAAAATCTAACTGACCATCTAAACCACCACCCAACTTTTAAACAGTATGTCAAAAGTTAGTGTGTTTGTTGGTTTGCAAGTTTTAAAGGATGAAAAGCACTTTCTACGTATTAGCACTGGTCTCAAAAAAAAAAAATCTACTTTTATGTCTCATGTCTGTATTCTTCTCTACAGGTGCACATTTCGATTTCCCAGTACAGTGATAAAGATTCAGTTTACGGCGCTGTACCACAAGGATACACAGAAGGAGGAGGCTCCTGTATCCCCTGTGAGACCCCTTTACCCTCAGATCTCTCCGCTGAAAATCAGCATTCCTGAAAATGACTTCAGAAGTATGATGAGTCCCTTGCCTTCACCAACAGGAACTATTAGGTACGACTGTTTCATTAGAGTACCGCTTCATTTTGAAAGTTGATTGTGTTCTTATGTTGTTGCTGAAATGCAGACAAATTAAAAAAAAAAAAAAAAAAAAAGCTTGCAACACAGTAATGTATCGCCCCTACAAAACAGTAGAAATATATGCGCTATTGAACCGATGATCAATAATTGGACAACACAACAATAGGTTTTGCATATTGCCATTATTATGACTATTTAAAAAAAGTCAAATTTGAATACGTTTCTAAAGTACGATCCTGCAATTATGCCGAAGCGTCAGAATTTGCATGCAATGGGAGATGGTTGATTTTGATGGCTGTTTTAATTTATCAGGCTTCATTGTGTATGTAGTGGTGAGAAAAGTCTGCCCCTGGTGGCCTCTCTGCTCTTCTGCACCACGTGTGGCTCTCAAAGCGAGCATGCTGTGTGCACATACCATATATGGCATGTGCTGAGCTTGGAGCTCTCTGATTGGTCGGTCAGAAAGTGTTGTGGTTTGGTGTTTTGAGCCACAGATAGTTTCCTTTTTCCGAGGCCTCCAAACACCCCCCTCATCCCACTCCTTGGACTGCTCCTACACCCAACACAAACAGACACATGCTTTTTGTCCTTCCTGATTCCTCTTCCCTTACTGGGAGGAATATTTCCTTCTATTCAGCTCTACAAGCATTGGAGCTGCACTGTAGTATTTTTCTCTCGTAGGATACAGTCTGTGTGAAGTGATAGATTAGGGATATTTCCCAGATTGTCAGCCTGCTGCACAAACAGCAGATGTGCGTAAAGCTTTGAATTCCACTCACACGGAGCTGCTTGAACAACTGCCATGTACAGTACAAGCAGCAGTATCAGCCTCTCCTCTGCACATATTTGACTTCACTGGTTTCCTGCTGCATTAATTTTTATTATATATATTTTTACGTGAATTTCAGAATCATTTTGATGAGGTGATAGCACTTTACAATGAGCTTAGTTTATTATGCACTAACATTTGAACAACTTTTTAACAGTTTTTATTAGTGTTATAAAATAGTGCTGTTCACTGTTAAATGGTGTTTGTTTATAACACATTAAGTAGTCTTAATTTATATACATTTATATTATTCACTGTCTTCCAAAGGTTTGAGGTCCATAAAATAAAAGAAGGTTTTGTTAAGATGTATGTTATGCTCAGTAAGGCTGCATTTATTGATTTATTATTTATATACAGTAAAATTGTGAAATATTATTAGGCTACAGCTAAGAACTTTATTTGTTAGTATATTTTAAAATGCAGTGATGGCATCATTACTCCAATCTTCAGTGTCACATGTGCTGCTCAAGAAACATTTCTTAATATCGATGTTTAAGCAGTTCATAAGGACAGCATTTATTTTAAATATTTTGTAATCATGTAAATATTCTTACACCCACTACTTATCAGTTAAATACTAAATTTTGAATAAGTGTTAATGATTAAAATTTTACCAACCTCAGTCCTTTAAATGATAACTTACACTATAGAAATTAGCATAAATGTTTTTCATTCATTCTTAGTTCATATTTACATAATGTATTGGATAATGTCAATCATTTAAACCTTATTGTAAAAAAATGCTACCAATAAAACTAAATGTTGGGTTAAATAATTTTTTGATTCAGAAAAGATTTCTGTTAGTTAAGTGGGTTAATGATCAATAGGTTAAATAGTTGTCTTCTGTAAATCATTGCTTCACATGACCCTTTGGAATCACGTGGCTGTGTTTCAACAACCTTCACTGTTTATACTACAGTATGTTTTGAACTTGAGTAGCACTAAAAGTGGTGGCTTGTTATTGCTTTTAATATAAATGCATTGCATAATGTGTATTTGTTGAGCCAAAACATATTTCAAATAAGCTCATCACGTCAAACCCAGTAAACTGTGTCAGGCTTTTGGACAGTAAATATAAATATAACCCAAAATGCATATATATATATATATATATATATATATATATATGTGTGTATGTATGTATATATATATGTCCTAATTAAAAATAAAACAAAAAAATGAAAATTAGTGTTTATTTTTAACTAGGACATATATATTGCTTTTTTGAATAATTTTATTGATTTATTCCTATATTTAATTGGCATTGGCTTTTTTTTTTTTTTTTTTTTTTTTTTTGTATAGAGTTTTCGAGCTGTATTTTTTGCTTGTCCTCAAGTTGTTTTTTTAACACGGTCCAGCTGTTGTGAAAATGCTGCCTCAGGACTGGACTTCAACCCAAAGCACCCCGCCCGCTGTGCCCTCATGCACACAATTGCCTTCCCCCGGCCGGCCGCTGAGAGAGGCCTGCTTGTCTCTGCCCGCACAACACAATGGAGCCTGCAGCACAACAGCCTTATCTGAGCTCTCTGTTGTGCCCTGCTGTCAGAAAGCCAGCAGTAAAAAATAACACGGCGAGTGAAGGAATGGTGGGGTGTGTCTGTGTTATGGGAGACTTACCGAGCTGTTGACAATAAACGACAGCCTTAAAATAGCATTGCTCAGGATGTCTTTCTGCCACTATCAGTCTAAATAATAGAGTTATTATCATTACATTTCGGAAACCCTGTGGCTTTTGGCTCAGTAATTATTTTGTTTGTTTATCTGAATGGCTGGGTTTGTAGAGCACACGGCCACCTATTGGCACATTGTTTTTCATGTCAGGTGCATAACAGGAGTTATTATATGGGTTATGATGTTGTGGCTTGATTTCAGCGTGCGTGTGTGTAATCTGCTGTCAGTTTGTTACCACAGGCAGTCAATTCAACATGTCCCTCAGTATAAACAAACAGGAAACGTGTTCAAACCGACACACTTAACTTAGTAGGAAAGTAAGAAAGTTAAAGAAAGTTAAAAAGCAGACATTTTTTTGTAGCAGTGCTTTATGGATGATCATTTCACAGTTATATAATGTAATATTATAATTGGAGGGGTTTTTTAATTAAATAAATGTTACTTTGGTGAGCTCTAAAGATTTTAAGCCTTAACGTTTAATTGGAATATATTAATATATAGACATATTCCTTAATTTTCTGATGCAGTCTTCTTGTACTGTTATAGATGATGTTTTCACACCTTTATGCCCATATGTTCTCTACCCAGTGTTCCCAATTCCTGCCCAGCGAGTCCTCGGGGTGCAGGCTCCTCAGGATACCGCTACGGGCGCAACATCACCTCAGATCTCCAGCTGGCAGCAGAGTATGCAGCCAAAGCTGTGTCAGAACAGCGCACTGAAGCCACAGGAGGAGACAGTCCTAAGGTAAGAGCCTTTAGAAGCATAACGCGTTTCGCCATCAATATCAGTGCGTTCGTTCCCGAGACTCACTGTCCGCTATTCCTTTAGGATGAGTCCAAACCTCCATACTCGTACGCTCAGCTGATAGTCCAGGCCATCTCGTCTGCCCCTGACAGACAGCTAACACTAAGTGGCATCTACGCTCACATCACCAAGCATTACCCCTACTACAGGACGGCCGACAAAGGCTGGCAGGTAGGGTTATTTGCTAAATATTGTGGTTACTTTGCCTGTCATGTTTGTGCGCTAATTTGCGTTCTCTTAATCTCATTTCACTTCAGAACTCCATTAGACACAACCTATCTCTGAACCGCTACTTTATTAAAGTGCCACGCTCGCAGGAAGAGCCAGGAAAAGGTTCGTTCTGGCGTGTGGACCCCTCTTCAGAGTCCAAGTTGGTGGAGCAGGCCTTCAGAAAGCGCCGGCAGAGAGGAGTGTCCTGTTTCCGCACACCCTTTGGCCCGATGTCCTCAAGGTGAGACATCTCAGACCCCCACTAACCCTGCACTCACCCTCTGTCCCCTTATAACACTCACACTTTCTAATGTAATAGAAGCCTGCTTAGCCTATTCTGTTTCCCCTTTTATTCCCCTTCTGTCTGTTTCTTCACTGGGCAGAACGAAGTAAGTGTCGCCTCTTTGTATTTGATCCGTGTCATTTGTTTGTTAAGGAGCCATTTGATAAAGCAGCATCAGTCACAGCCACCCTTATGCTCTCTGCTTTTAACACTCTGTATACTCTTGCATTAAACTTGGGTCCAAAATTAACTGTTGTTTTTTTTTTTTTTATTCCAATCAAGCTAATTTGGATCGATTAAGGTGTTTACATGAAGGCTTTTTAGTCTAATTGAGCCATCAGTCCAAGTTAAAAACTGATTATTTGGTTGCATGTAAACATAGAGAGTCATGGCAGATTCCCAAATCAAATAAAATATTATAAATAATACATTTTACAAATAGTAAATGTTTTGTGTCATGAAAGTTTCAAGAGCTTTTTTAGGTGAGAATTGCTTGTACTTGTACTTGTGTAGTCTTCAAATATGCTGTTAGCTCATAATGTCTATTTAAAAATGTATTTACAAAGAAATGCATAACTGTACTAATCTACATTTTCCGAGACGTGAGCTCCAGGGCGTCAGCGAGCGTTCAGCTCATGAAGCATCCTTACCTCATCCAGATCTTCTGATGTCTCTATAGTGGTTAAATATGAGATATCATTTGCTTTGGGTAAATCTAAAGGGCAGTTTTTGGTTACTAAGCTTAGGCTCCCCTGTTAAACTGTCAAGAGATCTGAAGAGATCTTGAGATCTGTATCCATAGTGGAAAGTAGTAGTTCACACAAACAAAAAGTTTTTTGATGTAATGTTGAAGTTGAAGTTCTTTTTGAAAGTTGTCTCTGCACCTTTTTTTTTTACGCTGGAAAATGTTGCCGTACAATTTAGGCAGGTGAGGCAAAAAGTTATTTTTGGACCCTGCTTTGCGAGTAACATCTGAACATGTATGTGTAGCACAGCATGTGTTCACAGACATTTTTTATGTGGCGTATGACTGACACATTGTGTTGATTTCAGGAGTGCTCCAGCATCTCCCACCCACTCCGGCCTTCTCTCTCCTCACTCGAGCGGCCTCCAGACCCCTGAGTGTCTGTCACGGGAAGGATCACCAGTGTCTCATGAGCATGACTTTGGTTCTAAGCTTGCTTCTGTGCCAGAGTACCGATACTCCCAGAGTGCACCAGGTGAGCGTGTTTCCTTTCATAGCACTGCAGTACTGACTGACGGATTGCATAAAGTTGGACGTACTTGTATATCCAACTTTTATATAAAGAGCCACGTCATTTAGCAATGAAACATACAAAGAAAAAACAGGCAGTTAGGATTTGTGACACAGTGCGTGTATGTATTTATGTATGTATTTGTGTATATACACACACACACACACACACACACACACACACAGAATATACACACTGCTTATAACACACTGCTACTCATATGATACTGCGTTTTCACAACAGTTCAACAGCAAGATGTGTGTAAATACATAAGTGTACGTAAATGTACTGTATGTTTTATTTTTTATATATATATATATATATCTCCAACTTCTGTAAAGGTGCTTTGCCTTGATTTGTATGGTGAAAACCGCTATACAAATAAAAGTGAATTGAATTTTAAATAGTGGTGTTTGATCAATATTAATATTTTGCAATGATATAAACAGTTACAGAGCTGAGATTTTTTGTGTACTGTGTATTTCTTTACATGAATATACTATATTTATACATATCCCATATTAATTTATAATACTTCAGCAGCTGACAGTTAAGCAGATGATAGAGATAGCGTATGCTGCTTAACATGAATGTACTGTTAGTATCCGTTTACGATTTCTAATACTTTATAGTAGTTGTGTAATCTTATGTGAATTATTAACTGATAATAAAAACAACACAAAACAGTTATTATATACAGGTGATTTTTGTTTGCTTGTTGAATTTGAATCATGTATTCATGTTATTTTATGCTGTAATTTTATGCCTTTATGCCTCTTTTGTTTTGGTTTTATTTGTAATGGTGTGTGTGTGTGTGTGTGTGTGTGTGTGTGTGTGTGTGTGTAAGATAACTTGGTGTAGCTAACTACTTTTCTATCTGTGCAATCTTGGCAAGCTACTAATTCACATTCACTTCTCAAGCCCTGAATATATTTTCTCAGACTCTCTATGATTCCTCTCGTCTCTCAGGCTCTCCAGTGAGCGCTCAGCCTGTAATCATGGCCGTGCCACCTCAGTCCTCAGCCGCGATACCCAAGCCTGTGGCTTACATGCCGGCCTCCATCATTAGCTCCTCCCAGGCCTCTGGTCAGGCCATCCATGTGGTGCAGCAGGCGCCAGCTGTCACCATGGTTCGTGTAGTGACCACCTCGACCAGCTCCCCCAATGGCTATATCCTGGCTAACACCACCTCATCAGGCTCTGGAGAGGGACCCGGAGATCAAAGAGGTACAAGAACACATTTCTTCTTTCTTTCTTTATTGCAAAAATAAATTAGCAAAATCTTACATGGATACCCAATCTTTAAAATGTGCACTCTCTGTGAACAGTCTTTCCGTCTGTGGTCTGTGTAGGTGCAGTGGAGGAGATGCCTGTGGTTGGCAGTAGAGTTATTCAGGCTGTAGGGAGTCACATAAGCTCGTCCAATAGGGGGCAGCAGAGCTACACTGTTGTCCAGCAGAGTGCCATGCACCAGCTTCCTGTGCAGACCATTAGTCAGAATGGCAAACATGCTCTTCCTGTCGCCAGTGTACCAGCCAGTGCTTATGGTATGTGTGCATTGTTCTGAAGCTTGTGAATTTGAAATTTAAAGTACATGGTCATTTACAGTCACACTGTATTTTATGGTCTAATTCTCACTATTAACAAACTCTTAAATATGACTTTTGCCTCACTAAACCTCTAATGTGCTGCTTGATAATAGATAGTAAGTTAGGTGTTAAGTTTAGGTTTTGGGTAGGATTAGGGATGCAGAATATGGATATCCTGAATATGTACCAATAAACAACCAATTTGTAAATATTAGCTATTTTTGTTTCTTTCATTTAATTAAGGAAATAACTCAAATTACTATAAATGTTAGTACAATTAAAAAAAAAATTATATATACATTACATTATTAATTTTTTTTTAAGGAAAAGATTAGTTAGGTCGGGTTGTAAAAGGTCATGTGGTGCCACTTCCCCAAAACTTACTGATATTTTTTTAACTTTTCTGACTTATTCTTTTTATAAACACTTTCCTGCTAACTGTACCATTTTCGATGTAAAAACAATTATAAATATTAAAGGATGACATTTGAAATATAAAATGATCAAATGTAATTTAAAAACAATTGATAAATGATTATATTAATATTAATATTACTATTAACTTGGTTGTCATTTTTTTCCTTTTTTAATTCAATTAGTTTTTCAAAATTTTAAATGCAAAACCAACATGAATACAAAGAGCACAGTGTAGTTATAAACTAGACCTATTTAATTTTTCCAGTTAGTGCTCACTGACCTGTAACAAATTTCTTTGTGTTGTCATCTCTTCGCCCTCAGCTTTTACCAATCCTCTTCAGATCTTGGCTGCGCAGGCTTCGACATCCCCCCCTGTGCTGGTCAACAGGCCCTTCAGCATGGAAACCGACGAGTCCAGCATCGACGAGCCCGAACCCAAGCGGCCCAAAAAGGAGGAGGACAGTGTCGCTCCGGTCCCTCAGCCTGTAATAGTTGCAATGAATCAAGAGGCCAGCGAATGAACGAGTGAGTGAGCGAGTGAGCCGACGACCGATCTCTAAAGCACATCTCGCAATATCATTAAACAATATTGAGGGAAACGTGTTTGGTTTTCTTTAAAGAGTTTTGTAAACGCCCGGCGCGGGTGACTGATGGAATGTCTTTGTAAGAAGAGGTTGTTGTTTCGTGGGGGGAAATTCATTGGCAGCATTACGATTCAATGCTCACACAGTTTTAATTTTGTAGGGGTTTTTAATCTTGTAGGAATATTTTAAAGAAGTATGAAGAGAGGTACATGTGCTTAAAGACGCCAGCTAGGCACGTGCGCCCAGGTAGTTCCTCGCAAGGTACAGCTGATGAGAGACTTCTTCTTTTCGGGATGGGGTGGGACCAATACCTATGCAGCTATTACGGTCTGAGACCAAGAGTGTCTCTGAATTGAAGCAGTATATAAAAAGGGTCACAGGAAGCTGTGCGTCACTGCAGTCGCCTGTGCGGCCTTTGTGAGGATTTATTTAAAACGAAAAAAAGGCTATCTTTGATGAAACAAGATTGTTACAACTCAAAGCAGAAATGAATAGATATAATAGTGGCCTTTTCTAGCTGGAGTCCTTTAACCTACATTATTATAGTGTACAATATATTTTTCTGTGGAGGATTCTTACTTTGCTTGCTTACTACAAGGAGAAATGTCTAGAAAAATGCTAATTTCTTAATTGGTCTATGTTTAGCGCAAACGATTAAAAAGAACTCGATGAATGTAAGTACCGTTTGTTTGTTTGTTATGACTCATGGCACCCACTTTTGACCTAAACAACATATTAAACCATTAGAATGTGTTTGTAGATACATTTTTGACGTTTCATGTTTTTAAAAAAAAAAAAAAACCCTGTAAGTTCACCGTATTTAAAGTAGCTTGGTTGTATCTGTCCGTCACCTTTAAGAAAAAGCACTTGGCCAAAATTCTGCTCCCTAAATACCTTAAGCAACATAATCCCAATTGCATCAGCGGATGAATGCAAGCGCACGATACATTGCTGATGTATCTGATGTCAACCAAATGCTTTTCCAGACCTAGGAATGTAACTGTTCATAACATTGATTGTTGCAGGGGCTGTTTCTTCACTGACCGTCTGTGATCACTTGTGGCACAGAAGCCACTAAATGAATGTTCAGTATTTTTTTCTGAGAGTTCAAGAAACTTATTTTTTAGTAATATACACAAAGTCAGCCTTTAATGAGTCTGTCTAGTTTTACTAAGAGAAGAGTAAATATATATATATTGTTAGAATGTGTTTTCAAGACAATCACTAACAGGATTCAGTAACCGCTTTGTATGTTGCAAATTATACACGCCACAGATGTGGAGTAAAGTAGCTTTACGTCAGCTTCTTTGTATGCTAGTGGAGTTGTACAGTGACAGCCGTACAGTGTTGATTTTGTCATAGAAATGGAAACTTCAACAGACCAAATACATATCCTCAACATTAGTGCCTTAGCGCTACACTTCTTTAAGGACTAAATAAAACTAAAAATCGTTGTGATGTACTACTTTAAAGACGACAAACTTCATCAAACTTAGTCGCTAAAAAAATTATTTGCAGGTTTGAATGGACACAGATTGTAAGAAAAAAAAAATGTCTAGAGATGATGAATCAAGTTGTGACTGGGAATGACTGAGCAATATGATAACAGAAGACGGAGATTAAATTTAGCTGCTTTTTTACTTTTTGAAACTTCTTACAGCTCAGTCGACTAATGCATAAATCAAGAGGAATCTGTCGGTAAACAGAAAAGCCTTTTGGTGGATTTAAAGGAAATGGTTCTAACAAAAAATGAAAAGTTGCTGACTGATGTACAAGAGTTTCTTTATCTAAACAGATTTGGAGAAATGTTCTGGAGAGAAAGGACGCTGTCAGAAGGACAAACATCTGATTAAACATCACAATAATTCACAGGCGGCCCACACGACTCTTGTCTTGTCAAGCAAAAAGCAGTGTTTGTAAGAAACAAACTTCAGACTGGCTGTCTGTTATATAGTCCAATATGTGATTATATTGCTTACTCCAGAGAAAGTGGGCGAGTGATGTAATGTTAAATTCCTCCAAATCTGTTCCAATGAAGAAAGAAACCTCGGATTGCCTGAGGGTGAGTGCATGTTTAGCACATTTTCATTTTTGTCCCTTAAAAGCTTTGAAGGAACAATTGGATTGAAACGTTGCAGATATCACTGCAAAAACAAGACTTTGTATCATGTACTCACATGGGCTTTAATAAACACAACAAATGAACCACTGATCCATCTGAAGTATAATTATTTTAAAAGAATTATTTTTTTTTTTTTTTGCTTGACTAATGAAAGAAATCCATATGTAGATGTTTTTTTGGTTTTTTTAGATTGTTATGGAATAACCAATAGAACGGTGAAAAAAACATCATTGTTAACGTGCTTATCGTACAGAATTAGCGGTCACTGCCTAAATATTTTTTCATCAATGTTTTCACAATTTGTCACAGTGTCTGTACGCATATATAACCATGGAGTATTTTTATCACAGATTCAACTTTTTTTTTTTTAATGTGTATATATAATTTCCTTTTGTGCTTCGTGTTGTGCATATTAGCATATGCAAGTGTTTATACACTAAACGTTTCTAATTTAAACTGATTGTTGGTGTTTCTTTCTCTTTTGACTCTAGTTTGCATTGTACACAAAACACACCCCAAATCAGTCTGCTTTGTGAGATCACGCCATGCACATGTAAATGTCTGCAGATTTGTCTGTTTTTTTAATGTGTGTTCAACTACACAAAGTGTATGAGGGCTTCTGTCCATGCAATTTATGCAATGGTGTATCTGGAATAAATAAAAATACTTCACTGGCTAATCTTTTAAATGAATCTGTGATCATGGCATCTTCTGTTTTGATTCCACATGGATGAAGGTTTAAGCATTGCTTTGTCTGCCCCTCCACCATCATTTCGTTTCTTTTATCATTCATGTAATTTATTTTTAAATATTTAAATCTTACCGTCTTTATTGTATGCAGGGTACCGAGCTTGATATAGTTTCTCAATTTATCACAATTTGCTTTTAAAGTTGTATTGCATTAACTCTCTTTCTAACCCTGTGCACACAAAAAAAACTGCAAGTCTGTCCTGGCAGAACTCTTCTGAAACAAACTGTTAACTATTAAAAAGTTGCAGCCTGCTTGAACATACAATGAAGATCTCAGACACTGGTTTATTTAATTTTACCAAATCCGTGGAGTCTTTATTAAGTTAATTAAATTAATTGAATTAAATGACATTAATGGCACATAAAGCACAGTTTGTTTACATATAACTCTGAAATCTGTTTAACTGTTGAAGAGTATTATGCATTTAGACTGAAAAGCCTTTCTCTACTATAGAATAATTTTTATTGTAGTTAGTCCTTCAGTAGTTTTGTTAGATGTTAGAAATTTTGTGTTCAATATATTTCCATATTTTGTTGCAGAGAAGGCAGGGATATATATATAATTGGGGTTTTGCACATTATTATTGGGAAATTGAAGTACATTTATATTGATTCTATTTTTTTAATAATTAAAATACTTTTTTGCCTTAAAGTTTACTTTGAAGTGATTTACTGGTTGATTATTGCTTGTGGATATTATTTGTTATGTAAGGTGAATTTGGATTAATGTCGGTTTCTTAAGAACATCTTTCTCGAGGGGACCAAACCCCTTCATTAATATTCTACTCATGGATACGAAATTCTGCTCATATTCTGTGACTATTTTATTGAATACAATATGCCTGTTTGTTGTCTGAAGATGTTCGACACATTAAAGGTCCCCAAGATTTCGTTTGTTACACTATTTTGACGCCGACTGGCAAAAGGGGAACATATATCATAAAATCAACGAAAGACAGGAATACTCTACCTGTATGATTTTGTACACCGATTATTCTGCTTAACGTTATTTATAAATACGATATTAAACAACAGTACGAAAATCCTATGCAAAGTCTACCCTCTTGTTTGTTACACTATTTTGTGGCCGACTGACGCGGGAAAGCGGAACCATGTTTTGTCACGTGATTTGCTGTCAGGACATCATAAGCCGACGGAGCAAATGTTTTGATACTAGTTTTGTGTTTATTGTATTGTTTCTAAAATGTATGCTGCCGCGACGGAGAGTTTAATAAAGCAGGCGAGGTAAATCTATATCCCTTTACCTAAAATGCTTACTGTCTAAGCTGTATTGATCACATGACTCGTCAGTTATTGCTTATGAGATAGACAAGTTCTTCACGACGACAAATCTTTTAATTAATTTAAACTTGACTTTCAGAGAAATAAAGGAGGAAGAGCTGCAGAGGTTTTGTGGGCGCATATTTAAACTGCTCCACACTAAAGATGTTAGTGGAGACACAGTGGACTCCCTCCAGAGGCTCAATCTGATAGTTTCTGCCACTAAATATGCAAGAGAGTGAGTCTTATTCCTAAAATGAAACCCTATGTCTGACCATGTGAAGAAAAGGGGCATTTTAATTCTTTGATTGAACACCTCCACTGCCTTCAGGCTTCCATCAGATCTGGTGATGAAGCTGCAGACGGTTCTTCGGTCTTCATCATGTCCAGAGCAGCATCAGGTTCTGTCGTCCTCCATTATCCGAGAGAGCTTTCCCCCGAGCGTCCACAGCCTCTGCTCTGATCTCAGTCACGACGGCAGGACCTTAAGCTACGTGGCCAGCGTTGTTCTGGCTCAGGTGAGTCACGTGCTGTTAATGCTTAGCTTGTGTTTTGCTCATGAACACTTAACTAATCGCTAGATTGTTCTCAGGCTGGAAATAAAGAAGATGTGATGCCTCTTTGCCACCATTTGCTGAAAAGTCTGGAGGCTCGGCTGACAGACGGGCAGATACCCAGACACACGCTTGCCATTCTTTCTAAAATGATGACTGTATATCCAGAGATTCTCACGGATGGTAAAGTTGGTCACATTTGAGGAACATGATACTATATTGGAAGTGTATGTAATGAATGTAAAAGTAATGAAAATAAGAATTAGAGACCAAACAGCCGATAAAAGCATCACAGTAATCCATACGACCTCCGTCAGTATAAAGTGAAAAGATGTGTGTTTATAAGAAACAAATCATTAAGGTGTTTTAATTTTAAATAATTGCTTCTGGGCAATATTTAAATCCATAATAACAATTACAAGAAGCAATTGTTCAAAATAGTTGTTCAAAACATTTTGGGAAACTTTTGATACAATATGGGTTGTTCCCAGCAGGATGGATTTTTAGGAACAAAAATGTAATAAAACTTTAAAACTGGTCCAACAGCACTTGTAACGTAACAGCTGTTGGTATCAATATTTGTATTTTAATTTTATTAATCTGAAAAGTATGTATCTGGGTGGTCAAGGCAGTTCATTCCAGTTTTGCTTTGAAAAAAAACTAAATGTAAAAAAACAACAAAAAGTAAAATGGCTTACCTGATCCTGGGTAGCAAAACCCAATTCCAAATTTAGATAATTCTGATCCAAATTAAACAACTGGCCCCGGGATTCATGTGAATTATTTGTGGTTTATTGTGATGTTGCTATCAGATGTTCGGACTCTCATTCTGACGCCACCCATTCACTGCCGAGGATCCGTTGGTGAACAAGTGCTACGTTTCTCTAATTCTGCCCTCAAGAAGAAACAAACTCATTTTGCATATTTCCAAATCGACTTTAAACCCTGCTCTATAGTTGGCGTCATGCACGTTCAAAAGGCTTAACAGAAATGCTATAATATGGAAACTGCAAAGCCGTTGACCATGTGAATTATGATCACTAAACCCAGATCAGGTGAATGTGGTCAGTCGTAAGTTGGTGGAGTGGTTGCGCTACGCCAGCATGCAGCAGGGAGCCTCCATGTCTTCTGGGGGGTTTTTCAGTGGACCAAGAACACGTCAGGTGGGGCGTGATGCTTTTCTGTGCTCGTCAGTCAGATAGCTCGGGTGCAGTGATACTGTTGAGTGATCTCCGTGAACTTGTCGACGTCTCTTCATCAGCCTGCTCCACTGACGGAGGTGGATGGGGTGGTAACGGGTGACTTCTTCACTGTGCTGTGTTTGGGTCAGAGCTACACGGAGGACCAGTGGATGAATATGTACGCTTTCTCTATGATCAAGAGTTGGCTGCTCGCTTACGACACAGACGGGACTACAAACGCAGAATCAGGTAACCCAGAGGCGTATGTGCATGTATTTATATATACATAATAAATATACACAGTACACGTACATCTATTGTGCGAACTAAAACTTTTAGTTTTGAATGTGATTAATCGTTTGCCAGTACTAATTTATGGTCAATGTTATTTTAGTGTTACTTATTATTTGGTAATATTTTGGATTAGCTTTTATTTCTGTTTTTGTTTTGTTTTTAATACATTTAAAAATACATTAATACATTTCTGTTTTATTTCAGCTTTATTTTCATTGCTAGAAAACCTTTGTAACAATAACAACACATTACAGAATGTGTCCCATGTAGGATATATACTTTTAGTTAAGACGAGTAACATGGGATTTTCATCTTTGCTAGCTCTACTAATAAAAGCGCAGGGCATTCATTCACAGCACCAAGGTAAGATGCTGGCGAAAAGTCTAATATGATCAATCCACGGCCAGTGAGCTTTTCCTTCCTGCACAATCAGAAACTCTTATCTCTCTACTCAATGACATTAATCTGTGATTTATAATGACCTATGTGTATCAAATCGATTTTGAGTCTATGGCTATTTTTGCAATTAAATACTAGCATGATACTTACTCTATACTGTGGTGAATAAACTGGATACAGCCTACTATTTTTATTAAATAGTGCATGAGATGCAGTATACAGTGAATGTCATGGCCTTGCCATGTTTACTTTTGTGCAAAATCCAGTTAATCTCTTGAGAATTCTGCTTTTGAAATCGCATTTTTATGCTGTGTGCCTTTGTTCGTATACTGCAACTTTTGGCAAATGTAGGAAGCTGCGTGGGCCTTCAGAAAATGTGCTTAGTTTGCACACTGTATGTACTGCGTGCTATTGTAGTATGCTGTTCCAAACATAGCCTACATGTCGTATGCTCAGCCCTGCAACGCCATTGGATCCTGTCAGATAGCATGCTTGTTTAAATCCTGCTGGAAAAGGAGCTGTGCTTTGAGTGTTGTAGTCTAGTGTATTGTGCTGTAATTTGTTGTGCTGTTGGCGCAGACGATCGCTCCGAGGTAGACAGTTCAGTCATGTCCATGGTGTCAGCCACATCCTCTTCCAGCAGACTACTTCCTCCCAAAGAAAGACTCCGAGAGAAGGCTTTTGAGTACTGTCAGCGTCTCATTGAACAGAGCGACCGGAGTGAGTAGATCATAGGTCACCTATTAAAGAATGATTATTACAGCCTGCTGGAAAACGTATCGATTTATTTCTCTTATTTTTCACAATGTAGAAGCCCTGAAGAAGACCGATACAGAGCTGCAGAAAGCAGTAAGTAATACATATGTTGTTAATAAAATACATGCGTGTATAATTTGATAGTGTTTTTGAAAGTTTCTTCTCACTAAGGCTACAGTAACAGAATGGAAATATTATTTGAATAGCTGTTGAGTTGTTTTGAAAAAGTAAAATTTTAATTCCCACATACTGTATTTATATATTTAGATTCGTCATTTTAACCTTGACATAATTATGAAAAATTAACAATGATAAAAAAAGATTGTAGTTAATTTGAAAGGAACATGCAGTATTTTGTAATAGAAAAACGAACGTAAACTAATCCTTTTTTAAAAAAAATGTTTTTAACCTTTCTCATAAATGAAGTGGATAATATAATTGTTTTAGTATTAAATAAAACCGAATAGGATTTTACTCTGTATTATTGATCTAGACATGCGGACGGTGACTCTGTGTATCTGTTGTACAGTGTATTGTGGAGTCGGTGTCAATAATGGACATCATCTGTGGTGAGGACCCCTCCTATGTGTACCGTGCCTTCCCGTGCATCAAAGCCCTGTACGGCAGACTGAATGGAGATCTCGCCTATGCTCGGGCCCTGCTGCCCATCGCTCAGTTCTACCTCAACCACAGTGAGTGACGTGACTTATAGCAGCGCATGGCTCCCACACAGTATGACGTATGTCCACACGCTCTAATATCAGGTGAGATCGCCGCGGTGGACTCGGAGGCTGTGTTCTGCCAACTCTTCAGTCACTGTCCCGCCGAGCAGTTCAACGAGCCCATGCTCGCCTTCGAGTTTGTCCAGTTCTGTCTTCTCAATGCTAGCGTGCTGCAGGACCGAGTGGCCAACTACAGGCAGAGCTTCCCAAACCTCCTGAAGGTGGGCTGGCTTATCGTGTTTTTAAAGAAATTTAGTAAAAACCAATATGTAGATGAGTTTGTTTCTTTATCAAAACAGATTTGCTGAAATGTAGCATTATATCACTTGCTTCTAAGTGAATCAATCCTCTGCAGTGAATGGGTGCCGTCAAAAACAGCTGATTAAAAACACCACAATAATCCACAAGATTTTCTTTCTTTAAACCGTCGCTTCTGGCCAAAATGCAAGTACTTAATCGATAATAACGCAGGGAAAGAGTCTATCATGTGTTGCTCTCTCAAATACACAGGACTCTAGGATTTTTTTCACTTTTGAAAGGCGCTTGATATGTGCGTAAATCATCTAATTCAGACAAGATAAGTTTTTCACTGGAGAAAGTCATTTTACGAATGGATGACTATATTTTAGCTGGGAGCAATGGTTTGAAGTTTCTAAAAATTATGGATTAGTTCATGCACCTTTCCACAAAATGTCATCTGATAGACTGGAGTCGTGTGAATCACGTTTGGATTATTTATATATTTTTATCAGCTGCATTCACTGCAGAGGATCTATTGGTGAACAAGTCAAGCAATGCTGCATTTTACTAGATTTTTTTTGTTTTGTTTTGTTTTGTTTTGTTTTTCCTCCTCCAGTTCTTGGCATGGAACAGTTCAGGATTGATTGCAGAGTTTGTGGAGCTGCTCCCATCACTGATAGCCCCAGATACAGCCATCGAATTACTGCACACTGTCCTTGATCTGCCCTGCTTAGCAGCAGCCCTGGACCTCCAGCAGAGGTACGTGACCTTACACACTACAGATCAGCGCTTCAGCTGGAGTTGAATGTGATGTGAATTAGCGATGCAATGCTGTTGCAGATCAGCATGCTATCAGGCCTCAGACCGTGCAGCATGGGACCAGCAGGGGGCGAAGGTGGCCGCTTGTCTGGATGCCTTCCGCCAACCGGCCTATAGAGGGCTCTTCCTCTACATCCTCAGACCTGAGGCTGGGACTGGAGACACAATAGACAGGTAACACCTGCCATGATACTTACAGACTATAATCTAGAAAAGAAGTTAGGAATTCAGTTAGGTAGCGGGATGTTAAGGGAGTATCATTTAAATCACATTTACATCATTTCAAGTTTGGAGTCAGTAGACTACATTTTTCTACATTTTAATATGTAAAAATGTAACTTGTGTTAAGGCAGAATTTTTAGCAAATCATCAGTGTCACATGATCTTTCAGAAATCATTCTGATAACCTGAATTGCTGCTCAAGAAACATTTTTTTTATCAGTGTTAAAAACTGCTTAATTTTTTGGGAAATTGTGATTTTTATATATATATATATATATATATATATATATATATATATATATATATATATATATATATATATATATATATATATATATATATATTATTATTATTATTATTATTATTATTATTATTATTATTATTATTTTTTTTTTTTTTTTTTTTTTTTTTAAAGGATTCTTTGATGTTCAAAAGAACGGCATTCATTAGAGAAGATAGAAATCTTAAATGTAAATGTCTTTACTGTCATTTTTTTAATTAATTTAATTTGTCATTTAATTTAGTAAAATAGTGTATATTTAATGTATTCTAGGTTAGTTATACAGTAACTCATGGACCTGCAACCACCCTACTATTGAAAACGCTTGATTGTTGGATAAAAATGAAGTGTGCGTGCATGTGTGTTAAATATATGTGCTTAGTGTAAACCTCCGAGTGCGATTGCTTCATAGGCTAAAAATGCTTCATGAGATTTTGGCTGACATGGCTGAGAGTCCACGGGTCGTTCGGTGCTCTCAGGTCGTTCCTGTGCTTCTGCATGTGTATTTCAACACGGTCACTCAGGTGAGTCACACATGAAAGGTCAGGCCATTTAATAGCCCACACCAGTACAAAAATATTAATGTGCACTCACATTAGCCAGACGTCACAAGGTCTGAATTGTGTCATCTCTTCCAGTGATTTTATTGTTGTTTTTTTTAGAAAGCTGATGAGAAAATGATGAACCAGCTGTTGCTAGTGCTGCTGGAGAGAAGCAGTCTGCTCTACAACATCAAAACATTTAACGTTGAAGTCCAAAAGTGAGGCACTCTTTATTGACAAAAACACACTCGTCTGTGCAAAAGATTTGCCTATTTATTATTTTTATATTGAGTTCTTATTGTACTCTGCGAGGTTATTACTCAGTACTTCTGTGATTCGGATGCGTATTTTAGACATCTTTTAAATTTTGCAAGTGTAAATGATTTTTAACGTGCTTATTTACGATCGTAGGGTGTTCAGCACCCACCTGCAGGCCCTGTGCAAACTCCACCCTCCGCTGATTGTGGATCAGTCCAGGGAGATGCTGGAATTCGCGAGCTCCCCTGCCAACATTTACAGTAAAGAAGACTTCTACACGCATGTGGTGAGCAGCGCAGGTGAACCGTGATTGTGAGTGTCGTCACGCTATTCTGTGTCGCGTGACTGTGCTAAACGTTTCAACTCAGGTGTGGGTCATTGGCGAGTATCTCTCCGTTTCCTACGACCCTCGCTGCACGGTGGAACTGATCACATCTTTTTTCGAGAGTTTGGAGGCGGTGCTGTTTGAGATCACGCAGGTGCGACAGTCGGCCAGTCCTCCGAGCTTCTCCCCCCGCCTCATCACTGTGCTCATGACCACCTTGGCCAAACTGGCCACACGCAGCCAGGATCTCATTCCCAGGTACACCAGCCTTCTCCATCGCTCTCCGTCAGATCACCCTGGAGCGCAAAACCAGTCTTAAGTAGCACGGGTATATTTGTTGCAATAGCCAAAAACACAAGGTATAGGTCAAAATTATAGATTTTTTTTAATGCCAAAAATCATTAGAATATTAATGATGTCCCATGAAGGTATTTTGTTAATTTCCTATCATAAATATAACAAAATGTAATTTTTGATTAGTGACATGCATTAATAAAAACTTAATTTGGACAATTTATTTTTTTTTGCACCCTCAAATATTGTTTGATCCTAACCATTCATCACTAGAAAGCTTATTTATTCAGCCTTCAGATTATGTTTAATATCATCAATGTCAGAAAATGTACGCTTAAGAGGTTTTGTGATCCATGGTCACATATATTGCCCTTTACGTAACCCTTGCAGAATATGCAAGATGTTAAAATGTAATGTTGAAGATGTTTAATCATTTCTTTAGTACTGTTTCCTATCACAGTTCAGTACAACAGAAACATCAAAAACATAAATTGAACAAAACAAGAACAAAATTAATTCAGTTATAAAAGGAGATGTATTACTTTACATTACTACGCACTTCCATACATTTTTAGATATAATAGGATTTCTAAAATATAAGGCACTGATGTTTCAAGAGTTTAGGACACGTGTTTATTTGATAACTTTTTTCATTTCCTATTTAGGTTTATGTAATATGCTTTTTTTTTTCCCTTGGCATTTAGAAGAAATTTAGAAGAGTAATCCAATGTAATGAGTTACATTTACTTCAATGAAGTAATAAAATAATTACACTGTTTATTATATTTTAAATAAGGTAACTTGTAATCTGTTACCTATTATTATATTTCCAAAGTAACCTTCCCAACACTGTTATTATTGTTTTATTTTTGTCATTTCAATTAAAGTGTACGCGCGTGGTCCGTGTGGTCTCTCACCTTTCTATATTTGTAATGTTCATATTAGCCAGATTTAATCCGTTTTCTTAATTCAAACTTTAATAAATGATTGAGTCGTACTATTCAGTGAATCCAGTATCAACTAATAGTTCTTTGTCTAATGTATGTATGTTTGTCACAGAGTGTCGCTTTGCCTGTCTAAGATGCGGACGTTTGCCCGTAGTGCTCCCGTAATAGCATGTTACAGTGAGGAGGACACCGAGGAGATCATCACGAGAGCCCACGAACTTATTAACTTGCTCAAGTTACCAAATGTGGCTCAGTTTGTCCTGGCCCCTTCAGCCGGAGGCGACGGCCCCCGCTGGCACCGGGACACCAACGCCTCGCTTCCTCAGGGCATGAGAGCAGTCAGCGGACTCCTCCACAGACATTCCAGCTTCCTGCCCACGTAAGCCAGTTCTAGGAAAGCGTTTTCGAGGTATCTGTGCAGAATACCAAGAGGGAGTTTGTGAAGGACACAAAGGGAGTGGGAGGGAAAGGGAAAGCCCGAGACGCTGGAGCAAAACCGGCAAGCGCCGCACTTTAGATTTTCACTTCTGCTCGTCAGTCACAAATATATCAGAACAAATGTCAAAAGGGATTGTGATTCATGTCTTGATTTATTGAAATGTTTGTTAGAGACACATTTCTATGAATTAAACATGTTTTCGTCGAGGGTTGCATTTATTACTGCCACTCGCGATTAGGGTCAAAACTGTTAAAATACAGTTTAGATTGAGGTGGTAAAACTAATGGTACAAAAGAGTTCACCACAGAAATGAAATCTGACACAATAAAAATGTCTCGGGTGCTTACAGTCATGTAAATGACAATAGTATGACAAAATGAGTAAAAACCTGTTATACATTCAAAGTCACAGTGCTTAAAACATACTTTCATATCTGAGCTTTCTCGCTAGATGTTGTCAGTAGGTAAAACACACCTTTTAACTTTCATCAAAGTCTGTATTTCCATCAGACCTTGAAATAAGTCTAATCGACTTTTACTACAAAGAAGCACATCATTTATCAAGGCTAGTTTCCATGTTCGTGGCTCGTTCCCACTGACATAAAATGGCTCTGTGGGAGCTCAGCTGACTTCAATTGGGGCTCAAGAATAATTTTTACGATCAATATTGACAGTTGTGCAGTTTAATATTCTTGTGAAAGTTTGGGGTTTATGCTTTAAATATATTTTTTTAATTATATAAGAGAGGAAGACAAAATAAATTGCTAAAACATTGATGATAATAACGATGCTGGAAATTTAGAAGTGCCATTTCAGGAATAAAATAGTAAAAATACTTCATAATAATACAGTTTTTACTGCATAAAAGACCTCTTATTATTTGACAGTAAATCATGTCATCCCCTCTAGCTTTCCATCTAAACACCATTTCGTTTCTAAACATTTTGTACATATACATTACTACAAGATCACAGTAGAAATACTTCAACATTATTCTGCTCAATGCCAATAAATGTCAAAAAACGACTTTCCCAAGAACAGTCTGATTATGGGAGTTCATTTCAAGGCAGTAGATAGCTCAGTTAAAGCATGTGGAATGTTATTCATGTCTTCTGTGTTAAACGCATTTTTGCCTGTAAACGCTGACAGTTGAAACAGTACATTATGTCAACAGGTTAAGACTACATCTGCAAAAATAGACTGGCCAGAAGGTGCTGAGTTATTGGGACAGAAATCCCTCTCTATAAAAATACATTTTAGGCCAACAGTACTAAAGCATACCCGTCTATGATTAATATAGAGGGATGCAAAGGCAACTCATGATCAAATACATTGTCTTTATAGCTCGACAAACCCTGTATGTGTGAACACGCTTGAGATCTCCGTCTGTCACCTGGATATTTTGATTTGGCCGGTCCCCGTTGCATACAAGTACCTCCAGATGGCGTAATAGTGTATTCCTGCCCCCACGGCCACAAAGACGTGCCAGATGGCATGAGCGAATGGGATGAGGCCGTCGCTCTTGAAGAAGACAATTCCCAGGCAGTAGAAGACTCCGCCCACTGACAGCTCTAATATGCCCTCTCTGTTAGGCTAAAATAATCAGTTTGAACAGGTCGCTCTCCCACAGATGAAATACACAGGGGACACTACAAAAAAATGCTATTTGTTTCTCTATTGGGTGCGTGTGTAAAAAAATAACCCAATGAATAGCTAATGGAAACTTTTGCTATGCCAATGCAGACATTCTTTTAAAGATTAAAATCCAGTAACAGTATGTTAAGTTTTTTTTTTTCCTTCAATCACGAGAATGCCTTTTTTTATTTGTCTCCGTCCCTTACCAACTTTATTCCATTTTATAAATATGCACATATTCTGATCCAAATGTATGATGTACAGGATATGTACGGTAGTCAACATTTCAACTGGGTTAAAAAAGTTGTTCTAAGACAAGCATGCATTTTGCTTTTAGGTTTTAGGACAACTTTGATGAAAGCTTTCGATCCACTTTAAATGCTGACTATATAGAAGTCACTTGACACCACTAATTGTTAAATACTATATATATATATATATATATAAAAATCACGGTTGACAACTGAATATTCCCCATTATTCCTAATCTCCAGACATATATATAAAATAACCATATTCCCCTTTCAAAGTAACTATCCCATTAGAATATGTAGATTTCATATACAGATGTAAACGAGATCATTAAAAAGTATTAAATTGTCTTATCTAAGAAGCACCCTGTAAAAGCACAAGGCCTATTCAAAAATAATCTCAACTGTTACATAAATATATCCCAACCTATATATTAAAAAGCATTCATTTAGTCATGTAATTCGTTATGTTTTAGCACATTGTTTGTCTGATAGGCTGTTTTAAATCTCCTTAAAATGAATCGGGAAAGGCACCTGATTCATTAAATGACTCGAAAACTCAAAGACGTGGTTTCACAAAGATATTAATGAAATAAAGACCTACTTTAATAGCGAAGTATACTTCAGGTTCACAACACTAGCTAACGGAAATGTTTTAAAATATAAATAAGCTGCGAAAGGCATCTCAAAAGCCTTCATTACTGTATTTAGGAAAACATGTATAGGTGTCAGTTACCATTGACAGAAGAACAACTGCAGGAACAGCTCCCATGGCAGTGTAGCACAGTAAGTCTAGGATCTTGTTCCTGAAACATAACGCAGCCGTTTTAAACACATTCTGATGCTGGCTTGGTAATATACACATTTGCATTATTTGAAGCATTCATTATTGCAATTGCATGGCAAAAGAAAAGGCACAAACAGCATTTTTAGACAATTTTGGATATTGACAACCACACCAGAGTCATCGTTATCCTCTACACCCTCAACAGAGCGGGCACCTACTTTTCATGAAAGAAGAAGACATAGGCAGAGCCAGCGCAAGCCATGATCCACACCAACCAGCGCATGTGCACAGCCCAGGGTCCTAGCTCCCTCAGGTTCAGCCTGAACACAGCACACACTTGTGTCAGTAACACACTGTCCCTGTGAAGCTGTAAAATGCTGATGGTGATGTTACTAGATGAGACACACATCACATGCTCACCAGGGTGCATAAGATGCAGCAATAAAGAAATATATCACCATCCTGTCGCACATATGGAATCGCTGCTCCACCTTCCTGTTACATCAAGAGAACATTTCAAAATAAAAATCAGTCTCTTCCTTAAATCCTTGTCCTTCGTGAGCTACGCTATCGTTTACAGTTTTGAGGTTCTTTGTTTTGGAAGAAGTCTCTTGTGCTCACCGTGGGCCTATGTTTGGACATATTTTGAACCAAATCAACTAACAATAAGTCTGCCTGAAATAAACCAGGCCCCAGGCTGCATTTGTTTAATAATACAGTATAAACAGTAGTACCGTAGTTCGAAAAAACCTTTTTCGCTATAATTAAAAATGTCATTTATTCCTATGAGGTTATTCCTGCGATAATCCTTTAGAAATCACTGTAACATGCTATTGTGGCAAGCGTGTTTGGTTCACAGCTAGGGATTTGAGGCGTGGTTTGGCTAAATGAAACACTGTTTGTTCTGTTCCCGTAGGTGTAATGTGGAATGGGCAGGGTCTGACTGAATCACAGACTGATGAGCATGAACTGACAGGCCCATGTGATACCATCTGTCAACACGAGTTCATGTGTAACTGTCTAGGTGTCCTGCTCTGATGAAGATCCAAAGTTCATTCATGATGTTTCCACTAAATCTGCATTTGCTGCTGACGCTTCCTCCTAGCACAGCCAATATGCAAATATGCTAAATCCTAAAGCAACGTTTTACTTTATACTGCGCCGTGGACGTATGAGACGTTCATACGATGTTCCAGTAAATCTGCAACGGTGCTGCTAATGGAGCATGAAACTGCGTATCTGGGAAGAGTCATAAAAAGCTGTGACATTAAATAATCTCCATGCCTGCAGATGACATATGACTACTCTTTGTTTTCTGTAAATTCAGGGCTTGACCGTCAACATGTCGAGTGGAAATATTTCATTTCAGATGTCGTCTGTTGTCATGAGTCGGTTTTAAGATGTAAAGTGCATCATTTTTCTTTTTTTTTTTTTCGCAGCTGAATTATTTTTAAATATCATGGAAGACAGGAAACATGCCCAATTAACTGAGGAAATCTGTTTGTTTCACATCTTAAAGCACTTCATAATGAGTGTGTGCTTAGTCATTCTTGAATCCCCTAAGGCAGAAACGTGTTAAACATTCTGCATATGCTCTTTTTAAACAGCATCCTCTTTAGTTGACAGAAAACATGCTTTTTTTTTTGGTTCAACATCAAGGTTTTGGGTTAAATGTGGGAAGGTGTATATATGAGACGCTGCTAAGGATCTTTCCTTTTTGTTTTGAAATAAAATAGGACTGTGTTTAAAGAACACATAACCTTTTTTTTTACATTTTTACCTGAGATGACTTTTCTTCCAGGACACCGTATGGAACATGGTGGACATGATGAACAGCCCAGAGAGACCTGTCCCATACATCCATGCAGAGATGGTCTCCCACTGGTCATCAGAGAGGAAGTACAACACTGAGCTGCCCAGGATACTGGGAATGATCCAGAACTGAACAGAAGACAATATCAATATGTATCTTTTTGTGTGTGTGTGTGTGTGTGTGTGTGTGTGTGTGTGTGTGTGTGTGTGTGTTAAAGCAGTGTTAGAGTCAAGATCAGTTCATCTGGGTTTGAGTCAAGAATGAGACCAGAAGAATGTTGAGTTCGAATCCAAAAAAAAGTCTACATGCTCCCAAGTCCATCACTTGACTAGGAGGTGAACATGTGGTCGTGACTGAACATGTTCATGGTCTTGGACTTTATGTGGAGCATGTGGTTGCTCTTTTGTTGATTTTATTTTATTGCTTCTGTTGTCCTCATTTGCTTTGGATTAAAGAACGAATCAATTTAAATGTGGCCAATTTAAAAGACCAAGATCGTGTCAGTACGGCCTTGAACTCAGACCTGAGGACCAAGACCATAGAATTTTGTCTTAGACTCAAAGACCAAGACCAAGACTGTGAAAATAAAATCTTGCACTCAAGATTAAAACCAGTTCTTCGTGTTTTTGGTCTTGCTGTAGACTCTGGAGCATGTGAACTAAGACTAAGACCAAGTCTGGGACACTATTTTCCTAGTTTTCACTTTGCCATGGACTCGGGAGCATGTAGACTAAGACCAAGCACAAGAACATGAAAAAGATAGCTTGGGAGTGGACTTGAGGATCAAGAACATTAAAATCTTGTCCTACACTCAGTAAGTCTTGGTCTTGGTCTTCCTGTGGACCCAGTAACATGTGGACCGATAGCAAGATAATATGGTCTTAAACTCAAATATGGTGTTAAACTCAAAGACCAAGGCCATATTTTCTTATCTCAGACTGCCTCCACTGCAACACTACATTATAGTACTTGAAAAAAATCAATACAGAACAGAAATGGCCAGCCCTAGTTTAACATTATGTATGTACAGTTTGCCATTTAAATGACTGTAATTACATTGGAAAATTTGAATATTTGTAGCCTGACCGACCAAATCTTCTTAACATATCCCACAAGTCCTACACTGATTTTCTGCAGAAGCCTACTTCATAGGTAATAACCAAACCAGAAATTCTAGGCATTTACAGCACTTTGACATAAGCATATTATTAAAAAAATTAAATAAAATAACATTTTCAAGACTTTAATTTGTAGACATCAGAAAAGTAGATGCACAGTATTCTTGAGTATTTACTCCACAGCCAGACGACAATGTACTGGTGCAAAGAGGATTTAGTTTGTGGTCAAAGTCTCATGCTGAAGCTCGTGAACTGGCCGTGCCAGATGTGCAGCTCTGAGAGGCGGGGATTAGAGAGCAGGATGTTATCCAAACAACATCACGGAGCAAGGCCATATCCAACATGCTCAGAAAAAAACACATGTACATAAACCAAGATTAGAGGTGAGGGTGAATAGAGAACTGAGTCAAACAAATGAAAAAGACTTGATGACTTAATGGTATTGTTGAATGAATGATTTTGTCCCTGTATATCCATGAAATATTTGTGTTTGTTGAGCAGTGTTACATCACACAATCTCTGATCTTTTTGTGATTTTGGTGACCTTTCTGCGTCAATGGCATCAAAGCCTCCTCTGTACAAAACCAGAGGTCTGTATGCTAAATATTGACCGACCGTCCGGTCTGTGATCAAATGCATTGTTATGAACCACTTTATTTATGGTGAGGTTTCTCCAACATATTGCTTTGAGCTGCTCTGAGCTCAGTGTGAGATGAGAAGTAGATTTTTCTACTTACTCCATGAGTGGCACAGTTGGCTGCATGCTCATACTCGGTTGGCTGGTATCTCTTGCTAGATGGGACTCGGTTGTTCATAAACCTAAAAAATATATATATTTTGGTGAATTTGAAATGCTTGAATTCTGACCGAAGGTTCGGCCTCAGTCAATTTTTTTCCCTTTATTAAATATACATTAATTTGTAGCAATATATGTCTCACGCCCTTTTAAATTTTGTTAACATTTTTAAGTTATATTGATTGGATTTATACATTCATAATTTTATAAAAGGCTCTTATGCACGCTGCATTTATTTAAAAATACAATAAAATCAATAATATGAAGCGTTATTACAATTTAATAACTGTCTGTTTGAGTATATTTTAACATGTAATTTAGTCCTGTGATGCAAAGCTGAACTTTCTGTGTACCATGATCCTGACTTGCTACTCAACATTTTATAATTATAAATATTAAAAAACAGTTGTGCTGCTTAGCATTTAAAATAAAAATGTGATACTTTTTTAAAATAGAATGTTCAAAAGAACAGCATAGAAAGCTTTTATAACATTATAAATGCCTTTACTGTCACTTTAATGCACCAATTTAATTGCGTCTTTGGCGAACAGATGTATCATTTACCTTTAAAAATATTAAACCTTACTGACCCAAACTTCATGTCTTTCGACGGCACAGAAACAGTAGGACAGTGTTACAGGTTGTAGTCAGAGTATATGAATCCCATTAAGAATCAAGAGCACATAATGTTCAAGTTCAAGAGCGTTAGGTAACCCTCTTTGAGGCTCCTCAAGGATTTAATATGCATTCAGATCACATTTTTAGAATTTTCTTGTATTGCAAGGTTGCCTAGCATCTGTAACTACCTAACGACGAAGCTAATCCTGTTCGGAATGAGGTCTTTTATGCCACTTACATTGAGCCGCTGATGTATTGAGCAATGATGTCATAGTCTCCATGCCAACCTGAGGCTTGGGATTTTCTTTTTTATTTCCCCCCAAACACTCTTTATCTGTGTGATTTAATTAATGTGCATGAGGACACAGGGAAGTGGGCTAGACTGCTAACCAGGATAAACGAGCGAGCTCTGGAAACCGTCTTACTCTGCTTCTCGATTATATATCTTGATTAGAGCGTATTTCTCGCGGTAAACAGATTAATTGTCTTCATTTGCACTCTCGTAAAAGATAAAGCATACGTGCTGACTTATAGGACTGCCACGTCCTTGTTGTAATGAAACGTGCTTCCGTAACTCTTTTAGTTTTCTTCATACCTATTTTAATGTAAAAAAAAATAGCTGTAAGGTGGTTTTTTTATTAGGCAATTAATATTCTTTTTTAAAAAAGTGTGATCCAGGTGTGATAGGAGCTGCATTCACAATAACACATTCGATTATAATGCCCGAATGCACCAGAGCTGCTAGTTCATGCAGAATGTGCCTTTAAGCTACATAGTTATTGGGTATATATAGTGTCACTTGCCGTATCACAGTATTTTTACTATATGCAGGGAAATATTTACTCAGCACTACAGGCCATCCTATACATTATTCTGGATGAGTTCATTAAATGAATGTTTGGCATTGCTACGGGACTCTCAGATTGACTTTTTATAAAATAAATAGCTTTTATATAATACCGTTTGGGGCCAAACTGGGAAAAACAATGTCAGTTTGACTATTGGATATAGGGAAATGTTTTATCAACACTTCTAAATATAAAAAAAAACTACTTCATGCTCCATAAAGGCAATCTAGTTCATTTTATTGATTCACAAACACAGAAAACCTAAGATTCATAACAGGAAATGAAAAAAAAGTTGAAAAAACAAAGACACGTTTAGCTGTATTTTAAATTCTCAGACGTTTGCGATCCAGCGCATCTGTGCTGACGCGTCTGCGCGAGAATATGACAATGCCACACTCGTGAGGATAAGCGAAAACATTCAGAGATTTGGATGTTTACACTTTACAGAGCTTCTACAGCAACACGATACACAGCGCTGGTCTTGGGTTTCAGCCAAAAATGATTCAGCTAAGATGTCCACTCATGCATGACGTGGTCCTACATGCTAGTCGTGACATCAAACATTGCATCCCCAAAAAAAAAGTGAAGTTCTTCTTTTTCCAAACCACACAGCAAGCGCATTTTGCTGCATAATCATCTTTCATCATCAAATAGCTGAAAACTAATGTTATAAAATGCAGATGATTGCGATACTTACATGCAAGTAATCAAACGGAAGTCGTGATAAAGTGGCTTAGGCTACGTCGTCTTTTGATAAAACCTTGTTCATTATCCTTTCATACGCTCCAGCTTCATGAAGGCCGGTTCTTCTGGGTGCAGACAATTAACTGAGTGATTTATTGGTGAGTGTGCTAACCGTGTATGACAGAGGCCATGATATCCCGTCCAAAAAACAAATATGCACTCAGACGGCCACAATGCAAGTCTCTTGTAACAAGGAGGATCCAAACCAAATAGGCACAAGGGGCCAAAAACACACACAGTCTGACTTATTGTACTATCGTTTATGAGAGGACACTGAAGGGCACCCTGTGTCTGAACTTTCTGGAAAGATTACGGAGATGAAATGAAAGTTATCAGGTGCCGACAGGTTGAGTTTATGACTCACCTAAGAGTTCTACGGGGTTAAGAGGAAACACTGCGTCTAGGTACGGTGACACAGTTTGACTAAATTGATCAGTTTAGCCTATTTTAAAAGTCTTTTAACTTTTAATCATTACTTCAGGTCCCACTAAAAAAACATAATAAAGCTTCATTCAAAAAAAGTCCAGATCATGCTGTCCTCTCAAATCAAAATCCACCAACATATTAGTTTAGAACAGTTTTGGACTTCATTTTTGATGCTTTGATCTGTGCATATTTCTCTCCTGATTCAGACAAAGCTTTTCAGAGGAGTATTTTAGTATCAAGCTACAGTAGCTATAAAATTAAAACTTTTTGTACGTATTTGTTTTTACAAGCGTGCAGATAAATCTGGAGTTGTGTGGGCCACTTGTGGATTATTGTAATGTTCTTTATGAGCTGTTTGGACTCATTCTGACGGCACCCATTCACTGCAGAGGATCTAAATTTCTCCAAATCTGTACTGATGAAGAAACAATCCCACTTACATCTTGGATGGCCTAATGTAAGTAATTTCTCAGCAAATTCAACTATGTTTCTTTATGCCAATCAAGTGGTCACGTTGTGGGACTGTAAACAAAATAAAATGGTTAGATATTCTGTATTTCATGCATGTATTGTGCATTGAGGTGCTCTATAAAATGCTCGCATTAATTTAAAAAGTTGCAAGAAAAAAAAGCCGCATTTGCACGTAATCCCACCTAGTTAACAGCCTCTGGGGGCAAAGATCTCAAAAAGCAAAAACAAAGCCTGCTCGTGACCTGACATTGAGCTATACGAACGTTTTACATTATTGTAAAATAAATAAACAGCTATAGGCATTATACCATAATCTACAATTAAAGAGAAGCGTTAGCGCAAAACAAGCGATGTTTAACGCCAAAGCAAGCTGGAGCAGTGCAGAAATAAAATGAAAGTAGAAGTTTACAGAACCTCAAGATTTTTTTCCCCCGCGAATTAAACCACAATGGCTTCTTCGAACATGTTTGAACCAGAACTTGTACGGCTCGCGCTGTTTCATTTGAGCTCAATAGTGTTAAACATTCTTATTAACAACCCTCACATTGTGCTTTCAATAACGCTTTTCTGTTATTAACATAGTTGGAAACAAGTTTTCAAAAACCCCGCAAAAGCCGACCACTTTTATAGTACACAGAAAGCAATGCTAGAGACGTTATTTAGATATTCAGTTTACCTGCCGAGCTTCGTCCTCCTAAAATCCATACCGTACATATTTGTACATGTTCGCTGCGGAGCTGGCTCCCGGGTGGACGGACCGTCTGCTCCCAGCGAAAGCGACGGGCGGACTCGCTTCAGAGTGTCCAAAACTTGGGAGGAAGCGGCGGCGCCTGAAGCAGCGCGTGAAGACCGGCGCGTCCGAGAGGAGCTGAGAGACTGACAGCGGGTTTCTGTGATAACCGTAAAGCGAGCCGCTCTCTCCCGGTCAGGAATGCAGCTGCGCTCGATCCCCTCTCCGCCCCTTCGCTACCTTCAAAGTGAACTTGGGAAAGGCTCGCTCCCGACGAACTGCATCACGTTGGTCCGTTGCCCGTCGGATGTTTGCTTTAGCTATGTTTGTTTAGAAAGACGCAAACAAGCTGAGATCCGTTACACGCACGCCGTTCAGCAAAACCCTCATGTTTTCCTACGTAGCCTTACGCGCATCTGGGGGTGTTCGGTTAAATCCTGTCATTAACAAACTTTTTTTGTTGTTTGTTTTAAAATTGGTCGTTATTTTCATGACTGGAAGATATAATTACAGTGGTCGGGTATCACATCTCAACGTTTCCGACATGCTCTCAGCGCATTTTTTTTTTTTTTTTTTTTTTTTTTGGTGACCCCAAGGAGGTTTGCGCTGATAGTGAACTATACTAGTCAGGAGGAATCGTGACTTCTCAGAGGTACGGTGCACGAAGCCCTCTGCTGGTTAAATAAGTTCACAACAGTTCCTTCTATCCATAGTTATTGCAGAAATGGCTCGCATGCTTTATCTGTATAGCTAGTGGTTCTCAGCCATGGGCCTTCAAGAAGAAAAGAAAAAGAAATCATTATATTTATTGAATAGTGCATTTCTGAAATGGAATAGTTTTCAACCTTTAGATAAAATATTTGTCTAAAGGTTTGACGATTTTATTATATTTGATGCCGCTTTCCATATTTTTATCATTAAAATACAGATGTCATATCTGAGAAGGAAAAAAAAACATTATTTAGAGGACCAGAGTGAGCGGGGAAAAACAGATGTTGCTATTTATATGGCCAAAAAGTAAGGTTGGCTTATAAAAATGTTAATCATTGACATTTTACAGGACTAATGGTAGCAGTGAGCAGACTATTTGTGTGTTAAATGCATAGATTTTCCGTTGTCGTCCAAAAAAATGTCTTTGTAAGATGATATTTAAATGCTTAGCTTTATTATCAAATCTGAAGTTTTTATTAAGGGGATGCAATGCTGTGACCGAGATATACCGTTTTCCTTAAAGGTTATCGTATTTGAAACTGATATTTTAACATGAGTATAATAAAGTACAAATAATGAATTGATAAGTAATATTATTAAAAAAACAATTTCTAGATTTTTTTTTCAATTTAGCCAACTTTGTTAAAGATTTTAAAGGCTAAAAGCTATCAGAGGGCAGAATATAAACTTGTAAACAATAGGTTTTTCAGCAAAGGTGTAATCATGAGGATGACATAGAGGCTATTCTCAACGAACAGGCGTCACAGGGAAGCCGCTAAGTGAATAAATTAATTGTGTAAAGGTTTTGCAGAGCATTTTCGCTGTAGGGAGAAATAGAGCATCTTTCCCTTTAATTAGAATGCGTGCAGCAGCCAGAGCGCATGCGCACGAAAAGGTGCAACAGTGGCTGGAGAAAAACAACAACATTCATTGGAACAAGGGTGGAACTTATGGCAGTGCGAGACGACACCAGATTTCACTGATCTAACCCCTTTTCGCTTCGGCTTAATTGTAAATGGTGTCGAGCCCATGAACCTGGCCAGTCAGAGCGGAGAGGCCGGCTGCAGCCAGCTGCTCTTCGCCAACTTTAATCAGGATAACACGTAAGAAAAGAACCACGCTACTGCTGGCCTAACAGCCCATCTACACGACAGCAGCACAATGCTGTCAGTACGATCAGCAGATAGTTAGCGCTGCGGCCGTGCGAAGCCGCGTTCGTTATAATGGAAGCGCTTTCGTTGTGTCGCGTCTCTTTTCTCGCGTGCTGTGCAAATAGAGCGATATGATGATTAAGCGTGCTAACCAGCTAAAACAGCCACCGTTGCTACGCCGTGTGGCTTTTAATTTGGTCTCTCTTAAGACACTTACCCGCGATCTGTTGATGCAACGTTGTTTTGTTTAAATCAGCACCCAGTTTTTTCCCCCTGTAAAGTAACTTCAGACAAATTCACTCACGAGACTTGTAGCGCTAGCGCCCATGCTAACGAGAAAATTGCATATTTGCTCTTCTGCGAAGCTCTTTGTTAGCCTAACTGAAATGTTAAATAAGGGATGTGAATTAACATTTGATTGTATATACGTAGTTAAGTGTTAAATATATTTGTCATCCGCGTGTGTTTAACGAAGTAACTTAAAAAGAAACAGCAATAGTAGCTTAAATGTTAGCTACACCAGAGCAAACTCTGACTTTAAACTGAGCTCATTTTGTATTTTTTGACTGTCCGGTTGAATGTTATCTGCCCGGAAGATAGTTTCTATACGATTGTTTATATCTATCTATCTATCTATCTATCTATATATCGTTTGTTTGTCTTTCCGAGTTCAGTTACCAAAGAACCACCTGTCAAGTTAGTCAAAGCTTATTATTTGGACTTCACTGGTGTCTAATAAATAATAACAGCTGCTATAGAAAGTTTGTCACATTATACCACGAGGATTGCAAAACAGCCCTTTAATACATTTCACCATCATTCATTCACATGTTTTAGTCGTTAAGCATACCAGTAGACCATAAAAAAAGTGGATTTGTGTTTTAATCACTTACAGTTTTTTATTATTGTTACCTCCTTGCCTTTGCTTTCCAGATCCCTAGCTGTTGGTACCAAGTCCGGGTACAAGTTCTTCTCCTTGTCATCAGTGGACAAATTGGAACAAATCTATGAATGTAGTAAGCGCTTTTTGTAGTAACTGATGTCAGCCTTTCATAAGCTTGTGTAGTTATGCAAATAATGTCTAATATGACTGCTTATGCCTCTGGCATGATACTAGTTGATTGAAGTGCTTGATAATGTCTTTCTGTTCTCTCTGGAGGCCAGAGATAACCAGGGGTGTACAAACGGTTTGAAAAATGTGAAAGACCTTGAAAATTATTAAAACGAATAGTTGTGTTCCTTGATCCTGTTTGGCAACGTTATAATTAAAACATTTCAGCTGTTAATAGTATCTATAGAGGCCAGCTAGTAAGCTTAATTTAGATCAGTAAACAGTTATATTTTAAAGTGTAAGCATGGCTCTACAATGTACGCAAACAAACAACATTTTAAATATTTAAATAGAGCTTTATATTTTCATTAATGTAATAATGGTTTTATAAAGGGAGTCAGCATTCTTGTACATGCTGTAAGTCACAGCTGAAGGGCTTGCATGCACATTTTGTGCCTCTCAATGGTCCTAATCGGTGACTTGTCAAGTCTATTGTAATGCCTGCTATTGTTTAATCCTCAGATACTCAGGAGGCCGGATGGAGACGTTTTTGTTTTGTCTCTGTAGTCCACAGGTTCTCAAAAGAGCCTCAGAAAATATCAGAGGACGCAGGATGGCTTACAAGTGGCTCAAAAATTAATAAATGATTATATATACTTTTAAATAATCTAATTATAATTATAAAAAAATCATTCATATCCTCCTAATAATTATGTTATTGAAGAATACACCATGTTGGGTTTTTATTACTTCATCACAAAATGAATATCGGTTATTTAAATGAATAAAGTAAGAATTATAAAACAAGTAGCTTTATTACAGCAGAAAGTACATTAGCTTCTGTTATTCGGGGGAAGACTTTGAAGAACAAACGGGGAGTCAAAAAGGATGAGAACCACTACTACAGTCCATTGTAAATGTTTGCATGAGTGTAATGCATAAGACATGTTTTATATTCTCCTGTATTTGTGCTCAGCTGACACAGAAGATGTGTGCATCGTGGAGAGATTGTTCTCCAGCAGCCTTGTCGCTATTGTCAGCCTTAAGGCACCTAGGAAGCTGAAAGTCTGTCACTTCAAGAAAGGGACTGAGATATGCAACTACAGCTACTCAAACACTATACTGGCTGTAAAACTAAACAGACAGGTGAGTCAGCAAGCGGCCATTTCCTGTAACTCATGATTGCAATGTTGTGTTTTATTACAAGTGAGGATGTTGCAAACCTGCTTTATTTTAACAGAGATTGATAGTGTGTTTAGAGGAGTCACTCTATATCCACAACATTAGGGATATGAAAGTACTACATACCATTCGAGAGACCCCTCCGAATCCTTTCGGTAGGTACCAGTGCTTGCCACCAGTTCATTATTATTAGTGTGTTGTTGTTTTTTTCCAGACTTTAATGGGGAAGTACATGAAGCAGCTTCTTCTTTTAAAAAGATGTAGTGGTCTATTTTTATTTGGGGAACTGAAAGCATAGGTTTGCAAATGATGTGGTGACTTGTTACTAATGTCCTTGCTGTTATTACTACTAGCCAGACAGATGTTTTGTGATTATTAATATGTCACTAAACATTTAAAGGACTGTGTGCCCTGTCAATAAGTAATGACAACTGTTACTTGGCCTATCCGGGAAGCGCAACAATTGGAGAGGTGCAAGTTTTTGACACAGTCAATCTGGTAAGTACCGTTTGGTTTCAGTGTTCGCCATAATTATGGTTTTAAGGAATTGTTAAACAGGGTTGGTTAATAGGTCTGTATGTTTGATACTCCTTCCCAGAGGGCAGCTAACATGATACCTGCCCATGATAGTCCGCTAGCAGCACTGGCGTTTGATGCAAGCGGCACTAAATTGGCCACAGCATCTGAGAAGGTAGAGCTCCCTCTCTCTCTTTCTCTGTATGTGTGTTTGTGTATGTATGTTTTTTTATATATATATATATATATATATATATATATATATATATATATATATATATATATGTAATTTATTCCTGTGATGCCAAGAAGAGTTGTCAGCCTCATTACTCTGGTTTTCAGTGTCACATTCAGAAATAAGAAATAAGCATTTCTTATCGTTATCAGTGTTTAAAACAGTTGTGCTGCTTAAAATTTTTGTGGAAACTTTAATGCATTTTATTTAGTTTCTCTGATAAATAGAAAGTTCAGAAGAAGAGCATTTATTTTGAAAAAAGAACTTGATTGCATATTGACGTTTTAGATTTAAACCGCTGAATAATAGATCAAGAGTTTTCGTTTCTTGTATTTCTCCTAAAAAGTAACATTTTTGAAACCCTCTTTTGTTGGTATTTTTTAAGGCACTGTAATCCGAGTGTTCTCCATTCCAGAAGGCCAAAAGCTCTTTGAGTTCCGGAGGGGAGTGAAGAGGTAGTAAACTATGTTGCCGTTTTACAAATATGCCAAGAAATATAATAAGCACACAAAGCGAAAACAATGCATTTTCTTCAATTATCCCTTGACAGATGTGTGAGCATCTGTTCCCTCGCCTTCAGTATGGAGGGGCTCTATCTGTCTGCCTCAAGCAACACGGAGACGGTTCATATTTTTAAGCTGGAGACCCAGAGAGAGAAGTCAGTGTAATGATGTCCACTGAAATAAGTGGTTTTCAGACCTTCTTCTCGCATATCAAATACAAAATCCTTGTGCAACTTAAAGATAAATCTTCCTCCTGATAACAGATCTGCACTAAAAACAGAATATATGCATAGCTTTCGTTTTCCGACCGACTTTTGTTTTTCATCTTAGGCCTCAAGAGGAGCCCACTACTTGGACTGGATACTTCGGGAAAGTACTGATGGCCTCCACAACATACCTGCCTGCACACGTAACGGAGATGTTCACTCAGGGAAGGGCATTTGCTACAGTCAGACTGCCCTTTTCAGGTCATAAGAACATCTGCGCTCTGGCCATGTGAGAAAAACATTCAATCTAGAGACTGTAGCTGCTATCAGCAAAGATGCGTGTCTGATTATCTTGTTTGTGATTGGTTTCTAGAATCCAGAAGATCCCACGTCTGCTGGTGGCTGCAGCGGATGGCTATCTTTACCTGTACAATCTGGATCCACAAGAGGGGGGAGAGTGCACACTAATGAAGCAGCATAAGTGAGATTCAATATTACCGAGCTGAAACAATCTGTCAGGCTCTACTAATCTATATATACACTATCGTAAACGTTTGGGTCTTATTCATATATACATAAAAAGAGTAAGCGAATTACAATTTAAAATAACCGTTTTATATTTCAATATATTTTGTATATATCAATATATATATTCAATATAAACGTAATTCATTGTCGCGATAGCAAAGCAATTCCTGTGAAATGCTTCAGAAATCAGTCTAATCTGCTGATTTGGTTGGAAAAAAATTCTTAACAGTAACTGTGCAGCAAACAGTAATAAATGTTTTTTCGAGATTCTCAGGTAAATATGATGTTTAAATGAAAGCATTAATTTGAAATGGGATCTTTTGTAAAATAAATGTCTTAATTGATCAATTTAATGCATCCTTGCTGGATAAAAGCATACAATTTACTGTGAAAACAGAACTAACGGTTTCCCTGGGTAATCCCAGCCACACCGAAATCTCATTGGTCCTTCTCAAGCCAGTCTGAATATAAACAAAAAGGTGTACCGTAGAGATTCAGGACAATCTCAAATGGATTCATGGTGCACTCGCTTATTATATAAATGTTGTAAAGCTGCAGCTTTAATTTCACTTCATATTTGAACACTAAATATCAATATCAAATAATTATACAAAAAAAATAGGATTTATGTATTTTCTTCAGGTTAATTTAATTTCTTTTTTCTTTGCGGTAAGGCAAGTTTCCTAATTTACTTTAAACACCGTCTTACAAACAACATTTTTAATTTAAGGATTGCATTAAACCCTTTGTATTGTATCATACTGTTTTTATCTAGAAAAGTAGTTTTATATTGACACTGATTTAATCTCTCTCGCAAATGTGTTTGTCCTTTAGGTTAGATGGGAGTGCAGAGCCAGCGAATGAAATTCTCGAGCAGACAGCTCACGACCGGCCACTTGTGGCACAGACCTACAGTGCTGCCGTTGCCAAAGGTAAGAAGCTTTCATTTTTTTTACTCGAAGACTGAAAGAATGGAAATGTTAAAAAGGTTTTCATCGGCTCAGGTTACACTGAGGATCAGGGGGCGGTAGGGGGTGCTGGAGTGGAGGATGACATGAACACCCTGCACCTGGACGAAGAGAACGAGCAGCCTCCGTTAATCCTGGAAACAGACTGAGCCTCGGGCGGAAGATGGAGCCGACTGAGTGACATTGCAGAGGGGGGTTTCCTCCTCTGGTGCTGCTATGGACATGTGTGACCTGATAGAGAAAGGGATTAAAAGAGAGATCATTTTAAAGCAAGCCTAGCTGTAGCCTTATTCTGTCTGTTGTTGCGTATAGATGTTTCCCACCCTCCCCCACCCCTGTGGCTTTATAAAACCTGGTGAATTTTTCTTTGCTTTCCTTTTTTTTTTTTTTTAAATGCCCAGTTATGTCCTTAATCAGACCAAAATATGAAATCCAAGCTGCAGGCGTCACGTTTCTTAGCTTTGCATGTACATGTGCCAAGATTAGAAATTCTAGAAAACTTGCTTTCATGTGGATGGTTCTGATGTGTTTGCTGGCCATTTCTCCTCTTGAACTTTGACAGACACTTTTGTGTGTTTGTGCATTTGTGTCTTTTTCAATTGTGATTGAAAGCGAACTGGCTTGCGCCGCCTGCTACGTCACCATACAACTGTGCAGTGTCCGCCTTGTTGAAGTCCTTTACCAATCATCAACATCTGTGGTTGTTCAGTGGCAACCAAGATGTGAATATTGTCCTGTAATAACAGTGTATATGACGTGTTAACATCACGGCCTGGTTACAATTACTGTTTGAACAGTGTTTTTAACAGGCCGAGAGGGTTCTTTTTAAATTTATCTTGAATTACCGCATCTGTACGCTCACATGCTTTACAATACTCTCTTTTAATTAATCCCATGCCACATTATGGGTAAACAGGCAACGTGGAGATCAAAACTTTCTTTTTGGCTTTAAATTACCCCTAGTGTCTTCATATGGCCTGATTTCTTTGAAGAATTTGTATTATTTTAAGTTACACAAACTCAAGTAACCTCTGTAGTAGAACCGATGACTGATGAAGGCATTTCACGTATCGATTTGAGAAGAGACTAGACTGTGATGAACATGGTTTCGTTTTGTTTCGTTCGTAATGAAAGAATGAATGAAGAAAGTAAGATGAAAGTTATGCCCCCCGTCTCTTTGATTTGTTCTCAATGCCAGCAGATGATTGCTCATGAGCCTCGTTTTAGGTAGGTCCCTGTTTTGGAGGCCTTGTCCTTTGCAAAGAAGGAAAAACATGATGTATTTCAGTTAAACATCAATCTTTAGTAAAAGGTTGCAGCATTTAGCTTTCAAATGGGGTATGTTCTCTCAGACATCCCTGAGGACTGCGGTCTGAACAAACAGGTCACATGGTCTGGCAGTTGAACCGGAACAGGTCAAAATATTTAATGTGACATCCAGGGTTCTTATAAAAATAAGGGGACAGGGGTTTATGAATGTGATTACCAAATATTTAAAAAAAAACAAAAACGCAGCGTTAGCCAATGTGTCCAAATAAGCACACAGGGCAAACAAACAATGTAGGCATTCGGAGTTACTGCCTGAATTCTTGGAGCTCTAAAGGATCCTGAGATCATTTGTATGCATGATTGTCTCTTGAGCATGTTTTGATGTTGCATATCAACAAATGTCAACGTCAGTAATAAATTGACTTATGTTCTCATCAGCCAATGAGACCTAATCCCCCAAGGCCACTTTAATCTGTTTTCTAATGATTTTTGTATAAAATGTAAATTGTTCCATATAAAGATTAAATAAATCCTCTGTTCAAAATGTTTTTGTCTTATTAGATTGTTGTCCATTCCATTCACAGTGTACTGATCTTTTGTGTTCATTATACATCTCATAAGTAAATTACATATAATTGCATTAAAAAATATTGAGTTAACAAAGGAAGCATTTAAAACCTCAGTAAGCAATCATGTTTATTTTATTAGATTCAGTTGCAGTTTATTAAAAATCCAATGCAATGGCACCTGCACTACTTAAAGAAAAGCAATTTATGACCAGCATATAAATTCTGACAAAATTCAGTTATTGGTTCATCCAGAACAGGTTTGCTAAATTTCATCAGTATAAAATCCTTAAACTACTAAAACTGTTAATCTAAACATAATCTTGAAAAAAATTATAGACAACTGCATTTAAAAAAATGATGAAAAGGCAAGCGATATGAATTGCAGACGTTTTGTTCCGGTGTCTGCTATGTCTAGACAATCTTGAGGTCCTTCATTGCAGATTCAAGGGTCTGAAATGAAGAATTAACAAAATAATTATAAATCATCTTCATTCAGTTTTGACTACTGCTAATAACTATGAAATGCACAGTAGTTCAACAAGTACCTTTACATCCCAAATAGCCATGCCTCCATCCATACCAGTGGTGCAGAATTTGGCACACTGTGCTTTTCCTCCATTAAGAACTGAAATTTGGCTAAGAAGTGATAAAAAAGATAGCATTAACATAATATATTAACGTTTTGAGTCTATGTATTTTCAGTATTTTCAGCTAGTGGCAGTAAATGGAATTTTATATATTATTTTAATAACCGTTCATTCTGTGATTTTATGGGTGGAGCTATTTCACCAATAAAGGTGGGTTGAAACATGTTTTTAATGTCACAGTGGATACAAAGTTTCAACTTAATGGAAGGAAGCTGAGATGTAGTACCTGATGCTGTTCTTGTGCACAGACTCCAGAACGGCTTCTTTGCTGTCAGCAGTGGCTTTCTTATCCAGGTTCTGGAAGCGTTCTCTGGCTGTCATGCCCTTCTGAGCACTCTGTTTGGGCACATCGAGTTTCCCTCCAAAAGACAAGGCTGCTTTGTTCGAATCATAGACAAACAACACGGGGTAGCAGTCATGGCCCTGAAAAAGATATGAAAATGAGGAGACAATCTAAACAGATTACTTTGGCATCGAGGCCCGACATCTGAAGATACTTACAGCTGCAACTAGGCTGTTCTCAGTAATGAAAGTCACACACAGAAGAGGCAAGGTTTCTGAAGTCAGACTGGCGCAGCTGGCGAGATCAAAAGGAAATGATTTGGTACATATGACTTTGAATGGTTTTTAAAAGACAAGTGCGGGGGTCAGATATAAAAGGCAGTACTCACACAGCAGTCTTTCCTCCCTCAGCCACTGCCACGGTGCTGTCATGGCTGGCCCAGGCCACACGATTCCCGCTGTCCGAAAAACAAACACCGTGTACCCAACCTGAAGTTCCAGTAGATTCAAACATGATCTCTCCAAAGGGCATTTTCGAGCCCCACGCTGTTGGAGCAGGCTTCTCTTCTACTTCCTTTATGTAAGCGGAAAAGATCCTGGGTGGAGAATTAACAAATGGGAAGTTCATATAGCGGCCATGTTCATGAAATACATAATAACGCAGATAAGATTTAACCAAACCTGCATTTAAAGTCACACGATCCAGCTGCCAAAAGGATGTTATTGGGGTGCCAGTCCAAACAAAGAATGGTGGAGCGGATGGGCTTCTTAATGTGCTTGCACACCCACCTAGCATAATAACAAATAACTTTATGCATCTTAGATAAACCCAATAAAAAACTATTGAAAAACAAGTAGCTGATTGTATGAGTAAGTCATTAAATCCTCAATTTAACTGAATCATTCAGAAGCACTGACTGATTCACGAATGAAACAAATGAGTGAGTCATAGAATCATTCATCAAACCGATTCCTTTAAAGCTTCGTTTAGCAACGCCGAAACCGAGTTTATCGCTAAATTGGGCTCTGCCTTTGTTTTTCTGTTCTCAATCCGCCAGTATAATAGCCTAGCTTTTTAAACTTGTGTCTAAAAAGCTATTCGTTATTAACTTAGTGTATTAAAGCAATATCACATTCGCGCTGTTTGTCTAGCAAGATTGTGAATGTCTGCGACTGGCATTCACATAAATAGCACGATGGCTTAAATAGTATTAATTAAATGGTCACTTGCGGCTAAATGCTATCACACCAACATCTAATTAGCATGTGATCCAGCATCGTCTCATTGGAAATGACTGAACGTGACCAAACGTGGCAAAGATTCAACGCGGTTGGTGAGTACCAGCATCCTCTGCTGTGCATTTTTAGTTATATCATTCCAAGCACTGCTTTAAACCGGGTCATTTAAAAATAAGAGAGCCCATCTGCCACCTAACATAAGTAGATTAACATTTTTGCCAGGAAAGGCTCACTGTGCATCCATTACTCCTGTCTGATGATACTCACCAGTCATTATCCTGCTCAAAATAGCAGACTGAGATCAGCCGTGAGCCACTGCCCACTGCAAACTTGTTTTCTTTAGGAGACCATTTCACACAGCGAGCAGCACGGTTGATCCTGAGGATGACCAGGGTGGGCTTCCATGCATCTCCCTTTAGGGTCCAGACATAGGCGTTACGGTCAGTGCCACAGGTCACAATACGATTGCTCTCTGGGGCCCAGTCAATGCCTGGGGGATGAGGAAATGGCTTGGATGAGGTGGTGTTGGTCACATTAATGCTCTGTGGTTGCGTAGGTCAGATCAACCTTCTGGACTTACCAGTAACCTGGCCGTTGTGCTCCTTCAGCACATGGATTTTGTTCCAGTTGCTTCCATCCTTCTTGTAGATATGGACTTCGTGGTTATTAGGACACAGTGCAATTTCTAAACAAAACAGGAAGCAGTATATAAAATATTCAACGCAAGAATATGACAAAAATACTTTGGCTTGATGGATTGGATAACAGCCTAAATATTTTATTAGTAAGTACTTGTTTGTTCTATTAGTGCCACTTCATATGGCCAACATAACTCAAATGATAAATCATATCCCTATAACTGTGGATTATTGGATTTATGGCGGCGTGATATATTTAGACTTGCATACAAAAAAGACTGTCATTGAAGCGGACCCCACTTTGCTCTTTTGGAGCAATGAAGAATTACCCAAAACACCCTGGCAACCACCCTAATATTACGGCATGCTAAGAACTTTGCGGTATTTGTGGCTATCAAATGTCCATCACAAAATTTTTGAGATGTCAAAGAACATTTCCTTTGTAAGTTAAATTAATTAGAGAACGCATATAATTTGGTAGAGAATGTAAAGTGTTTATTTTATTGGGGAAGAGATGTAATTTGTGAAATGCTTTCAACTGCATTTTTCAGCTTAATTAGAAGTTCCAGACTTCAGCTGTGCAGTATTGAATACTATTTAATTTATTTTAAAGTGCGATCTATGCAAAAAACAGAAAAAAAAGTATAGTTTAAGCTCTTCAAAAAATTGACTTGCATTTTACAACACTGCGTCGTTGTGTGTCCCATCGAGTATTTAGAAGTTCTACATATAAACTTGCAGTCTACACACTAACGCGATCACTTGGGCCTAGTGTGTCACATGAGCAGCAAGTGGTCAAGTGCAAAGGCCGCACGTGTGGGTATTGGGAACAGTCCAATGCTGGATTCTTGCAGAGCCTCTATTTCCCGCTACAGCAGATGTGCTCCCACATTCTTCATAGGTGAGCTAGAAAACCTTCGTGTTTTTTAACAGCAGCAGTTAAACCTAAAAGTCATTCTCAGCCGTCTCGTTTCCCCGCTGTTGCTCTGCGGTCTGCTGAAGGCGTAAGGCATCAGCAACAAAGCACCATTCATGGTAAAACAGGAAGTCTGGGGGGAATTAGTCATTACTGCTTCTCTCATCAGCATGGAAAGAAAAGCAGGGCGGCAGAAGTAAAGACACAACTTTGACTATATTTTTGCTCTTTTAAGATGGTTTTTAAACTGTTAATTAAAACCTAGTCCTGATATGGGTTTTGACGAGCACATCGCTTTGATGCTGAAGGATTCTAACGGCCATCATAAACCACATAAAAACAAGTGTGGCACGCATGTTCATGTTCGCATTAGTGCATTTCTAAAAGGATATGCAGCTTTTTTTCATCCAAAATATAGGTTTTGGCAAAACAATATAGACATTCAGTAAGGACCATAATGGGCCTCAAGGGCCAAATGGGGGTCCACGGGACTATTTAAATCTATACATGTTAAAAGCAACGTAATATAGATAAAAAGACCATCTCTGTGAGAATATGTCAAACATTAGTTCATGAAAATCAGTACGCAGTTTAAGTCTCACTAGACTTGTCTTCAGAAGAATCCACAAGAGATGTATTTGATTCATGATCAGATGAGCTTAGGAGACAGAATCATTTGTGTATTCAGCAGTGATGCTCCCACATGATTACACAGTTCAGATGCTCAAAGATATCTTTAGCCCTAGACACTGGGAACCGCTCCAAAGAGTAAGAGATGCTGCGAGTGTGAGAACTTACGAGTTCGGTCCTTGTTCCAGGCATGGCAGCTGATAGGTTCAAGAAGAAAACTGTGATAAGACATAGCTGCTTTTTCCTGCAAATTAAATTTGAAGTCATTTTGAGATGAAAGGGTAAAAATTATGTTTTATCAAACTGCTGCAACATGACCGCTTGTTCACTTCCACAGACATGCTACTAAAATAGAGAAGTTTAGAACTTCCTATTAAAATCCTTTCCGGGTTTTTGACTTATCAGTTTTAACTGAAATGCTTTCGCATTTGTAACAGCAAGTACGTATTTTTTTCCCCCCACAATGTTTGTAGTAAATTAAAACCAGACCACAAAGGAATGTGACAAAGCAAGATGCTCCACTTACAAGAAAAACACAAAACACCTCTACTATCTTTCATAGTTTCCGCTTAAAACATAACGGTACTCTCTGCTGAGGGAGTTTGCGTCAAAGAGTTTCAAATGGGAGGTAGATCTCTCACAACGGCTAAAAAGTCACAGAAACATTGAGACATGCTTTCTGGTTGTCATTCTGCATGTTAGTGCATGTTAGCGAGGCACAAACACCAGCGTTCCGAAATCAGACTGCTTCACATCTGAAAAAAAAAAAAATCTCCCAAACTCAGATAAACAAAACCATATGTTTTTCTACTTACCCAGGAAACCGTAAAAAACTGAGATGTGGGGGGGATTGACAAAGTCTGCAACAGAAGCCTGAGTTCGTGGACTCTGAGCAGTCAACACAAACGCTGGCTTTGCTCTGAATGAACTAAAGTATTTCCTCAGTCGTTTTTCTCTCCAAATATGCTCTACTTCCCCTTCCCTGTTAGAAACATATAACCACTTCCTTGTGTGGGCGGCTGTCTGCTGGTGAGGAGGGCTTGCATTTCAACTCCCCTTCACATTCTCTCCGCTTGCATGTTTTTTAAACCCTCCGTCTGCAAGGTTGATTTATGGTCACTAACACATCGGAATCCTTATGTGCACTGTAATAATTTACAGGAACCGCTGCACAAAAACTGTATAACCCAAACTTCTACAATCCGAGAGCTGTGTATTATCTAGTAACATTCGAAAGCCTAGATGTTTCCCGTTAGCATGAAAACCAGTCATTGACAAAGGCACTGAATCAAACAAAAAGAGACAACAAGTTGTGTAGTATACGTCATTTATTTCTAGCAGACCATTTACATAAAATTCTCCTTTTAATTTAACTCCTTTTCGGTTCCCCTGGAGACCCAGAACATTTTGATCAACCATCACACACTGCTGGGGTGCCAGCTTTGGCATAGATTTTTTTTTTTTTTTTTCCTTAAAAAACAAAAACAAAGAAAACAAAGATCCTAACCCCTTTTTCCATTAGTGTTTTTCCATTTTTAAGAGTGTCATACATCAGTTCACACCACTGCTCAGTGCTTTTTTTTTTTTTTTTATTTACTTAAAAACTTTCAGAAGTGTTATCGGAAATCTCCTTGTTAGTCTTCAAGCTGCATTGCTTGTGCTGTGTCATGCTAGTTCGTATAAGTTTTACATGATCCGCAGGCCTTGGATTGAAGACTCTAAAGTCTATGGAGAGAATTAAGCAAACATGGTCACAATTCATAAAACGGAAGCAAGCTAATGGCATGAAGTTTAATAAAAATATTAAATACAAACCTTGAAATCCCATATGGTCATTGCTCCATCAATTCCTGTAGTGCAGAATTTGCGACAATCTCTTTTGTCTCCTTCATATATAGACACTTGGCTGCAAAGTTAAAAAGAAATTATAAATGGTTGAGCACAATTTTAATAATAATTATGGTAATATTCAAATGTTTTTGAAAGTCTCTTATGCTCACAAAAGGCTCAATACATTAAAAACAGACAGTAATATTGTGAAACTATTATTTTTTAATTAGTAATTTATTCATTATTACTCCATTCTTCAGTGACTATGATGATTTGCAGGTTAAGTAACATTTCTTATTTTGTGCTGCTTAATACATTTGTGGGAACCAGGATTTTTTATTTGTTTTATTATTAATAACAGCACTTATTTGAAATAAAAATATTTTGCAACACTGTAAATGTCATAAAATTTTTGCTTGATTAAATTTATTTAGGAAAAAAAGGTTTTTACTCGCCTCAAAATTCACAGTTTGGTAGTGTGTATATCTATAATTTCTGCCTTACGTGATGCTGTTCTGATGCAGGGTTTCTAGGGTGCTATTGCGGTCCTCAGTGGTGGCCCTCTTGTCCATGTTGCGAAAGCGCTCCATGGCAGAAATGTTGCGCTGGATGCTCTGCTTTGGAATGTCCAACTTGGATATGAAGGTCAAGTTTCCACCATCATCAAAACTGAACAGCATAGGGCAGCAATCGTGACCCTGATGGAAAAAAAGCGACTCTACATTAGGTCCTGAAAAAGCAAAAGCACACTACAATAAACACTTTCTAACTAAAAAGTAAAAGGTTTTTTTTACTGCTGCCACAATGTTGTTCTCAGAAACAAAGGTCACACTCAGAAGAGCAAGGAATTCTGTCTTCAACTGGCTTGGCCTGCAAAACAGAAGTGTGCTATTAGTCATTAACCAGCATTACGCATTAAATGACTCAAACTGTTTTTTTCTTTAAACACACCAAAAACTCAAATACTCACGTTGAGCTTACTGTGGGGTCCACTACAGTGACAGTGCTGTCATGGCTGACCCAAGCCAGTCTGTTCCCACTGGCTGAGAAACAGACGCTGTGAACCCAACCTCCACTTCCTGCGCCGCCGAACTCTGCCATCACCTGCCCAAAGGGCATCTTGGACCCCCATGGGGTCGGAGCTGGTTTCTCATCCACCTCCTTGATGTACGCAGAGAATACCCTAAGAAACGAACATGCAAATTTGAGTCAGAGCGCTAGCAAAAAGGTTATTTCTGACATCAACACTGAGGGTTAACAAGCTTCATACACAGACTCACCTGCATTTGAAGTCACATGACCCAGCTGCCAGAAGCACATTATTTGGATGCCAGTCTAAACTGAGGACAGTTGAACGGATGGGCTTCTTAATGTGTTTACTAACCCACCTAAAAAAAAAAAAATTGTATATACAGTCACAAGACCTGAAAAATAAAATCAATCGGTGTAGCCCAACGCATCAGTCTTGACCTACCAATCATTTTCAGACTCAAAGTAGCAAACGGATATGAGTCGCGCTCCGCTCCCCACAGCAAACTTGTTCTCCAGCGGAGACCATTTGACAAACGTGGCAGCACGGTTGATCCTGAGAATAACAAGGGTGGGTTTCCACATGCCGTCCTTTTGACTCCATACATAAGCATTACGGTCAGCTCCGCAGGTCACAATGCGATCGCTTTTAGGAGCCCAGTCAATGCCTAGAAATCGACAACAAACAATGGTCAACAAGCCATTTCAACAACGTTTGTGAGGGATTCAAGAAACGTCACATTCATTTTAGAAAAGCGGTTCACGGAGACTTCTCACCAGTGATGTGCCCATTGTGTTCTTTTAATTCGTGAGCTTTCACCCACTGATTTCCACTTTTCTTGTATATATGGACTTCATGGTTGTTTGGACTGATAGCAATTTCTGTAATTAAAAAAAACAAAAACGATACATGAAATGACGCTTTACTTCGGACATGATAAAAGCGTGCACAATGAGAAGGTGAAAAGGAAAATCTTACGGGTCCTGTCCCTGTTCCACGCATGGCATGTGATGGGTTCCAACAAAAACTGGTGGAGCGACATTGTCTTCAAATAACGTGCACCTCTGCCTGAAAAGAAACACAATGCATGATTGATACACCACCGGTAACGTTAGAACTTCTATTATACTGACTGGTCGAGCTGTGTTCAGTTTTGATATGTACATTTATTCATTAGCAGATGGTTTTTCCAAAGAAACTTAAAAATTAGGAATTTCCTACAACAAAGCTAGAATCATCCCAGATGCCAAGACAAATACATGTATGATTTCTCTCACCAGATTGATTGTGAATGAATGATTACAAACACTAGGAGGACCGATCCAGGACTCTTACAGGCCGATCCAGTCCGGTTTTAATTGCTGACAAGCGATCTGTTTGGGCTTCCATTTTAACTATTTTATTTGCAGAGATCACACATAGGAAGTGACTGAACATATTTTGTTAAATTGCATTAGTCGCAAGCTTATTTGGAGTTTAGTTATAAGAAATATCAAACTCGCAATCGTGGATACAAATGCGATCTAGATTTAATTTAAAAACAAAAAATCTTAATTAGTGTGAGAAACTAAGAAAATCAGCACTGACAAACTGGCAAGCCGGGTCTAAATCACATCCATCAGTGTTATATCCTCAACTAAATCTGCATTGTTTTCGCCCGTAATCAACGTTAGAAAAGCCAAAAACGCCTGTTCGACCGGTAAAACCAGATGACGGCTGTCAGTTCCCGGGTTTAGGGCGTGGGTGAGGCAGATCATCAATATCTGATGCCATAGGCTTCTGTTTGCGAGCTGCCTGCCCGCTACATTAGCCGACAGCTAACGCGAAAAACACATTACACGGCAGTAAAAATCACGCAGAAAGCCGAAAAAGAGAGTTCGTGTTTGAACATAAAGGTCTGCAGTACCTTATACGACCGTGAACACTGTTATAACGCGAGTGAAGTTACAGAAATGTTTGCGGTCTGTTAGATTTGAGGATAAGGAAGGCCTTGCTCAAGATGCCGGCTCAGTCCGCTCCCTGCTGTCGGAAAAAGGCATGACACGGGCCTCGTTTACCTGAACCGATGCTCCGCTTCGTGAGGAAATGTTCGCAAGGATGTTGGCTCTCGGGTGTTCACCTGGTGGACGGACTTGAATTCGCGGACTCTGGACAGTCGACACGAATTCACTCCGACTGCTCTCTTCTCGCTCCCTGATCTGGGCCTGTCAAGGAATCCAGGAAATGGCACGCAGCTCAGCGCGCATGCGTACGCACGGCCGACGGTGGGCGTGTCCGTGAGCCCTCAGCGCAAGTCATTCAGGAGACAAAAACGAGGGCTGGCACTGTATGAGCAGGCCACGGTTCAAAGGACTGTGCAGCTTTTGATCTTAGGCGGGATAAGAAAGATTTATCATTTTATTATATTGTAGCCCTTAATTATAGCCATTAATTACACACTCTCATGTTGACCAAACCTGTAAGACCTTCTTTCATCTTCTGAACACAAATTAAGATATTTTTGATGAATGAGGGTGGGTAATTAATGACAGAATTTTAATTTTAGGGTGAACTATCCCTTTAATGTATATGTGCGGTATCGTAGTGTGGTTTTCTTTTTCATAAAAAAAGTCAAACAGCACCTATATTGCCACGTTGTTTGAGAGGGTTTCAAGAAAAAAATCTTGCTCATCCAAAAGGGACAGGCTTCACAGCAGCAAACACTCAAGATGGGTACAATGAAATACGCTGCCGTATTTTTAATGCCGCGGGCCTATATTTATGCTGGAGGTCATCTTGTTTAGACACATGGACATCATGGATTCTGTTAAATACCAACAGATAAAAATCAATAAGTGACTGACTAGAAATCTTATAATGGTCCATGTTTGGATCTTGCAACCATACAATAATCCAAACACAAACCTCAAAAACAACAGAAATGGTTCACTGAGCACAAAACCAGGTTTCCAGTCCTCTGACCTTAACCCTGTAGAAAATGAGTGAGGTGAACTGAAGAGAAGAAGCACTAACACAAAGCTGCAAGTCTAAAGGGTCTGGAGTGATTCTGGATGAAGGAATAATCGCTGATCTCTTGTCAGGTGTTCTCTAAACTCATCAGGCATTATAAGAGAAAATTTAAAGCTGGTAAGCTGGCAAATGGAGGTTTCAAAATGTATCAATTAAAAAGGTACCATCAATTGTGGCCAAAATGCATTAGAGAAAAACATTTATTTCAGAATGATACCCCCACAACCCAATTTTTAAAATCTTGTTATCCAGTGAAAGGTTAAATAAATAAAAAAAATGTAAACAAAAGATCAAAAGATTAGCAATGCCCTCTTTTGGACATATTTACTAAGGGTGCCGATATTTTTGTCTGTAACTGTATAACTACAGGCCAGATTGCCAGTGCCAGTCAATACATTTTTAAACAAATTAATATTTTTATTCTGCAGCAAACTGAAGTAGAGATGTTTACATTGTTACAAACTCTTCTTTGGAAAATGCCATTTGCGCAAAAATATGAAGCAGCGTGACTAATAAGAATAAACATTTCGTGAGCAACGAATCGAGATGTTAGAATGGTCTCTGAAGGATCGCGTGAGACTGAAGGAGGAATGATGCTGAAAGTTCAGGTTTGTCATTACATTTTTGATCCAATAAATGCTTTTATGAGCATATTATATAAATTAAATCTTTTAAATTCAAATTAAGATTGTGAATTCTGTTTGCTTCCTCAGTGAGCTGTCCATTTCCCATTTCCTCTTTCCCAGAGGTCAAAAACTAGAAAAATATACCTACACATTGAGTTTAGTGTCGTCTCAAGCGTCCTGCAGGTTTAGAGGCTTCCAACCCACTTCACACTTCCTTGATTTCAGCTCATACAAAACCCATACTCAATATTTCAACCAAAGGTGATTTAAAAAAAAAAAGATTAGATCTACTCTTGCAGTCTCTTGAAGGTCACCATTGTTCTTGTTGCCATTGTCCTGCTGCATCTCCATTTTGTCAGCGCTTCAGCATGACCTCCGAATTCTTCCTCCAGGCTAGCTTAGAGGGACTCTATTATACTCCGATGTTTCTTGCTTTTCCAGTTTTAAAAAAAAAAAGAGTTTACACTGATGCTGAAAAAACTTCTATTTTGATGATAAAAAAATGTGATAAACTCATATCTCATATATGTTTTAACCTTTTGTTCAGTCATCACTGATACTCATTAAAGTTTGTATGAGGAGTGACCTGAAAATGTTAATATGAAAATATGAAACTAATACCAGAAGTGGACTTTTTCCAGATTATCAAGGAACTCTTCATAAGCAATCCTGAACTTGCATACACCTAGAAATGTCATTCCTTCTGACAGCTTTCAAGGTCTGTCTGCAGCTCCTCACATTTCAGACATTTCATTTTTCAATAGTCGCTCTGCATGGGACTGAAAGTATTTAAATCACATTAATAAGGAATAGCCTATATTTTACTGGTACGCCTCAAAATCTACAATTTAATGATGAGACCTTCAAAGTCTGTGCTGCATGACCTTCACCAGAGAGGCTGCATGTATCTTTGTATTACCTTTTCTTAAAATAATAGCTTTAATTCTAAACCAGTGACGACTTCATTACCCGTCGAAGCTTCTCTTGATCTTGCTTTTTCCTCCTGGATCTTAGCAATGCTTTCATCCCGTTGAAAAAGGTTTGCTCTGTACTTTGTCATCCAGGCCCAGCAGGTATTTTAGAGACAAAAAAAGAATTATTTTAGATCATTATATTACTTTATTTTAATGTGTCAATCAATAACATGTGTTTGCATGATTTCACACTTCATAGCAGATGTGCGGGGAATTTACAACCATTTTTAGTCAAATATTTGATTGCTTTCACCGGTTTTTCCTTTTCTGACTTTGCCAGAATCGACTCGCATCCTTCCAAGTCTTTTCACAGGTCCATTAGTTTTAAGCACTTCAAGCATTGGCAACATTCTTGTTCTTCTTTAATGTCTCTTTCATATCCTGGAAATCTGTTCTTCCATGCTGATTTTCTGCTTGATCAGCTGCTCCTGCAACCGTATTTAGTTTCTGACGATGAATGTGGTTTATATTTTTAATGAATATGTACTGCATTTTACAGTCATGTACATACAGATGCTGAGTGCAGGGCTCAATCACATTTTTTTCTTTTTAACAGTAGTTAATTCTTCAAGTTCTTTTGATCTTGTCTACCATTTTTCTTAATTTCTTTAGAACAGCTTATACCTCTTTTTTGGGCCTTGATCTTGCTCTGTTGGTGAGCCATGTGGAGAAGAATTTGAACCTGATCATAAAACAGAATACAAAGGAATAGAAAAGATGTAAAATAACAAAGCTTCAGGAATCATGCGTTTGCTGGATAGCGGTCAAGCCATAACTGAATTAGTGAGAGAGAGAAGGGTTTAGATTATACTGTACGGTTTTTATATGCTGCTTCTGTCTTGTCATTTTTGCATGTCGTATAAAAAAAGAGCTTCTGTTTTACACAAACAGCTTATGCTTAAACTGGAAAAGCCTTTCGGCAAATGCAAATTCCCTCTAGGATGCCCTTACGTACCAGTTGCCAGGTGCAGGATTAGGAATGCGTCACAAACACCTGCTAAACATAAGAGTGTATGCTGTATATTGAAATAATAACAATTTATGCTGCTTGATGGAAGTACGTTGGTTGACATATCAGTATGCATAGACAGAGACGGTGTAAAAATAAAATAATAGGGGGGCTAGAAATTACGAATAAAAAAAATGAAATGCAATAATGAGTAAAAATGCGCTAAAAATGTAATCCTCAGGCTAGCCAAGACACATGAGTTTGTTCACATTTCAATAAAAATCAGGTCAAGATGCTAATTAGTTTTGGGACAGGTTTGGAGAAATGTAGCATTAATTTGCTCTCCAAAGGATCCTCTGCAGTGAATGGGTGCCGTCAGAATGAGAGTCCAAGCATCACAGACCACAACAACGTCACAACAATCCACAAGTAATCCACATGACTCCATTAATTCATCCATCATTAAGACATTCATCATTAAGAGATACAAACCATTGCTTCTAAACAATGAGGTCCTCTACCTTGTCCCTGGACTCTCATTCTGATGGTACCCATTCACTGCAGAGGATCCATTGGTGAACAAGTGATATAAGGCAAAAACTAATCTACATCTTTACCTGAAAATGAGAACATTTTAAGCACATTTACATTTTTTGGGTGAACTACTCCTTTAATAAAAAAAATAAAACAACGCAAACAGATATAAATGACCTGATTGATTAAACTTATTTGGCACAGTGCAGTGCACAGAGTTTATATAGCTGTTACTGTTGGGTCAAAAGGAAATATCAACTTAAAAAAATAGTATGTTTTTTAAGGAAGTTCAGGATTTTTTTCAATTTATAGGTGACTAGTATCCTATAGAAAGCTGAGATGGTCTGGAAGAGCCCCCTTTTATCTTTTTTTCTTTTTTTGCGCCTAGTGGAGCTTCCTCCGCTTTGAAGAGCTGAGCCAAGAGAGCCATGAAGGGCTGCAACAGGCCCACCACTGTTTCGTTCAGTGGTTCTTTGTTTTTACATAGCCATCCTGCTTGCTGTATACCACCTGGGGTGTGTTGATATAATCAACATGGGATGTTCTTTGGCTGAGAATCTGTAGCAGCAACATGGAAGTCTTTCTTTCTCAAATGCAGACTTATAGTTTCAGCATAATGCATCCGCTCAAAATGGGCCTCTGGGTGTTTCTACCATCTTTTTGGGTTGAGGAAGTTGCTACAACATCAAAGTAAATCATCAAAGTTAAGATGAGTGTCATGCAGAGCTGCTTTGAAGGTGATAAAACAGTAGATAAAATAGTCAAGTCGACTCTCAGATGTCTTCATCAACCAACTTACAAGTGAATTTAGAAAAATTCCCTCTAGAATAAAAAAGACAAGGTGTTTTAGAAGAAGCGAGTATGGTGCACTAATGCAGGTTCTGTACGTTGTTTCCTTTGTGGTAAGAGAAGATGGACGAGACTCATTGTTCCTGGTAGCTTTAGCATTGCCACGGCCTTTAGAACAGAGAAACATTTAGTAAATGTTTCAATGTAAACCCTTGGCTTACAGAGCAGGGCATGATTTTCCTCAGAAAGGGCATCAACACCATTTGCTTGCCTTGAAATCTGAAGCTGGCTTCCCTTTAGCGGCTCCCACTTTGGCAAAATACAGGACGACCTTTTTGGTGTTGCTCAGTCTTGCAGGCACAAGTTCCTCCACTAGGAATATGTGAGATTTTAAAGCTCATCTCTGTTCTCAACACAGAGAAGTGGTATTATTTATTAGACACAATGGATAAATGGATGCTTCAGAACTGGTTTCATAATTGGAGTATATTATTAATTAATACCAATCTAACTTTAATTGATTTTTTGAAAATCACAGTTGGAGGAAAAAGAAACGGAGCATGACCTACACCTAGAAATCTCATGTGGGTAATTAGGAAAATATTGTACCATTTTTAAAATGTGCTATTTTTTTAAGAATTAAACCTGCACAAGACTGCATTTATTTTCTTACCCCATTTACAAACTGTGATTGCTTGTTTTCAGGATATACAGAAGAAAATTCAAATGTGAAATTGATTAACAGAACAAACTATATGAGGTCAATGATTAAATACCACTAAAATATAATATGTTTTTCAAATCAATTAGATTATATCTGCATTAATAATTAGATCTGCATTTATGCCATTGTTATCAGTAATTAAATACTGTTATATCCAATGTTATTTTCTCTTCAAAAACAAAAAAATCTAATATTTTTCTCTTCTTTTTTTACTGTGGTATTATATACATTTGTGTGTGTTTGTGTGTAAAAAAGTAAAACGTAAAATTATTTTGGTGAACCAGAAATCCTTATTGTTCTGATCATCAACTATAGTGACACTGCAGCAGTTTTTGTGAAAGAATAAATAAAGTGTATAAAGTGAAAAACATTTGTCTGTGATTTGTCTACTGATTGTAATGTGTCTATGTTGTGTTGTTATCTTACACACAGTGTGAGCGATGGTGCAATATTCCACTTCAAGCATGTGTGGACACATTAGGGGATCATTAAGGCTGTTAACTCAAAGCTGTGAACACGCATGCTGCTCCCTGGATACAACTGCATGCATGCGAGCTATTAAAACTATAGGCAGTATGTTCTGAGATTTATTCTAAATTTACCTACTATAAAAATTCGCCAGTTATGAAATGTAGCTGTAAAGAGTATCAATTTAATCTAACAATGGTTAATTGTAACATGTCCAATCATACACATTCCATTTAAATTATTTGAATTATTCACATTAACTTAAAAATTCTGAGTTTTCATTTGTATATCACTCAACCGACAGAAAATACTGTTTTAAGTGAAATGAATAGACCACAACCACGAGAACAGGAAAAGAAAGAGCCAATTTGTAATTATAATGTTTCATCACATTTCACGATTATGCATATTAATACTTCAAGATTTTTATCAGAATATTTTAATAGCACCTAAAGGCATTCTTTGTCTCTTGTTTAAAATTGAACTTTAAAAACGACTCGCTACTAATATAATATTATACATTATATATAAAATTATTTTAATCGAATTAAATTCATCAACTAATCAATTCAGTCATTTGCACACAGATTCTTTCGATTCTTTTCCTACATTATCACCACAGATTTTTCAGAGACAACAATTTAATCCTGAATTAATCATAACCGTATTATGACCAAGAGGTGGCAGAAGTGAGCTACATCATCATGCATTGACTGATGACATTATGTCAATAAGGTGTCCATACATACTCTGTTTGCATTCTTTCCCATTTGGAGTGGTTTACATCATATATATATCACATTCTAAATCATTTGTTGTGAATGTAGTTAGATATCCTCAATGACTGTTTCTGTTCTCAGCTCATGTCTGGCATTTAATTATAAGCTCTAGTGTTGCAATTACTTTCCAAAATCCAAAGCACAAAAATACTACCACAGCTAATACCTAAAGCTCATAATTTAACTTACTTGTTACTTCATAACATTATTACTAAGAACCCCGTTCATGCAATGTATCATTAACCCTTAGTTTCAATATATTACTTTTAATTCGCCAGCAGTAAAATTAGCATTATTTTATGATAAATATATGTGAATGTCATCAGCGGTCCTAACACATGCCTTTAATTACACGATGTCCTCGATAACGATTATCGAAATGTTACCATTTATTCAACATTTTAATTTTCGGGATGTGCATCATTTAACCACACTGCATCCCACACAATGGACTGATTTAATTAAATGCATAAATATGTATTTGTTTCATTTTTAATGAGCCTTCAGATCAAATATATTTCATTATATTTGCCAAAAGCACAATGCCTCTCCGCTCATTAAAGTGGTGACGGGCTGAAAAAGGCCAGTGTGTAGACTGCCTCTCTCATTAGCCCGCTGTTTATGTGGATTGGCTTTTCTTCTGCACAACACAGTTAAATGGCTCTATTGTTTCCAGTTGCTAAACTCCTCAAATCCAATCCCTTGCCCTATTGCTCAGACTAACCTTTTTGTACCACACGACAATGATCGAGACACAATTAATGCAATCAGAAGAATGCAAATTTTGTCTAGCTAAATCATCTTCGTTCATCATCTGGTGATTTATTACGACCTAAAACAACAACCTCTACCAAATGTAAAATGTTGAAGGAGGCTGCAATACGACAACAGATTAAATGTCAGTCAGTAGAAAGTATGAATTAAAATTATTTACAGTTAAACTGTTAATTCAAATACTCTAGATGACGTCTAAAAACAGCCTACATAGTACATTTTTTAATTTGTATTTTAGTAATTTAGCTTTGAACAACATCTTAGCTCTGTTTACATCTCACACCACAAATGTGACTCTGGATCTAACACCGGTCGTAAGTAGCACTGTGATATTTGTTGCTAAAAATATATTATATGGTTTAAAATGACGCATTTTTCTTTTATGCCAAAAATAATTTGGATATTAAAAACATTTGAAATTCAGATATCAAAACTTAATTTTTGATTAGTAATTTATGTTGCTAAGAACTTAATTTGAACAACCTTAAAGGTCATTTTATTAATATTTTCATTTATTTTGCACACTCAGATTCCATCCTACAAATAGGCTACCATCTCGGCCAAATATTCTCTATCAAACTATACATTAATGGAAAGATTATTTATTCGGTTTTCAGAAATCTCAATATCATTTTGTTCTTTATTTTTAGAAAAAAAAAACTGACTCCGGGTTCACAAATGCACTAGAGGGCAGCGGCAGGCGCAAAAGCTCGCGCACGCCCAGCCGCGAGTACGTGCACGTACAGCTGTACTAACGTGATGTCAGAACGCCGTTGAGCTCAAAAAATGTTAGCCTGTGTTGTTAAGTCTGAAAGCTACAGGGGATTTGCCAGACGGAAATAATACCGTTTTACCGCCTAGAAACACATGCACAGCCCACATATTAGCGTAGCGCGTTTTTATACGTTTTTCTATCCGCTTTCGGCGAGCGTCTTGGGTTTATCCTGAGAGAAAGTTGGTTGGTTATTTTGTGGGAGTGATGTCGAATCCTGGGACTCGAAGGAACGGGTCAAGCATCAAAATCCGACTGACAGGTAAAACATACGAGCTCCTTTATTGTTTAAATTGTATTGTAGCTGGATTAATGATCATTTCGTGCGACAAGTTGCGTTATCGTCGCTGTGTTTTTGTCGCTAATGTGTGTATGGAAGGCTAAGCGACTATCCTGCTAGCTTCTGCTGGGGTTAGTTGCAGCAGCCTGGCTCTTCGTGCTAAACGCATGCTAACGCGACAAGCAGCCTTTCGTTTAATCAACATCTCTGCAAACAGCACGGTAGTCGGTGGACTTGCTTTATTTTCGCTTACGTGAATGTTATCGGCCGAAAGCGGCTCCCCATGCACGGTTTGTTAGGTTGGATTAGTCATAAATCAGCTGAGTATTAACCGGATGAAGAGGAGAGGCAGCTGTTTTCTCGGTTCCTCTCATCTGGATGGCCGTGTCTCCGTTATATATTAAGATATTAAGACTGCCATGTGTGGCAGATATTTCATCAGTGGTTTGTGCTGTGTCTCACTTGTTATATTTGCTCGCTTAAGCAAGTTAGGAAAGGCTTACAGTGCTTGGTCTTTATATGCTAATGCGGGCTACTCTTTCACAATCCAGTGTTGGGGTTTTCACGGGGAGGATATTTTTCCCCTTCTCTTTTGAAATCGCTTCTTTCTTGGAAATGAACAGGATATGATTGATGCATACTGATCTCACTGATGGCATCACAGGGATAGTGACAGTGCCCTGGAGGATTGCTCTCTTTAAACCAAATCTTCTGTTGACATATCAGTGTTTGTGGAGTAGAAATATTAATGAATGTAAAAAATTACAAGGTTATATGCTCTTTATGGAATGATAGGCTGGGACAAGTTTAGAAGCGTTTTTCTGTTTTGTATTTGTGTCTTGGTAGCACTTTAAAACAACGTCCCATTAGTTATATATTGTCTACCATGGAGTGATGTATTTGTTTCAATATTTATTCAGCATTTGTAACATTTTGTCGGTAAAAACAATGTTCAATGTTAGCTCATGTCCATTAAAAAACGGAAAGACGTTTATATTTTAATAACAAATAAGTAAATGCTCGAATTATTAATACGATTAATAAATGCATTGAGAGTATTTTGCTTGGTTTGTTAATGGAAAGTCTGGTTCATGTTAACCACATTGCCGTGTTACTGCTTTTCCTCCCTTTCCTCTTAGCAGCTGATATATGCCACCAGAACAAGTGGACTTCTTGGGCATTTTGTCATTTTAATGTGAGAAAGTTTGACGTTTAGTTGGATGTAATGGGTCTCCCGTGACTCCATTTTTGTCTGGCAGAACTATTTTGATGTCAAACCCAACACTGTACTACGCACCGCTTTGATGAATGCTGTGACGACACCATATAAAGACATTTTGTTCCCACACAAACAAGAGAGCTCTGAATGAGCCGGTCTTTATTTTACACAGATGTGTTTGTGCCTCACGACATCTCCTCTGTGGCCACTTGAGTTTGTTTGTGGAAAAGATGTCCACAGCAGAGGTGGAGAGCTGTCGGGCCGCAGACAAACCCAGCGCCTCCAGCTGTGCTGCTTTCCCCCCCTGGGCCCATGAAAGGAATTCTAATTGGACAAGGAATGTCTGTCTCATGAAACAATGAGTGTTGAATCTCTTCAATGGCTGCTTCACTGTTTAGTCTCGCAGGGCATTTAAGTCCAGAGGATTTGGGTTACCAAAGCTTGCAAGATTTTTATCTGTGTGATAGTCATCAGTAGATGCAGTGGTGCTGCATTTAGGGGTTTGGGTGAGAGGATATTATTTTTCAGAGCTATTCTCAGCTTCTTGTTTGGAGTTGTTTCACATAATGGCTTTCCGATTGATAACGTTTACTGTTTGGCAACCACTGCCTTGAGTCTTTTGAACAGCTACCTAAACATATTAGCGGGTGTGGGAATCATAAGGAATGGATTTATTTGGCTTCTGATTTCTCCATATGACTCAGGTACTTCAACGATTCCTTTGGATAGTTAATTTACTCAACTACACGTTGTTTAAACCCTTTAGTTTTTTTTTCTGTAGAAGAAAAAAACATATTGTTAGCTCTCAATGGCCTCAACGAACTCAATATTTTTGGTTTCCCAAAATGTCTTTCAAATTTCTTCATTTGTGTGTATTTTTATTTTATTTTTTTTTAGGCATACAGGTGTGAATCAACATGAATTCTCATCATTTGCCCTCCATCATTTTTAGGCAGGCAGTCGTCTAAATGATTGTTTTAGGAATAAATTTTTGTAAAAAAAAATACTTATTTTACTGTTAATATCAGTAGTAGTGTTGCTAAATTAGATCATGTCAGCAGAACATACATTTAATGCTGTTCAGGATATTTACACACATTTTTTCACATCCTGTTTACTGGCATAGGTACAGACATTCAAGGTAGGCTATGTACTATTCTGGATTGCTAAAAAAACAAAAACGGTAATGTGGTAACATATTAACACACATTCGTGTATGTTTAACTTTATAACGGCATAGTCGCAACCGGTTATTAAATAGTCAAGTCTTACGAACCTTTAGTGCAACATAATAACAATGGCTTTTATTGGTTCATGAGGTTCAGTACATTTAGTTCAACATGGTGCATGAGTCAGGCAGTATCGGCAAAAGAACCTGTTCTTGTAGCCAGCCCCACGTGTCAGCCTAAAAACGTGATCTTTTGACAATAACAATCAAAAATTGTTTGTAGTCAACTTGCATCACCTTTTTTTGCGCACAGATTCCTGGTATATTTTGCTGTGTTATGGCTTCATACCATCAGACAACTGTTGATAATCAACACCTTCACACTATAGTTTCTAGGAGGCTTTTGTGGGCAACATGCTTTTTTTGTGACCTTATCAGTGAGGGGTCGTAGTTAACATGAAGTTTGCTTGAGGATAAGATGTGCTTGCATCTGTATCTGTCAATGGTGTCACTTGCAGCGCTGTTCCCTTCTTGGTTGCTGCTTCTTTCAGTCCTTTTGTCCATCTTACTTTGGGTTCGTGTTTCACACAACAAGAAGTAGGATGTGGCTTCTGTGATCATTTCTTTTCATGATTGAGCTGTATCGTGTGGGTTTTGCCAAAATACAGTTTATCTTGTGGTGATATGTAGAAACAAACTGAATATGTTTCTTCTTTTGAAACAATGATTATTAGACCTCAACCATAAAAACCATAAAAAATTAAAATGTGCGTTTTCACCTACATAATTTTGAGCTGTCTGAATATGAATATCTTCTAAATTGATTACATCCATCCTAATTTCATTTGAGGGGAGGAATGCTATAAATGTTTGTCATCATTGGAGCATGCACATCCTGGTGGGGTTTTTTTTTTGTTTTTTTTTTGTTTTTAAGCTTGCTCAGGAGTTATTGCCCTCATAATGGTTACAGAGTAATCAGGGAGAAATGCAAGTTTCTTGTTTTCTCATTGTTGTTTCCTCATTACTTGGAAAGGTCTATGGTGATAATGCCCTGAGAAAGCACTTGACTTCACATGTTTTCAACTGTGTTTCACCCTGAAGGTATTTTTTGTGGATTAGTTGGGCTGTTTGGTTTTTATTGTTGTGTTAATGAATAAGGCAGTCTGGATGCAACCGTATAAGAATGCAAAGCATTACAGAGTCCTTCAGTGTACTTTACTTTTATTATATATGTTTTTTTTCACTGTTGCTGTTACATTTAAACACACACACACGCGCACAGGGATGATAAACTTTAAGGCTACAAGCATTCAGGCTTCAAAACGTTTGCTTGTTACTGTGAAACAGCTGTGTTTAACTTGTGGTGTTAGCGATACTCTGTTGTATACCTCAGAAACCTGTAAAGCTAGTAGGTGATTCGGCAAAGCTTTTTCTTAAAGCCTCTATAGACTAAATGATGTGTTGATGCTTTCACAATTAGCATTTCTTTAACTAGACTCCAGGTGTGCTATTCAATCCAATCAAAATACGTAGTGTTGAATAATTACTCATTATCAAATGCTTTAGAAGTCCTATTTTAAACAAATTATACAGTGCGTTTAACTCGGTCAGGATGAAGGTTTAAATCTTGCTCAGTTATTGTCATTGCGCTTGATGTGTGAAGCACAGATATAGGTAGCATTTTCTGATATTATTAGCTAGCCCATGAAATTAGCATTGCTGCAATAAGGAACTTTGAAGAGTCCTCAAATACTTGTTCACACTATTCAACATATTGTTTAGGCTATATAATGCAAATCTGTTAATAATTAAACATTTTCATGAAGAATGTGTTTTCAAAAATGCTGTTATGCATCACTGTCCAAATGGACACTAAACAGTGTGTGCCAAAACAGTGCACTTTACTGAATGTTGTGTGTGTGTGTGTGTGTGTGTGGCTACTCTTCTCTTGGGCTACTCTTATGCGGTTCCAAATCTGATACCTATTTGAACCTTTAAGTTCATGAGATTAATATCCACTATGAAAATATTGCTTGGTACTGCTATACAATGCCAATAATAACCTATGAAATGAAAGCTGTTATAGAATAGAATATCTGTACTTGTAGCTCCAGAACATTGTTTGGACAAGACGTCAATCACTTATGACATGTCAGAAATGTTTTTTGCAGTAAGGTAACATTTAAAAGAAGAGCATAAATGCACACATTTGACATAAGATGTCTGTTTTTAATTTTTGTACTATGCAAAATTAACAAATTGCAGTGAGCATCTCCCGTGTGAATAGCAAGAACAAGTCTATTTTAGTTTATTTGGAGTAGCCATATGGTCATTGTCTAATTGCATTTATGTTGATGTTTCTGTCAGTTCTCTAACATTTCTAACAAGGAGTTATTCTAACAATGCCTCTTGGCGGTCACTCATGTAAACCCAGTTTTAAGTGCATGTAAACAGGTCGCGCAAAAAAGGCATCTGTGCATTAAGCCCTGCAGTGCGAATGCAGCCATGTTTGCCCGTTATGTTAGCTTGCTGACTTTAGAGTAGACGCTATAAATGATTTATTGAACGTCCCATGTCCCCTTGCAAGCTCAACCTCTCCATAATTGTTTGCCCAGTAGCGTATTTTTTTGTAATGTGCAGAAGCCTAGCTGAAGCCTGAATTATGCTCTGTCTACTAGGCTGTTGCATGGCACGACCAGCTATTGTATCAGGCATCGGCTGCATGAAAAGAGGCTTACTGCCCCCTGCGTATGTGATCCTGTTCTGGACGCAGAGGGCTGGACAGTAGGGGATCCTGCTTGTTCATTAAGAAGCACTTGCAGCGTTCTGCTGTTATCATTTCTGTGTCACGTGCTGCCTGCTCGTCTGCTTCCTCTTTCCTCTCTCCTGTCCCTTATCTTTTCTTTTTTTTTTTCCCCTCCTGCACGTGATCATTTCATGTTCATGGTTGTGCAGGTATGCAGAGCATGTGGCCTCTCAGACATTCCTTGGCCTGATATTGATGTGAAGTCCAGCTGCGGGTTCGTAGGGGATACTGTTTGTTCGGACCGTCTGCAGCACTGTAAACTGACACTATTGATCAGAGCCAGGCCGTCACCCATCCTGTGTAAATAAATGCCTTGACGGAAAGCACTGGGAATGAAAGCAACAGATAGTTGTTAAACAGAGGAAATGTGATGGATGGAGTTTGTTTGTTTGCTTGCTTTTAGTAATTCAATGCTAGTGTTCTTCACCTGTGAGACAGCTGGTGCTAAAGAAAATGACATAATTATAAAATGTTAACAATTTTTTAAACTGTTTAAATTATTAGCTAAAATAAAGCAAAAAATAGTGAATAAAGAGTAACTAAACAGCTTTGGAGATACACTTTTCCTTATGCATTCATAGAAATTAAGCTAAAACTTGATGTCTTTTTATTTGTTTAGACACTCAAATGTAGGCCACATTTAATTGCCATACCATTTATCTTTAAGATTGTAAAACAATCTTAAGCCATATAACAGCTATGTCAAGTAGGAACAGCATTACATAGAAATATTGACATTTTCTAAACATTTTCGGGCAATTTAATGTATTTGTGCTGAATAAGTATTAATTTTCCTTTAGAATAATCTTACTGACCCCCTAATTTTCACTGGTAATGCAAGTTTGAAAAATGTTTAGTGCATTTTATATATTTTTATATATTTGTTTTATATTATTATATTTTACTGTATTGTTTATGGCACTCTTACATGCATATTCCTCAAGTTAAGGTAATGCTGCCACGTTAAAGCGCTGTTTCATGAACATTCTGTCCTCAAATGACTCAGACCACTATTTGTGTTTTTTGTTTTAAACTTTAGACTTATTTTGAATCGCTTTTTTGAACTCAAGGTTTTTTGTTATGTAATTATGATCTTCATGCACTTGAAGTCACACCATTTGACCTTGTGTGTTATGATAGACTCATCCCTTATATAAGACACTACGCCTTGAACTGAACGAAGTAAAGAGCCATAGTTGAGTGATTAGTATGAGACTTTGTATTGTGGTTTCTCTTTGTCCATGGCAACAAAACCATTTGACCTCTATTATGTGATTTGTTTGTTTTTTTATATATATTATTATTTCTGGGTTAATTGTTAACTAAAGCAGTGACTTCAATATTTCAGAGCGTAGGACATTAAGTTTAAATGTGGCTCACCACTTTCAAGACAAGAGATGTGCCAGAGATGTGCAAAGCCACATTTTTATCCACTAGCCTAAGAGAACTTTAATTCTAAATTCATCAATTAAATTCCTGCCTCTAAAAAGAGGAAAAAAGAAACTAATTTATCCTCACAAACATATCCTGTCCCATTCCTAGACATGTTTTAACTTGTCAGTAAGATTTTTTTCAAATTATGATTTTAAAGTCTCCAGTTCATTCTGACTAGGATGCATTGAATTGATCAAATGTAATAGTAAGGAAATAGAAAAGTACTGTAATTCTAATAAGCTCTTCTCTTGATATATTTTTTTTAATTGATGAAAATCAGCATATGAATGATTTCTGAACAGTCATATGACACTGAAGATAGACTACTACTCAGATAATAATGATAGAATAAATTCAACTTGACCACAGGAATAAATTGCATTAAAATAGAAAAATTCTCAATATAACAGCTTTTACTGTATTTTTGATCAAATAAATGGCACAAAAACGTTTTGACCGTTTCAAACCCAAAAGCTTGCAAATAGTTTTATTTAGTTCTCTTTTATCCCTACTAATATTTGGAAAATGCAGATTTGTGCAGCCTGTTGCCCTGATAAAAAATGTGTGACGTGCTAGGCCTTTGTGTAGATGTGTGTGAGACTGCATTGTGGTCAGCTGCAGACAGTGGCGTGTTGTACCGTGCCGTAAGTCTGTGGGGCCTCCAGACAGGATGAAGAGCTCATATGGTGATTTTAGCCTCCCTCAGCAGCCTGGCCGGCTCCCACGCGCCTCGTCTGGATTTAGGTTACTGCACAGCACCCAGGGGTCACACGGCCACCTCCCCCAGGTCACTACCGGACACACACACACTCACTCACTCTGCTCCAGGTCGCATTCTTTCAGCTGTTGTAAACAAGAAACGCTAAACACAGGGATTTTTTTTTTCAGCCTGTCAGACTCGAAGACTGTGCTTTTCAAGATAATGTTTCTCACTCTCTGACACGGAGCATAAGTAGGCCATTGCGATATTAGGCTTTTTTTTTTTCTTCAGTGGGAGCGATCCTCTCAGCTCTTGTCTCTTTGCAGGGCAGATGCTCGTCGGTGTCGCTATAAGCATCGCTCATATCTCCACAGGGATGACAATTGACTGTAGGCCGTTCTCTAAACTGATCGACATAAATAGCCTGTTTCTTTACAAGCTTGTTTTCCTGCCGGTTCTCTCTTTGAGTGCACTCTGGAACCAATTATCTTTCTGGTAGTGCAGGCCAGACCCAGTTTTAAGTTTGTTTGATAGCACAATAATCATGATTGCGTGTTGTATCTGAGTACTTCTGATGGTGTCAGACAAGCTGTCAAGAGCGCAGACAGGCAGACATCTGTCGGCATTGTCGCCATAAGGTTGCAGTCTCTCTGGTGTCAGCTCAGAGCCGTGATTAATGCACCACACATCAGATTCAGGATGTCCTCCTCCTCCAGTCACTGCCGACTGAAAGCATTTCTCTCATTCCTATGTATTGTGCTTTTAACCACTCGTTCCCCCAAGGTATGGCTCAGGTTTCCCTTCCTTTTCACGCTTGGTGACTCAGTGACGAGGAAGTCTGCCCGCCTGTCCCCATCACCGCGCTTCTTCCTAGGGGAGCTTGGCGGAGCCATCGTGGAAGTCGGAGAGGCTGACCTACTGTATCTTTGCCTGAGGAAATGTCTTGTCTATTCATGCACATGAGGAGGTTTAGCATTCCAGTTTACCCTCTTGGCTGACAACTCATTTGTTCGAGCTTGGATGGGGATATATTTTTAAAGGCCCCCGGCGTTCCGATCGACCTTACAAAATGGCTTCCCGCAGTTTAATCTTCGGCGCAGAGCGAGGATTTGGCCGTGGAAAGTGGGAGAAAGAGAAACAAAGAGCCAGGAAGGAGGGTGGAGGATAACTCCGGAAAAGCTCATGGATATTTCATTCGCGCTGGGGGCCCGACGTCTTGTGTTTCAGCTTTGCGTATGGCGGGCCTTTACATGAGTGTGTGCAACTCAGCCTTTCTCATATCCCTCCAGCCCTCACGCCGCTGTAACTCAAACCTAAGCTGTGAATGGGAGGAGTGCTGTGTGTCATCTCTGAATCTCACAGGAAATGAGACGAGTAGACCACATTCTCCAACCCCTAATCAGTCTAGTTCATCACTCAATTAGAGCGATGGCTTATGTATGCAAAGTCTGAATTGACTGTACGAGAACTGAGAAATTAAATATAATATAATCATAATTGCAACGTGTGTGCAAATTATTTAGTTAAATACGTCCACTGTGCAATGTAGAGTGAAGCTTTTGTTTTTTTTATTAAATATGCAGTTGGGAATGTAATGTAATTTATACAACTAAACAAAGCTGTATCGTGTTTCCAACCTTTTTTCGTTTTGTTTTTAGGGCTGGGTATTGAGTTAGGTACCGACCTAATGTCACGTCATTCAGTACCAAATTCTGGTACCTACAGGGATAATCTCATCAATGTCAGTGAGCCATTAATCCTGGAGCACTAGCTGGCGCGTTGGACTGTAAGTGGCACAGCGCAGATTGAACAAGTATGGAGCAGTCTGCTCTCTATAGTTCTCGCAGAAATGCTAGTTAAGTCGAACGCATACTACGGGAAACCAAACAACCCAAATGCAGGACGAAACAGCGTGGTATTGAGTGTTTGTAATATCTTCTGATTGCCGTCTAATATGTTTCGGTCATGCAATGTTGCTGAAAAATATTATTTCCCCTGAGATAGAACTGCAACCGTGAAAAAAGAAAATACACGCAGACAGCTTGAAGCGGCTAATGTTCATCAGTAAATTTGTGGAAAATTAATAGAAATGATGATGCTTTCTTAAAAGCATTTTAAAACGAACACGCACTGGTGTAAATGTAGCGTAACATGAGTAAACTGAAAACTATATGAACTTTATTAACACTAATTGATTTGTTTAGTTAGATATGTTTAGTTCCTTTGTGCTGTGGCTCAGTAGATGAGACTTTGATTCTGTATAAGTCAAGTTGAAAAAAAAAGATAATGTAGTCATAAAATAGTTATTGAAAAAGGTATTGTTCAGGAACCGGTATTGTTGTTGATATAGTTTTTTTGATAGCCCTCTTTGTTTTTCCATGAAAATTAAAGTTAGATTGGGTATAAAATTAATGTTTAAAAATTAAGAAATTGAGGCTTTTTTTTTTTTTTTAGTTGGGCAATAAATTCATAATCGTTACCATGATATAATTTTCCTTGATGAAAAGTTTGATAGATTTTCAATATAATGTTAATGCACCAACAGCAGAATGAAAGAGCACTACTCATTTGAACCCCATCACATTTATGCATTTATACATTTATTCGCTCTGATTTTAATAATGAACATAACTGTACACCTGCATCCTAACTGAAACGGCTTCTATCAAATGTGCATTTTTAAGAGACAGAAAAGTGATTATATGCAGGCAACACAAACCTGTTCCTTGATTTGAAACAATATCACTTATTAGAACATGCAGAAACTGATTATTTATTTCAATAATTTGGTAATATTGATTATAAAACTGCTAATTTGTGCAGGCCTTCAAACTAGCACAGGTAACCTAAAGCCTTTAAAAAACATTTTGCATTGCAATCAATGTTTTTGTTTTTTCATTACAAATGCAATTTTTCATCTCTTAAATGAAACAATTTGCAAAATAAGAAATTGAATAGAAGCGTTGTTTCATCTCATTGCTTTTAAGTCCGTAGTATTTGTGCTATAATAATCTGTCATTTTGTTTTATTTACAGTCCATTTTTGTTCAGAGACTGAGCTGATCTTCATTTATCCAAATCATTTTCAAAGAAGGCTGAAAATTAGTCATCAGACTCGAATGCGTCAATAGCGAGTGAGCTTCTGCACAAAAACCCACGTTAAATAGACAGAGATAGCACTCCCGCTCTTCTCACTGTGCCCCTGCCTCACGTCCTCCACCCCTGCTCATTGGATGCTCTGCTCATATTGAAGAAGTGTAGAGATAAATAACCGTTGGCTCATATTCCGGTGACTTACACCATTGCGTGTCAGCTTTACAGTGCCCCCCCATGCTTTAACCTCATATATCAGCAAACTACTTGCCTTGCAAACAGCTGCAGAACCCGCCAGAGACTCATTCCCATCTACTGAGTAATGTTCCTTTGGTTACACACGTGTTATTTTGCTAATTAACTATGTGAACGGTCTTGTGGCTTGTGAACCAGCTCTCCGCCGTTACGTCAGGTAAAGCAGTGCTTTTTATTAAAGACGGGGAATAAGTGGGTGGGAAACTAAGAATAGAGCCTCTTCTGTCTCCCTTGCACCGTCCCTCATCAGTCACTACACCAGCTGTCCTAATGCAAGATATTGAAGACACTCTCCGCTGACTAGCAGAGATAATCTGCTGTCTGGTTTTGTCGAGTTGTGATTCTCAACTGGTTTGGCTTCAGGGTTTTAAGTTAGCAACGGAGTACCAGGTTTGTTTATCATGCACAATTGAGTTTGGATGGTTTCATGCTCTTGCTTGACAATTATTCATTTCATAAACTTGCCGGTTGGCTGAAACCAAATTCTTGTTGCAAGCAACTGTTTTTATTGTAGTCTGTTAGATTTGTTTTGCTTCAGTGTGTGTTTGTTTGTTTGTTTTTAGGGTTTTTTTTGAGGATGCAAGGCACACATTCTTATGCCTATTTAATTTCTAACATCTGACACATTTTTGTCAAAATTTGAGTTTGATTGGGCATAGTCTCAGTGGAAAAAATACAAAATGTTACAGTGCTATAGTGATTAAGCGTTTGCAGGAATTTCCCACGTTATAATTTTGAAACTTTAAATCAAACATTCAATTAAATTATGTGCAATCCTGTGCAGAGATTCAGGGCCTAGTAATATTCATTTTCATGCATTTGTAGAATTCCATCAATTTTTTTTTTTTTAAATATCTGATGAGGCAGGTCATCTAAATAAGCTTGTAGTCAGATTGGCTTCTGTGAGGTGTCGAATTGTGTAAAAGTCCAGCAAACCATATATGCGAAATCAAACCTGCTGATTCACTCTCTTTCACAGGCATGCTGGGTCTATGTCACAGCGCTGGCACAGTGTCAGTCACTATCCAATTATGATGAGTTGTGATTTATTACAATGAATCTGATAATACTTTCTGCAGAAGCAAAACTAAATAAATCTGTTGCATTTATGACTTTTGTTTTGGCTTATAGGAGTTTACAGCTACCAGAAAACAGTTCTGATTCCCAGCTTGTGGAGTTGATGTTTTCGAGCTGCTAATCCTCTGTAATGAAATGGTTAAGATGATGGATGATCTCCCACGTCTGATAACACCATACCAGACTGTTTGGCCTCCTATCAAAGGGCTTAATGAAAGTGCACGGGCAATGATGTTTGTACAGCCCCGGGCAGATCTCCACGCACAGCACTGGGCAAATAACACCCGCCGAACTTGCTGCCTTTTTATATGTGCGGCAGGGTTGTTTGTCAGTTTGTGCAGCTGGGCGGCAGGAACTCTGAAGTGCTGCACATGTTTGTTCTGCCCGTCACCCACTATGATTAGGCAATGGTTAAAGCAACAGGAAAAATTTAAAAGCCCTAGACCGGTGTGTACAACTCATTTAGAGGAGCTCGACCAGCGCTTGAGAATGGCACTCATGTGTTTTCCTGTTAGTAATTGTCATGTGATCTGTCATACCGCTTCATTTCAAGGTCTTTGACGCCAAGTATTGTCTGGGTTTCTTCTGTTTTTAAAATCATTGCTGTGCTGACTAAACTTCTAGATCTGTCATGTACAGGAATATCTATCAACCTGAATCAGCAAAAAAAATATTTTTAGAGCAACCAGCTAGTTTTACCGGTTCAAAAGTTTGGGATCTGCAAGATTAGTTTTTTTTTTTTTTTTTTAAATGAAAAAAATCTTCAGCGAGGATGCACTACATTGTTCAAAAGTGACAGTAAAGAACTTTTATTTTTGTCATGGTTTCCACAAAAAATATTAGGCAGCACAGCTGTTTTCATCATTGATAATAAGAGATGTTTCTTGAGCAGTAAATCAGCATATTCTGAACAATTTTGCCACTGAAAAATTGAGTAATGATGCTGAAAATTGAGCTGCATTTTTGAGCAAATAATGCGGCCATGGTGACCATAATTGACATAATCAAAAACATTACAAATAATGTCACCAAGCCAAGTTTTTGAACAGTCGTGTACATAAGAGACCTGTCGTTTTGGACTTTGTTGTCTAATTTTGTTGCTAAAACCTGGCAAAACTCCATTGTTTACATTTTGACATTTTTGCACTCCGTAATTAACAGCACAAAATATCCATCTGCTGTTCGGAGCCAATAAAATCCCCTCATGTGAAATAATTGGTTTAAATGGAGGGGATGTTACAGCCCTGACTGCCGGTGATGAAAGTTATGTCTGACAGCAAAGTTTCTGCCTCCATTCTTCCTTTGTTTCCATGGCTACAGATGTGGAAAGCTCCTAAAGGGAAGCCAGGGTGGTAAAGCTTTGAAATATCTGCCGCATGTATATTTGATTACTCTGTGACTGCTGAAGCTACGCCTCTGTCGCTCCTGAGGGATCTGCCTCGGCTCAGTCATACCTGTGGACTTTGATCTGAGCCTCCTATGCATCGTGGCACCTCCACTTGGGTTGTTGGTTGCCACAGTAACCAGTTATTGGGAGGTGATGGACAGCCTGGAGGCTAAAAGACGTGATGGACTACGGAGCCACCCACCCCCGCTCTCGTCTCTCCCTGTGAATGCTGAGATGAATTTCACAGCTAATGAGGCAGTGCCCTCCCCAAGTCATGGAGCTGTGTGTGGGTGCTAACAGAGGTATGCCGTTTGGCTCTTCTGTCCACAGCCATGAATTTCCAGCTCTCTGACCTTTTGAAGATCCTGTCGTCTCGGCTCATTATTAGGGCATAAACTATACCGTGCATTTGGGCAGCATGAAACCTCAGCATAGACCAATTAGTGGCTGAGCTTGCATGATTCCTGTTTTATAGAAACCGGCTTCCTTTTCTTAACATCAGCTGGGTTTCTTCTTCACTGTATTGTCAGGTGGATTTTAATAAATAAATAGCCTTCTGCAGGGACACTGAGAATACGTAAAAGGAAAAAAAGGGTACAAGTGCTTTTTGCTGTCTTTGCCACTTTTGTCTAGGATCCTGATTTTAACAGCAGAAACACTAGCATGTTTTTCTTTGAAGTGCACACTGGGATCGAGGGAAGGTGCTTCTGTTATCGTCAAGAGGAAGAGGTCAAAAAAGATCTTTTAATGTTCTTTAAGTGATACTTAATAGGATTTTTCACCCCAAAACTTTAATGGTAATACTTACCCCAGGATTGTCAGGTTCACAAAACAAAAAAGCTCAATTGCTGTTCATAACAAGACCAAAACTAGCCCAATTTGTTTTTCTGTTGATTTTCCCCTCTGTGGGATGTCTCCTCTGTCAAAAATCACGTTATGGGTGATCACTTTAATAAAAAAAAAAAAAAAACAACAAAAAAAAATCCACAGCAGCAGCCCAAGTTGGCTGACTTTTCCCTTAAAAAACATACCATCACATGTCTTGCCACATGACTCTAACACGGCATCATCTGAGTAACATTTTACATTAAAACTGAAGCTCTGTAAGAAATGTGAGCTTTGATTTCAGTAGTTCGAAATATTCAATTAATAAACGTAAATCGTTATTACGAAATCATTCATTTCAAGGTACATAATCGTTATTGAGGTAAAATGTTCAATTAATCGAAATTTAGAATTTCCAGCCCTAGTATAACATAAAAAAAGGAGATTTCACAAGAACATTTCAGCTGCATCATGTCCATTGGTATCCAAAACAGCATTTAACTTCACTGACTTTCATTATGTTGCCATGGGATTTTTCAAAATATGTGTTTTGTATTGCGCATAAAAATCTTCTGCATATTTGAGTCATGAAAGGATAGCAGAATTTTCATTTTTGGCCAAACTGACCCTTTAACAGTTCCCCCGTGTAATAATTACCGCAACCCTTTTGAACAAGGTCATAGGAGCGATAGAACAAAAAAGATCTTTCTGCACCATTACTTTGCTATCTTACGAATGTCTTTGGGTAACCATGTGAAGTGGTGAAAGGGATCGATTGCAGCCATTTTAATGTTTATCAGTATGTATAAATTGAATGGTTGCCAGGCAGAGTTTGTTTACCGTGCTATGTGTTGTGCCGCATTCGATTGCACTGTTGCCCGTTCTGACAGAAGTGCGTATAAATTAGTCCTGTGACCTCATGGGAGAACACAGCCTTCCTCTGTTTGTCCAGCAACACGCACTCAAACCAGACAATTCAGAATCAACCATTACCAAGCTGCACTGCATATGATGCCGCCGCTGTTTCCTGTTGTGCTGTGACTGCAGTGCAGTATAGGCTTTTGCACTGTTGTGTACATTTTGTCTTGTCCAAAACGATGCAGGTCATTGGTTTGCTGTTGCCTCGTCCTCAGTCCACAGTGAATTTTTGAGAAGATGAATATCGCTGACCACACCTGCTCCGTTTCACACCACAGCATGTCAAACATGAGCTGACACCAACCTTATTCACAAACGCTGCTTCTTTTAAGTGCGCCAAATCCCATTGAAAAGCGTGAAATCGCATTGCAGCCTAACACAGAATGACCTTTGATATTTTCACATTAGGTGAAGGCTAGCCAAGAAAAAAAACCCTCTCAGGCAGATGGCTTAAGCTTTACATATCCAGGGAAAAGCTGAGGATTTGGGGTGCTGACTAACAGCGTTGAGAGGAAGTCTGTCTGATTTATTCTGCGCAGGCTGTGCTTGGACGGCCCCAGTGGCCCCTTTTGGGGGGACTAGAGGAAAGGGATCCTGATCATGTCAGTTAGTTAGTGGAATGAGGCCCAGCTCTGTCTTTTAAAGCCGTCTCTGCAGATAAACGCTGTTCTCAGTCACATCACATCAGCAGCAAAGCTTTTAAATGCTTTCAATTTTTTTTTAAATGTTTGTAAGAGGCACATCTGTTGATTTATTGAATGATTTGAGCTGATAATGATTTTTGTTTTCTTTCTCTTTCAGTATTATGTGCCAAGAATCTGGCAAAGAAAGACTTCTTTCGTAAGTACACCTCACCTCGCCTTCTTTTCATAATGTAATCCTTCGTGTATCTTAAAGTTCACCCCAAAATTCAAAAGTTGATATTTACTGGCCCTCATGTCTTTTAAAACAAAAAAGGAATTATTTTAATAATGTTCTTTTTGCTGCTTTCCTCGTTACTACAATAAATTGGGCGTTCAAGCTTCAAAAATGGACAAAAAATCACCGTCGTATCATGCTATCGTGTATGATAGCAGTAGTCCATGTTAATTGTTAATTATTTTATGAAATCATTTTGATAACTTTGTCAAAGTAAAAGTGAAAAATGTGAATTTGGGTGGAAGGATGACAGTGATGTTCAGTGATACGGAGTTTGACAACACTCCCCGTTCACTTTTATGTTGAAAAGAGTTGCAGGGATATCCTTCTTTCGTGTTTCACAACGTTAAAAGAATTTGAAATATCACTTTTGGGTGAACTATTAATCGACTTTAAATCCCCCTCAGAAATGGCTGTATGAGCCATTTGTGATTCTGGAACATTAGTGGCTCTCTCCTCCGAGTTGTTGAGAGCCGCCCACTGGCTGCTTTTATCACTGGGGGAATTCACATCCCCATTCAGTGACTCCTCATCAGATTCCACCCACTACTGCATTGAGTGAGCACGCTTCACTGTTCTGCAGCCTAGGCTCTTCATCCCAGCTGCTCTGACTGACAGGCTTGTTTGCCCCACTGGCCTCGCCGATGTGTGTCCCACATATTATTCAAATGCTCGGCGTGCGTCATTCATAGATCTTGTTTCTGTGCCATGTCCATTATGCTTCTCGTATAACAAAAAGCCACACGAGAATGTATGACGAAGACGGGCAAAACCAGACCAGTTGTCTCTGATAATTATACATTAAATTATTAGTATTAATGCTCCACAACAGATGCAGCATGTATTTTTCAGTAGTCATTTTTCCCACTCACTCAAATGCTTTCAGTGGAAATGCTCTTCATAGCTTCGTGCCGCCGAATAAACGGCCCACAGAGCATGAAGACTGTCCTTTCAGTAACACTGAGCCAATAGCATCGCCAAGTCTACGACTAAACGACAAAATGCAGTAATCAGGACTGCACATAAAATGATTTTGTGATATGACAAAAATAAACATTTATGACCATAATTTCAAATCTGATTATAGTTGATGGCAAACTGGAAAACTTTTAATACACGTTTTTTTTATTTCATCTAACCCATGGTGTCTGATTCTCGAGCAAATTACTGGTTTTTTTTTTTTTTTTTTTTTTTTTTTTTTTTTTTTTTTTTTTTTTACAAATCTGTCTCATTCTCATAAGAAACATTCAAATGTGTTACAATAATACTACACATACATTTAACAGTACACTATGCCAACCAAATGTAAGGTGGAACCATTTTTAAGAGTGAACTTTGCTTAGGTGTGAACGTGTTTAATATTTTGAGTCAATTTATTAGTCAACACATTATTTTTCTTTGTCATGAGGCACATTTTTATACAAGTATGTCTAGTAGTGTTTTAAAATCTGTTTAGAAGTCATGTGTATTACAGCCTTTACAGAACAGTGATGTTTATGTGGCACAAATGCAGTCAGGATCGCTAGATTGACAGAATCAAGGTGGAACACGCATTTAAAACAAAAAACTAGTAACATATCCTTGTGCATGTAACAAAAAAGTTCAGATTCTGTAATTTGGCAACTGAAAGTCAGTGGCTCCATTGTCGCTCTTTTTGGTCGGGGGATCTGTAAAGCCATCCAAATATTTGCAGTCTATCTAAATTTTTGCAGCTGTCATTGTGGAAGCTGCTTAGCTGTACAGATTGTAATCATTTTTTTTTTCCAAAGGGCAGTGTGAGGACAGTGTGTGACGGCCGAGGTTGTCCTCTGTTGTTTATTTGTCTTACTGTTATGCTGTCGTTCTGCTGCAGGGTTGCCCGATCCTTTCGCCAAAGTTGTGGTGGACGGCTCGGGTCAATGCCACTCCACAGACACGGTCAAAAGCACATTGGACCCCAAGTGGAATCAGCATTACGACCTGTAAGCAAGTTACTCACGGCTAATTTTTGCTATGTTCTTCTCAGTGGTGATGCTGCGCAGTTTTGAGCATTTACGTAATCTTTAAAATAACAGAAACATCATTAGCTTGTGATTTTAAAAGAATGAAATGGCTAAAGAGAGTCTTTCCGCAGGTATATTGGGAAGACAGACTCCATCACCATTAGCGTATGGAACCACAAGAAGATCCATAAGAAGCAGGGTGCGGGTTTCTTAGGCTGTGTGCGGCTCCTGTCCAACGCCATCAGCAGACTAAAAGACACAGGCTGTGAGTGTGGTACTTTCATAACATGGCTCAATCTCTTCATTGTGCAATATCGCAGTCGTTACATGTCTTCATAAAATTTCTCTTAAGCTGTGTATCTGTAGTCTATAGAAGTTTGATCGCCTATTTTGGCTTCATCTTGTCATTTATCCGTTTCACCATCAGACCAGCGTTTAGACTTATGCAAGTTGAACCCGTCAGACAGTGATGCTGTTCGCGGACAGATCGTTGGTACGTATTAAACACTGCAGGTAGAATTTGTACAGAGTCGGAGAACAAGATTGATTTATTTAGCCACTTTGGTGAAACTTTTAGAATGCATTTGCACAACTAAATAACCAAAAATGTGCGTTTGTTTTAAAGAAATAAAACACAAGTGGAGATTTATTTGTCTCTTTATTTTGTAATTTGTCTCTTTTTGTTTGACATTTAAAGTGTCTTAATTCAGATGCCAACCATCAAACTAATGAGATTTTATTTTCTGTTTATTTTAAAGATAATACAAGTGAATTTATCAATTCAACTCGTGCTAATTCAACAAAATTAAGATAAAATTTTGCTTATTAAAATGAAGTTAGTTCTGAGAAAAGCATTGTTTGTTGTTTTATTTTCTTGTGTGTGTCATTGAAGTGTCTAAATTCAAATGTCTACTATCAAACTAATGAAATTAAAATTGCTGAATCGGTATTTGACTAAATAAGGAGTCTTCAGAGTAAATGACTTTTCTTTAACCATTTTCTTCTTTATTTTTGTAGTGAGTCTGCAGACCAGAGACAGAATTGGCAGTGGAGGGCCTGTGGTCGACTGTAGAGGACTGGTAGAGAATGAGGGGTGAGTCAACTTTTTATCTAACTGGTTACCTGCCCAGATAAAGCACTTCATTTGAGCTACCTAAAGAGTTAGTTTCACAGTTCGTCACTGTTTTGATCATCTATACCAAGACCCAGTGAAATGTTTGTGTGTCTGTATGTGTTATAACACCTTCTCTTCTCTTTACGTGTGTGTTTCAGGCCTGTCTTTGAAGACTCGGGGCCCGGGCGGCCTCTCAGCTGCTTCATGGAGGAGCCCATGCCATACACAGACCCTACGGGAGCCGCTGGCGGAGGCAACTGCCGTGCGCTCGAGTCGCCCAATCAGGAGCAGCGGCTCCAAGCACAACGCATCAGAAACCAAGATTCCCGAGGGCATGCACACACCCCCCAAAACAGACCACACGGACACCAGTCCCCCGACCTCCCTGAGGGCTACGGTAAGGTTGAGAACATTAGAAATAGGTCAGGACGGGCGATTAGCGAAATGTACCCAATCTGATTGTTTTAGCTTATTATTTTGTGCCGGTGCTTTAAAATATCACCGGTGCTGCCATCAGAGCACCACTTTTATAACAGATGTATTTTTTTATCAGTACACTTCAAATTGCCCAGTGTGAGCAATTTTCCTGTCATTATGTATAATCTGCAGGTCACTTCTTTTCTGAGGGCTTGTCAGTTTTGTCCAATAACAGGTTTATATAAATATTTCAACATAAAACTGTGCCGTTTTGCACATCCCCAGTGCGTATACCTGATCTCTTACCCACGGTACTGCCGGAGTCCATCGAGACTAATACAGCTTAGCGATCAGGGTAAGAGGCTACTGAAGTGCATTGAACTGGAGAGACTGAGCTCTGAAAGGAGTCCATTCACTCTGGCGCTGCGGCCCGCATTACACAGGTGGATCGGCTGTGGCAAAGCCCCTCATTGGAGTGTAACCGTGCCTGACCCTGTTGGTGTTGTGGTAGAGTCCTCTGTCGTGACCAGCGGACGGCGCCAGTGTAATTAAATCTCAGACTAGACATGCCACACTAGCTCTGTGCCGTCTGAGAACTGGAAGCTGGGCAGCCCTGGCGCTCGTTCAGGTTACGTGTAAAATAGTTACCGGTGGCTCGCTCGCTCTTGACGTGTCTGTTCTCTTTTCTAATGCAGAGCAAAGGACCACCGTGCAGGGCCAAGTCTATTTTCTGCACACACAGACTGGCGTGAGCACCTGGCACGATCCCAGAATACCCCGGTAGGTTTAATCACCACCCGCCTTTGCTGAAATAACGATTGCCCCGGTTTGATTGCTCCTTGCTGCTTTTGTGATACCACTCTAATCGTAGCTCTTTAATGTCCACAATCAGCTAACTTGATAATCAGCAATCTCACTTAATAGCTGCTACTGTTGACATTGTGAAGCTTAATAATTTGCTCATCGTCATAAGAGTAATGATCTCCGAAGCATGAGGAAAAGGATGTGAAAAGAAGCCTAATAGTGAGGATAGCAGGGTGGGAAATCAACACACGTCACCAGCTAAATCTAGACGCTTTTTGTGCAGTGGCAAGTTGTTTTGCTTTAACAGTCACTATTACATGCGACCTCTTAAATTGGTCAAATAACATGCTTGTATATTCAACTCACACATGTGAGCATGTTTTGAAGTTCACGATTTGTTTTCGTCTTCAGTTTTGCCAACATCACTTTAAGGCAAGTCTGTCCACTTGTGGCTGTCTTTGTAATGTTTTTGGGCAGCTATTTTTGTAATAAATGCTAGCTGTACTTGCACGGGCGAAAATGCACTTTTTTAAAAATCAATATATACTTTTATTCATTGATAATTAATTGATCAAAAGTGACCATTTTTTGCTGCTGACGATTTCTATTACAGATAAATGCAGTTCTTTAGACCTTTTGAAGAATCCTGGAAAAAAGATCATATTTCCATGAAAATATAAAATAGCAAAACTCTTAAACATTGATAGTAGTAAGAGTTGTTTCTTAATGATTTCTGAAGGATCACGTGACACTGGAGTAATGGCTGCTTAAAATTCAGCTTTGCCACCACATTACATTCGAAAGTTAGTGCTGTCATATGATTAATCGCATCCAAAATAAAAGTTTTTGTTTACATAATATGTGTGTGTGCTGTATATACAAGTACACACACACATGCATGTATGCAATATAGTATAAATAGTTTATATGTGAAGTATATTTATTTAAAATATAAATTATATGATTATAAATACAAACATGGAAATATTTTCTAAATATACACTGTATGTGTGTGTATTGATATGCACATAATGAATATACAAGCATAAGAGCATTTATGCATATGTAAGAGATTTAGTTTCACACAATAAAAAAAACTTACCCACTCAGTCGAAATGAACAAAAATAGAACAAATCGTAATCGTAAAATCTCTGTCTGTTATAATGGGGTATTCACCTGCTATTGTGGCTGGCTTAAAAAAAGTTAACTTCCCACCCTGCAAGAGGATAAATAGAGACAGTTTAGGGGTTCCATTATGTGTTGAGCACCAGGTGTGATGGGTGCGCTTGCTCCTTCAGGGATTTGAACAGCGTGAGTTGTGAGGAGCTGGGCCCTCTGCCGCCCGGCTGGGAGATCAGGAGCACTGTGTCAGGACGAATTTATTTTGTCGACCACAATAATAGAACCACGCAATTCACCGACCCCAGGTTACACCACATCATGAGGTAAAACATCTTTCACATCGGCTCTGCTCATAACATCCGATTACTCATCCCAGCTCTTAAATTATCCTGTTAATTATTCACCACAATGAATAAATCATCCCTGTGTAATTAAAGTTGCTAGTAATGATAATTGCTTGCTCATGTAAGGGTTTATTAAATTAATTCTCAACATTTATTTAATTCCTAATCGTCCCTAGCGGGAGTGTAACCCAAATGATGCATGAAAATCTCGCGGTCCAGGGGCTTGATAAACCGCTGTCGGTGTGTGCATGTATCGGTACACATGTGACATTTGTGTGTGTTTTGCTTGTGGTGAGCAGCCAACACTCTCAGGTGAAGGAGTCGAGCCAGGCTCTGCCCGTACAGATGGAAGTTGGTATGGAGGAAGGTGATGGAGAGTTACCGGTGCGCTACGAGAGAGATCTGGTCCAGAAACTCAAAGTTCTTCGCCATGAGCTCTCCCTGCAGCAGCCTCAGGCCGGCCACTGCCGCATAGAAGTGTCCCGTGAGGAGATCTTTGAGGTACTCACAGTCTCACCGCTGAATAATGCCAGTCATGTAGTGCATGCATAATTTAGCTCTAACAGCACCGTGGTACCTTTTTTGTCATTGGAAGTGACTAGGGATGCATCACGATTAGGATGCTTGCTTTTTGGTTTCCAACAGTAGGACGCCATTAGCAGTATCTTAAATAATGTCGCCGTTTTTGGTCACTTAGATAATTAGGAGAGCAAGTCTTTTCTTATTTTGTACATGTCACTGCTCATCAGTGCACATTATTCCAAAGAAAAGAAAATTCAAGTCTCGTATTTTTTGCCAAGACTGCATGTATTATTGTTAGCGTTATTACACTTTTCAGTTATTGAGTAGGAGGATTAAAAATGAAAAATATGCTCATGCAGAATATGTACATTATAATCACTAATATAATAATAATAAACAGCCAATATGTTAAGAGTATGTCAAATAAATAACTAGTAAATAGTGAGGACTGGTACTCTCTTTTCTGTTTAAGTGTTTTTCGAAATGCAATTTTTTTCCTGTTGTGGCATAGCTGAAATTAGTTCGTAGTGTAAAATGACTCTTATTTATATTATTCTGATATTCTAATTTATTAATAAATTTCTCATACATTTTCCTAATCTTTTTGTAGAAACTGTGGTACAGTTTGATCTTTTTTTTAATGGATAGAAAGATCAAAAGAGCAAATACATTAAAAGACATTTTTAAAGTTCTCTCCCAGAAGAATTTTAGACTTTTTTTTTTTAAATCAAAGATTAAATTGAACTATTCTAGGACTTTTATCAGTACTGTTGTTCAATTGCCAAAGATGTATTGAAGTTATACTGTTGATCTCACTAACATAACATATTGCTGCTAACGTGGTGTTAAAACATAAATAAATTTAAGATAGGTTAAAATTGTGTAATGTATAACTTGTTTAATGTAATTTATGTAAATGAATATGTCTCTTTTGTGTTCTATCTGTGCAATAGGAGTCTTACAGACAGATCATGAAGATGAGACCCAAAGACCTGAAGAAGCGGCTGATGGTGAAGTTCAGAGGAGAGGAGGGGCTGGATTACGGTGGAGTTGCTAGGTAGCATATGAATCTGTTCCATGCGAAAGGTTCTCATTAATTAATTTCCCCTGTGCCTCATTATTCCCCCATCTCTGTTCATACGCCAGACTTGACTTTATAATTTCAACAGTTTAGGCTGAATCTCAGCCAGGCTTATCAGCATGCAGGGTATCGTGTTCATGATACTGCAGGTGTTCCCCTGTTGAGCACAGAGTTTAGACTGAACCGCAGCCAGAAAGACTCAGATGTGAGCTTTATCTGAATTCCTGTCCTGTTCCAGGGAATGGTTGTATCTCCTCTGCCATGAGATGCTGAATCCATACTACGGCCTGTTTCAGTACTCCACTGATAACATCTACACGCTACAGATCAACCCGGACTCCTCTATCAACCCTGTAAGTCACGCAGCGACCTATGCTTGGGATTTCTTTTCTAAACAAGACCTAGTAAATCAGTATGCTGTGAAGAAATTTAGCATAGGCTGCGCTTCTCTGAATTAACAACATATGGTCGTCATGTGTGCTTTAAAAGGTTCACCAAGCGGTTCTCTGCTGCTGCAGTGTCTCATTAAACTTCCTCTCACGCCCTCTGCTGTTTTTATTCAGGACCACTTGTCTTACTTCCACTTTGTTGGGCGGATTATGGGTCTGGCGGTTTTCCACGGCCACTACATCAATGGAGGCTTCACCTTGCCCTTTTACAAGCAGCTCCTGGGGAAGCCCATCCAGCTTTGTGACCTTGAGACTGTGGACCCAGAGCTGCACAAGAGCCTCGTCTGGATACTGTGAGTGAACTTTATAAGAAACGGCCAGATTCATTTCTATTGAATATTTGTTGTTGTTGTTGTTGTTGTTGTTGTTGTTGTTTATTTAAAAAAAAATCAGGATAGAGAGAGAGTGCTTGTATTTCTCACATTGTTTTTATGCTACTGTTGCCACATTTAAAGTCTAAAAATAAAGCAAGCAATAGTATGAATATGACCTTTATCATCTGGCTGAATTAATGAGTAAAAACAATTTGCAACTCCTTCTCGGTTTTTGAATAATAAAATAATAGCCAGAGTCTCTGAACTGCTGCGCAAACAAACATGGCGGCGACCAGCTCATGTTAAAGATCACCATCAGGATGATTTATAAAGGTGGTTAATCGACACGCACACTCATTTACACACATTTGTGAATCAGAATCAGAGCGTTCGTGACATGGTAAGCAAATTTGTGAATGTTAAAAAAAAGAAAAGAAAAACTAAATAAGTTATCTTTTTGTCATACAGTGTTATTGTTGTCATATATATATATATATATATATATATATATATATATATATATATATATATATATATATATATATATATATATATATATATATATATATATAGAGAGGAAGAAGTGCCCAGGTGTATTTTGTCTCAGTGTTGGCCAAAAACTGCTTTTTATTTACTTGCTGTTAGTGGGCAGCCTGTTGAATAGAAGCAACAATATAAATAACTACGCTATGTTTGCCTTTTGGTTGTTTTTTTTCAGAGAGAATGACATCACGTCTGTTTTGGACCACACCTTCTGTGTAGAACATAATGCTTTTGGCAAATTTCTCCAACATGAGCTGAAACCAAACGGCAAGAACATCCCGGTCACAGAGGAGAACAAGAAAGAATATGTGAGGTATGAAGAGGTGCACGCATGTGACCAAACACAGCTCACGCTCAGAGAAAGTCCTCCAGCAGAGGGCAGCAGTCATATGGCTAGTTGTGCTTGGCAGAGGTTTGAGGAGCCTTGCTGCTTTTTCCACTGTCAGTCTGATTGAGTGAACCCTGTTTATATAAGCTACCACTCAAGAATGTTAGTGGAATGTCAATTTTTATGGGAATCTTTATTGTGCGCGAGTCATTGCCAAATAGAAATGAATCAGATGTTGTTAATGGAGGACTGTGGGATGCAGAAGCCTCTTAGTGTTCTCCATGTTCCACCTCAGCTCTCATGATTGATTGTGTCTCTGTTAGGCTGTATGTCAACTGGAGATTCATGCGAGGCATTGAGGCCCAATTCCTCGCCCTGCAAAAGGGCTTCAACGAACTCATACCACAGCATCTGCTCAAGCCTTTTGACAACAAGGAACTTGAGGTAATTCAGACATTTCAGACACGCTTAATTGATAGGCTGATGAAGAGACTGCTCTGACTAGTGACAAAAGAGGAGAGATGGAACATTTGTGTTATATAATGAGTAGAAGAGTCATAACACTGAACGTGACATTTCAACCAAATATTAGTTAGTTTTTACAGTTAAAATTAGAGACAGTATATTTTTACTGCTCTTATAGAAGCTATTAGGAATGGTGAAATGATTTAATGAACATTTTATAAATGTCTTTTTGCTGTTCTTTTTTTTTTTTTGCTTATTTTTCCTTTCATCGTTTTCTATTCACCTTACTATCTGTAAATGTGGTAAAGAGGTGAAAGTCATTTTTATTTCTCTCTGCATTTTAGCTGATCATCGGAGGTTTGGGCAAGATCGATTTGAACGACTGGAAGGCCAACACGCGGCTGAAGCACTGTGTGGCTGACAGTAACATAGTGAAGTGGTTCTGGCAGGCGGTTGAATCATTTGACGAGGAGAGGAGAGGCAGATTGCTACAGTTCGTCACAGGCTCCACACGCGTCCCTCTACAAGGCTTCAAAGCACTGCAAGGTGGCTAATGGATAAGCCATGTGCACTTTCAGTACACCTGATAGATGACAGATTGTGCCTATCAGTGATGTGCTGCCTAATCTGACACCATTTAGTTTGCATTGTCCGTAGTCCTAGTGAGAAGTTCCCAGAACCATTCAATTGTCCTTAAAGTTATGCACAATTCATTAGCGCACGTTGATCTGAACCAAAACAACTTTACATGTGCATTCTGAAATATATCTGTTTTTATTATTTGAATGATTTGGCTTCATTATGTTTAATTGATAAAGCAGTAGCCTAACATGTTTCACATGTTCCCTGTACAAAACAATAACAGTGATTGTGATTTCATGTTGACTTTTTAAAGTGGTTTGTGTTCATGCTCACTTCTGTTGAGTTTGATGATTTGGAGAACAGTGATAACTAGAATGTATCTTTGTAAGGTTCTACAGGTTCTGCAGGACCAAGACTCTTCACTATTCATTTAATTGATGCCAACACAGACAACCTGCCCAAAGCCCACACATGGTAAGATTAAGGCTTAGATACTAAAGAGGCTGAAACCCTACTACGTTTTTTTTATGTAATGCAACACTTTACTGTTGTTTTGAGGAATCAAACTTTCCTTTCTAAACTTCACACAGATGAATATATGGACACTGTTATCGTAGGATCGAGAAAAATTGACTAATTATATTGTACTCACTCAAAGTATAAAACACATTTTAATTGTCCAATGAATGTCCAATTTAAAATATTTCTAAGCAGCTTTTTTTATTCAGACAATATATTAATGGTCATTATCAACAAGAATTCCCCTGGAACAGTTTTTTTTTTTTTTTTTTTTAAGAATTTGTCATGCATAAAGCTAAAAGACGTTTTAAACCATTACTATTTTGTCACATGGAAACGAGTGTTTCCTAAAGGCACAGTTAAAAAAAATAAAATTTTAAAAAGCATCTATGATTCGGAGAGAATTGGGGTGGTGGAAAATTGTCGTGCGACATTATTTGGTGCTTTTACTGAAATTAAAGCCATTTTCTAAATATGAAACCATACGAATGTGTGAAAGGAAGGTGGAATGAAGTCTAAAAAGACTTATCTGACTTTTCCCATATTCCTTCAGCTTCAATCGGATCGACATCCCGCCTTACGAGTCATACGAGAAGCTCTACGAGAAGCTCCTGACGGCTGTGGAGGAGACGTGTGGCTTTGCAGTGGAGTGAGCGAGTGCCCTGTCCAGCCAGCAATGGCAGCAAACCCACCAAACAGCCCCAGCCATTGTTTTCACCCCCCTTCCCTTCTCCAGGACAGACGGACTGGTGTCTCACGACAGACTTTAGCATCACCCACCAGCCAGAAACTGCAGCGGAGGGGAGCGACCACCCAAGGGCAAAAGACTAATGATTCCTCACAACGTGATTCGGGAATTGTTTCACATTACCACAATAAGTTACAGAGAAATCTGATCAACGTTTCTTTTGTTTTTCAAAAATCCAGTTCGCATTGTCTTTGTCACTGAAACGGTGGGCTGACAGCGTCTGACTGTAACTCGAGTATGTTTGTGCTGCGGTAGAGCCTCGCTGAGCCTGTGGTCTACACGAATAGAGATGACGTTTTAGTCTAGGTGGAGTATTTCAACATACACAGAGCCTGTGACCGTTAAACCAGTTTACCTACAGCAAATGCATCTTGAAGGACAAGGGTGGTCTGCGTTGTCACGTCTCTAATTTGACTTTATTTCCTTGTGTCCTGTTCAGTACTGTAGGATGGCATTTCCTGTACTCATCAGCATTCTCGTCGTAGAAATTAACTCGATTGCTTGAAAATGTATTATTGAAATGTTTTTTTTGGTTTTTTTTGTCTAAGATCAAGAACATGCTTAATGGCAAAATCTTAGTCCCGGCACCCATGTGTTACTGTTCCTCAGCTGAAGCACAGCGCTCATGTGCAGTCTAGAGACGGACCCAAAGCCCTTGCCAAGTCGGCGTTTTCACCAGTATTTTCGTCACACAAAATCTTTTAAAAACAACATTTTTATCCAGCGAGCATTCCTCCGTTGTCAACAAAAGGCCTATTTTTAATGAGTGCTGTTTTAATATGCTGATTTTGAAGCAAATCACATTCTTGAAAAACGTTCTTTTGATCCATTGTGTAACTAAACTGGACTCCTAAACGTAGTCTTGCAAAGAAAACGGATGTTGAGTGTTTTGAAGAAGCTCTTTTTGTCCTTAATTTTGATGGACCCCATTAATCTCTTTAATAAAAGAGATCACTCTCATATGGCAACTTAGCATTAACCTTTCTAACGTAACGTACCATGAAATTCAACTCTAGACTGTTATTCGCGTGTCTCCTTTATTCAAACCACTGCTTCGGTAACATTCAGCACTTTGGCTGGCACGTGTACAATCACCCGTCATTGAGTGTTTAGCTGTGGAGGTTTGGTCCAGGTTTTGGTGTGGTGAAAGAGCAGGGGAGGGTCTTGGATTTCATTATGTAGTGCTTGACGTGCATGGCACCAGATCATTCTTTGTAAATGTCAATGATGAGCCGACCTCATAGTGTTTCTTCAACCACTTGTCTTTTTCTCTTTTTTTTTTTTTTTTTTTTTTTTTTTTTTTTTTTATTTTAAACCAATTATTTATTACCATGTAATGTCCTTTTAAGTATTGCTGCTATTACCATTATTCCATAGTTTTCAAAGAAGGCCGAGTTCTTGTGAAAGCTGTACACTAATCTCTTTTATTTTATGTATGAATCAAAGTATTTAAACCTGCTGCTGATTCTTCAGGACATTTAAACGGACGGGTTCCCCCCGACCTTTGGCCTGAATGGAGTTAGCAAGTGATGTAGGCTGGGCCCCGGTGGTCATGTTCATATTTGTGATATATGCAATAAAAACCATCACCTTTATATTCTTGGTTCTGTCTTAAAATGTCTCTTTCCTCACTTAATGTGTATCGGATCGGTCTGAATTTGTGTCTTCGAGTGTGCAAAAATGAAGTCTTCTGTTTCTCCGAAAGACCGTGAATGCCTAGAGTGGTGAACCGTTTTTAAACTTGCATAAAAGACAAAAGAGGTGACGTTTAATGTTGTGTAATTGTGGGAATGGCTAGTGAGCTTGAAGATGAGTATGGACTTTGCCTGAAGTTACAGTTGTTTTCATATTTCTCTAAAGAAAAAAATCTTTTTTCCAAGTAATGTGACCAGTATCATCACATTGTACAATTATTAGGTCCTGAGTGTCATTGTTTATTCGATGCAAGAGTAATTGTAACTTACTATGTACTAAACATTTCTGAAAAAATTCAGTGTAAATAAGATTATATTAAAGAAACTAAATTGCAATCTATTTCTCCTTGCTTTTTTTTTTTTTTTTTTTTTTTTGGTCTTTGTTTGCATATGTATTGTGAGTTTTTATTTAGTAATGAATGTTAAAGGAATAGGAAGAGGAAAAACTTAATTGACTCCCCATCGGTCCATCCAAGACGCAATGGAGTTAGATTTTCTCATGGAAACGTATTTGGAGAAACGTACATTATATTATTTGTTCCCCAATAAATTCTCTGCAGTGAATGGGTGCCAAACAGCCAAGAAAATAGTAATCCACACCACAATTTACATCTTAAAGCAAAAAGAGGAATCCACCCTATTTTACCACCCTATTGTCATCTCGCAACAAATTTCTTTTTTCTTTAATATCGCTGCACAGGATGCATTGGTGAGCATATGATGTGATGCTGAATTTCATCAAGTCTGTTTAACATCTTGGAAGACCTGAGGTTGAGTGAATTTTGAACCATTTTATTTTTGGGTGGACTACTCCTTTAAGTAAAGTAAGCCAGCTGCCCTTCATAATTATGCATCCTTTTGCTTTATTTGCCTACAAAAATAATGAAGGAGCAGGTGACTCAGTACATGATGTGCTTTGGCCACTGTGAGCACAAGCATTAACGGTGCCTTTTGCCCGAACCATTTGCAGGACTGGCTCATATGCTTATACACTGACTCAAAGCAACTGGCCCCATGTGTTTATTTTCAATTTATGGTCTTTTATATAGCTTTACTGTTTCCAGCAGCGTCAGAATACTAAATGTGTAGATATTACATTAAAAATGGAGCAATATTTTTTTCAGGAAGAAAAACTAAATTTATATTGGAAAACTGTTGTCAGTACTTTAGGGAAAATATAATTGCCTTGTAATGATCATAATAATAATGGCATACGTTACCTTCAGATATGTTTGTCTAATTGCCCAACGCTAGTTAATTAGAAAGCCAACACTGTCTCAGTGTCAACGTTTGCTGTGTCTTTTCCGCCATTAAAATGTCTGGAAAATTGAAGTCGAGTTGATGACTTAAGCTGTGAATCCAAAAAAAAAAAAAAATCTTCAATGTCCTTGGAGGTCTTCCCTGCCTGGTTTCCTGAAAGCATTTGGAAAATGATATCCATGGAGAAAAGTTACCAGACAGGAGAGTGGTGCCGCAATCCTGCAACAGTAATCAGACTTGAAGAGACGTTATAAAGTCCTGTGATCTTAACCTTGGAGATAAATCTCCAGCCAGATTATTTCCTGCAGCTTTAGGAAAATGATTTGCTTCTCTATCTGTAATGAGATCAATGAAGATCGGTGCTGGAGCTGTCAGGGTGATGAAGACCAGATCTTTGGTTTGGCAGAGGAACCGTGAAGTCTGCTCTCAGAGGTTCAGAAGACGACGAGAAATCATCAATGCAGTCTCACCTTCTCAGTTTTTAAGAACTCAAATCAGTTTTGATAGCTAAGATAAGATTAAATACAGTGTTGTGCGTCATACTTTCCTATGAACCATTCCTTGTGGGTTTCAAAAGAGACTAGTAGCAGACATCTTTAGGGATTTTGGGAGGAATTTTTGATAATTCTGTTATCGTTTCCTCTCCATCACGTCGTTCCAACCCAGTATGGCTTCCTTTCTTTTCTGGAGCACGAAAGAACATATCTAACCAAGCAGCTGTTCTCCATACAATGAACTGAATGGAGACCTGAGCGCTTAAGCAAGATTATTAGTTTTAAAAGACTTGGATACAAGCGAACCTCTTTTATTAATTATTGTGTGTGTGTATGTGTATTTTTTGGGAGCTTGAGAGCCAGTAAGCCACGCATTTAATTTATTTACACATTTATTTTGCTCCTTATAATTTACAAAACCATTTACAAATCCCAAACCACCGAAAAAGACACAGATACAGGACTGACAAACGTATTCGGCAGTTTGTTTTGCACTGACTGGCCTGATATTTGCAGTATTCCGTTACATGAAGTTTTTAATAATCTCTGATATTTGGTTATTGATGTTGAGATGTGCTGGCCAGAACGAACACTATGTAGACATACGGTATGTGCTGCCAACACTTTCTGAATTAAAAAAAAAAAGCTAAATTTGCTATTTAATGAGATGGTTCCTCTGAGTACGCTTTGAGGAAAACGTTCTGTAAAGTATTTCGTAATGAAATTAGAGCTTTTATTTCATCCGTCCTGTTTGTCTTTAAAAACGTCAAACATGAAAAAGATGAAAAGTAGGCACGTTTCCATTTGGGGCTGATTTTGTTAATAGACGTTTATCACTGTGTTTTTACTGCTCATGTAGGATGTGTTCACAGCAGGACTGGGACTTTGACAGCTGCCAACATCTGAAAACCGAGACATATTTTCTTATTCATTCGTACATCACATAGAAGTGCATTTATTAGCCTTTCGTGGAATGTGGTGTATAACCAAGAGCTGCTCATCTACTAACTATCAGCCAAGTGAATCAAAGTAAGCCAGATGTTCCTGTTGAAAAAGGTTTGTTGCAGGACAATAAATATGCCTTGGCTGTTTTTTTTTGTTTTTTTTTGAAACAGCAAAAATGAATCACAAAAATTGTTTTTTTTAAATGTGTATATTTTACTGTGCTCTACACCTGTTTCTCAGATTTACTCAGTTTTATGGAGAAAATACATGTTAATGAACCAAGAATACTGGAAAGCGCAGTAGTCATGAGAATAGTCAACAAATAGAAAATCAATAGGAAATGTCTTCTTCATTCTTAACTCAACCCCTCCTTTTTTTAATATAAATACACAGAATATTAATTTCTTAAGTTCATCATGTTTAATTACTGATCTTTAATACGCTCAATGAAAAGTGTTCATATAGGCGTGGATCCTAACAGCAGTACATTTTCTGTCTTTCTTCTATAAATGTTGATGATTCACAAACATAATCATGCATAGTCTCTCTTTTTTATGCTGATAGTTAAGCTAGGAGTCAGTTGTGTGAACTTTTCATAGAACCAATAAACAGTATAATTCTTTATAATAAAACGCTATGCATTTTCCATTCAATATATGTCCTTATTACTTATTAATTTGGCTTAATTTTATATTCTCTCTTATTTTAAGTTTCAAAAAGTGCTTCTATTCCCTTAACCAGTTGCATAAACACAGCTACTATTTTAAGACCTTGTTTTAAGAACTAATTTGACCAACTAGTTAACCCTGGGTTAATCAGTCTTAATTTTCACATTTAAATTAGACCCAGCTATCTTATTGTAACTGACTTTAAGAAGTCGACCAGCCTTGAAGGAAAAAACTAAAGATGACTAACCTTTTAAGACTAGTGTAAGCAGTTTATTCCACTGGCCGCTGGTTGTAAAATATATATTTACATTTGCGCCGCAATCAATCATATGAATAACTTGCTACGTAAATGTTTTTTTTTCCCTTTGGTTTATACCCTTGTGATGGTATAATACATGCTGTTTAAATAAAAAAGACTGAAATAACAAGTAAGATGACATATTTTAATATTATATTATGTTAATAGCTTTGAGCTAAAATGAAAGATTGTCCTGAATGTGTAGCACTAGCACGTAAGCAGGCAGGGATGTGTTCCTGCTCAGACACTGTCACGGATGATGTCTGGATAAAGTCAAAAACCAGTTACGGCTTTCAAGCAGTTTCTCCAGTGAAAAGGCAGCAGTAAATTTGCCCCAGTGAGTTGGCTGAGGGCAAATCCAGTCCAGTTTGTGCGTGACATCCAGTCTCAGATTCAGAACAAACGGACAAAAGACAGAAGAAATGATCTAATCTGCAAAAATGAATTGATGTACTTGGTTCGTACCCTTGTAAATGTTTTTATCTTATATATAACTTTTGGTATTCTCTAAATAAAATTGCTTGTGAAATGATTAAAATGACAAGGCAAACTTTTGTTTATTATATTATATCATAACTATTACATATATAGTTTATCTGCAATACGTTTTGTAATCTCTACACAGTTACAGTATATAGCTTTATCTTATAATCACAAGATTTATCTGTTAGTGTATCTAATTTTGGTAATATAGCTGGTATGAAATGCATTTGCTGATGTGCTCACAGAAATATTCAGTATGGATATGTTAGCTTTCTGTTTCCGTCACCGTGCCAGAATTATGAAGGACCCAGAAGGTGAATTATAGAGATACTGTATGTGGGCCACTGCAGTGGAATCAATACAGTCTACAATTTTATTCAAGCAGATAAAAGCAGCGAGTTTGTTTAACATTGCCTTCCTTTATTGTTACTAGTTATTCCACAACCTTGAGCGCAGAAAAATGATTTCCTTTGAATCCACCTATGCTTTATATTTGATGCAATGCGCTTCCTGCGCAGCTGAAGCCTAACGCTCAGAGCAGGGTCTTTGAGAAACCTTCAGTGCAGAGAAAAAGAGTGCTTTGACAAATGGACTCAAAGAGCGCACATTTGTCTCCTAATGAAATGCTTGCGGGGTATTTCTGCATTTGAAAAGATCCTGAGCTTTCATGATGTGTTGAAGCGTCTTTGAACCCCTCACAGCTGCATTTCAATGAGTTTGTTTTCCAGTAAGTGAAATGTCTGTCGTTTCTTTCGGTCAACATCCAAACCGCATTTACTGAAAAGGCATAAACAACACGCATAATCAAAAACCAAAAGTCTTCTAATAAGGATGCGTTCTGCAGAAAGATGAGATCTAAAGGGATCTTATTTTTGACATAATGGACAAATGAGCCGTCTGCTCCCTGCTGATATAATTTTGCGTCCATGCACATGAATCCAGACGGTCAGCGCTCCTGAAAAGTTGATAATTGTGTAGAAATTACAGGTCTTCATCCAGCAATCACTCAGCGCTGATGGTGCCAGGCTATTTCTGCTCAAGTATTGATAGACTCGGGGGTGAGAAAGAGTTCTTCACCGTCTGCCGACTCCATTCACTCTGCTCTTCTTACAATCTAATTAAGTCCACATATTTACTAACCTATTTATTGTAGTGAAAATATATTTTTCGAAAAGATACATTTTTGTATTAACATTTCCCATATGCAATACCATTTTATCCTTATTAAAATCTAAAAAATATATACTGATAGTGTTAAAAAAAAGTGTTATACTGCTAAAGTTTTGTACAACTGGAAAAGCTTTTAAGATAGGTCTGTGCAATGCTACTGAAATTAATAATGATATTTACAGCTTTACTTTTAGACTCCTTTAAAGGTAACGATGGACTCCTAAACTCTTATTTTTCAAATATGGATATGCCAGTTATGATTGAAAACATGCTGCTGTAAAATCAAAGTGGCACCAAAAGTTCATTTGAAAATGAATTCCTGTAAGTTCTAAACATTGAGTACGAAGAACAGATATTATTGCATTTTATGCTGCATAGATAAGTAGATGGAAAAAATATGTAGTTAAAATGAGAAAGTGTTTTCTATAATGCAAAAGTATGCAAACTTAGTTTTTTCATTTAATAAAATGCATAATTAAATATTGAAATATTTAGTTTTCATTCGACAAACTGTCATAGCTTTGTATGCTTGTGATGCAGCACGTACTACACATAGATCCCACCCACGGCAGTATTACAGGGACAGGACCTGCAGGCTGGGAAGTTCACACGCGGATGCTGAGAACGCGGCACATTTTGCGCACGTTTGTTTTTATTTATTGACACAGATTTGCAATGTGTGCGCATGTTTACAGCGTCACCTGGAAGTGCTTTCGAAATAGTAAACTAATGTATACACTGGTAAGTTAATAGCTATATTTTGTAGGCTGTATAGGTTAACGGAAATGTCAGGTAAATGCAATTTTCGCGCACATTTTGTTCCTTTAACAGATTTTAAAATGAACTAAATTCGCCAAGGAGTTAAGTGAGGCTTTTTAAAAATGGAATCAGGTGATTCGCTTGGTGTGAGGAACCAGGTGAATACCTCGGCTGTTTTTACCAACATCTCACCCCCAGCAGCACCGGGAGCCGAAGAGCGCGCGCCTTCATACGACATGCTAATAACATGCATACTCGGCACAGTTTTGACCGCCATGTGTTTGGTGGGAGCGATCGGAAACGTTTACACCCTGATCATCGTGAACACCTCCGCGCGCGTAACCGGCTCGATGTATGTCTACATAGTGAACTTGGCTCTGGCGGATCTGCTGTACCTCTCCACCATTCCTTTCGTGGTCTGGACGTATTTCGCGAAGGACTGGTACTTTGGCGACGTCGGGTGCCGCGTTCTGTTCAGCCTGGACCTGGTCACCATGCACGCCAGCATCTTCATCCTGACCGTCATGAGCACGGAGCGCTACCTGGCCGTGGTGAACCCGCTGGACGCCTTCGGCCGGTCCCGGCGCTACAGGCGCGCGGTCTCCTGCCTCGTGTGGCTCTTCTCCTTCGTGCTGGCTCTGCCGACCATGATCATGATCGACCTCAAGAAAGACGTGCACGACGGAGTAGAGAAGCGCATGTGCCATCCGACCTGGCAGATGACCGCGTACAGAGTGTATCTGACCGTGCTGTTTAACACCTGCATCTTGGCTCCCGGATTAATCATTGGATACCTCTACCTGAAACTAGCCCGGACCTACTGGCTATCCCAAACGTCTACATTCCCGTCCAGAGAAATGAAGAAGTGTCCCAAACAGAAGGTGTTATATATGATCTTCGGTATAGTTCTGACTTATTGGGCGTGTTTCTTACCCTTCTGGTTGTGGCAGTTGCTCAGCATCTACTATTACGCGCACGGAGGGCTCTCGGGCAGGACGGTGGTGTACATCAACTTCGTTGTGACTTGTTTGGCGTATAGCAACAGCTGCATCAACCCTTTTTTGTACACTTTGTTGACGAAGAATTACCAGGAATACGCGAGAGACAGACAAAGAAGCAGCACAGAGTTCAAGAAGAGGTTGAGACGGTCTTCTCAAAGGTCCGTGTCTTCTGGGAATCACGCGGTTCTGGACGCTTACAGCAAACTTTGATACCGCCGCTTAAACACGGCAGTCGTAAAACGCATCATTACAGTTAACGAATTGTTTCCTCAGTGCTGTACAGGAATAATAGTTTTCTCGGAACCAAACACGCATTTTATATATCAATTAGGCAGAAAAGCTTAATAGACATATAATCGTATTTAGTTGCACAGTGATCTCCAAAATAGTTATTAGGAACGTTAAAGGTTATTTTTTAAATCGTGTCAAAATAAGTTCTTTTATGAACATAAAGCCCAAAAATATCCATTAAGCTAACCTAAGTCATACTAGGTTGTCACAAGAAAAAAGAAAGAAAGTTTTGAGCGTCTGGAGATGCTCTACATTGCAGACCAAAATTTGTCTTTAAGTGGCAGGGGTATATTTGCAGCAATAGCCAAAACTACATTGTTTGGGTCGAAATATAGATTTTTATTTCATGTGAAAAATCATATTTAGTAGAGATCATGTTCCGTGAAGATATTTAGTAAACTTCCTATCATAAATATACCACAACTTAATGAAAAGCTTATTTGTTCAAAGCGTTTCGTTGGTATATGGTTTGTTAGGACGGGACGATTTTTAGCTTGGATACAGCTCTTTGAAAACCTGGAATCTGAGGGTGTGAAAAAAATATATAAATATTGAGAAAATCACCCTTTTTTTGTAGTTGTCCAAATGTTGCTGTGGTTCTGAATGGGACTGTGTTAAGTGCATGGTTATTTTCTATTGTTAGATTATAATGGGAATAATGTGTGCCATCATAAATAAAGAAACCAATGTGCAATATCTCAGTAAATGATGTGTTTTGGATTGATCTTTCATTTCTGTTAATTATATGTAGAAGTGCTTTGTTATAATAAATATAACATATATATTGTTACATTGTTATGCAAGCTCTAGTTTACACATGAAATATGTTGTGCTCGAGTGCTTTGTATTGCTGAAAAGCTATTCAAAAAGCTATCGGTAGTTGTGATTTGTCCTTTGCATGCTATTTAGAAAAAAGAAATCATGTAAGCAACCGAACCTAGAAAAATGTCCCCATAGTGACGATGTCTTCATTTCCTTTAATGCACTGATACCTGGAATATTGTCAAGACATCACATGCATATATACTTAGTGTTTGGTTTGAATAAAATGTCAATAATAATGCAAAAAAAAAGGCATTTGTTTTAGCTTGATTTTGTTTGAAAAAAAATCTATATTGTTTCTTCTTCTCCTTGTTTGTGAAAATAAACTTGGTCAAGAATTTCCATAGCGGTGAATGAGGTGTTGTATTCATGGCCTGACTGCAGAGTTAGCTCTGCTTAAGTGCTGAGTATTGAACCGTGAAATAGCTTTCAAGCAGCTGATACACATTCACGACACAACCAAACAAACGCACGGTGCCACTTCAGGGTGCTGTCCAGAAACACGTCAGGACGTTGTTAAGCACCCGAGACTGTCTTAGACACTCACTGGACTTCACTAAGCTGTTCTTCCAAACCCTTTCTGAATGATCTAAACGGACACTGCCTAGGTATTGTTCATATGCATACTCTTTTCACATTTTAAGTTGAAGAATTTAAACCATCTACTTGGCTCCTGTTTTTTGGAATTTTCCTTCTTGATGATAAATCAGATTGTTACAGACAATTGCTGTTGTGCGATGATTCGAAAGTGTTAACATTTCTTAATAGAGAACATTTTTAGGTGTGCAATATGAGATTGTTTTTAAACTAATTAAAATAAATAATAATAAACCCTCCATGTACAGATGATTAAATTCATTTTAAATACAACTCAGGATATACATTTTTCTACATCTATCATGCACTTTTTTTTATTATTTTTAAATTATTTCACAGCAAAACCTTCGATGGTGGTGTTCTCATTTTGTATTTTAAGTAAACATTCACAAACCCCTTCAAACATTATATGATCATTAAAGCTATTTTTACCATGTTGACAGAAAAGCTCTAGTGCACCCGAGGAAATGTACATTATTTCTTATTTTGATGAAAGACTGATTTAGGAGATCCATCTATTAGCTAATACATCTGTTGGCTAGCGTTTTGGTGGCTTGGCAGTCATAATAGCAGGGGTATGATTTGAATGATTGACATTTCAATAGATTCTCCTGCTACGATGCTGGTAATGTCTGAACTTGATTGACGACTGATGGGGTGAAACCAGCATTTATGAGAATTTTTATGAATAGCTGATATGTTTGTATAGTCATTTGCAGATGAAGCATTTTAATGAGGACACAACCGCTTTTAGTGCAAGGCACACGAGCTGAAGCCCACAGGTGCTACATTCCTCATTCTGAGTTACTGAAGTAATGACTGTGGTTGCAGTTTATGCTTGTATGACCCCGTGTTTAGATTTCAGGTTCATTCTTCCATGTGGAGTCAGTCATGGTCATCCAATGCATGCTTTTTTCATCTTACACTGACCTACTTTGAAAGGCCTTCATCATTTTAGTCATCACCTGAGTATAATTGCTCAGTTCATATCTCTCAGGGCCAGCATATTTTCCATTTTCTAAGGACAGTCACTTTGTTTGCATTGGCTCTGTGTAGTTCAGAATAAGGACTACTTTGTTTGATAGGTAATGTCTTTATAGTCTTTGAACACGGTTTATTAAAAAACTTTAGTCAGTATATTTAAGTTTTGAGACCAAGTGCATTACTGTGACCGTTTAAAGTCATCATCAAATTAAAATTGCTCCTATCAATTCTTCTCCTTTTTAATTTATATGCATGCATGTAAATAATGTATGGCATTATTTATATGTATGCCATTTTGGATGGCATTTTTTGCTAACCTGGAAACAAGTTAGCATTTTCCAGTCCCATTGTCCTTAACTCAATGTTTTTTTGAATGGGTTTTTTGGTTAAACATCTGTGATTAAAACAAGCTATGCTACAATGGCAGTAATTTAAGGCTTTCATTTGTATCGTATTGTCTTGAAAAGGATCATTTATATTCATCTGTCTGTTTGTCTGTCCGTCTGTCTCTTTAGAGACAAATACAGTGTTAAAGATTTGTCTGCAATTACCCATAAACATTATAAGAAAGCTATGTCCCCCAATATTCAAAGCAGAATAAAACAAAACAAATACTGTACTGTAGCCCACAGTACAGAACGGTAAATAAACCGTGTGTGTGAATGTGGTGTTTGCCTTTCTTCAAAAAAACAAATCACTTAAAAGACTGATAACTGTATTTCTATATTTTCACCAGCCCTGTCTTGTGGATTGGGATACAGGTTACATTATATTTTGACTTTTAAATTATTTACACTCATTGCTTTATGGAAACTGACGGACAGCAGGCTATTCCTTGTTTAGATAGGCCTAATGATTTTCAGGATAATATGATCCACTGACATCATTTACTCTGCAGCATTTGGACTACATTATATATGGATGTAATATATCATTATTATTTTACATACATTGTATCCTTGGTCCCATGTCCCACTTGCCCATCTTTTCTGTTTAGACATCTTAAAGAGACATTTATTTCAGCTAATAGTTATTTCATCGTACTGAAATGAATAGACAGCCATTTCAGACGAAATTTGTGAATTGCATTTTGAAATGGAAGTAGTTGTAATGGCTTTCAGTTGACTAATTTTGGTTAATACCAAAGGCGATTTTCTTAGGGTAATGTGCAACTGGGGGTCGGGGAATGGAGTGTTGAGAAATTTGAACCTAAAGTTTTGAAAAAATGACATCGAGGTGATTGTAAAACTGTAAGAAGGAAAAGAGAGACACCTAGAGGACATCCAGAAACTAGCAGCAGACAGTAACAGAGAAGAACTACAACTCCCGTGATCCTCCGAGGCTCCTCCCACGGCCAGGCGCGTGTGCGTCTGACGTCACGCTCTGGCTTGTTTTGGCCGTTTGTTTCGATATCCGGCGATCAAACGCTGTCGATGTGCTGGATATTGTGACTGAGAGGTACGTGCAGTTTATTAAGCAGTCTTCGTGTGTTGAAGTCTTATTATAGCTCGTTTGTCTTCGCTATTAAGTTGGGATGAAATACCCGTCTGAGAAAGAAAATTCGTCTTGTTTAAGTGATATCAGCTGGCGCGGAGGGTTAACGCCAAAGAGCTAGCTCAGCCTGGCTAGGGACTTTAGCGAGTACAGATTTGTTTGTTTCTTTTATCCTACTTTATATTTAACTTCTTTGGGAATGCCCACGTGTTATAAAAGACGAAGAAGGACGAATGATCTTAACATCAGAAAGGTTTCTCGGCGCTGCTGCGTGAGATCAGCTAGTCTGTTTTGACAATCTGGAATTAACAGGCTGCGTTTCAAAACCTAGTGAGCAGACTATCTAGTTGGCATGCTTGGGTGTCATAGGGGCGTTGATTTGAAGCTTCACAGATCAACAAAACACCAAAGTCTCTGCACACAGAGATTGACGTTGGCAGCACTCATTTACATGTGAATGCACTCAATCTTCAAGGACATTAACCTTAACGAAGTATTTTTCTTTAATGTTTTTGGTGTGTTGTATACGAACTTAAGCTGAACAGTGGTCACGAATATAAGGGTTTTGAATCTTACACTTACCTGCTTTGCAAATATCAGTCTTGTTTGGACACTACATTTCGTGGGAAACAGGAAATGAAAACAAGCACACTCACAGATGTGTCCAATTTGACTGCATCATTGAGAAACTATGACTGTATTTCTATCACAAGCGTGTTATCATGGATGTGCGGTTATGCTCGTCTCGTTTCAGGTTCCTGTGTGTGTGCATGGGTGTTTGTGTGAGCGAGAGAAGGTGGACGGCTCAGGGAGTCTGCGTGTCTTATCATGGCTGACGGGTCCAGTGATGATGATGTCATCCACCTGGCTAGTTTTAATACCCATCGTAGTCGAGGTACTAACACCAAGGCTTTCGTTTGTCTTTATTAGAAATAACAGTGGTGTTCTGGTTGTCAAGACTGTTTTGTTGTTGTTTTGCTAGCTAAAAGAGTTAGGACCAGGACGTCCTACATAACCATATCTTCATCGTCGGATTCTGATGATGAACCTGTCAGATTCGTACCAAATGTCCCCGTCGTGGTCAAGGACGATGAAGAAGAGGAGGACGTGCGCATCTTGGAGGTAATTCGATCCCTGTGTGGTATTCACTTCTCCCAACACACTTAAAAGTGCATATCTGTAGAATTCATTAACACGATAATATAGCCTACTAGCGAGGGGGAGTCAGCAGGGACCTGGTGATATGGGTTTAGAACCATATAGAGGTAACAGTGTAATAATATTGCATTGTGGTTGTTCAGAAATGCGTAAAGATTGCATCTGCGTTCGGCTTTGGTACTTTGCTCTGTTGTTATTTCTATTTTATTTGAATTTTGTGACGCATCACATCTTTTGAAAACAACTGAAGGCGATGATGAACTTCACCTCCCCACACCCATAGACCAAGACACTGCATTTCTCCTCTTCTCTGGCTTGCTTTCTAATTTAGCTGTCCAATAACCTGCCGTTGTATATTGCAGATATTATTGGCAATTTGGCTTTTTACTCTTACTTTGAGAATGGTTATATGGTGTAGTAACAAAAAAAATGAAAGGGCTACAGTGAGTTTGTGTTGTTCTCTGAGGACCACTTTTAATGTTATCAAGATTGACCACAAACAAACTAATTTATAATCAAATAATAATTCATAAATAATAGGCAATTTGTTTTGTCCTGTTTTGACCTGGTTTGAATAGGAGTGGCAGATAGACTCAGAGCAGAAGTAAACGCTCGCTGCTGTGATTAGCTAATCCTTGTGTATGTTTGACAGGCTGTGTCCGGTGTATCACGATGGGGGGGTCATCTGAGTTCCGTCTTTACCTCGATTTCCTTCGGAATTAAATAACCTGAAAACGCTGCGCGTGTTTTATTTTCGCTTTTGAATTAGCAGCAATTCGGCAACAAGCAGTTTGTTGCTTTTAGTTCTTTTTAGCTCTCCCTTTTCCCTCACTTTCCTTACTTTGAAATAGTTTAAAATAAAAAAAACCTTTTTGCTTTCACTTTTACATTAGCGTCAGTTAGACATCAATTGCAATGCAGAACATAGACATTTTATTAAAGCTGCAGTCCGTAACTTTTTTCGGTTACAAATTATCAATATTTGATCAAGTACATAACCAGCCAGTATTCAAAACTGTCACTTTACTTCACTTTCCCCGATTCACAGCGGTTAGCTTGCAATAATGTTTTCTAATTTGATTTGTTATGGGTAGGTTTTTGTAGGAAATTCGAGCATGGCTCTGCGTCATTACGTCACGTCTGTAAACATAAAGAAGCCGGATGGGGATTCTGCAAGAGGCGCATTGTTTTATTATAGCCTACTCTCACAGCAGCTGGAATAATTACATGCCAACTGATTTAAATTAGTTGTATTTAGTTACATTTGAGTAGTTACTTTTTAGCAGCGCTGTTTTTGTTTTGGCCATAATTTTTTCTCAATAAAAGTGACAACTACTGAGAAATCGGATTGAGAGAACTGGTCATTTGCTCAGTGCTTAGACTTTGGATTTCCTGAAAATTGATGTGTAATTACTGCACTAAAATGTGATGAGCAGTTCCTGCTCAAATATTAATCATACACTCTCTTTCTGTCTGGCAGCCACAGCCCTCACCTCATCGTGAGCTGATCCGACCGGCTGCCAAGTGGGGTGCGAGCACTTTCCCAAGCCAGGCATCTGGATCCAACAGACATCCTACCAGCGCACATGCCCATCATCCTCCTGTAGTCACCATACATCCTACATTAGGAAACCAAGCCATAGGTGTCTTAACCACGGACCAGAATGCTGTACCCTCGACGTCTAGAGAAAATGCCTTGCACAGACCTCTAATGCCTGTTAAGGACTCACTGCCCCTTCCTAAGAACCCTTCAGCCAGTGCACACTCAGTGAATCAGGCCAATTCTGTTTTCTCAGCTCCACCCACCGCTGAATCAGGTCGGTCAGACTTGGGCAACAAAATTGAAGTGGTCGTCTGGCCGAGAACTGAAAGGACCACAAAAAGGCCTCAGACGCCACATGAGACTGTGCTAGTAGAGGTCAGACAAGACGAGCGGCCGGCGGCCCCTCTCTCTCCTGCACATCTCCCTGCTCCTGCTGACAATGAGAGGCCTGGACCGTCAGCGCCCAGAGAACCTGTCATACAGCTGACCCCTGAAAGGACATCCCTCGATATGCTGGTGAAAGGGGTGGTGAGTCTTCTCTTTAGCTCCTTGTGTTAAAGGGTTAGTTCACTCAACAAAAAAAAAAAATCCTGTCATTAATAACTCGCCTTCATGTCTTTCCAATCCTGTCAGACCTTTGTTCATCTTTGGAACACAAATTAAGCTCTTTGATCCTTCGCAGACAGTGACGCAACTGTAATGATCCCAGGTCCAGAAATGTAATAAAAACATTGGTAATATAGTCCATGTGATAGCAGTGGCTCAACTTCACTTTTCTTAAAGCTATGAAAATAACAAGTTTTTTTTTGTTTCTTCAACAAATCTTCTCCACAGAGATGCTATCTTCTGCCGTTTTGGAGAGTATAGAAATATTGATTACATTCTTGCGTAAACAACTCTGATTACGTTAGTACACTGTTGGGTGAACTAACCCTTTAAAGGATCTGAGTATGCATATCGTATTTTAAAGGTGGGTTTTATTTTCATTTGCTTTGACATTTTCAGATGGACCTTTTCCCCGATGTGCAGGACGCATATGTAGCAGAATTGATAGAGAGAGGTGACCTGAAAGATTTAAACGTGTAAGCACAAACCTTTTTCTTAATCGGGCCCTTTTTGGTTTTACTTCGATTTACTATTTTTTTGTGAGACGTCGTTTGGGTTCTTTATATCTTTATATCTTTAGAATATGCAATCTGTTGTTGGAAAACCCTGATTATCCGAAGAAAGCGAACTCCGTTTTGACGCAAAGCAGTGTTCTCCTCGAGACAAATGATTCTGAGACGCAGGTTTGCACAGTGTATTCATCAGACCCGTAGTTTATATGTGGTGGTGTTGCTATAAATGTATTAAATATAAACATTTAACTAATGTGGGTTTTATTTTGTTACGCAGGAAAGTGAAAATTATTTTGATTATTTCAAACTAAAGACTGTTGGCCCAGAGGTTGTCATTCAAGCTGCAGACATGCTGATGGGTGACTTCAGAATGTTGAGCTGTCAGGATATCAAATGGGCCCTGAATTGCCTCAAAGGACACTATGCAATTACCCGGAAGGTGAAAAATATTCTCTCTTTTCATTTTCATTTCAAAATTGTAAATGATCTAAATATTGATTTGATTTTAACTAGCCCTGTCACACTTGTTATAGGGATTTTGGCTGGTGTTTAATTGTTTAAGAAGTACTTACGTTCATGTCGATTGTGATGAATTGACAGTGATTGCCTAAATGCTTTGCTTGTCATATGTGCAAGATGAATACATTTACTACCGATTTCACAGACAAGGCTTAAACCTAATTCCAGATTAAAATCCAAGTCTGAGCTGCCTCAACTGAGAGAAACTTGCTCTGACTGATCTTAAAATAGATCAGTGCCTTTTTTTTGTCTCAAAGTATACTACAGTAATATTTTCTCTAAGGCATGTTTATGAAAATCACTTAAATGTCCTAACTGAACTGTGGCCTAATCCTGGCTTGGTCTAAAGCTTGTCTTGATAAATCCAAGTGGCAGAGAAATTTTGTGTCAGGGTTAATTTTGGCGAACTGGACACACAAGTGCGCAGTGCAGGCCAGTAACAAGCCTCCCGGGATTGCCAGTGACCTCTGTGCGGGCAGAGGTTCGTAAACTGCCAGCAAACCAAAACTGATGGACAAGGTGTCCGTTCTCAGCAGGATTTGTATAACATTAAACTTCAATGTTTAAAATTAATAAAAAAAACATATGTAGACTTATAGCAGATAACATATATAAAGTTATGAGGACTTAGATGATCTTGATGAAGATGCTTATTGTAGCATAGCAGTGGCAAACTACATGTAGTGCCTCGGGTTCAACAAGAACGAACGAACCCCAAACATGCTACGCTCAAACCTTTTATACACTTACACTCTACTACCCTTAACCCTGTTGTAACAGCTGTGCTCTGTGTCTCACTGAAGTTCTGACACCTATTTGTCACGGATGGTTCTCGTGCCTCACACCTGCTCTCGTTCTGAAACTGGACACCATTTGCTCAGGATGTATTCATTCCAGATGGTGCAGAAACAACATAAATGTTGACTTTAATTTTCTATATAATTATTAAGCCATTTTGGGAAATAGGCAAGATCAAACATATATTTTGGAGTGGAATCTGGGTTGAGGCAGAGAATTCATACATGTTTTATGAGGTGGCAAATTCGTATGAGCTCACTTGTACAGATGCATATGTTTTTTTGATTAATCATGTATTTTATGGGTTGCCAATTGGTATGAATTTGTATGAATTACCTACACCTAACCCCGTCCCTAAACCTACCCATCACTGGGATTTTAGACAAATCGTACAAAATAATACGAGTGAGGTTATATGAAATCGTATGAATTATCCACCTCGTAAAATATGTACGAATTGGTCCTAAGACTGTGTTGACCAAGCTGCTGAGCATTTACATGTTGCCATAATGGACCTTTTTCACGTTTCCGGGTTTCTCAGCAGCGGGCGTCATCATAGCTTGAAGAGCAGTGAATGGGAAAATACCACAAATATATCGTTTGCATTCCCATTTGCTCAAATAGCAAAAGAAAAATTGTACAGAAGTGTTTTCATGTCTTTCAACAAAAGAAAAAAAACTGAGAGAGACTCATAACGGCATTCAGAAGAGAATATTAAAGAAATATGTCAAACTTTTCAGGATTTACGATGCTGATGACCATTAAACTCGGCATCACAGTCTTGTGAAAAGGGTCCATGGAGGCTGTTTGAAAAGCAGCTAGTTTGCTAGTTGACAGAAAAGCTTTAGAAATGTGATTCATTGTCATTTCTTTAATGTCTTTCATATTGTTCATATTTTGTCATATTGTCTTCAGAACTTTTTTTTTCACAGAACTGCTAAAATCACTCTCATATTGTGTGACCGCTAGTCATTTGTGTCGCATTAATCTTTGTGGTAACCTTTCAAGGCCTTATTCGAAGCCCTTAAGAAGTGGCAAGAGAACTCTACTGACCCCTCAGGAAAGAAGAAGAGAAGGAGAGAGCCAAATGAGCGCGCGTTCATAGACTTCAAGTTTGAGCAGGGTGAGTACATACGTCTTTGTCTTTTGGATGCTGTTCGAATGCAAAATAAAACCATGTAAACAGTGAAGTACTCGTTGCATTTCGTTCATCCCAGGTTCTTTTAAACTGGAGAGAAAGATGTACTTTCTGGAGAAGAATCGCAGATGGAGCCGTGGAAATGAGACTACACTGGAGCCGTCGCTCGTGAAAGAGCTGCAGTTCTACGAGCAGAAAGCCAAGGAAATGGCTGAGGTACTTTACACGGCTCACTTCTCCAATTTATTTCTAATGGTTCTTCCTGAAATCCAAAGAAATAGGGCTGCGGTGACACGAGCTGACAGACTGTTAATTGTTGAAAAAAAATTATGAGGGTTTTTTTTCCCACTTTCAGCACGAAGATTTCCTGTTGGCTTTGCAAGTGAATGAGGAGCAGTATCAAAAGGTGGGTGTGAAGAGCCAGTTCATGTACTTTAGATGCCGACACGTCAATCCACATCATAAGAAAAAAACGTATGCTCTTTCCACAGTTGTAAATTCCACAGGGTAAAAAACAAACAGTTCCAATTCTAAAATCAGATTAGCCTTGTGATGTGTGCTGGATTATAATGTGGAAGTTTGTGTTAAAAGCATGTGACATTTTGACCTGTGCTCTCAGGACGGGCAGTTGATTGAGTGTGGCTGCTGCTGTGGGGAGTTTGCCTTTGAGGAGATGACCCAGTGCACAGATGGCCATTTGTTCTGCAAGGAGTGTCTGGTGAAATATGCCCAGGAGGCAGTGTTCGGCTCGGGAAGAGTAAGTCATCTGTCCAGACTCCTCAGTCTCTGAGGTTACCTTTATGTCTTTTGGATTGTATTACTGGAAACCGTGCATGCGGTCATGACCATTATCATGTCGCGATGTTTTCAGGCATTGTGCACTCTGTTTTTAAAGTTCCTTTATATTTTGGTTTCGTTTTGCCCTGTGCTTTTTAGGTGCTTCCCGATGTATCTCCCGTCTTTAGTTTCATTTTCATTCTAATAATTATGAACAAAAGATATACTGTTTATATTCAGCTTGATTATTGCACAAAAATTGGGATACAACAAGTTCTCTGGCAAGCTCGGACATCATTGGTTTGCAGGTGTTTAATATTTTATGTCTAATGGAGTGGAGTTCATACAGTGTTTAACACATCCTCTACTATTCAAAATTATGTTGTCGGTAAGTGTTTTTCAAAGAAATGCTCACCAAGTTTGCGTAAATTAAAAAACTAAAAAATATTTTTAATTATTTTATTTCAATTTTTTCCTGTAATAGCAAAGCTGAATTTTCACCATCATTACTCTATTCTTTAGTGTCACATGATCGTTCAGAAATCATTCTAATATGATAGAATTCTAAATGTCTTTTGATCAAATTAATGCTTGGTTTAAAAAATACATTTGCAGTAGTGTAGATTCTCAAATCAAGCACTCATTGAATTTTATAGTTAAAACATATTTTGGTATTTTTGCTTCAGATGAATTAAAAGGGGTTCTTTGTGTTTCTTGGCAGTCGGAGTTGAGTTGTATGGATGGGAACTGCACCTGTTCGTTCCCTACCAGTGAGCTGGAGAAGGTTTTACCGGAAAACATTCTGTGCAAATACTACGAGAGACAGGCAGAGGAGGCCGTAGCAGCCACCTGTGCTGATGAACTGGTCAGGTGAGATCAATGTGCTGATAGATTTAGATGTGGAACATAGTAGGAGATATTTTGATGAGTGTACAGGCAAGGTTCGTTTCCACACAAGGAAAGTTGAATGTAGCTACAGCTGTCTAGCTCCAAAAAGCACAAAAAGTGATCTATATTAAGTAGTCCATATAGTTATTCACATTTTAACTTATTCAAAGCCATGCAATAGAGTAACAGAATAAAAAAATGAATTGCACAAACTTGAGATTGAAATTATTCATCATTATAAATCCTAACAACACTATTTTTTTTTCTTTTCAAGATGTCCATTTTGTAACTTCCCGGCACTGTTGGATAAAGACATTTCTCTGTTCAGTTGCCCAAACCCACGCTGCAGAAAGGTTAGTCCATGTGCCTGGATACACTAGTGTGTGTGTGTGTGTGTGTGTGTGTGTGTGTGTGTGTGTGTGTGTGTGTGTAATACAGTTGTTGCAGTGATCTCTTCATGAAAGTACTTTCATGTTCTGGATCAATTCTCTCTTCCTCTGTCCACTTCTATCGCTGAGCCACACAGTGGTCACTTGGTGGCGCCATAGGCCGGTGGAAAAGGTCATCAGAGTCTGTGGTTTGCAGTCTGAGGCCCCATAATGAACCATGTTAGAGTATGTGAAACTAATGGTGTTTTTTATCATTGGGGTTTAGACAGCCATTCATCTTGTCAGCTATAAATATGCAGTGCTCTGAACCCTAAACAGAGCTTAACCAGGGTCAGGGAAGTTCAGCAGAACTAGATGAATCAGTATTCCGGGATAATACTGCCTCATGATGTTCAAGGAAAATGTGGCTTATACTTTCGGGATATGAATCACATACGTGTTTGTTACTGTGGCTGCTGAATGGAGATGCTAACTATTTTTTTTCAGTAGTGTCATAGTAGCTTAGCCGTTTTTAAAACGGTTAATTTCTCCAAAAACTAAAAAAAAAAATTACCTGCTCTGTGTTTAGTAAAGAGCGTGTAATAGAAAATGTTTTTGACTTTGTTATATAAATAAGGGTGTGTTCTGGTTTTTCTGGTTGTATTTATATTCAGGATTCATTGAATTTAAAAAAAGTGTCAAGCCTGGGAGTGGTCAGCGTTCTTTCAGGATTTCCTTTGTCATGGAAAACCTGGGAAAAGTCATGAAACATACTAAAATTCATGGTAAAGTCCCCAGGGGAGATTTGCACGAACCGAAGTTCTTCCTTAAATTAAAATGTCAAGTCCAAACTAGCTCCTTGGTTGAGAACCACTGCTATAGCATGAGGAGAAACTTTCCCATTTGGGTAAATATAAAAACAATCAAGGCGATGCTTTTAAACTAGCAAAGAAACAATACTTTTATGCATTAGGTTTTACAAAATTACACTTTGGGAATATTACAAAAGATAAAGGAAGTTACAAAACAAAAATATGTATCATGGTTGCCTCAAAAAATTACGTTTTCGGCTTTGATAATACTAATATATGTCTTTTTAACAGTATATTAGGACGGTTTTTGAAGGATCATGTTACACTGAATACTGGAATAATTGTGATTAAAAGAAATTAAGCTTTGCATCACAGGAAAAAAGTACTTTTGTTGAGATTTGATAATTATTAGAAAAAATATTTTGAATAGAAAAAAATATATTAGAATAGAAAAAATATATTGAGTTGCTATTAATAAAAAAAATTTGTATTTGATATTTGAGACAGGGGATGTTTTGTTAGTAGCTTGTAGTATTTTCAAGCGTAGTTTGTAGCTTGAGTTTCACGGTATGTTCTCCAACACTGGTTACAAGTACATTTGATGTTTTGTCTCGAGTCTTATCAGTGTTGGGCTGAGGGGAATGTGTCAGGCCGTGCCAGGACACAGAGAGCTGTCAGTCCGTCTGCGTGTTAGTGGATTTCAGCTGGCAGGCGGAACATGTCAAGGACTCTGAACTCACAGCTACTTTCTCAACAGGCCTGAGAGGAATGCTAGAGCCGCCTGCAGTTTGTCAGGGCTATCTTTCAGTTCGTCTGTCAGCGTCCATTTCTCTCTCTCTATCTCTGTTTGTCCCTCCATCATTTCATAAAGTACTGAACACGCGTGGGAGGGCTGTGATCGTGAGTGCCTTTCAAACATCATGAAAGCTACATTGTAATTTAATGTAAAGTATGTTTTGAGTTCCTGTCATTTTGAAGCAGACCGTTTCCCACATCTCTTTGCGTCTTACTTTCTATTTTTTTGTGGGGGGAAATTTGCTGGATATTCGTGAACAGACTAGTATTTAGTTCGTATTTTGGTTACATTTTTTTCTGTAATGATGAGAATACTGCTTGTTTTCTGACTTTTTGTATGAACAGAAACTGAGTGTTGATAAATTTGTACATAAAACCACTTTTTTGCACAGTATTCTGTTTTTATTTTTTGTTACCGAGTGAAACAGTTGCTTTTGTGTGTGCATTTCTAATATTTCGATTAAGATAGTGCTCCCTGGTTGTGTGTGATCAAACTATTTTTTTTATGTGTATTATTTAGTGGAATTATGAAACATGGACCTAATTGAACATTAGTGCACACCAGAGATGCAATAGTACATCAGTTAATTTATATTTAATCGTTCAGTGGTCTGACGTTGACAATTATTCTCTATATATCTTTGTTGATTATAGTCTGGACAAGTCTTATTGATTTAAAAGGGAAGATTGTTTTTAATATCCTCCCATGTAGCAGTACTTCTGTGTTTTCTGTCATATACCTGTTGTCCACCGTGTGGCGCTCTCGTTCTTTGACACCAAAGAAGTTTCATCCTTCCACACATCTGCTGCTGATTACAGGACTAAACCCCGCCTCACGCTTCTGCAGCAGCTCACGGCGGGGCGGGAGAGAGGGGCGCGGGAAACCGCTCAAACGGCCACGTCTTTGGCCTTCCTCTCGGCACAGCCCATAGATTAAGTGTGCCATCAGGAAGGACCTCCATTTTCTCCTCCTACTGTCTTCCTCCTAGTGAAGTCACAGGACTGGACGAGGGGAAAAATTGAGAACGGATGTGTGGTTTGATTTCATAACGTGACCCACTTTCATTTCCTCTTTCTGGCTCTCAGCATGGCATTCCTGTCGAGATGGGGAACTGGGCTCTCGTGCACAGCAGTGCTTGACTTGGCCGGCATTATGAGGACTTTTCCAAAGCCGTGCTTCTAGGGAACAAATTTGTTGGGTAGATAATCTGGATAAAATGGCAACCACCTGATAAATGTCTATTATAGTAAAATGTGTACAGTGCTGTGGCTTAGTGGTTAAACATCTGAGCTGGTAATGGAAAGGATGTAGATTGAACCATCACCTTTGTATGTCTGTGAAACTCCGGCCACAAAAACATGAATTAATGCCCTTGACCAATAGGTCAGATATTTATTAGAAGTTTTACACATGAACAGTGTCCGACATGTGTGATTTAGAAATGGTGAACAAACTTAAATATCTCATTTTAAGGTTTATTTTTGCTTGTTTTGCATTTTCTCCAGAACTCCATTACTGTTCTGTAGAAATAGACACTTCTGTTTTCCCCTTAAGTAAAAGTTGCTCTTCTTCTTAGATGGTTTCAGATCACTTTTATCATCGACAGTCATATTATTGATGAGGTGCGCTGACGTTAGCACAGTTAACAATGAAAAACCCTTTTGCAAACTTCCTAGACACATGCATATTTCTTCAATTGACTTGATGACTTAAAAGCATGTTTTTTACAGTTCCATATAACTGCCCCAAATTCCACCATTTCAAAAAGAAGACGTATTGATGGATCTCTGCTCTAAATATTGAGAGTGACATCTTCCTATTTCTGATTGTTCTGCATGGAGATTTGTGCAGCTGTATAACCCACATTTGTCCAGGGTAAGAACAGACGTCTGTGGAAAACTCTGGAATCCTAGTACCCCTGTTAACAACATCAGAGCTCATGTTTCTGCACATGTTTTTTTCCCTCCTGCCTTTTTCCCGTCTGATGTCCCAGTTGTCTGTGGTGACGTGTGCCCTCAAGTTCCTGTCTTTTAGTGGTGAGTCCTCTCCTCTGCCCTTCTCGTCACTCTTTTCCCTCGGTGAAGATGAAGTTGTATAACTGACACACTTTCCCCTCTCCACTGCCTCTGTGGCCCCACCCTTTGTGGTGGATCAAGGACGTTCATTGGCTGGACCCAGATCCTTCAAATTTGAAATGTGGTACAGTTCATATCTGACCCAGATTTTTTTTTCTTAGGTTTGTACATTTCAAAAAATGCTGTTTTTCTCACAGTGATTGGATGTGTTAGTTGTGGTTTTCACATGCAGATCTGCCAGCATTCCCTACTCTTTGGCTCAGTTGGGCTGCTTTTGTTTGCACTTTATTTTCCATGTATCCATGATGTTTCTGAGATTTTCCTTGATAGACAGCAGCAGCTGCAGCAGCACGCAATTGCAAGATTTTTCCATAGTGACGTATTTAACCTAATATCCCCTACCATTCAAATGTTTGTGCTTGGTAAAACGAGTTGCCAGAAATACAAAACACAGCAAAACATTAGTGTTAAAAATTCATATAATTAAAATGTTCTGTTTTCCATTTTGTTATATTTAAAAATTATATATGCCAAAGCTAAACGTTCAACATCATTACTACAGGATTTAGTGTCACATGATCGTTCAGAAGTAACACGAATATGCTGATTTGCTGCTCAAGAAACATTTAATAAAAGGAGTTGTACCTCCTATTTATATGGTATACTTTTCAAACATGGAACATTATACATGTCAGATAAGATTCAATACGTCATTGCTTGCTGGTATTTGTTTCTTTATATTATTTATTACAATGTTTATATATTGCATTGGAATGCATTCTGTCGAGCCGATCTGGTTCAGACATGCTGCGTACTCAACCGTCGATGAGTTTTATAGGGACCTGTATTTGTTCAGCCCTGCCTCAAAGCACTTATTTTGAGCCAAACCCTGAAATCTCGAGCCCTTCATCAAAACCACTTTTGTGCTCTAGCTTAATATGTAGCCTCGTCTTAGGGATGTTTGTGCGTTAGCACACGCTGTGGGTGTGTCGCTCTCTCCCCGAGGCTCGTTCAGGCCTGTGCTTCTCCAGTACGAGCAGCCCCCCAATCAGACGCTCGGCAGATCTCCTCTTCTGCCTTATAAGGTCTGCTGCTGCTGCTGCACGGCTGTTCAGGAGAGAAGCAGTGAGCTGATTCTGTTAAGAGTGCCTCAACAGATATCGCAACAGTTCACACTTTGCGCTAGTGCGCGCCGCTTTTATTTTGGAGTGCTAGCCACATGTGCAGTGGAATGTGTCGTGGTAGCTGTGCGATTAGGACAAATCGTAATGTTGTTTTTCCGTTGATGTAAATCACAACGGTAACAATAACACTTTACAATAAGGTGTCTCTTGTTAACATTAGGTTATGTATTAATTAACTTGAACAAACAATGAGCACTACGTTTATTGCACTCCTTTATTAATCTTTGTTAATGTTAGGTAATAAAAAAAGTCGCTTATTGTTCACAGTGCATTAACTGATGTTAACAGCTTGTAATTTTGATAATTCATTAGTAAATTCTGAAATTAGCGTTAAGATTAATGCATTAATCGTTGGTTCATGTTAACTAATGAACCTTATTGTGAAAATTTAAGTACCAGATTTTAATCCAAACTAACAGACCGACCTCACTGAAGTTTAGTCAAGCCATTTAAAAGGATAATCCACCCTAATATGTGAATTGTTGCCATTTTCTCACCCTCATGTCATTCTAACTTTCTTCAAAGTGTCTTTTTTTTTGCGTGTCTGTTTGTTAGTTTGTTAGCAAGTAAGAAATTTGTTCACGGTTTGGCCCTGTGTAATCAATCCATGTTTACGTCTTATTGATTATAATGAAAGCATTTTAGTTTCGATGCACCTCTCACTCGCTCATTAGAACAGGCCTATTGACTGTTTCTGATGGCTCAGATTTCTCATTACGTTCAGATGCGTAGCTGGCATGTTTGTGATTTGCATACAATTCGCAACCACTGGGAAAAAAAAGAGAAACAATGCTGGAATGCTGACTTTGAAAGGGGGATAACAGATGAATGGACTAAATTTACACCAAAATATGTTCAGTCAAGATAAAACTAGCGTGACTACCTAGAACTGTGGTTTCGGGTTATAAGGTTTCAGCTTAAATGAGAGGTATGCGATTAACTGGAAAGAAGGGTTTGTTAGTTTTGGCGAATCAGATTTATGTTACAAGAATATGTGGCGTGACCACAGTTGTCACCTTGGGCATGTTTTGTTGAGATAAAGACTTGCCGTTAAAGTCGTTTTCCTCTTGTCACATAAGCTGTTTTTCCAGTTTGTTTTGGTACTTTGATCGCTGTGCTAAACGTCAACCATTTTCTATCTTTATTACACAAAACAGACCCTTATGCAGGTGCAGATGAACGCTATGCGCATCCTGTGTGGTTAGAAGGTTCCTGTGGCTCATGAAACAGGATTTTAGTTCTAAACGACATCAGTAAAGTCACTTTCTGGTGTTTATATTTTCAGTTTTGTAGTACTTTTTGCTAAACCGGTGAGATGGCTTCTCGGAGATCATAAGGAAGAATGTTAACGGGGCTGTACGTTTCTTTGGTTGCTCGTAACTCCAAGAATCACACACTTGCTTTTGAAGGAATCTGCAGTGTTTGCCAACGCAGATAAGAACTGTTGCATAACAGGGCCGACCTGTGTGAATCTGAGACTGAGCCCGCCCCGCTCATCAGGAAGTGTCAGCCTGGCCTTGCAAGGTATACTTTGTACCAGGAAGCGATGTTTAAAGTGATGTCAGTGTGACGTCACCGCTGTATTTTTAGTTGTGTATATAAACAGAGGTACCAGTGTGTGTTCACACTCCTGACTGTGAGAGTCACCTAAACTAACACTTCCTGTTAACTCCTTTTGTCTGTGCACATACAAACCCACCGTTCTGTGATGATAAAATCCAGAAAATATAATTTAGCCCCTATTTTTTGTTTTACACTTTCAGACTCGCTTTTAATTTACTTTTTTTTTTAAAATGTGAATGGATGACATGAGCAGTTACTAATTTATAATCTGCAAATTGCTACTTTTTGATGTATAATATATACCTAAATTAAGATACATGAATATATATATACGTACATTTGTGGGTGTGTATATAATATTTTTGTATATTTATTTTGGATGGATCGCTAGAGTCACTAGAGAGAGAAAGCTCCTGACAAAGATATTAGATATTAGAAGATGATTATTAAATTATTTACACAGTTGATTAAATAAACTGCAGTTTGAGTTCTAGAAAATAATTGGATATTTTAATGACCAAACATAAGAAAATAGTGTTGTTGTGATCTAGTCTGGCCATTGTAATACTTTTCAAAGCCTCTTATCAGTGTTGTCCCTCCCATGCTGTGCTGCTATGCTCCACTAGGGGGCAGTGAGTTACTGTGGTACTATAGGTCACACCTCCATACTTCACGCCTGGTGGCTATTGTCTGGCCTGATCTTTGCATCATTCAACATTTCCACTATAGTTTCTGGTAGACCTTTTTTTTCACAATGGTTTTGATGATTGATGACTTGTTTTTTACAACATGCAGCCCGAAGCTGTATTTCGTAACCGTATTTCTAAGGAAGCCACTTTGCTAGTGAAGTTCGTCATGTAGATACGTTTCCCACTTAAGACGACACCCAGGGGGCAGGAGCGATTGTTCTGAGCTCTTCTGCATCGCACTAAGCTGTCACTTATCATCTGTCACTGTCATTAATATTCAGCTTCATCTTTAATTATTTATGCTAATGGTATTTACCGCTGGGACTGTTAGCAGGCAACAATGGGTAACGGGATTAGAGAGCTCTCTGTGGCCACATGTGCCGCTTCTCCATCGCTTTATTTTTAAAATACGTGAAGCTTTGCTATTTTGGAGATATTCTACTTGGCTTTAACGGACTGTCAAATGTAAACGAAGCGCCATAGCAGATGTAGAAGTGTCAAGTACAACATAATTTAATAGCCAGTTGTGTGGCTGTGAAATGCGTAGGCGTTTACACGGTGTTCGTGTGCTGAATGTAGAGGTTCAGCTGCATGTTGCACTCAGATGTCCTTTCCAGTCAGCTGAAAGGCAAAGCATTGTGGGCAGGCATGGCTAAAATGGAACAGATGAAAATGTTGTTCCTAGGCAACCAGACAGATGACGAATCACATCCAGAGCGGAGGGCAGGGAGCAGTCTGCACTAGCTGCTTTCTGGTAGTTATTAAAAGACAACGGCTATGCCAGACACTTTAGATTAGACTGTAATATTTCGGGCCTTTGTCATTTCTTCACTAGTGTTGTTTGCAAAGGCAAGGGATGTGAACAAACCTCTAACTACTTGCGCTCTATTAGACCGACAAGCATGCAAATCATTAATTATTCAAATCATGCTGTTTGTAAAGGAAACAGACTTATTGTTTACACTTCCTGGGCAGTAAAATTACCCTTAAAATTGCATTAAAAGATGTAAGTGTCTAATATCGAGAGACCCAAATATCAAATGGGAAATTTGTTTAGCCTACATACCTTAAATATGATCATCCTATTGCAAGGAACTTATATCCCAAAATAAAGAAAACAGCTATATATTTTTGTGTATAAACACCAAGTTTATACAGGGGGACATTATTCTTATTTTGGAAAATTGTTTATATCTAGTTATACCATTACATTTTTTTTTTCTGACCACTATATTATTTTTCAGTACTATGTAATTACTAATTTATTTAAATCAATTTTCAAGTTTTGGCAGCTGTACTGTGTGACCCTACTTACCCAGTGGGCATCATGCCTTACTTTAGCAGTTTCTAATATGGGAACACACACGTGTGTATATAGCAGTAGCTTGAGTTAGGAAGCAGATGCAAATTTATTTTCATTAACAGAAACGGTAACATCTGTAAAAAATTAACAGTCTGGTTTTTAGAAGGGTAAAATTTGAATGTTCTCAATGAGGTTCCATAGAATTGTACATTTAGATGATGATACAGGACTATAGGTAAAACTACACAAGGCATTACTATTTTAAAAAGTAACAAATAGTTTTTATGCTACCTAAAATGGCACTGTGGCATTGTTTTTTCAGTGTCAGCTTATGACGTGTGTGTGTGTGTGTGTGTGTGTGTGTGTGTGTGTTGCAGACTTCTGTGCCAAACTCTAATGCATTTTACTGAATCACGACCAATCAGCGAATGTATTCTGAGCTTTTCAGTGCTGTCTTTTGTAGCAATCTAATAATGGTCCTTGCAGCACGCTTCAAATAAAGTACAGCTGTTTTGCTTTTGGTGCATTTAAGAAATAAGAATAGCAACAAAAAACGAAGTACACTCTAACACACAGCGTCATACAACAGAAAATCACACGGTACATCAGTTCTTTCACACCAGCTGATCTGCTAACAATGTTGAGTTTCATATTTATGTTTTTAGGTTGATGAATGTGCAGTTATGTTTTGTACAATAATACTGTTTACCAATACAGTGTATTTGGCTCAAAGACATTCGTCAGATGTAAACTCAGGCAGTTGTTGTTGTTATTATTATTAATATTATTATTATTTCTATGGACATAAAATCACTTTTTTTGAATGTCTTTTGATTCGGACATCTGAACATCTTTGACCCATTAACATTGCGATCAATCCCATTTGCATTATGCATGGGCTAGGAAGCAATATGTACCTCTGAAACAATGCTAGGAACACCAGCTCCTTCCGTATGCATAAACAGAGGTGTCTGAGCAACAGAAACTTGACCTTTTTTTCCCCCACTGGACGAATGAAATACGGCCCAGGTGTTTCTCTTTCCCCTGTACACTTCAATTGCGATCAATAACACGGATGCTTATTTGTGTCCCCTTCCTCAGGAGAGTTGCAGGAAGTGCCATGTGGTGTGGAAGGAGCACGCGGGAAAGACCTGCGAGCAGGTGCTGGAGAGGGACGAGATCCGGCTACGGGTGGCTTTGTAAGTGCCCGACTTAAAAACTCTTACGTCGTTAATAATGCATTCGCGCACTACTGAGGGTACTCGATAGTGTAGCGAGCCCCCCTGGGAGATCATTAGCATCCCTGATGCTGAGTCAGCTGTTTCCCCAGGCCTCCCTCATGACATGCTAAAGCACTGTATTTGATGGATTCCCTTGAGTGTTATGTTTGCAAATACACATCATCCAGAGCCGCCCCCTGTGTGCGTCGGCCGCTCATGAGGAAGTGTACTGGAGCGGGGGTGTCTGGGTAAACTGATGCAGTGTAAAGGCGGCCTATCACTGCCGCTCAGTCTCTGGACTGGACAGGACGTGAGCGCCGGCCTTCCTTCCTGTCATACACATGCATCAAAGACTGTGTATCCTGTTTACCACCAACCTTTCCTGGTTGCCTACATTTGTGGAGACAGGAAAGTGACCCTGACTGAGAGATTTAAAATTAAATGCGGTGTCACAAAGGCAGATTGTGTTTTCGCGTCGATGTGGTACAGCAGGATCATGTCTCAATACCAGTATGCTTTCTATATGTAAAATAGCTGAAAATAACTCATGCTAAAATGGACATTTTAGGCAGTAAACTGCAGATATCTGCTAAGATAAGCATCCTAAACTAAATGAAACCCTTTGAACTCTTTTGATTTCTTGCTGCATGCTGCTAAGATAATGATGTGCTACTCTTTAAAAAGAAAAAAAAAAGAAGTAAATAATAGGTAAATAGTCACCTTTCTCTGTAACACTTTACAAGGCATGATCATAAGCTAAATAGTAACAAGTCTAAAGCATTTTTATTTATGAATTTATTAATGAAAAAGCAAAAATTTAAATCAAAAGTTCTGTTAATATTGTTTAATGGAACTGATCTAAACATGAATTTACAAATGAGTAATGTTTTAATTAACTAACTTTATGAAACTAGTGTTTATTGCTCATTGCAACTATTGTATTGCATGTATCTTATTGTTATCCTTCTCTGTTTTTTTCCTGGACTATTTTTTTTATGCTGTTTAAATTTTTATTGGTCTTTTTTCTCTCCCTATTCCTGCTAAGCTGCAAGACTATTTTAATTGTAAGGTTTTTTTTGTTGTTTTTTTCATGGGCATTAACTGTTGCAAGCAAGACATTTATTTTGACAGATTTCTGTCTTCATTAGTTTACTGTCTTTTTAGCAAATCTTTGTATTAAGGCAGGTGTCTAATAATAGAAGGGCTATAAACGTCATTTTTAATGTAATGTAAGCATTCGGAAAATATTTGAATTCATGTCATGTATGACTTTTTTTTATGAAGTTTAACAAACAATGCAAACTTCTGCTAAAATGGTTATTAAAATGACAAAATATGATTATAGATACTAGAAATTGCTACGTATATAAATTTATTTTACAGATTTATTTTATCAAGTTCCAATTTTTTTTGTCTGTTTAATTCCCAATTTTTAACAAACGTTATTAAAGAAATATAATTAATTGCAGCAATTGCTGTGCTTGAGTTTTGCTTTATTTAAACTTATATTTGAATAGTTCTGATATCACATACCTATATCTGTCGAGCACTATTAGAAATGCACTGAATTTGAATGTCGTTTGTTTTCATGGCCAGTGAGGAGAAGATGACGGCTGCCCGTGTCAGGAAGTGCCACAAGTGTGCCACAGGCCTGGTGAAGTCGGAGGGCTGCAACCGGATGTCGTGTCGCTGCGGCGCCTTCATGTGCTACCTCTGCCGGGAGCCCATCAACGGCTACAACCACTTCTGCCAGCACGCTCGCTCGCCCGGTGCCCCCTGCCGGCACTGCAAGAAGTGCTCGCTGTGGACCGACCCCACGGTGAATACGTCACGCTACCCTTCTTTCATTGTGATCTCTCGGCTTGCTTGCGTGTTCAGAGTTAGCGTGCAATCGTCCTCAAAAAGCAGCGAACACCTTTACTTTCTATACATCATCTCGGCTCACAAACGCGTTCCTCCAGGTCTGGTTTAAAGCACGTTTAAGCCTTTTGTTCACTAACCTGAGGGTATTTGTTGAACACTCCTGTTACGTGACGTACTTGCTGCAGCTACTTTTTGATCTTCATTTTGAAATGTGTTTGGAGCTGTTAATCGATTTAAATTAAAAAAAAATCAGACACAAGCATTAAAAACATTACATTGACATTTAAATTGCGTTCATTTTTGAGAGAATAAATTGCAATACATTAACCAGTTAATTGGACGGCCCCAACGTGTGTGGCATAGATTATTTGTAATAAGAGTGATTCAGTCTTAGGATAAACAGCAGGTGATGAATAGTGTAATGGCTTTGTGTTGGTTTTGTGTACAGGACTCTTTGAGAGTACACCGTACGAGAGGTACTTGAGTGTTGATGGGTTAGCAGTGCTGCAGCTAACACACTCAACCGTCATGCATTCGCTGCGTGTTATATAATAAGATGTAGCACTCGGCAGTCTGTGACTAAAGCACAAAGTGCTTATTCATTATTCACAACATGCTGGTTTTTTTCAGGTTATTAACCGTTAAAGGTTGTTTTAGATACCTTCTTAGTAGGTTTGTAAATTACACTAATATCACGTTAGATTTTAATGATGAAAGTCATATACTTATCCTCATCTAGCATATCCTTTTTTTATTAAATTTAAAAAAAAATTTTTTTTAAAACACCCTAGATTTTATTTTTAATTCATGTTTGTAATTTATGTATTATGAATCGTTCACTTATAAGTGCTCCACATTGAGGCTGCATGTTTATCGCAGAAAATGCAATCGATTATTTTGGGCAATATCCATATTCATTGTTTTGCAAGCATTCATTTATGTATTGAAAAAACAAAAACTTTTAATAATGGATATAAAATTAAAGTGCTATATATATAAGATTTGTATTTACAACGCAAAAGCCAAAAATCCATCTCGGTTATCTTGTTTTCATACTTGTTAGAAACCAAAATCATAATGCAAAAAAGTCCCAATCCACATCATGAATAAGAATAAGAAATGGCACTTCTTCAGTTTAAACTCAATGCGAGTTCAGGGTTTGTCCCTGATTTTCCTCATCAAAAAGAAAGGACATTCTGCTCGCTCTCTTCCTTTTGTTGTTCTGTGCCTACAATACATTTTGAGATTGGCACAACTTGAGGAGTGCACGATGATGGAATCGTCGTTTTTGGGGAAACTATCCCTAAGCAGTGAGCATGAGCGAGAAATCCCTTTCCGGTTGATCCAGGAGTTCCACTAATTATCCGATTAAGGCCTTTGAATGGTGTTTCTGTGTGAAGAGCGCAGTCAGGGTGCCGTCCCGCTGGCAGCCCGGGGGCTACAATTACCCCTCCATTCAGAGCCGTGCCTAATCACCTGGCACCGTGCACCAGGCTGACTGGTGAACTTGAGCCGTTTTGTGTTTGACCGATGAAGTGGACTCCTCCCAAGTTCGTCCGATGTCCCGGCTGTGTTCTGACGCGGACATTGGCATTAGATTGTTTCTGGCGGGGTTCGCTGGTCTTTTCACATGATTGAACAGTAACCGGAGAGCCTAATTGCCGTGCCATTTTTGAAAGGCTTTTTTGTTTTCTCTACTTCTCCCCATTTCACTTTCTGTGTCTTTTTCAATCCGCAGCAAGACGACGAGCGAATCATTCAGGAGATTCAGAAAGAAGGTGAAGCGGAGTTAAACAAGAAGACCAATCAGTCAGGTCAGTGTTCACAACTTGAGTCTGCCGCCTAAACCCGGGTGGTTTCTAATCGTATTTTGTACCGTCTCCCTCAGAAAACACAGGGAAAAGAGTGGGACCTCCTCCTGAGCCCATTCCGGCGAAGCGCCCTCGGGTTGCACCGCAGGTCCCGAACGCAGCTCCTCAAGCCGTGCGCGCCCCGCTGCTCATCCCCCAGGTCATGCTGCCGGGCCGCAGCGCGTTTTCCTTCAGCCCATTCCAGCCCCCTTCGTGCCCCCGCTGCCCAACCTCCCTCCGGTGAACTACAACCCACGTAACCTGAACTTTGACTTCAATATGCCTATGCACTATGGACCACCGCATCGCTTCTTCAGACATCTTTGAGGACACCACGGTACAGAGAGCCACGCATTCGAACTACTAAAAAAAAAAAAATAATCCAGGCTTCTGTGTCTTAACTGTTAGGCCTCGCTGTTTTTTTCTACGTATTTTGTAATGGGACCTAAACTGATTTTTTTGGCGCGTTTTCAGGATGCCTGTTGGATTTGCTTCTTTGTTGAAAGGCATTTTTTTGAACAGCGTACAGAGTGAATAATATGAACACCTGTTAGTTTTCAGTTCAATAAAACAAAGAACTTGATGGAAATTTAAACATTGTTTGTGAAATCAGTCAAAATATGATGAGGTCATCAAAAGAATTTGTTTTTTTCATCCAGGGTTTTTTGTATTCAACATCCTCCTCCTCATGCAAATACATAGATTATTATTTTAGATGAATATTGATGCCACTTCAGAGCTGTAAATCAAACTGTAGGACCAGTTTTTGCTACTGATGTTTACACTGTTCAAACATTTGGAATCTGAAAGACATTGAGTATTAAGAAATACATACTTTTATTTAGCAATGATTCATTAAATTGATCGAGAGTCACAGTAAAGACAATGTTGCAAAGGATTTTTATTTCAAATAAATGCTGGTCTTTAAGTTTATATTCAGCAAATCATTTCACAAAAGTGTATCATTTTTTTACAAAATGAATGGAGTAATGATGCAGGCAAAGCGGTTATGATAGGTTCACGATATTTTTGCTGACTCCACACCTTTGACTGGTAGTCTAGATCAGACATTGTCAGTTTTAAACGATCAACAGTTTCACTTTAGAGATAGCCTTGCAAGTAAACGTTCATATATCACGTGTGGCTGCCTGTTTGCAATTATGAAACTCATAAGAAACTAATACAAAACGTAGAATTATTACATGAACATCTGGAATCAAAACTGATCTCTAAACAACATGACTCATACTTGCGAGTCATGAACTTCAAAATCATTGCAATATTCACAATTTTACATTGTGAATATTCAATTGGCTGCTCGGATGTAACGTAGAGCTTATCTGGTTTGCATCACAAAGGGAAATGGAGGGGGAACTGTAAACAGATGTAAATGAGAATATTCAAATTTAATTAAGATGCTAGACATTTTCATTGTTCTGCTACATCCTCACTGTGAGCTTGAAGGTCTCTCTCGTGGGTGTTTTTAAATTTAGATCTGTTGAGCTATTTTTATGAACTTACAATTATCATCTCTGACTTTACATGTTTATACGTGCTTCTAAATATATTTTCTGCATGGATCTGGGAAATCTGTAGAGTTCAAGCAAAGGAGCAGTCACATTAGCAACATATCATGGGCAAAGATGGTCAAAAATACAGTGTAGTTCTGTAGGACTCACCGCTTACTAAGAAGTCTTTTTATTGGTCAATTTGAGTGGGGAACACGTCCGTCTTTAAAAGTACCGTCAGATTCCTAATGAGGCGAATGCAGCAGCGCAGTTTTGCCTTACAAAGGTAAAAGTTTTCACACCCGTATGCAGTGCGTGTTATCCAATGAATCGCTAATTTTAATAAGTGAACATGCATGGACGACTGCAAAACTAATCTGAACGAGTTCTTCAGGATCATAATGAACTCTTGCAATTGATTTATGTAATGTAGGCTGTCCGTGCCAAAGATCAATACACTGTCAAACATTAAGCTGTTATTCCGCACGTCGGCCCACAATGCCTGTGAAGTGGGTTGTTTGTTGTGTAGTATTGCGTGACTCGTCCATTGGCGTGACTGGAGTGCAGTGAGACTCCTGCAGAGAGTCCCGTGCTCTTGCCCAGAGCTTCAACAAAGAGCCACAGCTCTTGCTTACTAATGGAGCCCACAGGACCCTCACCTCCAGCTCTCCTCCCCGCTGGCAGCAGCTCCTCTGCCCCGGGCTTTATTCAGACCCCTCACGTCTCTAAAGCGCATTACTCATCCTCACAGAAAGCACTTCTATGGTGAAATCAAAGGGATGGTGGTATGGAGACTATTGCGTTTCAATCAAACCAGCAGCTCCTTAAATCAGTGCTTGGGTGTAACACAATCCTGGGAAGATCAGTATAATCTGGCCATCTTCTCCCATCTGTTGGTGGTGCGTCTGAGCACCGGTGTACCACACCTGACGCCAATGAAGTGTCTCAGTTTGACATTGTAACCTCCTAATGGGTCAGCAGATGGACAGCCTTGAGGCCTGCAGGTGTGAAGGTCGACCCTGGCAGCTTGTGCTCAATGCTCCCACAGCTTAAGAGCTTCTTGAAACTGGATCTGTGCCCCTGAATCTTCTGCCTCATGTTTCTTTAAGTCTCTCGTTCTTAAAAATAAAGCTAAAAATAAAAAGTATTGATCGTTCCATTAAGAATCTTAACATACAGTGAACCTTTCCATCAGACAAAACCATCTTTATAATATTCTTCACATGGAGAAAAGGTGGTTGTTGAAGAACTGTTTACTGAAAGTTTCTTTGAGGAGCCCAGAATGGTGCTGATGAATGCTGCTGAAACCACATTTTGGAACACTATAAAGGTTTCAAAAAGGGATTCCAATTGATTCCATGCATTGAAGAACAATTTTGGGTTCCTCAAAAGACGTAATTTTTTTATATTTGTGTGAAAAACGTTTTAATAACAGAAATGTTCTGCTTCTGTGGCATCATGCCAGAAAAACCTTTAACATTGAAATTGAGGTTTACAATTCCTCGATGTTAAGGTAATGTACAGATGATTTCCAGAGGCATGGTCAGTGTATCTAATCAACATCCTGAGGGGAAGTAGTGTTGAGATGTCCTTCTTTTGTGTTTGCTGCAGTTGTACTGGTGTGAAGGGCTGGACTTGCAGTCATGAGAGTGTCATCATGCCCCATTGTGATCCCCTAGGCAGTGGTCACACATAGCACTGATTTCCTGGGGTCAGTGATAGTCATGTGACATATGTTAGGAAGGAGATATGGCTTATCGTATACAAGTACATTGTTACTATTTTGTTACTGAGGTCTTAAAAAAACTGCAGATGTTGATGCTTTTGTTGCTCTCATAATATAGAATAACTCAGCTATAACGCACAGCTATCTGACATTAGGGAAACAGTCTCTGGTGTTTTTTTCAGCTGTTCTTCACACTGAATCATCGTTGGAATTCAGTCTTAAACCAGTTCTGGAGCATGTCCATCATCCTTTTCTGTATGTGTTTTTCATCTGTTGAGTGTGTGAGTTTCATCTGCATTTAACAGAACAGTTTAACCTGCTCAGTCGTAAATGTATCATTTATTTTGGCTATAATTTGCATATGGCAGTCTTTTCCGTATTTAATGGAAACATTTTTTTGTCAAGCCTCTGTAGTACATACACTATTCTTTAGTTTTTTGTGGGGTTTTTTCAGCATTACTTTGCTCAAAAGTGACAGTAAACATATTTATGTTGTATTTATCATAAAAAGCTGGAAAAAAAGAATATATATTTTATATAACAAATATAATATTTTCTGAAGGGTCATGTGACACTGAAGACTGGAGTAATGATGCTGAAAATAAAGCTTTACTACCACAGGAATAAATTACATTTGTACAAATTAAAATGAAAAGTTATTTTAAATTCTAATAATAATTGCTTTTAATATTGCCATAATATTGCTGTTTTTTCAAGGTAACATGAAAGATACTACAGTTTGATATTTCAGTCATGGATAGGAGCTTACTGTTTCAGTTATTTAAATAAAAGAAGTAGGTAGTGTTCCTTCCACACATCACAAAAATGCAAATACATGAAAAACGTAGAAACCGCATGCATAATTAGAGAAATGTCCTGTTACACAGCAAACATTGTTCTTTCTTCACCAAACGGCATTCACATCTGTGCTAAGCTGCTGATTTGCTGTGGTGTGTTTAATCAAACGCTGTCCACCGGTTCATCGTGTGAATCTGAATTCAGCCTCTGTGATCAGAACTTGCACGTGAGTCTCATGAAAATAATACTAAATGAAGAAATCCACCTGAAAAGCTGCAGTTCCAGCCCCACCATCAACCCCCACAATAGAGTCCCTTCAAATGACATGCTCCGAGTTACCATGGAAACATTGGTCCCTGTGTCAGTCAGACTAGATCATTTAACCCTTTCAGTACCTTTTCTTAATTCCTGAACGGAAATGCTCATGACTTTGTTTTCCATAGTAACATGTAGGCTGTATTTATAATGTAACGTATACAACATAAATGAAGACCAATCAAATTAATGTCTAAGCAGCTAATAAACCTAATTTCCCAGCTTAGAGATATGATGCACACTCTGTTTTAAAGGCTGTTTAGGAAGGCTGTGTATGCTGCAAGGGTCAGTCTACGGTGGTACATTTCAGTTTTCCTACTTAAAAAAATCATGATTAATGCAATGCATCTTCTCTTTTTGCAGTGTGCAATTACTGTGATTCTGGTGTCTCCATTTCTAAAAATGTCTCTGTTATTTTTCTTATATTGTGTGGCTTCTTTTTATAGCTTGCAGCAAAGATCACATGCTTAGTTTGTATTTTGATCCGCATTCTAGATACTGAAGCTCTTTCATTGTACAGTGTCCTTTCAGTTACAAATTTAGGCTCCCCGAACTTAACAAAAAAGTCATTTATTGGTTTCAATAACTCAGCAGATGGGATCAGCATCATTTTTCAAACTGCTGCACCAGCAATAACACAGAACAAAAGACTCATTGATGGAGCGGCTACCATCTTAAAAAAAAAAAAAAAAAAAAAAAAAAAAAAAAAAAAAAGGAGCTGATGTCTCAGGAGAAAACCAATTTCTCATTCTGCTTTCAAAAACTCTGGGAGCTGCTCTTATACTTTACTAAAATATGCTCGGGCTTAAGGACAATTACCTAGATAGTCATATCATTAAGAGGCAAAGCGCGTGGATCACTGCTTTTCTGTGTTTATTTTCTTGAATTAAAAACCATGCACCGACAAGAGTTTCATATTCAAACTGTATTTATTTCCAGATTTCATTTGTACCCATGGCACATGAGGAAACATAACCATAATATCAAAACAATATAAAAAGACATTTGTAAAGACTTTACAAAGTATAATGTGGAATGTCTCCCTCCCCCCCATAATGGTCTTTTAAGGCACAGTCATTATCATTCCCTTAGCAACGGGAGGTCATTGTCTTGTGAAATGATGGCTCTGTTCTTAAAACAATGAGCAGTTAAGCTCAGAGTGGTTCGGTTAGTTTGATGCACACCTGAAAACTAATTAAGCACCAGTTTAATCGCACGTTTAAATCTTTAAGCAATCCTATGTGGCGTGTTAATGTCTTCATTTTGGTGTAATGTGTTTAAAGGAATAAGGTTTATGATAATGTCTGTGCCTGCTCAAAAACAACAAAAAAAAAGCGTTAAGTGATATTTCCAGATTAGACCACTGCACGAGTCCAGTGAAGCCAGACCCGCCATTCCTTTAAGATTTGTCCAGTTAAGAGGGGAAAAGTGGTTTAATTTAGCATAAATACTGTGTTGAACCTGCAACAACATACCACACGTCAGTATCTTCACACACAATGACATCACTTTCGAGTTGCAGAAAACTATTTCCACTTTAATATCTATACTTTTTTTCCCCACCCGCCCATTTGCAGTTCCAAACGTAACCCTAATTTTGAGATGAGGGACTGTACTGTACCAATCCAGTTTTCTTGGTTCTTCCTCTTTTTTTTTTTTTTTTTTTTAAACATTAAAATTATTTCTAATGGCACAGATAGCAAGGCAGTACACAAAGCACTGCCGTACTTCAAACACTGGAAACAAAAAAAAAGCTCAACGCCTTTTCAGTGGCCCGAGAGCTTCCTTCATAACTCTGTCAAGTGTATAGAAAGAAAAAAAAAAAAACCCTAAACATTCATACATTTACCTGTAAATATTGCCTTAGTCCTCGGGTCATGAGGGTAGGTACTTATGACTGGCAATACAGTGGGAGGCATTACATCATCAATAGCTCACAGTCACAAGGTTTTCTTTAACATATTTTGCTATGTGTTAATATCAAGAGTGCGAGGCTCATACAGGACTGTGCAAAGACTAGGAAGAGGGATCACGCTACAATCTGGTACATCAAAATCCTGTGTCGCCCGCATAGTCGATCTTCCAGAGAGCAAACCGACTTGTCGATTAGTATGAGATGAAACTAGATGTGCTTAACCACACAACACAAATTTGGATGCCAGTTGGGTCCCAGTTTTGGCCACTCACCGTCAATGAAAAGCGCACCACGCTGCGGTAATGAGGTGGCACACAAACACTGAAGTATTCAGACAGAATCAAGTATACGTGACTAGAAGCAAGACCCTTCACCTTTGGGTTTCTCTCTGCTATCGGCCTGTGTGCTCACTTGTATTCAAAAACCATATTCAAAACGCATAACAGAAAGGGAAAAACTGGAAAGAAAAAGCCACAGTGGTTACTTAAGTGCTTTTAGTACTCCCACATAGTGGAGGTGTCCAGATCGTCGGCGTTGGCCTTCAGAACACCTGCGTGATCGCCCTTCAGATATTTCCCCTCGGTTGACTTTATGGCCACTTTGTTGTAGTCGCAAAACTCGAGGAAGAAGTCCACCGGGGTGTCGCTACTGCTCAGCACATTCGACTCACTGCCCACCATCCAGTATTTCCCTGTGCAGTCTAAAAGAGGAGATTCAAGGCATCATAAAAAAGTCCTAAAACCATTTATCCATATTAGTCCAACTTAAAAACATTGAAGCGCAAACAAACCTCGCAGGCTATAGGCTCCATCTCTGAACTCCAACCCGAAGACGTCATATGACGAGCGGTTAGAGTCCAGGGTGCCGGTCACCTTCCTGCAGCCAATGAAGCCATGCTCTCCTCTCAGCACGATGAGGGGCCTGTTGATGAGCTTCATCAGGAACTCCTCGGTCTCACCTTTAAAAAATAAAAAATTCTCAAAATGAACTGATTGTGCTGTTGAAGTGCTCCAATTTAAAAGGGCAATTTATTAATAAGTTTAATAAATCAAAACAAAGGACTGAAACAGGAAATGGTGTACACCACAACACCCCACCTGCTGTGTCAATAGTGGCAGCCAGCTGTCCGTTCTTTTTGGCAGCCACATATTTTCCATTGTTGGCACGCAGGGTTATCTTCTTCCCACGCCATTCAATGTCAAAGTGGCAGTTAGCAGACCTGGTTGAAGACATTATACATTGAACTATAAAATATAACACATTTTAAAAAGATCAAATGATTATGAATTTTTAGCACACCACAAAATCTATTTGGGAAGTAATAATATTCTATTCTAAATTTACAGATGTGTAATTTATTAATTCTATGCTTGTGTTCAATGCCATGCCAGTTTCAACCCCAGAAGCAATTTAAAATTACAGTAAAATTACTAAAACCTACACTACTGATCAAAAGCTTAGGGTCAGTGAGTTTTAAAAAGTAACGAAGACACTCATAATTTTACAAAATATTTTTTTTGCTCTGTTGAACAGTCTGTTCATCTAACAATTCAGAAGACAAAATAAATATGGCATTTTCAACAAAAATCTGCACAACCATTTTAAACAATGATCATAAGAAACATGTCTTGAGCAACAAATTAGCATATTACAAAGATTTCTGAAGGACCTGTGATACTGAAGACTAAAAGGAGAAGAGACTGATTTTCAAAAACATTACAAACACATTTCTGGGAACTAGTGCAGAAGATTTGATTAAAAATTAAAAACAGAATATGGTCTGACTTTAATTGTTTCAAAAGGGTATTTAATTTTAATTAGTTATTAATTGAAATGTATTCATTAGAATAGTATGAGAAAATAAAAATTGTATTATTGTTGAGGAAATATGTCCACAAACAGGCATAGATTCTTTAATCTAAAGACAGTTAGTAAAGGAATACTGATAATAATCTCTCCTCATTAAGGCATGTTTCTGTGATTCACACTCACTTAGTAGAGGCAGTGCATTGAAGGCCACCATTAGCTGTGAGGGTCCAGTATTTGCCAGTGCAGGTCCTGAAGGCACACTTCTTTGTGTCCTTACTGATTTCCATCTGGAAAGTCTCCTGGTCACCTTCTTCATCTTGGTTGGCCGAGAGGTCCATGCCTGTCAAAGAACACAGCCTACAGTAAACCACATTGTAACAAGCACAAAACTCTTGGCATCCATCAGTGTGAGCTCACAACACATCTAAAATCTGGATCAGCCATGCTGAGTGAGCAGAGAGCTCCACAGTTTAGGGATGCTGATCTTTGAGATTATAGACTAAAGAGTGTTGAATGCCATGGACTATTACTCTGGCAATTGCTTTGGCCTACACACACACACACACACACACACACACACACACACACACACACACACACAGATTTAATCCCCTTAAGAATTTTTGACTGTCATATATGCCAGGATGCTTAGTGGGAGGTTTCAGGACAACAATAGTCAATACATCCGGTTAGTAGTTCAGATTCATGGAGCTCAGTGAAAGACCAGAACACTAGTCCTCTACAGCAGGAAATCTAATTAAACTCCATTGTGTGCATTTAGACACACAGTCATCAGATTAATTTTACATTTATGGTCTAAACCTCTTTGGAGAGGAAAACAGAAGATGGAAATATTTAGATACATAAAGATAAACAAGTTACAGCTAGAATTTGATCAACTTTTACAATGAATCCTACAAAGCTTGGCTGGAGAAATCGTGGATTGCCATGGTTTATTTTTCAAACATACTTGGCCAAACACATTTATATTTTTAATCTGCGATTCACCACGATTGCTTTCGTGTTCCAGTTTCACAAAGCTCGTAATACGGCTACACAAAATTGCGTATTAGCACTGCTGTGGCCTGGCCTCTGGAAGGCAGATTGAGTTTCCCCCAAAAAATGCGTGCCTGAATGAGCAAGGAAAATAAATGGCCAAGATGAGAAACACATGGCTGCAAATGGAAGATCTGCAAAGGAGAATGACTAAGACGCCCGGAGACTTGCTCTAAATCAGTCTCAGGCAGGACAAGAGGGGGAAAAAAATCCCCTCGATCATTCTAGGGAGGTATGCATCCTCACCCGGCATTTAAATGGTTTGGGAGGATCTTTTAAGCCACCAGCAGACACACCCCCAACCCCCATCTCTCGGCGCCTGACTGCGAATGGTCGATACATCCACACGACAACTGCAGGGTTTCTATTCCCCAGTGAAAAGCCTTTAACCTTGGCAGCAAAATATTGCAGGGACATGCTTTTCAAATATTTAAGTCAATTCCACAATTATAGTGAACTACCAAATGGTGAAATGGGCAAGCAGCTCCTATCATACAGACACAGTTCTCAAATGAATACAAATGTAACTGTTGGGAAAGCATCCGACGTCCTTGCCACAAAGGAAGGAAGAGCAGGCAAGCGAGCGGGGAGACTTCTAATCTTTCAAGAGAGAGGCATTTAAGCGAGAGTCCATCAGTGCTTTTTGTGTGTGCCGAAATGGCTAAACTTGTGCATCGCGAGGCTCCATTGTTCTGCGTGCTGGGTTGCCTAAAGACTCTCAGCAGCTGGGCTGCATGGTGTGCTGGGGCCCAGAGCATGCAGTCTTTGTTCTCTTTCTACCCTCAGCACACGCCTGAAATCTCGGCCCCCTCACAAATTCTCTCAAAGGAACATGACACAAACATTGAGCTTTATTCCTCCAGGATTGTATCCCTGAAGGCAAATATTTGATCAAGGCAAGCATGAGCATTGGTGGGGTCTCGACGCAATGCATCATAATCAAGTACAGACTGCTGTAAGCAAATGTCATTAGCTGCTTTTTCAAGACAGATGAAATCTTGCACTACCATTAGGCTAAACGAATCACAAACATAAAAGAAGCCAAGTTTAATAAACAAAGGCCATTTAGAAGAGCCAATCGTGACCTGCAGAGACCACGTGCTTCTTGGCACAGGCCCAACACGCTGGCACTGTCCTGCCTCATCTAGCAATACTGCCAAGCAAATCCCAGACATCCTTGCGTAATGATACCATTTATGTCCTCCGATTAAATTTTTCTTCAATTTAGCAGTTATTAAAACATAGCAGATAGTCTCTTTTCATTTTCAGCAGTAATAGGGTAGCAAAACTGTAATGGCGACGCCGAAAAGCACAATTTTTCACCAGTGCAGCGAATAGCGCTTTATAATTTGATCTATTATTTCAGTCTGGCAGTCTCAGGTCAATTCTTCTGGGTGTTTACAGTAATGATTGCCTTCACTCTCAACTTAATTACAGCACACTGGCCTCTCCAAACTACAGCCGTTATGGAATTTACAGAAGAAAGATTGTGCAAAGCTGCAGACATGAGGCTTGAGTATTGATTTCATTCTCAGCTAACAGATTTCTACCGGGACAATAACCAGAGTACTGTGACCCCCACAGAGTCATAACATAGAAAAGAACAAAATTGGAGCCTTAAAAAATCCTTAAAAAAATAAAGCCATCTACAGAAACCTTTGTGAGAAGGTTTTTTCCTTTTCCTGCATCTGCACTGATCCACCCCTGGGCTCTGCCCATTTCCACACAACCACAAGAAAAGTAAAATAGCGGAATACCTATAATTAAGAACGAGCTGTAGATAATTATGGAGGATTTACAGGAACCCAACCCTCACTGATGTACCCTTGCATAAACCAGCACATAAGTAACTGATAATGAAGCAGCATCGTTTACCTTGCCTGGTGGACACATTCCTGTCGTTGCCAGCGGTGAGGACCACTTGAGGGTGGCTCTGCTCCAGGACAAAAAGCTCGTCTTTGCCAACCTTCGAGCTCTTACCGGACTTCATGGTTCCACTGGGACCGGAGGGAGCCAGGTACTTCCCAGTGCAGTCTCTGAAGGCAACCTTCCCGGACCTGAACTCCAGCGTGTACCCCGTGCTCTTGTCGGGGTTTGGGGACAGGCTTCCGTCATTCTTCAGAAACCGGTTGTCGGATGTCTGTATGTGGTACCTCTGGTCCTGGAAGACCAAGGTGATGAGGGAATCGACGCCCCAGGGAACGTCTCGGTCGATGGCGATCTCGCTCTGTTCGGTGCTCAGGTGCGCGTATCTTTTCCTGGTGACGCTGAAGATGTTGACCTGGGGGTGCATGGCGATGTGCACGCTCCATTTCTCTGCGATGGAGATGGTCTGGGCGAAGCAGGTGATTCTGTCCTCGGTGCCGCCCAGGTAGCGCTTGTGAGGCTCAGACTGCAGTGACCAGCGCCCATCATCATGTGCAGTGATCACGAACCGACAGTCTTCGCTCGGGGTCTCGCTGTCACCCGTCACGTTGCCGTCTTTGTCAGCTGCTATGTATCTCCCCAGATGGCTCTTCAGGTAGAACGTGCTCGAGTCGTCGCCGTTCTGCTCCAGGGTCCAGATCTGTTTCTTCTTCATGCTGGTGGCTGATGCATTGATCTTGAAGCCGAACGTTTCAGCCGTGAGGTACTTGTTCCCACAGTTGATCAGTCCGAATTGGATTTTGAGCATGTCGCTGGTTCCGTTTGCAGTCATGTTTCTTCTCGGCCTTGCTGGAATGGGTTCTGCTGGTGCACCGTTGATGATGTTGACGGGTCTCTTTGTTTGAAGGAGCGAGCGTGCGCGCGCCTCTCTCTCTCTGCAGCCTCACAGCGCGAGCACACAGACACAGCTGTGGCTTTTATACAGATGAGTGATGTCACACGCGCCGTCCCGCCTTCCTTCATCACTCTCTCACGTACCAAAATGAGTCGGGAAACACAGAATTGGATGATATTTTCACTTGTGAAAGAGTTTAACAAAAATGCTTCGTTTCCAAATGCGCCGAATCTATTGCGTAAAACAGACGTGAGCATCCTCGCGCACTGGAGACGTCGAACTCTCGCGTGTATTTAAAAGAAGAGTGAAATGAGATTACACACACACTCGTGCCGCTCCAAACCACACTGTACGGACAAAAGAGGGACATTTTTCAATATCTTCATTTGAGATTTATACATCATATGAATAAGCTTTCCATTGATGTATGGTTTGTTAAGACAATATTTGCCTAAGATACAATTATTTGAATATCTGGATTCTGTGGGTGCAAAAAAATCTAAATACTGAGAAAAACACATTTAAAGTTGTCCAAATTAAGTGCTTGGCAATACATATTACTAATTAAAAATAGGTTTTATTATATTTAAGTTCTTACGGAATTTACTAAATATCTTCATGCAACGTGATCTGTGATTTTTTTTACGATTTTTGCCATAAAATAAAAATGTATGCTACAACTATACTTGTGCTACGTATAAATGGTTTTGTGGTCCAAAGCAGTAACTACGGTGTTAAAAAAGTAGACCTATTTAAAATTGCAAAATTTTTAGTGGAAAAACAGATAACATACAGATCTTGGTGTATAGGTTACATAAATTTACATATAATTTTATGCTGTGCAATGAGTCTCTCAGCAGTTGTTTTACTTCAGGACAAATGCCACTTCTCCCGCCAGAGAGAGGATGAGAAAACACAATGCGGTGTTTATTCTGCACAAAGATATATTCACAGGCTGCACATGTTGGTCAGTGGGTTCAGGAAGGTCTAGTCAAATAAACAGCAGCTTCATCCAAATACCACTGGCAGTGTTTCAACAGCAGCACACAGGCATGAGAAAATGATGCAGGACAGACATTCCATTCTTTCTTTGTAGTTGCTATGATTCTTTTATACGACTTATCAATCACATAGTCCTTAAAAATGCTTGAAATGTCTTTATTGGCATAAATTTATTAGAGGAACTATGCAAACCCCTTAGTGTAAATACACATGCACATTAGAGCTTTTTGGAAAAATCAACTACAGGTATTTCATTAAAGACTATTTTCATAAGGGTAAATGCTAATATAAACTTATATTGAAACAAACACATTTTGTGTAGAGTAACTGGATCAGACCATGAGCCCCAGATTTATTTGCATGTCAAATGAGATATTTACCAGTCATTCTAGGATATTAGGAAGTTAATATAAGTGATTTTAAAGGGGAAATTCCCAAACAAAAAATGTATAGGAAACTATTTCTCTTTGGAGCAGTTCAAAGTATAAACAAATCTCTAAAAAGTAAAGTAGTGGATTCTGGTATATCATTTTTTAGAAAGGTTTTGAATAAAAAAAAGAATATGCCAGTGAGAAAAATAAAATTGTTGGAGAGTATGTACAGTGCAGCTTTATTGTGTAAAGCATTGCTCACATGTTATAAACTAATGACTGCTTTGATCGCCATATTCACAGTGGTAAACATACATCTTTAAATGTTATTAAAGATCAGTAATGTGATGTTGAATATCTGTTTTACTGTATAATGCTTTTTGTTATTTGTATTAATAATACTGAAACATATTAGTGGTTCGGTATATTGTGGGTCAAAACAAATTAAAATATATATCATAAATATATCATTAAAAATATTGCGCTCACACTGAAAATTCAAAAAAGTGCTCTGACTAACTAATTCACTAATGAATGAAATTGCTTAATGTTGAACTATTCAACTGCAGCAGCTTTATGAGAGAGCCATCAGATTTCAATGCTGAGTGACAAATTTATCTTGTGAAATATATACTAGAGAGTCAAGATCGCAGTGCACAGTAAAAGTGCAAAAGTGCACAGTATATAGTACTTCATTTGGGACACAACTAGAGAAAGAAAGAAAGAAAGAAAGAAAGAAAGAAAGAAAGAAAGAAAGAAAGAAAGAAAGAAAGAGAGATGAATCCTCAGCTTCCAGTCAACTACAATTTAGCCCCCATTACTTATCCGAGATGATTAACGAGCTGAGAATGGCTATCTACTTTACACAAATGTAAAAGGAAATGGCCATTTAGCAAAGCCATTTCTGCCTTTTTGATCCACATGCATAATTGCAGACAGTTGTGGCATTTGTCTAGGCTGATGTCTGCCTAAAGAGATTAAGTGTAAATCACTGCATGTCTACCACACATTCACCTTCATCCTTCTAAAAAAAAGTTTAAAGCTACAAATATAATACTGAATTCTGAATATGTGGGAATATATCTGCATTTCTATCCGCAGTGAAAGCTATCTTTGTTAACAGTGTGAAGCCAGTGCGTTGCCATGGAGACGAAACTCCAATCTGCTGTGCTAAAATAAACCAAGGTCTGCAGCGTTAGCACAATGAAAGCTGATCACAGCAAAGCAGACACAAGAAGACTTTCAGACACAGAATCTGGAAAAAGCAATCAGATATCAATCCAAATATCTTATCAGAAATGGTTCTTGCATCAATACGTTTTAGTGGGGGTTCACGTCACCTGTTCTATAATCTACAGACAGTGAGACAAGGGTATAAATAAAATATATCTTAAAAGGAGACAAGGAAATAGAATATTTTTTCTCAGTTTGCTTATTAAAGCTGTTATTAAGAAGACAGTTGACCCAAAATTAAAAATTGCTTAAAATGTACAGAACAAGCACTGTTTATAATTATTGAAATATAGTCCAAAACAAGTATGCTGGTGGGTTTTGTTGTAAGGACAACAGGGAGTTGATTTACTTCTTATGGATAATGGACTAATATTTTGGCCAGACATTGCAGTTTCAAGTTAAAACCCATCAATGTTTGATTTCTTTCTTGCAAACATGCAGATTTTTGCTTCACAAGATGGTAACCGATAGACTGTAGTTGTTTAGATTATTGTGATGTTTTTATCAACAGTTTGGACTCTCATTGTGACGGCACCCATTCACTGCAGAGGACCCATTGATGAGCGATTGATGTAATGCTAAACTACTCGAATTTATCATCTGTTCTGACAAAGAAACAAACACATCTTGGATAGCCTGATGGGGATACATTTCAGAAGATTAAAATTTTTGAGTGAACTAAAGCCTCAATATACACACTCAGAAAGACAAATATATTAAGTAAGCACAGCAACTCGAAGCAATGACTGTGGCCCTGCTGTGTATAATGTTCTGTCTGATCCTGACAGAGTCTTTTGTGTGCTGAGATTGTGTTTCTGAGAGAGGATAGCGGGGTGGGCATGAGCTGGCAGCGGCTGGTGATGTGAGGCTGACTTTGCAGATGCCTGAAGCCACGCAGCATGGCAACAGCACACAAACCCTCGTGTGGCTGTACGCTCGGTCACTCTCTCTCTCCAAACAGCAGATGTGCACATGGAAAACTTTAGAAACATTCGCATCACCTCTCTTCCATTTGAAGAATACAAGGAAAAGGCGCAGTGCGCGGCGCTTTAATGCCATGCTGCAGTACTGCGTCAGAATGCGAGCAGGCAGCGCTCTGAGCAGATGCAGACTCCTCCGGCGCCCACATCCTTGACACGCACACCCCTCTGGAGCACAGCCAATCGGACAGAGCTGCTGACAGTCCCAGCCTCGTGTGGCCCCTCCCTCGAAGTAAAACCATCAGAGTCTGCATTACAGAGCTTCTTTGTATTCGCCATGATGAGTAATTTCTAATTTCAGCAGCACATTTACCTCCCGGGCACTAGAGACTTCACGAGCCGACAAAATAAACAAAACAGTTGTTACTGTGCAAATGCTGCTGCCAGTTTTGTACTTTGCATGTGGTCCTACATTCACAACAATGGTGGTAATGTTACAATGAACACACCATACAAGGACTCTGAAGGACTTCTATGTTGGGCAAATGTTCTTTTACAACACAGCATGAAACATTAGTCAAACCTGCTGTCCACACATCTGAACATTAAGGTTTACTTCAACAATGACCACAAAGTTTGCCCTAATTTTAAACAGCTAAAATACATGCATCTAAAATATATCCAATATTTTATCAGTTGAAATCTCTTTCATTATTAAAAAGAAGTGTGCTTAATTGCACCAAAGGCAATTTAAATGTAGCACAATTAAGTACAAATATTACAGATATAATTAAATGTGACAAACAGGTTTCAATATAAATTACATTAAAGTACATTTAGTTTACCAAAAATGTTTGTATATTCAGCAGTACATTTAACAATATTTAAAAGACAATAGAAGTAATTAAGAAATTAAATAAAGGCCTGGTTTTATAGACAGGGCTTAGCCTAAAATAGGATTAGGCCATAGTTCGATTAGACATTTTAACTATTAGACATTTAATTAGACATTTAAGTAATGTTTTATAAACATGCTTTAGAAAAAACAATACTGGTAAGCATCTTAAGTTAAAACAAAGGCACTGACATGTTTTAAGATAAGTCAGTGTAATGTTCTTTCAGAAATAGCTCAGATTTACATTTTAGGACTAGGTTTAAGCCTTGTCTGTGAAGTGGGGGATAATGTATGACTACTTAATTCAGGCAAAATAACTCTGAGCTTAAGCTATTTGCATTGAATATACATTATAATAATTTCATTTAGTGATCTAAGTGTCCGAAAACATTACATTTAGTTTGTGTATATTCCTTATAAGGTATATTATTTCTGTATATATAAAACTGTGTTCTTCTTTTTAACAAGGGTTTACTTAAGATACATTCTACATTTTTATTTGTGCCTAAAATGTCCACATATGTCCATGATCACTGTATATCTTCACATGCCATATGTGTTAAAAGCACCATTGTCCTGAAACACGACGTGTACCGTGGATCTTTGTTGCACGTCAGCCTCTGGCTCAATAGATCTTATTTTGGACTCCTAACCACAGTGGAAGAATCCAAGAGGATGCTAAGGGATATTTCCTGCATGGGGCGTATGTTTCTGCCACACTTCCTCTTAACTCTGTTGAGGTGAAACAGCAAGGCAAATCAGACAGAAACACATCAGAAGGTCACTGACCCAAATGCAGTGCGTAAGAGCACTTTTCCTCTCAGCTCTCACACCTCTTGGTCTCCTCCTCTCAGCTGACTGAGCAATGACTGTCCTGTTTCCCACAGATCTGAACTGATAGCAGCCACATCTCTGTGGAAAGTTTGCACTGACTCACTGACCTACATACAGTACAGTGAAATGCTCATAGTGGGTTAGGCACTGAATGCAATTGGCTCACACCTATACAACATAATAATCTGGAACAGACAAATTGGATACATCAAATTAGTGCTAGTTGTGGTTGATGCTTAGATGTTTTTAGGTTTCTATTCACTACTAAGACAAAAGGGGAGTATCATAGGGCCAGATTTGTGCTATGCACAAATAATGAGGCAGTCTTCACCCCAAAGGAAAATATGTTCTTACAGAACTGAAACAGGAAATTAAATTAATACTGTTCCTTCATTCTTAAGAGAGCTGACATATCAAAGGGGGGCATTTATTAGCCTTCTTGTTATATAGCTATTGCCAAATAAATAAATAAATGTACATGAAATATTCATTTGAGTTGGACTTATTTTTTATGTGAGACAGCAGAGACAGCAAAGTGATACATGATACATGAAACTAGTACAGCTATGTAGAAAATCATTAGTTTTGAACAGCAGTCCCAACTGTTTTTGCAGTAAGGGGCCTTTATATAAAAGTCTATACAATGAACAGAGCACTCTTGTCTGCAGTAATAAGCTTCTATGTTGATTAAACTTGTTTAGTAGTTTAAGTTTTGTAAAAATGGCACAATAAAAATGTTATTCTGCCTTAAATCTGCGATATAATTTTTCTGATGAATATTCCACATGCTGGGGACTATGGAATGACATTGTTTTGGGCACAGAAAAGAGTCCTAGGATGGGGTGAGGGGAACAGAGAGAGAACAAAGGTAACATTCAAAGCCCCTCAGAAATCTACTTTATTTAATTATATGTTTTTTTTTCCCATCAAGTTACCAAAATTGACAAGTTGGACTTTGCAATACAATGAAAATGCACTGATCACTGGCAGTCAAGTTCAGATGCAGTTTTGTTTTGTGTATTTTTAAAATTACAATACCAACAGTTTTGAATCACTATTTCTTTTTAAGGAAATTTATATTTTTATTCTGCAAGGATGCAGATATATATAACGTTACAAAGACTGTATTTTACATGAATGCTGCTTTTAAAATTACTATTCATCAGATAGAAATTGGAAAATTGCATCTCATTTTCCACAAAAACATGAAGCAGCATTACCGTTTTCAACATTAACAATGAGAAATGTTTCTTAAGCAGCAAATCAGTATATCAGAATGATTTCCAAAGGATCATGTGACACTGAAAACTGGAATAATGATGCTGAAATTTCATGCAATCACAGGAATACATTAATTAAAAAAAATAAATAAACTGAGCATGGTGAGCATAAAAAACTTCTTTTGCGAGAAACCTTTGAACAGCACACGTTACATATTTGGGTTGGGATCTGAGTCTGAGTGCTGAATGACAGCCGTATGACTACATTATCATCATCTTATTGCTTTGATCATGTCATATCTGTCATATATGTTGCACAAGTGAGCTCAAGAGGATTCCACACAAAAACAGCTGCATGATGTCCCTGATTATATGTATCAGCTTTATTAAATTCAGCGCACCAAGTCGTAAACAATCCACATTGTGATACGGGTCAAACGCACTGCCATCTAATCTGAATAGAATTCAACGGTGAAGAATTGCCTGTTTATTTCTGAGGAGCAGCACCACTGGATGTACTGCTTCCTGACTGCAGCTCTTTCATCACAACCTCTTCTGCTCAACAAAAAACCACTGGGGAACTCTCCACCCCTCCAGCAGCCGGGGGTGAAAGGTCACAGGCTTGTTTTTGTGGAGGCCCAAATCTGCTAGAGCGCTTGCCTCCTCTTTCCCTCCCGCCATTGTCATACCGACAGGAAAACGGTTGCTCAGACTGAGCCAAAAGCAGCAAAGCCGGCAGAAAAAAAAACTCGGCTTCTCCAAAGAGAGGCGGGGAGCGAGTGTCCTGTTTAATTCATCACTTAGCCCCTCCACCCGGACTGCAGCAGCAGTCGAAGTGCTGAATAACTGACGGGGCTGCCCTACATCTGCAGCAGGGGCTCCTGGGCTCTGAGCGTGGCGTGAGTGAGTCTGAGCCCGTCAGCGCTGAGACAGCAGGCAGCAGAGAGCGCCATGAGAGTGCTAGAGATTACGCTCCGAGCATGCAGATATAGGTCAGTCAGATCCTGAGACGGGGCGCTGAGGCAGGAGGGGGGCAGTCGTGCTGCAGACATGAGGGGAGGGGTGACTGCAGTGTTCGCCACGGACCGGACCGCACCAACCAGACTCGGTCGGAAGGTGGCTTCTGTACCTGCAGATGCAAATCTTTCTCAACGTCAAGACTCAGCGCGCAGACATTTTATTATGATGTTGAGCATCATAATCGCCTTTGCCGACCCTGCTCCAGTTCACTAAATTAAATTTCATGACACACAAAAATGGCCGCTGGATTACAGCGCTCACATCATCTGATCAGATAAAGCCATACAAGGATGCCATGCAGTAGAAAAGGATTTATTTTTCTGCGCTCTTGTATGAAGATTAAAAATAAATTATGCTTGATTAAACTAATTTGTAGTACATTTTCACACTATAACTAAAGTTAACAAATAAATCCACTTACCCATCTGCCTTATACCGCCAGTAAATTCCTTGTATGTTATGCATACTTTGCCAATAAATGCTGAACTAAATTGAATTTAATGAATCTTTCGGGTTTTCTGCTGACTACATACTCCTAATAGAAAGATAAAATAGATCACATGGTGAGAGAGATAAAGGGATCATCCTGTGTGCAAATAAACATACAAGACAGCTTTTGGCAGTGAAAACATTACCATATAGAAAAGAAGAAGAAAACAATGGCATGCTTACAGTATTTCATTTCACCAAACATGTCCCTTTTTTATTGTTTTCATGATAGTGGTACCCATGCAAGATTGTCTGAAACCTGATCACCATGTGCTGCATGCTTTGAGATCCAGAAGAACATGTGAGCTTGTTTAAAATCATATGATCCACGTCACAAATTCACTTGAAATGGTTTAGATTTACATTATATGTTTTTGTTTTCAACCTAACCTAAGCTTTCAAAATGCAGAGAATAAAGTTGCAAATTCTGTACTACTGACTGCTTACGATGTAATGACAGATTTTTTTATATGCTACTATTTGTACTTCTAGTACTATTTGCATTGAAATGGCTGTAATTGTAATCTAATCTAATCAAGATGGCAAAAGTCTGTAAACATTGTCTGCATCGCCATATGTGCATTAAGACTTGCAGTGTTTATGGTGTGGGTTTGGTGGTTCTGGCTTCTGAGTGGAGCCAGGCTGTTTAATGTGACGCCGTTAATGCCTTCAACCCTGGTATCTGAATCCAGTTGTGTGGGTGATCTGTCAACAGTTCCCTCCTGTGAGCTCCCCCCACCGCCTGCACCGGATCAGCCTACTCTCCCCCGCCTGCAGAGCCCATCAGAAGCCCCACATGAAAGGCTCTGAATGGGCTCTTTCAGATTAACACTGATGCCGCATTGTTTATGTTGAGTAATTAGGAGCACACAGGAAAGCCCGGAGGTTAATTACAAAAGACTAGATTAGAGTCATATCTCTGTCATGTCTAAACAAGCAATGCACTACAATGTTGTTCAATTTCTGTAGAAACTTAATAAGAGAACTGTGAAAGTGTGAGATTTATGCGAAATTAACTTCACAACGCGGAAATGTCACACTCTTCGTTGAGTCAGCGTTGCTGTGCTGGGAGGTAATCAAAAAAACTCAAACTAAATAATAGGTTAGTACGGTGTTTACATATTTAGGAGAAAATTACTAATGAAGTTGAATGCATATTAAATTCAAATCAGGAAAATTTCACACATTATGATACACAAGAGAGCAATATTCAAAATTAGGTTCTGTAAGATGAAAACAGTACTCATGTACCAATATTTCCATATTGTTTCGTATTTTTATTTTATTCAATGTCAAATAAATAAATTCAATTTTCTGCTCCTCCTTATGTTGTCGCAAACCTTTCTTCTGCAGAGCATAAAATAATCAGATATTCTGAGCAATTCTTGTAAAAGTTTTGGTTGTCATCGATTACCTTTATATAAACAAAATAAAAAAAATAACATGTAGACATTTCTAAAAATATCTTCTAGAAGAAAGTATAAAATAACATCAGTGCAAGTAAATGATGACAGAATTCATTTTTTTGGTGAAATGTCCCTTTAACATGACTGGCAGTTCCTCATTATATCTGAGTATCAAGTGAGACCTTCTCCCCCGTTTTCACTCACACGCAGCAGATTTTCCGGATGAATGAAACGGGAGAGGGTCACATCAAACGGGTCTGTGCCACAGAACAAATACAACACAAATCTGCTCTCCTCCTTAGCCCTGGATCCCCTTACACACTGCCCTTGGCTCCATTGATCTTCATGTGCAAAGTGTGTCAGATGGATAGGGAACAGGATCTGAGGAGCTGGAATGCATGTCCTTGCAGCTGCTGATATGACAGATCTCAAGGTCAGGACTTGAGTGAAACACAAACAAAAACCTTAAACTGTAAGTTGATGCATCATGATGTGTCATCATTAAGAAAAACAATATCTAAAAAAAACATTAGGCTGAGCTCCATAACAGACAATGTCTGACTGAACGGGTTGTCATACTGACACGATTTTCTTTTTTGGGTGCAGCATTACGTGAATTTTGTGGTTGTTTGGGGCTCCGCTGTGCCATCTACTGAGCTCTTTTTGCAACTGCATCATGTATAATTACTGCCAGGCCACACTGGTGAAAAGAATTTGGACATTTAAGTCACACATAGAAGTGTAAAAATGCAACATCAAAATATCAAACCAAGCGAATTTATGAAATTGCAAGCATATTTTTCAAGCAAAACATTAAACAATTAATGTTTTTACAGATATCGAATGAATAAACAATCAAAAATAGGTAGTTTTGAGGAAAAGTCATTTGATGTGATTTATCTAGTGCAATGATATTTTTATGTTTAGCGTGGCACTTTCTAAAAAAGCTATAAATACATATAACTATTTTTGGATAGTCATACTTGAATGCTATTTTGCACACTGTAATTTAAATATATATATATAACTAAGTTGGATGTATGTAAATTGTCATTGTCTGTCATTCCTGCTGTGAATTAGGAGTGTGAATGACACAACTACTATTGAGGTGTAACCGAAAGCTTTCATATCATGCTCCCATCTGAAGATTTCCGCTGGCTTCCCTCCCCCTCTGTCTTCATTCAGCTCTCTGTCTCCACAGGGTAAATAAGGTATTTTATATGCTAATGATATGCTCTGGTCCAACAAAGAGCTTCTGCACTCATGTGGGGCCGACTCTTTTGACCATTCACAGCCAGCTGTTTGCTCTCTTTCTCCACACATATTGGCCCAGTTGTGAGAAATTAAATGAAATCAAATATTTAGGAACCAGATTATAGCACCTCTAGAGGAGATTCCATGGAGATGGTATTTAAAAAAGACCGTGCCTCATTTATTGAAGGTGTCTTTTCAACATTGTGTCGTTTAACACTGTCATGAATTTAATGATATTATTGCCAGTGAGAGACTCTTATCAAGTGTCATACTCTTTATATGCGGGGACACATACCATCTGTTCAGAGTGATGTTTCATTAACATCTGGCACAGATGGTCCAACAAACACGTACACTACTGATATCAGAGGACAATCTTCAAGGTCCATGTCCATTGTTTCATTTTGGCAAATACTCTATGGAAAGCTAATTATTTATTGTAAAACTGTTCTAAACTGTTCTAATTCACACTAAAATACACTCTTAAAAAAAAACTTTATAACTTTCCATCGCCAAAATGGATCTTGTATGACACTGCGGCAAAAATGTATAGTACAAAATGTACATTCTAAGGTAAAATGTATGAGAATGTCAAAATATTTAAGCCTATACGATGTCCCAAAACTATTAACCAGCCCACAATGTCTTTGTGCAGCCCACCCATGCTTTCCACATGTACCAGAAAGCAGTGGGGGTGACCAGAGGCCAGCTGTAGGCCTGTAGGTTGAAGCTGGTGGAGGAAAGGGGCCTGCAGGCACCACCCTCTCATCTCATGCTGAGCCAAGTCTTTGTGATCTGAGATCCTGCCTCAGCACTGCCCATCTGTCCAGCTCCCAACAACACGCATTCTCTCATTCATTAGTCAAACAGCAATCTGCTTGCCATGGCACACATCTACCTGGCTCCAGTCCATTTGTGTTCTCATCACATCCCATCAAAGAAACAATATTTGGGTGAAGGGAAGACCTGAGTACTAAAAAACATCCTTCTTTACAAGCTGATGGTTTACGAAATATAGGTCAAATGTGTGTGTGATTGGAGCAACAGGCAGTTTGGGATGAATCATGGATTAAATGCTTTGAAAGAAAAAAAGTCTGCCACCTATATGTGGAGAAGTGCTAGTGCCAGAGTGCAGCTTTCTCATGAAGTGACAGATGTGCTTTACTAGGGACATGGACAATTATTACAAGGGTTTCACCCGTCAAAGTGCTGAGTATACTGTGTTAAATCTTAGCAAGAATTTCGCTAAAACATACTTAAAGGTAAAAACGTATGAATTTAAGAAGTAAACCTTTTTCTTATTTTCAGATTATACTGATGAAATCAAGAATCTGAAGAGATTTTCTCAAGATGCATAAAAATTTTACTATTTTTTTCAGCATCCTATAAGCCTCCAAAACACCAAAGTAAATAAATTATTTATTTTTATTAAGTAAATAATTCAGCAGCAGACATTTTCAAATGTAACTGTTTACTTATGATTCCCCATCCTCAAAAAAGGTTATAAGTAAGATGATTTGCTTAAGTGAAAGACTAATTAAATTAAAGCTGCTATGAAAATAAAATTGACCTTGCTATGAACAATTTATTCCTGCACATTGAATGTTTAAAGCTTATAGATAATGTTTAATCAGAATGTAATATCCATCCAGTTAAACATCAGACTCCTCTCTGGAGATGTATACTAAACTTCAGCAATCATTTAGTCATCTTAAACCCTCTCTAACAATTGACTGTGAGCTCACTTCTCAGGTCTTGCTCCTTCAAATCAGCTGGTGAACAGAACCAAGTCTTGGCCCACGTTTTTTTTCTTTTTCAACAAACCAGTACATATAACCGATATGAAATTAAAATATATGTTGCTACTAAAATAAAAACTTCAACACACAGTTGATAAATTACAATAATTTTTTTTTTTGAGATCACACTTGACTCCAATTACAATTTGCCATTAACAAGTTTTGCTCAAGATAGCTTCTGTGTTCATCACAGATAGAAATCACTGGAAACACAAACAAATATTTGAATATGGTAAATGTGTCATTTCAGCATGCTCTTCCCTTGAGCTGAACATCTGACCCAAATATTCCATCCATTCTGGAAATATCATCTTATTTTGGAAGCCTTAATGTTCACAGTACAGGTTCTGTGAATATAGCTGGTCAAACACATATTTTTCATCATATCTGTACACTAATCCCTCGTTCTGAGAGAAGAAATGAGGAGCAGAGAGACAGAGACAGTGAAAAGAGAAAATAGAGAGAGAGAGAGACAGAGGGAAAGACGGGATCAAAATTTCCAGACGTGTTTTGCCAATCCCTGCTGTCAACTTTCAATTGCCTTTTTTGGCATTGCAACATGCCTTAAAGGCATAGGTGGGACAAGGGTAGTGCTTACCTGTAATACAATGGTCACAATGGTCGATGGGACAGCTATTTAGATGGCTTCCCCATATATATTTACACAGTCATAAAGTAAAACAAGGCCGCAGCTAATTGGTTAGGACAACCGGCTCCAAGAGGGAGACAGTTGTTACCTGGCCTGTGCTTCTGCCTCTCTCTTTACTTCAGTGCCCCTCCCATCATGCCCACAGACTGGATTACCTTTTTAGGGCATAGCTGTCACAGACCTGAAGCAGGCTCTGGATTCCCCTTTGCTTCCATTCTTATTCAGTTCACCCTGTTTCCTTCTTCATCCCTCTGCTTCCTATCAGAATGTGACAAATGTTCTCTGTTAATCAACAAGCATGCTACCAAACATGTTCTGTAATACAGTAACAATTCATATTTGATACCATTTTTTTGATGGCAGAGTTGTATTTAGACTGATCGACTTCTCTGATTTACATTCAAATGAAAAAGCTACACTGGAACAGTAAACTGCTTTAATCATCAGAAGACACTCCAGCTATAAAAAGCACCTATGAGCTGCAAAGTCAAGTGAGTAAAGGTTGTATGAAGTTGAACACACATGAACACCACCACAATGTCACAATTATGCATCAGAGATGAGAGCGTGTCATTCAGATAAGATGGTGGACACAAAGGATCCGTAGTGTTTCACCTTATATTAGCTTAACTACCGTGTTGAAATTAATCATTTGGTACAATGATTGTGTGCATACATGTTTTTACATTGTACTTATGTGTTTAAAAATTCCTATGTAATTACATCTGTTATTAATTTTTGTATTTATATATCCCTTACACCTTAACTCACCTTTAAACCAACCCCTACCTGTCCCTAACCTTACCCATATCCCACCTCAATAGCAGCAAAAGTGTTTTGCAACACAGTATGAACAAAATAAGTACATTGTACTTTTAATAGTTAAGGCCACCTATGACCTCTGTAGTAGTTGTTTAATTTCTTAAAATGTATGAAATTACTATTTTTTTTTATTTACAATAAAAAGAGTTGCATGTACGAAATTTATAGAACCACATACAAATTTAAATAATTTATATCAATTCAGTTTACATCTTTAGAAAATGTAATAAAAACATAAAAAGCAAAAACACACCTGATGCACACATTTATTCAGAATTTTGTAGAAGTTATTTTGTAGTTGTTCTGTATTTTTTGTAGAAAACGTTGGCATCTTGCTATAAGCAGCGTGATCTGCACCTGACATCATAATTGTTATTCTAACTTAGAAAACACAATCTTCCCAGGAAGACTTGAATACACCAATAGTCCTGATCTATGAGGCCAGTGTGTGCAATAGCAAAAGATTTACAAGTCATTTAATCTAACATGCAATCATTCTGATGATTCTGAAAGTATCACAGATATTTGTTTTTTTAAAGTGATTAAAGTGTTTTCTGCAACTGTCAAATAAGAGGCCACAGAAGCGAAAACCACTAAGGTCACAAAATGCCACCAAAACACAGTTAGATATAGTTAGGCACAGGAGGAAGTGTTTTCTATAACCAAGAAGGAATAGGCAGCAATTGTAATGGAGATTCCAGTCTGAAGTACAACTATAAAATCAAAATGAAACTATTTTTATAAAACTATTTTTATAAACATTCTATAGATAGGCTCCCACTGCATTTACATAATTTGCAATCAAGCCAAACTCACCAAACCATTTCTTTGTAAACAAATTATGTAGTTTCATCAATATTCAACAAGAAAACTGACTGTACATTGCAAATTAATATTCCATTTAAACATCCAGACTTTACATGACAATGGTTTTCCAGAGTGCTCTTTTTCCTTTCTAACGGGCAGCAATGTTTAGACTCAAAAGCAGGTGAAGTCAGCCCTCACCCGGTAAACAGAGCATCAGCCAATCACTCGTACATAAAGAGCAGTGGTGGGACGGGCACACTGTATGAACACAGACCCTCCCAGAGCTTTTTCCATGGCTTAGCAGGATTATTGCTGCAGTCACAGTACCCTTAAAGGCCTCTGACTGACCCTCTGTTGCCTTGGCTGTGTTTTTAGGGAGGGTGGGAGAGAATAAAATGCTGCTGAAAGAGAGGCGATCAGGGTGGAGAGGCTTCTCAGTTCAGAGGAGGAGCTGAAATAGAGAGAGGCCAGGGATAGGGCCAGTCAGAATACTAAGCATCTCAATTTCAATACCCCATAAAACAGCAGAGCCCCAAAAAACAGGCGTCCCTTCCCCTTTTTGAATTGTTCATGCACTGAAAAGAGGAAAGATCCCGTGCTTCCCAGAGAAGGCGTGTGAAAAGCTGGTCGCATTACAGTCAAAAAGTAGGTCACACTATGGAAGATTCAGCTTTAATAAAGTCTGAATGTGAATAATTAACAGCATTAAATCCAGAATGATGTGAATCAAATTAGTTGGCTTAAAATGCTAATTCCCCACTTGAATGTGTGATTCCTGAATTGCAAGTCAGTGAGTTTTAAAGCTTTCTAAAAATCTGCAGCCTTTTTGTTCACTTTGCTGCCTCATTACATGGTTAACAGGCCCGAGTCTTCCAGCTGTGCAAACCGTGCATTATGTAACATGAGGAAAGGGGGAAGTTATTCCTGACCTACATTCTGTATGTTGGGAACGCCTGCATCGGGCGATTTCATGAACTATAGTGCTCACTCTCAATCTGTTTTTAAACACAGTTTATTCACCGTAAACAGCATTTGGGGGCCTTCGAAGCAAAGATCTTATTTTTGGATCCATGCAAGTATTTTTCTTATGTTTTTAATAAATGATGTTAATAATGTTAAAGTAATAAATTCCCAAGATGTTTCTAAATTCTGTACACTTTGCTCACTTAATTTGAATGGTTGATGCACATCTGAGTGGCTGTTGACTGATACAAGGGCTTAACTCTTAATTACAGGGTCATCAGGGTCAGCTTTCCATGAGCCAATAAGATTTAGTTACATAAGAGCTGCAGGTAATTCTAGTGGCGCTCAGGGAATGTCTTGCTGTGCCTTCATGAAAGTAGACTTTGACATAATCAAGCATTCACCCAAAAAACACTATTTCATCCCACAATGTCAAGTTGATGATTACCATGCCTATGGGCTCAACCATACCCACCCTAACAAAACTTCTGAGTCAAAAGTTATGGGCACAGTCTATAATTTTACTCTCTAAAGAACAGTTGTGGTACTGGGCAGTGAACGCACCGAGACCTAAACATAATTCAGACAGGATCTTTATTGACAGGATCTTGAACTGTGGTCGCTTTCTTTTTCTTAACCAAAGGGAGAGGGGAAAACATTTGTGTCCCTCAATCTTAAACACGACACTGGCTCAGTCAATAAGCAACAAATAATAATCGGCTAAGAGGAATTTACCACCTCATAAACCAAAGGAAAAGCTGCTGTGGCTACATCCACAAGTCAGTCCCGAAGATATATGGTTCCTGCTGCTACAGCACAATGCCATTTTCTCTCGCAAATCCAGCTGAAGGAAGTGACCCCGAACTCCTTTAAAGATCTCAGCCGCTGAAAATCAATTAGCATATTATGTCATGGAATTTTGTGGAGAAAAAGAAAATCAGAAAGAAGTCAGAGCTTACAAGGCAAGAGTTGCACGTCTTCAGAGCCCAAGCAAAACACAAGCTGAGTGTGCAATGAATGAGACGCACGCTTTGATGACTAAGTTTGGCAATCGCTACCTGCTAGTCCTCTCCATAAATGGAGGCTGAGAAGTTGAAGATAAAGCTAAACTCCACCCCCCAGCTCTCTGCTCGTAATTGTTTGCTGTCTAAACAGTGTAAGGAGGGGCCGAGCATGAGAGTGGCGGTGTGAGTATGAGAATGTGTGTGTGTGTGTGTGTTTGGGAGCGGTAGATTAAGAGTAAAAGTGAGAGAGATTTTGAAAAAGAACGAGAGACTGTTGATAGTATATCTGGCTTAATGGATTGTGTCAAGCGTTAGTGTGTGAAAGTGCAATGTGAGCAAATGATGTTGAGAGAACATGGCAAAACACAGAGAGATGAAATCAGCTATCTAAAGTTGAGACATCATCAGTCATCATTGCCCTGCCAAGGCTGACTATATATGGATATGACCTCGCTGTCATTATTTAAAACCACTTCCTTCTTACTCATAGTGGCATATTTGGAGGCAAACCTTTAGTTTTTCACTGAAGAAATGAACGAGGGACATTGCTGCTTTTAAAAGCCAACTGTAACCTAAAGAAAATACTACAAACAAACATCAAAAACATTTTTGTATATTGTGAAGTTCAAATGTGCATAAAATACTCAAATATGCAAACAAGTGTGATGGAAAGAGACTCACGCTGTGCAGTTCGAAACCGCAACAAACCAAAAGTAAAACCTTCTTTGTTTAATTAAAACTCCCTCATCTCTGACCAAGCGCTGTTTCATTCACTAGGCCTAGAAGTTTCAATCTGATTTCCATGAGAAAGTCCCATGTGACAAGGGCCTTGAATTCTTGACATTGTTACCATGTGACACACTTAAAGATTTCCTTTTATGGCGGTTGCTGTTACATCGACCAGAGGGCGAGGCCTAACACAGCCTAAGTGCACAAACCGTCTACAGTAAAAGCCCTTGAGGAAATAAATATGAAGAATCCTTTTGCAGACAAAGTTGGAGGAAAAATGCAACACAAGCCAAGCTGAATTTCTTGTTATATTGTATCTTATCTCTCTGCATGAAAATTCTTCACATTTCTGGTGACAATGAGTTCCTATCATACTCGAACGTCAAACATAGTTTGACAGGCCTGTTACATTTACAAAAATGTATTTGTAAATTATATTATTTTACGCTGTGTTAAATGTACATTACTTGTAGAATTTTGTACATTTCAAAAAGCCACTCTTTCCGCTGGCTATTATTATAAGGTTTGCGCCACACCTGAGCCAAAATATCTCCCAAATTGCTCTACAAGAAAGGACTTGTCTATTTCTTTCCCGTTTTAGTCAGTGCATTTCAAGTCACTGAAAATAAGCAAAAGGCTTGCAAGGATTGTGGCAAAAGGTTACAAACAGAGCAGTCATCAGAAAACCTTAGTATGGTTTTCCTTTCGATTGCTCATACACAATGTTATGCTAAGCTAAGTACCAAAATGATTATTTTCTTTTATCAGCATTACATTAATAAATGATGATGTGAGATGAACATATAAAACAACTAAAATAAATACCTTCTGGGTGAAAGGAATTATATTAATTTAAAAGAATCTTGACAATACAATTAGACAATAAATATGGTTTTATAGGCTCTCTTGACCAATTCTGAAAAGCAATAAAGCACCCATATAAGGGAGGCAGCTGTTTACAAAGTAAATAAAATTTTAAACTGTTGGTTAGTGTGCTCTTTTACACATCAGTGTAGGCCTAATGTTATCTTTTACACATCAGTGAGAGTAAGGCGAACACTGAACAGTAAGTATGTACTACTCAGCTGTACATTCCTGAGTTGGCTACGCTCTCCCCACACAAATTATTTGAATGTGATTTCCTGTGCAAACTTGCAGAAGAAATGACATCCCTTAAAAATTCACTTCCTGTAAGAGATGCGTAGGTCATTCCCTTATTTGGCAACTAACAATGGCCTTTGGTTTTCATGCTGTGGAATTTGAATCTTTTAAGGAAGGAACTACATTTCAATGAGCATAATTTGATACGACTGGGTCAGATTTGAATCTTTTGTAATTTTTGACATAATTGTTTAGTAGTTAATTAAGTCAGTGCTCAACTATTGGTATGACTGGAAGGTTAAATATATGTTTGTTTTGTGCACTGATGACCCAAACAAAGATCTCTGCCAATGTTACTGCTAAAGCTGGGCCTTGGTACAACTCTCTCAGTCTAGCCAAAGATTTTAAGAGTGCCACACCTAATCAGTTTCACATAGACATCACTCAGGAATGGCAAACATTTCATGCACAAAAGACATTAATACGAACTCTTGAGAACAAAAGGTCTCTTGAAGCTAAAGCTTTCATTACAATATTAAGACAAATGTTCCAGCGTTGTCAACATGTCTGGCATGATTTGCAGGCACTCATTTGTCGATTACTTTTAAGAAAACAAGAGCTTTCATGAGCTGACCTTGCTGAAATATTTTTGAAGGATCATTTCTATCTTGCATGAAGTGTACGCCTGACCATGATATTTCATGAATGTTGAAACCCCTCTCTGATTCTATTATGATGCAGGATCGCTTTCCTGCTAGCGTTACTCAACTTCCTGAAGCAGGCTCAGGCGATGCTGCTTGGCAAAGTAATCTCTCCCATGCTGGTTTAAAGGCTGACTGAGTCTAGAGTGTGGATGTGCATGTCTGACTCATTCCAGGGCCAATCCCTGCTCAGCCCTCCTCTCACGAGCAGACAGATGGTGGAGGGTAGATTAGCAGGCCTAGGGTCCTGGTAGAAACTGACCGATGTGGTAGTACCATCTCACTAGCCCCTTCGGCTCTGGGTAAATTCCAATGGATTGCAGGCCACACAGTAGTGGAACCAAATGCATTCATCCTACATGATCTCAAGCATGCATTGATAAGGCCTGGCCTTACAATGGGAAATCACTGCATAATTTACAGTCAAAAACTTTAAACTTATATTTTCAGAATTCACTGCATAACCAAAACCACATTTGAAGCATTTTGTTTAAATAATCACGTTATCGGTTGTGTACATTTGGGTTTTTTGTTACATGTTCTGTTGTTTGCATACTGTTTATTGCATTATTTAAGTGTCATGTTCGTTACCATGAAAGTTTTGTGTTTGTGTGAATGACTTGGTCTACCTTTTATATATTAATATAAACTTCAGCTTGTGAAAAAGCTATTTGTGCTGAACTTTTTCACATGGCTTTCTCTTTTACCACCTGCATTATTATGGTGTTTGTCAGTATATATTAAGGGTACAAAACATACTTTAGTAGCAGGAGAACCATTGATTTCTTATTTGTAAATTTCAGTTTTATATTTTAAAATGTACAGTTTGTTCTAAATATATGTTTAAAGTTTTCTTTGTATTTTTTTACACAATTATTCTGGCACATACAGCAGCCAAAATTATTTAATAAAAACTACAGAATTTATTTTATTTAGTATAAACATTATATGCACCTTCAAAAGGATAGTTCACCCAATAACTTACATTTCCCTATGACTTCATTTCTCCTGTGGAAATCAAAATAAGACATGAAGATTTTTTTTCTGAATGGTTTGAAGAGTCTTTGACCACAGAATAACTGTATTGAACCCTAATGACTTTTATGGACAAAAACACAAAAGATATAAAGTTATACAGGGTTGAGGACCATAACTAAAATAACCTATATCTGCTCTAAATGATGAACAGCAACAAACCCAGCCTTAACAGGTATGCAGAGGTACCTATATGGTATGTCAACCGTATACATACAGAGAGCCATAAATGGGACTTGTGGTCCTCTACCCATTATTACTGCAAAGAGGAAGTGAAGCTTTGGTATGGTAAGAAAGGACACAGTCACAACTGTTATGCTGAGGAACACAAATGAGGAACAGTGTGTTTTTTTCTCGGTCAGTATCAAATCCTGTTGCATATGGTTTGACAAGCATTAATGAAAATACAAAAGATTTCTCTGTCTGCAGCAGATCGGCTCAGAATCACTTCGGTACATAATCCGGTTGAACGTAAAACGCATCTTTAAAATCCACCATTACAGCACTTGAGTCAGAAAAGTGTCTAATTTGTTGGCATGCATTTAAGGAGATGGACGAGTACATATGGATCCATTTGGGTAATAAAGAGGGGGATAATCTAATCTCTAGACTAAGAAGCCAGCTGGCAGTATGTGACTTTCTTCCTAGCTTGAGTATCTGGCTTTACATACCAACTAGCAACCAAATATAAGTGAATCTAAAATCAATCGTTGTTTCAAGATGAAGAGCGATTCCGCTCAACACTTAAAAGCGTAGAAGAATAAAAGAAAAGGCAAGTTTGGTGATCGGGATAGTATATTGCTCAACTGAGGGAAATGATCAGTTGGACAATAAACTTCTAAATGCAAGAGACTTCACGAAAACAACACACACCCAGAAAGTGGGCCTTTGAAAAGAACTTTATGTTTCTTATCTTGTTGCAAGTGTTGCTTTGGCATCAGAAACACGATAACAACTCTTAAGTACAATGACACTATCATGGTGATAGCTGACAACATCATTTTTATTGCTCTGGACATCTTATGTCATGGGGCAAAGCTGAACATCATTAGGACAGTACCTTATTTAGAGATGGATGGGGACGCCGAAGTGGGGGAAGGCAGACCAATCAGGGAAGGGTGGTGGTCCTCAGGGGAACTATGGACTCACAAAAGCACATCTGCTGTAACAAGACCCCAGTCCGATCTACAAAAGTTACAAAGAGAAGCAAGGTCGTTCAAAGTAAAAAATACTGACTGCATTGGAAGATGCATGTCACATCACATTAATCACAGTTTGGTGCCTAGTTACTATTTGCTTATCTTACAGCAACTTGTGTGTTTATGAGGGGGGATGGATGCTTGGCATTCTTTGTAAAAAAAAAAGTTGGGGGATGGGAGAAATAGACACTATTGATGAATAGATGTCCTGCTTGTAAATAAAATACTTCTTACTTTTGGGCTTGTGTAGAGTAACTATTATGTCAGTATAATTCTTTCAATGTCTTGCATGGTTAAATGGCTGATGCTAAATTGTGTACTGTTTGAGCCATAACTTATACTCAACTTTTGATATGCAAGGATTCAATTCAGAGAAACTCATTTAAGCGCTCAAAACCTTAAATGCATTGTAAATGTACAGAGGACGAAAAACATCAATAAGCCACAAAACCACTATCCTTGATATCAGCAAGAAATTTTGGCACAATCAGCTGTTTTTGTTTATAACTACCATTGAAGGCCATGTGCATTACTCCAAAGTTACATATTAAAAAGTCACATGTAGCTTCCCAAAACAGCCTTATCTATTATTCAAAATGTGGCAACGTCTGAAAAACGCAAAGGAAATATTTTTCATTTAATGAAGTTGACCATGAATGCCTACGCTGTTTTTTTATTATAAATCTCTCCAGCGAATAAGTCAAAGTAGATTTGTCTGTATGCATATCAACAGTGTGTGATAGTGAAAAATCAGACTTGCTTTTAAACATCTACATCATTTCAATGGTCAAGACCAAGACTTGATTGTTAAGTTAACATCATGTCTAATATAAACCTGGGTTAGGCCCACTTACAGCCATCAACTACTATCTCTCCCTTTATCGTCACATAACATGCACACACCTAAGCATGTAAAGAAATATCACTCCTGTAAACTTTGCGTAGGCAACTCACAATTATAGGAATGCATTTTCATTGAAAACATTACCTAATGAACCCAGACCAGCTAAGTTACTTGCTTCTCTACAGTTTAGTCATGTCATTTTGCTACCCTCATTTCAATAAATAAAAAAAACAACAACCCTATTTAGCATACAGAAGTACTTGGTAGTTAACCACACATGTATTATGGTATTATTGTGAACACAATAACAAGTAAATGACCTACAGAGATGCTGTTGTGTTAGACTGTAAACACAACACAGGATCAATTAGATGTCCAGCACTATGACCAACACTAGCACTTGTAACCTTTGCACAGCCTTTTTGAAACACAGAAACACGGGAATACGGAAAGCAACGTTTTAAAATTCGCAAACAAAAAGGCCGATTTTGATCAAAATCGCCTAGGCCTGGCTCTTCAAACAGTCTGGCTTCCCCTTCTTTCACTCTCAAGTTGCAAGAAGCAAGTGTAGCAATGTGCACGCGACAGCCGGGTGTGTGACGCTGGACCAATCAGAGCGCCGAGCTGCGAAAGTTTACCTTTTATGGCTAGAGCCGGGCATATGCCGTCATATAAAAGAGCGCGCCCAGCTTTTCAGCTTCACTTTGAGCTCCTCCACACGCAGCTAGTGCGGAATATCATCTGCTTGTAACCCATTCTCTTAAGTCGACAAACCCCCCCAAACCTAAGGTGAGTTGGTTTTCAAAGCCTTTTATTATATTATTATGCAGTTAACATTCATTCAAATGTTTAATTAAGACAAATGACGGTTAAGAGTTATTAGGCTTAGTTAACTTAAAGGTGCCGGTCATCTTGCGGTTTAACGTCCAGTAATGATATGGATTGCGTTTAAGGTATTTTGTATAGTTTTTATAAATGTCGGCTGCTGCGTTAAGTTAGCTCTATGTAACGTTAGTGGATATGTCAGGTGGAAATGACACCCGTTGCAGGCACGACATTGAATGGGCCGCTCTGAAATAAGTTTCCGATCCTTCTACCTTTTTAAGATATGCCCTGAAAAAGGCGACGCAGCGGCTGTAAGTGATTTAAAGTTTCCTAGCTATTAGTGAGGCATGTTGCACACTTGATGGATAGCCGGCATGGAAAGCTCTTTGTGCAGGCAGTGCTGCAGCAGGGTGTGACCTACTTTAGCTGTTAGCCGGCTAACCAGCGTTCATCCGCCGCCCTTTACCTGATGAATATAGTGTCTTCTGACGTTCAAGTGCTCAAAGACACGTTTATTAGTTCCCTTTCGGCACGTTTTTTTTACTTTTTAATGAAAATAGTGCATTTCATAGCGTAGTGTGTAGCTCGTTTAGTATTAGTAAGACGCAATACTTCTATAATCTTATTTTAAAGCTTGTATGAAACGCAAGGTAACGTTAAGGTTTAATAACTTAAGTGTTTTATTATAATGGTGTCGGAGGAATGATTTTTTTTTTTCCCCCCTCATTGATGGAGGGTTTTATTATAATCTGAATGGGCTGAGGAAGATCGTGCCTTGGTATCAAGTCTGCTAAGAAGTCATTGAAGTGACTGCAGATCTGTGACGCAGTAATTTCGGGCAGACACCCGTCGAAATTCGGTTGTGTAATCGATACCAGGCGAGGATGGAAGAGGATGTAAAACTTCATTTGTGTAGAATTTAGGGAGTGGCCCTGGCGTGATGAATGTCGAAATCTGTTCCTTTTTACTGAACCCTACGACTCTGGCTGAGTGCCACGCCGCCGGCAGCCGCAAAGCGGCTCAAACCATTGCCTTTTATGGTAATAATGAGAGAATGCAGAGGGACTTCCTTTGTCTGGCATATCTGAGGCGCGCTTTGTCTCACCAGCACCCACTAGCGGTCAGACTGTAGAATGCAGCGCAAAACAGGAAGTTGTCTCCACGTGGTCACATGCTCACTGAAACGCTCTTGTGTTGCAGCTGTGCGCTTCTAAACTGGGCTTGTCATTCTTTTGCAGTTCAGCCATGGATGATGAAATTGCCGCACTGGTTGTTGACAACGGATCCGGTATGTGCAAAGCCGGATTCGCTGGAGATGATGCTCCCCGTGCTGTCTTCCCATCCATCGTGGGTCGCCCCAGACATCAGGTGAGAAACTGACTTGGTTTCATGCTGCTTTGAAGAACTTTTTCGTAGTTCCTTTAACTTTGTATCTAATTTTAAAACTCTTTGTCTCTGTAGGGTGTCATGGTTGGTATGGGACAGAAGGACAGCTACGTTGGTGATGAGGCTCAGAGCAAGAGAGGTATCCTGACCCTGAAGTACCCCATCGAGCACGGTATTGTCACCAACTGGGATGATATGGAGAAGATCTGGCATCACACCTTCTACAACGAGCTGCGTGTTGCCCCAGAGGAGCACCCCGTCCTGCTCACAGAGGCCCCCCTGAACCCCAAGGCCAACAGGGAAAAGATGACACAGGTTAGTTTTTGGCCATCAATTGGTGCTTTGTATTCTCTCGTCTGTCCTGTTACCTCAATTCTCCTGTTGATTGGTTCACTTCCAGGCTTTGTGTCCTCTGAGCTCCTGAGTTTCTCCTCTTTTGCTGGAAGCAGCAGGTTATCTATACTTTGCCTGCCTGTTTTGCAGTTTTCTTTCTTTACTCTGGATTTCCAACTAATCTGCATGGATGTGTGGATGGCGTGCTGTAACCGTTTTGAGTGTGGTGTTAACTTCTCATACCCTCTCTTTCCAGATCATGTTCGAGACCTTCAACACCCCCGCCATGTACGTTGCCATCCAGGCTGTGCTGTCCCTGTATGCCTCTGGTCGTACCACTGGTATCGTGATGGACTCTGGTGATGGTGTCACCCACACTGTGCCCATCTACGAAGGTTACGCCCTGCCCCATGCCATCCTCCGTCTGGACTTGGCTGGCCGTGACCTGACTGACTACCTCATGAAGATCCTGACCGAGAGAGGCTACAGCTTCACCACCACAGCTGAGAGGGAAATTGTCCGTGACATCAAGGAGAAGCTCTGCTATGTGGCTCTTGACTTCGAGCAGGAGATGGGCACCGCTGCTTCCTCTTCCTCCCTGGAGAAGAGCTACGAGCTCCCTGACGGACAGGTCATCACCATTGGCAATGAGAGGTTCAGGTGCCCAGAGGCCCTGTTCCAGCCATCCTTCTTGGGTAGGTGTCCTAACAAACGTTACTTGGTCTGTGCGTACTTCTAGATTTGAGCTGGAGACTATCAGAAGGACTTGGGTTAACCATGCTTCCTCTTGCAGGTATGGAGTCTTGCGGTATCCATGAGACCACCTTCAACTCCATCATGAAGTGTGACGTCGACATCCGTAAGGACCTGTATGCCAACACTGTATTGTCTGGTGGTACCACCATGTACCCTGGCATTGCTGATAGGATGCAGAAGGAGATCACATCCCTGGCCCCCAGCACAATGAAAATCAAGGTAAGCTGTGCTCTCAACTTGAACGGTAACCTCTCATATCGGTCCGTTTCTTCACATGTGGCACCTCTGCATCTTGCTAATCGTTCTTCTATCTCCTCAGATCATTGCCCCACCTGAGCGTAAATACTCTGTCTGGATCGGAGGCTCCATCCTGGCCTCCCTGTCCACCTTCCAGCAGATGTGGATTAGCAAGCAGGAGTACGATGAGTCTGGACCATCCATTGTCCACCGCAAATGCTTCTAAACGGACTGTTACCACTTCACGCCGACTCAAACTGCGCAGAGAAACTTCAAACGACAACATTGGCATGGCTTTTGTTATTTTTGGCGCTTGACTCAGGATCTAAAAACTGGAACGGTGAAGGTGACGGCAATGTTTTTTGGCAAATAAGCATCCCCGAAGTTCTACAATGCATCTGAGGACTCAATGTTTTTGTTTATTTTCTTTAGTCATTCCAAATGTTTGTTAAATGCATTGTTCCGAAACTTATTTGCCTCTATGAAGGCTGCCCAGTAATTGGGAGCATACTTAACATTGTAGTATTGTATGTAAATTATGTAACAAAACAATGTCTGGGTTTTTGTACTTTCAGCCTTAAAATCTTGGGTTATTTTTTTTTTTCTCCTTTTTTGTTCCAAAAAACGAAGCTTTACCATTCAAGATGTAAAGGTTTCCATTCCCCCTGGGCATATTGTAAAAGCTGTGTGGAACGTGGCGGTGCCAGACACTTGGTGGGGCCAACCTGTACACTGACTAATTCAATTCCAATAAAAGTGCACATGTGTAAGACATCCTACTTCTGTGTGTTCCTGTGTTTGTGCTAAATGAAGTCAAATCTCAGATTCTCAAAAAAAAAAAGCCCTTTTCTTGGCATTGTGGGCTTTAACATTTCACAAGTTTCTTAAACTGAGCACTTAGCAAAGTGGAAATATAGGTTCTTGGCCTTCTCCGTGTGGATCTAGCTCTGTGCTGTAGCTAGTTTATGGCCAAGTTGCCAATAAAGTCTTATTTACTTCTCAGTAGCCCATAATTCAGAATTTTTTCAAATGATCTTGAAATACCAGATTGGCTATGCAAAATGCCATGGTCCAAATGATCTGTATTGTGATTGCTTAATCATTACAAATGGTTTTAAAAGCTAAAGGTTCTTAAATTTAGAAATTTACTTAATTAGTTTCCATGGAGTAAAGGTATACCAAGGCCTTTTCAAAAAACGTCTTCCATGGCTGACCACTGCTCGTGCACAAACACTATAGATCCAAGAAATATTACCAAACATGACTTTGGGACATTTAAAGTATGTAAGGGAATAATCAAGTTCTTTTTATAGATAGTTGACCAAAGGGGCTAAATTTAATTATTTGTATAACTTCATTTGGGAGCGTAATTGCTCTTATACTGAAGTCTACATCTTCGTAAGACAGCACTATGCCACCTTATGGTCAGATGGTGCTGTATTTAATCTGCGCTTCACGCGACTGTACAGCAGATGGCGCTGAACGCACAGTTATTAAAGTTCTTGTTGCTTTCCTTTAAGACAGCCACTAAACAAGAGACCAATGTTAATTCAAGGTGCGAGTGTTTTCTCCTGGGAAGAATCCTACATATATATATGTTTGTGTGCGTGTATGCATACATTTCTGTTTTTGTGAAAGTGTTATGAAAAAGAAAACAAAACCTGGCACGTATCCAATTTGCGCTAACAACATACTCTAATAAGTGGCTGCTGTTTTTAGGATGATCCTGCTTGAACTTCGGTTATTGATGTAGTAGATACTTATAAATATGGGTGGCCTAGTTGCATATGATTTACTGCAAGCTGCTCCTCGTCTGACAGCACTTGATGAAAAATGATCAAGAGGTTTTCCCGCTGTGTACATCTGTGCGGGTGTACAGCATAATACAGATTGCGCTTTATTAATAGCCCAGGTAACTTTCAGCGTATTGAATAACAAAATCAATATTCATTCTTTATCCAAACGGCATTCGACCGTCCTCTCTTTTTTTTTAAATTATTTCGATGACCGCCGACCATTTAAACCTGAATCTCGTACTCATTGACCAGCAAACATAAACGATTTACAAACGAGTCTTCCTCTGAATTTTTCCTCACAAGCACACAATGTCGTTCTCCCCTCAGCTTCCCACGCGCGAACGCTCCCCTCCATTCACGATGAAATAATTACACAGAGGAGCAGGCCACTAATAAGTGAGTAGTGGGCGACAGAGCTAGCATCAGCATTCACAGCGCTATTTCTCATTGATTGCGCAATTATTCGAGACTCATTTAGTCCTGTCCCACAGACGCGAGCGTTTGTGATTGATTGCTTAATGCAAACGAGACTGAAGGACGTTTTAATTTTCTTGTGATTTTGTAATGCATGCTGCCGGAGGTGTGTGTGTGTGTGTGTGTGTGTGTGTGTGTGTGTGTGTGTGTGTGATGTGGACGAGCTCCGGTGTTATTAGATCCATTGTGTTCGGAGCCCCTGCAGAGCTGTGGTCAAATGAGCGCCGGGTCTCTGAACAGTTTCGCCTCACAGACAGTGTCCGACTGAGCGTGTAGGAGGCTCTGCCCACTGCAGTGTCCCCTCCAGGACAGACTCCAACTGACCGATATGATCATCTCACTGATAGTAAAAGAGCACTCTTTTACTATCAGTGAGATGATCATATCGCAAAGCTTCCACATTTATATTTTGCTTTCATTTTAACCTGAATGTTTTTGCATCATTCGTATTTTTAATAATCTATTTATCTGTTTATTACTTTTATATATATATATATATATTAATGTTTATTTCCATTTGAGTGCATCATCTTAAAATTACACAGTATAAGATAGTTTAGTTTAATTTAGTTTAATTTAACTTAAAACAAATCTAAAATGAGAAATTGCCTTGGCAACTAATTGAAATAAATTAAGCATACGCTTTTTTTAAAGCATGTTATTTATTCAATTCATTTGAATTGTTTCATTTCAGGAACATTTCATTTTTTATTTTTTTTTAATGAAACACTTGAAACCCGCTGTCACCTAACTCCAATATAAATTAACTATTTAATTAAAAGTCAATCTAATACTTTTTTTAAATTATTGTTTGTTAATTTACATCAACTTAAACTAAATATAAAAAATAAATTATAACGCCACACACACGCAACAATTGAATCAAAAAATGTTTAAGGTAAATGGTTGTAATCTATTTCAGCTACAATTAAATAAGTCTAGCTGACTAACTTTCAGCATATTGTTTTAATTAAATGTATTGCTAAAATAAACTCTTTGCAACCATACCTTAAAAAAAAACGTAGTGTCCTTTTTGCAGTGAACTAGCTGTCTTTTAATTTCAGCTGCGCAAATAAAACGATTAAAATATATTGAAAAAGCTACGTTTTTGTTAAGGATTTAGTTTTAGTTATCTATAAGAACCTTGATCCTACAGCTAAAAATGAAAAGAAAAATGATCAGACTTTCGACTACATAAATATCTGCCGCCAGATGTTCAGTATCTGTGATGATCTAGACCTTTTCTAACTTCAAGAAATAAATCTTTTCATCATACAGTGAAATGCAATTGATCGGTTACTGTGTCCTTGTAAAGTTTCATTTGAAAAGAGCGTCTTCCACTTTTAGTACAGAGTCCCATTTCCTGCAGAGCCCAAGGGACAGTTATAATGGCAGGTAACTCATCATTAGCAGACAGTTCTGCAATATGTTACAACACTTATGAGAAGCCGCTTCTGTTTCCCTTTGCTCTTTATTTTTTTTTTGTTTCAGCTCATATTAAACACAGACACAAAAAATAATTAGTATTGTGAATGCACAATGAGCTGGGGCTTTTTGTACTCTTTCTAGAATTACATATAAAAATATTCTCACGAATCAAATCTGCTGTGTCACCTGACTCCAATATAAATGAAATGATTTTATTAAAAGCACGGGGAGTGCCGCACTCAAGGAAATTGAGAAAGATGTTGTCTGAAGTAACAGATAATCCACGAGGGGAAGCAAAGCAAATCAGTCTGTCCTTTGAGCAGTTTAACTCTGGCCTCAAATGAAAAATACTGAGAAAGTGAGACAAGCCATCTGGATGTCAAATCTTCAGCTATTCTAATAAATAATATCTCATCTTTCATCTTCTAGTCTTAGAATAATAAATCAAATCATGCAAATAAATAGATGCTTAATTCCAAGTTCAATTTGCTTGCGGATTAAAGGCTTTCTGAGCCGTCAGAGGGATTCTATACAATGTCCCTATTCACTGGATGTCACATTCATCATGGCTTTCATTACAGCTCTGCACGGGCTCGTGTGATGCGCAGGAAGTTGCTTTACGCTGTCATTCCACAAAGTCAAGGTGTTGTGATCATCGCTGCATTTCTTTGACTTGCACAACAAACACTGTCATTCCACTTTAAAAAGAATCAAAACTAGGATTCCTTATTTATCCATGCGATAAAGAATAACAAATATTCACTGTAAAAAGAGTGCCATGTCTTACAGGAAGTCATTCTGGTGCCTGTTCTGCATTCCATAACTGCAGGCCCGTTTTTCATTAACCAATCATATTAATACACCAGCCTGCTTAAATTACTAAAATCATTTTGTACCATAAGTATAATCATTTTTACACGGGGTAAAAAAAAGAAAGTCACATGATGAATTAAAGATCATCATAATATCCCCTTTCCATAAATATTTGCTAATTCTTTCTTGCAATTTTACTATTAAGTGCATAATTTTATCAAACGGCTGTAAACGTTGACTGAAGAACATAGAACGTACCATGAGCAAAACTGAAAACAAAAAAGCAGCATTAATGAAATTATGCAATATTAGCATAATACAGTAACATGTACGTCCTGGTAAAAATTGCATTGTGTTAATTTTTTTTTAAATGATAGTACCCAAAACAACTGAATTGCTGGAAATCATTTAAAATATTAACTATATTACTTTTCAGAACAACAGTTTATTTTGATTATTGTTAATGTTCAGATTTTCAAAAAGAGTTTAGAAATCGCCAACCCCTGTGAGCGAATCAGATGGCTCAAACTCTCAATCAACAGCTGAAGCCGCTATATTATAATCATCACGATCACAGCATGCAATCATTGCTTTAATTTGTGTTCATCATTTCTGCTCAAATACTGTCATTAACCAACTGCGTGATTTGTATTATTGCGAAACTAGCACATTTTAGAACCTTAGAACCCAGTACATTTCTATCCTATGGACACAGACTGGTATAACTCTCTGGCATATTTTTATCCCTTATTCTATTCTGAAAAATTGTAATAATTCACATACTTTTGCAAATCCAGCGTCCAGCTCCGTTTTTGGAGCTCATCAGTGCTTGATCACCACTCACTTTCATTCTTTTTTGTTCCAAGAGAAAAAGGTCAAACAGCTTCGAAATGACATATGGGTGAGCTGTGATGACAAAATTGCCATTTTTGGGGCATCTATCCCTTTTAAGTGACTTACTGCATTACCGAGACACTTCTTATGTGGCACACCAAGGCAACTAATTATTATGTCCTGAGATAAAATGAGTGTTTCTCACTAATAACTATCTTATTATAACATTTGTGCTATTATGACACCTGAATATTCTTGTGGGAAGATTCTCTGCAGGCCCTAATCCTCTGACTCATCTCTTCACAGCCCATTGACCCTGCTGTCTTCATTTAAACACAGCGTTGTGTTAGCTGTAATGTGCACACAAGTGAGTAACGGCAGCTCTTCTGTGCTCTGTTTTCATGCTGTCGGCGGAGCTTTACGTCATGCTCCAGCTCTGAACGGATAGAAGTCCGATAGTGCTCAGTGATGCCTCCACCAAAAAGTGCCACACGCCTCGGACATTTACATATACATTCACGGTGTATGAATATGTCAGTCATATAGACCAGCCACGGGAGCATAAATGTTATAAGGCTTCGTGAGATGGTGCCCAGATGGCACAGCAGGTGCAGAGTCCCGCTCTGGGCACATGGTTAGAATGTACCTGTCAAAAAACACACTTCATCCTTGAATCTATACATCTCCCCCCTGTGCTTTAGCTCACACAGCTGGAGGTGACATCCCCGCAGCATCCGAGACATTTGCAGTGCTGTCACGAGATGGAAAGAATGAAATCTCTGCAAATGGCAGCCCCCCTCCTCTTCAAAACATATATTATTTTGCTTAGCGGCCAGCCTTTTCGTCACTCCCTTGCTGCGTGACATTTACAGACAAAATGACAGAATAAAAGCTATCAGACAAATAATGGTGTCCTGTTTTGAAGCGGGCAGCATCTCAGCTAACGAACACATCAGAGCAGTGATGGACACAAGATGGACCTGCATCATAACGCGAACGCAGTGGTTGCACCTGTAGAACTGCATTGATGTACGCGGTTATAATGAACGAGGACTTCTGAAGCTTCTAAAAAGGCACAAGAGCAGTAATTCATATGCATGTGAGAAGTGACACATATGATTTGTGCACCATAATTTATATCATGACGAAGCCATATACGATACAATACAAAAACAGGGTTATTATTGTAAAGTAAAATTGGAATGATCTTACCAACCCCATCCAAAACACAGAATCCCTGACAGCTTCTAAGGGACATGTCCTCTCCGCATCCTGAAAAACAAACAAACACATAAATAAATTCCTCCAGGCTGTCTCTTTTACTTAATCTTTAATTTCTGTTCTAGCTTGCACTATTCTAAACTGTTCTATGTCTGAAATGTTGAACTTTTCCTATTTATGACGAATTGCATCTGCTAAATGAATAAACGTAAATGTAAAATTTTTTTTTATGAAAATAAAGCAAATATAAAAAAATATTATGAAAAACTAAAGTGTATTTCAGTTAGTTTGCATGGAAGACTAAAATTAGTAAAAGTAAATAAAAAAAGTATGAAACAAAGTTAATTAAAAATACTAATAAAAACTATACATAAACATATAGATAATAAAATATTTCGTATTTTTAAATATTTAGTAATCAAATTTAGTTTTAGCATCATATAGCAGCCTATTTAAAAAACAGTCATCTATTTACTGTCAAAAAAGCTTTCGATTTTTTTCTGTGGTGAATTTATGGTAAAACTGAGGTAAAATTATGGTGCTAAAGGTTCAGTAGCAGTCACACTGATTCAGTAGCTTTAGATCTATGTAGTCTTCGAAATGTCAGCATAAAAATAAGAAAGAGAGTCACGCTGTTTTATAGCGACATGTGGGTGAGTAAATGATGACAGAACCTTCGTTTTCGGACGAGCTCTTCTTTTAAACATGTTTTCGAGCTAATGGATGCTTCGAGATCGAGTGCCACTTTGTTTATATGTGACTCACCCCGTCAAGCTGTTGAAAGCTGTCAGAAATGTTCCAGGCACTGGGCGAAATCGCCAGTCGTCCATGGTCACACACTCTACACCCCGGGACAGAGAGCAGCTGGACTCCACACTTAATAGACCCTGTGCTGCAGCACAATCTCAGCCATCCTGCTGCTCTCCAGATGCTGCGATCTCCAGATGAAGGTCATCAATCAATGCGTAAGGACATCGGGTGTAGAACAAAACTAATGAGCTCAGAGGGAACACTCAACCTCGTGGCCTCTCCCCCGGTCTCTGTTCATTCGCTCAGGGTTGAATCAGGGGCCGAGTTATTGTGTACAGCGGAGTTCGCCGCATGTATGGAAAAAGCACTTTGCTAGTACCACAGGTAGATGCGTTATACATTCAGAGCTGTGCCTGCGAATGCTGTGCGAAACTAAAAAACGATATGGTGACTATGATGGATTAAATTCTTTTCAAGTTAGAGAGTGCGGAGCTGCGCGAGGCTTGATTGAACATCACAGTGGCCGTCCACCTGCCTTCAGGGAGCAGAAAGACAGTTTCTGCCCCACTCTTTCGGTAGGCCTGGTACCGCAGGGCATCTGAAAGTAAAAGGAGGAGCGAGGTTTACTTTTTCATATCCTGGCGTCTGTCGTCGCCGAGTGAACTCTGCTTTCAACACACAGTTTACAGGATAAAGCCCAGCGCTTCAGGTGTGTTTACAGTAGACCGGACCATCTAATGCAAGAAGGTGAAGAACCTCCAGGCAGTTTGGGTGTTGACAGCTCCTTCTTCACTGTTTGTTCTTTTAGAGGGGAGCGGCAGCGGTGGGATGGGAGAGCTCCTTGGTGGGGCCTCCATCTGGGACTCCTGTCAGAATATTTGAGGCAGACCTATAACGGATCCTGCAGAAGAGAAGACCTATACCCCTCCAGGCAACACGGATCAATGGTCTCCTCTGCCTCTTTTTGAGCAGATGAATGCATTGTATGTTAGCATGCAGCGAGAGCGCTCATAACCTCGGTGTGTCATTTCAGAGCATTCACTTCACATGCACTCTTTTACGCAAAGAAGCATTAGTCGAGATTTGATTAAAATTCAAAAGCGCCTTGGCACTTTCCTTAGCGCAAACTGCTTATGCACTCGCACTCTCGGTCTGCATATTAAAAAAGCACGCTTTGTTATTACTGGCAAAGGAGCTGCACCACGAGTACTTTCAGTTGATCTTGGTGGAGATGCTTTTGTCAGATTAATAACCAGATAGTGAGCCATTTGAGAACACAGCAGTTTTCTATCCGCTTCGTTATTATGAAGTAGTAAAAAGAAAATGTCTCACACAATCAAAACATTTGAAAAGGCACATAATGGAAATGGGGAAAAGAAGAAAAGACTTCAGATGGAAAAGGGTGGAAACAATTCTCGTAATTTCCCATTCAGTCTGTTAAGCTGTGGAGTGAAAAGAATTTCATTTTGTCATGAACTAAACATACATGCATATGGTAAAGCTAAACGCAGAAAAAATACCATCAATTCATAGGGACAAAACCATTGTGATGACACTGCAAAATATGTAATTATTGGAATACTAAACGTTATGCCCTCTGAACAAAAAAAAAGTGAAACATGCTAACTATAAGTGACATTTTTCAAATGATGTCAGTTTCATTATAAAACGTAAAAAAAAATACAAATACAGTGCAAATATATGCACTATAAATGCACTGGTTATTTTTGTCATTATCATGATATCTTAATTACTGAAACTGTATGCTTGAATAAATTGAGAATACATGGTAAAAAAAAAAATCAATGGAGATTAATATCGCTGTTTAAACTAACATTTAATTCCTAAAACACTAAATGACTTCCTGGATCAAGATGATTACCAGTGAAGGAGTGGGTCACATATTAATCCTAATCTTGTTTGCGGTCAATCTAAATATGAATTAAATTTTAATGATATTTGTGTAGAATACGGCTTATCAACTAATCATCACCAGATTGAACCGACAGTTTAATAGATGCTAAATGAAACCTGGCACTGCTTTAAGACAGAAAGTAATAACATCCTAGCCTAGCTTTTGTGAGTTATTCTTCAGGACAACAGCCAATTTATACTGGCAGTTGAGCTGAGCTTCATTATGTCTCACCGTTAAAAACTGTGACAGTCAAAACTCCAAAATATTCTTTGGGCTGATTGAAGATAACTTCATTTGAAGTGATTCTCTGTGTAAAAACATTTAATTCCAGGCCAAGCTTTGACGGATGAGACCAGCCCTTGACTGCACGGTTTGCACACTCTATTGAGGGTGACAATTCTCCTTCAGTCGATTTCCTCCTCCTCAACGGCAAACCGAAGGGGCGTCGCAGGATTCACCCCCACCAATGTCAAATCATTCTCTGCAACACAGAGCCAGAATTACTGTTAAATGGCCCTCCTCAAAAGACAGGCGCCCCAGGTATGTGCGGCGCGCTCGCGAATCTCGTAAGGGCTGAATTCGCTCTGGTGGCACTGTAGATGGCCTGATTATTGCCCACCTACCTCTTTGACAATCGACACAGCTAGAGGAGGTGAGCAGCCTTTATTAACACCTCCACCTATCAGTCCTTCACTTCTAGCGACCAAACTGCTAATTCCCGAATAGATCGACAGTAATTTGTTAAAGGTGACTTGATAGGAAGGCAGCAGGAAAAGCAATCCTCCCAGCGTTAGATCTGTTTTTTTTTTTCCCACCATCAGACTGCATACTTTGGCAATCTTTGGGAAAAGTGCTCCGCGGGGTTTGAAGGTCCCATTTTGTCGAACATAATGGCTCTTGATCCAACCACTGCAATCACCCCCCCTCCTCCTCCTATAAACCGTCTTTTGCTCAGTTTGATTTCCGGTTGTCTGGTTCTAACTCACGCACGCTCTGCCTGAAAGAAAACGCTGAGCTGGAGCTTGGCTTTTCACCTCCTTAAGTCAACTTTGGCACTCAGTTTATTACCAGCACGGCTGATGTTGTTGTTGATGATGATGATGTTGTTGCAATCAATAGCAGAGCATGTGCGACCAGGTTGAATGCTGGGAAATCGTTGAAGTGAGTCGCATGCAACTTTCAACGTACAATGTGCGACTCGGCAACAGATTGGCCAATGGAAAACTAAGTGGGACTGCTCCTGAACTGCATTTCACATTTGGCCTTAAATTGCCAAGAAGCATATGCCACGACTAGATAGGCAGCGTGTGCTCAAAGGCGCTATCAGAGTAAATACATCACGGCACGTCAGCGCAGCTAAACAAACGCCCCCTTCCGATGAAGCACTGCGAAACAAATTGGAAGCGCTTGACTGCAGATTTCATTATGAAGTCTGGTAATAAGTTCAGTACTCCGAGGACTGAATAACCCACAGATACTACGATTCACTTCCATCATGCAATTTCCCTGTGTAATTTTACTATGAAAAACATGTGCAATCTCAGCCGGCCCCTTCCAAGACAGCTTATAATGTACAAAAACACAATGCAACTGGTCATTTATTGCTTTCCGTTACAAAAAATCTCATCTTTTTTTTTCTTGTAAAAGATTACCATTTCAGGCAAAATGACAGTGTGATATTACCAAGGCTCTGGGCGTCTCTCTCTAGCCACAATGGGAGCTTGGAGATTCGGTGACAGTCAGAATGGGGGAGTCAGCCACTAATGTATCCACACAGCAGGATATTGGAACAACAAGGCAAATGGCTCTCCTGTGAGGAGCCAAGGTCCATTGCACACATTTTCTCGGTTTATTCCTAACAGGTGCACACACACACACACACATACCGGCGCTGTGTGTTGTACTCTCATTTTGTCTTAATGCTGAGGCGGTGATTGCTATGCCCCAGAGATCATAATATGAACAGGGCCCTCCCTGAAGCGGTTTGTACAGCCGAGAGCACAGTCAGACATGCATCTCTGCGCTTCATACCGCCATAAATCCTGTTCCTGTTGAGGGGGAAGCAATTTGGTGGGCAGAGCGATATGGGCCGTGACAGGACCGGGTCTTGGGCCTCAGAGCCATGACACAGGCCTCGTGGCCCGGAGCAATGCTGGTCGGCTTGTTTGCTGTCAGCACATGCAGTAATGAAGGAAGGCAGAGGCTCTGGACTGAGACTCCTTCCAATCCACAGACCCCAGAGGGTCAAAGCACCGCTTCACTGAAATGAAGCCATTTTCTACCCAGCAATCACTTTTGAATTATTCCACTTTCCCTTTTATACTGATGGACTGAGACTGCCGGTAAATGTTTTTTTTTATTTATTTTTTTTTATACTGCAATCATTTTAATGGGTCATAAATGGTAAAATGCTCCTGCAATATGGAAGACCCTTGCTCCGAGGACCTTAATGTTTAATGCAGTCCTAAAACAAACACTCAATCATATCTCCATTCAAACGCAGCTTGTGATCGGTAACGGTGGAAATCAGCCACGCTTCCATTCGGGGGCCATTTTATGCTGGCCTTGGTGATGAAAGGCACAAAATGGACTCTGGATATTGAGGGGAAGTGTAGAGGAAAAGTCAACCATTAGTGTGTAGAACTTCAAATGGCATCCCTGGTGAGAGATTGAGCTGCCGACGTCCTCTCCATCACAGTACGCTTCCATCGTTCGGCGCGCGTTAATTGTTCCACGCCTCAGTTCGTTAAATGAGCATTCCGGCTAAATGACTCCTGAATAGTTTATCATGATGGAGGGTATGAATATTGCATGCCTGCTTTCTGCTTTTTTTTGTCTTATTAGCATAATGATTCTTTGCATTGCGCTGTGGCCCGTTCTGACAGAGGATCATAGCTAGTCGACAGAGACGAAGGTGGCCTTTGGTGGGTTTGTTGGAGGGTTTAATTGCTTTTATGAGCTTTGACAGCGGCGGTTGACTCCCGCAAGGCCGCAGCTCTGCTCTTAAAAATACTAACTTTTTTTTGTGGGTGTCATAATGCATGTAGCCATGGTGTATAAATATATGCTCCCTTTGAGCAACCGCATCTCTTTGACTGTTGTCATTTTCACACACAGCGGGAGTCGCCGATTACTCAGGGCACATTATTGAGCCATAGCTGCCTTGCCCCAGAGATCCTGTTCTCTCATTTATTTAAATGAAATTCCATGATAATTCTAAGGTGGTACACCTCTGAATATTTTTTAGTCACATGTGATTTCTCTAGTGTTGAAAGGACAAGCAGAAGAGCGTTTTGAGTGTCATTATTCTGTAATTTCGCATACTTACTAAACCGATACTATAGGTCACAGGAAGCATGCAATACCCTGATTGCGCCTTGTTGCAAGTTACCCATGTGCTCAAAGAGATGCAGAGGTCTCAAAAAAAAAAATAAAATAAAAAAAATAATGCAATGCCACTGTTTAAGTGATTGACATGAAAACTGCCTGCGTTCTGATGTGTTGACTTGACCTCAAAGCAGCAAGTTCAAACATATCTTTAGCTGGGATGGATCGCACCACCTCAAACGGGAGCGTTTGTGAGTGTCTTTTCACGGGAGATATGGAGGGATTTGTTTCTCCTTTGTTTTTATGAACGTGATCCATGAAAGGATTGTGAAACCCCGCTGAAATACAGCGAACCCAAATGTGGGAGTTAAAGAGATGGTTCAGAACAAAACAACAACAACAAAAAAAATCTGTAATTTTGTGCCTTATTTCACTCTTAAAGGGACCAATATTTCATCTGAACCTTCTTCACAACCATTTGTTTTAATTGTAAATATTCTTTTTGCTTATTAGAACAAAGTACGAGAAATCATGATGCTTGCCTCGATATGCAAGATGCATTTTGATAGTAATAAAATTTAAGGTGCACTTCTGTTAGATTGCATTATGCTAATTTTATGCCACTTCAAGCAAAATCAAAAGACATGCATTTTGAAATCTCATCTGCAGTGCTAATGGAAATTGAGAAGTTGTGCTTTTGATGGCGAAAAAATAAGCCAAGGGCATTAAATTCAACATGATTTGTGACAGCACAAAGCAAGCATTCTTTCCGATTTCACAAGCACTTAAAATGCAATCTCTTCCTTATTTAGACTAGACTGGAAGAGTGAATGCTTTCAAACAGTGGAGTCCCAGTCATGCCAGCCCACTAATAATAGAAGTTCCCTACAATGAGAGCACTTTAGTTCCATTTCACCATGGTACACTAGAGATCAGCGACTACGCAAACATGTTTTGCCATTTTGGCAGGGAGGTGGCTCGATTCCACTTGAAGAAATTATTTATGAATGGTCAACACTAAACATGACTCCCTTGGTAACATTAATTGCTCAAGAAACCTTTTCCCCCCTCAAAGCAAGCTTCGATGAATTCACTAAAGATGTTGCACTAGCATTAGCAAAATGAGCTCAGCTTCAGTTCAATGCGACAACAGCTGCTATAAATTGTAAATTGTTCCAGGAAGCTCTAAAACGGCATCCTGATGGATGTGATTGCTCACAAGGGAGACTCAGAAACCACCTCTTGCCTAACAAAACACCCTGGTGACCTTTTGAATCTATTGCACCACTGTGAACAGTGTGCAATGAATCATCACGCATGCTGAAAAACGCTCTTTCAGAAATGGGATTTTTAAAGGAAGGGGGGGGGGCATTCCATTGCCGGTTAAATGGCTCAAGGACTACCATAACACAAATAACAATCATTCAATAGAGCACCACAATATTTTCACAAAGGACAACATTAATTTTCTTCAGTGTGGACATGAATATGCAATTCAGCTATGTTGTAAGATGAAACCTTTTTTTATGGCATTCCTGTGGTCACATGACTGAAATTTCAGTATCATGGTGGTCATAAGGAAGACTGAGTCTTATGGCTCAGTTCTCACAAACATCTTTAAAGATGCACTTATACAGCAAATGACAGGAGCTGTAAAAAGCACATCAGGTCATAATAAGTGTTTTCCCAAAAGGCTTTGGATCCAAAAACAACGTAGATTATTGAGGCACTTCAGAGCCAGAGGGTTTTACACAGTCGATTAAATAGCAAAAAAAAACACAAAACAGACAAACTCAATTCCATTTCATGACGTTTATTGATGAACTAGAAAATACTGAGATATTAAAAGAATTGAAAAACACTGATAATGCTGGTTGCGTCTGTGTAAAAAAAAAAAAAGTAAGTTCCAATTCCATACGTTCACACACACAAGTCAACAGCAATCTTTAATATTGGTTTCAATGTTTAAAAAATTTATTTTGTAATTTTGCTTTTTACAAGATTAAATGTGTGTACAAAGTATATCCATACTCATCTCCCCCTCTCATAAAGGATCATTTACAAAACCTTGATGCTTTAAAATTTCAAATAATTTCAAAACTATAGCTTTTTATTATTATTTTTCATTTTGTAACAGGACCGTATCGATGCTGAAGGAACAGCAGATGAAGACCAGTGAAGGACCAGCCTCCAGTCCACGCTAACTTTCTCTCGCTCATCTCCCACATTCATGAACACGTTCCTTCCCTCACTAGCAGCTACCTCACAGAATCCAAATTCAGCAGTATTGCACATTAAGCATGGAGGACGATTGTTCCGAGAGGGGGAATGTCAAAGAAAGAAACGAAAAGAAAACGGCTGAACAGAATCATGCAAACAGTGAACTCTATAACGCATCTACTCGGCTATACACTGTTTTCTAATAAGCCAGTTAAACCTTATACATGGTAAGATACACTCAAACGGACCCTGGACAAGTAGCAGAGGACTTGAGCGCTTCATCCCACATGACTGCTACCAGCAGAGGCCACTGTCTCATTCAGTGACCCAAAGGGAAGGGGATGGACTCCGGCCTCCATTCACGTTACACTACATCACAATAAGCAAAATATATTTTCGTTGATTGCTCTAATATTACTCCTAGAAGCATATATGCGATTTCTAAAACATGCAGACAAAAATACTCTAAAAAGTGCTTTCAGCTTGACTCAAGCTCAGAGTAAACGTTTGTTTTGAGGGGCACTTAAATTGTACAACTCGCTAGACAGGCAAAAGTACTCGACACAGATCGTGTCAAATCAAAAAGAGCTTGCTTAATGTTGCTTCAGATTCACTGTGCATTCGAAGATCATTTGGCATTTGAATTAGCTTTGGGTATGTGTAAAATCCTCAACTAAATTAGGTGACTTAGAAAAACAGTCCGAACCGGAATAGGCTGAATATCGTTTTAAGCCTCGAAACCACACATACAATGATAAAACATGTTAAGAAATACAACCTATTGAATATCAACAAGATAATATCTCTTTAAGAGAGACTGGGCAATGCAATATGAAACGTACATGAAAAAAATATATATTTCAGACGGTTCTACTGTACTTAATAGTGTCAACATTTCTATAATAGAAAGAAATTTCCAAAATACTGAGTAGGCCAAATATTTTCCCAATCGCAAAAGACTGGAAGTCTCTAGTGTCCATACCCTTTCATGATCTCCCTATTCTCCCTCTAAAAACGGGGGAAAAAAATAAAACAAAACAAAACCGAAAGAACCAATAAGTATCCGACGACCATCATTCACAGAGACATCGGGGTATTCATCATGATGAAAGAATTAAAATCAGGCAATGGTTTAAAAGCCCGCATGCAGTGACATTTCTTTCACAAGTGTAAAAATACCACCAAGAGAAAATATCAAACAAAAACATGAAACGTTGAACCAAGGTGGGAGGTAGAATTACAAAGTTAAAAAAAAATTTGGCTGGGCAACTGCAGACAACAGCAAAAGTAGTAGCCTCTAACCCTTATGTTTTCTATAGATCTCGGTAATCATAATTGTTTAAAAAAAAGATCAGTACAGATCATCCAATAGTTTTGTTTCATTATTTAAAAAAAAAAAAAAAAAAACAACAAAAAAAACCCATACACACAGACATGAAAAACGTTTAAGAACAATTTCCTTCCAGCATCAAACAACACGTGTACTTGACTAACACGTGCCCAACCTTTAAAAATAAAAAGACATTCATACCTCCTCTGAACCGTAAAAACGAGGCACAAATAAGAACCATTATTACAATTAAGCAAATAAGGTGTTTGCTAGTCTCTTCATCCATGCAAGGATGCCATAAATCAAATACATTTGACTGGTCTTGATTAGACAAGCAGCAAATACATAGCCTGGTCCTAACTGCTTCTGATGACTGATGCCACTTATATCAATATCAATCAGAAGGACCCATTTTCAAAGACAACATTCAGACTTTGATTCTGCCGGCACATGGCAGCTTTTAGGGACCAAGGTTAAGGCTATTAAGAACGAACCAGAAAACGGCTTGGAATAAAAATGGCAAAAAAAACGTAGACGTGGAAAGGCAAAAAACAACTCCGCTTTTGACTTTCAGCGCTAACAGATAACGTCACCTGCACTGCTGCTATTTGTTTATTCGAAGAAAGTGCTTTCATGCATGAGATGTAATTGCTTTCTGTGGGGGATAATTCTAGAAAAAAGAGAAAGCCGAGTAAAATAGACATAAGCAAGCGTAGCCTGATTATATGGTGCTTTTAAACTCTAATTCTCCATCTCTCACTGACCCTGAGAAGCAATGAGAGAACTAAAACGGTTTTCCCGCAAAGCGCTTCACGTCCACCTGAACTGGGGATTGTCAAGGGAAGTCTGTCCTGTGTAAGACCAAGGGCAGAATTTAAGTGCTTTCTGTTGTAAAACTGCATCATGGGACAACTGGCTTTCGAACACTTTTAAATCCCACAAACCATTTGTCCTGTAATAGTAGTTTCGATATCAAGATTTACATTACATTACGTCGTCAATGTAGTGGGCATCTGAGATTCCAGTAACGACTTACAAGATCTGTACTCTAAAACTAGTTCCTGATATTTGTTAACATTTCAAACATTATTCACAGTTTATTAAAGCTTTTTTTTCTTTTTTTTTTCTTTTGCCGCTTTAAAAAAATTACTGTCACATAAATCTATGGTACATGAAAATAAAATATATTTGTCCATATCATATATAGCTTGTATGCATGTATTTACAAACGGGCGTCATCTGCATCTGTTTCTGTCCCAGTAGAGCCCTTGACTCGTAAAAAGAAACCTTTCTGCCGCGAGAATCGCGTATAAATATTCCGATAGATCTTCTGGGCCACTCGGTGGAAAAGTGACTCACACTTTCCTATTAATAAACAGTCCTTGCAGGCTCGCAGACCACAGTTCAGTCCTTTCTTTAAGTGCTTCTCACATGGGCCGCAGCTTTACGTCTGCTATCGTTTTACCCGTCTGAGTTCATTAGCCAGCCCTTGAAGCTCTGCCAGGGATCTACCAGTAGTAACTGGACAGCGGAGCGTGTGGTGAAGACGACTCTCTGGGCAGAAGTGTGACACAGCCTGTCAGCTTTAATTACTCTTTCCGTTGTTGGTCCCACGACCAAAGAAGCTGGTTCCAAGCAGGCCTTCTCACCCGCAGAAGTGGTGTCACCTCTATTTTAGCCGCACCGATGATGGCTGAGGCAAACAGGACTCAGCGGTGCAGGTGCAGTTGACCTTCGAGACATTTTTGACGCACTTTCACTTTCTTCGCCACGATTTACTCTTCAATTCCGAAAACATAATTTGTCCACCACAATCACAAAGCAGAGCAGTCCATTAATAGACCAAACAGTTGCGTTGAACTTACAAATCTTGCGCAATTTGACAATACCATCTTGTTTGAAATAATGGGCATCTGTTGAAGTGGTCTCTGTACTCGTCTGATTGGTCAGGCTTTGGGTGAAGTCAACACACCTGTCTAGCCCCTTGTATCTCATTCGTTTGGGTCCACTTGTCTTGTTTGTTGATCTTCAGCAGATAACAGGAACCCCATCAGTGTTGAATATCATTCCCGTGGTGGGTTCATAAGTGCCGGCCAGGTAGTAGAGGTCTTCGCTGTCTTGGTACTTCTTGGTTTTAATCATCTGCTCATATTGCTCAAGGCTGACCACCAGACATTTATGAGAAATGGTCTGGACGTCATTCTCATCAATGTGAGAGGACTGGTAGAGTGCCCGCTGAAAAGAGAAAGCAGAGAGAGCTATCAGCCTGTTTTTTTCCCACCAGGATGAAGAGGATCTAATCATTTACTGGATTGGCTTCCTTACCTCCATGAAGTCTTTTCTCTGGTTGGAAGCCTGCAGAACAGCAGGAAGACTTTGGCCAGACATTTGATCCCAGTTCTGCCAAACAAAATTTGATTAGTTACAAACCCAGATAAAGGCAAGACTGGGACAGATCAAGTAACGTCATAATGTACTAACGTCATAATGCTGTGCCCGCAAACCATTATTCTTGTTTAGCAAAGAGAGATGAAAGTAACCTTTTTGTCATGAAGTTTCTTTCCAGGGTTGGTTTCCTCAGGATGATAGAACCATTTGACACGGACCACCATGTTGTTTCCCCAGGACTCCCACATGCTCTGGATGTGTCCAATGAAAGGAAGGTTGGGTCGTCCAGCAGACAGGAATACGGCACAGTCTCCAATACGGATCATTTCCTTCCCACGCATTATGGCTTTGTAGAAAAGCTTCTTCGCCTTCCCTTTCATTCCCCGCCTCTGTCAGAAGTTGAAGGAAAAGCAAAAAAAATGTTTCTTTGGGCCCTTTTATTAAAACCTTTATCAAAAACAGATTTTCTAAAAATACTATGGCACTTAAAACAAAGAGTGAAACAACCATTTTTAAATAAAAAATAAAATACATTCAATAAATTGTATTTAGTATACATACAATGCTACCTTAGAATTTTTTTTTTTAATCATAATTCAATTAGCAAAATCTATTTTATACACTCAGTATGCATTTAGTGTGAATTTCATCAACATAGTACTGCACAGTCAGATCATTCTAACCATGCATACATGCATAATATTTTAGCATTAATTGGTCCAGGCACGTTGTTTTCACAGTAAAAAAAAACATGAAGACAGAACAACAACAAATAAAAACTACTGGAGATGGCAACAACAGACATCTATATCAATGAGTACTGATAAACGCCACTCCAGTATAAATGAATACAAAGACATTTTTAATCAGTCATCACTTCTGAGGAACAGCGCAGACACTGGACAAGGATGAAGCTTGTGTATGCATAATTTGAGATGCTGTGGATATAGCATAGGTAGGACTTTAAGAAAGACATGATCCTAAAATCCATGGGCTTACCTGAGTAGGCTTTCCAAACCACTTCCACAGCTGTCTGGCAGGAAGGAAAGCAGAGATCTTGGGCCTGTTCTCAACGGAGGGCAGCCTCTGTCTTTTTGCCAACTCCTTAGTAGTTGGGAGGTGGATTCCCTCTCGTCTTTTGGGGCGACCGACTCCCTGCTTCACCTTCTGCTGTCTCTGGGGCTTGTGCTGCTGGTTGGCAGACTCTTGCTTCTGGAGCTTATGGATGCTGGCAGCAGGCCCCGTTTTTGACTTGGTCTTCTCGTCCTCGTCCTCCTCCTCCTCTTGAGATGGTACATGCTCTGTGGCTGGGGACAGTTGAGAAACAGCAGCCGGTTCCTCATCTGAGCTACAGGAAGATTCTTCATCACTGGTGGTGGAGGACGAGGAGGAGGATGAGGAGGAGTGAGAACCAGCTGAGGATGAGGAGCTGCTTGTGGATGAGCTGGAAGAGGTGGGACTTGATGCCCGTGAGCTGTTGGAGCTGGTCGAATCTTGTTTGGGCTTCTTTTCCTGCGAGGCCCCTCGCTCTTCTTCTCCCTCAGACTCTGAGCTGCTGCTGCTGCTACTGCAGTTGGGACACTCCAGTTCTTTCTTTTCCTTCTCCCCCGATTTGCTCACCTTCATCAGACCCTCGCTTCCACTGCCAAGCTTACGGACACTGTAGGTGGACACGCTCTCACTAGTAGGCGGGTCTGCCTCACTCGGCTTGTTTTTAGCTTTCAGTGTTTTGTCTGCAGTGGATATTGTAGTGTAGCTGACACCCATGACAGACTTATTCTCTCTTTTGGAGAGATTTTGACCCTCCATCATCATGAGGGCTTTGGTCTTCTTGGTTTTAGGTGACATGACTCCCTCATGGTCCAGTTTGATAAGGATCTCAGTCTGCGGTTGCTTGCGTTGCGTCTTCACACCAAATCCAGGTGCCTCCTCCTCAGGCTTTCGCAATCGTTTGACCGGCTTTCCTTTCCCCGTGGGAGTCACAGTCTCGTTGTTGGATATAAAGGAGGCTAGAGATGTGGAGGGCTCATTATAAAGATCCACAGACAGAACTTTTCCATAGAGCGGCGACGAATAGACAGACTGGGGCTGGGAACGCACTTTGGCCGGCGGCTTGATTCCTGTGGTTTTCTTCTGGCTTTCATTAGATACGGGGATGGAGGGGCTGGCTGTGCTGCCTTGCTTAATTTTTCTACCTGGCCGTGGGCCGCTTTTCTGGCTGGACAGGGGCCTCTCGGGGACCAGCGTTGGGGTTGGTGTGTCAGGTTTTTCATGCTCCTTTGGAGAGACTTCAGGCTCTGGAAAGCAGCACAGGAGGGAAGGTTTTAATATGCCAGACCAAAAACACACTTACCTCCATAAAAATGCTGGGAGGCTAAAAGCAGTTCCTGTTCTGACAGTAAGCTCTTTCCAAGCAAGTATGTGATTTACTATCTATAAAACCACCAATCCAATCCACTTTTGTAAGATCACTGCATTTCTCATTTCAGCAACACCAGTTCTGATGTATTAATGTTTAATTTGAACCAAAGCAATAACCACTTTTACAAAAATGCCAACCATGTCAATGAGAATTCAAAGGAGTGGAAATTACCTGGCTTGGGTTTGGGTTTTCTTCCTCTGCCCTTGCTTTTTGGAGCAGACTCCTCTGTGTTTTTGGGTGGTGTCTCTTTGCCATCAGGTACATCCTTACTGCACTTTCTTCCTCGCCTTTTGGTGCTGGCCACGAGGAGCGCAGGGGATGGTTCTGCACCTGTTGAGATAAATTCAGTTATTAATGGACCCCATAAGGACATTTGTGACAGAAAAAATTGACAAACACACAAAAACTGGCAGATTTCCATGTGCTTCTCTATTTGATATATTTCAACAACGATCATTCACAAACATTTCCACAGTCAAACACACATGCACACATTAATATTTACCCAGTGCTCTTAAATATTACACACAAGCCTTCAAATCTCTCAGTCGCGCTCTCAATCATATGCAACCCTCTGGCAACTAGTGGAAAAACATCTTTTACTGAATCCATCATCAAGCTTCAAGAGCAAAACCAAACACAAATCAGTGGCCGCATGGACTCCAAATCAAACAGAGCGCATGTGGGCTGTTTACCTAACTCTGACATTCAGGTAACGTTTCATGTGCTCCTTCGTGTCTTGGCTTTTACTCCCTGCTTTCGCTGAATACTCACACTGAATCTTGTAGTCTGCCGGCAGCAGCCTAATATGAGAGAGAGGGATCCGGCCAGTGTCTCCATCGTCAAACTCCACTGTAATCAAATCGTCCACGTCTTCCATGTCCGGGCTCCCTGTGGACAAGTAACAGGGTTGACGACCGACGCAGAAGAACACGCATCACCTCAATTTACGTTTCCACTGAGTGAAACAGCAAGCGCTGCTGTGCAAAAAGAGCGACCGCATATTTCTCAGCAGCTGCCGGGATTCATACAGGGCCTTTTCATTCTCATTGGCTGACAGCGGCAGTAGCAGCGACCTCCCTTTAAGAGTTTCTTGACAAGTCTCCAGCTCCCTCCTTCCTCAGCGGGAGGGAAAATAAATAATAATAGAGCAGAGCTCTGCATGTAGCTAACCACACCATCCTTCATTCCCCGGCTCGGTTTATCTGGCAGCGCTTATGGGCTTGGCTAAAAGATTTAGATTAAAGGAAATGAAACAACCCTGAAAGGTTCTCTCACTACGCCTCTATGTGGAGGACAGTGGACATTTGTGCATATTTAAGAAACGCAGATGCTGTAAAACACATCGGTTAATAGTCTGTAATAGCCAGTGAAAGGCGCTCAATTAAGCAGAACAGGAAAGCTGTACCTCTGACGACCGTGCCAGGGTAAAGGCAACGGTACTGCTGGCTCCAGTAGGCTGCAATCCGGGTCCCCTGAGGAAGGTATCTAACGGAGGGAGGTTTCACATCAATAATCTGTAGGACAAAGGCAGTGTGGATCAGAGAGGATTATTAAATCAACACCTGTGTGCATTCAGACACTTCTCGGTCGTCTATCTTCTAAGCCGAATAACTAATGAATCATTTTTTGGCGAGGAAATGTACATTTTGTGTATATAATCCATCTTAGAGAGGCGGTAATGGCTAAGGTTGCTCTTGGCAGTGGTCCGCTTCCAACGGTACATTAGGAAGGAAAGGCGGTAGCCGCGAAAGCGCGTGTGCCTAAACCAACAGACAGAGGTACTGGAGCAAAACATGCCCTTAGCTTAATAGCAGGAGAAGGTGCTAAACAGCTTCTATATTACACAGTGCCTCTGGCCTGTTAGCAGAGAGAGGAAACAGAGGAGTGTGCCTGGAGTAAAAACACACAGGCCTGTTTTGGTGAGCCGTAACGTGTATGTGGGTCAGCAAACGGTGTAGGGCAGTGTACTGACCGCCTCCTGTAGCAGCTGCTCCAGGCAGTAGATATGTGGCCTGTTCCCTCTCTCGCCCTCCACCACCACACTGTATCTGTAAGACAGGACATAGTCATCAGCCCAAAACAAAAGGGAACGCACATCCTGTTGTCATGAAAATATTAACATTAAATGAACATTTCCTTATTTCGACTTATTTCAGAACGAGACAGGGTATTCAATGGAACAAACAAAAATGTAGGCCAGGACGTATTTCATCCACCAGGAATTGATTTGACGATAGAATAAAGTGATTGTCCCATTTTGGAAAAGAACTACTCAGTTTCTGAAATACAGGCACTATAATTTGTGAATATAATCTTATCTGGCATTAAATTACTGAAAATTACTAATAAACAGTGACAGAGCTCTTGTATCATGTAGTACATTGGAGTCCAATAAATCATTTAAATCCATACAAAAAAAAATATAGGGTAGGGATTTAATATTTACTATTTCTTGTTATGATTTTAAATCTCTATTTTACCTCAGAATGATCTCACATTCTGAGGTAAAAATAGGTGCTAAAGTCTGATCCGAGGTGGCCGTTTTGAAAATAAAGTTATTATAATCTTAATTCAAAGGATGAAGGATTTTGAAAGTCCAATAGAAATAAAAAAGTTAACATTTTAAAATGATAAACATTCCTTACATACATATACATACATATATATTTATTTAAAAAAAGTAATCAGAGTATTCAAAAATTTATCAAGAGTAACAGTTTAATAAAAGTGGACTAATTCAAAGAGTTACACTACGTGAAGAGGATCACTTTTTCATGCTGAATAGGTAAGAACACACGTGAAACTGGTGAAGGAAGCTGCCTGTACCCAGTGCATTACAGTTTTGTCTAAAAATATATTGTAGTAGGCTGTTGAGAAGAGATGTAGAGAGGCTGAACCAAAAGAGTCAGCAGCCCAAGAGCTTGAAGACAGGGCTCTTTTGAGAAACACACAGAGCTTTGAAGCAGCCTTTATTCACAATGCCCAAAGGAGCTTGGCTTTCTCTCTAACTACCCTCCCTTCCTTATTCAAGCTCAACCTTAGGGATACAATTTGGAGGGGCTTGCCCCCTTTTTTTTAATTCCTTGCCCGATAAATTTATCCTTTTGTGGTGCTTTTATTGTCTTTACTGTCAAGGAGTCAGAGCAGTGGGGATATGTAAGATAAGTCAGTTTCTTGACATCACATGTGAGCCAAAATGGGCTCTGACGCAAATGGAAAAAAGGAATTAAAAAAAAAAAAAAAAAAGAAAAAAAAGAGGCAGACCAGGCTAAGTCAGTGTGTAGGCGGAGCACAATCCAAACATAGGGTTCTCTCTCCAGATTTGGAATATTATTGGAATATTATTTCTTGAAGTTGGCAGATTTCACCTTTGAAAAATCTGCAACACCCACTTCCAGCTAAACTAGTCTCCACTGCCAAAGTGAACAGACAAGCAAATGCATCAATACTGTTAAATAAAAAAAGGAAGCGTTTGGACTTTTATTGGTTGTCTGAGGAAAAGAGAAACAACAGTGACCGGTCCTTTAAAGTGCAAGTCACTCTCTGTAATTGGATGCAAGCACATGAGCCTTATAAATCAGATTGGGTGCATACATGCAGCTGCATATGTGACATCCAAGATGGTGCTTCTGGACTTAAAAAAAAAAAAAAAAAGCAGTGACAGTTAGATGTTTGGCCTTTTTCATTTGGATTCATGAGGGTGCCTGCAGTTCAAGCATAGACCCAGAGCCAGGCTTCAGAGGTGTCCATCACCGAGTGGCAGTCTTATTACTGTGACATGGACCTGGGAGGTGATGTGGGACAGCGTCCCCCAGATCACTTCCTCCTGGATCTGGCCTGAGGGGGAGGACTCTGCTGGCCAAACCTGATTGGTTCTGTCTGCAAAGCTTGGGATAAATTCACACCAGCTGTGTCAGGGGGGAAAGAAGACTGACCGGACAAGCAGGGTTAAATATCTGTCGTGTCTGCGGATGGCTCGCCTGATGTGGGCTTGGGACATGGAAATGATCATGGTAAATTTGTTTTTGTTTCTTAAGTGAAAGGTATTTGGTACTAAAAGTCTTTACAGAATAATCTGCAATAAAATGATTCTGACTGGTCAAACATTTTTGTTTAATGACCACAATAGTTTATATTCCCAAGAAACTGGTTTTCCCAAATAGCAAGTAACTATTGTCATTGCAGAGATTTAGTTTGTTCTCAAATAAAATTTTTTTCATAACATTGTTTTATTTATTTTGGGAAAACCATTGTTTTATTTTTATTTTATTTATTTATTATTTATTTTTCAGCCTTACCCTGGTTGCTCCGTGTGGGTTTATTTTAGTGTTGAATGTCTTAAAACTGTACTTGATTCACACACACACACACACACACACACACACACACACACACACACACACACACACACACACTACAACATCACTTAATATAAATAAATCCTTCAACATTCAGCAGAACAGCATAAAAAACAGGTAAAAAAAAAAACTATTTACATGGCAATGTAGAAAACGGTGTGTGTGTAGAGGCATAAAATGCAATTTGACATATTATATTTCTCTCCGAGATGACATGATGACATTGAGAAATCTTTGATTATTGTCGGAACAGTGAGAGATGGGGAACTTTAGCTGTGAAAAATCACATTTTTCTCTCTCTTTACATAGTGCCACATCTCTAAAACATAATTAAAGATACAACAGAGGCGAGCCAGTGAAGGATGGAGTGAAAGCTTCAATTAGTTTGCCATTACCCATAAATAATGGGCCTGTGCCATTAGCATGGTCTTCACGTCGGAAAGTGTGACAATGGCTTTGCCAAAGGACTTTTCTGAGCAGAACACAAAGGCTTCATGAAAGCCGAGGCTCAGGCTGAGAACAGACACTTTTCCTTACCCTAGATTTCAGTTCCAATTCGACACCGGCTGTGTGAGCTATTGACTGCACAATTAACCAGTCCGCTCTTATGTACTGCAAGTATGTTCGTGCCTGCAGAAGCCCAGGCTCTCCACAACAGGCTCTGTTAATGAAGACAGGCGAGGCATATAAACAGCATCGGCGGTGGCATATAAACATCCGAGTGCCCAAGCACAGATTTTCAATCTCTGAATGCGTTTAAGGTGTCTTGTAGCACAAGCCGTCACAGAATTACATTTCTAGAGGGCAGGGTGGACAACAAGCGATCCGTTGCAGTCGAGCCCTCCGCACTAGCGCCTGCTCTCGTCATATTAAATCCTCTCGCAAGCAGTTCTCACCGAACTACCCGCTTTGAAGAGTCGCGGTAACACAGTCCTGCACAAAGGCACCTTCCCTCGCTTGGCTGGAACTGCTATTTTTAGTACAAGAGACACATGCAGAGCAGGCGATAGAGGGAGAGATTTTTCACTGCCAAAATACGACAAACATATCTCATTATGCCACGCAAATGTGCTGCAAATGGACAGATAAAGCACCACCTTCCCGCTCCCTTAATTTCGGGTTTCAGGTTTGTGAACAAGCATCCAGATTTTCAACACGTCGCCTGACCTCTGGCTCGCAGACCGCTGGAGTTTGGGAGAAGGGATTGTGATGGCTGCTCCTCGCTTTCGGACTGATAAGAGGAAGACGTGTTTCTGTGCTGAATGCTAAACACGGTCATTGAGCGACAGTGGGCCACCGTTCTAATGAAACTAAAATGGAGGACAACACATTTCACAGAGGGCAGAAACGCAACAGAGCCCCTCTCATTAGAGATCCCCGGACCAGATGCTGCACCAGTTTGACATTTTTCACCAAATGAGATTATCTTTTATAGAGTTGACTTTGAGAGGAACTCTCTCACCCCTCGATGGACTAAAACTCGTTCATCCAAGTGGATAATAGGCCATGGGAGACTACAAAGTCCAAACAAAACAAAACTGCCCATTTCTGTCATCGCCTCCCGCAAGACACTTCACACCCCTTCTGTTTCCTGACCAAACAAAATGTTGTACTTCCCAATTTTTCCATGGAGAACCCTGAACCGGACCTTACAATAGGAAAAAACTTGGCAATATTTCACTGACTGTAACACCGAGTGGCTCAAGTAAGCGGTAAAAAATATCTGTAAATGGCCAGGGACCTACAGCTAAATAGGGCACAAAGATGAACGCCATCTTTTTTAGTGGCCTTGGTTCAAAGCCTTGAACCAAACCAACTGCCTCTGAGATCAATCAAAACATTAAAACATTCAGAGGAAAACTAGATGAAACTTTAGTACACAGAAATATGCAATCAAATGAGGGAATTTTGTATCACTGTAATGCATCTGCCTACAATAAACCATCTCTTCTTTTGATTTACACATGCATCAACCACCACTTTCAGGTGGGATTTGTTTTACTTAGCCATCTTTACTTGGATTACTGTTACAGATATACTTCTCTAATAAGTTGATGTCACTTTGTCAATTAAACACGATTATAAATAGCAGTAAACAAATACTAACTTGCTGGCTCTACAGAAGGATGTACCCTTGCCAAAGACTGTTTATATACCAGACAGTTCACGCATATTAATAAAATGGTAAGAATCCACAACATGCAATGTGATACGGTGTAATAAATCCTACCTTCTAATAAAAACATCTAAATTGCAAATTTGTAAAATTGTGTTACTGCAGCTTCTGTGACCTTTCCCAATCCCGACCCCCTCTCCCTCTCTCACACTACACTTCCTGCCAGTTCTGATCGGTCCTATCATAATAAAGCCAAAAAATAAATAAAAAATAGGAGGTTCCCACAAAAACAATCAGTGTCCTAAAATGTATGTGTTTTATGTTATTTAACCATTTTAACCGATATATTTGTGCAGATTTGAAAAGGTACTTTAAATGTGAATATGGCATTTTTCAAATTTCAGTATTTCTCCATTCAAGCAGCTCGAAGTGGGATCCAGCAAGCATTTTACACTGTATTTCACAGATGCTTCTATGAGTTATTGTAGCCTATAAGAGATTTATGCCCAGACAAAAAAGAAGCAAGACACAGCAGAGGGTATTACGATAATGAAAACAGCTCGGGCGGGGGGTATCTTACATGTCAGGAGAGTGAACTGTGTTGATGTGGCCGGCATACAGGAGTTTGTCATCCATAGGGATGAGGACCCGTAACCCATCCTGCAGTTCGTCTTTGTTAATGACACAGTTCCGAGGGGCTGGGGGAAACAGAACGCAGGGAGATGAGAAGAGAGACATGCCGAAACTTGTGCTATTAAATAAAACCAGAGACATCTCATCACCACCTTAAAACTGCAAATGTTAGAGAAAATAGCTAGCTTCCAAAACCCAGAGCTGCTTATGGATGCAGCATCTTAATGTGAAAACTGTTCCCAAAGGCAACTTAATTATGCTGCTCTCCAAGATACCTCATTTTAGCCAAATTCTAAGGCCCTGTTTACACTAGTCAGTTTTCATTTTAAAATTTATTTTTAGAATGAAAATGATCCCCTGCTGGGTCTCCGTTTACACAGCATTAAACGCATGTCAGGTACAACTATAGATATTTAAAATCTATATGGTGATGATACACACACACACACACACACATATCTAAAAAAAAAGACATATTTATAAAAAAAAAGAAGTATCATGTTTTTACTTCATGTTTTTATTCCATTTAGGAAAGTGACGTGAACTGCATTATAATGCTCTATAATCAGTAATTATACATTTACAAAATTTTATATTATTGTAACAGTTTAATATGGTTTTATTTTACATTACATAAAAAATAAATAATCGATTTAAACAAATCTACTGTCAGTATAGACCGTCTTTGGCTGTGTCCATTGCATCCATAATGTTTTCTTACAGATACGCCTCCAACTTGGAAACTCTGGGCTTAAAGAAAATTTAGTTTGCCCACTCGTAACAACGATTTTATGGTGGCGTTCATGTGAGTTCAACTCGTAAATACAATCTATCTGACATGACTTGAACGCACCATAAAACATAAAATAAAACCATAAAACAGTCACGTATTAATCGCAGAGAAGTGAATTTCAGAGTGCATTGTGATAAAAAAAAATCTGATTTAAATTGAATGAAATAAAAAAAATGGGTAATATTATAAATTCATGTGCTATGTGTACAGCAGAGGTAGCTTAGAAACATCCTCACATCATGAAATCAATTGTGAACAATTGTGCCTCTCTCTCTCTCTCATGGGAAGGGACTGTTTGCGGCCTATGCACACTCTTCAGAATCATTCACTTTGAGGTTTCATGACGATTATGTGCAGTGCAGGTAGCAACAGCTCACAAGCTAATGCATGCAATAACTCTCAGCTTGTCCCATTAATGTATGAACGCAATCAGGCCGAATCAATTTTCTGATTTTTAATGCTGGATTAAGATAAGATAGGCTGTGAAATTATCTCTTCCTCACGTCATTCAAAAGACATTCACTTTTAATTGCATGCACGGACAAGAAAATGAAGTCTGATTTAGTCATAAAACAGCAATTAAAAGCGGGGGAGCAGCGAATGGAAAGCGCTCTGCGGTCCTGCTGACGAGAGGGAATGTGAAAGCGTCTCACCGGGGGTGCAGGGTCTTTCGGGCTGAGCGCTCACAGGGGGATTCTCATCCTCGGAGAAGCTGCTGTCCTGGTTGGGCTCAAAGTCCTCATCAGCAGCCATACTTTCCATCAGTTTGCTGACAGCACCGCCCTTCCCTCGAGCCTGCTGGGGGAATTCAAGCACATTTTGCCCCAATTCCTGTGACAATATGAAATATTGAACACTGAGCCATTGTTGGTTCAGTTCTAAAGATGAGACCCATGTGCTTACTAGAGGAGAATTGATTCAGTAAAACCCATTTAGATGAGTGACAAGCTTGGCTCGTGAGATGTAGGATTTCTTGATTTCGAATGCGCCAAATACCCAGAGGAGTTCCTGAGCTTCTGCACTGTGCATTATAACATGTGATTTATACATAAGATGAAAAAACAGCAGCGGCGGAGAGTTTTTAAAATGCAGTGGAGATTTATCTTTAGAGGAAATAAATAAATTGTGCGGAAGGGGGGCGGAGAAATGGATGGAGCGAGATGTCGTTTGGTTAATTTCACTGCTTTCCCGCTGAGTGTGCAGTCTAATTAGGCTTGCTGCTCTACTGCACTCGCCCCTTTTCTCTCTCCTTCTCCTTCCCCATCTCACCTCCTTCTCTCCCTTTGGTCACGGTGGGTACGGAGAGCAGGCCCATGCAGACTGGGACAGGGGAACAGGAAGGGGTGGCTCATTTAAATGCAAGGCTTCTCCCAATAGGCCTTGAGCCTGCCAGGTAAAATTATTCTAATCCCTCTCTCTGTTTCTCCTCGGCGTCACAGTGTAGCACAAAATGGCTGCTCAAGCCTAAGTCCGTTTCAAATATTTATTATGTGGCATGTTAAAAAATTGAGGTAACGCAAAGTGCATCACATATTTTATGAGTGTTAAGGCAGGCCAAATAATAAAAGCATGATATTTTTGTCATCAATTGTATGAGAGGCCAAAACATGTAATATAATATAATATTAAAGAGGTTGGTAATATTTTTGGGGTTTATTGAAAATTATCTGTAACGCTGCCAAGGCTGCCTGTTAAGTATTATTCAAATTGAAAAGATCTGTTTTCTATTTCATTATATTTTACAATCTAATTTATTCCTAAGATGGTAACGTTGAATTCTCAGCAGTCATTACTCGTTTTTTCCAATCTCATAATCCTTCGAAATCACTCTCTTATGCTGATAAATCTTAAAGACATCAAACTTCTAAACGGAAATAAATACTGAAATATTACTGAATGATATTTAATGAACGTAAAATGACATTTGATACAATTGCATGAGCCTAAATAAAATAAATAAGCTTAGCTTGTAATACCTTTATAATGCAATAGTCAACATTTGAAGTGGATCAAAACCCTTCATCAAATCTGTCATAAAAGCAAAATGCATTCTTGTCTTAGAATCATTTTGATACACTTCAGATGTTAACTACTGTTTTCAAGAAACAATACAAAAAGATTTATTTCACGGTTGATTGGTAGATCTTGGCACTGACTCAAGAGAAAACTACTATTTCTGTTCTTCATTCCAAATATTGAAAAAGAGTTTATCAGAGAGTTTATGATTTGATAGCATCAAGCACCAAGTTACCTCTCTGGCTTTGGGCTTCACCTTGCTCTTGCGCCCTGGGCTGACAGGGAGAGCTCCGGTGCCCTCCGCGGGTGTGCTGGAGAGCTGGGGAGGGGGCAGACACAGGGGGGTCTCTTTAATCCTCTTCTTCTAGAACATTCACACCAGATACAAAGCCAAACCATCAGCATGGACTAGAGTGAAAAGCCTCACACAAATGCACCACACTGGAATCAGGTCTCCCACACATTACAGCCACTCAACACTGGACAGATCAGCAAACATTAACAGGCAGTCATGCACTAAAATACAAAAAAATATATACATACATAAAAAAAATATATATAAAAAAAAAAAACACGACGGAGGATTGGGAGGGTGGAATGGTGATGGCTGGTAATTGTAGTCTGGCAAGCGGCAGTCATCCTTTTGTGTCCAACAACATGACACTCACAGCGGGAGGCTTTCTTGTCCGACAAATGTAGCAGGACACCTGCTGGTATCAAGCGCCCGCACCGTTTCGTTGGGTCTGGCGCATACATGACTAGATCTACATCAATAAAACAAGGGCTTACCTTGTTGGGGTCTTTCGCTTCCTTGCCTTTGGCCAGCTCCTTAGGGCTCTGCGGGGACGTTTTGGGTCCACGGGTGGGTTTGGGAGTAAGCGGAAGAGGAGTTTTGCTGGACGGGGAGATGGGGTTGGCTTGGGCTGCATCGTGCAGGAAGATGCGCTCGCTCCTCCGCCGCGTCCATTGTTCGTCCTCGCTTCCGTCAGCGGTGAGGTCGAAACTGAACTCCCGGGGAGACTTGGGTTTCTTGGGTTTGCGTCCACGCTTGCTTGGGCTACAGTCGTCACGCATGACGCTCGCAGGAGGCAAAAGCGGGAGCTCAGGAGCCGACCGCTTGCCGTGCAACAGCGACGGAAACTTCTTTCTCGTCTTCACATCGCTCTCAGAATCGGTGAACTCGAACTCCGTGCCTACAATCAAGAAGACACAGCCTTCAGTTATCGCTAAAGCATGCAAACTAATCGCACTCGCACAGAAACGCAAAGTGCCTTTTATGAAAAACACACCAGTAAAGTAAATACTAGGCCATCTGCTATAATTTAAACCATCTACATGCGGTCAGCTCGTTTGCAAACGAAGGACAATATCATGTGCACATGTGAGATATAAACGGGGCCAGATGTGAAAGCAGAATTAAGTCCGAGCGTCGTGGCGGGGTCTTGGAATAGTTAATGAAGGGGGCTGTTGGTCTCTGCTGGCAGGCCTGTCGTGTGCACTGCTGGGTACCCGCTCAGGATCACAGCCCAACCTCATCAAAGCAAAGCCTGTCAGCATCACATTCTCAGCGAGAGCAAGCGGAGCAGCAAACACACACACACACACACACGGATGCGGCGGGGGGATAATGACACTCCATTCTCAAGGTGGGGCACAACTGATGGGTGTCTATATTGAATAACACCCCTACTGAGTGACTGCTCCAAGCACAATGTGTTTTCATCTGCCAGCACCCTTCAATTCTCTCACTCGTCGGCGCACATGCACTACACAGCGCAACAAAAGACAGCCAATAACAATGCATCACCTTGTCACCTGGGAATTCAAGCCTCATGGGCTTGGGAAAGCAGCTGATGTCACATTTAAGAGATTACAGATGAAAAAAATAAAAAAAAGCACTTCCTTACCCAGAAGACTCTGTCGTTCCTCTTTCTTCTTGGCTTTCTGTTTAGCCTCCAGTTGGACAATGGAGAGCGGATTGGTGACGATGGGGCTCGGGATAGCGCTGGCGGCGAAGCGGGCCAGAAGACCCAGCCCGCTTTCTTCTATAGATGATGAACACAGGCCGTCGCTTTCATCAAGCTCGTAATCATAAAGATCTTCGTCCTCATCATCATCCTCATCATCATCATCCTCATAATCATCCCCTTCGGTAAAATACTCTGTTAACAGTGGGAAGAAAGTCATTTAGGTTTTTTGACAAAACATGAACAGTTCAGAAATTGATGAAGCCTGCGATATAATGCAGAGCTTTTCAACTCTAGACCTGAAGGAGTAGTGTCCTGCTGAGTTTAACTATAACCTCAACCAAACACCCAATCAAGCTAAATTACAACTCTTAAAAACAAAGGTGCCAAAATTTTTTTTTTTTAAGAACCATTGTGCTGTTAAACCATTAATCGTGATTAATCACATCCAAAAAAAACAATTTTTTTAACAAAAAAAAATCAGAGTACACACTTTTTTGAAAATGTTTAAATGTATATAAATTCATCATATATAAATATATTTCATTTAATATATACATGCAAGTTTGTGTGTGTGTGTGTGTGTATATATAATATTAATGTAAATAACTTATTTTGGATACGATTAATTGCTTAATCGCACTACCAAACGATTTCATAGTATAATAAACATTTTTATAATCTAAACACCTTTTCACTAAAAATTTTTGTGCAGTGGGAAAATTCTTTATGGAATTGTGGATGGTAATAAAAAAATGTATATATTTTTAAGGAGCATGCATGCAAGTAAGTTAAACAGTTTAAAGTTTGCAGGGCACTGGTCCTCCAGCACTGGAGTTGAAGTGACCAGGTTTAAAGTGATAGTTTACTCAAATAAGAAAATTCTGTCATTATTTGCTTACCTTTATGTCGTTCCAAACCTGTATGAGTTTCTTTCTTATGCTGAACATTAAGATCACTTAAAGAATTTTTCTCCATACAATAAATGTTGGGTCTATCAATGTTGTTTCAGACCCTATTGAGTTTCATTGCATGGAAAAAAAAAATCTTTAAAATATAATCTCTCTTTATTGTTCTGAATTAGGAAAAGATAAAAAATAAATAAATAACAGGTTTGGAATAACATGAGGGAGTTTAAATGGCAAAATTTAAATTTTGTGTGAACTATCCATATCAATCATCCTCCGTTAAATCAGAACTTCAATCCCATGCAAATAAATAAGAAATATCCAACATATAAAGACCGTTTTTTCCTGCTAGTTCTCTTTGTAGAACAGTAAAACCATCAAACCCAATCTGCATAGCTATGAATACTAGATTACTATCACTAATGCATCATTCTGCCAGCAGTACTGTTCTTCTCACTTTCACGTATCCATTGTAATCTAGCACCGCAGAAGCAGACTTTCTCTAGATTAATGTGTTCTTGCTCAAACACTGCAGCCCACCCACCACTACACAAGATTACTGGTGGGGGACAAAGCCTGGTTTCATGCGGGCAGCATATACTAAGCTGGGTAGGCAGGATCTAGCAAGTGCAGCTTTCAAACCTTCAGAGCTTTAGGGCAGGATTTAAAATCAGCATGGCTGCTGGCTCGTTCCAAATCGAGAGGGGCTGGGAATGCAAAAGCCCAAACCAAATAAGAGAAGCCAGTAAAGTGGCCTTGCCCAATGTGCTGAATGAGCTGAATCACTGAGGGAAAAATGGGAATAGAAATAAGCCACAAGCGCTGCAGAAAGCTAAGGTTGCTGGCAGAATCCCTGACTAAGAAAGTCATCAATTATTAACAGTCTCTTCAGCTCGGAGCTTGTCTAAACTGATAAAGGACGAAAAAAAAAAAAAAAAAAAAAAACCTCAAGGACTAACTGTAAGACAGTAGGTACCCACTTTAAGCAACACCCCTTTTTCTCATTCTCTGGAGGGTGAGGAACACACTTGGTGATGGACACAGACACACAGGATGTTTCAGCGTGGTTGTGAGTAGCTGAAGCCAAAGGTGAGTTTGTTAAAGACAGAGACTTTGTAGCAGACAAGAACTTCCGATTGGTTACGTTGCAAACATAATTTAATAGACGCAAAAGCGTTAAAATCTGAAGCATGTGTTAAGTGAACTGACGGCAAGCAGAGGATGTGCACAGGAAGAAAAAAGCTGAGGAACACAAAGCAGGCTCTGTGAGGACAGTCCTCCATGGCTCCTGAGACTCAACTCAGACCATTAACCACTTCAACCATGGTTATGTTCTTTTTCAATTTAAACCTCTCGCTTCCTTTGCGGTAAATTATAAATTATGAAGAAAAAAAAAATGAAGGGAAAATAATAATAAAAACTGAATCAAAATTACAATTAAATATTATACATAGCAATCTTAATCATGCAATAAATTCTAACCAAAATCAAAGAGAAATGCTATTTATATACTGTATAACAAATGGCAAAATAATTCCAAATCCTCCAAAAATGTAGATAACTTCTAAAACAATTTTTTTAGGCACTAAAAAAATAGTGGTGGAGAAAAAAAGTGAAGGTAAAGAAGACTGTGAAGGTGAAGGAGGTAGTGAAGGAGAAAAAGAAGATCAAGATGAAGAACAAGGCTGTGAAGTAGATTGAGGAAGAGGAGAAGATTATTATGATGGTGGTGATCTAAAATAAAAAAAAATAAAAATAAAAATAATAAAAAAAAATAAATAAATAAAAAAAAAAATCAACTTTTGTTCACCAAATATAAACATAACCATGGCTTCAGGGCATATATAACAGGGAGGTGAGCATGTTACTAAAGTATTTTTAACACCTCGCCTGTCATTCAGTTTTTGTTTGTTTGTTTGCGTTTTGGTTCTGTAACAGTGTAAGCACAAATTAGTAGATATTATTGAGAAGTCACAGCAAAAGAGGGTGGTGGCCTACTTACAGAACAATGCTCAAGGCTCAGGTGACATGGATAGTGACCTCACGCTGAACAGCTGGCTGCCCTACTCCCAGCCAAGCCCTTTGCTTCTTATTTTGTTGCAGCAGGACAAGCAAACGCACAGACCGATAGACATTCAAAAGCATCATGGGTAGGAGAAGGGGTCAGAGGTGGAGGGGTGGCCAAGCAGCTGCAGGGAGAGAGCGAGCAGTCTAGAGAAGCTAGGTTATTCATTTTTTTTTTTTTTTTTTTTTTTTTTTTTTTTTTTTAGTAAATCAGGGAGCTCCCTATTTTCCAAATATCCCACAATGCTAGTTCACCATATAGTTAAAACACTTCTTTATGATTGCAGTTTAAGCTTTAAGGTTCTAGACATTCTGGTTGTGCGTTTAGTGACATAAGTGTAGTTATAATGGTAGTATGCTCTACTACCAGTGCTTTCATGTTAGTTCATAGAACTAATTAAAATGATAAATGTATACGATATTGTCAAATGCAGAAAGCATTAGCCAACATCCATCTTATCCGGATTCAACAGTTTCCCATTTGTTAAATGTGTGATCTCTTTGAAGAACCTAACAAGAAGTTAGTTACGTTGCTCAAAGTCATTTGGCCTAATGAATGTCATCAGCACTGCTCATGAGGGCTGAATTTATGCAAAGATCTCCTTGTGGCAGCTCTTCACTGATGAAAGGGATATTTGAACAACAGAGAAAACCAGGAGTGTGGAGCGTTGCAATCTAACACTCTACAGCAGGAGATGTAGCGAAAGAGACAGAGAACACTGCATTTCTTTACTTTCAGTAAAAATGAAATCAGCATGTTTAATAAAGCTTGGGTACCAAACTGCAATACAATAAAGAACACTTTCCACAGCCACACACATTTTAATGCACAATGGCAAGACATTCCCATATAAAAAGTAAAACCATTTCGAAGTGACTCTAACAAGAGCCGATTATATTATATACTGGATGTGAGGTAGCAAATTCTGACGCAAGCATCTTAAAATGGCTTCTCAGGAAAAAATGTCATCATGACCAATGGTCATGGTTAAAAATACAAGACAGACAAAAAAAAAAAAAGAAAAGGAAAAAAAAAGGGAGCTAAAACCGAGAGGCTGCCTTCTCGATTCTGTGCATAGTGAGGTATGCTTTATTAACCTTGGTCAAATGAGTCCTCAGAGGAGCTGACTCCTGCCTCCTGTAGCAATAAAGCAAAGTGCTTATGTTTCCTCTCTTTGGCCGCCTGCTTGGACTTGAGTGATGAAGACGAAGATGAAGAGGCTCTCTTGGACGATGAGCGCTTTTTCTTGGATGGAGTGCTGCACAGGCCGGGGAGCTGTGGACGTGACCCTGTTCTTCCCAACATCGAGCTGGGAGGCCAGCCATCCTTCAGGGAATCGTCCTCTTCTGAGTCTGTGTCTGGCACAAATCACAACAGATTTCACTCAGGATGGAAGGCTGAAAGCACGATAAACTAAAAAAAACGATTTAAAACAATTATACTAGACTATTATTACATATACTTTTTATATACTATAAAACTTTGCTTAAATTGATAAAAAGTGACAGAACTGACATTCAAAAAACAAAAAATTCAAGGAAAAATGCGGTTCTTTTGAACTTTCTATTCATCAAAGAATCCTGGACAAATGCATCATAATTTCGGAAGAAAAAAAAAAAAAAAAAAAAAAAGTAAAATAATTAAGCTGCTTTGAAGTTTTCAACATAATTCTTTCTTGAGCAGCAATTCAGCATAACTGAATTATTTCTGAAGAATCATGTGACACTGAAGATTGAAGTATGAAAATGCTGAATATTTCTCAATAGCACTGTTTTACTGTATTTACGGTAAAAAAAAGCAGCCTTGAGCATTAAAGACGTCTTTCAAAACATCAGTAAAAATCGTACCAATCCCAAACTTTTGAATGTCAATGATTACATTTAAATATCATTACCACATTTTTGTTTATTTGTTAATTTTGATTAATACCTTTATTCATACTGCTTTGATCCTACACATCTAAATGCAGTAATTTATTACTGATATTATCATTAACACATAATGGTAGATGGTTATCAACAATAACTCTCCATTATCCGATACAACCCCCCCCCCAAAAAAACAAAAACATATTTAGCAAGAAAAAGCCCCTGGGGTTCTTATAACCCATATTAGTAACAAAACACTGGCAACAACAACATAAAAAAATTTACACTTACAAAAAGTCTGACTTACTGTTAGAATAGCTGCTGATTTCTGACCTCATTGGAGAATAAGGTGCTTTCCGCTGGCCTTTTCCCTTAAGGCATGGATCTGAAGACTTCGTTTTGGCTGCCATTTTGCTTTTACCTCCTTTGGAAGACTTCTGAAAGATGCTGAGATCTTTCGAAAGGCTGGATTTTCCCATCTTGACTCTTATGTCTATATCATTGAGCATGGGGACTCTGTTTCCAGAACTAGCCCTGGACTTCCCGGAGGAACCGTCTATGAACTTACAAGAGGGCTTGCTGAGTTTACTGAGCTTAGTGAGGGACAAGGCCTTGTCGAGTTTGGATGCCAACTGCTCCTGCTCGCTCACTCGGCTCTTCTTCACAGCCATTTTAGGTGCCTGTAAAAGGAGATAAAAGCGACGAATGGATTTTATTTGATACAGCATGTTTGTTCAACAAAAGCAAAACTGTTCAGATATTCCGGCACTAGAAATCCACTCCACTATACCAGAGACCAACCTCATGAGAGAAGCTTGAAGATGCCTCCTGCTCACTCCAGCTCTTTTTTTTCTTCTTCAATCTCAACGCACTCTCTTCCTCCTCCTCCTCATCTCGGTTAGAGGCCCGAAAGCGCTTCCTCAGCACCTCCCCGCTCTCAGAGTCCTCTGAGTAAAGCACGCTTCTGCCCAACCTGCAAAACAACAGAGCGTTCAGCTGCAGGGCAGGCCGTGTGGAGCACAGCTGGGCCTTATCGGTGCTTGAGCTGCACACTCACTTCGCACACTTCGAATCCAGCTTGCTGGAGGGTGGAGACAGTGCGCATAGGCCATGTTTTCTCTTTCGGGGACGTCCCGGGCCCCTGCGGGCTAAACTTCTGTTCCTCTCCTGCTGCTGGATCTGTTGTTGCTGCTGCCGTTTATCTCTGCGAATCACAGAGATCACAAATAGCAGACTGTTTGTTAGAGGGATTAAACGAGGTTGAATTGCATTACTGGTTTTAACGAAGATGTGTAAAGAGAGGTAATGTTAATTGGGAGGCTCACTCTTTGTCTCTCCGCCTCTGCAGTTTGACCAGCTCTCGTTGCTTTTCTTTGTAACGCTGCTGAAGCTCAGCGAGTCTCACACGGTAGTCCACTTCCACTGTGTCCATTCCCTCCAAAGAGGATTTGGAGAACATCTAAGAGAGGAAAACAAGATTACCGCCTGTGGTTGGACTCCCATAGCCAGTGCTTTAAGCAGCAACAAAAATATTATTAGCTAAAAGCGAGATAAGAGGTTAGGACCCCATGCAAAATATCTGAGGTAAAAGCCAAATGTAAAAAATTTAAATGCCATTGGATTTTGCATGTTAACTGCATTTAAAACGTAAAAACTACAAATGCCTTTGACTGAAAACAACTAAAAAAAAAACTAAAATAAATGAAATGCCACTGGAATTTGTAAAGACTGCTCAAATGTAAGAAAGCAATGCCACCATTTGTAAACATTGTCATGTTTACAAATTTCTATAGCATTTGACGTGCTCATGTTTTTAACAAATTTAGAAATGTCAACATCGCTTGTATTTACACATACAAAAGATTTTAGATTCAACATTCTTGAGCAAAAAAATCCCAACCAAACGCTTAAGCACATGTTTATAAGGAGGAGAAAAAAACAGTAATAAAAAGGCAAGCATACAGGTTCATCTTTCTTCTGTCTCCAGCTGTATTTCTTATTAGGGTTGAGCTCTCGTGGGAGGCGGATGATAACCTGAGGTTGACATTCGATGGCCTCCAGGAGGACCTGCCTGCCAGCTTCCAGCAGACTCTCCAGTCCACAGAGCATTACAGCTGCACACACAAACACACGATCGATAGCAACATTAATTACCTCTAGGGAGCACGGGGCAGCCCCACATTCTCCAATACATCAGTATATATATATATATATGGGTGTTTCTTGTGTCAGACTGCATTAATGGAGTTAACATCCAGACACATCCAAAAGACCGGACAGTCACATTTACATATTCTTTAAATGAATGTTGTTTTTTTTCACTCTAAAAGCAGCTTGAAGAACAAGCAGCACTGTCACACCATTCAACGCTCCAGCAAATTCTGAATATATTCACTAGAGCTGAAACAATTTCTGAGCTTGTTTCAGCACATTTTACTTTATGGCACACTACAGCGAGCAAATCTCTCTCCCCAATCACCCCGCTTCCCTGAGAACTGTTGGAGCGCGCTAGATCAAGTGCTGCATCCTTCAGATTTCCCATCCTCCTTCTGAGATGAGACTCACCCTGTGCATCATCTCTGGGTTGCCTCTGCATCTCCAGCTCCGCCATCTGGCTGAGCAGAGCCATGCCTTCCAAAGCAGTGGATTCAAGGGGACTGACACCCACGCAGAGTTCAGATCTAGAGCTGCACGCGTCTGCTAGGATGGACACCGCTCCGGCCTGCGGAAGCTCGCTCGCTGTGACCAGGGCAAACATGCCTGCCATGGGGTCTTCGGGCAGGATGGCCACCGGTGCAGAAGCGGGCTGAAGACGAGGAGGGCTGTTATAAGGATTGTCAAGTTTGGACTCCAGATGTGGAGAGTCCGGGACAGGATCACTGAGGTCTTCTGGGTTCAGGCTATCAGAAAGATCTAAGGGCGGTTTTGCTGGTTGGATGTCACAAACCATGTGGTGTGTTTCCGTGTAACTAGAAGAAGATTTGTAGACTTGGTCTAAAAGACCAATCGAGGACTCCGCTGTTTCTGTTCTAGTGGTGGAGTCCAGCCTAGACGTTTTGTACAGCCCTGGAAGGCTTGAGGCGGCAGCTTCAATTTTGCTATCTTCCTTATCTAATTCCTCCTCTGGAGATGGTGTGGCTTTGTCTCTAGGGTGGGCTTCGGCCTCTGTGGGGGTATTAGAGTCTTGGGCGGTGATGGCTGCAAGCCTCAGGCTGTCCTGGCTCAGAACATCTTTGCTGTCTTCTAGATTTGGCTCTTTTTTGAACACCGTGCCACCCTCCTCCATGACCTCTGGTTTTCTGGACGCCTGCAGTGGCTCCACAACCACTGGAGAACACAAGTGCTGGGGTTTGACATCTGCAGCGGCTGCCAAGTGCTCGGAAGTCTCGGCCGGCAACGGGACATCTGGAGCCAGGCCGTCAGCATCTGCCGCAGCGGCCGGCTGGAGGAGGTAGGGGTAATGGCTGCCGAAAGGTGCCGTTATCGATTGGTACGGGTAGCCAGGAGGAATTTCTGCCAAAGAAACAGAAGAGACAGGTTTTTGAGGTGCTTATGCAAAGAGTAGAGGGACTTTAGTTCCCTGCGACAGAGTGACAAAGTGATTAATAACCCCACATGTTCTTCGGCACAGGAGCTTTATGAAACTTTCATGAACCAAATGGCTTCAGCACAAGCATCCCAAAAGCCCTTATACAAACATAGGCCAACACGTTCGTGCATACTCATACATTCAGAATGCACCGTGAGCAGAAAATCTATTTATTCTGAGCATTGAACATTTTTAAAGGGAAACCGCCAGGGGATATGGGTACAAAAGGGCTGCTGTCATAAGAAGTCTCTATTCCAGTGAAGTGGCAGCTGGTAATCCCATATGTGAGGATATTTGCAGGCTACTCATTAAGACTGCACTACCCTGCACATTCTGACATGAAGAATAGCACACTGCGTTTGACTGCAGTCCTGTGTGGATTCTCGATCCCCTCCCAAACAGATTTCCTTAAAAACGGCGCTATGGTGATTAATGACCCTGCATTATTAACCAGCTTTCCTTTCGGTTTTTGATTAGTGTCTCTCTCGTTTACTGTGCAATATGCCAACAAACAATTATTTAATAAGGCCGTGCAAATCTACAGTTGAGACGACTGTGACAAATAAAGCAGACTCAATCCTGGACATTTTATTTTTAGGAAAGCTGATCTTCTCACTTACCACGGTACATGGATGGGAAGGGAGCAGAAGGTTGCTTCTGTAAACTGAGTGGTTCTTTCTCAGGCACTTCCAGAGACTCCTCTTTGGTCTGGATGGGGGAGGCTGGAGAGGGCGATGCTGAAGCGGGGCTGACTAAGAGAGCGACAGGAGACGACGGATGGGAGTAGGGCTGTTGAGTGAGGGACTTCTCCACTTTGGGTCTGTCCTCAGACTTCAGTGCAGTGACAGGTGAAGGCAGTGGTGGGACGGGTAGCGGAGGGCCGGGCAGTGGCGTCAGGGCTTTGCTGTATGAGGTGGAGGGGGTCGGGGAGCGTGGGAGGTGCTTGCGTGAGTGCAGGGCTGGAGTGGGGATACCCGAGAGACTGAATTTGGACCCTTCGGCTCCTCTCTTGTCTGGCTTTTCCTCCAAATCGGTCCTCGATTGACTTGCATTTAATCTCTCCTGCACCATCGATAAAACAAATCAAAACATTTTTAACACATAATTACAAGCCTATCCAATGAATATACTATCAGGAAATTTGAATTCTGGAAGTGTCCTTTCAGGACTACAAAATGGGAAATACAGGCATGCCTCCCAACAATTATAATGACATTGACAGACAAAGAGCCTCGTACCACTAACTGTGCGTTCCTCTGCAGCTCCATGACCTGTGCGGTCTGGTGTTGGATCATGTAGAGCTCCTGTTGGCGGAGGAGCTGCTGGTGGGAGAGGAGCTGGAGCTGATGGGCATGCTGCAGAGTGCTTCCTGCCGGCGGGTACATGGCCGACCACAGCGGGGGGCCTCGCTCTAACATCTCAGCTTTTAAAAGAACAGGAGGAATACTTGAGCATCACGCATTGAGTAGATTTATTCTACTACATGTCAGGCATATCACTCCCACTCAGTTTTAGAAATGCATGTTTTATGCGTATGTGAGAACGGAAACAATGGAAAATATAAACACAGAAGCTGTGGCGAATACATGATGGGACCTACCATAGTGTGGCAAATGCTCTGTCGGAATAACAACCACCTGCCCGGTTTGTGGATCTCGTGCAAACTGGTAAGGTGGGGGGATGGAGCCCGTCAAGGCAGGAGGATATCCTGGAGGCAGAGCCTGATGAAGGGAAGGCGGACCCAGACCTGTACAGAACACAGGGGGAAACGGTTGAGTTCACCATGCTTGTAGTTGATGGTCCATTTGCACTTGCTTTCTGGCAGCTTCGTGAACACTCAAGAGTTAATTCCCAAGAGAAACACCATTCCCACCATAATCTCACCCTTGAGTGTGGAGAACGGACCTTGTTGAAACCCTGCCAAGAGGCACAGTACTTTAACTACAGCAATTTACTTAGGGGACATTTTTGTTTTTAAAGTAAAGTCTAGACAGAAACTCAAACGTCAGACAACTGTGAACTGACCGTGCTGTTTGCTGTTATTCTTGGATGGAAGTTGTGGAGTGAGACTGATTGTTTCTAAGAATGTCTAAAACACTCAGCCTAGACAAAACGCTCGGGCCGTCTGGCAGGGCAACAGACTGCCTCGAGGAAATAATTCAGCGTCCAAATCCCATTCACAACACAGTTCTGCAGCATTCCAAAGTCCATGACCCACAATCATTTATTACTCATTAAAACAGGGATAAATGCAAGCCAATTGCTTGTTGTAACATGACATAATACTTATACAACAGGCATAAGCAAAGAAAAGGTGGTTACCATATGGAGAGCCAGACAGCCACATGGAGGGGGCTCCTGGCCGAGGTAGCCATGGGTGGGAGGCTAGATGGGAAGCGGGGTCAGAAGGCCAGCGGCCCGCACCAGCCAGAGAGGGTCCACCAGTCACCATCAGGTTGGGGTTCAGTCCACTAGCAGACATCATAGGTGGATGCAACTGGGTGTAGTCTGCCAACTCTTTATTCTCTCTGTAAATGAGAAAGAGACTTACTTGTTAGCATTTGACCAGTCTATAGTAATTAAATAAATTTTTTTTATAAAAATCAAAAGTAGTATTTTAGTGGGAAAAAAAAACTATTGCCAAAAGTCAGTTCTCTCATTTACTTTTTTACTAATTCATTTAATTATTAATTTACTATTTAAAAGGTGTTTATTATTTATAATATATATATATATATATATATATATATATATATATATATATATATATATATATATATATATATATATATATTTTTTTTTTTTTTTTTTTTTTTTTTTTTTTTTTTTTTTCATTTTTTTATTTTGCTACTTATTAATGGTTATTAAAGTAGTTGTTAAATTTAGGTATTGGGTAGGATTAGGGATGTAGAATACGGTCATGTAGAATAAGGCATTATAATGTGCTTAATTACATTTACTGAACTATCCCTAAAAAGCTTAACTGATTGAAAGCACAGTTCATTACCATCTTCAAAATCTTTATGACCTTTTGTTTGAACACAGTGAAATAAACAAAAAAGGTTCTTAAGGTGTTTTTCTTATCATTTGAATCTCACAGGACTATAACAATATGAGGGCAAGAAAATTATTACCATTTTTGGCTACACTATTCCTTTAAGTGCCCAAAATCCAGGCATTCACATTTGACAACCAGTAAAATGTCATGGATGTTTTCACATTGCAAAATGTATGCTTATTCAAGCCCAACAGGAAGACTGGTGGCCATTTAGCCCTGACTGAGGCACAAATTCCCCAGTCCATGACTTCTATTCTGCCTTACACTTAAGGACAGACACTGAGGGCGGAATCCTGCTGAGAGAGAAAGTCGCTTTTATAAGCACCAATTTCCCCACTGGGGAAGACTGACTTTTTCTGCTCCTCGAAATGAGAGCCACACTTTGAAAATGGGCTCAGATTTGCCGAGAACTGTTGCCATAAATCTACCACTCTAAAGAAAACCACACAGAGTGTGACCAATGAAAGTAAAACGTTGCACTATTAAGCCAGTGTGTGGAATCAAAGAAACAAAAATCCATTTGCATTGGCTGGATATGCTTAATCCTTACAAGGTGAATTATTTTAAGAAAAAGGTGCTTTTAATTAACAGACTTTCATCCAGGCCTCTAAAACCTCTAATAAAAAAAAACAAGAAAGCATCTTTTTGGCACATATCAGCACTTCAGTAGTGCTGCTAAATGTCTGCTGAGATTATAAACTAGCTTCGACCAAGGCAGCAGACAGAGTATCTTTAAAGATCCACACATTTAAGCTGTCAGTGATTTGTACTGAAGTGACTTTAATGAGTCACCTTCACAGGGCATCTATGCATTAGCTGCCCATATCACCAGCTTCCACACAACATCAGGGCTACAAAAAGAAAAAAAAAAAAAAAAAAAAAAAAAAATCAATAGCTCTTTTTTAGATCACTGCTGTGCTTTTTCAAGAAATCTGTAAAAATGTCCCATTCCATTTTCAATCAAACCTCTGAACCAAGACTGTTGACACATTTGAATTTGTATGACCAAATAAAATGACACTGTATAATATACTGTTTGGCATTAGGAAGTGAAAGTTGTAGAAAATACCAATGTTTTAATGCAGGGACTCTAAAAGGTGCCCTTATTCATTGTTATCCATCTTGTGCTGGACAATATGTTAGTGGTCTTGACAGCTAACAATGTGGACACCAGCATTACCAATGAAAAACTACATTTGTAGTGAGTAATGATGCATTTACTTTGAAAATGGCCAATCATGCGATGCACTATGTAAAATAAAATGCTTTTATTAGGCTATACAGTACATATTTGAGTGTATGGCTTACCACAAAAATGACCAACGTCAATGTGATTTCAGCCCTCAGTCTTGTTTAAGGCAACATCAACAGCTGTCACCACACAGTTAAAATTTACAGCCAGTGAAACATAAACCTTTATAAATCTCCAGCGCAAGAGTTTGAAAAGTTATCCTAAGAAATTACTTGTGAACTAAAACGGAGACGTTTACATAAATATAAAAAGGAAGGTTCCAGCGTCTTTCCAGAACTGCTGAACTAATGCAGCTAAAACACAGGATTGAATTAGCAGCTAGACCAATGCCCAGTACATTTCTGAGAGCTGGCTTCATTATGCACTCAAAGTGCTCAAGGCGCTTTTCGCCAGCGCTTATAAACTCTCATCTTACCTTAACACTTTCTCCTGCTCACGCTCCACACGTCCCGACAGCAGACGCTCGTCCCCATGACGCGTCCTCTCATCTCCTCTCTCTTCTTCTGCGTGGATTGGGCCTATAGGATAGTACATCAATTAAAGACACTGACATATTTTAACCAAGTATACTAACTTGATCCTATTTTATTTTAGGTGCCCTTAACAACAATGTACTTACATTTTAATTAATCATTTGGTACAGGGCACTTATTGTGTACGTTATATGCTTTTACAGTATACCTAAATTATCAATGTATTTACATCTTTAACTTCTGTAATTACACTGTTGACCCATCTCTTACGCATTAACCCACTCTTAAACCTATACCTACCACCAAACCTGTCCCAAATCTTACCCATTCCCCAACTCAATAGAGGCAGAAGTGATTTGCAATGCAATATGAACACAATAAGTACATTTTACTTATTTTTTGATGCAAGTACATACTAGGCAAGGCCATATAAAGTGTGGGACCTCTAACATTATGGTGTTTGACAATGATATCTCATTTTTCACAATTTAAGATCTGTTTGATACAAAGCACATTGCTTACCATTCTGAGCTTACGAACAACTGAAGTCTCCGCCAGTCTGGCAAGACTTAAATGTTACGGTTTTCTCTTTATAAATACACCGCTCCAGAAATAGCCCAAACTCTAAGGGTGTTTATCAGTCCTGACACTCAGCACCAGTCATAAGCAGTGTCTTACACATCTATGAGATTACAGACAGACCGCGCAGAGGAAAAAACCCACGAAGAACCTATGCAGAGCAACATATCACATTTACAAGAACCCATTGAGGCCCATCAATCACTTATCAATGTTTCAACACCACTGTGGTGTCATATACGGTTCAAATTGCTCTTCATAGAGACAGCAATTTGGAGAATCACCAGACAAAACAAGCACTGTTTCAGATTTCGAACTAAACTAAAAGAGCCTTTGAAGTCGGTGTTCAAAATACCACAGCAACACAGCCCTGTATAGCAAAAGATGAATGCGCAGAAAGTATCTGAGCGGGATTTAGTTAGGAGTGTATTGAACCTTTCAGTACTGACAGACAGCAGCTGAGAAGAGATTGTGTTCTTCTAAACCGAGGAGGGGGACGAAAGTGCACACAGATCTCTGTCATGCTCCAGGGAAAAGGTTTCAGTCTGTTTCCAAGGTTACCGAAAGCCTGTCCGACATGCTATCCGTTTGCATCAAAAAGAGGGCAAATTAGTCAAGCAAAGCTCTGTCCCCAACACTTGTTTTAGATGTAAATTCAAACCTTCTCTCAGAGTGTGGGGACTAATGTTATTACTGCAATTTCCTTGCACACAAGAGGACATAAATTAATGCCTTTCTCCCCACCCTTTTCTGTCCCTTTCCGAAGCAGATTCGATTGCTAAGCAACAAACCTAAAGTCATATTAGAATGCACTGCTTGTTTGCCACCTTTAGTAGAGCTCTGTAAATTATGTTTATAAGCAGGCGGGCATCGGTGTCTCAGTGAAAGGTTTAACACACTCCCTATGCTTACAGGAAACGCTGTGGGCCAAAGCAATAGCAAAGCTCATGCTGTTTAAGAAATGAAACGAAAGAGGGAGTGACCTTGCTGTCAAGCATGCCCACGTAAATGGGCTGTAACCACGGAAGATAAGACTGGGTCAGTGTGTTGTTCTTCATTTCGTTAAAGGCACAAAAGCATTTAACAACAGAGGCCAAAAATGTACACTTTTTGCCACCTCAAAAGGGTTAGTTGTGCTGCTTTTTTCCTGCTGCCCACAAAAAAACTACATAGAAAAAAAACAAAATAAAAGTCAATGGGGCCTGAATTAACATAAAAATAGGCTTTGTATTTTTCCAAAATAAGTGACCAGTGGTGGCAACATGAGTTACAATGAGCAAATAATTTTTTGCCATTTTTATATGCACATTCTTCACTAATCCACCTTAAATATGAATCAGCACAGTTCTGAAGCAAAATAAGCAATGTTAAATCTTTTCCTCCAGTTTCTGTCTGTATATTTCAGCACAAGGTGCGAGTGGACATCGTCATAAAGTACTCCTCTCAAAAACATACAAATTAATATCATTCTATATGTTTATTTACTATTTGGAGCATTATGATTGGCGTAATAAACACCTCAATTTATTTTTCACTTTTTGTGCCTTGAGATTAGCCCATTTCAAGTCATTTTGCTAACATGGGTTCACATATATCCTGTGTTCCATAACTTCGTAACCGCATGATGATGAGTATCAGACTACAAAACTATCATTTTTAGAATAGTGCATTTAAAGATAAGCGGCAACACACCTTTGATGGCTCCTCCAAGAATCGGCCTGTCCCTGTCTGATACCGAGCTGGGCTTGCTGCTGTTGTCCCTCTGGCGGGCAACAGCCACCGCAATGCCTACCGGTGGATGACGAACCTCGGCTTCTCCCTGAGAAGAGCTTCCTTCTCTGCCAAAGGATTTAGCGCTCTCAGGTCTCTCAGGTTCCTTCTTCAACTGTTTTCCAGACTGCTGGGGCGGAAGGTGCTGAACTCTGGACACTCCTGGATAACCAGACTCCAGTTTCATGCTGCCCAGTCCCCCAAATGGACTACGGCTGTCAGATCCGTGCCTGGAGCCAGACTCGCCGGAGAAGTTGCCACTGTACTTGATGAGGCTCTGCATGGCTGAAACCTCCCCATGGCCCTTGGGACTCCCACCGCTGCCTACCGGTCTATGTAAGCCAGTAGTGTCCAAGTACATTCTCTTGCCCTCTTCTTCACCCCGGGTGCCATGGGTGTGTTGGGCGCCAACGCGGCAATGTGACTGGTTGCATAATTGCCCATCTCAAAAGGCTTCCACTTAGGTTCAGTGGAACCCAAGGCCTTCAACGGATGTTGTTCCGAATGGAGCGTAGCCGGATCCATTCCAGAAAAGGGATGGGTGGACCTTTGAACCCTATCCCGCTCTTGGATGCGGGATTCGGTCTCGAGTCCCGTTTTGATCGTGTGTTTTGATGTAGTGTTCGATAAGTCCCGGGCATCTGGGCTGTTTCCAGATTTATTTGTGCACATTTCCAAATGCAAGGGCTTTTTCATGGCCAAACCATTTGACCTAATTATTGAGCCTTCCTCTCGTAAAATGTCTTTCTTAACGTCTCCGTGAGGGGGAGACTCGCTCCTAACGGAGGACCGACCGTGGTCCATATGCGTTCTCTCATTCCCCACCTGCAGGGCTGATCTGTGCGAGTCCCTCTCCCTGCTCTTGTCATTTTTATTATCTCGAGCTTGGGAGGCAATTTGAATTGGCCCTTTTCGCTCGTCGTAAACCTCGACAGAAGGCACATAAGTAGGAGCTATCACTCTGTGTTCTTTGCCTGGCTCTTTTGCTGTAGAGTAGAGCGGGTACATGCTGGGTGGCATGTGGTGAGGGGGAGGGTAGGTGCCAGAGGACACCAGCCTGGGCGGGAGATGGGACGGGTTGGGCTGCAGGGAAGAGGGACTGGCATACGACACATGCAGAGTGCCAGCTGATGTAGCAACCGAATCGCTTCTTTTCTGCTTGTCGGAGGAAAGGTGGCCCCCCGGTCGGCTGGTTTCGTCATCCCGGTCCCTGTCCCTCCTGTCCTGTTCTGTACTCTGGTGTCGGGTCGGCGTGCTGCTCGTCCCGCAGTTACCGAGTAAACTATGATGAGACTGTTTGGATTTAGTGTCCGTGATGCTCAGAGCAGGCGAGTGCTGGTGAGAGAAAGGCCGAGCGTGCTCCACAGCTTTTGCAGACCTCTCCGAATGGCTCACTCTACGCTCGTCTTCCGCCTTGACATCCAAGGTAAGGTCCACCACGCTGTGGGGCCGTGACTCCTCTTTTGCCCTTTCTCGTTCCTTCCTTGGGAGGGAGTGGCTGAGGTCACTCCTACAGGGCTTCTCTTTTCCCAGATCCCTGCTCGAGTCTTTAGAGCTTTTGTGAGGAGGCAGGACCTCCTTTTCCCTGGAGAAAGAGCTGGGCATGTGAGCCACTGGGCTCCTGGCCATTGCAGACTGGGAGTGCACTGAACCTGGCAGGTAAAACCCCTCTGAGAAAATGAGAACAAAATAGAAAGAGTGAGCCAGACAGACCTTAAGACATCTGGTGTAAAAGATAAGACTGCTCGAAGGCCCTAAAGTGCAGACAGTACATAAAAAGATCGACCATATACTATTAAAACGTTAAAACACTCTTAATGAGACACACTATCTGCAAGTACAGCTGAGAGAATGTAAAAGTTCACAAGTTAGTGAATGTAAACTTCAAATGTAAAGGCTTCATTTAGGGTGACTTTCTTCACAGTTTAGAGAAATTCACCCTGATAGATAACTTTATATACACAAACAGGCCTAAATGTTATGATAGTCATATACACACATAAATCACAGTGATAATGGTTAAACATGCTATTTCACAGACATATACAGACCTTTTTGTGAGTCAAAGAGTGCATGTTGGCTGAGCTGCGGATGCTCAAGGTGGCCCAATGGAATGTAAGGGCTGGGGTACAAACTGCTTGGCAAATGAGGAAAACCTGGAAAAAAAAAAAGAGAGAGCAGAAACTTGTTAAGTCATGTTATTCAAGAGACTAAAGGAGTGGCCCAAGCTGTCAGTACTATCTGTATCTGGCTATCATCAGGCAGAAGGAACGTTAGTACAATAACCTTAGAAAATAGTTTATGACAGTGACACTCGAGTCGCTGACTGTACACCGGTCCACAAAATCTTTTTCCAGGCAAGCAAAAACCTTTCCGTGTCATTATTCAAAGCCAAATTATGCACACTTACAAATACACAGATTTGATGATTTATTATCTTATCAGTTCATGAATCTGCTTCATAGCTTTAGCAGCAGCTCACCTCGGCCCAATCATAAAACTGACTTATTACCACCCAAAGCAAAGGGAGAGAAATATTTCTCAAATCTGACATCTGGTAACCGGGGAGCGGCCATTCACACATGCAAAGTCATGAATTTCATCTAAGATTTCACCAAGGGCAAAGACGCACAAATGCACATTCATAACCTCAAACACTACAAACAGCCATAAACAAAAGCACAAAGGCACGCACAAATAGCGTTGACACATAACATTATCCCTCCTTTAAAAAAATAAGCTCTAATGAAAGACAAAAGGGCTGTCAAGGCTAAGAACAAACTGCCTCCTAAAGATAGAAATGCTCAACATTCAAAGGGGAGGATGAAATGTTTAGAGCATAATCCTCTGGAAGATATATAGGGTCATGCAAGTGCATTCATCATTCCTGCTTGTAGGAGATGCATTCAAATGGGGTGGATCGCATCCTTCACTCAGAGCCTCCATTGTGAAACTTGCACTGCATTGTGGGTGGGGCACGCTCACATTTAAAAGCAGCAGGACCCGAGGGGCACTTTTATGGAGTGAACAGGCAGGCCCCCGGTGCACACCGATCCGAGAGCGACTCTGCATGAGGACAGGCCAATGAAATGTTTGTTTTCAAACGGACGCGTCTTAAAGCTCGCAATTACTCAAAAGACCAGCGGCTGCGTCATGCAGGCTTGGCACTTTTAGCGAGAGGTCAGGTGGTGTTGGAATGACTCATAAGAACACCCTGAAGAGATGAGTAACCACTAAATCAAAGAGCGCGGTGTAAACGATGTGTTCACGCTAAATGCTAGCTGCCGAAACGGCAAGCGAGAGCAGCTTCTGCTGCAAACGAATGAGGCCGGAATGCGCGCTTCTCCCATCCCTCTGGCAAAATTGCAACACGTTCAGAGAGGCTTTGCTAGAGAAAGGTCAAGCAGCCGTTATATTGGATTTACAGCCAAGCTACGGGGGCACATGGCTGCCTTTTAAGATTTCACAACAAATTACTGCAACTCAAGAAGAGCTGAAAGCAGAGGGTTAGAACTGAATTCCAAATAAACAAAGATTACAAGAAGTGCATAGAAAACTCTTCATCCTTTGCAATCAAATGCAGCGTTACCAGACCGGTCTCCTCTCCATGCAGATATTGACAAGTTCAGTTTATGAACAACAGCAGGAGTGTCTTAGGTGTAATGGATTAGTTCTTACCATCAATGCAATTCAAATCAGGTCACATCAAGCATTATGGATTGACTTGTGTGTCAGTTCATCGACGCAAAGTTTAGAGAGATAGATACAGGGTACTGGAGGGGCAGGGTCAAAGGTCAGGCCATTTCAATGGGTGTTACCAGAGCTATGAAGCAAGTATTATTGGGGGCACATGGAACCGGCCTCAAAGAAAAACGAAACTGTGTCTTTAATCTCTCTGTGGATCTCATATGTCATAGATTAAATTCCTCGAACAGAGCAGGCAGGGCTTCTTAAAACACATAGTGTCAACAACAGGCTAAATAAAGGACTGAGTCAGCCCACAAAACTAGTGCGGTAATATTATTTAGTCACACGATTGCCAAAATGCCAGTGGTTGAGCTGTTTATTTATGCTTTGTATGGGTGGTGAAGCCATTCATCGGTCGATCTGTCTAAATAAGCTGCATTTACGTGGAAAGACTGCGTTCGTTTTTTATTTTAATTGGAAGACGGAGACCAAACATGGCAAATAAAACACCAGGGTTACTCAACACTTATCTATGATAGCAGGCTCGCAGTCAAAGCAAAGTCTTCATAATTAGTGATAACAGTAACGTGAGAACATTAAGTGTTATTGACGGTCTAAAAATACAACCTTGTTTCAAAAGTGCACGTTGCACAGTGTGTATCTTTATGGCACTACATGCAAGACGAGCGGTGGTTCAAAGGCTGTCACTTTATTTAGTACATCTCAGGTGACTGGGTACTGCTATACCGCTGATTGCATTCCCACACCATACCGAGAGATGATTGAAGGCATCCTACTCTTAGCAACAGAGCTGCAGCGACGCATTTATTTCTGTGTTTTTCTGCATGCCTCGTGAGGGGTGTGGTGGAGCCAGGCGTGCTCTCAATGTAAGGCACATCTAATCTCAGTTAATCTCGCTTTCTCTAAAGTGAAATAGAGAGAGAAAGTCTCAGCCTACATGATATGTGCAGACTAATTGGTTTTGATTGCCACTGCCATTTCCTACAGTTCTGCACCACAATGTGTCTAATGCTGAGAAACTTCCTGACAAGCCAGGAAGCTAGATACAGGGTTCCCACACATTTTGACCAATGAACGTATATGACTTCTCAATGCCCTTGCGATTACTGGAAAGATTTTTTTAAAAATTATTTTTTAGGTATTGCCGGGCAGAATATCCATTAGTTTGCATTTTAATGAACAGATGTATACTAGGGGTGTGGCGAGACGTTTATCTCACAAGACAAGACACTGGGTTCATGAGAACGAGATTTTTAGGCTTTTTATAGTATAAAATAGTATTTTATTCATAATGTTTTTGAAATTAAACTTCTGTTTAAAGGAATTACATGCAGTAATAAACTAAAAATAAATGTCATTAAACTGAAAGTCAAGTAATTAGACAAAATAGTATTAAAAAAAAATTAATAATACAAAATACAAAAGCGTAGTCAGGTCAAATACTAAAACTTGTAGCCAATCAGCAGTATGTGAGAATTGTAGTTACTGAATAATATTAGTAGCAGTACAATTAAAATTTTTATATTATAATTTTACAATTACTAATTACCAAATACTAATTGCCTCCTACTACTACTACAATTATTTAAACATGAAAAACTAAAAATGAAGGGGAAAAACTAAAATCAAAATTATAATGAACTCTTAAAAGTTTCCATTTATTATACAAATATATTTAGAAATGCTAGTATTGTTAGTAAACAAAATCAATAATAGGAGTTATGAGAGAATATGTAATTTATTTTAAGAGATTTTTTTTCCTTGCAGGAAATTAAGATTATTACTTTTATGAAGTTTCCAAACATTTTTAAAATGACCAAAACTTCCAGAAATGTAAGAGCTGGGAGAACAATATAGATAAAAATACCCCCTGAAATGCCCTATAACTGCTTTAGTCAGTGTGACTGTAGAGAGTAAAGATGTGTGTGTGTTCTGGAGCACAGAACCATTTAACCTAGCTCATTCTTTAGGGATCTATTACTAAGGACAGTGGAAGGTTACGTGTAAGTGGGCTACATGTGGAGAGGGGAATTTAGCAAAAAGGAACAGTCAAAAAAGGAGGCCATTAACATTCAAAAGCAAAGATGCTACGACATACCCTTGCTGACATAAAAGAGAAAAACTGTTCCCTAAGGTTCGGCACTATATAAAAGTCATAGAAAAGGGCTTTGAAGGAGAGGAGCTGGTTCAAGACCTGTATTTAGGCACAGAGGGTCTGGAAAGGTCAGAAGAAGCCGAACGAATTTCAACAAACCCCTCTGCATGCACCAGAAAGAGGCACCTTCCAGAATTTCTGCCTGGTGCATCCGCCTCCACACTCTCTCTTTTCATTATCTTTATTATACATCTCCAATTTCACAAACACATCAGTATTCAAAACCGTCATCTGGACCCCAGGGATGCCACAGGAAGCGCAGCAGAACATCAAAGCGCTACCTGCGCCAGCAAATCCATCATCACAGTCAAACAGGGGCATTCCTTTCAGAGCACAGTCCAGCGCGAGCAGCAGACACGGGCGCCCTATCAATCACACAGCGCCGCCCTGCAGCCACCAGCATCTCCTGCACGGTCCAAAGGTGAGCGGACCTCAACGGCCACGCATCTGATTACAAACCACAGACCGCTGCAGATGATGCCACAGACACATGCTCAGACCAAACGCAAAGCAGCGATGCAGCTGGGAAAGCCACAACGGCCCGTGGATTAAAACCAGGGAGGACACATTCCAGGGATACTCCGATTCTTGTCTAAAACAAACAGAGACGAGGTTCAAACCATCACACAGGGCTCCACCGCCGTCCTCTCCAAAATCTCGTCCACGTAAACTGCTTATTTTTAAGTTAACCGCCACGCGAGCGCATACACGAGCCTTGCATCCAAACAAACTAACATTTCACAGTTCGCGGCGATTCATGTTTATTAATTGAACTTCAAAGATAATCCGACAGCGACTTTTCTCCCTCTGATTGTGGAGCATTCGCAATGCGCAGAGGAGGGAGTGCGCGGCGTGCCTGATTGTTTCGCACGTTTCGTGTAAAAATAGCCAAATTCCACAGCTGCTACTTCGACTTCCTTCAGTTAATAAGAGCCAGGTGCACCCTTCAGAATAAACAGGCATGTTCAAATATTTTCACAGGCTGCGGAGACAGAGTACACTTCAATGTCAGCTATTCATCGCATTTCTACGCAGGCAGAGCGAGGCAGGCTTGCTATGATCTGTGCCAAGGTTTTAGACAATTCATCTGTACTTTCTCTGTGGGGACTTGAAACAAAGGCCTATGGGTACAAGGCCCTTCAACAAACCTTGTTAATAATCCACCCACGCCCTTTTACAGAGCTAGCATTGCTTTTCTTTCGATTGTTTGCTATACATGTGAACCATTTTGAGAGCTGAAATCTCTGTCTTCTCAAAATGGCAGGGGCTGGAACGGCTTCAGTGCCGAATGAATCATCTTGCTTGAGTGTGCAAGTTTGAAGTTGGAGCACAGATAAGGGCTTGACTTTACACACTGGATGGGGTGAGGAGGAGAAAATATGAAGGAAATGCAACTGCAGGGCAAAATAAAGACCTCAAAATGCTACAGGGCTCCGTGAGGAGAGAGGTTTGGTGGGCCGCTGAGATTTGGGCAAGCTGATGTAACACTGCGCCGACACTAAAGCTTACATTGGTTGATCGTATACACTAAAATATCTGCTCATGATCTCATTATCTAGCTAACATAAGCAAAGTTTTATGGGAATTTCAGGAAATGCTGCAAGTATAACACCAAGATAAAAATACATTAGAGAATGTGCATAAAGCTTTGTTTGTGAACAAAGTTGAAAGTTGATTTATTTATGCACTTTGTAAGATGACATGCACATAAACTATGGTGATTTATTATTTATGTTTTTATGACAGTCAGATTTTTTTAACCTGAGTGGAAACTACAGATATAGAATTTTTTTTTAACTGCAAGAATGATTTGTTATAGTCTTGGAAGCACTGGTTAAAATGGATTAAAAAAAGAAATCATTAATCATCATATAACACTGCTGCCACATTGTTACATTTTATGTCCGATTCCAGATACAGATTTTATTGCCATGTATACACTTAAAATTTTATGATTCGGAATCAGCAACACTTTTTTTTTTTTAAAGAAATGAATACATTTATCATCATCAAGGACACAATAAATTGATCAAGTGTGACCGTAAAATCATTTATAAAATGTTCCAAAAAAATTCATTTGAACTTTCTATTTATCAAAGAATCTTGATGATGTATCAGTTTCCACAGAAACATTAGCCTAATCAGCTTCTCTAAAGTCTCTCTAGTTCTTGGAAGTGACACAGGAAAAAATTACATGTTAAAATACATTGAAATAATATTGTATTTCGCTAAAAATAAATGCAGCCTTGGTGAGACTAAGAGACTTAATTCAAATCACATTTGAGATTCTGAACTAGTAGTCCTAAAACAAAAAAAGAAAAAAAAAAAAAAAAGCTTCAAGTTAAGGCTCTGTATCTAAACACAGCAATACAATATAATATACACAGCACTGTTACATTAAGAACTGCAGCACTAATATCTATCTTAAGCTCTGTCAAATCTCTTAGATATTGACTATTGACCGACACCAGCTATTTCAAGAAAAGAATTGGTTACAATTACGTTGCAGCAGAGCGGCTGTCAGATGTGGCCTATTCTACATTAGGATTGCAGGGACGAAATTGATTTTTTATTGTCTTTTCTACAGTCGTTGCACACCATTCACACAAATGTAGTTTATTGACTTCGAGAGAGAGAGAGAGAGAGAGAGAGAGAGAGAGAGAGAGAGAGAGAGAGAGAGAGAGAGAGAGAGAGAGAGAGAGAGAGAGAGAGAGAGAGAGAGAGAGAGAGAGAGAGAGAGAGAGAGAGAGAGAGAGAGAGAGAGAGAGAGAGAGAGAGAGAGAGAGAGAGAGAATGAATAAGGGTAATCCATCGTAGACATCAGACATGACTGCATATTACACATCACTGGCCGACAGCCTTAACCAGCCACACACACGCACACACGCACACACGCTTATCAAAAACAATACTGCACTATCTGCTCAAGCACAGTCCACAGCACATGCTCGTACTTCCAATACCACGTCGATTTCCATTAACTTCAAATACAAAGCCGCCTAAAAGTCCCCGTGGGTCGTATAGTAGAGGGTGTGTTTTTTCCATTAGCCCGTTCACCCGGTCCTGCCTGTCACCCAGACCTCTGACTACAGTCTTTGTCTGAGTTCACTGAACTGCCAACAAACCTAATCGTTAAACCCAATACGTTTCAGGCCGTCTCGTGCGAATGCAGCTCTCAATTCTTTTTAGGCTCTAAAACGCTGCAACGTTTCTCCCCATCTCTCGTTTGGACACATAGAAAGGCTGTGATTCTTACCTTCGTGAGGGTGAGCGGGCCAGAGCTGGGCCATTTGCAGGCTGGCTGAGTTAGGGGCTCGGAAAGCCGGATCCGACGACCCGTGAGCACCGGAGGCGCTGACGTATCCGCCGAGGAATGGGCTAGAGGCACCTGGGAAGGCATCACCTGCGAAAGAAAGGATCAAACGTTCGCTTATGAAGTGATAGAATAAAATGAGGCCCGTAAAGCGTCCGTGAGCGCTGTCATTTGATATGATGACATTCCACTCAGGAGAATAGCCTCGGCAAAAGTGGAATGATTAGTCTGTGAGGCTCTGCGGTTTTCTTTTGAAATCCAGGAACCGCAAACCTGCTTCTACTGCCGGACGGCCTTTTAATTCGCTTCAAAAGAAGTATGTTTACCGAGAGGCACAGAAAGACCACAAACACAAATTGCTTTTGCTTGTAAACAAATGTCACGAATAATTATTACTCATTCTAAATGTTATGTTAACTGTCATTACAATAGCCACCAGATGTGCGGCTTCAAAAGGGGGGAATGTCTAAATAAAAGAGTGTTTTCATTTTTCCAGCTTTGACATCGAATGGAGAGACGACGCAGAGACACGTATGGCATTCTGTCCATTGCTTCATCTGAGCTTTTCAAGTCAAACTGATAAAAAAAAAAAAACAACAGCGATAAGATCTGCCAAAGCTTTACAAACGTTGGCCGAGTCTGTAACGACTTTGGACGGGTCACTGAAAATCCACAGGAACGGATACGTGCTTGACGTTTCACCCTAGCACGGGATATTGCTTGCATTTAAATCAACAAAAGGTCCATCTACACGGCACACTATCTATTCAAGCATGACGTACAAACAGGGATGGCCGTGGAAATTAATGAGCCCTTCCCCCCAATTCCTCTGATGCGACTGCTTTTCGTTCCCACATGCCTTTCCTCAATCCAACGTGGGAGGAGCACTTCACACTTATTACTCAAACCAGAGATGGAGTCGGACACACTTTCACAGATACACACACACACACAGAGCACTTCCTCCTGTGCCGCAGACACCTTGGCACAATGGGTCCATTTTTTGCATGTGTAAATAGTGCATTAGCATGACAAGAGGAGGAGGAACAACAAGGCATCAACGGCAACATGAGCCTTTTGTAGTAGAGGTTAGCATGCGATTAACCTAGGAGGGAAGCAGTCTTGCTCTGCTGATGAACCGTTGGGCCATTGTATTGCACATCGCTAACAGCAGATGTGAACCCTTTGGACTACATCTAAACATTAACCACAGGACAGATTAGACCTCTGGATGGGGTGCAAATGGAGGAGAGGAGATAGCAGAGCAGGAGGAGATCCATACTTGGGAGACCTATTCTATGGGTAGGTTATTCTTCAGAACCCCAGAATATCGTTTGCATTAACATACGCCTATTCCCTTGAGGAGGATGAAAGAATGTATTCTTCTAAATGAAGGAGTGCAAAACCACTGGGCTCGTAACTCTAGATCTATTGACTTGGCTAGGGGTGCATTTCACACTCGTAAGCCTTTTCTTCTAACACACAGCAAGGGCACTACCTCATTCATTTGAACAGAAGCTCTGGACTATTGTAGGGGTCACAAACCAAGAAGCTATGTTTTTTTTTTTTTTTTTTTTTACCTATGAGTTCAGTCCTATAAATGCAAATAATAAGATGCACAGGAGACAACACAAAGCAAAGAATGGTACATTTTTACTACAGGGTCATCCTCCCCTCAGGAGTGCAATGGTTACTGGGTAACAGTGACTGTCCAGTTTGCAGTTCTCTCCTTTGGTTTGAATGGAGAACTTTAGGGTTACTCTTTAACCACTACGCCAACACAACGCTGGGATCATCAAGACTCTTATTTTAAAATATCAAAGCGCTTATATTGAGTTGGGCAAATATGAAACTGGGTCACAATTCAGCCAGGGATAATTATGAAATTATTCTTAATATTCTCCAAAAATATGCAGAGGACGGCAACTGGAGAGACGGATTGTACTATAGTCAAATAGTAACAGAAAAAAACCAAAAAAACAGACTATACATTCACAGTCCCACTAACTGAATGTTGAAGAAACAGTATTTACATTTGGAAGGAAAAAAAAAAAAAGTAAAAAAGTACTTTTACGGTAACAAATTTAAAAAAAAAAAAAAAAAAGAAAAAAAAAGGTAATTGGTATGCCTATCAATATATCTACTGAATGCCTTGTTTTCAAAAAAATTACCCAAATTCCCCCTCCAATAGGAAGCTGATTTAAAAAAAAAAAAAAAAAAAAAAAAAAAAAAAAACTCTCAGATGGAGCTTTATGTTTTTGCATCCGAAGTCTTCATTTATTATTGATACAAAAGAAAATGAGTAATATGGAGTCTGCAAAGTGACAAACAAACACACAGACAGTTTGGTAATGTCTATTAAATATGCATTACAAATTTGTATACCATGTGAAATGTATTGAATCAAAAACATACACATTTTAAATCAAGGAGACTTAAAGAATAAAACTGTACATTAAATTAAATGAATGCACAAATAATCATCGAGATCTGCATTAGGCAACACTTCTAAATTTATCCTCCACAACACGCATTTAAAAAAAATAAATCTTAATTACCACACTGATGCATAGGAATGCATTTTTGCATGCCTAGTCCCTATTTGATGTTGCAATGGGTTTTGGCTCCATTCAGCTCAGGAACATTAATGTCAGGCATTGGTATCAGGCATTCAGACGAGCTGGCATTCAGCTCCATCCCAAAGGTGTTCATTCAGGTTGATTTCAATGCTCTGTGCAGGTCAATCAAGTTATGCAATTCCCCATCCGATTTCTTCACTGGCCACTTTTTGCGCATGTTTATACAGACCTATTAAAACAGGAAAGGGCCTTGCCTAAACAAAAAGTCTGAAGCATCTTTGTGTTTCCTCTCCATATTTTTGACCGCAAAAAAAAAAAAAAAAAACTGAAAAGTGCCGATTTTAAAGAGATGGCATCCTGTCTGTGTTGGCTCCACATCACATCCTAAAGCTCCTCAATATGGTCCATTTTACTCTCATTGTTTGTCTATGGCTGTGTGCTTTGCTTTTGGGTGCGGCTGGAATGACTGAATCACAAGTTTGTCCAGACATTTGGCCATGCACAGTAAACATTCTTGCATATTATCGAGTTTTGGCTGAGAACAAGTTCTTTCTGCGTTTCTGCATGGTGAGCGCTCCACGCGAAAAGGTATCACAGCGACGTCTGCGCCACGGCCTGTAACATAAGCAGCAGCTCCTGTCAAATAAATACAACTAAACCTCAAAGCCAGCATCGTGTCTGCGTGCAGTTTCTGAGCGCGGTGTGAGAACCACAACACAACAGCAACCAAAAACTGTTGCCCTGATCAGTGCCGCAAGATCGTTTACCTAGAAGTACGTCCAAGAAAGTCTCAGTGGGAATTTACAAAGTCAGTTGTTTCACATCATCTCTGAAATATTCATATCCCATCTGCAAACATTTCCCAGTGCCATATAATCCCTCTGAACCCAGAGTTTGCAGGGCATGTTAATTGTTTCCAATCACTCAGCTTTATAGCGCTCACAGTCGTCATCTCAGATGCATGAAGAAAAACACAAGAAGTTCAGTAGGTCAGAAAAAGTTCAATTCCTTAACATGAGAGTTTTTCCAGGAGGATTCGACTCGATTTTCCTCCTCCAAAAGAAATGGCCACTGTCGGAGACTAGCTGAATAGGACGCAGGAATTTCCTAATTGCTCATGTTGCTCAACTCGTCTGCAACCCAACAGGCCTTGCGGTGAGCTTTCGCAATTCCCCTACCAACACCCCTTATAATTAAAGCCAGACCCTTAAAAACAATTCCGAAAGAACTGTTGTAAATTAGAGAAAAGAGAGACACTAATTAGAATAAGGTCTTAAACTGAGGCAAAGAAAACGGGACCATTAAAATACTCAGAGCCACTCTTAACTGGTCCTTCAAAGCCCACCACCTGCTCTGAAAAACATAAAGAGCACTCCCACACGACAATAGACCACATTATGATAGACATTACAATGCTGTAGACGCAAAGCATGCTCGGCAGACCAATTCACACATCAAGGGGAAAAAAGAATTTAATGTCACTTAAAGCAAAAACCGTGACAGAAATACACAAGAATGCAAAACATTGCAGTGAACATGCAAAAAAACTAAAGACATTTTAACTGTGAAATGGACAAAGTTAAAGTACTTTCCTTCCTACCTTCCACTTGGAAATGTGTTACAATATGAAAGTTGGTCGCAATTTATGTGTCATGCTGACTTTTAATGTGCAGACAACTATATTTAAAAACAATAGTAAAACCAAGTACAGCATCAGGCAACAATCAGCCTAACACAGCAATGCTGTTTCACTCAATGGAAACATCTGTTTGTCGACCAATAGCAGACGCTAAATTATAATTCAAGCTTTTTTTAAAACCTGAACTGGAAATTACTTATTTTAATCTTAATGTTTAGATACCCTAATACGTAACAGAAGGGCAAAAAAATCTTTGCGAAAAATCTAAGCGGAGATCTAACAGGGTCCTTATTAGTTTTTGCTGTTAAAAAAAAAAAAAAAAAAAAAAAAAAAAAAAGTTTATGTGCCAGTTCCTTTTCAACTTACCCTACTGGTAGCCCAATGATTATGGTGGAAAACAGCTGTTCAACTTTTACTACTAGCCTACCAATAAGATTTAAACACCATCCTTGTAGAGCAAAGCAACGCTCACTTGGGGAAAGCATAAATTTAAGTTGCTGTTTTTTTTTTTAATCTCTTTCTGATGTTTTGGTTATTTTTGCAAGCATTCCTATCCATTAAGCTCTGCACATTTTAATGGCCCAATGAAAAACGAGTAATTTGGGATTCTAGCCCAACTCAATGCATCACCTGCGAAGAAACAAAAACATGTCAAAACGTACCAGTTCTAACAAGTCAACCTGGATCTTATACAATGCACCGAATTCCTGCACCTCGCTCGCACTGCAGGGCTCAAACTGAAACTTTGTTCAGATGTTTTGACAGGAAAGAGTGACAAAATAATTGCTGCCTATATTCGTAAATCCAACGTACTGAGGTAATCTTTGTCTAATAAACAAGCTTCTAAGCGTCAAGTTTAGGCGTCACTGCCTATTCAACTACCGAGCCTACAACTGTGTTAAACAATGCGTCTGGGCAGCAATTCATCCGAGAAAATGGCAAGGATTATACATGGCCCTTTGTTGTATACAATAGTGGATGTTTAGTTTTGCAAGCAGAGTTTGTCCTTTAGTTTGAGCAGAATAATATGCACTCATAAAGCACACGGGAAGTAAATATGATTCAGGACAAAAGGTACTTTTCTTTATTATTTAAACGGACTCGATACACAAAGGCTCAACTAAACATATAATCTAAATAAAGTATGTGTTCTATTGCTGTCAGAGGATTTTCCTTTGAGCTCCACCCAACACCTGATTGGTTCCCAGCAGAGGCAGAAACACGAGCCAGCAATAGAAAGGTCAAGCACATTTGTGACCATCAACATTCAATCCTTCCTTTCAAGAAAGAACGCTGTTAAAGTTACAAAAGTAGCACTTGTTCACAGCGTGTCTTTTTAAGGTGCTGCCAGCAGCCAGAGCCATGACCTTGCGGCCAAGAAATGACGCGAGTGTGCGATAATATTTAGCAATTTCTTACCCACAATGAGACTAGGGGAAAAAAAGCAGCGTGGGGGGAAAAAAACCCAACAAAAACAGAAAAGCAGCTCTGTATTATGCAGCAGCTTTTTCATCATATCTACTTCAAACAGCTGTGCGATGTGACGTACTGGCCGACTAACATTAATATCTGCACTGAAGAAAAGCTGCTCGTCACCTTTTCATTACACAAGAACAACGCTGCACATCAGTGGCTTCGTGTCCAAATTCAAGTTCCCACCATTTCAGATATTACACGGGGTGCTGTGATTTCACCTGACCTTTTCAGCATTTTTCTGACAAATTAGGACATGATGACAAACGCCTCAGGAGAAAAAAAATTAAAAAATTCCTTTGAACTATTGCTGCACAATTAAATCGAATTTCTAATAGCAATTACAATTACGGATGCCACAATTACACAGTCGTTCAAAGCGGCAATTAAGGGTTTTTATATTGTTTTAGTATAGCATTATAATACAATGCATGTTTTTACTTTTTTTTTTTTTAAAAGAAGAAACCAATCCGATGTATTGTTCACATTTGAGGAGTAATACTTTAGAAAAGCATTAGGTTTTTCAGTTGTTTAGATTCATTTCTTCAAGGGAATAATGAACAATTATGATTTGTCATAATAGTGCAGCCCTGCTGTGAATTATTACGATGGTTATTAAATACATTTCCATACAGGCGTATCAAATTTCTATAATAAATATCTAAATAATAAAGATATACCTAGTAGAATTGACCATGTGCTGGAAAACATTGTAACCACAGGAAATTTCTTTAAACTGCAGCTGCACTATAAATTTTAGTGTAACATAACCAAATTCAAGCCAAGATTGCTCAAAGTAAAAGTGGTTACTTAACCTAATACTGCACATTTAAAGAACCAAAAAAATTTAGTAAACTAAATGAATACAACGGTGTGCATTTGGTAAATGTTTGCCCCTGCTAGGCAAGCTAAAATAGCATGAGCGTCTTCAGCACTTTGTATCAGGCACTGTAACTGGAGTCAGTGATATGAGAGCAGGGCTGCAGTGCTGGCTTTCATTTCACATCCTTTGTTAGCTTTTCAGAGGCACGGCCTAATCCCAGGTCAGGTCACTGCTATCCTGTGTGGCCCTTCCCCCGACAAAAACTACCCCATCCTCATGCAGGCCGGCCTCGACACCACCCTCGCTGCCCTTTGGCCCATCCTTCAGACCCGTGAGCACATGCAGTCTCAGCAGCTTCAGTCGAGAGCACTAATTAATACTGCCAGTGACTCAATGTACAGTAAAATGCCATTATCAGCCTATAAAATGAGTTTTAGATACCAAATTATAAAAGAACTTCCAGCAAAGCAAGCATTAGGGCAAAGGTTTGAAAATCAAAGATGTAGGAAAACAAATAATAATAATTAAAAAAAAAGTATATAAACCAGTATAACATAACCCATCTGAACCATAACATAAGCTATCTGAGCCATAACTTATAACAAGTGCTTTTGTTTACATAATATATGTATATATAAACACACAAACACATTACATGTACATATACAAACATACAAATTATTTTGTAATTTTGCAATTAAACAATTACTTGTTTGACAGAACTACATGTATAATATAATAATGTATCATTACTTATTTTACAGCCACTTGGTATAGCGATGCCAAAAATAATGGAAATTTTAAATCTCAATAATGAAGTGATAAATTAAGCGAGCAATAAATGTGAATCAGTTCGCTTTTTCCGTTTTGTCTTTTAGCAAAGAGAGCCAAATTAAACAGCACAGACAAACTGTTGTTTTTCTAGGCCATGAGGTTCTGCGACACAGAAACTTGATCTTTTCAGCCTTCCAATCAGTTCAGTCTAATTACATTTATTAACATTTTCACCCCACTGACTTCATGCAGATGTTAAATCGAGGATGTTCCATTTCCCACTCTTGTTGTACAACGCTATCATCTAAAGGATCAGAAAAAAAAAATACCCTAAAAATCATCCGGACACTTAAAATAGGAAATAAAAATAAAGCTGCAAGCCGCCCTCCAGTGAGACCCCAGCGCTTCTCATAAAACACATTCACATGAGCATGTCTAACAGCCAGGGCAGTTTATTTCAAACGTGCGCAGCGCATAACCCATGTAGGATGAAGCAAATGGGGTCTACGCGCCAGGACACTAAACACTTTATGTTTAATTCAGAGGAAAGTCAAGGCTGCAGGACGTTTACACACATCCTCCCCCTCCTGCTCTGTTTCCATCAGTCCCTGCGCTCCTGCCATACCACTCAGGACGAGAGGGGGTAGGACTCCTGCATTTTACCATTCACCCTTTCAGCTGAGCTCCTCGCCTGTCACAGTAGATCACGATGAGGGACAGGTCTCATACTGTCTACTACAGCCCGCTCCTGGCCCACGCTGCAGGCGGACCACAGAGTAAGTTCCACTGCCGTGATACAAGCAGACAGCACCGAGGACTGCCACACATTAATTCGGCTCTCGTCGCATCCCGTTGCTAAATAAATGGCAACAATCGCTGGCTTAGCTCTTTCCCCCTCCCTGCACTTTATAGGAAGGCTCCTGTAACCTTGAAACCTCAACGCACGGAGCGGGAAAGGATAACACCTGGATGGCAAAGGCCATTTTTACAAGTGGTTTTCCCCCCTAAAAACACCCTTCAGGTTATAAATAAGGGTTTGTTCCCTTCCCGATTAAGGCAGCGCAGACATTTCTGGAGAAGCCATCAAAACGATGGTGTAATGTACAGCTTATTTCAGCCTTTTCCATTTAATGACAAAACACAGCACAACAGGAACGGCTCTGTATACCCACAAGCTTCTGCAACCAACGGACGGACAGTTCTTCAAAAATAGAAATATTCGCACAAAACCGAGCTGCCGTATGGGGTTTCAGAAAAAAAAAAAAAAAAAAAAAAAAAAAGGAGGGTGCTCAAATGGAATCAATAAAACAAACCCCAAAATCTAGAGGGGAGTGAACCATGTGGAGGCAGTCATTCCTATCTTGAGGCCAAACACCAGGGTCCTCTATTAAAAACAGCCCATAAACCAACAGCAGGGCTGCAACCCTGGGATCCTCTGATGCGCCATATGAAAATCGATCAATTGTACATTCCAAAAGGCGGCGCACTTCAAAGGCATATCAAGCGAAGATTTGCATTTTCCCATGATGCACGGGAACCTTGTTAAACGAGTGGGATGTGGAGTAGAAAGGCACTTTTCTTGCATTGCGTTTCAGCATGTTCAACAAACATTAACGTTCTCCTATTAGTGAGGCTGTTACAATTATTAAGGCTAGCATTACTGGTATAAGACAAGGGAGTAAAAAATAATGCTTTTTCAGTCTGAACAACAGACAGTCACTGATTCGAGGACATCGAGAAAGAAAAAGCCATCAACCAGAAAATGCAGGTCAAAGCAAACTTGGTGTATCATTCTCTGAGGTTCAGTAAGCCAAATAATCTTCAGATTAATATCCTTTTAAACTCTCTGAACATGTCAGCCATTAAGCAGACACTAAACATTACACAATTTTGTGTTCTCCTTTCCAGCAACAGAAAGACTGCATTAATTCTACCGTCCTTAAAATACAATATCACAGAAGATGAGTACATCCACCTAGATCCGTCTCCTTAATTACAATGACATATAAAATAATGTTGTAGAGATGCAGCAATTTATTATGCATAACAGCATATTCCTTGTCAGTGGTATGTTCAGTGTTAAATGTGAAGACCAGCAGATGGGCAGGTTATGTCCCTGTAAAACACTTCTGGATTCATGTTTCTCAAACCATCTCTTTAAGCTCTCAACATCCGCTGCCATTTCCTACCAGATGCCCAAAAACTCAGCCCTTTGGGTGATGATTCATATAATTTCTGCCATGTTTACAGATCTGTTTTTAAGTGCTGTGCTGTAAATATCAAGAGGTGCTCAAAACATATTTGAATCAGTTGATCTTGAGAAGAGAGTCAAATGAGGAGGTAAACCTAAGCAGTTGAAATGAGAAAGCCATTACCCAAAGTAAAACAAAAATCAGCATTAAATACAACATTTCGTAAACACACAAAAAAAATAACACTACATAAAAAGCAGACCCTAACCATATATATAATAAGTAATTAAAAAGAAAAAACCTTTTAAAACTATAATACATTTTTTTTTACTTGTTTTTAATAACATTATGATGATTTAAAGTTCATTAACAATGTGCGCAATGCATTTGTTGCCATTAATGGCAAATTATAGATATGTTCTGTGGGAGAAAAAAAAAGCACTTCCTATAGAAATACTCTGCAACCACTTTTCAGTAAAAGCCTTTCCATAACAGCAAAGCATTAAAGTTAAGGGACAGAATGTCACTTTGAAATCCAAGAATAACAGCCATCTGGTGAGTTGGATTCATGCGTGAAATTTTTGGAACGAGTGTTCAATGTTGTACATGTTAGCTTCACAAGCTGGTGCAAAAACTCCAAAAGGTACACCCACCCCTTTCCCAAAACAGAGCCTCGCTTACACTTCATTTAGCTTGCTCAAACATCCACTCTCCATCAGCTTAAGAGACAAACAATTTTACAAAGTAAATCAGTCATTTATTCACGGTTCTATCCTCTCCGCTCAACTGCTGCCGCTATTCTTTTTTTCTGGACAATTCTACAAAGCCTTACAGTATCAAACAGTGGCAAGTAATGCAGTACGGCGAACAGCTGGGTGAGTTCTGAATCTGTTGGGAAGCACGCATATGGCACAAACTGAGATTGCTTTCTTTCCACCCACCCCACATGTAAAAATCCATGTACATTCAAGACTCAAATTACACATTTTCATATACTCGACATGAAATTCCAGGAATGAAGTTTTGCTCACATGTCTCTCAAGTCTCTCACCATGTGACTTGGTTTAAATCCAACAAACCAGAAGCCACCCTCCCTTGTTATCTGGAGCTGAAACTGGGGTTCAAAAGCAGCCTTCCTTTACAACTTCAACATGTCCTTATACAAAGTGCTTGAAAATATAACACGGTGACCCGTAGTGAACGGTGATCAAATTCAAGCTAGAGTGCACTTCCATGCTGCTCTTAAGTCTTCCAAAAACTACATCTCTCCTGTTCAGTAACTAATGTATCCAGTCACAAAAACAACATATTCCATAGAATCTGGTGAACCAGCAAAACAAGAGCGAGAAATCTGTTTTCTCTTTCAAAGAGAGGAAATTTGGCTATTGAACAGTTATTATTGGAAAGAATGGAATGTTCAGGCAGTTCCCAGGAAACTGAGTCATTCCATAAACATATGATGTATCCGCCACTCATTACAGCTACGCATGAAGACCATATATAAAAAAGGAATTACATACAAACAAATACTCCATTGAGAAATCGGTGACCAATGCTGACCACTTGGAAGGAGTTTAAAATTTAAAATAAATGCATTTATGTAATGTCAAATAATAAATAAATTATATATACACACACACAAACTCTCTTTTTTAACAGAATTATGAAGGACACTGTGTGGTAGGTTAAAGCCACAAAAACTTTTTAGCAAACATACTGACAGATCAAAATAATAAAAGCAGATATTTGGACTCATGAGCAAAGAGTGCCACATGCCCTTTGAAGGTCTTGTTTCTATTGATTACTGTACCCCAGAAATTGCTAAAGATAAAGATAGACATGTATGCTCACACACACCAAAGCACATTTTTAATTCTTTAAAGAACTAGCCGATTCAAAGCTCCAGGCAATAATAATGAAACAATCATCTCTGAAAGGTAATCATCCAATAAGGGTAAGGTGCTATCAAATGCAATGACAATTTATTACAACACCCAAATCTTATCAGTATAAATCATCAAATAACACTGTGTAAAAATGTCATGGTAGTTGAAGGTTAGGGTGAGGGTGACTAAAACTAATACAAAGCTCTCTCTCTCTCTCAGGTAGATTAGAAATATGCATAGTACTGCTGAGATCTACACACCACTAAAAGTCAAATCTCCTTTCTTTAGAGATCTAAAGGCTCTCTTTGACATCTAGTACTACTCACTATATAAAATAGATTAACAATATAGCAGTGATATAAAACAGAATCGGATTTTAATATAGGTTACTACACTGGGGGAAAAAAAAATCTGATTTGTTTCACCACACAAACAATCCAAGCACTATTGTCATTCATGATAAACTTTGATGCAGATGTTGGTTTTATTCTACGTTTGTTACAAATCATTTGCATTGGGTCCAGCTCCAGGACACAACGCAGCTATGCTATAAAGCATCATTAACGCCGTTTGGCAGTCATTTGTTTAATGAAGACTTACATTTTAGATTTTCCAACAACTATTACAATAAACAACAACTACTGTATTAGTTTAGCAACGTAAGCTGCAACACATTCATTTCAATTATTGCACATGACAGAAAGCACCATTTCACAATAATTGACTGAGACAGTAATAGAACCTCAAATCTATTAGTTGCAGAAGCACATAATACACCAACAGCTCTTTCTCTAAACTCAATATCCTCACAATAAAGCTGTTTTTTGCAGTCTTTAGGACATCACGACGCAACGTTCTTATCAGCATCCAATTAAACGCAGCAAAAAAAATGTCCCCAATACCTATATGCAGAACAAACTAGTGGATTTTTCCCGAGAAGGGTCATTAAGTGTGACATTTTCAAGTTAAAAATAATTTGCGCAACACGTCATCTCGTAATGACCTCAAGATACAGATCTATATTTCTTAATAAAAACAACAACTGGGCCTACACAAGAAACATTATAACTAAAAGTCACAAAACCACAGAGCGTATGTTACTAATGAATCCAGCTATATGTATCTAAACAACATCACAACGTTTACAGGGAGGAAACATGTTTTCCTTTAATATGCAGGGCAAACCGTTAAAGAGTATTTCTAAACACAAGGGTCAGACACTGTGACAGGGAAGGCAATAGTTCACTGGGAAGAGCAATAATTGTAGTGTTTGCCCCAGTCTGAGAGGGGGGGAGGTGTGGTGGAAAACAAATGGGGCAATTTCAGTCACGAATCTATATTGTCGATTTTCATTGAATGCTGGTTAAAACGTTAGGTCTTTTACCCAAAAGACACCTCTCGTTTAACTCAAGCGGCTGAATAATTCAACTTGCGCCAACACGCATTACTTTCCACGTTTTTAGCATTTTTTTCTTTCGTGTCGTTTGCGAGCGAGGATACGGGTGCTTTGAGCGCCGATACTTGCGCTGCTTTTAAAAACAACTGTTCCCATAAATGTTTACGAGTAGCCTAACGTCTGAACGCCAATGTGAATGTTTGTGTTTATCTGTAACTGAAGGCGAGTGCCGTGTTTTGTGAACAGCATATATTAACACGTATTTAACAGGAGTATTCGCGCACGGCACCCGCACGAACTTAAACAGAAGAATTAAATCGCCATTAACACTATTAAACATCATTAATTCCGCCCCATGTTTCCGTAAAGCATTACCGAGCGCTATATAACGTGAAAATCTGAATCGTGAACAAAACGCTAAAAAGTTTTTTTTTTTTTTTAAAGTGACTCGTGTTTTTATGCTTTCATTTTTTATGCTTTTGCTGAAACGACGACAAATAAACCAAACTGCACTTACTGTGGTGAGAATGTAGGTTCATGGCCGATGAAAGAAATTTTCCAGTGTGTAGAGCCGCCGGGTGCCCCGCGCCCAGATGACCGGGAGACGGTGGCATTCTGCCGGCCGCAGCCGCCGCGCCGAGCCGGTGTGACTCCATGGGCAGCCCCGAGAGAAGGGGCGGCGGTACGTGAACGGATCTGGGGGGTCCGAAGTCTCGGCCATCCATCATCCACAATGACCCAACTTGATCAAAGAAACAGTCCGATCGGGTAAATCCGAATAAGCCAGTCTTAATGGCTATAATGTCCCTAGACTCCTAGGCAAATCAGTGTCCTTATCCGGCATTCTGCCGACCTACAGAAACAAAACAGAAGAAGAAATAGTCTCGAAAGATGCGGACCACCACTGAAATGAATCCAAAATTACACGGAGATGAAGACGAGCAGTGCTGTCATATAATGACGCAGTTTTAATCTCAACTAGATCACTGGAAAAAGAGAGTAATCTTCTCAAGCGCGAGCGCCGAGGATGCGAGCGGACATCAAAACGCGTAATATCACTCGCGAAAAGTCCGTTTTAGGATAAACAGACGGTAAAGCCTCTCGTAATCTGCTCGCGGGCAGCATACTGGGCGAAAATCCAGCCGTTCGGTGGAGACTTGTCCGATCATTCGCGCAAAGTGACCTATAGGTCCACTGAAACGGATCGCAAACGCAATTATTATCGCTCGTGTATTTGTGCGATTCTACGTGAACGGTCAACGTTAAAGGCGCGCGTGCTAAAAACACGCGGCGCGCGCGGTGTAGTAAAAAATAATAATAATAATCGTGCAAAACGGACGAACGTAACCACCACCGGCGAAGGTCTCCGTCGATTTTGGTGATCTAAACCTGTTAATGATTGCTATTTTCTTTTCCTTGCTTCTTGCAGGCTACCTTTTAACGGACTGTATTATTGACCTCTGCCGAAACGTTTGTCTGCAAACAAACCAGGTTTATCTACTCCATCTACTTCAAATAGGCTACAAGGCACAACACATTTAGGTCTGTTTTAATATCTAGATAAGTGCATCGTTGCGGTAGCACCCCCATTAAACTAATAACTAGTTTTACATGCACATTGAAGCAATTTTGTTCGTGTAATACCTCGCTGAACAGTTTGTCACCGGAGCCTTTTCGTTACATGAGGCGTTATTAACTAAAAAAAATACGCGGCTGATATTACAGGACTATGATTTGATGAGGCGGCTCCACTTCTTCCTTTTCAAACACAACATTGCGTATTACTTTAGCCGTTTTTTATCACGCAAATTTGCACCGCATCCAAACGGCTGACCTTTTTTCGCGCTGCAACTTTTAGCAGCTTGAACGTCGCCGCAAACGTCTAGATTAAGTTATAAAGCACTCGCGAAAACGAGGACGAATCAAAGTTTGGACGCGCGCGTGTTACACAGCCGCGCTTCACGATGGCAACACCGAGGCGATCGGCGGCCACGTTTCAAACTTTCCCGTTTCCATTTCCAGCAGCAAAAACTTTTCCGCCCAAACGACAATCTTTCGCAAACACTTCCCGGGGAGCAGCGGGTAAACAAGCGGCGTTACTAAAGCTCGCAAGCCGAACTATCCCCCGCCTTTTCACCGCGTAAACACAGTGTTATTTTGTTTAAAAGTGCCTCCGATTTTGCTTCGAAAACGTGTTACTGTGTAACGGATCGTGTGCGCAATGATAGCTGGCGACGTCTTACTTGAAATGGCGACTCAGTTTATAAAATCCAGTTTCCTCGCAAAATCCGTGAGACGTGTGGTGGAAAATTTCTTAGACTCCATTTACAAACCATCCGTAGTTACGCAGAGCGAAAGCGCATACGGGGGGGAAGGCCCTGCGCTCAAACCACTGTAGCTCTCGGTAAACTCTTCTGCAATGAAACAAGCATTGTTTAACAAGCTCCGCCTCCGCGAATCTCACGCGACGCGTTCCGCAGCGCAGCGTTTGATTGGTCCGCGGAGGTGTCTATCAACTCCGTGTAAACACTTTGGCTCCTCGCCAGCTCTATAAAACCAATTATGGAACAAGGAGGCTGAACTGTTTCAAGCTGCCCTTCCTTCAAGACTTGAATGATCAAAACAAGCGAAGAATTTTTGGAGGGCAGTTTCAAGGCCGCTCAAACTCGGCTCATTAAAAAGACGGACGCGGACCTGGTTATAACTCAATGAACGCGCGCTGCATCGGTCCGCTTTCTAAAGCGTTCGTGCTACGAGTTCCTTTGTAGATCAGACCGTTTTCGGAGTTGAGTCCGAGGACCGCAAGGGGGCTATCGGCGTTCGCGAAAAATTTGGGGGCCACCGAAGTTACGACTTATTGGGGCTGTTTAACGGATAGGGATATAAGACTAAGCCAGGACGAGGCCTTTGCTAAATTAGTCTATTTTAGCACAGCTCTAACATTTATATTAATCTAGAACTAGTCTTAAACCCTGTTCCTCCGATATGTTTAATGCTTGACCTTTTATTATCTGATATCATTACACTTCCATCCTGTTTGTCTTCATTTCGAGATAACTATTTTATTTTACCGACAGGCGTAGCTTTTAGATCAATAAGTGGCATGCGTTTAAGAATATAATTAAATGCATTTATATATTTTGCAATTGAATGTGTTCAGTAAAAATATTAAAAAGAAATTATTATATGCTGTTTATAATAGCACTACTATATTTTTACACACAGTATAAAATGTTTTTTTTTTTTTTAATGCAAAGCACCCATTTGGCGGTCCCTGTCTTACATTAAAAAACCCGTCTTTATTTTTAAAGTGAAGTTGAACACATGAGAGATTCTCTGATACACTTTACCGAAGGCTTGTTATTTCTTAATGCATTTTATCATCAATCAGTCGTAACGTTGTGCGTGCGTTTATTTGTTGAAAATTGGGAAATTTCCCATGTCAGCGACCCTTTTAAAACTGTAACAACCACAAGGGAATACAAAGAAGCTGCAAAACTGACTTGGAGTTTGAACAGACAAAATCACAGCCTGTGAGACAAGCTCAGGCAAGAAATATCAAAGTATATTGTTCCAGTTTTCCGAATCACACGTTCACTTTCATTGTCAGTCGCTGAAGCATGACATCGCGATTTCGTGTGAACTTGAACTACAAACTCTAGGCGATCAATCGATCGGTTCACGAGACTTTTCCACATTGGGGGAGAGAAAAAAAAAGATGATTAGAAAAAAAAACTGGCGCGGTTTCTAACCGCCCCTGTCGTGCGCCTCTCCAGTGAGGCGGTTTCAAGGCGTCCTCACGAAGGCAGTGGAAACGGGTCACACGGGAGGATAAGACCTACGTGTATTGTCAGGTTTGAAAGAGCATACCTCAATTGCAACTCCTACTGAAATGACAACGCTTTCGGGAAAACACCGCGCCTCGGGACCGGCCGGTTTCTGGCGGGAACAATAGCGCTGATTTGCCGTGGAAAGCGCTCGCCTCGAGACGTTGCGTCGGTGCGGCTCTACAGCTTCACTTTGGCTCCTGCTAACGCGCGTGTTATTAACGGCCAGCGGATATTTTTAACTGTACAAAATACCGATTGTCTTTCGGATGCCGGTTAACGTACAGCCGTGCGTCTTACCTAATTCATAAAAAAACCAGCATGGATTGTTGATTTGGGATCCTTGCTAGCGTCCATTGTTCACGATGACCCACCGTCTCGATGGTTAAGGTGGGTGTTTCATGCGTGTCGTGAAAATACATATTTGACATGAACCACTTGACGTGTTTTTTACGATTCTGTGTGTTAGCATGATTGTTTGAGTGCTCTGCCGCACAGTCCGTAAGAAAGCTGGACTGAAAATACAGTGAATCTTGGTTGTTTATTAAGGAAATTAATATAACTGTAAAATATAGAATTGTTACATATTGAGAAGTCAAACGTTGCTTATTTATTTTTTCAAGTATATTGTACAATATAATATGTAGTTCAATGGAAAATATGACTTGAATGAATGGGTCCTTCGTGAGGCTTTTATTTTATTTTCCCTGTGATTACAATATGCAGATATTTTATGTTATTTGTATTTATTTAAACATTATCTTACATGCCTTACAGTTGCCTAAAAGCAATGAGCAATGTATTCAAACATATAGGTAATAAAATAAATGAAAAAGGAAAAAATAAATGTCTGGTGTATTGGATGTACACTTTTCATTTTTAATTTTTAAAAATAAAATGCTACAACTTTAAATCTTGCACATTGAGCCAAACAATTTACAACATGTTAGAATCTTGTGAATGCCAGAAAAATCTATATAAAGTAAAGATGGTTTGAGATTAGTGCTAGTTGCATTGTTAATAATCTAATAAGTCATGAATTGGTGCGCTGAAATGAGTAAAAGGTTAAACAAGAAGTTTACACAATTCTCACGTAAAACATGAGCTGTAATGCACGGCTTGACATAAAGAATTTTGAGCCATGCAAAGCCTCGTTTATACAAACCAGAAGGGAACTAAATAATTTAATAAACAAAGTACAGAAGTAAAACCCACACATTTTGCATGGTGTGCCTAACAGGCTTTTTCCTGAAATGTGGAAATAAAAGCAACCTAATGCCCTCCAAGAATTTGCAAGTCACACTGGCTTGTACATCCTTTGTACACGTGAGATGTTTATAATTATAATGTAAATGCCTACAAAATTCATGATTAAAACACTGAAACTGAATCAACACTGACAGTAATTGCCAAGCCAGAGATTCATTAGCTTGTGCCTTTTTACGGTTTCACAAGCCTATATATATATATATATATATATATATATATATATATATATGATTTAATAATGTTTCATTATATATATATTAAAAGTTTGCCTATATATATATATATATATATATATATATATAGACATCTGACTTTAGGTATCTTGTAGCTTTTTTGAAACTTGCTGTGTTCACAATTCAACAAAAATAAATGTGAAATGGTACTTATAAATATTTTGTGATGATCATGAAAAAATGTCTGAGGTGTTTGTAAGTCTGTCAGTTTGACAGGATTACATGAGGAATATATATATATATATATATATATATATATATATATATATATATATATATATATATATATATATATATGGCATATTATCAAGATGCTAAAAGTCTATATGTCAGGTAAACAAACATACTTTTTTACATACATTTTATTTATTTGCAGGGGCTTGAACATGCTGGGACAATATCCTACAATCACGATACAGTCAAGTTTCCTAAAACAATACATTTTGAGTCTTTTGAGGGTGTGTGAACTTCTGACATTTCTAAACAGCTCAATTTCAACATTCACACGTTCTTGGCAGACACGTTTTTACCGAAAATAAGTTCCAAAGTAACAAAAGGCCTAACTTATTGCAATCAAAGGTATAATTCTATGATGTTACCTTTCTACCATTTGAGCGAAAGGTCAATTCTATAAAATAAAGATATGATCTGCCTCCCACAGCCTCTGTTGCTTTTCAATCAGATGACTCATGTCAGCCTGTGTGTGTGTGTGTGTGCGTGTGTGTGTGCGTGCGCGAATGAGACAAGATAAAAACATAGATTGTTGTGGCTGCCATTTCCTAAACATCACAAATATATCTGATCCAGTGCATGTTTAAAATGCTTTTTAAAACCACGAACGTGTGGTTTGACGGAAAGTCGGGACCAATTTGAGTTTTTTTAGAATGTGAATGTTTACTCTGTGTGTGTCTTTATTCGAGTAGGTTATTGTGTATAAAACAAAATTAAATCAGCCGGTGGTTTAGCGCACTCTTTTTGTTGGATCGGTTAGGCCAGTGAAGCTTGTGTTCAAAATAAAAAGACCAACTCTTCATAATTTCACCTCGTCTGTTCACTGCGCAGTGCATCTAAAATTCTACATTTCTAATTTTAATATGCCACTAACTCATTAATGAAGATTGGGGATAAAATGTGCGTTCGGTTCGGTTAAAAACGAGTCATGAGATCCAGCGCCATCTAAAGGTCTATATAGCCGGGGTAAGTCCGTGGGCTTTATTTCTCAAGGCCCTGAGAAGGGAGAGAGACTGACCTTCGCTAGCTATGCAATTCGACAAACTTGTATTTAACCTTTATATTTTAACAGCTGGCTAAGCTCATTTTGTAACTTATTACACTATCAGTTTTATATAATACTTTTAGGGCAGTGAGGAGAAGTGACCCCTCCTGAGGAACAAAAAAACAGACATAAACCAAAGCGCAGACGTTAGCGCTAAGCTCACATGATTAACTCTGCACATGCACAGAAAAGCTTATTGTTGTGGATGTTAGCCAAGAGTGCAATCTTTTCTACTCCATCGGCAATAAAGATTACTGTTTATCAACAGATATCATTTACAGGCAAGAGCAGAGTAACGCCATGTGCTGTGACTAAGCATAGAAGAGGTGTTATAATAACCTTCAACATCTACGACAGTCGAAAGTTTCAAATAACTAAGATGTTTTGAAAGAAGTCTCTAATGTGCAAAATGCAGTAAAAATAGGAATATTGTGAAATATTACAGTTTAAAATAACATTTTTTAATGCTATTTACTACTACACAAACTAAAATTATAGCAGTCATTACCCCACTCCATTTTTAGTCTCATGTGATCGCTTAGAAATTATTTTAATACGCTGCTCGATTATTATTGGTACAACATTTTTTACAGTGTTCTTTTATTGTTGAATCCATTAATTCAAAGGAAAAGAATTTATATGAAATAGAATAAGCCAGTGACTGTGTTTATGCCACAGCATTCGTGATAATTAGCAATATTATATATAATATAATACATTACATTTTAAAATACATTATACTAGAAAACAGTTATTTTAAATTTCACAGTATTGGTTATATTGTTAGTGCGTTTTGATCACATAAATGCAACCTTGGTGAGCTGAAAGTGTTTTATTTCAAAAGAAATCTCAATCGTTCCTTGACCATTAGTATGTGATTATTTGATATATAAAAATTATTCATATGAACTAAATTATAAATGTGTTGGAAATTCTAGCACAAACCATTCACACCATAAAACAAATATTTAGATCATCAGAAACTGGAAATGAAAAAAAAAGATGAAAATTTTGTTTATCGACAATTAATGAAAAATCGTGTATATAAGTCATATATAACTCCAGCAAATTCTGGGCACATGGGAGCTGCAATGTTTTTTTTGCAGAAACGGCAGCTCGGGAGGAATGATGAGAGAGAAGTTCATTTGAACATCTGACAGAGCGATATTATGTTTTCAGGAATTGACATGCACAAGTAAAAATGAGTTAAGTTCAGCCGTGCCTGTTTGATTCCAATGGTTTTCCTATATCTGTGATTTGAGTCACACAAATGCTTCACATTGGTCCCCCGGGGCAGATGTAATCTACTTTACTGCTTTATCTGCAGTTTATGGAGACACAACTGCTCCCTGGCAAAATAGCTCAGTGCATCAAAAGGTAAATAACCAGCTTAGAGATCTCTTTTGAAAGAGGAAAACCCTTTTCTTACGTCGCTAACCACGAGGAAATCTTCTTGTATTTTGAATGCCACTTATCTAAAATATCGTATGTTTGGATACAGAATTTATTGCGCCTACAGACTCGCATTTCTGAGGGATCCTTGGTAGAAATCCTCAGGGAATGCAGCTTTCTGCCTTCCTGTGCCTTCGGTCTTATAGGCAGTGACAACTCAGCGCTTGACAGGCGAGTGAGACAACCTGCCAGACCTTCCCAGGATGTCAAGCCCTTCTGGGGCTTAATCTCAGTATGGTGGGCCGCTTCTATGACAGCTTTTAATTCTCTTTGGGCAACATTCATCATGCACTGTCTGCTATGGGCGCTGGATCAAATGGACCCCAGGATATTCGCATTCCAGCCAACGTGTCCCAACCCACTTTACACCGTCACATATATTCATGGCTCTTTTATTCATGAGTTTGTTTGCCTTTTGTTAGGCCTCTCTCTCCCTCGCGCAGCGTCTGTCTGCGAGTGACAAGAGAGCGGCCGCTAGACCAGACCGCTCAGTGTAGCCCAAAATACAAAAAAAAAAGATTACACCGTTAGATGTGATATTCACGGTGCATATTTCACTTGACATGATTCTTTCTAATTCAATAGGAATTCAATGGGATAGATAATGAAAACTTTTTTTTTTCCAATATTTTAATTCACAAACCGCTTATTGAACTGACGACATGTCAAACACTTGAATTAACCGTAGCTTTAACAGGCTTAGAACGGGAATAGGATATTGGGATTATTTTTAACAGTTGTTGGGGCAAATGCAGTAATAGAAAAAAATAAAACAGAAAATCTAATTATTAAAATAATATGAATAAATCCGCTGTATCTAATAACGCGTATACAGTCTTGTTTAAACTTACATTATGCTTTTTCTTTTTCTTTTAATTTATATTTCAAAATGTATTCATTGTCATTTGCATATCAATGTGTTGAATATCAAGCCAAAAAAAAAAAAAAAAAGCTATCAGTGACAGCCTAGGTATCTCTCATTCGTGCTGTTTAAAATCTGTCATTAACATTTTCAGGCAGACTTTTAAGACATTCATAATCATTTTTTAAGAAAACTACAATACACAAGAACATGGCTTGGCATGTGCTAAATAAATGTCATCGCTAACTTCTCAACATTTTGATGGAAAAAAAAGAAAGAAAAGAATCAAATATATTCAAACTGCAGAAACACGCCGTCTATCGCAAGAAAGATATTCATCTGACGTTCAGAATTCTGCAGTCGCTTTCCAAATATTTCTTAGTTTCCAGTTTTTAATACAAGGACTGTACAGCAAATCCATTTGTAAAACCTTAATCTTCCTCTGGAAGAAACGTTGTGAATAAGAATGTTGTTGTGGCTTAAACATTTCCAGTGAAATCCAATCAGGGACTTAACACAAAGCGCCTATCAGACTCAGAGGGGAGAGAGAGAGCTTTCAGGAAATTAAACTTATTTCAATGAAATATTAAACGCAGTTCAAATCAGACCCTGTTGAGGGGGCATTCAATGCGGGTGGGAGAGCGTTTGACATTTTTAATTAACTCTGGCTTTGTAGTAGCCCTGGGTTCATCACAAACCAGCAGTGTACCTCAGTAGTCGAGATGCAGCTTTTCAAAAGGGCAAAGCTTCAGTCGTTTCAGCCAGAGCCCAACGATGCAGAGATCATATCATGAGCTCTTCCCCAACAACCCTGCCCGTCTGACCTCCGGTGACCTTCCCGCTCTCTCTTTTTTTGCCAGCTTCTCCTGACTTCTGGTCCTCAAGTGTCAGTCTGAATAGAATTCTGTTGCCAGAGCAGAGTTGAAGTCCATCTTCTCCCCTTGAGCTTTGGCTGAGTTCGCACACACATGACACTCCGTCCTCGGCGCGGTGAAAATCGGCTTGCCACAACGTTCACAGCCCACGCGTTTCAAGAATCTGCGTCTTATGCGTCTGGAGAACATTTGACGTGCTTTGTTTTAAGCTCTGTGATCATAATCGTATCACGATGGCTTGGCTTTTTAAACCATTTGTTCCCCTGCTCATATGTGTGCTTGGGTCCCGATGCTTAATAGTGAGATTAAATGGACTGTCGCTGTAATGATGTTTGTGTTTCGTTACATGCAAACAACACTCTGATCCGATGCACATCAAAGCTGCAATTAAACCTTAAAACCAAAAAGAGTTCTTCGGGGCTTCAGAGTTGGGAATAATATCATTTTAAAGTCATTTCTTTATTTATTTAACCAATTGCACAGAAAGACTGGCTGATTACACACTTGCTGATGTGGATTATAAATGAGACTGCAGAATATAATCAGCGCATATTTATGTACCGGTGCTTCTGTTTTCGATCTCTTTTATGTCATCGGATATTTGAACGTCTGGATCGCATGTTTTCATGATATGGGAAAATGATTCGCTTTATCCTCCGCGGTGGGAAAAAGTGTGCCGCTCTTGTTGCTTTTAAACAGCTGCTGGGTACAAAGGCAATATAATGAAGAGTACACAAAATCAGAATGTAGACGCTTTTTTGCTCCCACTGTCTTTAAATAGCACAAAGCTGGCACTGTATTTCGGCGACGGCGATGGTTGAAAAATTGCTATTCAAAAGTCATGGGAAAAACATAACAGTAAATAGTCGCATGCGATTCTAAGGAAAGAGGGTGATTTTTAGAGAAAAACACGGTTTATCTTAGATTCTCATCTATGGTGGAGTTTCAGCGGGTGTCATGGGTGCTCTGCGCCCACAGTCAATTAAATCCGCATGACTTTGTGGTATATAAATAGAAATATTAATTAGAAAACAGTATTTGTAGTAATAAAATGTTGTGAGCAATTTTGCCTATTTTCCATCATTTACATCTTTACGGGTATTACACAGGAGGGACCAGGAGAGTTGTAATACTATTCGTGGTATTTTTTTTATTCATTTCTTTGAATAAAATATTCAAATATAAAGAGTTTTGTTTTTAAACCAACCTACATGAAGCATTTCCCCTAAATTCACCCAGAGAATTTAAATAAAAAAAGCATTTTCATTATATATATAGATATTATTTTAATTCAACCAAAAGGTTACAAAACATTGAGGTGACAGTCAATGTGGTGCCAGTTCTGTTGTTTAGTATGAATTAACCTGACCACAAATCAAATTATAACCCAGAAGTAATATGAGGTGATATGAAGTAATATGTATTTCTAGACCATTTACATTGGAACCAAGTGTTTGCAACACCTGTAAATGGTTCAATTTACAAAAATGTACCAAAGTGTTCGCTTTTAAACTGATTTGACTCAGTTTAAACTTGCATACACACCAGGGTCACTTGCTGCTTTACTTTTCCCACACTTGCTTTTCTTCTGATTGATTGTAGCAGTGACTGTGGTTAAAAAGAAGAATGTAATAACAGCACAGAAACCCTAAAAAGGAGCATGAAAGCAATTAAAGTGTTTATCAGCGAATAGTCATCAGAGGTCCACAAACGATTTAATTTGCGAAACGAGAGCCGTGACAAACAATCAGTGAAACAAAAGCCTCATATGACATTTTCAGAACTCATTGTACGCCTATTGATCCATAGAAGAGGGACAAATGACAGTCATTTTCTGCTTTGTTACTGGACTCCATGAGTTCTGCTCATTTGCTCTCATTTTGCTTCATGCCATCAATCACATACAATAGAAATCATTTTGTTTGACGAATTTGCTTTTTGTGTCAATACAAAGTCTAATAAACGGAAGCCTGGCATCGTAAATAAACAGTTTATAGAAACCTCTTCACATTAAACGACTAATTCTAAAAGCCAGCGGTTACAAATGCTTGGTAATAATGAAAGAGCGACGCGTACATTTAAATGAACAGATGTGAACTCCATTTCAGTTCATCCTCAAGCTACATTTTAGGAGATAAAAAGATAAACATGAAGTACGAAAATCAGCATTTGTTTTCAAGTGATGTAATCAAAGATTGCGCCACAAATGAGTGTTTCTCAAAGGATACATCTTAGAAACAAAAACACAATATTGATTTTGTGCTACCGCGATGTTTATCTTGGAGTCTAAATAGTCTTTACGTGCACGAAGGTGACTCAGAGCTGGATGGTAAGCGTAGCTGGCTGTGAATTCTGGGAAATACAATGTGATGTGCTTCAACTGTTTGCCATTAACCCAGGCGCACCGACCTAGGAAGGTCATCTGACCTCTCCCGTGTTAAATAAAGGCCTGATGCTTTGAATAAATTGGTCAGATGAAGAGCAGGATTGCTTTGGCACAGCGTGAGCGTCACTGCATTGTGATACAATGACCCACGATGCCTGCGATTTATAGCACAGCTTTTTATTTAGTGATAAAAGCTGCGGTGATGGAAGGTGACAGCTTCTAGCACAGAAATAAATCACACAGAAAATGGAAGGCTTTCGCTTTGAGCCTGCATATAAAAAGTGTCATTTTGCATTATTGATCTCTTGGAAACTATGACCGGGAAGATGGATGCCTAAATTTCTGTGAACCTGCATGGATTTGAGAAATATCAAGTGCGTGCATTAGGGATGTAAATATATAGGAAACGGGTTCGGTATTTCATTGCTTCTGACCACAATCAAGGTTATGGTTTTCTGTTGTTGGTAAATGTATCGTGAAATATTGACTGTACGTGCGTATGAAAGGACAGAGCTTGACAGAAAGAGGACGATGGCTTAATACAAGTGGCCAATAAAGCAAACACATCGCTGTTTAAAATCAGCTACGACAACCGAAGTTAAACGTTTTAGTCTTTACTAGATCACAGTAATCATCACGTTCCGGCAGCTTCTGCATCAAAACAATCTCTTTTTTTTCATTTTCATGCAATAAAACAGCTCTGAGAATGTTAACAAAGCGCCAACCGCATGTGCAGAAACCCAGCGTGGAAGCGGCTTTGAAGTTCACCAGCGATTGTGCAGAAATAGCATAGCGTGACAAAAACAAACTCCCGTTAATATGCACTGTCTTATTCTGAATGCACCCACACAGCATTTTCATCTACCCGTGTGCGGTTTGCGTAGTCGGTGAATCTGAGGCCTCTGGAGTGCAGGCGTGTCAGCCCCTATCAACCGCAACATGCGTGCCATTTCTGGGCATGAAAACCGCAGCTCACCCCCGGAGCCGCGACGCAGCTTGCCAGACAATACCTTACAGTTACACTCGCTCTTTTCAGCGTTCTTTTAATCATGACATCATGAGTATCGGCTTCCTCGTCTGAAAGGGCGCCCAGATGCAGCTGTTCGTGTCACTCCGCGAAGCAGACAAGTGCGCGCAGATGAGAGGGGAGCTTTGCCGCTTTGGCACAAAAGCTACTTTATATTACAAGAATGAGAGACAAATGTTTGAAAGACTTTAATGAAACTGTCATTGTCGATGATCTATATCCAGCTGACGGTGTCGGGCTAATGCTCGGGAAATGTGTGCATGTTGCTAACAACACTTTCAGATGGTTTCCTGAGTGATGGCATTGCAGTGTGCCGCAATCACGCCGGCTTTTATGATGTCTCTAGGGTCGTATTAGCCTACTCATGATAACTTGCATATGATTAAGGTGTATAATAATGTATCTTCCCTTATTATACCCTACAGCCGCTGCTTTTGTTTCTTAAAAAGTTGCTGACACATACAAACACAAAGCACAGAGACTTTTCGCTGTTTATGAACCAATTTGTTCAAAACAAGTAACTATATAATGAACTTCTATGCGTATTAAACATCTTACATGAAGTTCCTAGCAACTATTGCGGATGGGAACGCATGCACATTCAATAGATGTGGAGACAATGTGTTTGAATCACTGCATTTATTTGTTCAAAAACAGTGGGAAAAAGTTGCCCTCATTATATATAATCTCATTCTTTATTCCCTACATTACTAATAATATATGCCTATGAATGTAGGCCTATGGCTAAAACATTTTATTTTTGGGTGCACTAACCCTCTAAAAACATTGCCCATTTCATGTAGTTTTACAGTAAAATACTGTCAAATCTATAATTTTCAGAGGAAAAATAAGTCACCATAATTTAATATAATATATTTTTTATATATTAATTGATATCCCTGCATTTCCAAAATTTCATGGGGGTTTTTCCTTTAAAATAAAGCTTCTTTTTATATTTTATATTTAGATTAATGAAATATACTGTCGAACCAAAATGTATTCAGACACCTTCAACATTTCTCACCGTAAATCACAGCTTATTCACCATAGCTTAGAAAATGGTAATAAAATATGACAAGAACTCAGAGTTAAACAAATTCATCTTGATAATGTCAGATAACTTTGATAGAAATGGATTACAATCAGCCAATAATTATTGATTATTGCTGTTAAATTTAAGTACACAATTAAATAATACCAATTCAGGCCAAACTATTACCAAGCGATTCTTATTTTTGTTCATTCTGTGATATAAAAATGTCGCATTGTGAATTAAAACAAAGCCCGGACAGGTCAAAGTGTCTGAATCATTTTACTGGGAGTACACTATATGAAGACTTTTTGGCTATATCACAGTTCACATTATTTTGCTATCCTCACTTACATTTATGAACCATAGTGTCCTACATCCACTAGTCTTTTTTTGGTTTGACTGTATATCATGCTTACCGTAAATTCAAGATACATTTTTATATCTTCAGTAGCACCTTTTTTACAGTAAATGAAGGGGTTTTATTTTACAGTGTACTCAGTATTAACTAACGAAATCAATATCAAACTTGCAAGTGTTTTGTTGCAAACACGTCAGCTGGATAATAATGTTCTCACTTAAAACGTAGCGTGTGTGGTGAACGCAAACCACAAATTCCAACGACCTTCAGCGCCGTGCAGCTCTAAACTTGAGCCACGCATTCTCTAATTGCAACTCATGTCTGCAGGGACCGACTGTCAAACACATTTACAACAGCATCGCGAAGCAGCCCGTTCCGTCTTTGAATGCTACATACAAGCAATGTTATTTCTCTGAGGATGTAACGTCTCTAAAATGTTAGTCATACCGCATGGGAGGAAACCTTCATTACTCATTTTGCCTTACGAGCTTTCTGGCTCAGACCAAATAAGCTGCTACCAGCACTCCCATCTCCAAAACCAGACACCCAGCTGTGTGGGGAGAATAAAATGATGAAACCTGAATAAAGGATCGCTAGAAAGGAGAAGTAAAGCATACATGCTTGCTATTTCAAAGCTGATCGCACTTTGTTTCCTTTTAATTTCTAATGGCTCCATCTTCTGTGCTCTCTGGGGTGTGTCCAAACGCATAGAAACAGCTGTCTGCAAATCTGGGTCATACCAGCCCAGCCTTCACAGTCTTTACCAGAGCAGAACCCAAGGAGCGTAGCAAACACAAACCATCCTGGAAGAGATTGGAATGTGTTTTTATAATTGCGCACACATTCAATCAACATGTTTTATTACAAAAAACTCGCACCCACGTCCTTGCTGTCAACCTGTGTTCCCCGGATTTGTGATTGCTTGAGCGGAGCAATTTTTTACAGTCATCCCAGACATCCTTGGGGTTGCTTTATAGTGACAGTAAATGTGGCTTGGATATTGAAACGCACCCTGCAATTCGCATGACAAGATCCGATGCTTTCTGAATTGCCGTGCCTTATAGCTTTATTCAGTAAAACGGCATTATCTAAATACTCCCATGACTTGGCTGTCTTCTTTTGAACTGGTCTTTGCGGCGCATTTGTCAAGATTTGAATCAATGCCGCTTTTACGGTTATTGTAAGTATCCCTACGGAAAAAAAACCCAAAGGAATTTTATCAAAAACTATAATGAGGTCAAATCAAGTGTGATCTAATGAGAATACAGGATTCTTTGATTTTTAGTAGTTAAAAACTGCATAGGAAATATATGAGCTAGCATTTTAGGCATCATACTGGTTATTTTATCAATACACTATATTCTGTTGTAAATAAATATGTATTGGAGTATGTTCTACCTCAGTTTCATATTCAACATGTTTCTTGGCCACATTCTTTTCTTTGTTTGAGAAATTTACTTAACATTTGTGATTAAAAACTGTTTATACAGCAAAATTAGATTGGTTCCAAATTTTGACCAAAATTCCAAATGGATTTATTTGGGATTTCCTGCCTAAGGTAAAGTTTATTAAAACGATACGTTTTATAAATTTAAAAAACATACACGTCAGAGCTTTGTTAGAATGTTTCAGTAACCAGATCACTTTTCCATTGTCCAGAGAGTAGTTTTCAATAATAAAACAGCCTAATTGTTACCTCGGCAGTCATTCAATAGAAATTAAATACGAGTTTTCCTACAATACATAGTGCAGTCCATTTCAAAGCATTAACACTGTGAAAGGCGTTTGTGGAACAGGAGAACGGTGGTTGTCCTGACAAACCAGCTTTATAGAACAATAAAACACACTTGTACTCAACTGTGAAGCCTGACTGGAGAAGAGTTATGGCACAGCTTCAATTCATAAAATGACTTCCATTGAATTCTGGCCCACCAAAAGTGACGTCACAAGGTTTATATGCTCTCCTTTTCGACACAATGCAGTAATCCTACCAGCAGCCATTTCACTGGACTCATGCTGGGTAGCTGTAAAATGGAGAACGACCATATATTGAGAGCTGATGGGAAACCAATTTTCTTTTCTTTTTTTTTTGAGGGAACGTATTTCATGTGGTTCTGGTACCACAAAATGCTTTGAAAATTGTCCTGAAAAATAATAAGCAGATAAAAAAGTTGTCCTAGAGAACCCGAGGGATCATGGACATGGTCAGTAATGCCATTCAATACTGTTAGACACTTCCTGGCCCACATTTAAAAAAAAAACCCACCTCATCTGAAATTCAATCCCATATTGAGTGCATGTGTAAGTGAAAATTGAGGTCATGCTAATCTGTACCTCTGTCTCTTTCTGTCAAATCATAATCCAATCCATAACCTGCCACTGAAGCCATATAAAAGTAAATGCATAATCCCATATAAGCCCGGGTTTTCACCAAAAACCTGCAAACTACAGCTAATGCTTTGTGTGTTATAAAAAAAGAGTTCATAAGTGATATCCCAAATCAAGGTTGTACCACTTTTAACCGTAAAAGAGGTTTAGCATGCAAATGCATGAATGGGGCCTGAATTATAATCATGACTTAATTTGTATTCAGGACCATACAACACAATCATAATCCTGATTGAATTTGCTGCTCAAAGTGGATCTTTTGCCTGCGCTTATCTCCTAATCCAGAAGTAGAAAGACAGGATGTGACGCTGTGAGGAAAAAGAGAACAAAAAAGAGAAAGAAAACAGAACCAGCATGTGGTCTCTACAGCGATTCCTCTGTTACTTCTGTCACTGTGATATCAAAGAGAAAAAACGCAACGTCAATCACTTTCTGAAATATCTCTGAAGTAACAAATTAATTTGTATCACTGTCTTAGAAATTGCCTTTACAGTTTCATGTTTTAATCATGGGTAATATTTTTTTTTTTTTGCACATCTTAAATGAATTATTCACCCAAAATAAAAATTTGCTTAAACTTTACTCATCTTCAGGCCATCCAAGATGAAGATCAGTTTGTTTCTTCATTTCAACAGATATGGAGAAATTTAGCATTATATTGCTCACTGTTGAATCCTCCGCAGTGAATGGGTGCCGTCAGAATGAGAGCCCAAACAGCTGAAAAAAAAACGTCACAATAATCTATAAATAATCCACACGGTTTATGAAGCAGAAAACTGCATGTGTGTGAGTTAGACGCAGAGTCAACTTCCAAAAAGTTGCTACTGAATTAAAATAAGCACTTTGTCCATAATATTTGCTTTCTCCACTAAAAAAGTACCCTCCCTGTTGTTCACTCACATCAGAATCTACCGTCATATATTGGTTTTTGCAACAACAACAAAAAAGACAGTATTCCTTTCATTTTTAAACAAAGTATTCCTGGTAACCACCATGACTTTTTGATGTCCCTCGCGTAAGATGCTGGCTCGTTTCAAATAAGCAATAACCAGCATGATCTAGCCTGGACCGGCATGAAAATTCATGCTAAGCTGGTCTATTCAGCAGGGACAATGTGACTGATAACATGATACATTAAGCTTGTGTAGAACAGGACGATGTTAAGTGATACTTCTAGTTCCTAAACAATGTGTTTTTGTCTTGAGTTTCAGCTGCATCTGTCCTTCCCAGTGTTTCTCCTGCTCTCTGAGTCATCTAGTGTAGCCACATTAGCACCTTCACAGTCAAGTCCGACTCTTAGCACCGTCTGGAGCAGCTGTGTCAAATGTAACCTTCCCAGTCTGCTCATTACAGTCCCTGTATCCCTGCCATTAACTGGGTCACGGTAATTCAGACACCCACAAGTGGCTATTACAAGAGCCTTGACTGTACGATAACTTGAAACCGGCCAACATGGAAATGAATGCGCTGCTCTAGAACAGGACCCACAACATGAGAACCCCATCTGCTGGCCGAGTCGAAAATCCCAGTTTGAGAGAGAGAGAGAGAGAGAGAGAGAGAGAGAGAGAGAGAGAGAGAGAGAGAGAGAGAGAGAGAGAGAGAGAGAGAGAGAGAGAGAGAGAGAGAGAGAGAGAGAGAGAGAGAGAGAGAGAGAGAGAGAGAGAGAGAGAGAGAGAGAGAGAGAGAGAGAGAGAGAGAGAGAGAGAGAGAGAGAGAGAGAGAGAGAGAGAGATTCTGTTAAATTTTGAACTACTTAAATCTAATATAGTTTTTTTCCCAGAGTTTAGCTGTATAAGATGGGGGTACAACCATGGTCCTCATTAACATATGGTTTTTAAAATAAACGATAACAAACTGGAAACGTGCAAACTACAAACAAATATATATATAATAAATACATTCAGCCAAAACACAATGGTATATTTCTAAATCGTTAACAATTAACTAAATAAATGAATATGGTGCTGAATTGCCGAGCATAATTATGTAGCCTACGGCGTTTTCCATTTTTCCTCGTCGTGCAGTTTATAGCTGTTTTCAGCCAACATCAATACAGAATACAGAACCTGTTCTCTTATCACACGACTCTGTGACTAAGTTCTGTGTCACGATCATCAGCGCTGCCTGGGTGACCGATGGCGGATTGGTCGGGCAGCGCCGCTTTACGCTGTCGTAGTATTTGCCTTGTGCACTTTCGTGTGTGCTGATATCGTGGAGGTCCGCATCCGCGATCGGCCCACTGGGAACGTCCCTGGACGGGAGCAATATCACACTTGTAGCTGTGTGATATTGCTCTATATCGGCTTACATTCGCACTGATATAGATTGATATCACGTGACTAAGAGTGTCATATTGAATTTATACAACAGTTCGATGGCACAAGTGTCTAAACAAGTAAGAAACAACCGCGGAGTGTCTTAAAAACAAACAAAAACTTTTGCTTGTCGAACTACTTTCTTGCGCCACTGGTTAAAAACAAATGCACCCCGTTACTAATTTAAAAACATAATTTTGAAACTAGCAACAAAATAATAATAATAATAATAAAAACATATATAATAATAGTAATGGTAATAGTAATAATAATAATAATAATAATAATAATAATAATAATGTCCTTGTTTACAAAAAATGAGTGAACTTTAAATAAAAACAGTATTTTATGTTATAGTATGTCCCAGCATTACTGAGTTAGCCTTTCACCAGCAATGTACATAGTTTAGAAACAGGCTGGTAAAATAATGTTTTATTGCAGTGCAGAGTAAATAAACACATTTGTCAACACATTAGTTGTTGAATTAGTCCCTTATATGAAGATTAGAAATCAATCAATATAAAGCGAGACTTGCCAGTGCACTTGCTGGTTAAGTAGGCACAAGTCACAAGATTGGGGCCACAGTGTCTGGCATGTCATTAAACATTCAACACTGTCTCGATTAGAGATCTCACAGCGAGAAAAAAATAGTAGAACGATAGCATGATGTTCACGATGTGCTCCACTCCTTGAGAGTGCACCTCCTTGTAATCAGCATGTCTGTCACGGCAGAGGCTCTCGCTCTGACATACTCACAATTTAAACCATTCACATGTCTTTTTCATGAGTTTAACCCTCAAGCAAAATAACTCCATTGCCTGCGCACATTTTTATTGGACCGTCCGTGGTAGAAAGCAACACATACACACCTAGTATTTGCTCGAGTGTGCTGACAGTTGTGCTCGATGAAACAGCTATCAGATACTGCGAGAATGTGTGTGTCAGAGAAAGTGTATGAACGCAACCTTGCCAATGTCCTTGACTCGCTGAGAAGCTCGCTACAAAGAACAAGAATGTTCTGGCACAGCCGGCATGAGAACACAAATGAAAACTTCACACGTCTCCCAAGGCGATAACTCTTAACGATCACATTTAGAGATAATGTTGCGATTTTAGCTAAGGAACGTGGTAAACTAGGCAGTCGGTCGAAGCGGTGAGAGCAGAATTTTGACAACAATGATAAATCAAGGAGACGGACGGCAATTTTTCAACTCTAACAGTGTGATTTAGAAACGAGCAATTTCAGTGCTTTGGAATACTTGAGTCTGATTGGTCAGCTGTAGCATTCAGCAGTCAGATATATAATATTCACCATTATCCATGACAATGCTGTCAAAGGACTCGCTCACTCTTCTTTTAAACAGAAACAGCTTGTGTCATCTTGTGTCTCATTGATTGTAGTGAAAATGATCTTAGACGTAGAGAGACGTTCTTCAGTATTATCATCGCTGCACGGCTGCTATATTGCTATAGGCTTAGTATATAATACACATACATATGTAACAAGATTTTATTTGTATACACATAAAAAAACGCATAACTGTTTTTATTCATTTTCATAAATCATGTTTTTTTGTGTGTTTTACTGTGTTAGTTAGGTACATAAAAAATTGCAATCTTGACTAAAATGTTGTATGGTTTGCACAAAAATATTAAGCTGTTAATCATAAATGTAATCATAAATCATAAATTCCTGTGCAAAAAATCAGCATATTACAATAATTTATAAAGGATCATTTGACACCGAAAACTGCAGTAATGATGTTGAAAATTCAGCTTTGCCATTTCTGGAATAAATTGTATTTAAAATAAAAAGTAGAAAACAGTTTAAATTGTGATATTTAATATTTTTGAGCAAATAAATACAGCCCTGGTAAGCATAAGAGACTTTTTAAAAAGTGTAAAATACTGAAGGTCAAAGAGCCATAAAGTTTCCTGTCTGACATTGTTCTACTGGTGTATATCCAGTGTGGAGGACAGTGAGCAAAGTGGGATTATAACAAAAGATAGAAAATGATTCCCAGTGATGAATTGGATGTCAGTTGGCACATCCTGGCCCGTTTAACTTTCACTGAGTTGATCCATCTTCTCCCGAGTTTTGGAGGCTGCTCAAAATACAGCACCGGAGAACTGGAGCAGAGTGAAAAATGTTCAGGAACTGTACTATTAGACACCAGAAACCCTCCAGCGGCTAAACCAAAATTAGAAGCCTCATTGTGACCGAGACTACACCCTATTTTAATTCTCTGTGGAGTTAATTAGGCCAGCGCGGTTACAACACTACTATACATAATGGCTGCGCAGTGCTCTTCTCAGGTGGTTTTGTGAAAACAGGGGTGTGTGGGAAAATGATAGCAGATAAATCCTCACACATGACAAATTCTTGTTATTTTATACTTGAGGGAAAGTCAGCTTGTGGCGTAATAGCATTGTAATAATAGTAAGAATAGTATAATAGCACGGTGTAATAATTTTCTATGCATATAGACATGAAAAACGCATTTAAAAAATGTATATTTTAAAATGATACATTGTGTGTCGGTATAAGATTTTTTTTTTTTTTTTTTTGAGGTAACTGGAAGCTATAGTCTAGTGGTTATATAGGCTCCAGTATATATAATAAAATATATTCATATATGCATAATATGAACAGAAATCATTTATATGTAATGAACAGGTTAATGGATAATGCATGTTTTCACAGCGTGGTGTCATGTGTGTGACACAAGTTGAGCCGGGTTCATTTTGTCTGCTCCATAATATATCATGTCTTTTCTCTGCTATATATACCTGTCAATAAAACATTAAGGGTTGCTATTTGAAACCCCGGCAGAGTCAATTCATGCGCTGGAGAGGGACAGGGATCTCCCATCAGCATCATGCCCTTGAGCGGCCTCGGCTTGCCCCAGGGTGACTGTACATATAGCCTGGTAAAAGTACTGCAGATATAGTGTCTCAAATATTTGAAAAGTATGAAAATAAGCCCTTCCTGCTGCACGCAATTAAACCCTAATAACGTGACTGTTGTCATTATATTCAGTAAAAATAATTGGGCGAGGGCTAATACCAGCCCAGCAGTTTTTCTATGAATGTATTAGCTAAGAATAGGTCAGATAAATTAGGAGGAAATCTGTACAGTGCCTGCAATCTAGGCAGAAAGGCATCGACTGCCTAGAATTTGATTGCCTATTGCATTGCTATTCTCGCAGGGTAGCTGTAAATTGTCTGGTGCCTTAATGGATTTTGGTGTTTGCTGATTAGCCCACCATCCTCGTGGGTTACTTCCTCATAGCAGCATATCGCCACAGTGCAGAGCATCTCCACGATCTTCTTCCGTTGAAACATCGTGAATCATCTTCTCTCTTCACTGGTCCGAAGACGCGGCCAGCACTTGGCTTAAAATGAAGTGTATACGTTAGATGCAATTATATTAGGCTAGCATTTTTTATTTAATCGGATTTACTTGTGAACCGAAATCTAGCCCATCTGCACTGGTTTTAGACTCTTTTTCTCTGTCGTGCCTCTAGGTACCCCAAATAAAATATAAAAAAACTATTAAAAAAACAGCGTTTGTCGAGAAAGACCGCTGAACAGTACAAAACGTTGTGCAGCAGCGCCATCTGCTGTCTTGACAAAGTTAGCTTTAGCTACTAAATGTAGAAGGCTTAATAAAAACACCGCACAAAATGTCCTCGCTGTTTAAATCACTCTTCCGATTGAGTCTAGTCTCGAAATCGCTAAGAACGGTTAGGATATAAAAACACGACAATGATTGGATTAAAACAAATGAGTGAATTAAAAAGCTAAACTCGAAGCTTAACTATGCTAGGTGATTTTACAGCCTGTAAATTGCGTGGAAATATGTTTTCCTCGTAACATTTTCACAATTTAATAAACGTCTAGTGTTGCGAGATACAATGAGGTTTGTTAATATCACAACCAAGGACGCCAACCGATTTCCGTTCCTGTGAAGGCATACAACAGTTTTAAAATAGGCCTAATAGTCTTCACACACCCTAAAAGATAACTTAATTGAAAACGCAAAAAGGAAAAAGGCAGGAACCTTTACAAAAGACCCTTTATTTAGAGACGTTTACATTCAGTTAGCTTTAGCAAAAAGGTCCAGAATCCATATTGCACTCAAAAGATTAAGGTTTACTTTTCGGCAAATCCCTTTTACATGCATCTAGACACAAATGACCCTCATTTAGTACATTTCACCAGTCCTTTTAGAATATAGACCTACTCATAAACGCTCATGTTTTACACTTATCTACTCCAGCTTCATCACGTTTGGCATCATAACGAACGCACCAAAGAACTTTTGGCAACATGAAAAAACACTCTTAGAGAACAAGAAGAGGCAACACAACTAAGCACACATATAACTCTTTACAGTGTCGAAGCTTGTTTCTTCATCCTTTTGAGTACATTCACAGGCACATATTGCAGGTGGGCTGAAAGAAGCCTGCAGCAGAGGTCTGATTTATGGGAACTGCGAAGTTGCTACACAGAGTGGCTAAGGTGCCACCTGATGAGATTGATGACAGGAACAGACATGGTTTTTTGGCTTGGACTAGGGTACTAGTACCCCTGGGTAAAGTTATAGCCAGTCTCTGAGTGGAGGCTGGAGCCCGAAGCAGTAAAACTGTAGGCAGCGTAGGCCACCACAGAGCCCAGCATCAGTCCAGACATGTAGGACACAGTCATTATGTTCCCTGTGGGGGGAAAAAAAATCACACGAACTTCAGTTAATGACTGCATCTCTAGAGAAGAGATTATAAATGCATCCTTCTGAAGGTTTAGGCTTGCATACAAGCACCTGTTCATCTGCATTTATGCTCTATGAATCTAAATGGAGTAATAGATTTACCTGCTAGTTCCCTCTGCTCAGGTGCCACCTTGCCTGCGGCATGAATCATGGGAACACTGCCAAAATAGCCATTAGTGATGCCCATGAGGAGAGAGAAGATGCAAGGCCATGCCGGATGGCTAAAGGTGGGCTTCTGGGCCGGATACACACACATGATGAACAGAGGGATGAAAACCACTCGCACGCACGAGCAGAAGAGAAGACGAGTCCCGTTCCATTCATACGGGACGGCTGCCACGATCTAAACACAAAGGAGAGACAAAGTTAGGTCAAATTCAAATTACTTCAGGCAATGTAGAAGATGACATATACGTGATAACGAACATACTTTGCCCACAAAGTCGGATATGTTGAAGATGGCCATGATCAGGATGGGCAGCCATTCCCCCAGCGTGACGTTCCTGATCTCCGACTCCAGCCCGGGAAAAAGACACAGCGTGATGAAGTAAGTGACGGCAATAGACAGCATGTAGGTCCAGATCACACGGGCAACCACATATCGATGCAGGATCATGTCTGCAACAGAAGGGGTCACTGCTTGATAAACCAATAACATGGCTTTAAAGAAATTAATACTTGTCTTCAGGAAGGATGGATCAAAAACAAAATTAAAGACTTTCATACAAAAAGAAAGTTTCACATGAATGTGTTTTTTTTTTATTCACCAAAGAAAAATAAATATTGTGGGATTTACAAACATATTAAGCAGAACAACTGTTTTTGACACTGATAATAATGAGAAATATGCAGCGAATCATCATATTAGAATCATATTTGAAGACTGGAGTAATGATTTCATTGCCAGACTGGAGTTCATTGCCTGATTTCCTCTTTAATTTTCATATATTGTTTTCATGTTTACATATTGTATAATTGCATTTGAATTATTTTTAAAATATGCATTATGCATTATATTTTATGTGTATTTTGTATAATTAATAATAATATTTTCAAACACATTTTGGGAATGTTTATGCAAACACTTGATTATTAGGAATGCAATTTATCCTATTATATTTTAATAATAATTACTTTAATAAATTTTATTGTTCAATTTTCATTTTAATATAATTGTGTATAATACATTTATTATATTACATAAATAAAAACCATGATGTATTATATTTTATATTTGTATATTATATAGTTAATAATAATAATAATAATAATACAATTTTAAACCTTAAACATTTTAATACAAATACTTCATTATTAGGAATGCATGGTAACATTATTATCTAAAAATATATATTATATTATTAATGTATAATTTTGCAGATCTCATAATGGATATCTTTAGACAAATCATATAAACTGCTATAAATTATTATCATAAATTATTTGTTAACAAGGATTAAAATAGAAAACACAGTATTATAAATGAGATCCCACCTTTGATGCCCGGCCAGCACTGTTTAATCTTTGGTTTGGGCACATCAAACCTTACGTAAGTGTTTCCTCCAGCAAAATCTGTGCAGCCATCTTCAGCAGGGGAAGAGCCCACCGCGCCATTACCCTTGAAAACAGACAGTTTGTAGTGAATACATTACACATCTACATAGAACAGTGGAGTGACGATCAATATATGTTTTTCAGTTTAATATGGCAAAAACATTGCATTTTTTGAAGTAACAAAAAAAAACAAAAAAACAAAACAAGAATCATCAGAAGCAGTCACCCTTCCAAGCAGGTCACTGCGACTTTGTAAGAGCGTGCAGTGCATTCAGATATTGTAATGCTTTTCTTGATGAACTAGCATTTTTGCAGGGCTTGCTTGAGGAGGGCCATTACTTGATTAAGTGTCTGGCTGAGCTAGTAAAACCACTCTCCTTAATTTGCTGAGAATAAAACAAGAGCATTCGGGTCTCACAGTAGCACAGACGGGGGAACTGCTCGGGAGAAACACACCTTCAGAGTATCATAAGGCAACAATGAACAGTAACCATACAAAAATATCTCATTCTGAGGTATTTTGTCTTTGCTAGATTCAATTCCAGTCCGCAGTGTAGAAATATTAGAGCAAACTGCACTGGATTTATTACATTATTTAAAAATGTGAACCGATTCTAAATACCCCTAATGGACCCTTGTCGCATTTTTAGGGATGTCACAAATTGGGTAAACGTCTATAGTGGCTAATCCATGACAGGCCTATGAAAAGTCTGGAAGAAGATGAAGAAATCCTGAGAGGAGGAACAGAGTGCTTAGTCTGTCAGGCACAGGAAAAACAAGAGGTTTATCTGAAGTACTTCCATATATTACTCCACCCAAACTGTCTGTGTCTGAGTGAGCACTTAAATCACGCTCTCCCTGTGTCCTTCCCAGGGCCGCTCAGAGCACTGACCGGCACAAATGAAATGGAGTTATGGGAGAATTTAGAGAAAACACAGCTGAGTAGGCGTAACTAAAACAGCTAAAAAGAGCTTTACGATTTGACTTTCCAATGAATTTCGTCACCACTATATAGCAGGGAGGAAAACGTCGCTTAATTTACATAGCATTTTTGAGGAATTTTGTCTGCAAAAACTGACTACATGTGTTGGGTTAGGCAATATAATGCAAAAGTACGAGACGGCTAACAGCACATTTACTATTCTAAACAGTTTAACTCAGTAACACTAGTATAGGGAGCGATTCTCAATATTAACTACTTATTAGAATGCCTATTATTTAAATATTGGCTGTTTATTAGTGCTTATAAAGCACATATAAAAGCATTTTCTGCATGGCCATATTCTATATCCCTAACACAATCCCTAAACTTAAAAACTACCTTATTAACTATTAATAAGCAGCAAATTAGGAGTTTATTAAGGCAAAAGTCATAGTTGTTAGTTTGGTCATAGCAAGCAAGCTATTTTGGATATTTTCCAAGTATTTCATTGTTTTACTCTTGGTCCAGACTTTTATATTTAATCATGGATTATATATTTTATATTTGCAAGTTGCATTATTAACAAGAATGACAGTAATGTTTAATAACTAATCTAATAACAATATAAAAAATATAAAATACTCTATATAATACAATTATATAAGAAATTGTTATATAACTGTATGCATAGGAAATCATTAAATACTTTCTTCTGCTGAAAACATTTTACACACAGGGTATTTAAACAGGGTTTTTTTTTAAATAATAAGAAAATGACATTTGTTTCTTCAGAAAATCGATGAACTCACTAATTGCGAAAGGCCTTAAAAAGGTTCATAATGGTATGCCCTTCTCACATTTGGCATGCAAAACTTACAAATCTTACTTCTTCTGTAATGACATCATGGTGGACCTGGTACTGAGTCCCGTTTTGTGAGTGGTCTTTGGCGTGGGACAGGCCCTGTCGTGCCAGACTCGTGTAGTACTGGACAAAGCGTGTCCTTCGCACCAGGACATGCAGGACAAAACACAGTAGCACCATACATATAGAAATGATGAAGAAGATGATGGTGTTTTTTCTCTCGTTTTTGATCAGTAGTTTGGTGAAGATACGACTGAGCGAAATGATCACTCCTGCGGTGCCTATAAAGGGAAAATTCAAAAAACAAAGAACGAGAATCTTGTTTTTGCATTTTACCCCAACGCCATGGATTCTCATGACCACATCTGATAGCAAAACGCCTCTTACTCTCTCCGGTCATCACACCCTGTGTGTAGCGCTTGGGAAGCATCCCCATGTAGCCATAGAAACTGGACTGCTGCACTGGAAATGCAATAGGATGAAAAACTGTTACTGGAATGGCTGACAACACAATGTGAGGCTGAAAAAAAGAACGGTCACCCCCAACAGGCTTCTGCAGTAATGATGACTTTGGAAAGAAAATATGGATGAATACCTGTGCAACCAAAGGCCACAGTACCCATAGACATCAGATTGATGACGTACGACTGCTTCGTGGTGAACCTCTCCAGCCACAAATCAAAAATGGTGACAAAAAGCAGAGGTCCAAGTGCAAAGAGGTATCCTACAGGAGAAGAACTTGGGTGTAAAAACAAATCTGAGATAGCACTAAACTAAACTAAAGGCTGGAATACACTGCACAACTAAACAGATTTTTTTAAAACACTGGGCATCATGCATTTACAGACTAATTAAGAACAAATAAAAACGGGGTATAACACACTAAATGACTGAGGATTACCAGTCATTCCGATCACAACAAACTCATGCAGACATTGTTTGTAGGAGACACATGACAAATGAAAACAATGTTTAATGTCACCGCAGGGTTCCTAATTCAGCTTCCTAAGAAACCTGTGACTGAAGCTCTGCTGCAGGTGTGTTCTAACATCAGCTGCAAATATGAAATGTTTGATCTGCGACGACTGGATGGAAACTGTCAACTCAATCTACACACTGACTTCTGGTAACTAGCGTTGACTTATCAAATAAGGAGATAAGTTGCGCAAAACACCGTAGAATATTCCAGCCGTAATAAATAATCCATGCACTAAGAAAAGCCTGCAGAACCGGTGTAGGATTTCAATTAAATTTGTTTCACAAATAATTAGAAAGAAATGAAAACTTAATTGAACGTGATGTTTTTAGGCAAAGACTGAAATGATATTTTCTTAATTTGTAATTCTTTATTATTTCTTTAATTATATTTTCAAAACAGTGTGTTTGGAACCAATATCCCATTATTTGAACCAATATCCCATTATTGTTGTAATTTTCCTGTGTTTATCTGCTGTTGGGTTACATGTAAGCCATCCTCTCCGTGTGTATTCAGCAGTATTTGGTGAGTGTTGTTCCTCAGGTTGAGCTGAGTGATGCAGCTGTCAGACTGGACGGTCGCCCCTCCTCCCTCTCCCCTCGGGCCAGCTCTGTCAGGTCAATCAGGGCCTCCTCCCCCATCCCTTTGTGCTTTACTATCTGTCTGCTCTAAATAAACACACTCACCCACAGTGATCCTGGTGTGCAGGCTCAGCATCTCCACCAGGACATTGTTTAGAATCACAGCCACTAGGGCCACAAGTATATATGTTAAACCCATGTCAAACACAATGGATGTTCCTGAAAGACACGGAAGACAAAGAGGGAATGACCTCAATGCATTTTTTACATACAGAAACCTTATGCTCAATCAAATAGATTTTTTGACATTTCTCAAACAAACACAAATGTCAAAACCGATTATCTTTATACAATAAAAGTACATGATCATCACAAGTTTAGGTTTGCTTTAAAAATTGATATTTGGATAAAAGCGTCTGCAAAATGACTAAATGTAAATTGTGCCATAGATCCCATACAGGGTTCAGGTCAGGCATGTTGGCTGGCCAATCAAGCAATATCATGGTCAGCAAAAACCTTGGAAGGTGCTAAAGACCCGCTGGAAAAGGAAATCAGCATCTCCATAAAGCTTGTCTGCAGATAGAAGCAGAAAATGCTCCAAAATCACCAAATATATATATATATATATATATATATATATATATATATATATATATATATATATATATATATATATAGTTATTATTCTGATGTTGATCGTATGTACATATACATACAAACACTCCAATTTCCCAAAATGATATCTACATTTTAAAAATACATTAAAATACAAATCTGTTATCAAATTGAAAAATATTTGAAAATATTATATATTATTCATTATATATATATATATATATATATATATATATTATAGTATCATAGTAAACTGGCAAACACCATGAAAACACAAGTATACCATTTTTGTTTTAATCTTTAACAGATATTTCAACCATAATTTGTTTCATGTCAATGCTACCAGAAACGTAGATCCATAAATATAATAGAGTACCTTCAAATTTATGATGCAGGTAGTCAACATCTGTGATGAAGCTATTGTAAGGCAGCAGGAAGCCCACTCCAGCCAGGAGCATGGCAAAATAGATCCCATGGTAACGGTCATCTGGAACAGGTTCTTCAAATGCTACGTACAGAAATCACACGCATTTGTATGCAACAACAAGAGAGAGTTATAAACAAGAATCCTGTCTGTGTTTTATTTGAAAGACATTTCAAAATACGTGAGTTTTAAATATTTGTCTTTCAGCCTGTGAGCTGTCTCTTTGAAGTATATTTATGCATATGTATGAGACATTTGACATTTTGCTCTCTCTCCCTCTTTCTAAATAACAAACCGATTGATGGAAGCACTTCTGTGGCTCTTGCTGGCTTCCTAATGATTAGTCCTTTAACACTACATTTAATTTTAAGAGATGGAAGATATGAAATCGTAACTAAAAATGTAAAACGTATATTTGTTCAAAGGTAGACTATATCTGCATGCTTAGCCGGCTTATATATATCTAAAGATCAAACCCTAACGATCAATGAGTATGTTCTCGTGCTCCACTGATTTAATAAGCGTGACCTTTGTAACCAGGCAACATGAGGGGACAGCAGACTCTCCAGCTAACATGATTACACATAGCTAGTACATGCCAAGCATTGTAACCTTTTAAACCAAGGCCAATCTGTATTATTACACTCTGTAAGAGCACAATACATATGAAATAGTGACTCAAATTACATTTTGTGGTTACAATGAGGCACACCATATACTCAGCAGAGACCCACCGGGTTCGGAAAGGGCCAGGACTCCTTTATCTGAGATGTCTTTCACCTGACAGTCCTCTTCCTCCAGCTGATAGCTCTCGAAGCTGAAGCTCATCACCACATTGCCCTCGGGGGTCTGGCCAGGGGTGGCCTGTTTACGTCTCTCGACTCCTTTTGAGCCCATAGTCCCTCTTTTGGGCTTGGAATATGTGAAAAGGCCTTCTTTAGCAGTGTCAGAAATGTGATCTGCAAGAGGATGAAAATTATGAACAGTGGTTCACAGGTAGTGCGCGAGCAAAAAAATTAGACGAAAGACATTACATTCAAAATATCTTGATTATAGTTTTAATCGACATCAAACTTTAAACTATAGTTAAGATGTTTCATTTTTAAGCGTTGTCATCACACAAACATTTAATACACTACCAGTCTAAATATATTAGGAATAATATTAGGGAGCAAAACTGTTTTCAATATTGATAGAAATAAGAGCAACTAAATTATAATGATTGCTGCATTTAAATATGCATAGTCTATTGTTATTATAATAGTATTGAAACCAAGACAGCGTAAGTGTATATTAAGTGTTACCAAAATAATTTTTATAGCATTTTATAATATTAAAATATATTCATAATTCTGTAAATGTAGCTATATCTTAAGATATGTCTATTTTATGTTTTCATTTGTAGCTATCTCTGATGTTGATAAAATTCAATACACTCACTATAAGCATGGCAAATTTGAGTTTTTAATATTATTCTAGTTCACTGAGATGAAAGGGGCCTGTGATGTCAAATTGGCTCTGGTGACTGAACAGCGAAATGTAATAAAAGCATGAGAAGAGCAGCCTCAAGTCACTTTCTGTTAAATCAGCCGTGCCATGTGACATTTTACTTTTGGCTATATGCTCTATGCCTTTGTGCAAAGTAATGTCCTTTTTTACATACGGCATATATGTGCATCATTAATAATGTATTGTCAAGGGATATATTCAGTCCCTGTGTGATCTAAATCAGGAAAGAATAATCAGACGATCACAAATAAATCTATATCCTTAATGCACATCAAGCGCTTCCAGCAAGAAGAGCCTTAGCAGAGATGCCACATGCTTTTGGAATATTCCTCATCTTGGAAATCTGCCAATGCGTCCTTTGAAGAGGCTGGGGCTGGCAATGCACAACTGGTTCAAAAGAAAAGCAATCTTTGATATCGGTGTTACGTCACTGACTAGAGAGTTGTTGGGCACATTTTGTGCCTCATCCGAATATGTTGCATGGTGATGATTACAACCGAACGGAATAGTGCTTCGTTTGTAACCGAACGCAAAGCAATACTGTACAAAACCATATTCACAACGCTGTCATGTGGCCTTTGTTATCATAGCGGCTGATGCTGTTTAACTAAGATACTGTATGTAAACAATGCTGAGACGTGAAAATAAAAAGCACACCTGCTGAACCATGAACTGTCAAGATGTGTCACTCATTTTACTAGTCATTGCATATATAATATGCACTAGAAAGAGAGTAAATATATTGCGAAACAGAACAACATGTATAAAGGTGGTCATAAAGCCAGTCATAAAGAAGAATGGGCTGATGAACGCAGATGTAGGATGTAAAAAGGAACAACAACAGGAAGAGATGATTAGGATGATGATATATAGTGCAGCTGTGTGTGTGTGAGACATGTTAAAACTGAACTTGTGTGGCAAATGATGGTGAAAAAAGTCTAATAAGACGGAATAAGTCTTTAGGAAAATTCTTTATTTCCTACGAAAACTTTCGTAGGCAAAAAAATAATGAATCATGCGCTTAGATAAATATCCTACATATAGGCTATGTTTAATTAGCTGTAAGCCAAAAAGCAGCTGTATACATGTCAACGCGCCTATTTAATCACTTTGCTCTTTTCAAAACGCCGTCCCTGCGAAAAAAAAAGCTTTCATAATGTTATCCGCTAACCGTAGGCTGCTTTGTTGCTCTCACGGGACTTGTTACAGCTAGCATATATTTCCATTATTCATCTAGCAGCGCGCGCGCATCATTTTAAAGAGACAAAAGCGATACAGTCGTGTCCGAAAGACAACAGGTTAAATCTTACCCCCGGACAATTAAATGCGTCTTTCCTCGCTTGTTCGCATGTTACTCCGCGTAACCGCGACCCTCCTTTAGATATAAAGCCTGTTCATCGTTGGCGTGGTGTTGTTTGGGTTCTCCGGTGTAAATATCCTCCTGCACAAGGTGAAGAGGCTCAGAGCCGCTGTCATTCTCTCTCCCTTCCTCCCACTCTGAAGCCTCCAGCTGTCTGCCAAGGCAACCCGCTTTCATTATCGCTTTAAAGGAAACAGCACTTGTTTCCATAATGCGATGGATAATAAGTGTAAGCCTAATCAATGATTACAGTGTCGCAAGTACAATATCTTAGAAAAACCCAAAACAAATATATATGGTAAATTCTGATTGGTCAGCTACGGAATTCAGCTTTCATTTTTCCTGACTATATATATATATATATATATATATATATATATATATATATATATATATATATATATATATATATATATATATATTTATTAAAATACATTAATTATTTATTATTTATTTATTTATTTAAATAATTTATTAGGAAAAAATATATATAATAAAAATAAATGAATACAAATATAACAATGTTATATAAAAATATAACAAAATAACAAGCCTACTGGCTTTTACATTGTTACTAATATCTCTTCACAGGTTGCGTTTTTTTAACTTTTGTTTCATCACAGAAACCTGAAAATATCACAGTTTCTACCAAATATTAAGCATTCAACACTGACAATAATAATAAATGTTTGTTGAGCGGCATATTAGAATGATTTCTGAAGGATCATGTGACACTGAAGACTGGGGTGGCGATGCTGTAAATTCAGCTATGCGTGACAGGAATATATTATATTTATAATAAGCTATGTTCAAATAGATAACTCTTATTTTAAACTGTAATAATGTATCACAATATTACTGTTAATAAAAAAACATCCGTAAAAAAAATGATTGCCATTGTGGTGTGTGGTCTTATTTGAGAGTCTATTAACTCAAAGCATCATTATTTAAACTATTACATTGGTCGCAATTAATACCTTGTGGAAAAAATAATACACTGGCTACAGATGGGAACAAGTGGAATCCAGTGCAAACATTTGTCGAAGGTTCATTTTGTCATTATTAAAACTTGACATCTTTTATATAGTCAGTGCATTGTGCTCAATACATGACTGGGCAGCATTCAGCCTTGAACTTGATTTTGCATTAGGCAGCATTCTCTGGCAAGATCAAAGCTAAATAGCGACTCTCAATGAGGAAGGAGCATATGATAGATTGCTTTATTTGCATTTCAGAGAAATCAATGGGACGCTTTTGCATTTTCAGTGTACTAGCGGCAAGGTATACATAAAGGTAAATGCATAATGCTGTTGTTATATATCTGGCATCACTTATAGAAGACAACAAGAACAAAGAGTGCAGTGTTCATCTGTCAAATTACCTGCCAAGGCAACAATGCCCTATAAAGGGTCCTCTGTGTGAAGGAGAAATGGACTTTCTGTTTCCATTTGATAAATAACATATCGCACACTCATTCTGTAACTAAGAAAATGTCAGCTTTATGTTTTTCTTTTGAGGCATTCTATTCGATCAATATTAAAAAAGGTCACCAAATACAGACATCAGGATGCTTTATTATTTAGCATTTACCAGTGAAAAACAAATACACATTGTTTGTGACTGAGCTCAAAAATATTCATCAGTGTAACGTTTGCTATCTTCTTTCCATTCAAAGTGATTGATTTAGGATATCTTGGAGACCATCTAAAACAATAAAATATTAAATAACAAAAATCAAAGTATGGCTGAATAATATTGATGAAGAAGCCAATCAATATCATTCAGTCAATATCATATCATTTGTTTTCACAGCAGCATTTCTAAGCACAAGGAACTTGCAGAATGAATCCTTCTTACATGAGTCTGATCTAAGTCTGGATGTTCTATTTATCCAGTGGGAATTTAATTTCCTTTCCGATGTCATTTCCACAGAAGGCCTCTGTGCTTGTGTATTCAGAAAGCTGACTGGGCTGTTTCATTACCTCCTCTATCATCTGCTCTGTTTTGCTATACCCTGTGGATACGAAACGGCTCAAACGCATTTGCCCAAAGGCTTTCCGTATGTTTTGAGCCAAATAGTAATAGCAGGTTGTAACAGCACTCTTTGCCACGTGCGCGCGTGTGTTAAGGCCCCGATATACTTCAATCGAAATTGAAGAACGGCTGTTCAAAGCGAACTTTCTGGGGAGTTCGTTTTAGCTCCTGAACACCTTTGAGCTAGCGGTGGTCCAAGAAGGTTTTTTCTCACCCGTTCGTTTCCCATTCAGTTGAGGTCAGGCGAGGGAGCAAGATCTGAAGTATATGTATATATTTTACATATATTTAAGCACCTGTTTCAGTTTTTCACTCCACCAAATTGCAGGCATGAAACTCTTTTAAAGACTTCATATCCAGTCAAATCCACGTTCTCATATTCACCCAGTGCATTATTGACATGAAGATATATATATATAGTGTTTATAATTCCTGACATGATAATCCACAATGACAAGTGCAAGTGCACTCAGTATTTTGTCCTCAATAAAAGGTTTTAAAAATAAAGAAATAATAACAAAGACGGGATTACCAAAAAAGCTTTAGCTGACAAGGTCCTGAGATTATCTATGTGCCTTCCAGCTGGGTTTTGAGTTGGTGTCTTTTTATTCAGTTAAGTGCTACTATTAGGGCTGCTGTTTCAGCATATGTTGCTGCGGGAGACGAGTGATGAACCAAATCATGCAGGAACAAGTTCCAGACCTGCTGGAGAGTAATGAGATATGGCTCAAACACTGGCCTGTCATTAATCGTGTCTACTGCTGGGGTTCGCAGCACATCGTCAGCTACATACTTGTTTGACAAACTGGAGGAAATGTTCCCATAACATGCTGCGGAGCAACTGATATAATAAATCAATGCACGTTTTAAAGATTCAAGTTGTTATTCCAAGCATTATTCGGAAGGAATGCTAAGCACAAATATAGCGCTAATGTCTTAGATGAATTATGAAGTTGAAATGCAGACTGCCCAACCCGAATTACTGGGACGTTTGCTTTTGAAAACTAGACGAATTTCAAATTATATGAGCCAATATTCTGTTCATAATACATAGATAACAAATGTTTAAACTGAGGAATTTGACAATTTCCATGCACAAAATTGGTTGCTTTCAAATTTGATGCTTGCTACAGGTTTCAAAATAAATGAGACAGGGCAAGTCGATCAAGGTGTAGCATCTCTTCTTCTTTTCAGAACAGCTGAAAATCGAGGTTATGAGTTTATGAGGTTTGGTGTTGGAATTTGGTCCCATTCTTGCCTGATATCGTTTTCCAGCTGCTGAAGAGTTTGTGGTCATCTTTAGAGTATTTTTCATTTAAATCGGCACCGAATGTTCTGCCTTTATAAGACATCCCTTTTACAGCTAATCATATTAGAGACCTGATGTCTATTAATGTAATGAGTTGCCTGAAGTTGTGTGAATAACTGTTTACATAACGTGAAATAAATGAAGAAATTGGAAACCTTATCTACACCTAACTAACAAGGAACGTTCTCAGAAATGCTGGCTAACATTGCAGCCAAGTTATCTAATCTCTAATGCTAGCACAAAACATACATCATTTATACATCATTCGTGGAACCTTTTTTTATTTTTTCTAAAGCATTGCCGATTTAAATGTTACTTCTTTTTAGAGAACATTCAAAAGTAAAATTGCTGTCATGGTTGCAAACTGATAAAATAGAATGAACATTCAAATTAAAAGAAAAATGTTTTAAACATTTAAATGACTGGAAATCTTCCACTTTCAGAGAGCATTCAGAAATAAGATTTTCATTTTCAACATTACTAAAACATTACATTTCTGTCAGCTGGGATAGTGCCTTCTGAGCATCTAATAGTCGTATCTGCAATGTATTCTAAACTGCTTATAACTGCAACTTTATTTCATGATTTTGAAACATACCATTGCAGTTGTGATTTTGTATCTCATATTGGCTTAATTATCTAAACAGACTCCTGGGTGGATGTGAACAGTGCAAGTTGACTTCAGCAGAACAGCATAAACACTGCGGGGAATTACAATTGGCTGAATTTAAAACATTTCCCTAGAAGTGAAATTAGGAATGATGGTGTTAAAAAGTGAGCCTCAGGGAAAATGTATCAGAGTGAGTCTGTCTGTGTTAGTCTGCGCATTAATATCATTTGGGAGATTGTAGGAGGGTGAAGAGTTTACAGGAGGTGCTGTTTATTGTACCGTAGACCTTGTGTCTGCAGTATTTGTAGTTTAAGTCTTTATAACGGTTATTTTCAGTATATGTAATATAATATTGTAAATTAGAAATCATTTTGCTATACGCGTTCATTTCCATCGTGACAGATATTGCAGATATGAATGTATAATGCAAAACATAACAGCCTCCAGTCTCTTCCAGACAGATTTTTGATATATTGTCAAAAGCAATTTGCTTGTGAGACATGCAATGAGGAAGAATTTCTTGGACACACTTCAAGGCCTTAATTTTATTAATACAATCAGTGTAAACTGATCTTCCTTGACTGCTCTCATAAGATTAAAAACAAGGGCTGTGTTGTGAATGCATTACTAGCACACCGAATACTAGCTGCACTCCATGCACTGCACTTTGCTATTTTTGTTAAATAGTGAAACTAACCGTGTTATTTCGCAATGCTTGAATTTTTGCATATACTGTATAATTAAGCAAGTCGATCTTAAAAATAAAATGCGTTTGTGTGCATTTTGAAACAGATTCTGTAGAAATATCTTTACATTTATATTTACATTTGGCAGTCTAAATAATTCCCATATTATCCCATATTGTCAAATGATAAGTGATGTCTAGGGGCTATGGAACTATCCTATACGTTTCAATACAGTCAGTCAACAGTAAGCTGCACACAGCCATCATAAAGTCGCTGTGATTTTTCTCAAGCCGTTGTGACTTCCGCCTTCAGTCGTTCCCTGAGCACTGGCCACCGTCCACGGCACTGCTGAGCAACAATAACACGGAAACATGTTGAAAAACTTAACTTTAACAGACGAAACCAGATCGGTTGACCTCTGCGCTCACTCCAAGGATCTGACAGGATTTTTCTGATAAGAAGTGTACAAAAATTTTTTGACTGTCCAGTCGTTTTTTTTTTTTTTTTTTTTTTTTTTTTGTCCGGCAGTGGCATCTGTTATATGATCAAATTTCTAATTTGAGGCTGTATTACTTTATTATAATTTATAGTATATATAAATATACTGAATAAATAACACATGCATATTTGTGTATTTATATATAAATAATAAGTATACACAGCACACACACATATATATATTATGTATACAAAAACCGGATGTGATTAATCACAATTAATTTATTTCAGCTAGCTTTTCTCTCTCTTTCTTGTTTAACTATGAAATAAACTGAAATATCTTCAGGCACAATTAATTTTTTTTAACTAATACAAATGACAGCAAAACACAACAAAATTAACACAACTGTATCTAATGTTAAATTAAAATAGAATATCTAAAAATAAAACTGTAGTATTGCAGTGATACTAAAATAACGCTGGATTTTACTTCTGGTTCAAACATCAAATAGCAGGTCAAGTCAAGTGCATTGCATTGTGGGATACAGTACTTCATGCAGAAAGGTCAACATTGCACTGCTTGTTTTGGCAAATGTAGGTCCCATTGGTATCCTATTCATATGAAAAAGATACTACATATAATGCAGAAATAGTATGAATAGCATGGCAGTATTCAACATGGAACACTAGCAAATAATTTAATAAAAACAAGCAGGCGTTTTATTGCGTTGAAACATTACAAAAAATATATCAAGGAAAATGGAATCCACTTGCACAGAGGGAATTGAAATATTCTCTATCCTTCACGCGGCTGATAAACGAGCTAGAACAATAACATTCTTTCCATTACATAATTTTCCTAATCACGAGGATTATTAACTTATTCAATTAGAGTGTGGAATTGAGATTGGCCCGATCTTCCATCTGTTCGCAGGCATTATGGATGAACTAATAAACCCTGGTTCTCTGAAAACGCAGTCTAGAAATAATAATATTGTAAAATGCGATAACCCCACTATCATATGTCCTGCAGCAATGAAAGAATAATATTTGCGCAGTAAACATATGACCAGAGAAAATCAGAGCAGATATGTGAATAATGAAAATCAATATAATGTAACTGCACGTCTGTAACTCCTGAAAGACTGTGAACTGATGTCTCCTTTGATGCGACTGCGGCACCATCTTAATTAAAATCTCAAAATTAGAATTCTGCCTGGGATTTTTATGGCAGAGCGGAGTAATGAATGGCACTTATGCCTTTGACCTCCTGTCCGATGCTCCTAGCGCAGTGAATCAGGCAGCTGTGTGTCTCTCATACATTCTAATGAGATCAGCGTCTTCTTTCTCATTTATTTAATGGTACAGAATAGTTTGATTTGCAGCAGCATTTTCATCGTAAAAAAAAAAATGCATTTATTTGTTACGCTCTATAATGATTCTCCCTAACAAACACACATGTAGTCGTTTTGGTTACACTGGCTTTACTTTACAGCGGGGGCCAACACTAGTATTTTCAACAGCTAGGAATGGCTTTATGTCAGTAATTTTAATCTTTTGCTGTTGCTTCGTGAAACCTACCTGCAGAGCTACAGCGCTGTTGAAGGTTGTAGGCACTTTCTTTACCGATCAAGTTCTGTGAACTAAATCAAATCAACATTTGATGTGAGCATCGTTTGCGTTTAAAGCAGCTTTTGTCCTGGGTGCACATAGTTATTCAGGCAGCTTTGCAGGCAGGTCCCTTGAAGCATCTTGGAGATATTTCTACAGTTGATACAGTCTGTCTTATTTTGTTCTGTTTCTTGATGTGATTACAGACAGACTGGATGAAGATGAGATCAGATCTCTAGCTGCTGTCAGACTCCTTGTGCAAAGAAAAATCTCACTGGATTATTACAGCTCATGGCGAAATGAATGTTCGGAAATCTAAACTGATATTTACTACTGACACACCACTGCAAAAAATAAAAATATCTGACTTGAAACCATTTTATCTGTTGAATGCACTAGTGTTCTATAACAATTTTGTCCACCACTGTATGTTATATGGAAAATTGTATATTGTAAAGAATAATGTTTATAGCATGTACACTGTAAATACACTAAGATCTACCTATCCATTCAAGCTTTGGATTTCAGCCATATGTTAAAATCTACGAAAAGACTCGGATTAAGGTTCACTCGGGGCCTTCAATTAAGCAAAGAGCCTCTAAGCACAGATGACTGATGTGCTGTATGACTTTGAAAACTTGTGAAAAATAATCCACACCGCAGCTGAATCATCACACTTTGTAATGCTGCAAAATGCATTTTATTTAAAGACACTGGCCTACAGACATCCCAAAAAGGTAACGCAATTTTGCAACGATCAATTAAAAGGATGTTGGTATAGGAAAAGGTGATGTTTTACTGGAATTGCATTGCGATGCATTTTTCTCATGCCCCAGGAAATATGTGTATGCAGTAAATGTCTCCCCCCGGTGGTACCAGCGTATACAATAAAAAAAATGAAAATAAACTAATTATAAAAACAAATGGTCTTGTTCTGTTTAAGATCCAGATATTTATTCATAAACTATTAACGCTAATAGTTTAATTATCAATTGCGTGAAAACGTAGGAGTATCTCAATAGCGTATTTGCTTTTGTGTAGCCTGTATGGAATTTAGATAAAAATAAAAAAAGATGATTAAACAGATAACACTTGTACGGCAGTTGGCATGCCCTAGTCCAGCCAGGTGTGCCGTAGGAAATGATCCAGAATTATATTTCGTAATTATTATTATAAATCATAGGGATTTACGAATACTTTCCAATGATTAGCAATAAAAAGAGCTTGTCAGTAAAACCTTATATCGCATCCTCAATCTCTCAGCGACACCTTCGCCCCGCCTCTCTTCATATCGCCCATGTGGCTACAATACGAGCCGTAAAAGTCGATGAAAGCTTAATGCGATGCCGTTCAAAACGCAGGTCATCGTTATTTGCTGAATCTTGTTAACGTGTTAATCTGAATCATGTTCATTTGAGCTAGACTTTCGTGTAATGTCAAGTGCACGTGTCTGATAAAATACAACCTCCGCTTTGCAGCAGATCAAACAGGTCATTTCTTTATTTTGATAGGAAAGCTAAATAGTAGTGTCCCGCGATCACGTGATTTATAAGCCCCGCCCACATTTCGATCGTCGACGTCACTCCATTTCACTCCCGGCGTCCTTCGCTGCAGCCATCATCTTGGATTTCAGAGCAAGATGGCGGATAAACCAGGTATGGCTGAATGGGACATGCACACTTGAGTATAGATATGACTGTTGTGTAGGAAAGCGCTACGTGAACCGCAGTCTTTCGTGTACCTCTGTGTCTGGAGGCACGTGTGGAGTGAATGTTTGTGGAGTGGTTTGTGCGCGGCGCCGCTCAAGGCCTCGACGCGGGCAGACGAGTCATGTCAAGGACTTTCAGTAACATTGGCCGCACTGGCTTTAGGATTACGTTCACGACTGAGTGTCGTTCAGAGCATGCGAATTCCTGTGTGGCGTTTTGTGAGGTATTCGTTAAATTAAGCGTGCTGGTTAGTTAGCGACGCAAAACTACGCTCCGTGGTGAACTCCTGCCTGACAGCTTCCATTCCACAGTAACGACCCTTTAGCGGCTACAAAATGTTTAATTTCGCAGATTTACAATGTTGCCATTGTGCTGTAAGTGTCCAGGATATTACCAAATAATTTTAGTAAAATAGTAACCATAAAAACATTTTGTTCAAGCAGAAAGTAACGTTAATAGTTCTATATGTGTAGTTATCGTAATACCGTCGTAGTAATGATTATTATTTTCACGTATGTCAAAAGCAAGCTAACAGTGTTCTGGTGCATTTTGCAAAAGCTTCAGTGTCAGACTTAAGTCTTGCATTGTTTAGCTTTCTAAGCAATGCATACAGCTATTATTTTTGCGTTTTTACCAACTAGTTTTATTTGAATGCACAGGAAACTTGCTAATAATTTAATTTAATACATTTTCCCCCTAGTGTCCCTGGCCCAGAAGAGGCTTATGGATGTCAAACTCGGACAGCTGCCGTCGTGGCTGGGAACAAGAGACTTCACCCCAAATGGACTTCTTGGTAGTGTTCGTGGAGGTAACCACCAGTGTATTTAATATTATAAAAGCATCTTTAATCGGTATTATAATTGTTTGTTTTTATATTAGCTGTTGTGTAATTTTTTCCCCCCAATCGTTACTTCTTTCAGGTTATGAGAGATATGTCAACAAATACATCAATGTGAAGAAAGGTGGTTTTGGTGGAATCGCCATGTTCCTTGTTGGTTACGTTGCCCTGAGCTACCTCTGGGAATACGATCACATCAGTAAGCACAGACTCGGTGTATTAAAAAAATCAGTAGCAGCTTGCACTTCACTGTTGTGCAGTTTAAATGTAACGTCACTGATTAAGTGTTTTCTCGTCCAGAGCACGACAGGTGGAGGAAGTACCACTGAAACCCTCTGGACCACCAGGCCACTCGAATCTTTTGTCTGCAGCGGCGTGATCATCACACCTCTCAGCTTTCTCTGTTTGACTGTTGTGACCAAGAATAAAATGAAATTTATTTAATTTGGACTCTTTATTCAAAGTACATAAATGTTGGCTGTATGTCTAAGAGCTTGATTATTCTTCACATTGCTTGTGATTTTAATTAAAGCTGTATGAAATTGATTGGGGTGTAATAGTTTCTGTATGTCTGTAGGTCAGTAACACTGCAGCCCACATTACTAAGGAAAATGAGAGAAGTGTTTATTCAGGCAAAAGCTACTATTCCAAGCTAAAACCACATTGTGGTACTTATCTACATTTACAAAGATTACATATCGAAGGTGATGGTTTTACAAATCCAGTAAATCTTTATTTGTAAGAAGTACAACAACCCAACAATCACTTTCATTTAATATAAACAAGTATCTTAATGGACTACAAAGTGATGTCCTTTCTGCCTCTCTAATTTCGGGTAATTTTGTTTATCATTTTCCCTTAAAAGTATATACTTCGCTCTAATTTCAGCTTCGCTTTAAAGTTCAGGCAATCAAGACGCTTGCTGCTCCAATACAAAAGACTATAAGGTTTCATGTGAAAGTAAAATAAAAATCTATATGAAAACGGTGGTCATTGATCGTTTTTCACTGTGTACTGAGATGCACTTGGCACATGGACAGTGAGGTAGAGCCACACTTCTGTCTCTCAACTATAGCTTTTGCAGTAATAAATTAAAGAAATGGTTCACCCACAAAAAATCTAAATGTACTCGCCCTCAGGCCATCCAATATTTATATGAGTTTGTGTCGACGGATTGAGAAGTTTAACATCATTTGCTCATCAAAATGAGAGTCCAAACAATGTTATGCAAAATTTCTCTAAATCTGTTCTGATGAAGAAACTTAATTTCTGGATAGCCTGAAGCCAAATCAGCTTTCAGCTAAATTTAAATTTTTTGGGTGAACTATTTCTTTAATGTACCAGGAATGAAATATGTCACTTTGCAAGTTATAGTCACATTTATTGGAGATCCTTTTTGTAGAAAACTTTACTGTCCGCTCAAAAACGCCAGGTGTCCTTTGGTGCATTTGTTTGCGTAGTGGCCCTTCTCACCACACTGGAAAAAGCAAACAGAAACCGAATGTCACTGTACACTGTATGTGTGTGGGGAGGGGAGTATATTATGCGCAAAATCAAATGACATCCCACCTTGTAACACGTAACTTGATCCAGTGGACGAGGACCGCGGGGGCCACCCATGTTGTTGTTAGAGTGCACTATCCCAACAGCATTTGGCATTCTCTGGTTGTTGTTGATGTTGGTGTTGGTTAACTGGATGAGTGACTGTGAGGACCTGTTTGTAGGCTGCATGTTTTGCTGCTGGAGATTAAACTTAAGATGAAACATTAGTATCAAGGTAAGAATTAAACATGTTTAGAAAAAAGGAATGAAAGAAAGAAAGGAACTTCAGAAACCTTTTGCTGAGACTGGGCCTGCTGTGGTAATGGTGGCTGTTCAGTAGCACCCATAGGGAGTTCAAATCTTGGGCTAGGAATTACAAAGTAAAAATCCTTATGCTTGGAATGAATGCACAAATGTTTTAAAATCACACTAATAAATATGCATATGCATAAATTGCAATCAGAGATACTCACTGCATAAATTTGCATGACTTGCCCTCTGGGCAGAAGCCAACCAGGTAATTTACACAGATGACTCTTCTTGTGTGTCTGTGCCTGCAGTCCGGACCTGAAGGTGAATAAAAACATCAGTTTTGACATCTATCTAAAATAATGTAACTTTATAAAACACAATGTAAAACAATGCTGTGTCATGCGACTTTCTTCAAATCCGAAAAACGCAGCAAAAGACTTACCATGCTTACAAAACCCTCTATCATACCATGGGCAATCTTTAATCTTAGATTCTGGGTCAATGTGCAAAAATGGACACTCTTTATTACTGCACTCCCCTGTAAAAACAATATAAATGATTAAAAGCTAAATTACACACATACAGGGTGATAAGATAGATGGATGGATAGATGGATATTAAAATGCTAACCAAATTTAGAGTAGAAATAACATTCAGGCATCTTTGTCATGTCATACTCGTGTAAAAATTCACACTGGTCTCCCTTCTTGCATAAACCTCTAAGCCAGTGCTTGCACACCACAGTCTTTTCTCCGCTGATGTGTCTGAAAGGACACATTCCACCTGTCAAAAGAGAAAGCTGTAGAGTCTGATCAAAGCAATAAATGTGATTTGCATATGAAATCCTTAAACGAACTTGTATAACACATGCCTTTCATACAGGCAGCTCTCATGAAGAACTCGCATACAGCTGCGCCAGATTCTGAAAAATAATAACATTTTGCATCATTATTACAAGTCTTCTGGCCTAAATAAACTTATCAGGCAATATATCATATATGTTGAAAATAATAAATCAGAAACATAATTGCAATTTAAAATTAACCAATGCTCCTATTAACTTACTATCCATTCCTGGAAATGGCAATGGTTGAGCGCCTAATTGTTGTTCTACAGCAATTTCTAAATCAAACTTGATATGATCGACACACGCGATTAATTCCTGCATTTTTGTAGTATAACCTGTATATTTTTTCTATTACCAGACGTTGAAACCCTTCTCTTTATAACACCTAATCAGAAAACTAAAAGTCTTAACGGCTAACAACTTATCAGTTTGCCGTTGGTCAGGTTTAATTCTAGACGTAAAAAGAGAAAATAGCAAAAAAAAAAAAACACAGATTTATTAACGGGGTAAACAGTTTTTACTGTAGCTCATCAGTAAATCGGTAAAGATAAAGATAAACATTGTAAATAAACAGTTGATTTTAGAACCGTCTACTTCCACAGCGCCGCTCACGAGTGACCCTTGAACTCCAGGACATGCAATCGATTACAATAGCATCGATTTTCTAGCAACGCGCGAATGCTGTTTGTTATTTAATTGTATTTGTTGACATGAGTAATTTCGTCTTGATAATATTAAAACGTGTTTCAATGATCTGTCGTTAGATGGCAACTTTGGCGGCACAAAAAAATATACGAATGGCTGGTCTTGATCAGTATGTTGGTAGTCGATTAAAAGGTCTGCTGCAGTTAATAACGCCATGCAGTTCTTAACAATGGTGCTATGAAGAGTGCTGACTATTGTGTGTCGGACTCGACTAGCTGACCCGGGATTACGAAAATGTAAAAAAAAAAAGAGATAACTGAATTATATAAAGCTTAAATTTTATAGGTGTAACTCCCCAACAGAACCTGTTCTTTGTCTGTTCTTAAAGAATAACAAAAATATATAGATTCTATAATTTTCAGCATACCATGACTCAAAACGGTTATAAAAATCAAATAATTTTTGTCAACTAACAAAGCCTTTTGCGTTTCTACAAGTATTTTTTAAACCGCTCACTAGTGTGTTAAATCGTTTACTTGATAAAACATAGTAATAATTTTTATTTCAAATCCATTTCTGTACTAATATTCTCATTTGGCTCTGATGACTCAGATTTGACTAACATGCTCTAAACTAGCATGTATATTTTTAGTTTTTATTCTAATTATTCATTCCTAGACTTCCCTCTAAAGATGGTAAAATTCTGAGTTTTCACTTTCTTCCTAATTCACTTTTATTACAAGATAATTCTTAAACCTGCTAGGGATCGATTTGAAAACTGATATATTTTACATTGATTTTAAGGCTATTTTTGTTGCCATACTGCAGTGGGTAGGCAGTTAATGCACAAAATAAATTACATTACAAAATATTACATATACAGACATTCTGATTTGCATTTGTATGGGATTAGCATGCGTTTACAACAAAACCTAATTAATACACAAACCCAAGCACAAGATTGGACAGTTTAACCCAGAATAATTAAGACAGTTTAATACAAAGAATAAAATGAAAAAAAAAAAAAAAGAGCATATACATACAATCATATCAGTTTTAAAAAAAATCCAACACTGTAATGACAACCAAATAAATGTATTAAAATACAAATTAAAGTTCAGTAAATTCAAAAAGTTGTTGGCCTCTTGATTCATCCAGAACATCCTCTGCATCCACAGTGAGTGCACTCAATGATACGACCCTAAGAAAAGAAAAACAAGTAATGGGTTAAGTAATGGGACAGTTTTTTAATGAAAAAAAAAAAAGAAAAATCTGGCAGATGTATGCGACCTTGCATATATTTGACAACTTTATAACTCACCACTTCAAGCTTGCCCTTAGGAACTCTGCATATGCAATTTGTTCCAAAGTTTGTGTCGCGTGTCTGAATGCACCGCAGACAGCACAGGTTTTCATAGCCCTGTTTTTTCCATTTGGCAATCAGATTCTTGTCTGCATAGCCCTCTCTGATGCAATACTCATAGAGCTCTGCGAATGAAAATCAAAGTCAACAACACAGAAACAGAGATCTGAATAAAAACAAACACTTTGAGATTGAACCCCACCACCGTACCTCGACTGATGGCCTTCCTTTTGTAGAAAAGGTCGAAAATGTAACGGCTGCGCTGATGATGAAGTCGGAAGATTGGCCAGAGAGACTCAACCTTACGTTTGCCCTCATGAGGCTCGGTTTCAGCTGCAATCAGTAATATTTAATCAGTAATATTTATACAAGACGTAATAGTAAAATTCATAATAGTATATAGTCAATAGATTAAGAAAACACAGTACAATTTCTCATTTTAAATAAAAGAATTACACTATTAATGTTAACTGAACTAACGTTCAATCTGAACGATTAAAATCACAAACAATCGACTTGTTAGCTTTATGGCTAGTTTGTAGATTGCTAAACGAACCTTCGCGCATTTTCTGGTCCAGCTCGTCAAGAGTCGGCTCTATGAGCTCCCAACCATCTGGAGGTGGTTTCCTACTCCTTTTCACCTTGGGCATTATGCTAGTTAAACAATATAAGATCCTCAGAGTTATTTAGCAACAGCGAGCTGCTGCTGCATGAAGAACTTTCCCGATTTCTGTCGCCGGGCGGATGACGTCACGACAAAGGTCCTTTAGTAATAATCTTTACGTCAACGAGCTGTCTTTGTTTTTACACACAAAACACGAAATATACTTATTTCCAGCCTCGCTTCCAATTGCTTAAACGGACCGCATTAAATCCTGACTGTTTCACACATCAACGCTGGTTTTATTACGGCGTCGCTGTGGCGTTATTCGCTCTACCAGCATATTGCATCAGGCTAGGTGTCTGATCAAGTGCCTGTGATTAAATATAGGAACATGGACCAGCTGGCTATATGCTAATCGATGACTGTACCTACTTAATCGTGGGATTTTGTGTTTGCTTTATTTACTTTATCGCCCTGAGCTAAAAATAAAACAACCTATAATTAATTGCTGCTATTCAGTATCTAACGTTACAGAGTTGGACACGCGAGAGTGTGGTGAAGTGTGGCAACCTGATATCATAACTATACCACGCTTTTGCTGGGACTGGAAGAGTGTTAAAGTCGACTATTTATATATATATATAACAAGTGAAGTTTGATCTTCATCATGCCTAAAGGAGGTAAGGGATCGTTTTGTTGTGTATGTTGTGGAAGCACACGTCATGGGCTCGAGTGCTCGTGCTCGTCGCCACACTGCTGTCATAACCTGTTCATATGACTGACATTAAATACTGTCTGTGCGATTTAGTTTTAAACCAAGTCTTCCGCGTTAGCAGGATATTGTTTATTGAGAACAGTATTTTCAGAAAGTGATCTGCTTTTTAAAAATTTGTTTATTGTAGGGAAAAAGGGTGGCCATAAAGGTCGCATGAGAACTTACACAAGTCCTGAAGAAATAGATGCTCAAATGAAAGCAGAGAAAGAACGGAAAAAGGCAAGTTGTCTTACAAATTCACACAGAAATATGAAATATATTAAGAAACTTAAGAATGGGTAAGAATGAGGTTGACACTGAAAACAAGCATTAACATTTAAATGGTTGAGATTAAATGAAAATCTGTTAAAATGTTTTTAATCTTTTAATCCCACTGTCAATAATTAATCAATGTGCATCTTTAATTAATTTTATATATATATATATATATATATATATATATATATATATATATATATATATATATATATATATATAAATATATATATATATATATATATATATATATATATATATATATATATATATAAATAATTATAACGGTGATTATTCATACCATTCCAGTGAAACATGGAATTCATTCAATTTACTTTATTAATTTCATTTATTAAACCTTGTTCCTTTGTTACAATCAGCTGCATGCTCACATTCAGGCTGGTCTTTCTTTATCGAGTCGACAACTCTGTTTTACTCAAATCTCATCACAATATGGAAGAAAAGCTCTGTTGCTGCGTCCATTACTTTGCAGCTTTATTTAACAGTAGTCAAAGCACAGCAGAAGATTCCCTGGAGCTTCACTCACTACAACCACTTTCTGATTCAGTGTCCATCCGCAAGTCAAATCGACTAAACAAATTCACTGTTGCATGTGGTAATGGTTTATTTTACATTGTAGAAGGAAGAAGAGGAAGGTGCAGCAGTAAACGACAACCAGAGCGAGGACAAACTGACAGCATCAGGCTCAGAGGACAGTGACGATGAGGGGTCTGACGTAAGTGTTCTTGTAGAATGGTGGCGAGTCCATGTTCCTGCAGAGCTGTCCTCCAGATCTTCATTCATCTGAGATGACTGTGGCAGGACGTAGACATTCAGCCAAGTGTCAGACACACTCTTACTCAGTCTAATTAATGTGGAATCTTATTGGGTGGAGCAGAGTTTGTGTTTTGAGTCGCTCAATCACTGTGTTTAGAACGTAGGAACTCTTTATGGGGAATATCACAGTCATCTAATGGAGGAATAAACTGTAGGTTGGAGATACAACAGATGTAGTATCTAATAATTTGGTCCAGTTGCAGCATGAGCTTTTGTATGAATCCACAAAATGCCTATATGAAAACAAACTCATCTCTTGTCTCCATTAGATTAATTTAATATTATTATTCACTTACAGTATTTATTAATGCCTTTAATTAGCTTCTTATATTTAAATTTGTGGACATCCTTATGCTTTTGTTGTATTTTAGTTTTTTTTCTATTTCTTGTTTGTTGTTTTGTAGTTTGTAGTAGGTTTTTCACTTACTATTCATATGGAATTTTTGTTTAAGCTTTATTTAAATATTTAATGGGCTCACGAACTGAGAAATCAAAATTCCCTTGAGCTTTTGGCATATCATTGTACTATAAAAACATGTTAGTCTAAAAACAGTTTATACTGAAGCCGATCTGCCAAAGCGACAGCTTGTGAAATGTTCTTCTCTATGTTGTAATAATGTGGATAAAGAAGATGATCCACGCCTGCATCAATACCGCTGCCTGTTTAGCCCCACCAAGCTATTCACGCATGCAGTGTTTATGAAAGACACAAATGCGCAGGTTCACGCAGAAACCAAGCGATAAAGGTAAATGCAACATTGGGTAAAAACATTGGATTAAATTGCCTTCCCTCTTATCCTAACATTAGTAAAGAATGGATGAACTTTATTTTAAGATCCAGCCCAGAAATTTACTTTATCCTAGCGAGCAATGGTTTACAATTCAACATGGGATTTTCAGAAAGATTGAAACAGGCAATGTTGTTCTGCCTATATTGTATGGTACAGTAATGTCAAAAGCGAGAGTAAGGCTGATTATACACTGGGCAGCTTTTGGAGCAATTTTCCTTAGGCACTTTTCAATTAAGAATAGGTAACAAATTTTAACAATCAGTTATGGGCCCTGTGTTTCACTTGGTTGACCGTTTACAGCAACATTTGTTAGAGTTGCCCCGTGTATCATCTGCCTGTTTATTATGTGCTTGTTTTGTCTGTTATTACAGCTCGTTTCAAACATACTGAGTATTTATGGATTTTAACCACAGCAGCGTCCTCGTCCTTTCAAACACACACAACCAGTCACAGCCATGCTGGCTTAAAACAGGACAAAAAATAACCTGTCATTTCTAAATTATGTATTTTGATGTAAAAATGACCCCTTTTAGTTTCAGTTAACAATAACAACAATGATCTCTATTTTGTTACAGAAAAGGAAGGGTGTTGAGGGATTGATAGAGATCGAAAATCCCAATCGAATCGCCCAAAAAGCAAAGAAAGTCACAGAGATAGAACTCGAGGGTCCCAGACAGCTTTCCAGAAGAGAAAGGTAAGAGACTCTGGGGTGAGTGAAGCTAACAGCATTTTCCTCAAAGCTGCTTAATACCCTCTCATTATTTGCCATCACGTTACGTCACATTTATTATTATTGCTAGACATCTAGACATGCGATTCTGTTCTTTTGCAGCTCTTTCAGTAAGCTTCTTTTCATGTTTCAGAGAAGAGATCGAAAAGCAGAAGGCGAAGGAGAGGTATATGAAAATGCATTTAGCAGGAAAGACAGATCAAGCTAAAGCTGACCTCGCTCGACTCGCCATTATTAGAAAGCAACGCGAGGAGGCCGCACGGAAAAAAGAAGAAGAACGTAAAGGTAAATCGGCAGCGTTTGATAATGTCGTAGAGCAAACAAATGTCTAGCTGGAAATCAGAGATTCATTATTGTATTCTTCTTTGTCGTTGTAGCAAAAGAAGAAGCGCAGGCGGCGGCGGCAGCGGCTAAAGGACTGCATACACTGTCTCTCAAATAATCCAAATAGTGGATTCTTAAGAGGTTTTCATGCATTTGTGGACAGTATACGGTGATATTGACAATGTTATTTTTGAAGACAAAGCAAACGATAATGTGGTGTGCTATAACACAACGTTTCATGGAAAAGGAATATTTCAGAGTATATTAACCCAGAAAGCAGGCATTTAATTGTCCAAATGAAATGCCTTTGTGAGAGCCTGACGCTTTCATTAAATGGCTAA